>NC_084895.1:26612096-28079596 GCF_958979055.1 Alnus glutinosa | reverse complement strand
TGGGTATTGCCGCATTGGGGGTTTGTTACTGGGTTGCTTGTGTTGTTTATAGAATTGTGTTAGATTTTGTTATTGATTGTTTCTGGATAAGGGGCATTGGGGGTTGTTACTGGGTTGCTTGTGTTGTGTATAGAATTGTGTTAGTTTTTGTTATTGATTGTTTCTGGAGGTATTGGTGGTTTTTTTAATTTGATTGATTCTGTTGTCCCTGCGTGTTTTTCTACCGGGTTTGATTCATTTGGATGGATTAAGAAACTGTGATTTGGCTATTCCTTCCTTAAATATACTGGAATCGCTGTGAACGAGTTTGGAGTAGGTTTTAGGGGTCAGAGATGCCAAACTTTATAAACTTAAGAGAGGTATGAAGAGTTTGTGGTGTATTATGACCAGTTATCATTCTCAAGTATAAAGTAGGAAGAAGAAATGGATGGTTGCATATCTATTTCTTCAGCTATGTGGGACTTAATTTTGGTTTACCACTTTCTACTGGTATATCTTGTTTATTAGCAAAGTTTGTACTTGAGGTGTTCAAAAGTTGGAGAGGGGTGGGTGGGAAGAGCAAGGGTATTACTTCCTGGCGAGCTCTGCCAGTAGGTTTGCTGTGGACATACTCAGCCGCAAGCTTGAGATGCTTTTCTTGGTTCTGGTTCATCTGAGTTTTGAGTCAGTCTTTTTTGAAGTTCTACTTGCTCTCTGTTTGGGTTGTTAATATTGGTTTAGGTGCCTTAGTAAGTATTCATGCTTCGTAGGTTTTACCTGAATGGGTGCTTAATAATTGGGATGCTTTGCATCAAAGCTGAATTGATATTGGATGAATTTGAGTCTAGTTGATGTTTAGATCTATTTGGGGTGGCTGGATAGGGTTCTCCCTTGGGTTTTGCCGTGTTGGGCTTAGGTTTGGCTTGAGTTGGATTAATACTTGCTACTGACAAGGCAGGTGAATATACATTTTTTTGGCAGAATTGAAGTAGATTTACAAGGTGTGGGGTGTAGCAGAATATGGGTTGCAGGAATATTGTGTGTTCAACATATTTCATCTCTATTGAATTTTAATGGGTTTCAAGAATTCAAAAGATTTGGTATGATTAATTACCCAGAAAAAAGATGATTTTGCATGATCTAGCAACTGTTTTATTTTCGAAAAGAATGGTTCAGTATTTGCAACTACAAACTTAACCTTATTTTCAATTTGTATTGGCAGGAATATGTGATTGTGTTAGTTAAGAATGGCAAGCGCAAGGAAGAAGCAAGGAATGAGTTGCGTGTGTTTTTGGATGATGACACTGATTCTTTTGTATCTTGGTAAAATTTAGTCCTCTTTTATGCGTAAAGTTGAGGCCAAATCGATTTGTTTTCTTTCAACAACTCAGTCCTGGTCATCCTTTCAACTGCTACATTATTTACCTTTTAACATACCTTTTTTATTTAACAGGTTGTGGGATCACCTGGCTTCAAATTTGGATCTGTATGTACAACCTCAAGACACTTATATGGATGAAGCTCCCAAAACAAAACCCACAGAAGGTGAACAAAGTGGGAAAAATGAGTCTCACCTTTCAAATGCTGAATCAGAAAGAGAAAAGTATAATAAGTTATCTAGAAGCCGGCACAATAGGGAATGGAAAGGACTAGTGAGAGATGCAGTTGAACCTCCTCCTCTTCGGAGCTCTGATATTGAAAGAATTCATTTTGAGGAAAAACCCTATCGCAAAGACAGTCGTGTAAAGAGGTCTCCGTCTCCCCGACCTTCATTTCAAAGGAAAAGGGGTCGACCTGATGAGCATGAGAATAAGAAGGTTTGGAATATTTTTTTTTCCTGAATATAAAATGAAGTTTAGTTTCTTTTTAAATTTGAGTAAAAGAAGTTTACTAGATATGTATATACAGACTTAAATTAAAGGAGGTCTTGCATTCTTTTGTGTTTTATTTAATTTTGATGGGAAGTTTGAATGAGAGAGAGTAATAAGATTTTGCTAAGACGAGAATTGACCTGGCAATAATCTTGAGGAGCTGTTGGTTGGAGTTGTATCGACTTACCCTATGCGCACAAATCCCACAAACACTCTTGTGGCAATGTACATTCAGTCCTATGTAGGGAGTGAGAGTTTGGATCTGTTACCCTTTTTTTTTCCCAATGCCACCGTTAATGTGTGTGTGTATATATATATATATATGGTATTGTATATTATATCACATGAAATTCTATAGCCTATGTAATTGGTGTGAGCTTGCCTTTTACAACTGAATAAATTTAATTTGTCTTTCGAATCTTACTGTTAAATCATTTAAATTCTCTAATACTATAAGATCCATTACTTGATTACTATGGGAAGTTTCTTCCTAGGCTTGAAAGAGATTCAGACCACTTGGTGTGTAGGCTTCCAGACAAGAGATTTCTTTTACTCTATTGCACCTTTTAACTTTGACCTAGCTGATGTTGAAGTGTGGCGTATGATGCTTCATAATAGGACCCAAGATTAATTATACTTTTCACGAAGGGAACCTTGGTAGTTTTTTAATATGCACTTTTGTTGCATCAATTTTCCTAAAAGGACCTTCATCCAAAAGAGCGTCCTACTTACAACAGTAAACATTTTGAAGTTGGTAAATAATTTGTACAAATGAACTTTTGGTATCTGCTTCCTTCCAGGCTTCCACTAAATTTTGTCACATTTGGCATTCTCTCTCTCTCTCTCTCTCTCTCTCTCTCTCTCTCATACAAATAACCAAACACACTTATTCTTCCTTTTCTCTTCTTTTTTAATTTTCTATTTCTAAAGATAATTCAAAGTTCAAGCATGTTTTGTTGCATGGTGAGCTATGCAGGCATAAAGTGGATCTTGAAATTCACTAGCTCAACCTCCATCCTGCTCTTGTGGGGGAAGGAGGCGCCATTTGAGTCAGAGCTCATTGGCCTGGACATGTATCACAAGATCATAGTTTGAATATGTTTTAATTGTGCTTATGGCTTAATAGCTCACTGTCAAATGCTGTTTCATATATGATTTGCTGATTCAATCTTGATGGGAAGGTCCTAAACTTTCGTAATTTTTTTGCCCCTCAAGAATCTTATGATGCTGTCCTTCTCAGTTATCAGGAAAAAAGAAAAAAGAAATTCTGTTGTAGTCAGACAAATGGTGTTGCAGATCAGTGTTATTTTCCATGTCGCTCTTTCATATGTGCTTTTTTTTTTCATTGCTTTACAAATTCTGATCCATTGAAGAAATTTTTGGCAGAGGGAAGCAATTCCTCAAGTAAATATTGATGCTCCTAGGCGGCTGCTTCAGTTTGCAGTTCGAGATGCAGTGGCAACTTCAAGGCCATCTAATTTGGCAAAGGAGCCAAAATTGAAGCGTCTTCGTTCCGTTGTTTCCACGTCCACTAGTGACATATCATTGGTTGATCGCCCTCAGCGGATTAGGTCTGTTGCCAGAGTGCCGAATTCTATGGCTACCGTAATTAGAGCTGTGGCAGAAGCTGCAGAAGATGTGATAAAAGTTAAACCCTCTGGGAGTGTGTTTGACCGACTTGGTCGTGGGATGGATGTATTAGAGACCAGTGGCCAAGATGCAGAGTTTAGAGAAGCTGCTGTTGAGGATGGAGAATATGGAGATATGAACGAAATTCAGGGGCAAACAATGTCTAGGAATCATCAAAGAATTGACTACAGTGGTCAGTATGTTGGCAATATGACCATGTTGGAAAGTGAAACTGGTTTGGCATCTGATTCTACTTCTGACAATGAAGGATATGACGGTGTCAATGTTGTTGGCCGTAAAGTTATGGATGTTTCTCATACTGCCTCCTCTGCTGGAAACAGGGGTGAGGATTCGCTGATGGTTCAGTATAGCGTCGCTAAAAATGCTGATGATGTCATTCGACGAAGTAAGGATCAGGATCAACCTGTGGTGGCTGCAAACACTTCTCGTAGTAAGATAGTGAACATTTCCGTGAATGTAAATACTTGGAAGCCACCTCACTATCAGGAGCATAGGGAGGTTGGGGAAATCGATAATCGGAAACCTTTACAGGAGAGTGATGCAGGATCTGCCCAGACTGCTTTGCGACTTCTGAAGGAGAATAGCAATCCTACAGTTGGTAATGGAAATGTAAGATGTTCATGTGCATAAATACGTAGTCATATGCATGCATACACAATATATAAGTCTGAAATAGTATGCATGTATATACGCCTTTGCATATATCAATATTTCTCAATTCTTTAGTCTTTATACTGGATTGCTGGCATTGAACTTGCATTGTTGATGATAAACAGGCAAAACCTGCCACAGATGCTCAGAGAACATCCCAGCAGACACAGTCATCCACTCCTGGTGAGTGTGAGCTATTAAAATTAGGCTTCTTGGTTGTAAATTCCTTGATGATTTCTCTCTCTTCTGTTGTGGATCTAATGTGATACCTGTACTATACTTTCTTTTTGAAAATGCTTTTTTGTGTGGTATTCTGCAGGTTTATATGCTGCTGGTCGTCCTTTAGAGGATGCTGATTCTAGAACAATTTTTGTCAGCAATGTAATAACTCATCCTTGTGTCCTTCTGGGTACGGAAACATACCTGTGTTCCTGACGTGTTATATGTATTGTTCTTAACAGGTTCATTTTGCTGCCACCAAGGATAGTCTTTCTCGGCATTTTAATAAATTTGGGGAAGTTCTAAAAGTGGTTATAGTTACTGATGCAGCAACAGGGCAACCAAAGGGGTAAGATATTTCAGATGCTTTGCTTTCTTATTTATATGTCCCAATCTTTCTGTTCGTTCTAGGGAAAAAGACATTTTTTTTCTTTAATAACATTTTACTAGATGATATTATTTGAGCAGGTCTGCTTATGTAGAGTTCATGAGAAAAGAGGCAGCAGACAATGCTTTATCTCTGGATGGAACCTCGTTCCTGTCACGGATTCTCAAGGTATCACTTATAGAAGCTGGATTTTCTTTTGTGGTTAGAAATGATAGTCTTTTTGCTTTTCTGCTGGTGTGCTTGTGGCATGTGTGGCTTTTCTTTTCTGGTGGGTAGTCTTTTTTCTCCCTGCATTTTTTGAAAAACTACTGTAGTGGTGATTACTAGCTTAAGTTATCCAAAAGTTTGAACAGTTAATTATGGTCTAGCATAGTGACGTAGGGCAGATGAAGGGGATCTGTCTGTGTGTTATTGTGATGCATTTAGCCATTTAGGGTCCTGAGAATATATGAATCTGGGGTCTATTATTTTAGGAGCAAGTGCTAGGGTTTTGTAGATTGAATTAGGGTTTGAAAAGATTGAGTTCTTATGGATGAAAGAAGCTGGAAACTGGTCAAGAAAAATAAGTTAGGATTTTAAGGTTTTAAAGGTTATAGAAGGAATTTGATTTTAGGTTCTAAAGGAGGGAGAAAAGAGAGAATTTGTTGCTTTCATGCACTGTTGTAAACAGAGACATAAACAGCAACCGTTTGCCAAAGAGGAGGGGAAGGACACTTTTAAGACATCTTATTCTTGCTTGACGCATTGCAGTTCAGCAACGTTACAAAATATTGTAATATTTCTGGTGGAAACCACTTGTGGCATGTGTCTTGTCCTTTTGGCGGGCTTATAACCCAACAGATTAGTATTTTAGGGTTGCGGAACCAAGAGTTTCTTTAAAACTTATGTGAAATATTTTTGGTAATACAACTACTGGTCTTAGTGATGGAAAGTCAAGAGAAGCAAAGATTGACTCATTAAATTGAAATCATCATGCAAAGAAGTTGAAATGGTCAACAATAAATGGCTGAATTTACAGTAACATTATAGTTATGCTGACGATTGTCTTACTAAACATCAACAGCACTTGAGTTTTGAATTTATACAGATAATGAGGTTAACAAGTGCATCATGCAAGCCATACCATGGAAGAATAGTTGTGTGGTTATGACATTTAATGATGTGAAATACACGATGTTCTTGGTTGTTGCTTTTAAGATGTGGTTGCTGAAGCAAGCTCTCTCCAAATGACTTATTAATTGCAGGTTGTGAGGAGAAGTACTGCCCATCAAGAAGCTGCCCCTATGATGACATGGCCTCGCATTGCCCGAGGCTCTCCATTTGCTGCTGCTAGGTTTGCCAGGGTTCCTTTTCCAAGAGGCATGCCTGGTGCATTTAGGGCTCGCCCTCCAATTAAACCTGGTGCCAGGAGCTTGCAATGGAAGCGGGATCCTCAGGCTACACTGACTGAGAGTGGTGCTCCTGTCTCTGGAAATGCTGTTCCATCACTGGCTGCTCGTAGTCTCACCTATGTCAGAACAGAACCTAAGCCAGATGGGAATTAGGGTACAACCTAGTTCAACAAAAAAAAATCCTTTGCGAAATTCTGAAGTGCAATTGTGCCAAAGTGCACTTACTCAAGGCGGCCTGAACTTCCACGAATTCTCTTATTCTTGGAATACGATTCTTCTGTACATGGGCATTTTGCGGGGTAGAGAAGGTCTGAAGCACAGTAATACTTTTTGGCTGGTAAATTTTTTTGGCTGGGGAAGAAATGTATTTTTTTTTTTTGGGGGGGGGGGGGGGGGGGGGGGGGGGGGGGGGTGGGGGGATGCAGAAGGGTGGAGTTTTTGTGGATCTGAGATGAAGAAGAGTTAAGAGAAAATGGTCTGGATCAATTTCGTTGGTGTTTCTTACCAATCTCTATGACTGGAATTTGTGCATAGGAATATCTTTATATGCTTTGTATTTCTTACTATTATTTTGGTGATAAAAAGAAAAAAGAGAGGACGAAAAAGGCAGAGGGGAGGAAAAAAGGGAAAAGAAACTGGATGAGTTTCCTGGGTATGTACATGGTGCCACATCATGGTAATTGCTTTCTTATTGAATTGATAATATATTCTCCTTTTGCATGTTCTTGTTTTGGTTTTGGTTGCACGCTTGCACATACAGAGTAGGATGTGAGAATTGCCAATACCTTCTATTTTGAACCTTGCATTATTAGAAGTTGAACTAGTATGAGATTTCAGATTGTTTCTCATCGTGTGTTTATGTTTTATAACAACGTTGTTGTTGTTTTATTCTTATTATTATTTTAATATAAAAAAGCTTAATCTTTTCTCTAGCATTTATTTGAAATGTTTCATTTCTTTCCATGATCCGTCTCTTATTCTCTCACTTCCACGTCTCTTATTTGAGACAATATTTAATTAGTATGAAAAAATGATGAGGAAAGTTATTGAAGAGTTTATTTAAATAGGAAAACATTTTGGTTATCTAAATTTAAATTTTTTTTAAGGGATAACTTCACAAAAGGGTATTGAAATAATTGAATTGTACGCCGTTTTGAGATAAGGGTACTGAACTAGCAAACGTCTCAAACTGGGGTATTCAAGTTTCCAAACGTCTCACTTAAGAGCACTCCGTTAGGATTTGCTGTTAAATCCTGCAAAAATTCTCAAAATACCCGTGTTTATTTTTTAAAAAAATTATAAAATTTTTCAAAGATTCAGGCATGAGTATTTTTGTAAATTCTGTTAAATTCTGACCAACACCTAGATCCTAACATTTTTTTTTTTTTTTTCTAAAAAAAAATAAGGGTATTTTGAGTACTTTGTTAGGATTTAACAACAAATCTTAACGGAATACCCTTAAGTGAGACGTTTGGAAACTTAGATACCCCAGTTTAAGACGTTTACTAGTTCAGTACCCTTATCTCAAAATAACGTATAATTCGATACCTTTTTGTAAAATTATTTATTTTTTTAAAGAAAATTGCTGCTGCGGGCTCACATTTTAGTTGCACGTTATTTTATGTTTAATGACTAAATTGTTAACTGAATATGATCATATACACCCCACCTTTTGATCAGACGGGGTACCTTTTGATTAGACTAAAGTATTGCAGGATAGAAAAGAATTGAATGGAATATCAATTTTCGTGTAGCTTAGATGCCATAAAAACAAAAAAAAAAAATAGCAAATCTCTTATTGCTTTTTTATTGGTTCAGATTTAATTATACTCTTTATCAATTATCATAAAAAATTTAAAATTAAATTTGAACGGATGAAAAAACTACATAAAAATATGGAAGGCTTTAGGGGGCAAAGCCATTAATTTAGAATTCTGTGTCTCTATTGCTGTTGAACCTACACGCTATTACACAATATTTACATTCATAGTCGTGGGCAGCACCTTTTTGTGATGATTAAAGTATGTTGACACTCAAGTTTGACCTTCTCTAAACAAACTAAATAAGATGTTGTATTCTGACAAATGATTAAATCAACCATTTATTATAAACATTAACTTTTTGAATATGTGATGATTTAATATAATATCAGTTTGAATCTTGATTCTATCATTCACTTCAAATTCTAATTAAATGTTTATTGAGAAAGAATGTTAGAATAGTAATCCGTTTGGGCTTTACAATCTTCGCAAATCAGCTTTATTTAGCATTACTCATATAAGAATTATAACTTGAAGATTCAAAGTAGGGGAAAAAAAGGATCCATAGTAGATGAGATGTTATTTTTTGTTACTGCTGTACTGATTATTCCTGTTAATTTGAGAGCAGTACGTATAGTGTTTCAAAAACCATAATGAGAATCTACACCCCCCCCCCCCCCCCACAAAAAAAAAACCCCTTAATGAGCTGCATGACATTTGGAGAGGAAGATGACTCCTAGCTATATGTCATTCGTGTCCATGTAGAATAGGGTATGTAACTGATGAGAAAGTATGCCTTATGGGTGTAGTGTGACATAGTTTCAATGCATATCAAAACCGGGTCGTGATTCCTTACAATTAGTTGTCCGAATTGTGTTATTGGCATCCCCTACAACTGGCTGTCCAAATTGCACACAATTCAGACAGTCCCACTCCCACATAAAGGGGAGCTGCAGAGTCTGCACCTCAAGCAGCCTGGAGCAAATGGGCCCCATAACTCCATCTCTACGTGGCTGCTCGAATTGGGTGCAATTTGAACAGCCAATTGCAGAGATCCTTATCCATCAAAACCTTAATCAAATTATTCCCCAGTTTTTGGTGAAAGAAGACACTATTAAACAGCTTGCCCTACCGAAGTACCATAGGTCCTCCTGTACTGAATACTTTAACCATCCTAAAATGACTTCAAAACAACATCCTCGGTCTCCAACTAATTCTAGAATCACAAAGATGGTGATCTCAAACAATGCCATCTAACACAATTGCATCCATGAACCTTAATTGCTGCTATGCCACTTGCCATGTCAATTGACTAGGGAAACAAGCAAATTTAATCTGAGAATTTGCGAAAAAGCAGGTAAGAGTACTGCATTGAACTTTTTTCTAATGAGAATTGCAAAAGGCTGTCAGGATTCTAGCCTGCTTGGGTGAATGATGAGAGATTTAGATGCAACCACCATTGTATGAACAATAGAGCACAGGATGAAGAAGGCAGAGGATGTAAATTTATATCAGCTACTTTCACTGGTAGAGTCAAAATTACAACGTCAAATAGGATAAGCATGCTTCTCAACTTCTAGAATTCATGATAGGCTAGCACTATGTTAGCTGAAATGAAGTGTTCCTAGGGGACTGATGGTGGTATTGATCTCAAACCCTCAATGTGGTTGCCTTTTGGTCTCATACCAAGATCGACAGATTGTTTGGTTTGTGTAAGGTTGACAATTTTTGACATGATTCGTGAACCTAACACGAAATTAATGGGTTAGGGTTGAAGAGTCTGATTCGTTTAATTAAATAGGTTAGATTAAGATTGACCTATATAATCTTATACCAATGCATCGATACAACTCGAACCCGATATGTGAATACGAATTACCATCCCTAATTTCGTGTGGTGGGATGGCAAAAGACTACTGACAATTGTTACCTCTAAAATCGTTAGCTGGACGAAGGTTGACAATGACAGAGAACTGCACATGGCAAGGACAGAGTGAATCAAACATAGACAACAGAACCAAGGGCCACATGGACAATTAGATGCCCAAGGCCGTTAGAAATGCCAATTGCTCAAGTTAACTCTCATGTCTAACCAAAATGATGATGCCGCTAAAGTGTTCACCGGCTGATTGAAAGTTTTGCTTCAAGATGTTTATCAGGTATGAGTCTTTGATGGATTTGGCACTTCACTAGGTTGGAATTACACGTACAGAGCTCCTAGAAGAGTGAAGCATACTCCCTGAAGTTCTCTATCAAACTAAAGAGTTTAAAAAAAGAAACCATTTAACTACTAGGTTAAACAGTATACAACATACGTTGGCACATAACAAAACAGAGCATCCATTTCTTAAAAACTGTATCAGACTCAAAATCAAGAACATCTAGATATTGATCATGAAAAACTATGAACTAACAAATTCCAACTCTAGGGAAATCCAACATAAATCTATATAATTATTTTTAGAACAAAGCTAATCATCTTGATAGCAGAGTGAACAAAAATCCAATTGACAAGCCAGCAATACACATGAAAGTAACTCCACGAACTCGAACGAAAAAGAGATTCAAATTCTTAGCAACCTGGAGAGTCAGAGTCAAAATCTGCAACCTACCTTGCTCCTCCATCTTCTTAAAGAAGTACATTGGCTTCAAGGATTGCCTTAACATGAAGGCCAATGCAAAAGGAAACCCAAATGCCACAGCGCTCTGAATTGAAATCTCAGAAACAGGTGAAGACTTGGTAATGTAAGCAATCCAAGCTCCAAGGCCAAGCTGAGCCAGACCCAGAAAAGCCACAGCTTTACTTAAACCATACATGGTCTTCATCATCCCTTCAAGAACTTCTCGGCTCTCATTGGCCAAAGCCGAGAGGTCACGTTCTACCGTTGGTCCCTCAATTTCTTGGTGCTTGAAATCAGGGTTTTGACTCGGGTAATGACTGGGATTTTGGGGTTTCTCAGATTCTGAGGATGAATCAGAGGTTGAATAAAATCTGGGTTTTCCTCTAGAAAACCAATAAAGGTCAAAACTGTTGAACTTGGTACTAGAACTTGAACATGGCCGTATCAAACTAAGATTGGAACTACTGGGTTTTGCACCAACCAAAGGATTTAGGGGTGAACTTTCTGTGAGTTTTTCATTTGGCAACAAAAACAGGTGAGAGTTTTGTGATCTGACAACAGAACTTGGGTATGACCCAACGGAACCAAGATGGAAACTTTGGGGTTTTGGGTGTGATGGATTACCAGATTTGGTGGAGTTTGAGGAAGGCGCAATGAAGACATTGAAATTTGGGTTTGAAAGTGTTTTTGTTGGGGATTGTGATACTGCAGAATTGAAGTATTGAGGGTAGAGCAATGAGAAGGGTTTGAAATTAGAGTTCTGAGAGTTCGAGGAGATGATGAAAGAGGTGGTGGATGATGGGAATAAATGGGATGATTTTGGAAGCTTAGAGCTGAGCCTTCGTGAAAACATGGCGGCCATGTGTGTATGTGTCGCGAGAGAAAGAGTTAGGTGGGAGGAACTTTGATGCTTTAGTTCTTCTGGACAGAGAAGAGGATCCAAAACCCAGCGAAATGAAAAATGAGCATGAAATCGATCAACACAAGCAAACCCACGAAAGAAGTGCAAATCTACTAGTCATACCCATCAACGGCAATGGACAGAGAAGGCATAGAATCAGGCAAAAAGTTCCATCAGTGGAGAACCCTAGAACAATAATATCGCATGAAATCCAGCAATATTCTCAGAGATCCAGAACCAAGCCTAAAACCACCAAAAATACCATTTTGGTTAACCAAGAAACCAGAAATAATAAGGTTTTAAGGGGGATAGAGTAAGAGAAACCATGGGTTTTTTCTTTTTCTTACCATGGGCTACCAGGCTATGTTATAATTTTTATTTTTTATTTTTATTTATTTTTTAATAAAAATATTAACCAACAAAGTCAAGGCGCAAGGAAAACAAAAATTCTCTCTTAATTTTGTTTATTTATTTTGAGAAATGCTAGACGTGAGCCTTTTGTCCGTCTCATGTCCCTCTTTTTCCAACGTGGCACTGACAATGAAGTTAAAAAAATGAACTCAAATGAGGACTCAGGATACGCAAATAATTTGCGCCATTAGACATTTTCCCCCCAAATTTTCTCTCCTTTCTCTTTCCCTCAAAAATCTCCTTCCCCATTTTTCGGCCGATCTCCAACTTTTCCGGCACTTTGCCCCCATTTTCCGGCCGATCACTCCCCTTTTTTGGCGGCGACCAAGCTCCCCTTTTTCCGGCAGAACTCCCCCTTTTCCAGCGCCGTCTCCACCACTGACCGAGCTCTCCACTACCAGCGCCGACCGATCTCAGCCCGTCTCAACTTCCTTCCCAAAGAAACTCTTCAGAGGTAAAACAACCTCTCCTCTCCGTTACTATTTCCTCTTCATTTTTTTTCTTGGGTGTTTTGAGCTTTTGTCCGTAGGTTTTGGCTCGTTGGTGCTTTTGAGAACAATCATTTCCTTCCCCATAAACAAAGGGGGTGCATTTCTAGCATGATGTATATGGAGATTTGCTCATGGTTTTTTTAAATTGCCTGATGAGTGGAAAGCCCGGGTTGACAACTCATGCACCATCTGTTTAGTGCATAGAGCTAATCTAAGGTTTATCTGATTATATATTGGTTATATTTAGGAAAGGGCAAACCCCAAAGAAAATTGTGGAGGATGATTCACATTCCTTGAAGTTTTCAAGGATTCCAGAGGAGTCTCTTCTGGGCATTAAGAGATGAATTAAGAGTTCTGCTTGGGAAAATTAGCCATGAAGTTGTAGGCTTTTATTTCTCTAGGACACCTGCTAGTGTGGATTGTAAATTGTAAATTTGGAGAAACAAATTGGTAGTTACCATTGTCTTATGATATGTTATATTTGAAATATATATATATATATATATAAACTATATCAACACAGAATTTTATTTTAGTAAGGTAGAATTACAAAATATTAAAGAGTGGAATTTTATACAAGAAGCTAGGAAGAAGAATTTAACTTTGCCTACAGATAGTTCTAAATGTACTGATATAGCTATTATATATATATATATATATATATATATATATATATATATATATATATATATATGTATGTTTGATTTACTTGTTGGAACACAAGATTTATACATGTAAATTAATTTTAACAATTTGAAATTGTAATTAAATGATGTGATTACAGATCACGTAATTAACCTTTTTATACAGATCATGCAAGATTAGGGAGATTATTCCTTTGTCTTTCACTTTACTTAGTACTCTGAATGGTTCCTCCAACAAAAAAAATATCATGATTCCCCCATTTTTTTTTTGTTTTAAGCTTTAATTCATATGCTTTTTTTCTGTGGCTGTCTGATATTAATATTATCTGTGTATGTGGGTGATATTAATTGTTGCACTGATATGAATCTTTATTTCATACAGAAACTTTTAGATGGACTTCTCACAACTGCCCTTGATTTCACAATGCGAAGATGAATGTTCGTTGACACTTGAACAAGCTGAAGATGTTGTGCCCATTGTAATGGACCCTCAAAATGGTATATTGGTTGTTTCATGCTTACCTTTAATTTTTATAACATATCTCAAAGTAAATGTTATTATTCATAGTTGGGTTCTTTACACTATGTTTCATTTGTTTTGATATAGATGAAAATGAAACTGTTGCTAATGAACAGTTGAAAGATGATAGTTTGGTCAATTGTCGTTCCAAGCACAAGCTCATATTTGAAGAAAAAAATGTTAAGGAACCTAAGGAGGATATTGTTTCCATGCAAAATCAGTGGCAATTTGAACCCCAAAACTGATTCCTAGAAGTTGCCACTCGCTGTCCAGCATTTAATCAAGATTTTGGGAAGTGTTTTCAACTATTCTTTCAAGTTTTTGAGAGTTCATTTTCAACAAATCTGAGAAAAACTTCTCCTTTGTGTTTTCTCTAATTCCTATGTTCTAAATTTTGCAAAAACAATACAAGATACTGATTCTTGAACAGAAAGCTTGCTGCCAAAGAGGAAAAGATATTGTGCAGCACTATTGAAATGTTTTCTCATTTGAATAGAAACTGTTGATTATTTCAATGGTTATTCCTTATTCATTTTGTTTTTTTTCCCCTCCAGCTGTGATGCAAAAAGATGGTTTTGACTAGAAGACTGTTAAATAAATACCCGTTGACAATCATTGTTCGCTGCCTCCAGATGATATCAACTCATTCACCAATTTCACCAATATATGGATAAAAAGGTTTCATATTGGTGTATATCTTTTGACTGAGAAAATGTTGAGAATCTGCTTCTTTTTTTTCTTTTTTTCTTTTTTTAATTTTTTTTTTTTTGTCCTTGAAAATGTAAGCCTAATGAAGATTGTGAAACTGAAGTGTGAAGTGGTTTTAAGGGTATGGATTGCATGTGTAAATGTGTTTTTGAGCAATTTCTGTTAAATGGCTGTTCCAAATCCTTTAAAATCATCCAACTATCCCTTTTATGGGAAAGCTTTAAGTTTCTCTAATATGTCTCGAAGTGTAAGACTCAGCCTTAAGAAGCTTCATCCAATAATTCTCAAGTATCACCAAAAACATGAGCTTCCAATTAAATTTCACAGGATTTAAACAAAAATTGTCTAAGAAGAATCTACCATCTACCAAAGCAAAATTTTATGATTTATGCAAAATATATTTGAGTACTACGATTCATTTGAAGGGTAAACTATCATATTACATCAAACCAAAAGTTTAATGATATTACATTCAACCAAATTTACTAGACTTGTTCACCCATTACAAAATAACATTCATCTTCCAAAATAAAAACCAAGCGACCACATTACAATCCAACATACCACAATACAATACATCCCAACTTGATACATATCTCATTTTCTTTTAGTTTAACATCAAGTAAGTACCTCGAGATCCACCATAGCCACTAAGGTTTAACTAAAAGCAAAATGACCACTACTATCATAGCCCGAAACATCCAAAACATCTTCCCATTAGTTTGACACAGCTCCAGCTCCCGTCAAAGTTTAACATATTGATCATTATATTTTTTTTCAATTAGCTTCTCAAGTTTAACATATTGATCATTATATATATATATATATATATTTTTTTTTTTCAATCAGCTTCTCAAGCTTAACATATTGATCATTATCTTTTGTTTCAATTAGCTTCTCAAGTCTATCACTATCTGCCTTTCTTCTATCGTCTAGGACTTTTAGGCATTCCATTATCTTCGTCTCGTACGTAGTCATTTCATTATTAGCCCATGCAAAAAAATCACAATCACCCATTCTCTGCATGACAAAGAAAGAGTAAATTAATGTCATCACCTACTAGCAATTAAACAAAGTATAACACAATATTAATTTAAAAAATTACCTTATAGTTTTCACAGCCATACCACTTTCTGGCGGTATTGGTATCAGTCCAAGAATACCTTACACGTGCAGACACTTCACAATAACATAACGGACGTGCACTTGACGCACTTGACGCACCACTATTTACCGACATTTTGTCATGCCTATGCAAAAGACCTAAATAAAACCTCAGAAAGTATCATTCAACTAACCAACCAATCTAAGCATGCGAGCATGTCAAACAAGCATGTCAAATAATCACCAGTCAAAAGAATATTAGAATAAAGAATAAACAAACCCCCAAATGAATATCAAAATATCACTAAACACATAGATAAAGAAGAAAAGTAAATAGTAACAAAAGTGAAGCCTTGCAAATATCCAAATGAAAATACAGCTAGGGTTCTTTTTATGTAATACAATCATAACATACCAGTTTGGGACTACAATCAGGATCAACCTATCATGATCACATGTGTGAATTAATTGTACATGGAGAAAATTTTGCTATATTCACAAGAACTTTTAAAAGAAGCAATAACAATGAGTAAATTGTTTTGATGATTCTCGGCATATCTCTAACTGAATCATCACTTCCAAGCAGTCCAGTAAACAACATTTCACGTTTTTATCATCTCTAAATCCAAAGACAAAATGTGGAAGAAGAAAACTGCACAGAGCATTCAAATTCTGTAATCTACGTAGGTCCATGGCTGTAATTAGAACATACCAAATGCTGTAATTAGAATATGTTATGGACTTCAACCAGCCACAACATTATCCAAATATTTATCACTGTCATTGTCAGCATGTAGAATATGATATCCAGAACATAAATCACAATAAAAAAAAAAATTCATACATACAAGGAAACATGATATGGGAATTAACATATGCTTCCAATTTGTCATTTTATTATTAAAGAATCCAGTAATAGATGAACAAAATAGCACCAATTTCTGATACTTAACCTACAAAAGTTTAAATTGTGAATTAAAACTCACTAGATCAAACCAAACCCAGAATAAAATTTCCGCAAATGAAGTAAAAAGATAAAGAAGCATTACATCTTTTACTAGATAAAACCAAACCCAAACAATATGAACATGCAAGAGGCACATAAATCAGATAACTACTTACATAATACCACCTCTACTCCAAAGAATAGAAAGCAATTTTTTTCTTTCCATATTATGATCAAATCAAAGCGAACCCAGATGAACCAATCAAAATTCCGTTACTTTTATTCGCACAAACCCAATAAGCATAAAAAGAACAAAAACAAAAACAAAAACCCAAGAAAACTCTAGCATGCGAAATAAGATAACAATCAAATAGGAAAATCAAAAGGCCTAGAGACAACAATAAACATCAAAACGAAAATCCTAAAACCTAAGAGATACCAAAAGAAAATAATAGAAAGTGGCATCTCGGTATGGAAAAAAAATCAAGGCTCCAACTTTGATATAAAAGGCAAACAACCCCCAACTAATTGGTCGGGGTCAGTGTCCAACATAGAAAGTGGCATCTCGGTATGTAACGGATATATTAGTTAATAGGCCAGTAGTTTAATGGGCCTTGGGCCTTATTAGTTAGTGGCCTATTAGTTTAGTGGCCTTTAGGTGAGCCTATATAAACAAGACTAGTTAAATGTTTTAGGCATGAAAATTGATATCCAGTCGCTAGACTGAAAATGGAGGGGGAGTACCTCGAATTACTCACGGAGGTTTTAGGCATCCTCGAATTTGCCTAATTTCAGTATAATATCATTTTCCAATTTTATTGTTCTTCATTGTCTTACATTTCTTCCATTTCATTTCTATTCTCCTTATTCAATTTCCATTTCAGTACTCTGCTTGTAACACGGTATCATCCTCATCAAGCAAAAATGTCGCAAAAATTCCTCTCCTTGACCTTTTGTCAAACACCCTAAACTCAATAAGCTAATTCACAAGCAAAGACAAAAAAATTTGATCTAACTTTAGTTTTGGGTACCTTGTGTATATCAATGCAGGGGCGAAAAACGAACAGCGCACCGAATGGATAACCGCAAAACACCTAAACCCAAAAAGGAAACGTAAGCAAAAAGAAAATGCTTGATATAAACAGGGTGTGAGGGACAATAGTGAACGCGAAGTTACTGGAAGCTGGTGAAGGAATAGCAAAGTTACAAACCCTTGGTTCGCTCGGTCTTCTGGGTGAGAGAGAGAGAGAGAGAGAGAGAGAGAGAGAGAGAGAGAGAGAGAGAGAGAGAGAGAGAGAGAGAGAGAGAGAGAGAGAGAGAGAGAGAGAGAGAATGGGTCGCTGGGACGGTGTCGGTCTGAAGAGATGGAGATGGGTCGCGGGCGCCGTTCGTCAGGGGTCGACGGTCTGCTGGGTTGCGGGTGGAGATCGGTGGTCTGAGAGGGCCGGACAGTGTCGGCCGTTGGGCAGCAGTTGGTCGGTGGGGGAGGGGACAGTGGAGAGGGGGAGATTTGGGAAATGAGAAATTTTTTGAAAATGAACCTAAATGTCGACCCCCTCGTTTTCAAGCATTTTTGTTTTAAAAAAAAAACGAAAAATAATTACAGGTGGAATAAAAGACGGAAGAGGGACGGACAAAATGCGCATGTGTAGAAGCTCTTTATTTTTATTGAGAAATGAAGCCCAAATGAAAAGGGAAATGCTATTTTGTAAGGAGAAATGAGGCTCAAATGAAAAGGGAAATGCTATTTTGTACGGAGAAACGAAGCCCAAATGAAAAGGGAAATGCTATTTTGTACACCAGCATCCCAATACCATCCCACTCAATCTATGTGGATTTTAATTTTAATTTTTAATTTTTTTGTTTCTTTCTTTAGAATCCCAAATGTGTTGAGGAGAACAAACGTGCCACTCCCTCTACCCCCTCTCTCTCTCTCTTCTCTCTCTCTCTCTCTCTCTCTCTCTCTCTCTCTCTCTCTCTCTCTCTCCGGAATCCATCTCTCGCCAAAAAATCTCTCTGGACGGAATCTCTCTGCCGGATCTCGCCGGAACTTGACGGAAACGCTCTCTCTCACCGGATCTCGACGGAAACTGTAATAGATATATTAGTAATGGGCCGCCTTAGTAGTTTAATGGGCCTTATTAGTTAGTGACCTATTAGTTAGTGGCCTTTAGGTGGGTCTATATAAACAAGACTAGTTAAATGTTTTAGGTATGAAAATTGGTATCCAGTCTTATAACTGAAAATGGAGGGGGAGTACCTCGAATTACTCACGGAGGTTTTAGGCATCCTCGAATTTGCCTAATTTCAGTATAATATCATTTTCTAATTTTGTTGTTCTTTATTGTTCTTCCATTTCTTCCTCAGTTGATCGTCAATTCTATTTTCATTTCATTTCCGTTTACAAATTCCATGCTTAAACCCTAGAAATCAGTAACAAGATAAAATACTTGTTACAAGTAGTATTAGAGCCCTAGATCTACGGGGAAAATTGTTCAGATCTTGATTGATTTCCCTACTGTCCTACCATGGCAGAAGAATATCAAATTTTCTTCAGGACACTGCTGGTCCGAAACAGAGACGAAAGGACGAACAAAATGAAATTTCCAACGTTCACCGGTAAAAATCCAAATTCCTGGCTTCGTATGGTACACGAGTTCTTTGAATATTATGGGATTCCAGTTTGGGACTGATTTCCCATCGTTGCATATCATGTGAAGGGCGAATCTGCTATTTAGTTTAGAGACCTTGAAAGATTTGCGATGCTTTGGAGTTGGGAATCATTTGTTAGACACCTGAAATGCCAGTTCCGAAAGGAAATACAAGAAGAAGAGGCAGCAGACCAAGAACTTGCCAATCGGATAGCGGAAATGAGAGCACAAAGGGAGGAAAGTTTCCGGCAAATGAAGGCAAAATTTCAGGAGATCCAGGAATTTCCGATTCTAAAACGATTGGAATTTCCTCGATTCATTGGTGAGGACCCAGAGGAGTGGCGCTGTTGTGCCGAAGAATTCTTTGCGTGCTACCGCACTCCGGATGAGCATCGCGTTCCCCTTTCCACCTTGTATCTGGAAGGTAAGATTAGAGAGATGGAGTGGTTCCGGAACATACGATTTAGCAAATGTGCGATTACTTGGGAAGAATTCGTTTGGACTCTTAGAGCATGAATTGCAGTTCCTGCTAAAGAAGAATCCCTAGAACGAGTCAAGGACGAAGAAGAGGAGCAGAGAGATGAAGAAACAAATCTGCTTGAAGAAATAGATCCGGTTGCAACTACATACCACGAAAAAAGAGAAGAAAAAAAGAGCATCGACGATGCACACTACACACTGATTTCGGCGACCGAGCCGGATGAAGACACCACGCCCATTCAAAATTCTGATCCGGATGAAGTTGAGAAGAGAGATAAAATAATTCTACGACCAGATCCCATTGAAGACACAACAAACCCAGCAAAAGAACCGGCTGAAGATCCAAAGCACGCAAAAATTACAGCGGCAGATCCGGTTGATGACGCCTACCATCTGTTCGACGAAATTCCTCCACGAATTTCCTAATCTTTCTTGGAGAGGCCATTTCCAGATCCGGCAGTGCCTAATGTGATCATACTAGTGGCCATAAATCACACTGTGAGTTCCTTGGTTCCTTAGAATTCATATGAAGACGGGGTGGATTTTGTTGTTCTTAAACACCGATGGCGTTGGAAAGAAGACGAGGATACGACGAGAGCTGGGCGAGGAGGATGGCACTGCTGTCGCCGGAGCCGCGCAAGACAGGGGACCGGAGGTCCAAGAAGCCGAGCTATGGGCCGGAGACTTGGACCAGTTCGGATGATTTTCTCTGTGGGATTCTAGAAGCTGCAGAGAAAGGAGAAGAGTGGTCCGTATGGATGACGAAGGGCAATTTCGGGCTGTGCACTTTACGCCTACGCAGACGGACAGGTGGCATCCACATGAATTGTTCTAAAAAATAAAAGACAGCTGGAGTCCATTTCATTTCAAAGCTGAAGGAGGCTTTTCTTTTCTTTTTCTCCCTCACGCGTGAAGATGGCTTATCCTTTTGCTTCTAGAAGATTGTGGATTTTACAATGGGCTGGATCTTGTGCATGGGACCACTTGCACGGGAACCAGTACTGCTTATCCTTGAGAAAGGGCTGCTTTTTGTGGGTTAATGGGCCAACAACAATTGGAGCGATATTTTTGTTCACAAAGAAAGGGCAGCAACCAACTTTTGAAGCTTTTATATTTTTTACGCAAAAATAACTGCACCTTGTGGGCAAGGTGCTTAAAGGGGTCGGTATTGTAACAGATATATTAGTAATGGACCGCCTTAGTAGTTTAATGGCCCTTGGGCCTTATTAGTTAGTGACCTATTAGTTAGTGGCCTTTAGGTGGGTCTATATAAACAAGATTAGTTAAATGTTTTAGGTATGAAAATTTGTATCTAGTCTTATGACTGAAAATGGAGGGGGAGTACCTCGAATTACTCACGGAGGTTTTAGGCATCCTCGAATTTGCCTAATTTCAGTATAATATCATTTTCTAATTTTGTTGTTCTTCATTGTTCTTCCATTTCTTCCTCAGTTCATCGTCAATTCTATTTTCATTTTATTTCCGTTTACAAATTCCATTCTTAAACCCTAGAAATTAGTAACAAGATAAAATACTTGTTACAGAAACGCTCTCTCTCGACGGATATTGCCGAAGCTCGCCGAAAATCTCTCTTTGGACGGAATCTCTCTATGCCAGATCTCGCCGGAAACACTTTCTCTCGTCGGATCTATCGCGCCGGAGGTACTTTTAAGTGTTTTGTTCTTTAATTTCTGTATTAAAAAAAGAAGGCAAAGCATAAAATCTCTCTCAGATTTCGTTTCTCTGTCAGTTAGATTGATGCTTGCGTTTGTTTGCATATTTTTATTTCAATGATTCGGGAGAAGTGAACAAAAAAAGATTTGTGGGTTGATTTTTTACGTATTTTTTGGGTGTTGATCGTAGCCGATAAAGAGAAAGAAACTGATTTCTAAGTTGTTTTATTTGGAAATTTTCGGGGAAGTTCAAATGGGTGTAATTTTGTTTGATTTTTGGGTAGATGATCAATTATGGTGTTTGTTGAATAATCTTCGTTAATGTCTAATCGGGATGTGATTATGTTGGGATTAATTTGTTTGTTGAATATTCTTCGTTAGTGGTTGCTATTTGTTTTGGTTTATGCAAAAGGTTTTTATGCAATATCTTTTTTGGTGGATTCTGGTAATAGCTGATTGAGGTGTTTTTTTTTTATTTTTTTGCTTGTTATGGATGTTAGTATATTGCTGTAATTGATGTGTGTTAATATGTTGGGAGAATTTATAGATAGTATATTGCTGCAACAATATTCCTCTCAACAAACTAGAAAGTATGGAACTTCTTATTGCAGCATTTCAATACTTTGACAAGGATGAATACGGTTATAGGGGGTGTAATTTTTTACCTCTGCCAAATATTTGTATAATTTGTTGTTGTTGCATATGACAGGATAAAGGCCGCAGCTACAAATAGTGAAATGATGGTGATAGAAGAGAATAGCAAGTAGAAGGCAAACATGGGAATGAAAGTTGCTCAAGGTGGAGTACAATTGGCAATTGAAAAAGAAAAACAACCGACGGATGAAAAAAAACTATCAGATTACATTAGCGATTTTGTTGGGTTTTTTTTTTTTTATTGTTTCTAGCAATTTTATACTCTACTAGGATATGGAGGACTTTGATATCTTTATGCTGTAATGATGTATTGGTATGGAAATACATTTTAGCTGTTGTTGGAATCATTGCTATTATTGCAACTTTTGTTACAGCAAGTGGGAATAATTGATTGTAGTCATGGCACACATAATTGATGTGTTAATTTGTAATATGTTAATAGATTATCATCATTACCAAGCCAGCTGAAGTGTAAGAGCAAAACACATCCATACATTGCAAAAAGATTAGTCCATTCCATAACTTTGTGTGCAAGGTAAATTGATGGTCGAGAATGTTAAAGACTTGAAATAAGATGTGCTGTACATATGTTCCATGTAAGATCCGTGTGTTGATGAAATTGTAATTTTCACAACTCAAGAAATATTTTAGAATGCAAATTTCACAATAATGGTGCCCTTCTATACAAGGAATTGTTGCATGGCGCTTTGTTGAATTGATGCCCTTCTATCAAATGGCTCTATCTATTATTCCAACATCATATCCATTATTCCAAAACAACTTTCCATCAGCATTCAATGTCGCACAAATCCTGGCTTTACACTGCGTTCTAATTATTTTTGGAACTGCTTTTGTACAATCATCTTTGACTTTATTTGGTTTGATTTGGCGAATACATGCAAGGGTTATGTACGTGCGACTTCCATCTTTCCCATTTTTTTTGGTTCTTTTTACCACACCAAAACCAACTTGCTGACCATACTTTCTATAATACTCTTCCACTTCTTCCAACGAATCAAACATCATTAGTTCCTTAGGTTCTTCAACTTTATCATTAACATCTATCATCTTGTATTGTGACTCATTATCCTCCTTGTCATCCAACTCTAAATCATATATACAAAATAATAAAAAAAAAATCAATAATACAGAGTTCAGATAATTAATACAAAAGTTAAAAGCCTAACCAAATTCAAGTCCATCTTCCTCGATTGAATCGTTGTCATTTGAAATCTGTGTACACAGATATTCAACTTCGCCCTCATTCTTCAAGCGTGAGCTTGAAAACTCCATTTAAGAGAACAGAAGGTGGCCTTGAATTACCAATGCAATAATAATAATAATAATAATATAATATAATATGCCTATAGTTTTTGTAGGCATTATGGTCATAGAAGGCAATGAAATAATGTTTTTTTTAGGAAGAACATTGCAATGAAATATTGTGTAGAATGTTATAATTTTATCTAATTTTAGCATTAAACAAAATTACAAAAACATTTAGATTTAAGAGAAAATGCAGTGTCACAAAATTACATGAGCATTTTCTCTCTACTCTTGAATTGAATTTCAAAACTAAGCTTAACTGTATCATCATGTGAACACATCATCTCTCCCTATGAAAAAAAAAAAACAAAAAATTGAAAAAATAGATTTTGTGAACTGGCCCAGGATAAAAAAAAAAAAAAAAAAAAAAACCCAAGCTTAACAGTCCTGCGCTTGAAGCACAGGAAAAGTCATGCGCTGAGCTTCAAGCTCAAAACCAGAGCAACGAAAAAAAATACCAGAAAAAAAAAACAAAAAAAAAAACTTTAGAAAAATCTAACCTTTGTTCCGTCTCAGTCGTCGGTGGAGATGGCGCCGGTGAAGAACGTCGGACAGCCGGCCGGAGAGAGAGAGAGAGAGAGAGAGAGAGAGAGAGAGAGAGAGAGAGAGAGAGAGAGAGAGAGAGAGAGAGAGAGAGAGAGAGAGAGAGAAAGAGAAAGAGAAAGAGAAAGAGAAAGATGAAGATGCAGCACTTTAGAGAAAAACCAGAGCAATGAAAAAAAAAACTAGAAAAAAAAAACTTTAGAAAAATCTAACCTTCGTTCCGTCGGATCTAGTTCTGTCTCAGTCGCCGGTGGAGATGGCGCCGGTGAAGAACATCGGACGGCCGGATGGAGAGAGAAAGAGAAAGAGAAAGATGAAGATGCGTTGGGAGGGGAAATGAAACCATACTCGTTTTTCATTCAAAAGACGGAAAAAAAAATAATAATAATAAAAAAGAAGCCACGTAGGACTGGTGGGATGGGGGTGGGATAGCAGTGTACAATGTAGCATATCTCAAATGAAAATTATAAGAATAAAAGTAATAATCAGATGACTGAATGACTAAGAGCATCATTATCAAGCTCTCCAAAATTTTCTCTAAATTTAACCCAAACAATGTACTTTTTTGATTTTATTCATCACTTTTAAAAAGTCTCATACATCAAACTCTCTAAATATTTATTTATTTTAACTAAATATTATTATTTTTATTGGTTTTTACAACAGCCACTTTAACTAGTCATCAACATCAAAATCACACAAACCCATCCCAGGAAAGCACCAAAAACCCCAAAACTCAAACAAGGTTTATATGAGATTGCAAACACTAGGCTACTGACAACCGAAAAACAGGGGAAAAATTCAAACAGAAACATCAAAAAATGAGAAATATAAAAAAATCCTACTCAAAGTCCTTTCGGTTTTCTTCTCAAATAACCCTAAAATTTTTATTTACCCAAAAACCCTCAAGAACCTAGAAAATTTTCCCATACTCCTATGGTTTCTCTCAGAGAATTTATAACCAGAAATTCAGTACCCTTCAACCGGAAATCAAAACCTGAGAATCTACTTACCCAAAAATTGGATCCCCACTGTTTGGGCTCCGGGAAAATGCCGGAAAAAATCCCATCTTCGGCGTCGCCGGCGCCGTTCGTGACCCTCCGACGTTGGCTTCCTCCCCAGCAACGGCCGAACCACCAGAAACTTCTCCCTCTCCCTCTCCCGATCTCTCAATCTCCCTATATATATGGTCCAGATTTTGACGACCCACCAGGAAGTGAAGATGGAAGGCGCCAGAGAGATGGAAGTGAAGACGGAAGGCGCGAATGGAAAAAAATTGTTAAAAAATTCAATAGAGAGTAGAATTCGTGAGCCATATTTGTAGTGAAAATCTAACAAGAGAGGAATTAGAGAAACAATAGAGAACTTGATGCAGCGTGCTTATTGAAGCTTTTCTCCAAATTTTGGAGAAAAGTTTGAAATAGCTACCTTGATACAAATGCTCTAACGGTCCGTTAGGTTTGCAATTACAAAAAGTGGATTTAAAAATAAAAATTTTAAAATATGCGATTTGAAAAAGTAATTTTTAAAAACGCAGTTTGGCCTTTAAAATTTTGCGTTTTCAAAAAAGCAACCCAATTTCTTGCTATTTGAAAAAACAGTTTTCTGCGCTTTTAAATCGCAATTTTTTAAAAACGCAATTTTCAAACGGTTCATTTTCTGCGATTTGGTTTAAAATCGTACTTTTTATCTACGGAATTGCAATCCTAAACGCACCTAACTCATAACCATGGAATCGAGCGTTGTCACCACTAAAAAGGGCAGAGAGAGAGGGAAGGGACGGGGTGTTTGATTCATAGGGACAAAAATTCTCTTCTAGCATGACTAAAATGTGGTCATGGATTTTATGACAAAATTATAATGTGTTTGATTCATAGGGACAGAAATTCTCTTCTAGCATGACTAAAATGTGGTCATGGGGTTTTATGACAAAATTATAATTTAGATTTGGAGTAATGGTAGAAACCTTATTTTCCATTGTAGAATGATTGTAGTTAAAATTGTGACAAAAATGTGAAATATAATTAAATCAAATTGTGGCCCATTTATTAACCACTTGATTTAGCTAAACCCTATTATACTAAAGTTTAATCCGATCTAGTTTAACTGAACCTTATTATACTAAATTATAATCCATTAATTTTGTGTCTTGTTTGTATTAAATTTGTGAGCAGTGAACAAAATTACCAACCTTACTCGAGCAGCAGGTTTTCCTCCTCAATACATACCTTTTACATTGATTTAGACTGGCAGAATTGTACAGCACATTGCTAGAAGAAAGTGGTAAAATTTTGCCCTCACAGAAGCTCTTGAGCAACATATATGAGCCAGACCGCTACTTTTAAAGACTGAACCTTGTAAAATTTCTAGATGTGATAGTAAATAGGCTACTTTCTAGATGATTCTCGGTATCTCTTCCCTTTGGATTAGAAGTTGAAAAGATCCTACCCTTTAGTTTGTCTTTTTACTTCCCTTTCCCATTGTTATTTTAGAAAAAAAAATGAGCTAAACCAAAGAAAAAGAAGAGAAAATTTTAACCACAATAGACTAGTGGAATCACAGAAAGATAATAATTCATTTATACACAAAATGCGTAGTGGTATTAGAATCCTGCCGCAGCAAACACAAAGTGTGGTCGATCAACACAACAAACTGGCACTACAAAAAACTTTGATTTTAGCCACGTGACTGGTACTGTAGCCACATGGCGATTTAACACGCCACTAAATTTTAATTCAATATATATATATATATATATATTTTAAAAATATATTTAAATAATTAGTGACGTAGGGAAATTTACCACGTCATTAATTAATCTAACACGCCACTAAAATTAGTGATGATTGACAGGTCACTAATTAGTGACATGCCAAATTGGCACATAACTAATTTAGTGACGCGTCAGATTGACGACACGTCACCCTCATTTTTTTCTTTTTTTCTTGTGTTTCTTAAAATTGATATACCTTTTAAAATTATCATTACTATTAGATCAAAATATAATAGTGATGTATAATAAATTCAATGATAATTTTAAAAATTACATCAATTTTAAAGGGACGTAAGGAAACATGAATATTACACTTAGAATTATTACAAAATTTATTCATTAAAAAAAAAAAGGAAAAAAAGAAGAAAAAAAGAGAGAGGAGTAGATCATATTCAAGGTTTATTTATTTCCTCTATTATTACACACGGGTGAGGAAAATTTAAATTGTAAATTGCTAGCAGCAACAGCAACTCTATTGCTTGAGCCATTTGACGAAGTTGTTGAAATTCTTCCAAGACTGACCACCTTCTGCCCTGGTTTTCAATATGGTTTCTTTAAGCTTCAGCGCTCTTGCTCTTATAGATTCATTACTAAGCAGTTGCTCCACCTTCTTCGCCACTTCGCCCCGCAATATGACTCCATTTTCAGCCCGGTCAAAACCCAGTCCAACCTTCCACTCATCACAGATATAGCTCTTGTCGAGGAAATGGTCAAAGAACAGAGGCCAGCACAGAAAAGGGACGCCATTGCTTATAGCTTCTGTGACAGAACTCCAGCCGCAGTGGCTAATAAAACAAGCAACGGCAGGGTGAGCTAAGACCTTTGTTTGAGGTGCCTAGTCGACAATCTTGGTACATGCTCCTTCAGATTCATCTGGAAATTCATTCTTCGCCCTATCGATGTTTCTTTGATCCACCGCCCAAAGGAAAGGCCTATTGATGAGCTTAAGTCCAAGAGCTAGTTCTTGGAATTGGACAGGGTCCAAAGTTCCAAAGCTACCGAAGGAAATATATATGACTGAGCAAGGTGCTTGTTGATCGAGCCAGCTGAGGCAAGATGAGTCTTCTTGCCGAAATTGTCCAGTTTGGTCGTTTTCTAGCAGGGGACCAATGGGCAGGAGCTTTGGAAACAAAGCAACTGATGCAGGCTCAAGCTCATAAGCTGTGTTACAAAGCCACCAATCTGCTAGTTTGCAAGGTTCCATGTTCCGTGTCATAAAATGAAATAAAATCTTCTGTTTGCTTGGATCAGCCATGGGCATCGCGGCCCATGGAAGATTTGTCGTTTCGATTGCAGGAATGCCCGGCGACAGTTGAATATGCTCTACTTTTTTGGTTGAGAATCCTTTGCAAGGTGAGACAGAAAAAAAAAAATCAAGGACTGCACGTACATGTTACTTGTGGAAATTATAATTAACTCTTGATAATATTTCTCATATATATATATATATATATATATTATAACATGCATCAATCAAACTAAATAAGTAGCGGCCTGAAATCATTAAGCAAAAACGGTCGTCATCTTTTGTTTCCATATATATATATATATATATATATATATAGAATAATGATTCAATGCCACCTAAATATACAACTTTTTACCACCTTGCCTATGTGGTAAGGTGGTCCCCCACTACTTTTTGAGTTTTTTTATTTTTTAAAAATAAATTAAAGTGGAGACCACCTTGCCACATAGACAAGGTGGTGGAAAGTTGTATATTTAGGTGGTAGTGAATCATTACTCACATATATATATATATATATATATATATATATATATATATAGAGAGAGAGAGAGAGAGAGAGAGAGAGGCTCTTGGGATAATCAGACGTAGTAAAGTCTTACCATCAGCGTCTAGAATCCCGTCATGAATCAGGTTTGGTACGCTCATTTGCAAGGCAAAAACAGCAGCTGCCGCACACCAATACACAACTCCTCTGATTCCCATCTTATTGGCGAGTTCCATGGCCCAACCCAACACCCCATCGGCTACAATACATGTAATGTTTTCATCACCATTTGATGCATTGATAGCTTTTATGAGCTCCTCAACCCGTGCTGGCATGATCTGTGCCATGACTTCCGTTACCTTGCCTATATTTTTTCTTTCAACATCGCTTCTTTCCAAGCCATCTGGGATAGACACGAGATTAATGTTTGAATCCATGAGGCAGCGCATGCCCTCCTCAGGCATTGCACTCACTATCCGCTTATGAATGATCTCCGTGTTTACAAATGTGATTTTGAGGCCATGTTTTGCCATTTCTCGAGAGAAACGCATTAGGCAGTTCACAGAGCTTTGCCCTGGACATGGTAGGACTAGAACATGTCCGATGCCCATGTCTGTAGCTCTTTCTCTTTGTTTTTTTTGCGCGTGTGAGAGAGATAGAGGGCCGGGAGAAAGAGTTCTCCGAAATATTTTTGCACGTTTGGTATGAGCTTTTTGAATTTTCCTTGCCGATATTTATAGGGAGCTAGCTTGAGCACGTACGGTTTTGTTTTGGTACAATTTCACAATAGAGAGTTCAAATGGTGGTAGTAGCAGTATTGATGTTTAGTCTGTTTGTAGGTGAAGGGCATCTTGGTTCTGCATGCTTTGGTATTCTGTAGAGAGAAATTATTTTTTATTTTTATGTCATTTTTCTAAACAGATTTATTTTTGAAAATTATCATTAAATTTGTGGGGTACGGTCTATATGATTCCCACATATGGGCCCTATAAATTTAATGGTAATTTTCAAAAATAAGATGAGAAAAATAAATAAAAAACAATGTATAGCACATCTCAATTGTAAAGGTTGTTTTTCTTTACTGTATAGTGGAGTCACTACAAAAAAAAAAAACCCTAATTACTTACGTGTTTACAATGTCCACAATTTTAACACGTCACTAATAGGTGACGTGTCAAATTGTGGCATGTCAATAAATTTAAATTTTTTAGTGACGTGCCATCTTTAAGAAGTTACCTATTTATGACGTCCTAGTTCGACACGTCATACGTTTATGAAGTGCCAAAATGGCACCTCATAAATTCATGATGTGCCGATTTGGCATTGAGATTTTGAATGTCAATGGTTGAGATTTTGAATGTCAATGGGCAGCATATTTTCATTTATGAGCCACAATATTGTTCGGTACCCATTTGACTATTGAGTATTAATCTTCAAAATGCTTGAGAATTGCTACCTAACAATTACCCAACGAAAGGGGCAACGGGCATGGGATCGGCCGGCTATGGCCACCTATAGACGTTAACATATGTACTATATAAGGGACTAAACTATAAGTATTTAATTCATTATGTAGCGCGGAACCCTTAAAATAATTGCATTTACTATATATAGCCATAAATAGCAAGGTTATTGTATATAGTTTCTAAACCGTTTACATGCATGCATATCTATATATATAGTATTAATTATAGGTTTTTTAACTTTGTTATGTTTTAAATTTTTTTTTTTTGTTTCTAAACGTAGATGGTGTACAAAACTAAACCCTAATTTGAACTATTTGGTTTAATTATATATATAGCACCAAATTTGTTTAATTATGCATATAGTACAATATGTAAATTAGGTTAGGGTTTACGTACTTATTAGTATACTATATATATAAATAAGGAACCTAAAAAGCATAAATTCCAAGTATAGAATTTACATATAGCATATAGCTTTCAAACCTAATTTTATGTGTATAAGCTATGTACACTTTATTTTCACAGATTTGTATGGTTAATAAGATAAGGAGTTTTTTTTTTTTTTTTTTTTTTTTTTTTTTAAAAAAATTAACACAACACAATTTTTTTTTTTTTTTATTAAATATATATTTGGGAAAAAATAACAGTTTGACACGTGTAAATTGGACACGCGTATTAAATACACGTGTCCAATTGTACACGCGTATTTAATACTCGTGTCCAAGTGGACACGCGTATTTAATACTCGTGTCCAAATGGACACGTGTCCAATTGGACGCGTGTATTTAATACACGTGTCCAATTGGACACGTGTATTAAATACACGCGGTACAATTAGACATGTGTCTCATAAGACAAGTGTGAAATTGGACGCGTGTCTACAATAACCGGTATTGTAGACACGCGTCCAATTGTGTGAATTTTTGTAGTGGTTGTATATGTTCCTTAATTAACTGCGGTTAATTAGTTACTCAACTTTTACTTAAATGTGGTCCTTGATCATATAAGGATTGATTTATTTTAAAATACTATTTTGAGATATTTGGTAAGTTTTTAATTAAAGACTTTGATTTATTTTACGTAATTTCTAAGTCATTAACTTCGTTTTAATATTTTGTGATTTGACAATTTTTATTATTTTAAATATCTAACATTTTTAAGTTGTGTTTTAACAGGGTATTTCAAATGGCGTATTTAGATAATAAATCACGCAATTGTAATGCCTGATTAAAAAGTAAATATTTTATAAAGCGCCATTATGCTACCAAAATATTTTAAAAATATTTTTAGGCATTATAAATACTAATGCCGTTATTTTGCCAAATTTGATAAAAGAATTAAGGGAAAATTATAGTTTAGCCCTCCAAATTACCACCCGTTTTGCGTCTAGCTTCACAAACTGTGCGCCAACACTCTGACTTCGGCCCCCCAAACTACCAAAACCTTTGAAAAATGCCCCATTTGGCGAAATATCCCCATATTAACCCTGCCACGTGTCATTTTTCAATTAATATATATATATATATATATATATATATATATATATATATATATATATATATATATATATATATATATATATATTTAAAAAAAAACTAAAAACTAAAAATAAATAAAAAAGTAAACTAAAAAAAAACTTAATTTTTTTTTTTTTTCTAAAAAAAAGAAGGAAAATGGGGTGGCTGGAAGGGTTAGGGGGTGGCACGCGGCCACCTCTAGTGGCCTGGGGGTAGCTTTTGGGCCACCCCAAATGGATTTCGGGGCGGTTCAATTCAGTTACCAATTAAAAAGGCTGTTCGGTTCGGTGTAATTAGCGCTTAAAAGTCGGTTCGGTTATCGAACCGGCTTTCAAAACAAAATTTTATACCAACTACATAACCGAAATTAGTCGGTAGGTGGTCAATGCCGGTTTGGTTCGGTAAGCGGTAGGTGGATAATTTGCCCACCCTTAATCACATGAATACGATTAAACACTTGTGATGTGTTAATCAATCTCTTTACATCAAAATTAAGTCACTTGCGCGAGGACTTTATAATTGAAAATACTTGGAATACTACGTACATTTTTCATTATAATTATCTTACAAACAAATATGACATTCTACAATTAGTGAAATGATAGTATATATGATGTAAGAACTAGTCACTAATTAATTAAATTGACAAATAAGATTACTATTTCCCTAACCAAACCAAACTTCGGATTCTATTCATAGTTTCTGTACTTTTCGTATGAGGGACCTTTATGATGACTATTGAAAAGAGGAAGATATTTATTACATTTATGTTTTGCTTCGTTTGTTTCAATGTAAAATTTTTTTGTCGTATATAAAATATTTTCAAAGAAATCATTTTTCAGAAAAAAATAATTTTTCTAAAAATATTTGTCGGTGTTTGGCTTGTACGAAAAAATCACCAATAGTGTAAAACGGAATCTGGCAACGTGAACAGTGAACAGGGGGAGATTTTAAACAAAAAAAATATTGAGAATATTGATCTTTGTAGGAGTTGGAATCTTAATAAAAAAAATTTGGGTTAATAGGCAGTTCAACCACGCTATGAAAAGCACAACTCCACCATATTGTGACTGATATTACATGTTGAATGAAATGAAATATTGATTTGTATTGTAGATGATGTAGTGTAGAGTTGAGAATTAAGAAAGAAAAAAGAAAGAAGAAATGTATTGTAGAAAAGATGTATTTTTCTTTTTTTTCCAAGCACAAGAGACTCAAGAATGTGTTGAAAACTTGAAGATGAAAAGAGAAACCAGACCTACCCACTATATTTTATATTTATACTTTGATCATATATTTTAACTTATTTTTCATTTAGCCCCTCCCAGTCAAATATGTGGTTCCATTCCTACCTAAAGGCTATAACATAATTACTCTTTCCCTAACCAAACCAAACTAAACTTTGGATTAATCTATTCCTAGTTTGTGTACTTTTCATAGGAGGAGGGACCTTTAATTTCTGATGACTACTGAAAAGAGGAAGCCATTTATTACATTTATGTTTATGGCATCTGTTTGGTTCCTATTTGTGGGTAGGGGCGGCTTAAAATTGTGTGCTCACCTTCCTAATGTGTACTTCCTTTACATTTTTTTTTTTGAACAATTTTTGAATCCTTTAAAGTCCTATTGGGTGTGTATTTTTTAATATTATATTTTACTATTTTGTATTATATTTAAAATTATGAATACTAAGATAATTTATTTTTTGAAATTATTTTTGAATGGTTTAAAAAATCTGAGATAAAATTAAAAAAAGTTGGATAAAATCTGAGTAGAATTTGAATTCTAAAAAACAACCTAAACATATTTTTGAAAAATAATAAAATATAATAAAAAAAAATTATTACCCAAACATGCCGATACAAATCTATTTATAATATAAAGCTAATATATTCAAAATTCAAAAATAGCTATAAAAGGAAAATAAATCTTGGAGTTGTTATGTGATAGCTTCCTTGAGTGACAGTTGAATAGGGCTAGATTTGAAAGGCCTTGATAATTGATTGAGTCTAGGTTGGTGATTAATTATGAACATCTCCTTAATTCCGACGGCTGATGTTATTGTAGGAATCTGGTGAGTGCCACCGGATTCTGGCAATTGGATACCAAAATTCGGAACCTTAGGCGGTAAATTCGGGCTATCAACAAACTCCAGTGATCAGTAGTGGCGGATTCCCACAAACGTGCTTGCAAGAATGAAGAGTTTAAATTTGGAAAACGATTTACGGTTTTTTTTCAAAAATTAAAGAAGTTTTTACAGTCAAACTGAAAATGATTTCTGTTGATCATTATTTTTTCCCCCCACCAAACACCGAAAAATGCCGAAAACATTTTATAGAAAACATTTTACGCCGAAACAAATGGAGCATTAAATGCATTTCACAATAATTTTTCTTATCATTTCCTTATATCATTTAAATATTATTTAAATTAAATAATTAAAAAAAGAGAGAAAAAAATTATTAAATATTATTTCAAATAATGTTAATAGTTGTTGGGAAATTATCATTCCCTAAGCCAAAGTGGGCCCACTAAACCAGCCAAATCCAACCAGACCTAGTGGGTCGGTTTAACCTGCAAATTGGATACTTCCCAGAAGACGCTGCCAGGATTAGATAGTGAGCCAACCTCTCGGACAAAGGCCACTACCAAATGGTCGAGATTGACTTGGGGTTCGAAGCCAACAGGGTTATATTGAGGGCACCACGGTAGGCAGGCGCATAAAGTGTGCCCCTCACTAGCATATATGGAGAGTCCGGTCAGAAGTCAAATCAGGCCAAATCAGGTTAGAAGTCAAGCTGAGTAACAGTACCACACGCCACTCACCAGGTTGGCCCATCGTGCCAAGGGATCAGAACGCCATAAATGACCGTCGTTTATGTCATGTTCAATCACTGTTCACCCACGCCAAGTGAACAGTGGACTGGAGATTAAAAAAGCTCACACGTGCGGATTAAAGACGGATGGTAAAAATAGAAGCGAAATTGGTACCACCTAACACTCTGATAGCATTTATTCCCCTTCATAAAAGCTCTCGTTGACTTTACCATCGGAAGAGGTGTCGCTAGCCAACTGATAAGCGTTGAATGTTTACATTCAAAGCCTCTTAATTTACATATGTTAAACCCTAGTTTGTGCTGTTAAATAATGTGTTAGTATGTTTTAGTGTTTCATCTCTTTTTTAGGTCTTAATTGAAAACAAGAAAAAAGTCAACAAGATAAGCCTAATGAAGATATGTGAAGTTCAAGTGTTCCTGCCTAGAAAAAGAAAATCGATCAAGTATATTCGATCGATCGAAATTACATTGAGTGAAACAATCGATCGATCGACATTCGATCGATCGAAATCTACAAAGGCAAAATAATTCGATCGATTGACTTCGGATATTTCAGAAAGATCTTCAGATGTCGGCAGCTTTTTGTGTGGCTCAAATTCATCCTCAAGTTGTGCGGTTCTAAACAGAAGTTGTCACCATCATTTTGTACGGCTGAGAGTGATTGTTAGAGCTAGGTTTGTTGTACCAAATCCTCTATAAATAGAGGATGGACGTGTGGGTTAAGAAGTTAGTTAGTTTTAGTTGATAAATTGTATTTTGAGTTTTTGTGCATCCAAGTGATGCACTCTTTTCTTCATGTTTTCCAGAGAGCTATTTTCAAGGTATGTTTGTGCTGTAATTTAGTCTAAACTCGTTTTTTATAGTAAAGTGAAGTTGGAGTTTAATTCATTCAAGTGTTCTTACTATTTTCTTTATATTTCCAGCACTTCTTTCTTCTTCTTCCTTTTGTTTTATGTTCTTTTATGTTGAAAACAATTCTGGAATCCTTAGATTCCAGAGCCCATAGCTTGTTCTTTAATGTTCTACTTAGAATTTCTTTTCTTTAAAGCTTGTTTTTGAGTATCTTTTTAGTTGTTAAGGTAGATTCAATAATTAAAGTTAGTTGTTTTTACATCTTGTTAGTGTGGGTTGTAGTTTTTATATCCTCTAGAGTAATGGGTTCTTCTTCTTCTATAAGAGAATTCCATAACTCCATGAGTAGCTAATTTAGTTGTAGGGTGTTGATGAACTCTTTCTAAGGGCCATGGGGTAGATTGTGTTGTTCTTGGATTTCCATATAAGTGTGATGATTACATAACCTAAGGATGGTTGTGTAATGGTGCTTATGACATAATTTATGTGAATTTGATAAACTCATGCTAGGGAACACATATCTCTCCACACTCTTTTTAGTTTAATTATTGCTTAATTGTTTTTCCATTCTAGTGTAAGTTTATGTGGAGATTATGTGTTAAACTAAGATGGTTTATGCTTTTTCCATAAATATGTATGCTTATTAATAGACCTTATAATCCATACTAGGGAGCATGAATCATTCAACCCTAGATATAGGTTGAATGACTTTTGTATGAATAGATGGTTTATCATTGTCTTTAACTAAAGTAATTTTATGTTGAGGTCGTCGTATGATTGACAATCATTACGCGCTCGTATTGCATTTGTGAAAGAAATCTGGGAGGAATACAATATACCATATGCTTAAGGATTGAGTAAAATCAATGCCCTACACTTTCCTTATTCTTAGACTTTTTATTGTTACTTGTTTAGCTTAGTGATAGAACAAAACAAATCATCTTTTTCATAATTAAATTAGGTAACGTTTTAGGTACTTCATAAATTGAACAACCTTCCAATCCTTGTGGTACGATACCCTCCCTAGTACGATACCCTCCCTAGTACTATACTACAAAGTCCCGTACTATTGCGAGTGGTTAAAAATATTAAAATCCACGTAGTTGTGAAAACCGATTAAGTGTAAAACCAAATTCCTATTTTTAAATCATCGGTTGGATCGCTACCACCAACCCCTGGCGAGCCTTTATTGTTTTGCAGGGTATAGCACTCGAAGCTTTAAAGACCCCTTCAGGATCCGACCCACCAGAGAACCAACTAGACGCTGACACGTCACCGTTCGAAAACTGTACCAACAGTTTGGCGCCGTCTGTGGGAATGTTTCACCGATCTTACCAAAAAAAAAAATATCTGTAATGGTGACTACACAATTAGAAACCCAAAGAGTCCCAAGAAACAACTAGCACCGAAGTAACCAAGTCGATGAGGGGACTTCATCTCGACCCCTTGTCACAATGGCTCTCCTCGGCAAGAAAATGGCCCAAATGGAAAAAGAGATGCAGAGCTTGGCGAATAAAAATGCCGCCTTGTAGCAACGTACCCCAGAGGTTTCTCAGTCGAAGACGACACCCTCCAAAGACGAAGAGGCTTTCAACAGCCAGGCTGGAGATCGATGCAAGGAGGACAGGGTGCCGAACCAAAACCAGGAGGCTTCTGGAGAAAAAGGTGACAACCAGGATGTAGAATCTCAGAAGGGTCCCCCTTGCAAGGAGGTAAAAGGGGTAGAAAGGAAACTGAAAGACTTGATCGCAAAGTTGGAGAAGCGGTGCCACTTTTTGTCAGATGCGGTCCAACAACAGCACAAAGGGAGCACTTCCAAAGTGATCGACTTATAGCAGAAAACGACTTCCCCCTTTGCCGAGGAAGTGGCAGCCTTTCGTCTCGCTAAAAGGTTCAAGGTTCCAGATATCCTAGTTTACACCGGACAAGGAAACCCCGGTCGAGTGACGTGCCAACTTTGTCACGTCACTAAATATTTTAGTCAATATAATTTTTTAAAAATAAAAATGAATTTAAATTATTAGTGACGTAGGGAAATTTACCACGTCACTAATTAATGACGTACATGCTAATCTAACACGTCACTAAAATTAGTGAAATGTCATATTGACAAGTCACTAATTAGTGACACGCCAAATTGGCATATAACTAATTTAGTGACGCGTCATATTGATGACATGTCACCCTCATTTTTTTCTTGTGTTTCTTAAAATTGATATACCTTTTAAAATTATCATTAATATTAGATCAAAATATAATATTGATGTATAACAAATTCAATGATAATTTTAAAAATCACATCAATTTTAAAGGGACGTAAGGAAACATGAATATTACATTTAGAATTATTACAAAATTTATTCATTAAAAAAAAAAGAAAAAAAGAAAAAAAAGAAAAAAAGAGAGAGGAGTAGATCATATTCAAGGTTTATTTATTTCCTCTATTATTACACACGGGTGAGGAAAATTTAACTTGTAAATTACTAGCAGCAAGAGCAACTCTATTGCTTGAGCCATTTGACGAAGTTGTTGAAATTCTTCCAAGACTGACCACCTTGTGCCCTGGTTTTCAATATGGTTTCTTTAAGCTTCAGCGCTCTTGCTCTTATAGATTCATTACTAAGCAGTTGCTCCACCTTCCTCGCCACTTCGCCCCGCAATATGACTCCATTTTCAGCCCGGTCAAAACCCAGCTCAACCTTCCACTCATCACAGATATAGCTCTTGTCGTGGAAATGGTCAAAGAACAGAGGCCAGCATAGAAAAGGGACGCCATTGCTTATACCTTCTATGACAGAACTCCAGCCGCAGTGGCTAATAAAACAAGCAACGGCAGGGTGAGCTAAGACCTTTGTTTGAGGTGCCCAGTCGACAATCTTGGTACAAGCTTCTTCAGATTCATCTGGAAATTCATTTTTCGCCCTATCGATGTTTCTTTGATCCACCGCCCAAAGGAAAGGCCTATTGATGAGCTTAAGTCCAAGAGCTAGTTCTTGGAATTGGACAGGGTCCAAAGTTCCAAAGCTACCGAAGGAAATATATATGACTGAGCAAGGTGCTTGTTGATCGAGCCAGCTGAGGCAAGATGAGTCTTCTTGCCGAAATTGTCCAGTTTGGTTGTTTTCTAGCAGGGGACCAATGGGCAGGAGCTTTGGAAACAAAGCAACTGATGCAGGCTCAAGCTCATAAGCTGTGTTACAAAGCCACCAATCTGCTAGTTTGCAAGGTTCCATGTTTCGTGTCATAAAATGAAATAAAATCTTTTGTTTGCTTGGATCAGCCATGGGCATCGCGGCCCATGGAAGATTTGTCGTTTCGATTGCAGGAATGCCCGGCGACAGTTGAATATGCTCTACTTTTTTGGTTGAGAATCCTTTGCAAGGTGAGAGAGAAAAAAAAAATCAAGGACTTATATATATATATATATATATATATATATTATAACATGCATCAATCAAACTAAATAAGTAGCGGCCTGAAATCATTAAGCAAAAACGGTCGTTATCTTTTGTTTTCATATATATATATATATATATATATAGAGAGAGAGAGAGAGAGAGAGAGAGAGAGAGAGAGAGAGAGAGAGAGAGAGAGAGAGAGAGAGAGAGAGAGGCTCTTGGGATAATCAGACATAGTAAAGTCTTACCATCAGCGTCTAGAATCCCATCATGAATCAGGTTTGGTACGCTCATTTGCAAGGCAAAAGCAGCAGCTGCCGCACACCAATACACAACTCCTCTGATTCCCATCTTATTGGCGAGTTTCATGGCCCAACCCAACACCCCATCGGCTACAATACATGTAATGTTTTCATCACCATTTGATGCATTGATAGCTTTTATGAGCTTCTCAACCCGTGCTGGCATGATCTGTGCCATGACTTCCGTTACCTTGCCTATATTTTTTCTTTCAACATCGCTTCTTTCCAAGCCATCTGGGATAGACACGAGATTAATGTTTGAATCCATGAGGCTGCGCATGTCCTCCTCAGGCATTGCACTCACTATCCGCTTATGAATGATCTCCGTGTTTACAAATGTGATTTTGAGGCCATGTTTTGCCATTTCTCGAGAGAAACGCATTAGGCTGTTCACAGAGCTTTCTCCTGGACATGGTAGGACCAGAACATGTCCGATGCCCATGTCTGTAGCTCTTTCTCTTTGTTTTTTTTGCTCGTGTGAGAGAGATACTCTCACCACAACTTACTTCTGGTCTTTTGTAAGCCATACTCTGCTTCCACCCCTTTTTGGTATCAGAGCCATTATGTGTTATGTTGATTCTTGCTTAATCTGTACATCCGCCCAAGTGGCTGGTTATTCTGCTTAATCTGCTATTGTTTCAGTTTGTTTGTTGCATCTACTCTCTGTTAAGATTTTAGGCCATTAGGAACATGACACTGCCGTCAACGTGCCGTCAGAGCAGCTGAGAACCGAGGATAGGGCCAAGTAAGTCGGGAGGACACACGGATAGGACATAGAGGTCTGACCTAGGACACCTAGTTGGATAACAGAGATGAAGTGTGATAAAGAAATTTGAAACAGTAGAAGTCTAAGTTAGGTAACCCTAAACTTGAAGCGATGAATAGATTGTTCAGATCTAACTCATGAGCAAGCTCTAGATCCACTAGGATCCCTGAGATCCCTGAGGTAATCAACGAAGAACACGTTGAGTACCATGATGATGATTCCTTCATTGATGTCAATGATTGAAATATATCTAAGGTTCCCAGTAAAGAAATTTACAGGAAAAAATGGTCCATGACATCGTTCAAGACTGAACAACATTTCAAGACCGTAGAGCAAGTCTATGCTCTTAATAAGGAACATGAGTTGTGTAAGCTTTTTAGCCCCGAAGCCATTAAGCGACATAGAAGAAAAGGCCATAACTTTATCCATATAGGATTAGTTTAGGTCGCCATTAAGCCCCTAACAAGGAGAGGTCTTAAAGCCTCTGTAATGTTAGGATTGAGAGATGCCCGCTTCATTGACTGGCAGGATAGTCTCCTCGGTGTCATTGAAGCAACCATGCATGATGGATCAGTCTATTTTGACTGTTTCCCAGACTTCACCATAAGCCTAAGTGATCCCCACATTCTAAAAGCTTTAACCCTGAACATTAGAACTCAAGGATACAGAGTCCTAGAAGGTGTTCAGCCTTTAGCTTTGGTTTACAGGATCTACTATAAATGCATTGGAACTAACATGAATTTCTAGGCAATTTCCAAAAGTCCTAGGAATCAAACCATGTTGATTCAGAGCAGCCAAAGTAATGCGAGTATTCACGTTCCTCGAACCATTAAGTGGAATGAAATTAATCTACCCAAGGAATGGTGTTTGACTAATGAAAGTTTCAAACCTGAGATCATAAGTCATAATCTAGGCGATCTAGATTATATCTAGCAGTATTTAGATGGCACTGTTAAGATCAGTTTTGATCGTGGATCTCAGTCGACCCTTAAGCCAAATCTTCTCGTAGAAGAAGTTGAAAGACCTAGATCATCTAGGTCTGAAGTCCCAAGGTCTAGCTCGTCTAGATCAGAAGTTCCAAGGTCTAGATCTTCTAGACTTCCTAAGGATAAGATTCCAGCTAGGCATTCGTTTGCTGGTTCGACCACAACGGAAGAACTAAAACGAAGAGATCTAGAGTTGGAAAACGAATTAAGAAACCTTAAGTTGAAGGGAGTTCAAACAAGCTCTCAAGTGAGTCACCCTTGCTACACGGCAGGAAGCCAACTTGAAGACAAAGAATCCTCAGGAGGAAATGCTTCCCCTACGGAATCTGACTTCATAGTTGAAAATGTCGTAGACCCTCAACTAAGTACCTTAAGGAAACCTTTCAAGCCAGATTGGGATAAGATCAATGATGATCTTATATCTGAAGCCAACATTGAAAGAAGAAAAATTTATTGTGAAAGGTTCAACCTTGAGCAAGAGAAGGAAATCCTGAGTCATTTCAAGAAACATGTTATACAAACCAAGACAGAAATCTTTTATCTCGATTTTGTTGAAGAGTTTTACCCTGTTGAAAACAAGGAACAAACTGTCACTAAGAGAGAATGGGTAAAGGAAGATAACACAGTTGTTTCTTCCAGTCACCCCCCACAAAATCCATTTTACCCAAAAATATCACAAAAATATTAGGACAACATTTGAAATTTACCATAAACACAAAATCAAATTACACAAATCAACAATTATAAGTCCAACACAACAATAGATTATGTACTAATAAACGTACTTATTACTAACAAAACAAAATTACACAGAATATCTACAAATCTGAAGACCGTCCCTACGGATCATGAGCTTCCGTACCAGGCATGTGCTCGCCAACGAGCGATTGCTGTGCAAAAGATGGTGTAACGGGCGATGGTGTCCCGACGGGGGAGTGCTGGCTCAGCTGTTGTCCAATAGGCAACAACGGACCAATCATTGTCGTATTACCTGCAAGTAATGAAAACAATTAAAAAATTTGGTTATATGCATATCAAGTCCATAACATTGATTAAAAATAAGCAGTTTACACAATATTAATCATACCTGCAGATGCACTACTAACGGACGACGTACTACCTCCGTTTACTGGTGGAGACTACTGAGCACCGAGATTCGCATGTGATACTCCCAAGGAGGTGAGCACGGCCTCGAGTTGTCACAGGCGCTGCTTCAAGGCGTCATTCTTATGGGTCTGAGCCTGTAGCAATGTCTCCATTGTCGCCATCCTGCACTCATGTATGGACCAGTCCTGAGATGTGCCCTAGGATGATCCCCCTTGTGAGCGAGCCTAGTATGAGAAACACGTCCCACGTATGGGAGTAACGTTCGGACCAACCTGCCGATCCCTCCCCGCATAATCAAGCCTCCCCAACGCCTGTTCGTACACGTCGTTCGGTGCCCAACGCACCGTGTCTTCTGACACACTCTGAGTAGCGGCAGGATCACTGGATAAATTCTGTGTCATCCTCTCCTGTACATCGTCAACATAAAATACACATGTAGTTAATATAAACTTTATCACACGCATAACTTAGAAATATTAGTAAAATAGATCAGTAGCAAACACATAGGACCCGTGTACGTTCGTTGAGGTGAGTGCCGTCCTTCCTAGTGTTCGTCTTCACGAACGACTCCGCTCGAGTGGAGGGCGTGCTAGAAGTAGTTGCCTGTCGCCATCCAATTGAAATAAATAACAAACAGTAATATTAATTTAGTGTAAAAAAAACAATTAGACATAAATATTATAACATCTACATATATTTGTTCATACCTCATCGTGATTAAATTTGGCATAACTTTTAGATCCCAAACAATGGGGGAGGTCGTTCTGCTCCCGAATCTGCTTCATTCGTTCACAGGTCGCCTACGCATTGAACATTTCATAAAAATTTAAGCATTGACACACTTAAAGTAGTAATAAAATTAAATGAACAGTTATTAAAAATACACAACATTATAGTAATACAATCAAAGACCTACATACCCTTTTTTGCTCAGTACACCAATCTCTCAGCAGGTCTTCCACATCTGTTTTGACATACTTCTCAAAAACTTTCTCCGGCACTCTTGCACGTATACTCTCGGGCGTGTCACCGTCTCGAATATCTAGCGTTTTTTTAAATTTCAACTTCCACAATCGATGCTTACGTCCAATATCAGCCCACGCTTTGTGTTGTGCCTTGCGCTCATCTACAGAAACGGGGAGATAAAACTCTTCCTGCACATGCAATTTAAACATTAATTTTATAAGTTCAACAAAAACATAACCCTAAGTTTTTAAAATAAATAAATAAATTGTCTTTAATGCCAAAGTGTATTGAAACATCTTTCATAAACATACCATCAACGCGTCCCACATAGCCTTCTTAATCTTCTTATCTACATTCGCCCATTTGTCCCGCATATGTATGAAAAATCCGCTCCTCACAAGCATTCCCGTAGCACGCCTAAAACGATTACAGGCTCGTCCTACGAGTTGTGTTGCAGCATTGTACTGCAACACAATCTTTTTTCATTTCGGGAGCATCCAATTCCTCTCCGAGTCCCTAATCACCTCATAATAGATGCTCTCGTCTAGATTGTACCCTAACCAAAGAAGATGAAACATTTAATTTAATATACTAAAAAAATAAATTATATTAAACAATGATATAATTTAATTTATGTTATTTTCAAACTTAATATTAATTGGTAACATAATATGGGTTTCAATGATGTATAAATATGTACTTAGCCGTCAACCGAATTTGGTCAGTCTGTATGCGCTGGGTCATCTGCATGCTCCTCGCCAACCCCTTCCCCCGAGGGAGGCTGCTGGTCGTCATCTGAAAGCATATCCTAGGGGCTATCAAGGGCCAACTGATCGGGACCCAACATCGAGAAGTCCCCCTCATGGGGCATTTGGCTCTCCCTCAGATCCGGCCCCTGACTCTCCCCAGAAAGTGGCACATGACTCTCCCCCGAAATCGGAGCCTGGCTCCCCCCAGGCACCGGGCCCTAGCTCTTTCCCGGTGTCGGCATCTGTCTCACCCCCGTAGCCGGCATCTTCCTCTCCCCCGGCTGTGGCAGCAGAAACCTATCATCCTGTGTCTCACTATCAGATCCACATGGCGTAGGTCCAGTATAGGGGTACGAAAAGTACGGCATATTAGCCCAATGTGGGCTAATCCCATCATGACCCTCTCACACCCACCATCAAGTCACATGACCCGGTGAGTTGATCCCCATCTGCGAGAACGTCGGCAGCTCTGAATATATAGAACAAGAATATCCAGCTGAGCTGGTCTACCCGTGATCTGACATGGTCATCCCTGCCGTACACGGCAGCAATGGTCTATAAGTGGCATTGGGGTAGTGTGGCCACGGCGCAGTATACAGTGACACCTGAGCTGTGGACGTGGTCGTGGAGGGCACGGGTAGGCGTGGTGCCCGATGTGCACAAGGAGGGGGTCTCTAGTCCATCGATACCTGCGAACAAATGTAGACAAATTATTAAACATGTTAAAATTATATATTAGTAAGGAACATGCAAATTATACAATGAGATTTATGCAAATTATACAATGATCGCATTTATTAATCACTATATGTCACAAATTAAAAATGTATATTGAGTTTAAGCGAATTGTACCAACAATTAATATAGCACTCATCCAACGGGAGCTTCAATTGGATCAATGTCGAGCATGTCGTGCTCGAAGTCATCATCCATATGATGTAGGTCAGCAGTGCCTAATACAAGCGGTACTCATTCGTGATAGGTTGTACCTGCATCATTACTCCCTTCCCCCTGACCAACGTCGTACAGGTTTCGTGGTTTAGTCCTCACGGCACAAACCCAATGTGGATTCCTTCCATCTTCGACGTAAAATACTTAGTCTACCTGAGATGTTAGCACATAAGGCTCATCAGTAATCAGTTCTCCCCTGTGGACGAGGTGATTGAAGTTGACAAACATTAGGTCATAATCGTCTATTCTGAATCCCCTGTCTATCGTGGGGTCCGCTCAATTGCACTTGAATAGGACGTACGTAGTCCTGTCATAGTACTCAACCTCAACTATATCGGTTAACTGCCCATAGAATGCATGGAAATTCTATTATGTCTATGTGTTGGGTGGATATTATTATATTTGTGCTATTTGGATTGCTATATTTGCTCATGCACATCCAAATTGCAAGCTGTCATAATACCACATTCTTTTTGGAATTAACAAGAACTAATATTTCCTTGTGGTGTTATGTTTGGATAGATTTCTGTTAAATCCTTTCAGGAATACGTTGTCCAGCAACTCTCAGCTCAATATATGACAGATGGATCCTTTGGAAAACTGACAGTGGTTGAAGTCGGATGTTCAAAATTTCCAAAGGTCTTGGGTTTTGAGATGAGCTTTTTTCCCCAGCTCATGCAAAGCTTTCCGTAGCATTCCCTCATATCTGCATCAGTCAAAGGTTCAGTGGTGAATCTCCTCATTATCTTGCAGACCAAATGCTTAGAGGATGTCAATATGTGGATAACCAGTTTCAAGCTTTGCAAAATCAAGAGATTGAAAAGTTTTCTGTCCATGGTTCCCGGCTTCCGGAGCTAGAAGCCGAAGTAGTACAAATCCAGCCTTTACGGATTTCTCTCTGATACTTGATCAGCAGGATTTGGTATTTGAAGGATTTCTGTTCCTCTCTTTTGGGCCACTTGCAGACTTTTCTCTATTTTCATATTGTTTTGGATTTTAGAAAGTTTATGTCTGTGGATATTATTACTCTGTTTACCCTGGTCCTTCTGAGACCGTTAGGGGGAGTAATTGTTGTGTGGTTTTTCTCATTACTTTGTTTTACCCTTTGTCCCTTTGTGACAAAAAGGGGGAGCAATTTTTGATTTGGACCGGGATTGTATTTTTAACCGGTCATGTGATTTTTGTCCCAGAATAGCCAAATTGGGAGTTTGTTAGTTTTTGTGTTGGCTGCATTCTATTGGACAAAATCACTTCTATGTAATGTTGCTGCTTTCACAGGGATGTTGCTTTATCTAGAGTCTACTCTTCAGCTATGTTCTTCGAGAAGATTCTATGAAGTTTTCAAGGATTTATTTCGGTTCCCTGGCAGCCGTCCAGACGACGTGGAATTCCGTCCAGACGCTCATCAGTCAGCAACATCCGTCCGAACGACGAGAACTTTCCGTCCGGACGCCCATCAGTGTCTAGATTCTTCGAACAGTTCAAGATTGCATCCGTCCGGACGTAATGACAAATCGTCCGGACGCTCTTCAGAGTTCGAGAAGATCCTAGTGTTCCAGCGCATCCATCCGGACGACATGGTTATACCGTCCGGACACCATTCTGGGTTTGACAAGCATTAGGTTTTCTGCCTCAAGACACAGTTATGGGAAGACGGCTGATACCGTCCGGACGATGTTCTCCATAAGGCAAGACGTGCATACAAAGTTCAACCGTCCGGACGTCACCCTTCAGGGTCCGGACGCTCTAAGCCTTATATGAAAATTACTTGCAGCTGCGACCGTCCGGATGTCAGTGTCTCACCGTCCGGACGTAGGTCTTAAACAGGAAAGATTTTCAGCGAAATTTTTGAAAAATCCTGTAGCACAGTTGTCCGTCCGGACGGCCCAAGAGCATTGTCCGGACGGCGTCCGTACAGATTACAGCAGTCGACCATTCTGCACCTCAGCCTATAAATAGAGGTCCCTGGGCATTGAAAACTGCAAGAATTCGGTATTGAATTCCACAAGAGCTCAGAGAAGTTCAAGATCCCTCTGAAGTTGTTTCAAGTGTGCTGTGCTACAACTGAAGTCTATCTTAGAGGTCAGCTATAAGGTAAGGAATTCCATTGAAGACCCCTTCAGGTAGGAGACCTGGTTGGGAAGCGTTTGTGTTGGGTTACACGTCAGAGAGCAAGGTACGACCACTGCATTGGGTTAATGTGAGTGTTACTATCTTGTATCTACCTTCGTCTTCTGAATAGTAGAATTCCTGGATTTGGCTGCCCCGGAGTGGTTTTTCTCTTCATTAAGTTTCCACTTCGTCAACAAAAATCTGTGTGTCATTTATTCTCCGCTGTGCTTTAATTTTTGTTGACACTTATGCACACACTTTATTTTTAGAATTCAATTTCATTTTTCAATCTAGATACCTCGAACAGAACGTCACCAGTTCGGTCGCTATGTAACTCTCCGCAATGCACCCCTTAGGGGCCGCTTTATTGCACACATTAGACTTGAACCCCCAAGGCTCTTGGTGTACACACATGCACATCAAGACATTTTCAGTTTGTCCAACCAAATACATCAAGATATATATATATATATATTCACATTTTACCTTTCTGCCAGGTACATCCACCTATACTGCACGGGTCCGCCGAGTCTATACTCACGCACAAGATGCACGACCAAGTGGACCATGCTGGTAAAAAACCCTGGACGAAATACCTGTTCCAGCTTGCACAAAGTGATACAGACTTCATCCTGCAGTCAGTCATTCTCATCTTATGTTAGCTTGGTTGAGCATATGCCTCTGAAAAATGAAAACATCTCCATAAGAGGTCCAAACCACTTTATCTGGCAGTGACTGGCACAATGCAATTGGGAGAAGCTGCTGCATCAGTACGTGGCTATCATGGCTTTTCAACCCCGAAATCTTACGTTCCTTGAGTCGAACACACTGTGAAATGTTCGAGGCATATCCGTCCGGGACTCTCATATTTCGAAGAACCTTCAGATAGTTTTTTTTGTCCTCCCTGGACATCGTGCGACAAGTTGCAGGCATATGTGTTTTACCATTTGTGGCTGTGAATGGATGCAATTTAGGTCTCAACCCCATTTCCTGCAAGTCCAGCCGAGCTGCCAGGTTGTCCTTCGTTTTCCCTTTGATGTCCAAAATAGTGCCAAGTATATTGTCCATGACATTTTTTTCTATGTGCATGACGTCAAGATTGTGCCGAAGCAAATTGTCTTTCCAGTACGGCAGTCTGGAGAAAATACTTTTCTTCTTCCACACAACATCATCAGAACTTGCTGCACCCATCTTCCGCTTCTTCTGTTTCTTCTTACCCACATTCTCATCCCCAAATGCAATTCCGTCCAACATTTGGAGGATCTCGTCCTCGCATGGCACATTTGTAGCACATTCTAATTCTTCAGTACCGTCAAATGTTCTTCTGTTCAGCTGCCACAGATGCTTAGTTGGCAAGTATCTCCTGTGCCCCATATAGCAAAATTTCTTGCCGTTCTTCAAATATTTAGAACATGTTGAATGCATACAGCAAGGACATGCATTCACACCCCTGTTAGGCCAACTGGATAAATCTGCATACGACGGCAAGTCGTTTATTGTCCACATCAATTGAGCTCGTATATTTTAAAATTTTCCATCTTTGAAGCATCAAATGTCCGTACCCCTACATTCCACAGTTCCAGCAACTCATCAATCAATGGCTGAAGGTAGACATCGATATCCATACCAGGTGAGCTCGGTCCAGGGATAACCAGTGACAGGATGAACGACGTCTGTTTCATGCACATCTAAGGAGGCAAATTGTATGGTACAAGCATTACGTGCCATGTGCTATGGGTTGTGCTCATGTTGCCAAAAGGATTAAATCCATCTGCTGTCAAACCAAGCCACACATTCCTACTGTCTGCCATAAAATTCAGATATAGAATGTCGAATGATCTTCATGCCTCACCGTCGGTCGGGTGCCTCAATATGCCATCCTTGGTGCGGCCTTTTGCATGCCATCTCATATAGGGCGCAGTGTGCTCCGACATGAATAGCCTCTGTAGTCGTGGGATGAGTGGAAACCACCTCAACACCTTCACTGGACATTTTTTCCTCGATGATATGACCTCACCATCCTCATCTAAATGTGCATCAGCCCTCCACTTAGATTCTCCACATACGATACATGAATCTAAGTCCTTGTTGTCTTTCCAGTATAACATACAGTCATTACGACACACCGAAATCTTCTCATACCCAAGACCCATGGAACTGAGGAACTTCTTCGCCTTGTATGTATTAACTGGCAAGGTCGCATCGTAAGGAGTCAACAACTGATTGATAAGCTCGACAATATTAGAGAAAATTTTGTTACTAATACCTCCAACGCACTTCAAGTTGTACATATGTACAGTGGCACTCAATTTACTATGCTTGGTATCAGGGTGAAGTGGCTTCTCGCCAGTCTTTAACAACTCGTAGTACTTCAATGTGTCCCCTCCAGAGGTTCCTTCATTAACCTCTTGCGGCTGGCTACTGACGGCTTCACTAACATCGTACACGCCGAAGGTGTCACGCAACATGGCGCGCATGTCACCACCTTGTTCTGTGCTTTCACCCTGTTTAGTGCTACAGGCCGCCGAATCTGTGACACTGGGATGACTCTAACACTGGCTAGGAACAGCAGACCCTCTCGTGGTCTCACCGTGCATATACCACAAACTATATCCCGAGGGTCATTCCCCTACCCCCTGTCAGGTGGGAAAGCACATAATCTGGGGAATGGCGCTAGTTATTTCGACAGTACTTACATGGACAGTAAATTTTACCATCCGCGGCCGTACAGTTACTAACGGCAAATTCCACGAACGCTCTACACCCGTCATTATACTGTGACGTACCCCTACGAGCTGACATCCAAGACTTGTCCATATTTGTCTGTACGCGAATCAACAGACCGAAACACAATATTATTTTTAATTTGAGCAAATAACTATATGGCCTAACATTTTGAGAACCCAAGAAAAATTAAAAATAAAAAAACAATGACCCAAACGTCTTCTCAAAATTTCATGTTAGTCACCTAAAATTGTTGTTTGACTATATAAATTTTAGATTCCCATATATGTATTAAATTTGCGTTTATTTTCTTTTGGTAATCTGTTCATAGCACCTTAATATTTATAACACCTTTCCACATCAACATTTAAAGTGAACAGACCTTTAAATCTTGATAACCTTCTCATATCAATAGTTCAACTGAGAAGCCTTTAAAAAATTACTAGAAGAATGTGGTTGATGAACTTGTTTAAATTCCACGTTTGTTTGAATTAAATTATTGCACATGTTATTTGAAATATGCATAAGTCGAAAACTTTATTCAGAAATTTTAAGTTTTTGGTCACATATACCAAATTTTGTCTACGTTCATAGCAGGTCACAATTTCTCTTTTCCGTCTCACGTGAACAATTAAACTTTAAAACATATAACAATAAATTGATAAAAACGTGGTCGTTGCACTTGTTAAAATTTGATGTTTGTATTATTCAGTTGTTTATTGTTTTTTTCGTTTATCTTTTTATTTCTGAATACAGTATAAACTTGTCAACAGTTGATTATGCATATTATTTTAAATATTCATATGTGGAAAAGTATTCTTATAATATTGTGGTTATGTCGAAAACAGTCCATTTCATCCATGTTCATAGCCTAACCGTAAATCATGATTAACATTTCCACATCAACAATTAAACTTTTTTTTTTTAAAAAAAAGAAAATGTTGAAATTGTACCGAATACTTGTTTAAGATTAATGTTTATTTTGAAAACGTGATTTTGTATATGTGCACCATTTTTAAAATTCATTTTTTGATATTTTGATTTTCTTCTGATTTTGATTTTGTATATGTGGACAATATATAAAATTCATTTTTTGATTTTTTGATTTTTTATGATTTTTTTTTTATTTTTTTGTTAAAGCGAATTGTACCGAATGCTTCTCATAAATCTATAATCTCCTCACATCAATGTTTAAAGTCAAAAATGAATGATTAAAGGACAATTGACATTATTCACATTTATGATGTAAGGATTAAATTTTTTAATACGAATAATATTGTAAACATTGGACGGTAAAAGTTTTTTTTTCTTCTATTTTATTTATTTTATTTTTCCATTTCTCTTTTTCGAAATTGTCATTGTTTGTTAATATCATGTTTTAATAACGTTAAAGTAAGAGCGGATATTGCTTGATTTTTTCCACTTCCAAAAAAATCCAAAATTCATAATAGCACATTAAAATATATATAAAAACCTCTCACATCAACAATTAGAATTAAAAAATAAAAAATAATAAAAACACAACATTGTAGTAAAATAAACACTAGAAAAAGAAAACAAACCCTAAATGAGACCAAAAATTTGAATGAGTGTACACAAAAATTCCATCATCCATGTAATAACCAAATACAGCTAAACCAAAATAGTCCAAAGGTAGGAAAAAATATACAGAAATACATCAAGACATTTTGCTACATGCTGTTTGCCCATTTCAAACAAATCAGAAAATATCACAAACAAATCAACAAAATGTACAGAGATAGAGGAAAAAAATTCAAGACAGAAAATGAAAAAAAAAAAATACTCACAATGGATTTCGTAGTGTAAGGATTTAGGGTTGCCTATGTACCTGCATATTTGGAGGAAAAAAAGAAGAAAAAAAGTTAGGAAAATATCTGTACAAACTGAGAGAGAGAGAGAGAGAGAGAGAGAGAGTAATTTTTCACTACCGGAGCAAAACCACGGCCGAAGTATGTTGCGGAGAGTAGTCCCACGTTGGTTAGAGAGAGAGATATTAGAGAGAGATAACCGGTGTACGTGAGAGAGAGAGAGAGAGAGAGAGAGAGAGAGAGAGAGAGATGACCCGTGGTGGACGGTGACCATGCTGGAGAGAAGGCCGGGCGGCTGTGCTGTGACGGAGAGAGAGAGAGAGAGAGTTTGAAAATGGGTAGCTTCCCCATTTATAATTTTTTTTATTTAATAATTTTTGTTTTTTTTAATATATTTAAATTATATATTTTATTTTTTGTTTAAAAAAACTGGCCAGGTGGCGCGTGGGAATTGTCCCGCGCAATTCACCTGGCCAAACGATTGGCCACGTGGCCAATCAGATGCCACGTCCCAAATGGGCGACGTGTATTTAAAATACACGTCGCCCATTGTAGCATTTGTCCACGTGGATCAATATATATATATAAAATTTAGCCACATAAACACAAATACAAACCCTAACCCAGCCCTAAGTGTATGTACTGTACATAGTGCTAAACCCTAAGCTCTAAAACTAAACCTTAAACCATAAAACTAAACCCTAAACTCTAACCCTAAACTCTAACCCTAAGTATATATACTATATATAGCACTACCCTAGGGTACGTTAGAGTTCAATAAATATTTATATACCCATAAAAAGTATATATGTTGAAATATATAAAGTAATATTAATTTTTTAACGTCAATAATTTTAAAACGTATATATATAGGGTATACAAAAGTAAACTTGTACTATATATAGCACAAATATAACATTAGGGTGGTATATAAATATTAAATGTACAATATAAGGAACTAAGCCCTTAAACCCTAAGTATACAATTTATATATAGCATAGAACCCTAAAACCTAACCCTAAGTGCATTTACTATATATAGCCATAAACCCTAAGGTTAGGGTATATACGAGTCATTATGCATGTATATAGTTTCTAAACCACTTACATCGATACATTATGCATATATGTATATAGTATTAATTATATGTTTTTTATTTTTTTATATATATTAATTTTTTTTTAAACTTAGAAATTTTTAAGGCGATGGTGTTGATAAGTCTTGAATTATTCGATTCAAGACCCCTTAATTTGCATTTGTTAGACCTAGTTCTTGTTGTATATATAACGTGTTGTTGTTGTAGTTTTTGTGTTTTATCTTATTTTCAGATCTTAATTGAAATTTAATTCAAAACATTTGAATTAGACTTGGAAATACATCAAGGGTATTTTAGTCATTTCTAGAGTTCGAGATTGTTCCTGCGAGTTGAAGAATTGGCTAAGGCAATTAGATCGATCGACTTTAAATGAGATCGATCGAAATAAAATTTGATCGATCGAACTTCATCAGTCGAAGAAAAATCGATCCTACGAAATGCGATCGATCGAACCAGGACAAGCCCGACTGCGATCGAGCAAAATGCGACCGATCGACTTTATAATCGATCGATCGAATTTTCCGTCTTCCAAAAGATCAGATATTTCAAGATCTTTTGAATTCTTTATGCAATTCAAATCATAAGTTGGATTTTGTGGACATAAATGGACGCCGACCAGCTCTGAATACTTGACTAGAATTAATTCTTGATGGTCTTTTGTAAATCCAATTCTCTATATATATGAGATTAGGGATTTAGGTTTAGACATGCATCTTTTGGGAATTTCAGATTTGCTCAGGTGTATCAACTTAATTTTCTTGCTTTTAAGTTTCTTTGATGCAACTCTCTAGACTAAATCCAGAGAGCTTGTTCCCTTTGTATTTTCTTCCTTGTTCTTCAATTTTCTAGCTTAGTTTGCTTTTCTTTTTCTTCCTTTTCTTGTATCCGAATTTTAAAAGTTAAATATAGTTGTTGTTCTTCATTTCCTTTACTGTTTTCATTAATTTTCATGCTTAGATTAGATTCAATTATGTCTAGCTAATTTAGTTCTTAGGGTTTGATCAAGATCCTCTTCAAAAACCATGAAGTGTTCTTAATGTTCTTGAGATTTTCTTAATATGTTTGATGATTGTGTAAGGCTAGAGGCATGCAAAACCCATGCTAAAAGGTTTTGTTTTCAATATTTCAATCCATTTATTCATGAAAAAGAGTTATGTTTGTCTATGAGTTTTCTTGGATTTATGAGTAAAATCAACATTTTTGAAAGAGAATGATGTCTTGTGCAATGATGCTTTTTGACATAATGTGTGTTTTCTCATTAGAGTCACCTTATAGGGTACACTAGGGAATACCAATGGTTTCACACCTTTGGTAGTTTAAACCGTTTTTCAATTATAGTGTAACTTTTACATGATGCGTTCGGTGTGAAACTAGATACCTTATCATTGTGGCCTAACTAGGGTTTTCATATATTGTGTATGCTTATTAGGATGTGTTATAGAGTAGTAAGCTAGGGAGCATTAATCACTCCACACCTTTGGTAGAGTAAATGTTTTTCAATTGTAGTTTAAATTTTTACGTGGAGTTGTTTAATGTAAAACTAGGTGCTTTATGATTACGTCTTAACTAAAGTGTTTTCGTGTCGAGGTCGTCGTAATGGTTGACGCCCATTACGCGCTCATATCATACATGTTAGGAAGATTCATATAGACTTTAAGCATTTCATTAGTTGAGGAGTGGATAAGATCAATACCCTAAGTTTCCTTTAAGTTTGTTTTCATTTTTCGCATTTCTTACCGTACTTGTTGTAACTTCAATTCTACAACCTTTGCTTTTATTTTTACTTTCAAAGTTAAGTTAAATACACTCTTTAGATATCCTATTATGCAAAACAACCCATAATCTTTGTGGTTTGATCACCCTTACTATAGTACAATCGATACGTACTATTGCGAGTGGTAAAACATATAAATTTAAAATCCACGTAGTCGGTTAGCCCGCTACCAATTTTTGGCGCCGTTGCCAGGGATTAATAGTTGTTTATGGGATATTTAGGATTGTTTTTAGTTTGATTTAGTACATATTGTAAATTCTGTCCATAAGCTGTTTTTGGTTCTGTATAAAAACTGTTTTTAGTGTTTTTGGCGTTTTAATTCGGTTCTGTCTGTTTTCTGCAGAATTCTGTTTCTGCAGAAAATTCGATCGATCGACTTTCTGTGACCTAAATTTTTGATCGATCGACATAAAATTAGATCGATCAATTTTTGTTTTGAGCAGCACTATTTTTCTGCTGTCTCTGGACCAAATCTACATTTAATTTCTTACTGTCATGTGCATATTTAGACTTTGATTTTGTTTAGATTTATTTTTTCTGCATTTCTGTTACATTTTCCTTTCTGCAGATAATCGATCGATCTAATTTTATTTCGATCAATCTACATTTCGATTGATTTATTTTAAAGTCGATCGATCTACTTTTCCTGCTGCACTGCCTCACTGTAGAATTGGTTAGTTTTCTTCCTTTTTCATTTTATTTCTTTTATGTACCTTGTATATATAGATTAAATTTTGTTGGTGCATGTTTGGTCGTCGTTCATTATCATTGCCTATTTTTCCATACGACCCAAACTTAGAGCGGATTTCTAGACGAAGTAGATCCAAACGGAACTCACGTCTAAGAGCCCATTCTAATTCACCGAGGATCCTTATAAGTATTTAGATGAATTCATTGAAATCTGCTCCACCATAAGGTTGCAAAATTTTACAGAGGATGCTTTAAGGTACGTTTGTTTCCGTTCTCTCTTAAAGACAAAGCAAAGTATTTGTTAAATTCCTTAGCGACCAACTCTATTACTTCTTGGGCTCAGATGCAACGCGAGTTCCTTAAGAAGTACTTTACCATAGGGAAGACCAATCATATACGAAAAGCCATAACCGGTTTTTTACAAATAGAGGAAGAACCATTTCATGAGACTTGGGAGAGGATGAAGGGCCTTTTACGAAAGTGTCTAGATCATGCTATTCCCAAGTGACAATTAGTACAATGCTTCTATGATGGCTTGACTGATCCTCATAGACAAATGGTAGATGCCTCATGTGGAGGTACTTTTATGTTGAAGAGTGAGGATGATGCGTGGACACTTTTTGAAAATCTGTCTGAAAACTCTTTACACCACTCATCATCCGGTCATAGGACAAACGCTCAGAGCCAAACTCTTTTTGAGGTATCCCAACCTTTGGACTTGAATGCCAAGGTGGATGCTTTGTCTAGAAAGTTAGATCAATTGTTAGCATCTGGTTTTGTTCCTGCGACTGCATCTCATATTCACACACCACATGATGCATGTTCATTTTGTTCCGATCCATCACATCAGACCGAGAATTGTCCTATTGTTGGACATTCTTCTGAGCCTCATTTTGAGCAGATGAACGTAGTTGACTCTAGACCGGTTAGTGATCATTTTAATAATTCTTATAACCCGGCCTTGAGAAACAATAGTAATATGTGGCGGCCTAATGTTCCACAATATAATGGACAGTAAAACCAAGCTTATCAGCAATCCAACAATCAATTTTACCATCCGCCACCTAATAGTTGTCCTCCCAATCCACAATAGCAACCAGCCCTTCCACCTTCTAGAAATTCTACATTTGAGGAAAAGGTGTTGACCAGTCTCAATAAATTTGAGTCTCAGACTCAAATTCTGAATTCCCACTCTTAGTTTATAGCAAAGCTAGAAGTCCAACTTGGACAACTAGCTAAGTCCTTTAATGAGAGAGAGATAGGGAAGTGTTCTAGTCCACCTGTTGCAAGTCCTAGGAGTGGAGGGGTAGTCATTGATCCAAAGGTGGGAGAGACGAAGACTGAACCAATAGGGCAATTAGAAAAGGAAAAACTTGCCAAGGGTAAGGGAGTGTTTACCGAAGCACCACACTCCACCACACAATTCCTTAAGGCACATTTTAAACCTGAAGTGCCATATCCACTATGTCTCAAGGATCCGAATGGGCACGAAACGATAAGTTTTGCCCAACCACTGCTAGACACAAATCCGTTCATTAGCAGTGAGTTTTGACGGGTCTGGTTGAAGACGTTAAACTTAGCGCTCCTGGGAGGCACCCCAAGTAACTCTGTTCCATTGTTTATATTTCATTATGTTGTTATTTTAATCTTTCACTTTCTTTTTACTTTTCTTTTTCAGGTTTAATGTTCCTACCTCTAAGTTTGGGGGTATGCTTTGAGCCATACCTCCCCATTCAGGTTTTCTTTATCCCTTAACCATGCTTTCATTTTGTACACATTGGGGACAATGTGTTATTTTAAGTTTGGGGGTATAGAAGTACACTTAGTTTGAGTTTTGTACAAAAATTTTCAAATTTCTTTGTGAATATCTATGTTGATTTGTAGAAATTAATTGATTTTTAATTGTGATTTGCTTTTCATTGACAATTTTAAAATTTTGAACACATGATCACATAATTAGAGAGTCTAAGTCTACTTAATTACTTTTGGCTATGAGATTCACATGTAAAAATTTGAAAAATCATGACATACATAGGCATATTGTTGTGGGGTATGTACTTAAGTTAATTCCTTGCATATGGTTTTTAGTGTCTCGGAAAACCAAGATTACTTGTTAGATGGATGACGTGGGCATAGTTAAAAAAATAAAAAAAATAACTTCATTGAGTAACCGGACCTCTTTCCTCAATAAGTAGTGAGTGTTCACGTCAAAAGATGCAAGTAAATAAAAATGGTTAGTTTGACTTCGTAGTTCTTTTTGACTTGAGTTATTAAGCCCTTAGGGATGTTTTACATCTAGTGCCCTAAAGCCATCTGGTTTGGGAATCACTGGCCTAACACTTGGTACATAGGTCATTTAGAAGCTTAAAGGAGTTGAGCATTGCACAACCATAATAAATAATGTAAATAATATTAAAGTATGCCTATGCCTTAATTATTCCATCTAGCGAGAGATATAAGGAATTTTGAGACATTGGAGCATGTATGTAGGTAATATTCTTTGAAAGCTCCATAACTGTATGTTAATATCAAATTGCATCATTTCTAACATGTGAGATCTTAGTCGACCATTTGTAAGTGAGTAGACTATGATTTTCTGAACTGTGTGAAGATGGAGTTTATTAGTTTAAAGTTGTTCATGAATTATGAACCATTGTTTTGATGATACTTCTTTCAATTATATAACATGTATATTTTGTAAAGATAATGTTTATAGGTAGCATTTTTGATAAACCTTCACGAGACTTCACTCGTCCACTAGGGTAGCCTAGGGGTTTAAAAGGCTTGTTGCATGTGCTAAATGCAATCGCGTTTCCCACGAAAGAGGATGTAGATTGTTGTTTATATTTTAATTTCTAGTTGTAATGCTAGGGACTAGCATTATGTAAGTTTAGGGGTGTGATAAGTCTTGAATTATTCGATTCAAGACCACTTAATTTGCATTTATTAGACCTAGTTCTTATTGTATATATAACTTGTTGTTGTAGTTTTTGTGTTTTGTCTTATTTTCAGGTCTTAATTGAAATTTAATTCAAAACACTTGAATTAGACTTGGAAATACATCAAGGGTATTTTAGTCATTTCTAGAGTTCGAGATTGTTCCTTCGAGTTGAAGAATTGGCTAAGGCAATTAGATTGATCGACTTTAAATGAGATCGATCAAAATTTAGATCGATCGAAATAAAATTTGATCGATCGAAGTTCATCAGTGGAAGAAAAATCGATCCTGTGAAATGCGATCGATCGAACCAGGACAAGCCTGACTGCGATCGAGCGAAATGCGATCGATCGACTTTATAATCGATCGATCGAATTTTCCATCTTCCAGAAGATCAGATATTTCAAGATCTTTTGAATTCTTTATGCAATTCAAATCATAAGTTGGATTTTGTGGACAAAAATGGACGCCGACCAGCTCTGAATACTTGGCTAGAATTAATTCTTGATGGTCTTTTGTAAATCCAATTCTCTATATATATGAGATTAGGGATTTAGGTTTAGACATGCATCTTTTGGGAATTTCGGATTTGCTCAGGTGTATCAACTTAATTTTCTTGCTTTTAAGTTTCTTTGATGCAACTCTCTAGACCTAAATCCAGAGAGCTTGTTCCCTTTGTATTTTCTTCCTTGTTCTTCAATTTTCTAGCTTAGTTTGCTTTTCTTTTTCTTCCTTTTCTTGTATCCGAATTTTAAAAGTTAAATATAGTTGTTGTTCTTCATTTCCTTTACTGTTTTTATTAATTTTCATGCTTAGATTAGATTCAATTATGTCTAGCTAATTTAGTTCTTAGGGTTTGATCAAAATCTTCTCCAAAAACCATGAAGTGTTCTTGATGTTCTTGAGATTTTCTTAATATGTTTGATGATTGTGTAAGGCTAGAGGCATGCAAAACCCATGCTAAAAGGTTTTGTTTTCAATATTTCAATCCATTTATTCATGAAAAAGAGTTATGCTTGTCTATGAGTTTTCTTGGATTCATGAGTAAAATCAACATTTTTGAAAGAGAATGATGTCTTGTGCAATGATGCTTTTTTACATAATGTGTGTTTTCTCATTAGAGTTACCTTGTAGGGTATACTAGGGAATACCAGTGGTTTCATACCTTTGGTAGTTTAAACCGTTTTTCGATTATAGTGTAACTTTTACATGATGCGTTTGGTGTGAAACTAGATACCTTATCATTGTGGCCTAACTAGGGTTTTCATATATTGTGTATGCTTATTAGGATGTGTTATAGCGTAGTAAGCTAGGGGGCATTAATCACTCCACACCTTTGGTAGAATAAACGTTTTTTTTCAATTGTAGTTTAAATCTTTACGTGAAGTTGTTTAATGTAAAACTAGGTGATTTATGATTACATCTTAACTAAAGTGTTTGACGCCCATTACGCGCTCATATCATGCATGTTAGGAAGATCCATATAGACTTTAAGCATTTTATTGGTTGAGGAGTGGACAAGATCAATACCCTAAGTTTTCTTTAAGTTTGTTTTCATTTTCCACTTTCATTTCTTCACCTTATTGTTGTAGCTTCAATTCTACAACCCTTTGCTTTTATTTTTACTTTCAAAGTTAAGTTAAATACACTCTTTAGATATCCTATTACGCAAAACAACCGATAATCTTTGTGGTTCGATCACCCTTACTATAGTACAATCGATACGTACTATTGCGAGTGGTAAAACATATAAATTTAAAATCCACGCAGCCGGTTAGCCCGCTACCAGGTGTACAAAACTAAACCTTAATTTGGTGCTCTATATATATATATATATAGTATATGTATACCACCAAATTAGGGTTTAGTTTTGTACAATATGCAAATAGCACTAAACTAGGGTTGCGGTTCTATTAGTAAAATATATCATTAACACTTATATATGTCTTTATGCTCTGGAAATCGATTGATCGCATCTGGATCGATCGAAGTTGGGTCGATTGAATGTCGATCGATCGAATTATTGGCTGTACAAATAATCGTTCGATCGAAATGCCTTGGACGATTTTTCATCTTTTTAGGATCAGCCTCGAACTCTGGAAATGACCAATTTGCCCTTGATGTATTTTCAGGTCTAATTCAAGTGTTTTGAATTAGATTTCAACTAAGACCTGAAAATAAGACAAAACACAAAACTACAACAAAACGTTACATATACAACACAAACTAGGTCTAATAAATGCAAATAAAGGGGTCTTGAATAAAATAATTCAAGACTTATCACACCCCCAAACTTACATAATGATCCCTAGCATTACAACTAGAAATTAAAATACATACAACTAATCTACATCCTCTTTCATGGGAAACGCGATTGCATTTAGCACATGCAACAAGTCTTTTAAACCCCTAGGCTACCCTAGTGGACGAGTGAAGTTTCATGAAGGTTTAGCAGAAATGCTACCTACAAACATTATCCTTACAAAATATACATGTTACCTAATAAAAAGAAGTATCATTACAACAATGGTTCATAATTCATGAACAACTTTAAACTAATAAACTCCATCTTTACACAATTCAAGAAAATCATAGTCTACTCATTTACAAAAGGCTGGCTAAGATCTCATATGTTAGAAATGATGCAGTTTGATATTAACATACAATTGTGGAGCTTTCAAAGAATATAACCTACATACACACTCCAGTGTCTCAAAATTATTTGTATCTCTCATCAGATGGAATAACTAAGGCATAGGCATACTTTCATATTATTTACATTATTTATTATGGTTGTGCAATGCTCAACTCCTTTAAGCTTCTAAATGACCTATGTACCAAGTGTTAGGCCAGTGACTCCCAAACCAGATGACTTTAGGGCACTAGATGTAAAACATCCCTAAGGGCTTAATAACTCAAGTCAAGAAGAACTACGAAGTCAAACTAACCATTTTTTATTAACTTGCATCTTTTGACGCGAACACTCAATGCTTAATGAGGCAAAATGTACGGTTACTCAATGAAGTTTTTCTTTTTCTTTTTTAACTATGCCCACGCCATTCATCTACCAAATAATCTTGGTTTTCCGAGACACTAAAAACCATATGCAAGGTATTAACTTAAGTACATACCCCACAAACAATATGTCAATGTATGTCATGATTTTCAAATTTCCACAAGTGAATCAAAAAATAGTCAAAAGTAATTAAGCAGACTTAGACTCTCTAATTGTGTGATAATGTGTTCAAAAATTTAAAACTGTCAATGAAAAGCAAATCATATTTATAAATCAACTAATTTTTACAAAACAACATAAATATTCACAAAGAAATTTGAAAAAAATTGTACCAAATTCAGACTAAGTGTACTTCTATACCCCCAAACTTAGAATAACACATTGTCCCCAATGTGTATAAAATGAAAACATGGTTTAAGGATAAAGAAAACCTAGATGGGGAGGTATGGCTCAAAGCATACCCCCAAACTTATAGGTAAGAACACTTAACCTGAAAAAGAAAACTAAAAACAAGAGTAATATACAAGAAAATAAAAAGAAACAATAAAAGAAAATTTTCACATTCCCAACGGCAATATTAAAACAAAAACCCTGTTTGTTACATCCAAATGGCATATAAGAGTACATTGTGTAAAACATAAAATATCCAAAAGAAAACACAATGTCTAACAAAATACATGGCCATAATCAAAATCAAATTAAAGGAAGATAGGTGCCCAACGGCACTCATGGAGCTGCATCCGGAGGTGGTGGAAGACGTCCTAGAATCTGACGTAACATGTCCTCCATAGCACTCTACTGAGCTAGGATCTCCGTGCGAGTGTCTCGCATCTCAGTACGCGTGTCGCGCATCTCTCTAGCTAAAGTGTCCAACTGTCCTTGAAGTAATGAGAAATCTGTGGGAGTGGACTGAACGGATGCCTGCCTAGGAACTGACTGCTCATCCTCATGCTGCTCAACTGCACGATCATCATCTACCTCCATAGCTACCTGTGGCTCGCCCAACTGTGGCATGTGGGAAATACTCTACATCCACTGAGCGAGTCCGAACACGGGGATATTCCTATCTAAGTTGGCCCGCTCCAGGAGAGGAATTCCATTATCTATGATGAGCTTGGTAATGAGGCATGGATGTAATACCCCATATTTTAATATATTGAATAAAATATATTAAAATATGATTTAAGACCTAGTAATATGATAAAAGAATATATATGAATATTTATGAAAATAAATGTTCATTTAGAAGCATTTATAGTTTTAATTTGATAAAAACTCAAACGGACTTTAAACTTTGAAATAACGGAAACAGGGTCAAACAAACTCTGTTTTGGTCGATTCAAAAGCCAGAACGCTCATCTCGAAGTCCTCTAACTACTCTCCGAATTTCATAATTTTTGGACTCCGTTTAATACCCGAAAACATCCGCGAAAAATTACACCTCTGAATTGGACGAAAATTCAATTATGTAATTTGTGGGCTCATTTTACTTATCCATAAACCCAGCCCATGAACCCAGCACCCAGCCTCCCAGTACATGTCGATGATCTAGTTCACATGCACTTTCAATTAGAAGTTTATCAAGTTAGAAATGAACTAAGTAGTTCGTTAGGGATGATGAATATTAGCATATAATGATTATCTTATCCCTTTGCAGCGATGACTCATCGACTAGGTGAGATGAATTAACCCCCAGCCGTAGATCAGTTTAGCCCACATGTGTTAAAAGGTGAAAACAATTATTCCTTGGGGATTAAAAGAGTCACGGTGCAGCCCCCTTTCCCAATTAGTTCATTCTCTTCCTTTTCTTGGTTTTGTCTTATATGCCAGAACAAATATCTTACATCAAACTTGTTCTCCAAGTTCAATTTACGGCCCTTGAATTAAATCAAGGTGGGGCAATCTTCACCGTTCAGAATTGTATAAAAGGTGCAGCCCCTCTCCCTTCATCCACGCTCATCTCCTTCTTCTCGCTTTCCATCTCCGTTTCTCATCCTTTCTCTGCAAACTCTCTCCTTCCTTCTTCTTTCTTCTCTGTTCTCCTCCTTTCCCGTTCTTCCCTTTACTCTCTCTTGCCGAGAGACACAGGGAGACTGAATGAGAGAGTGAGAGACCGTGAGATGGAGAGAAGAAGCTGAGCAGGAGACCCAGAAAAACCGGGTCTCTCTCTCTCTAGTTTTCATTTCTTTTTCTTTAGTACAATAACTTGTCCAGCAGCAAGAAAGGAAGTTCAGAAGATAGAAGGTAGTCTCTCTCTCTGACTCTCTTTCTCTCCCTTTCTCTTCACTGTCTTTCTCGGGTTTCACCTGCAGTAAAAGAAAATTAATAAGATAAAGAAGAAGAGGAAAGTCTTGAGTCAACTTTGATATAGATAATGGAAAGGAAAAGAAAGAAAAAGAAAAAGGAGACTCTAGGACCCACCTCACTTTCTCTCTCGTAAGTCATCTTTCTCTTGTTTTATTACTCACTTTTCTAAAAACAAAGAACAAGTTCTTCTCTCCTTGGGCAATTCGGTGGATACACAAAAAGAGTAGGCAAAAAGCAAAGAAATAAAATAAAGAAAATGAACTCTCTTTTGCCTCTGACTCGGCCAATTCTAGTGTGGATGGTTTGAGATACTTGGTAAGTATCTAATTGAAAGTTTTGATTTGCTTTACATAATTTCTAAATTATTAACTTTGTTTTAATATTTTGTAATGTTACAGTTTTTATTATTTTAAGTTGTGTTTTAACAGGGTATTTTAAGTGGCGCATTTAAGTAATAAATCGCGCCATTGTGATGCCCGAATAAAAAGTAACATTTTACAAAAGTGCTATTATGCCGCCAAAAATTCTAAAAGTATTTTTAGGTATTAGTAACACTAATGCCGTTATTCCACCCAAATTTTATAATAAGATTAAAATAAGGATTATTTATATTGTACCGCTTGGGTACTCTTAAAATATAAAACCAATTAATTATATTAATCGAGTCACTATGTTGATTTGGTACAAAAACAGATAAGCTTTTATAATACCGTTTTACTTAAAAGGATATTGTGGATATTAATTAATAAATGCCGTAATAATGTCCGCATAAAATATGTGGTAATATAATTAACCTATTTTATGCCGTTATAATATCTAACGACATTAGAAATTGGGATTAGTGATTTGTAAGTCGAAAGTGATAAAATGTTCAAATAGGTTCTTAGTATTTTATACTAATATATTATCAAATGTATATAACTGTGCAGTCTTTATTCCGTGGATCTCTCTTTGTAGCAGAGAACTGTAAGTATCTCTATACTTACTGAGGACGAAGTTGGTGGATTTTTCCATAATATTGTGTTTACTGCTTTATTTATTTGTTTGCGCATGTGATTTTACATGTTTTGTATTTTTAACTAAAATGGTTAATAACAAAGCTGGTATGCAGCGGGGGGGTGATGGCTGCCAGTGGAACCTTTGGCTTCCGTGACACTAAATTAATTAAACGGGTTATGACCTTTGGCTTATAGTCTGCTGGGACCTTTGGATTCCAGTAACAAACTAATAAATGTGAGAGTTGGCTAATACAGCTGGGGTGTTGATGGTATTGCCAACTGGGACCGTTGGCTCCCGTGACACGTTAATCCGGACCGTTGGTTCCTTCACGAGAGGAGTGCATAAAATTGATAATTAAGCCTTGCATTTAAAACTGTCATATTACTGTTTTATGGTTAGGTATACATTTAATATATGACTGTGATTAGCTACCACGGATTATATATTGCATATATACGGGACTATAAAACCATATTTGCATTATGTGGCATTTATTAGTAAATCAGCATTCATATTATTATGGGAAACAGTGGACTCACTTAGGTTGTTTTGTGTTTTTATTTCTATATATATATATATATACATTGGTGCAGGTTTATAGACAAAGATTAGAGCTCGAGTGGTCTTCAAGTTAAAGATATATAGTTTGTATTTTGTTTGTAGTCTTCTGTGTTTATAACATTTTATGTTGACAAGATTGCTAATAATTTCCATGTATTCTCTGGTGTTACTATTGACACTTGTTTCCATGTAATTGTTCTAAGTATTTTCTAATGGATGCCTAGAAGTATTTAATTTAGAAGCTCTGATGTGTTATTTAATCAAAGTCTGTTAGATAAATTATATTCCGCTACCAATTTATAACTCTGATGTTTTAGTAATGTCACGTGAAAATCGAAAAATTTTCACTTACGTCTAATTAAAAAAAGGCGGGGCGTTACAATGGAAATGGATTGGTGTCTGGCAGTGGTTGGGTAAAATTTATCGTTTCGTGCCCATTCCAATTCGGATCCTTGAGACATAGTGGATATGGCACTTCAGGTTTAAAATGGGCCTCAAGGAATTGTGTTGTGGAGTGTGGTGCTTCGGTAAACACTCCCTTACCCTTGGCAAGTTTTGTCTTCTCTAATTGCCCTATTGGTTCGGTCTTTGTCTCTCCCACCTTTGGATTAATGACTACCCCTCCACTACTAGGATTAGTAACCGGTGCACTAGAACACTTCCCTTACTCTCTCTCGTTAAATGACTTAGCTAGTTGTCCAAGTTCGACTTCTAGCTTTGCTATAGACTGAGAATGAGAATTTAGAATCTGAGTCTGTGACTCAAATTTACTGAGACTGGTCAACACCTTTTCCTCAAATGTAGAATTTCTAGGAGGTGGAAGGGCTAATTGCTATTGTGGGTTGGGAGGACGACTATTAGGTAGCGGCTGATAAAATTGATTGTTGGACTGCTGATATGCTTGGTTTTGTAGTCCATTGTATTGCGGAATGTTAGGCCGCCACACACTAAAATTGTTTCTCAAACCTGGGTTATAAGAATTATTAAAATGATCACTACCCGGTCTAGAGAAAGCTGCGTTCATTTGCTCAGCTGGAGGCTCAGAAAACTGTCCAACAATAGGACAATTTTCGGCCTGATGAGATGGGTTGGAACAAAATGAACATGCATCATGTGGTGTGTGTGTGTGTATATGAGATGCGGTGGCAGGAACAAAACCAGATGCAAGTAATTGATCTAACTTTCTAGATAAAGCATCCACTTTGGCATTCAAGTCCAAAGGTTGGGATACCTTATAGAGAGTTTGGCTCTTAATGTTTGTCCTACGACCGAATGATGAGTGGTGTAAAGAGTTTTCAGATAGATTTTCAAAAAGTGTCCACGCATCATCCTCGCTCTTTAACATAAAAGTACCCCCACATGAGGCATCTACCATCTGTCTATGAGGCTCAGTCAAGCCATCATAGAAGCACTGTATAAGCTGCCACTTGGGAACAGCATGATGTGGACACTTTCGGAAAAAGTCATTCATCCTCTCCCAAGTCTCATGAAATGGTTCTCCCTCTATTTGCGAAAAATCAGTTATGGCTTTTCGTATTTGATTTGTTTTCCCTATGGTAAAGTACTTCTTAAGGAACTCGTGTTGCATCTGAGCCCAAGAAGTAATGGAGTTAGTCTCTATGGAATTCAACCAATACTTAGCTTTATCTTTCAGAGAGAATGGAAACAAGCGCATCCTTAAAGCATCCTCTGAAAAATTCTGCAACCTTATAGTGGAGTAGATTTCAATAAATTCATCTAAATGCTTATAAGGATCCTCGGTACTAAGTCCGTAAAATAATGGAAGCATTTGAATGAATCCGGACTTAATTTCAAAATGAGCTGCCGTAATGTCCGGCAACTGAAGGCTTGAAGTAGGTGTGTATGTCGAGGGAACATAATGGTCCCTCAACAGCACAGGCTTTGGTTCTTCAGCCATTGGTGATTTAGAATGGGCTCTTAGACGTGAGTTCCGTTTGGATCTACTTCGTCTAGAAATCCACTCTAAGTTTGGGTCGTATGGAAAAATAGGCAATGATAATGAACGACGACCGAACATGCACCAACAAAATTTAATCTATGTATACTAGGTACATAAAAGAAATAAAATGAAAAAGGAGAAAAACTAACCGGTTCTACAGTGAGGCTGTGCAGCAGCAGCTGGAGTGCTACTGCAGGAAAAGTCGCTCTATCGACCTTTTGGTCGATCAATCGAAACTTCGATCGATCACTTTTAGAGTAGATCGATCGATTCTCTGCAGAAAAGAAAAATGGAAGAAAAATGCAGAAAAATAAATCTAAAACAAAATTAAAGTCTAAATATGCACTGGACAGTAAGAAATTAAATGTAGATTCGGTCTGGAGACAGTAGAAAAGCAGTACTGCTCAAAACAGAAGTCGATCGATCAGATTTTATGTCTATCGATCGAAAATTTTTAGGTTACTGAAATCGATCGATCGATCGATCGAATATCTTTATGCTCTGGAAATCAATCGATCGCATCTGGATCGATCAAAGTTGGGTCGACTGAATGTCGATCGATCGAATTATTGGCTGTACAAATAATCGATCGATCGAAATGCCTTGGACGATTTTTTATCTTTCCAGGATCAGCCTCGAACTCTGGAAATGACCAAATTGCCATTGATGTATTTTCAGGTCTAATTCAAGTGTTTTGAATTAGATTTCAACTAAGACCTGAAAATAAGACAAAACACAAAACTACAACAAAACGTTATATATACAACACAAACTAGGTCTAACAAATGCAAATAAAGGAGTCTTGAATCAAATAATTCAAGACTTATCAATATATATATATATATATATATATGCAAATAGCACCAAATTAGGGTTAATTAAAGTATGTGATGTCCAAAATTTATTTATAGTACATCCACAAATGTAAACCCTAACCCCAATTAGGGTTGTGCTTTACTTATAAGTATACTATATAAGGAACTAAACCCTAAGTATACTATTTTTTTTTTTTTTTTTTTTTGGATGAATCAAAAAAATTTATAAAGCTCAACCAACTACACACGCTAGTAAACACTAGCCTAAAAACCTCAAGTAAAGTACACTATCCAGAACGACCTATACAATCATTACTACAGGAAAGCAACAAATCTATATCAACAACTTTTGTAAATTCCAACTAATTACAAGCTCTATACATTTATCTAGATTCTTAAAAGATCCCTTAGCAAGGATTCGAATACGAACTTCCCATGTAATCTGTTTAACCATAGTATACTATTTACATTATCACATAACCCTAAAACCTAACCCTACGTCATTTACTATATATAGCCATAAACCCTAAGGTTAGGGTATATACAAGTCATTTCGCATGTATATAGTTTCTAAACCGCGTACGTGCATACATTATGCATATATGTATATAGTAGTAATTATAGGCTTTTTATTTTTTTATATATATATATTTTTTTTATAACTTAGAAATTTTTAAGGCGACTGTGTACAAAACTAAACCTTAATTTGGTGTTACATATATACTGTATATTACTATATATATATACCACCAAATTAGGGTTTAGTTTTGTACAATATGCATATAGCACTAAACTAGGGTTAGGGTTCTATTAGTAAAATATACCATTAACACTTGTATATACATATACATATGTATATGTATATGTATATGTATTATGTGTGTATATATATATATATATATATATATATATATATATATATATATATATATATATATATATATATATATATATATAGAGAGAGAGAGAGAGAGAGAGAGAGAGAGAGAGAGAGAGAGAGAGAGAGAGCACCAAATTAGGGTTTAGTTTTATACAATATATAGTATATGTATAGCACCAAATTAGGGTTAGTTAAAGTATGTACTGTCCAAAATTTATTTATAGTACGTCCACAAATGTAAACCCTAACACTAATTAGGGTTATGCTTTACTTATAAGTATACTATATAAGAAACTACGCCCTAAGTATACCATTTACATATATCACATAACCCTAAAACCTAACCCTACGTGCATTTACTACATATAGCCATAAACCCTGACTATATATATATATATATATATATATACATGCATACTATATATAGCACAAATCTAAGGTTAGGGTATATACGAGTCATTATGCATATATATAGTAATAATAATATATATATATATATATATATATATATATATATATATTAAAAAAATTAAATACAATGATTTATATGCATAGTGTACAAAACGAGTCATTATGCATGTATATAGTAATATTATTATGTGTATATATATATTTGTTTTTTTTTAAAAAAAAAAATTGGAAAAAAAAAAACCCAACAGTTGGCCATTCGTAGGGCTGGCAAAACGGGTACCCGACACGAACCCGTTAAGACCCGCGACCCGTTTAGGCTAGACCCAGACACGACTCGTTTATGTTAACGGGTCGGAGCTCCAGAAACGACACGACACGGCTATTTCACGGGTCACCCGACACGACTCGTGAAACCCGTTTAGCATAACGGGTCATATCGGGTCGACACGACCCGTTTAACATATCGGGTCGACATGACCCGTTTAGCTCATCCTGAGTCTAAAACTATATGCAGTATGCACGAATCAGTCTAAAGACCTCAAATTCCAACACAAGTATCAAGACTGGGAGGGGAGGAAAATCATATACACACAAACAAACAACACGTAGACAAGAGCTGTGTGTTTAACCAGATAAAACTCATAAAAGCCCTCCATGAACTTTCCACGACAGATAAAAAAAACAAAAAAAAAAAAACAGAGGACCACTGGATATGCAATTGTTTACCTTTGAATTGGGAAAAACTGTCTCCCCACCCTTCCCAACATCAGATAAATACATCAATACAGTGGCAATCCGGTGGCCACCCAGTTCTTGATTAACCTTGTCATGAAAAAAGTCAAAATGTGGTTCATATTTCTGACCATGCTCATAGTGCAGTATTTGCATGGACTCCCCATTTTCTGTTTACACAATCAGATTGAGAAAGATCAAATAAGAAATTTTCATTACAATTGAAGAACTCATAAATCAACATGAAAAATGTAATTAGCTTACCTACTGGAAGGAAGGTCCATGCAGCAATCCTGGCCTCAATATCAGCGACTATTTCATCCTTCAAGGTGAAACAAAGACACAAAGTAAACAATCCAAGTTAAAAGAACTGGAAAACACATACTTCACAGAATAATAATGAAAATAGATTGTGTGCTTCCAGCAATCAATGGCTATTGGCTACGCCATAAAACATGTTGGATCTAACACAAGCTTCACAAAGGAACCTCTTGCATGAGAAAGCCTCAATTATTCAGAGTGCAAAAGAGGTGTACACACAAACATATACATACAAGTTTTGACAAACTTTTAGCTTGATGGATGTCCAAATTCAAGAAAGGCAAAAGAGCAATTTAACTGTGATATATGAAGCAACTACTAGATATGCCAACACCAAGCATTCAAGTCAAATTTTTAGCTCCAGCATTTTAAAGAAAACAAAAAACCAATCACACCTCAAGCAAGAAAAAGAAAACTTGGCTGAGTAAGCAACAAAGATATAACTGCGTTTCATTATTCATAGCCAGATCCGAATGATTTCTGTAGAGCCAGCTTGGAGCTTTAATATATATGGAAATTTAATTATTATTGTAGAGAAGTTCAACATTCTCACAAAATGCAGTAGGCAGCACCTCATTAAATCAGCAGTAGTTAATTTTCTGAGAGAAAAAAATATATATCAAGAGGCAGCACCACTGTTCTGGAACTTCTAGATAGTGAGCACTGAGCACATGCACATCTCATGATGCATACCTCGTGGCTCCATGAGCCATCTTGGGTCTTGAAAAATCGCACCATGTTATTTGTCAAGGCACAACCAACAAACCCTGTGTCTTTTGAAGGATCATGCAGGAACCTTATCTACAAAATCCATTAGATTGAGACGAAGTAGGTCCAGAACAATAAAATTTTGATAACAAAAATAATAGAAATTAAATTAACAAATAATAACATTGGCCAGATTCTGATATAGGAAACAATGCTGTAGAATTTCTACGCTATCACCTCCAAAGGTAAGAGCCCTGTACTGCCAATATCCAATGTTTGTCTCAGTTCGCCCCCTGGCCAGCTGTACACATGCAGATGCCTCCCATATAAACCATTAGAAACATGTTGAAGGTTGAAACCTTTGGTGAAAGCAGCAGGGGCACCCCATGATGAGCTTATCATTGTCTTGTGTCGTGGTTGGTACCAGAAATCATAGCCAAACAGTGGACTATGCCCTGGTTTCTCCCACCTGATAGACCTCAAGGGAGCTAAGGTTATATTATGATCAAATTTGCCTTTTAGACATGTTCAATTTACAATGCCAACAATTCAAATATGTTATGAAACTGTCACCATCTACATGAAATCTTCGAAAAACTTTCCAGTGTTATGCATTATCAATCTTGTCTTGCATGTTGACAGATTGTTTACAATAATTGATCTAGGAAATTGAACAACAAAAGAAGCATAGATGAGACACAAGTGATAATAGCTTAAAAGTGCTTATTTTTCCTATTAAAATAAGTATTATCATACTTTATTATAATTTAATTCTTGCATTTTATATTTAATTGTGGAATATTGATCAAATATTAATATTAACATTAAATAATATATTAATGCAATAAATTGTGTTATGTAGGAATTACAAAAGAAATCAAAGAGTAAAAGGCAAGATGTGGGTCAAAAGAAGAAGTCTATCCTATGCCCAAGATAGAGTCCAATGTGTAAAACAAGAAGAGGTGAAACCAAACTGCTGGACCCACGAATTGGATAAACATTCTAATACTACTACATGACAAAACCAAGAAGAAAAAGATGTCTTCGGCTCTTATAAAAAGAAACAGAGTTTTATTTCAAGTGTAAGAGAGAGACATGGAACAAATAGAAGACTTGGATTCTTATACTTGTACAAATTCCAAAAGAAGAATGATTCATATCTCTATAAGAGAAGCAACACGACAACAAACAAGAAAGCCGAAAAATTATAGAAAAAACGACGCACGACACAAGAGAAGAATTTTCGGCAGCCTTTCTTTCTATTTATTTTCTATTTATGATTTTTAGTACTTAAATCTCTAGCTAAGGTTAGGGGTGAAACTTAGTATTTTTATTATGTGTTCTTGAGACTATTTTATTTGTTCTTCATAGATTAATGATTAAATGTTGGGGATGATTTTTATTTGAAAGTAATTTAATGAGACAAGTTTATTTTGATTCATTATGATTTTTGTTTATATCAAATACTTACTTTGTTTGATTTGTTATGATTCGAAAATATATTGAATGCTTAATTTATTGTAACATGTTTTTGAAATCAAATTCTCAATCAATCCATGTTTAATTTATTTTATATTTACTTTGTGCTTAATTATTTTATTTTTCGATTATGAGAGTTGATTTTTTTTCAAGTTGAATTAAAAATATATGTCTCAGGAATACGTAATATAATACTAGGTGGATCTCTGAACCTTAGTGTTTTCATTAATTTTCTCCTATTTACTTTTTATTAATTTAGTTTAGTTGATTTAATTTTAGTTTATAATCTCGTCCTTGCTCCACTTTTTAGTGGAAAAACGACTCAATTTACTTTTCTGTACAATAATAGGAATTTTACTAAGTATCTACCATTCCCTGTGGATCGACCTCGTACTTATCTAAAATTTATTACTTCGTGACAACCTGCACTTGGGTTTACACATTTAAGTTGTCAACAACAAGATTTTCCAAAACTAGCATGCTTATAGTAAAAGATTATTTTTACATGTATGTCTCAAGTTAGACAAAAGATTGTCTCAAGTTACTCTACCTTCCTTTCACATCAAATTTGGAATCTAGGAGAAGAAAGCCATTCCCTGCAGCATTTCCATCTTTATCTCCAAGGCATGACACCAATATATCTCATGAAGCAAGACAATGGGATGTGTGTGGATAAGCTAAACCAGTCTTCTGAATGATATCTTCAGGCTCAACAACTTTATGCAATGATGGAGCCTAAAGTTGGTAATACTTACAAATTTACAATGATCAAAACAAATGTAAAACCAATTGCAAATCCCGCATTTATACGGCACAAGTAATGATCTAGTATGGTTGATGTAGTTGCCAAAGCACTTAACAACAGGCCCCCTGTGCAATGTCCATCAAAGAACTGCCAAAAACCAGAAACTTTGGAAGGAATAGACTCAACCAGAAAGGTGTAACGTACTAAATCACCCAGAACTAGCAATACCAGCATCTCTGGTTGACTATATGTGGGTCAATAATCCCCACCCATATTCCATGGGAAAAACCTCGTTTTGTTTATTTAGCAATGATATGTGGGTCTTCAGTCCTTCACAGTAAGCAAATCAATTCAAATGCCATCATCACAGAAAACTCCTCAAGAATAATTATTTTCAATCACAAACAAAACCCATTTCAGATAATGAAATAAAAAATATCTTCACAAAAAAATTCTGAACAGATTTTGAACAAGCAGGCAAGCATCACAATTCACAGATTATCGGACTATGATTTTATACCACAATAATCATGGCTATAAGAAATTAAAAATGGAAATCAACTAACATACCGGCAGACCCGGCGGTACTGGATGCGACATCGGCCGGAGAAAGTGGCAGAAAGATGGGGAGAGCAAACTGCACTCACTGCAGAGACTTGAGAGAGAGAGCGTCGAGAGCGGCAACTCGGCGAAGCTGAAGGAGAAGAGAAGGGCGGCGGCGCAGAGCTGAAGAAGATGAGAAGGACGGCGGCACGGCGACTCGGCGAGGCAGAAGGAGAAGAGAGGGCGGCGGTGCGGCGAGCTGAAGGAAAAATCCAAAAAGAAAAGGCTAGGGTTTTCACTTTTCACCGTTTTCTACTTTTCTTTCACTTTTCTGAGTTTCTCACTTTTTTCCGGTTTTATTTATTTTTCACTGTTTTGAATTTTGATTCTTTGATTTTTCAACTTTTCTGTTTTCAGTTTCAGTGTTTCACTATGGTATGTTTATTGTTTTCAGTTTCACTTTTCAGATAATTGATCATAATTCATTAATTCCCCCCCCATTGGCCCATTCCCGGTTTTCCAACTTTTCCCCCCAAGGCAATTTCCCATTCGGCCATTCCGCGCCATTCTCCCTTTTTTCTTTTTTCTTTTCTTTTTTTTTCTTTTTTTTCTTTTTTTTAGAAAAAAAAAAAAAAAAAAAAAAAAAAATAGCAGCTAATCGTGTCTGGCGGGTCACCCGCGGGTGACCCGCGACACGACTTGCCAGACCAATATAAACGGGTCATAAACGGGTCGACCCATTTATGACCCAAACCCGTTTAAGGTGGACCCAAACCCGCTAATTTCGTGTCGGGTTGTCGGATCGTGTCAAAATTGCCAGCTCTAGCCACGTGGCATATTGACATGTGGCGGACATATGGCCATGTGCCCAACTTCCACGTGGCCATTTGGCCACGTGCATTGGACCAAGTAGCCATGTGGCCACGTATATAAATCCACGTGGCAAACTATGGCCAAGTGGATTTCAGACACGCGGCCCCATGGTTGCGTCCCATAATTACACGTGTCCACATGGACACGTGTAATTAATACATGTGCCCATACGACCACGTGTATCTCTTACACGTGGCTACAGTAATCGCTACTGTAGCCACGTGGCGAATACCAACATTTTTTGTAGTGTGATCACATTTGGCAGCAAGATTTAATGCATGAAAACACCAAGAACATAAAACAGAAGAGAGAATCCTAGAAGCACAGTCGAAGCAGAGGAAGCAAAGGCTGATCCGGTAGTCAAGGCCGGGGTAGAAGCCAACTCTTCTTCATAAGAACAGACTCTCAGCTCTGAGCACACCATTGCAGTGAGCCAAAGGGCTGTAACCAAGGAAACCCTCATGGAGGCCATATATGCGCAATGAAACAAAGCCCTAGCAAGCTGGTTTTTTTGCGTATGTACGCCGGGTGTCTGTGACTTTTGGTTTTTGATATTTATAGGTTAAAACATTGTGGGATATGGGGTCCAAGGTACATGTTCCAATGCATGGACAGCATGTGTTGTGTCCATCATTTCATGGAACTGCTTGCTATCATTCCTTTAGGTGGTGTCTGATGCCACGTTGTGTGTCATTATACATTTGTGCATGAAATGTGTAGAAAGATTCCTTATGCCCTGAATTCATGATTTTCTAGCAGAGATCCTCCCAACTATAGAATTTGTCCTTATTGTTTGTCTGTCTGTCTGTCTTAATATCTCTCAAGTACTCTACATAAGATTGTTTGTAATTATTTCAAAAGTTCATAAAAGATGAGCTCGTAAATGAGTGTTTATTTGTTTTGGTCCCCCTTTTCTTGTTATGATGCTAAGTGTCTGAGCAGGTTCCTAGACTGTCTGAGGTGTAGGGCTCACCTGCTCGACACCCCAAAACCCACACCTTCTTCTCTCATTTCCTGCCCCGAATTTTCTAGAATTCAGACACAGGATTCTAGGAATTCCCATCCCGAAACACTGAAATTGCTTTGATGTGAGCTCGATCTATTGAATTTAAGTTTCTTGGTGAGACATGTTTGTTTTTTTATAATGAAGTGCTCAGAGCTATTGATAAGAACTTAATGCATTTTTATGGAAATGTTTTATGATTAAAAAGCTACAGGAGCTAAGGTTAGTTGGCAGGCCATCTGTGACGATATTCCAAAGAGGTTGAGGAGCTAAAGCATTATATCAGAGGCAAGGTTGAATTAAATTACATAGATTTGAAAGTGCTTTGATACAAAAACTAAATGTTAAGTGATTTATTTCTTATGTCAGTAACTTGTTCTATAGCTAGTGGAATATAGCTATCCCCAAAGTGTGTTCTTGGAGCTGGAAAAAACTGCTCAATCTCCGTGAGTTGGCTAAGGAATTCATCAATCTTAAAGTGGTAGAGGGTCATTCCATCTTTCTTTGGCTTGATTGTTGGCATCCAGCTGGGAGATTGTTGGACACTTATGGCTTCCGCATTGTGTATGACACTGGTAGTAATCTGGATGCTCGTGTTTCCTCGGTTCTTATTGATGGGTGCTGGGTTTGGCCTCCCGCTCGGTCTGATATCCTTGTGGAGATTCAGAGTCGGTTGTTTGATGTTGCTATTGGGGAAAGAGACATTCCGGTATGGAAGACTTCTGGAGGGATCTACTCTTGCTCTGAAACCTGGAATTGTCTTAGGACTAAGTTTTCGAAAGTTGCTTGGAGGCATGTGGTCTGGTTTCCCTTGGCAATCCCTATACATGCGTTTCTCTTATGGCTTGTTTTCAGGGGTGCTCTCGTTACCAAGGAGAGAATGTGTTGTTGCGGTTATGCCAATTCTGTTATGGGGGGCAAGAGTCTATAGACCATCTTTTCTTCCATTGTAGCTTTTGTCGGCGCATATGGAGAAATTTGATGGACCTGTGTTTGGTTCAGCAGCCTTTTACCGAATGGGACGATGTTGTGAGTTGGTCGTGTTCTCTTAAAGGCCGTAGCTTGCAAGTTCTAATCTGTAAGTTGTGCTTGGTGGCTGCTGTTTATCATTTGTGGAGGTTGAGGAATGACTTGTGTAATGGGAATACCCCAAGGACCGAAGAAACTATTGTTGCCCAAATTCAATGGGAAGTGAGAAGTAGACTTTTGTTTCGAGGGAAGGGTGGGAAGTTGGCCATGGCTACTTAATTGATGCAGATTTGGAGATTGTAGATGTTTTGTAGTTGCTTTGTGTTGTTGGTAGATTGCTGGCTGCTTTACTGTAAGGCTAGTTTAGCTTGAGTTGATTTTGTTTTGGTGAGATTCCAGTTTTAACTGGAGAGATTTGTATGTACATTGTTTGGTTTATAAAGTGTTAGTTCATCAAAAAAAAAAAAAAAACTTGTTCTAGCCGATTTCATGCCTACAAATCTATGAAAAGAGTGAAGTTGATGGTGATTGATCCGATGTAGAGCATGTAAAATTTGCCATTCATTGTCACAGGTCTATTATGTGAAGAAACGTGGCAATTTCTGGAGCATGCAAAGTGAAGTGCAGTCCAACTGGGTTCTTCTAGAAGGGATTAAACGATGTGTTTTGTGAGCCAGCTAGAGCTTTGTCGTTTTATTCATTTACTATGTTGTTTTATGTTTTTCTTAGGGAGTGTCGTTTTAGTCTATGGGGCTTGTGTTTTGTAAGAGGCTATATAAGTCTCAGTGGGCAGATTAGGAGGGCATCGATTGAATTGTTAGCTTGTTCACTTGTGAACGATGGAAGCCCCTGACTCCTTGAATTGCCAAGAACTCGGAGATTAGCCGTCTCAAATTGGCCCTATCAAATACAATTCTCTATTCTATTCTCTCCTCTCTTGATTTCTTCTTTTTTTTCATTTTTCTTCACTGAATTACAGTAGCAGTTCAAGGCAACTGTTACATTCATGTAGATCGATCGAGGCACTATGCTCCATGCTGATTGATCTGATGAGTGGTTTCCTTGAGCAATATATTTAAGGCATAGCTCTTCTGCAATTAGTTGCAGCCTCTCTACCAAAGACAATAATCAGAACAGGATCTTTTGGTGATAACTGGGGAATTTCCCAGGAAGTGTCATATGATTGAGTGTTGGCGCTCTAAGGCTGAAAGTAATCAGGTGGCTTTTGTTGCTTTAATTAGTAACCACTGTTTTGCACTTTGTACTCTATGTAGCTTTTCTCCTGGGTAAATGAATACATGGGATTCAGATCCCCTAGAATTTCTCCTGGGTGAATGAATACAAGGAAGCTTCCAATTTCTAATTAGTTCATCCTGTCGTAAGATATTGAATATTACTGTCAAATTCACAAACATTTTACACTGCAGCCAATTTGTGATCACTCTGTATCCATATGACTCTCTTTGAGATTAAGGGTCTGTTTGGATTTATGGTTTCAAAATGCGTAATTTGAAAATGCAGTTAAGCTTTCGCTAAAACTGCAATTTTCACAGTTTAAAAAAACGTACCATCTTATTTGTGATTTGAAAATGCAGATTTTTTTAACATTTTCAAGCCATAGTTTTTTTAAAACATACTCCCAAACGATATATTTGTCGCGATTTTGTTTAAAATTGCATGTTGGCTTGAGAAATCGTTGAGACAAACGGACTCAAACTGAAATGTTTTTCTTATGGTCAGTACTAAATTGAAATATTAAGCGAAATTTTTTTCTAGCTTCTTATGATTTTAGCAAAATCCAAAAGTTGTGCACAACTTGTACTAAACAATGGATAAAGAATATCATTCATGATCAAAAAATATAACCATAATAATCTGCAAATGCTATTATTATTTCATGGTACCAAACCATTCACATAGGACATGAAAGAAATAACAAAGAAAAGAAACATTAAGAAAATCCAAGAACAGACAAACAAATGGTAAATCTTGATCTTGTCTTTTGAAGCTTGCTGATCTTTCTTCAATCCTTGGTAAAAATCTACTGCAGGTAGTAAGCCACAAGTGACACAAGAGAAGCACCAACCATAGAACCAACAACAGGCAAGCTAGCCGAGGCACCGCCAGTACTGCTTGGTCCGGGTGCCTGAGCTGGGGAGTAGTTAGCATAATCACCATGGCCATGAGCCAACACTGCACTCATTGAGGCTGCAGCGAAAAGGACTGCACAAGCCATCTTCTTCATCTCCATTATGGCAAGCTACAGGCGTGATTGGCAAGACCCTCAGAAATTAACCAAAGAGAGAGTTATCACCAATGACGTCTATGGAATTTGCAGCCTGCTGAAACATAGTGGGATTGAGAGGCATTTATAGTGAGGGGTTTGAGATTTTCTCGGAATACAAACGGCAGTTATTTCATCCCATGTTTCCCCTATTTTTAACGTCTTGTTTTGGTATATAGGACTACATTGATGTACGTGTGTTTAGACGTGTGTTTAGTTTTGCATGTAGCCGCAGAAGAGCTTCTGGTTCAAGCGTGTTTTGTGGTAAAATTTGTTAATTAGAGCAAAATGAGGTGGGTATTACTATTAACTGAGGAATTTCAATTTGTGCAAAGGGTTTTAAGGGATGTTTAGAACACCACATAATTGGTTTAGATTCAAGTTAGAATTAGTTTGGGTTATATATATATATATATACAGTTGATCTAAATTTATTTGAAACTTCTTTTAGGCTAAAATAAGTTTGTCTAGACTATATAGATATAACTCTTAACTTGTGAGACTGGAACGTGTGTTTAGAACATAAGGAACACGTGTCTCAATCCCAATAGGACCGCCAATTCCAACTAAAACTAAAAACAAGCCGAATCCTTACATTGGATTTGGCAGGGCAATGGGAAAGATCGATGAGTTGGTTACATATATAAAACAATGAATTTAACCATTTAATTTAATATACTAATTAAATGGATTACAAAACAATTTGAGACCTTCAATGAAGAAAGTGCCAAAAGCATCCATCTTAGACTTAGGCAGAGCTAAGCCAACCTCGATGCCCCCTTTCAAATCCTTACTCTCAGTCATTGAAATGGCCCTCGTTCTGTCAATAGAAATCTCCTCTATTTTTGTAGGCTTCCCCCACCCAAAATCTGTCTCATAAAGATCCAACTTTGGTGACCAAGAAACCAAAACATGAAGCTCTGATCCAATCAACACCTCCCATTCAGAAATCCAATTCTCTGCCCCACCAAGAATTGCTTTGTCCAACTTCTTAACAGTGTTTCCAATCACCTCAGCTGCCACTACAATGCCATCATCTTCAAGCAACTCATTGATCTCTGCCATTGATCTGGCAAACCCAATGCAATTTCCAGAATATGTTGGAGGCACTGGATAGTTCAGACGGGTAATCCCACCGGCATTAAACCCAAAATAAGTTGGATCTTCCCCAAAACATTTCCCATTCAAACCCACTTGGGTTTTAAGTAAACAAACCCATATAAATGCACAAACTAGTACAGATGGTGATAAATGTATTGGTGGTGACTGGTTTTTCTTTCTGCATTGAGCTATTATCCATTGTTTGATCCTCTCCATATCGACCAAACTCATTACAAATGTGGCTCGAACCATATTGGACAAATCTACAACAATTTCTTGTGAAGATTTTCTGCTCCACCACTCCTTCAAGAAAATCTGCTCCAGCCCATGTGTGTCAATGATGACTGATCTATCATTAAACGGTAGGTACTTTATGGGAAAATAAGAATCTCGAAGACCACAATACCATGCCCAAGTCTTAATGAAATTGTTGAAGGTCCTTCCATCAGCAGAAACATAATGGTATGTCAGTCCAATACAAATGCCACAGTTTGGAAAAACAGTAATTTGAACAGCCAGCAAAGGAACCAATTGCTTTTCTCCTGACACACAATTTGGCAACTTGGGCACAAGCTGGTGAAATTGATTGACTTCTCGTGGATGATTACCTGCGTTAAAATATAAATTTTGAAAAAAGTGGTAGTTGAACGTATTGACACACAGAAGTTATCTATTCAGAATACACAGTGATTAGCTCAAACACAAACTCTAATTGATTCAAATATTGTAATTATCTCTTTAGATTGATTGTAACTAATTGTAATTATCTCTTGAACTAATAGAATTCAACTTAGAAACATTCTCCGAACCGAATTGAGTATATCTTGTAATCTCTTTCATTATATATACAGCACACAGTTATTATAGAACGTAGCATCACAGCAAAAGGTTATGAGTGTGAGTTAATAAATCCTATTTTTTAGAATAGTGAAAAGTGAAAATAAGAAGGAAGCAAATAAAAAGAAGCAATCACAGACACAACTATTTGTGTGGTTCACCACTACGCGCTACGTCCACCGAGTTGCACTATTTTTTGAAAAACAATACAAAGATGCGTCAACACAGCACATATATAAGCTTAAAAAAAACAGAAGCGACTATAAATACAATGCTCAAAACACCTGGCTTAACATAGCCTAACAATGAGTTTTAACTTTGCCTCCATTATTCACCTTCTATTTTAATTATATATTTTAAGTGTTGGCTTCGCCAATTAAAGGAGAGGAGTTGAGAGGAGTGTTAGGATAGATAGTGATTTAATAACCTGAAAGATGGCCGAAGTCACCACCGGACTCGGCAAATGTCAGCTCAACCTTGTCACCGTCGGTGTAAACAAGCTCCGGCTTGCCTGGTTCGGTTGGCAAGAGAAGGTTTCCTGCAAAAGGGTAGTAGTGTTGGAGAGTCAAGGAGAGGGAGTGCCTGAGATTTGGGAGGGTTGTGGACGTGAAATAGGAGGTGGGGAAGGGATATTCATAGAAGAACAGAGGTTGGCCTGGAGAGAAGAAAAGCCATGGTAAGTCAAAGAAGGTTAGAGGGAGTGAGGTTTGTGGAGCTGAAGAGGGTGGTGGAGAGACATAGCAATGCTCAAGAACCTTAACTGTGAAAGATTTCGCCATCACAGAGAGAGAGAGAGAGAGAGAGAGAGAGAGTAAAGTTGAAGTTCTTCTAAATTGAAGAGGCAGCGAGGGGGGGCATCTTCCCTGTACGTACAAGCAACAGAAGCAAGTTTTATTATTAATCTGTCGTCGCTGTCCCTACCTGGTGTTGTTGCGTAGACTTTTGTTTTCGAGTTTGTTCTTTCTCCTTGCGGTTCTTGATCGGACAACGGTAGTGCTTCTCATTCAGCCACGTTTTTATTTCTTTTTTTTTAGTGTTATAATTATTGCAGCTTTTAAGCGAGTTAGCTTTTGGCCATTTTTTTTTTTTTTTAATAAAATGAAATGCATTGTTCGACTCAATTTTTGGCTATAGGGGTGGACATCGGTTCAGTAGACGGTTTATTCGGTCGGTTAACCGACTTTTGTCGGAATACAGTCGGTAAATTTATTTTAGTTAAGCGGTTAATAAGCGGTCGGTTTAAGTTAGTTAAGCGATTGATAGGCGGTCAGTTAAATCGGTAAAGCGGTTAATACGCGGTCGGTTAAGTCGATAAAGCGGTTAATAGGTGGCCAGTTAAGTCGGTTAATATTCGGTTAACATGGGTAATGAAACGACGTCGTTTTAATTTTTTTTAAAGGAAAAAAATAGGATCAAACGTTCGTTTTTACTAAAATGACGTCATTTCGTTTTATGTCGGTTCGAAATCAAAGGCGGTTCGGTTCGGTTACCGCTTAAAAGGCGGTTCGGCTCGGCTCGGTTACCAAACCAACTTTCGGAATAAAATTTTATACCGACTACCGAACCGAAAATTAGTTGGTAGAGTCGGTAGGCGGTCGATGGCGGTTCGGTTCGGTTCGGTAAGCGGTCGGTAGGCGGTAGGCGGTAGGCGGATAATTTGCCCACCCCTATTTGGCTCCTTGTCCTATTCGGGTTTGCAATTTTTTGAAAATGTTGAAATTTGTGTAAATCTAAAATATGACAATAAGGGCAAAGTTAGAGACACGAAAGAACATAAGGGATTATGAGTGGTTCGGGGTTAGATATATATGTTTATCATTTTGAATGGTCCCTAAGACTATTACATTTTGTCTTATTAACTTGATTGTCTATTAAGGGTGTACAATTGGTTCCGGTTGTGATTGCAATTATTTCTTCATAACCGCAATTGAAGTATCTGGTTATTTCTATTTCAATAATCGCAATTGGTAGACTGGTTGCAGTTATTACCAACTGTCAGTTATCTGATTATTAACTGGGTAACTGATTTTCATACATTGTTAATTTTTTTCATTTTTTTTAATCCAATATCCAACCATTCAATATTCAATGCTAAATAATAAATACTATTGGACGTGCATAATTTCATTTACCATTCATTCATTTCAATAAGTTCACAATCAAGTCCATGGATTAAGTAAAATAATTACAAAGAAAATCAAACTAAAAAATATTATAAAATATAATGACCGGTTTCCTAAAACCCTATAAGCGGTAACCGCAACCGGGGTACTCGGTTATCTACTGCGATTGTTGACGGTTATTAGCGATCAATAACCGCTTCGCTTGTACACCCCTCTACAATACAAAGGTTCCTATATAGGGTAGTGAATAAGTACAAATATGGTAATCAAATTTCAATGAGGATTTGATTACAATCCTAAGATTTGATTATAATTAATCTGTAAATAGAGAATATTTCAATATCAACCAAATATGGAATATATGAAAAATATAATCTAATACAAAAAGTGCAATTTTAAAATAGTGATTTTTAAAATGTATGATTTGAAAATGTAATTTTTAAAAACGTAGATAAGTGTATGACAAAATTGCAGTTTATCCTTTAAAATTGCGCGTTTTCAAAAAAACACATTCTTACTTGCGATTTGAAAATGCAGATTTTTGTTTTTTCAAATAGCAATCTTTTAAAAATGCAATCTCAAACGATCCATTATCCGTGATTAAATCATACTTTTGTATATAAAATTGCAATGTCAAGTACACCTTAAAATACGAGTAATGTTAGAAATATTTCTGTGTCCCTTAAAAAATAAGGTAGCTTTTAAAATTACTATTAGGCTTATGATCGATTACTATTAAATTTTAATCAAATGATGATTTTAAAAGACACCTCAATTTTTAGATAGACATAAGAGTAATATACTATAGATGTTTAGAATTATTAGTCACTCCCTCTTGATTTTTTTTTTTTACCATAAAACCCGTTATTAAAAGGAAAAAGAAAAAGAAAAAAAAATCATTATTAACTCCGACATATGCTACTGTTCTTATCATCAATCAACCAATAAGCTATCAGACTTTTACTTTAACTGATAAGAAATGCCGCAGGGTGCGGAGAGGGCATTTCCCCACACTAAATGGTCCCAAACTGCGAAATATTTTAAGATTTTTTTTGAGTTTTGATTGAAGCACATTTTTTTTTTTTTTTTTTTAGTAAAGTATATGACCCAATAAAATTTGACCTATTTCTCACATGATTTACAAATCTTAAATAAGACATAAATCTCATGTTTAAATTTATTCCTAATCTCTAGTACTCTACTAAAACCCTTTGAGAGTGAATTTATGGACAATTTGAGCAAACAATGAGAGAGATGACCGGATCCACCGATTTGAATATTTAGGTTGAGTGGGATCTCGCGCCATTTAATATAAAAATTAAAAATAATAAACCCGTTCGTATAGTATAGAGTGATTCTACAACGACGAAATATATATAAGACTTGCTCGAAATTTGTTCCGACACATAAGCTCCATAAAAGCTCCTCTCAATTTTCCACCCGATTGTAAGAACCAAGCAACTTCAAGAACCCCCAATTATTGGGAATCCTAATTTTATTGTAACTTGTGAATATCATTAGATTATCATGGGCATAAAAGTAATCTCAAAAATTTTGGATGGACCATGACCACGTGGTACGGTGTTGGACTGTTGGCCACTGGCAAGGCAGACGGGGGGGGACCGGACATTGATGGAAATGTTTCTTAGCTTGATCCTTGATCCAACTATAGTAAAAGTGCCCAATTTTCGTAATTGAGCCAACATTATAGATAGCACTGAAAGGAATTTAAATTTTGCCAAAAAAAAAAAGAGGATAATGTTAAGGAACCGCTTTTATTTTTCTAGATTTAGGGCACAACGTCACTTTTGATTTCATTGGTGTTCCCTTAATTTAGGGATTGAAACAACAAAAAAATCTATTTCAAGAAATTTTTTAAAAGTTTTCTTTATATTTATGAAAGCAAATGAGTTTTAAAAAAGTTGATGCTAGCTACACTCTTACAGAGTTCTTGAGTCCATTCCCTAATATGGTCTAAGGGCACTTTGAACGTTTAGGTAGCTAAAAGAAAGTGATGGATTTGGCCTACAACATATGTTATGATCTTTTTCCAATAGTCAAAATTTAGTTTTACTATATATCTTTTTGTTTTATAGAAAAATTTGGAATTAAATTTGGACCGTTAAAAAAACTATAGAATATATATGTTGTAGTTTTTTTTTACAGCATCTAAGCCAAATCTGTAAGTAATAAATTATTATTTATATCAAAAGTTTGAATTAATAAAAAAATTATATTTTAATAGAATAAATTATATTGAAGCAACATCTTAACAGAATAAATCACAAAATGATTTGAGACCTTCAGCAAAGAAAGTGCCAAAAGCATCCATCTCAGAGTTAGGTAGGGCTAAATGCTAAAGCCAACCTCAATGCAAAAAACTAACTTTGTTTTTTAAATTCCAACTACCCAAAATTGGAGAGAGCTAGCTCTTAATTATGCAGAGCCTGGGATCGATCCCCCATGGTAGAATCACTCTATACACGCACAAAATTTGTTAAACCGGAAGTGAATTAGAAAGAATGCATGGGCCGGGATGTTTCAGAAAATTCAAACACAACATGAGAGAAGAAACCTTGGGTATACACGTAAGTGTCTATACATGATTTCGAACAGTTCGAAGTGCAGAATCTACTTGTCCGGATACCTCGGAACTAGCTTAAACCCTTCTTTCATTCCCCGCTAGAATTCCTAAAATTTTCCTATAATTCAAGCAACGGAGATACCAAAGAAGTTGCCACTCATCCGCCCCCCAAATTTCACCACGTTTAAAGCATGCAAAACAGAAACATTATTACATTATTAGTTTCCACAGTCAATGTCTCCATTCCAGTTAACTTTGTTTCTTTGGATGAGTACTACTAGGGCATCAATTTATATGATCTGCAAATTCGCGTGCGCATACAGTAAATATTAATATAATGCTATGGATGATAGTGCCCATATGCAAGAACCATTCAACTCTATACTCTCTCTCTCTCTCTCTCTTTTTCATCCATGGCAAAATCCTCAACTATCAAGGTTCTTGAGCATTGTTATGTTTCTCCCCCACCAAATTCAGTTCCACCAACATCACTTCCTCTAACCTTCTTTGATATTCCATGGCTTTTCTTCAGTACTACTCCAAGCCAACCTTTGTTCTTCTATGAATATCCCCATCCCACTTCTCACTTCATATCCACCACCGTCCCCATCCTCAAGCACTCCCTCTCCTTGACCCTCCAACACTGCTACACTTTCGCCGGAAACCTCAAGTCACCGCATGAACCCGGCAAGCCGGAGCTTGTTTATACCGAAGGCGACAAGGTTAGGTTGACATTTGCGGAGTCAGGTGGAGATTTCAACCATCTTTCAGGTAACGTTAAATCATTACATTTGTTCTGATATCATATTAAATCACTACTTATTAGTTGAATTTAATCATTTACTTTACATTCTATTATGTTCTAACAGGTAATCATCCGCGATATGTCAATGAATTCTACCAACTTGTGCCGGAGTTGCCAACGAGTGTGTCATGTGAAAAACAATTGCTTCCTTTGCTTGCTGTTCAAATTACTGTTTTTCCAAGCTCTGGCATTTGTATTGGGCTGGCTTACCAACATGTTGCAGCTGATGGAAGAACGTTCAATAATTTCATGAAGACTTGGGCTTCGTTTTGCAGCTTTGGAGACTCCTTCTCCATCAAATCTTTACCTTGTTTCGACAGGAGGGTGATTCTGGACTCACATGGGCTCGAGGGAATTTTCTTGAAGGAGTGGCGGAAGCCAAGATCTTCAAAAGATACCGTTGCTGGTAATGAAGCCAATGCAAGTTTGTCCGACATGGTTAGAGCCACATTTGTTGTCGGCTCGACAGACATGGAAAGGATCAAAACATGGATTATTGCTGAATGCAAGAAGAATAATGTGCCGCTTCCAATACATTTGTCAGCATACGTGCTGACATGTGCATTTCTATGGGTGTGTTTGATTAAGACCCAAGAGAGAACGATTGAGAAATGTTATGGAGGTCGGGATCCGAATTACTTTGGGTTCATCGCCGGCGGAATTACCCGTCTGGACTTTCCGGTGCCGGCAACGTATTTCGGTAATTGTGTCGGGTTTGGCCGAGCAATGGCAATGAGAAATGAGTTAATGGGAGAAGATGGAGTTGTTGTGGCTGCAAAGGCCATTGGAAGCACTGTGAAGAGGTTGGATAAGGCTATCTTTGAGGGTGCAGAGAAGTGGATTTCAGATTGGGAGGTGTTGTTTGGGTCGGAGCTCCATGTTATGGTTTCTGGGTCACCTAAATTGGATCTTTATGAAACGGATTTTGGGTGGGGAAGAGCCAAGAAGATAGAGGAGATTTCAATTGATTGGATGAGAGCCATTTCACTCACTGAGAGTAGGGATGTGGAGGGTGGCATTGAGGTCGGCCTAGCCCTACCTAAAACTAAAATGGATGCTTTTTCCTCCTTTTTCTACCAAGGTCTCAAGGCTCTTCCATGATCTATTCTAGCTATGTATCATGCATGTATGAACGTGTTTTAAGATTGACAATATTATGCTGTTTTCAATTTGAATGGTTGTTATAATTGGTTCGCATTTTATGGAAGTGAGTCTTACGAACTATACGTCGCGTGCAATACTTGATCTATATTTTAATAGTTAATTTGGTAAGTGTTAAATGAACCGTTTTGTCAATTTATAAACGTAATAGGTGATATATAGATTGTCGCGTAAGCATCCACATTTTAGTAACTGATCGATATAGTAAGTGTCACGTGAGACTGACATTATTTTGTAAGGAACTTATAATAAAAATGAAAAATGAAAAACTTCACTTACCCTTCTGATGTCGGTACTGTTGCAATCATAATCTCGAAGTTTAAAATTTGTAACCTCATCATATGATTACTACGTTTAAAAATTTACAATGTTACCCCTATCGTTAGCATTTAGGGTTAAATAAAACGGTATATAGGTGAAATATATTTTATATATACTATTGTAAATCTTATAAAAATACAAAATTACCATAATTAAATAATTAATTTAAAAAAAAACAAAAAAACAAAAAAAAACAAAAAAAAACAAAAAAACAAAACAAAAACATGGAAAGCCGTGGGTGGTGGGTCACATTTGAATATTGCTAGCTGTTGCCTGTCAACGTACGTTGGTGCATTATTTATGAGCGTTCGTATATCTTTGCTTTGTGAATGCTTTTATTGCTTTTAGACTCTGTAGAAGGTATATGGGAAGGGCCATTATTAATTAAGAGCGCTTTATATAATTTTTTCACACGGAGGGACCAATCCATGCCCTCCCTTTTAATACATTTTTACTGTTAAATACAAAAATAAATAAATAAATACATTTTAGCACGTGTCTTTTTTATGCAAACCAACTAGCTAGTACGAAACATAGGAAAAAAAAATAGAAAATGTTAAATTTACAACACCAACACAACAATCACACAACAACCCCTCACATGAGGGTGGACCCCACACGCTGGAACCCACCCTCATGTGAGGGGTTGTTGTGATGGTGTTGTGTATGAATCAAATCCCAAAAAAAATAGATGCTTATTTGAGAGAGCCGTAATCCTCGATGACTATCTCGAAAGAGCCGTAATCTCTTAAACACAATAAGCTGTATTATATTAAACAATATTCATCATGCATATATAATTTTTCATTAATAATATATATCTCTTTAAATAGAGAAGCAAAATTGATCGGTTACAAAAATAACTAGTAATCAAAATAAGACTTTTAAACTACGTAATTGGCCGACTAGGATTTAAACTGACCCTATTAACTCTACTAAGAAGAATCCGAATCAAACTCTTTATTGGAAATTTCTTCTTTATTGAAATCTAAATACCAAATAATTATGTATGACAACCTTACACATACGTTTAAATCCCAATCATTTAAATAAAACTAGCTTATAGCTAGAAAAAGCATATGTTTCCCCCCCCCCCCCCCCCCAAACTAATTATGACTATAAATTCATTGAGGTATTAAGTTTTCTTTTAAATTGGATTGAAAGAAATTTTTTAATTTCAGTCTATCAAATTGAGATGTATCCTTAAATTATGCTATTCTCACATGTATTTTTAATAAAGCGTGTTGTTAAATGTTTGGTATAGGAAAGCTGCAAAAAGACACGTTGGGAGCGATGACAAAACCACCTCCCATGCTCAAGTTAACAAAGGTGAAATCAAGAGGGTACGTGTAGGAACAAAATGCACGCAAAAATGGTAAGAGAGCTTGAGTATCTATGATGTAGACCACTTTATTTTTAGGGATAATTACACAATTGGTTTTTGGGGTTGGCCTAAATTACAAATCACTCCCTGTGGTATAAAGAGTTTATGGAGGGTCCATATGGTAACTATAATTACGAATCACTCACTGAACCAGTTTTCGTCAACCAAGTTAATAGATTTCGTTAATTTGCCACATCATACTCAATAAAAAATCGACAAGTGTCCATTATAATAAAAAAAATAAAACTTAAAATTATTATTATTTTTTTTAAAAAAAAAAAAAAGAAAATAGCAAAGGGGTGGTTGCCGAGAGTGACTCGGCCATGTATGGGGGGTGACGCACGGCCTCCCTTAGGCCTGGGGTGGCCACGTGTTGGTTTCCAATTAAGTATGACGTGACAAATTAACGGAATCTATTAATTTGGTAGACGAAAAACGAGTTCAGGGAGTGATTCGTAATTATAGTTTACCACAGGAACCCTCCATGAACTTTTTGTACCACAGAGAGTCATTTCTAATTTAGGCTAACTCAAAGAACTAATAATGCAATTATCTCTTATTTTTATAAAGGTTTTCTATTTTTAGTTGGCAAACAGACTCAACAAGGCATGTATGGAAGGATCTTTTCCTTATCGAGCAAGCATGAAAAGAAGCAAGTCAATAAGTAAGCAGATGACACTCTTTATATGTCACGTTAAAGAGTGCATTTTGGAGTGCGGAGCTGAAGCCGTGTAACATTTTTCATCAAACAGTAGGTGAACAGTGATCTATATATTAAAAAAAAAAAAAGTAGGTGAACCGTATATGGTTTTACTTGGACGCTAAGAAGAGAAATTTGATTCGTTCAAAAAAAGAAAAAAAAAAAATTTGATCGTAGGTGAACAGTCTGCATCCAATAGCAAAGAAACGCGTTCACCCACCGACCATTTCGCTTCCTTCCTAGACTGGAAGTAGTCTGGAACTCTCTCTTCCCTCAACGTGCCCAGCCCCCCGATCCACCTGTCCACGTTTTCCTTGGAACCCATACGCTTTCCCACCGCCATAAACCCCCTATATATATACGTTACCTTCCAAACCAGGAAGCCACCACCAATTCACTGATCATCTCACCCTCACAACCAATCTCATATATACAACTCTTGAGCTGCTTTTGTTGTACGTGGTAGCAATGGCACAAGGGAGCACATTGGTTTTCGCTATTGTCTTCGCCGTAGTAGCAATGGTCTCTACCTTTGCTCCAGCCGTGTTGGCTCAAGATTCTGCGCCTGCACCAGCGCCGGCATCGGAGAAAGGAGCTGCATGCTCTGCTGCTCTCTCTGGGGCTACCATTTTGGCCTCCCTGTTTTTGTCTACGCTCGCTCTGTTGAAGCACTAGAGATTGGATCCGTGATTTGATTGATCGATTCTTTTTGGTGTTCAGATGGATCATGGATGGGCTTTGAGGATCCATGCATATGTTATTGATTTATTTGTTATAGGTTATAGTCATAGAGAGAAATAAAAAGAGATTCATATGCTTATTGTATACTTAATTTATTTTCTTGTTCTGGGTTTGTTGTTAATGATATACGATACACATTTTATATATGGAATATGTTTATTGTCACATAAAAGTATTTAATGATTATATATTATCACACAAACCACGTTATATAATCAACGAATAAATTTTGGTTTACGAGTTGAAAATACTTAGAGAATTTCTATAATAAAAATCATTTTGGGACAGTCAAACTTAAATTTAAATGTACAAACTATACGTTTGACTTCCTATTTTTCCGATAACCTCTAGCTGATCATTATTAGCCAGTCTTCTATATATGAACTCCTTATCGACCTTACGCTATACTTCAAGCGTTGGAAAGCTACAAATTAGAGGCTTTCAATAAATGCATTCTTGGTTCACAAAAATGAAGCAAAGAATCCTCTTCAGAGGTTATGGGGTTAAAGCTTAGTCTAAATTTCACACCTACAAAATGAGTATTCTATTTTAATTTATTTATAAAGAAGGGAGAAAAACTTTATGCAACTTGTAAAAAGAAAGCATTTTTACTACCGCTTTTCTCACGGCGTTGGGACAGTCCGATATAGGGGCGGTCCTACGTTGGGGCTAGGGGGGCCCTGGCCCCCCAAGCCCCAAAATTTTCCTCTAAATATTTTTTTTTCACAAAAAAAAATTAAAATTAAAATTAAAATTAAAATTTTACCTCTTAATTTTTTAAATTTTTCAGTTTTGCCCTATCAAATTTTTTTTTTTTTTCGATTTGGCCCCTTCATCAATAAAGCCTAGGTCCGCCACTGATCTGATATACAGTGCATGGCAGGCTAATTAAATAGGAGCGTTTGTTCATAGAATTTTGATATGGCGTAAAACTATTAATGTTTTTTTTATCTTTTTTTTAAAGGGGGGAGAACTTAATTTTTGGAGTTCACCTTATATATATATAATGAAAATTAGTGGCAGTATTTTTTAAGGGGGAGAACTTATTTAACTATTAATGTTTTTTACTATCCCTGCTTGTTTTCACTGTTGCCTCTTAATATAAAGTAAGGGTGCGTTTGAGAATGCGATTTCATAATAAAAAAGTGCAATTTTAAAATAAATCGAAAAAAATGAATCGTTTAGGAATTGCAATTTAAAAAAAAAAATTGCAATTAATTTGAAAACGCAGAAAACTATTTTTTTAAATTGCAAACTAATGAGTATTTTTTTGAAAACGAAAAATTTTAAAGGTTAAACTATGATTTTTTTGCCACACGCTTAATTACATTTTAAAAAATTACTTTTCAAATTTTACATTTTAAAACTTTTATTTTTAATTCGCAAATACAAACCGACACTATATTATGTTTGTAATATGAAACCAAGAGGTCCTTTTTAATCTTTGTCAAGCCTCCTACTATCATAATTATGCCATTGATAGCTACAATAATTTAATTTTAGGTAGGCTATAGCCTATACTGCATTAAATCACTTTTTAAAAGGCTAAAGTAAAGTAAAACCAAAAAAAAAAAAAAAAAAAAAAAAAGAAAAAAAAAAAAGAGAGAAAGAAAAAAGGCTTATTTTTTTAAAGCTTTCTTTTTTCGGGGGCCGACTCGGTCGGCTTCTGCTTGTTTATATAAAAATAAGATATATTCTATTGTCAAAATTTTATTTTTATTATATTTAATGGTGTAATTTAATTATGAAAAGCAAAGTTACTAGTGTAAGGTAATGATTAGGGACTTGTCTTAATTTGTTTAGTGCTCTCTTAATGTAAAATAATTTAAAGGCCTGTTTGTTAATGTATTTTGCATGGGTGGTGTTTTTATTTTTTTTTGTTTGATAAAATGTTCTGATGCAATATAAAGGTGAAAATAATTTTTGTGTTTTGATTAGTATATTGTGTTATTTGTTAATATTTTAACTTAAAAATAAAAAACTAAACACGAAAAGAAAGTCATTAACAAATATTTAACTTCCTCTTTTATATATCATTACTCTTTATTAAATATCCCTCTAACATTGGTAGAGACTACATAATTAATTGCTCATGCAGGAGATCGATTTCATTTAGCTTCTTAATTTTCAAGGACGCTCCCCATTTCAATATTTTATTTTATCTAATATTGTTTATGACGCTAAATTATTTAAAAAATTTAAATGACGTTGCAATGTATTTATCGTGTGACATTATATACACTATTAGTCTATCGATCAGATAAAATAAAATAAAGTTTTAACCAATTTAATAAATTAAATGAAAAGAACCAATTTGAAAGAAATTTTTTAGGGAGAATTAACTTCATTTAAGAGTACTGAACTTTTACCGTTTTTGAAAGAAGGTACTTGAAACTTCAAAACGTCTCAATTTAAGGTATTAATTTTTTAGAAAGTTTCAATTAAGGATCGTTCATTAGGATTTTTAATTAAATCCTATCAAAATTCACAAAATATCAATGTGTTTACTTTTATAATTTTTGTTTTTTATAGACATGAGTATTTTTGTAAATTTCATTAAATTTTAAACTAACACCTAAATCTTAACAATTTTTTTTTAAAAAAAAAAAAAAATAGAGGTATTTTGAAAATTTTGATAAGATTTAATAAAAAAATCTTAAAATAATATCTTTAATTGACACTTTCTGAAAAATAAATATTTTAAATTTAAATATATTAAAATTTAAATATCTTCTTTAAAAAAAAAAAAAAAAAATTGAATACTCTTGAATGAAATTGTCCAAACTTCTACCGTTTCGTTACGGGCACGATGCTCAATATATTTCACATCAGCACATGCGACATGGCCGTAACATGTTGGTGACACGTATCACAAACTGGCAGATGTGACATGCCAGTTTGTGGTTTTACTTGGACGCAAAGAAGAACAGTCAAAGAAACGCGCCCACAATTTCACCCACCGCGCGTAGACCATTTCCTGCCTACCTGCCCTACAACTCTGATCTCTTCCGGCTTCCCTCAACGTGGCCGGTTCCCCGATCCACCTGTCCACGTTTTCGTTGGAACCCCACACGCTTTCCCACTGCCATAAACCCCCTATATATACGTAACCTTCCAAACCATGAAGCCACCACCAAGTCACTGATCACCTCACCCTGATCACAACCAATCTCATATATACAACTCGATCTTGAGCTGCTTTTGTTGTACGTGGTAGCAATGGCACAAGGGAGCACAATGGTTTTCGCTATTATCTTCGCCGTGGTAGCAATGGTCTCTACCTTTGCTCCAACCGTGTTGGCTCAAGATTCTGCGCCTGCACCAGCGCCGGCATCGGAGAAAGGAGCTGCATGCTCTGCTGCTGTCTCTGGGGCTACCATTTTGGTCTCCCTGTTTCTGTCTATGCTCGCTCTGTTGAAGCACTAGAGATTGGATCGATGATATATTTGTTTGATTGAGATGGGATTTGAGGATCCATGCATATGTTATTGATTTATTTGTCGTAGGTTATAGAGTGAAATAAAAGAGATTCATACGGTTATTATTGTATACTTTAATTATTTTCTTCTTCTGGGTTTGTGATTAATGATAGATATACGATACATATTTTATGGAATATCTTATATTAAGAGGCATGGGTGTTTATTTGAGCATATAAAATCATGATGATGATTTTGGATCGGATGAACAAAGGCTTACTGGTAAAGCAATTTATATGGCAACCGATCGACGTCAGTTGTTTTTCCAGCAAAATTAAGCAAACGCCACTCTCCTTAATTTCTTTGTGCTTCTCTTAGTGTGCTCTCAATCTTAACAAACAAGTGTCTGAAGCACTTTGGGCAGACAAAAGGTCCAAGCTAGCTGTTCGTTTAAACTTTTATTTCAATCAATGAATTATTTTAATTTTTTTTTTCTTTTTTAAGGAGATTAGAGAAAGGAATGGGTAGATCATTGATGTATATAGGTTAAAGATATCTTGAAATTTTTTTTTTAGTGAACAGTAAAGATGGGAAAGAAATTATACAAATTTCCTGCTAACTGAATTAAAAAACATATAAAAATTAGCATGTGCAATTAAAAAAATGACATAATTTTCCTTCAAACTAGGTTGAAGGAAATTCCTCTAATCCAGTCTATAAAATGTCATGTGTCCCTTTGCATGTGATAGACGCGTTTTTTTTTAAGTGCAAAGACAAATTTATAAGAAATTTGCTTCCAACTTTTCCTTTCAATTAAAAAAAGCATTCGTTTCGTACATACAAATGACACATGTTATTTTATAGACTGAATTAGAAGAAAACATGTTATTTAACCAAAAAAAAAATGTGTTTCTTACGTGTTAATGACACATGTCACTTTAAGAGACTATTCTATAAAAAAAATTATGTCAAGACAAGATCGATAGGATTATCAGTCAGATTATGATACTCTTAAATTATTTCCTCTAATTTGAGAGAATTCGAGCAGGTAATTGTGAGATGCTACTCATGAGACTCATCTGACCAAATAAAAATTGGGTTGCCCAATCACTTATTCGATCAGGTAGTGGATCTCATAAGTTGTAGTCTCTCACAATCACCTGTCCAAATTCTCTTAAATTTGGACAAATAATTTTAAAGGATCATGATAATTACCAAACAAGCCCTCATCTTAGGCCTCACAATACACAACGGTGGCATCTTTATCATGACAAATTGACAATGGAGTAGTTTTTTAAAGGCCTCCACTATCTACCTTCTGTTGTTCCTTCGTACACAAATTTCATTATATTCTAATTGATAAACAGAATACCGTATCCTATCATATTAGATTTATCTATCAAGAATAGCATTGTTGGGATTATTCCACGTACATCGGTTGTGGAAGGGGCTTGATGACCAGTTTATAAGTATGAGAAAAAATCTCACCTCATTAGATAACTTTTGGGGTTGAGAGGCCCAATACTACCCAACATGTGCATCGTATGAGAAATGTTAGAATTTTTATTTTTTATTTTTTTTAAAAAAATGCTATTTCATATTATGCTTACGCGTGGTCTGAGAAATGTAACACAGAATATGAAATATGATTTCTAAAATAAATAATAATAATAATAAATAAATAAATAAAAAAACACATACACATACACACAAATTCTTGGGTGGTGGGCCACCAAAGAATAATTTTTAATTTTTTTTTAATTATTATCATAAATTTTGAATATTTTAAAATTTTTTATTCAATTGTAGTGAAAGAATATGTGTTGCAACCAATTAAATAAAAAAATATGAATGGTCATTGAATTCCAATTCCTTTTATTCTTAATAAAAGCCATTCATACTCCTAAAAGGGTGACTATTCTATGTAAAGAAGTTTAAAAATCATATAGAAATATGGGACTCATTGATTCATTTTTTTTTTTTTTTTTTTTTGACATGTCTATATAAGAAGGGGAAGGGGATTCGAACTAGTGACCTCCGCTTCATAAGGTGTGGTCCTCAGCCAATTGAACTACCTTTTAGAAACTATTCATTTTCTTATTTAGTCTCTCTCTATTAGTCTATAAACATCAAATTATTATTATAAACACTTTGTGCATATGTATTAATTTTATCCGTTGAAATATAAATAAAATTGGACCCAAACAGCTTATTTAGAAGTCTATTCATAAAATAATTATTTGAAAAGTATTCAAACACCATAAAAAAATTAATGTGTGATGAAGGCCAAGCAGCAGAATATTTAAAATCTCATCACAATAATTAAAGTGTGACCCACGTACGAACTGTCTAATTAGACACGTTAAAGAGTTGGGTAATAGGTTACTAGACATATTACTTTATGGGATGTAACATCTAGGTCCCCACGTGTCATAGAGTCACAGGTTCACAACCTGCAAATTGTGGTTTTACTTACTTGGTCGCTAAGAAGAGCAAATCGGCAGTAGGTGAACAGTCAGCCCACAATTTCCCTTTCACCCACTGACCGACGACCATTTTGGCTTTCTTCCTCGCCTCGAACTCTCTCTTCCCTCAACGCGCCCAGTCCCCCGATCCACCTGTCCACGTTTTCCTTGGAACCCACACGCTTTCCCACTGCCATAACCCCCCTATATATACCCACCCTCCCAACCATGAAGCCACCAATTCACTCGATCACTTCAGCCTCACAACCAATCTCATATATACAACTCTTGAGCTGCTTTTGTTGTACGAGGTAGCAATGGCACAAGGGAGCACATTGGTTTTCGCTATTATCTTCGCCGTGGTAGCAATGGTCTCTACCTTTGCTCCAACCGTGTTGGCTCAAGATTCTGCGCCTGCACCAGCGCCGGCATCGGAGAAAGGAGCTGCATGCTCTGCTGCTTTCTCTGGGGCTACCATATTGGCCTCCCTGTTTTTGTCTACACTCGCTCTGTCGAAGCACTAGAGATTGGATCCGTGATTTGATTGATCGATTCTTTTTGGTGTTCAGACGGATCATGGATGGGCTTTGAGGATCCATGTATATGTTATTGATTTATTTGTTATAGGTTATAGTCATAGAGAGAAATAAAAAGAGATTCATCATTCATATGCTTATTGTATACTTAATTTATTTTCTTGTTCTGGGTTTGTTGTTAATGATATACGATACACATTTTATGGACTATGTTTATTGTCACATAAAAGTTGTTAATGATTATATATTGTCACACAAACCACATTATATAATCAACGAATAAATTTTGGCTTACGAGGTGAAAATACCTAGAGAATTTCTGTAATAAAAATCATTTCGTGACAGCCAAACTTAAACCCAAACATACAAACTATACGTTTGACTTCTTATTTTTTTGATAACCGCTAGCTTATCATTATTAGCCGGTCTTCTATATATGATCTCCTTATCGACCTTAAGCTATTCTTCAACCGCCTTCTGTCCGGTATACTTCAAGTGTTGAAAAGCAAAAAAGGATTTCAATAAATTAATGCACTCTTGGTTCACAAAAATGAAGCAAAGAATCATCTCCAGAGGTTATGGGGGCTAAAGCTTAGTCTAAATTTCACACCTACAAAATGAGTATTCTATTTTAATTTATTAATAAGAAGGGAGAAAAACTTTATGCAACTTGTAAAAAGAAAGCATTTTTACTACCGCTTTTCTCACGGCGTTGGGACAGTCCGATATATATATATATATATAGTGCATGGCAGGCTAAATAGGAGCGTTTGTTCATAGAATTTTGATCTGGTGTAAAACTATTAATTTTTTTTTTTTTTTTTTTTTTTTAAAAGGGTGAGAACTTAATTTTTGGAGTTCACCTTTTATATATATATTAAAAAAAATGAAAATTTTGGAGGCTAAAGCCGAAGCTATGTTATAAACTTATATAGGTCCCTGCTTGTTTCTGCCCTTGCCTCCTAATATAAAGTAAGGGTGCGTTTGAGAGTGCATTTGATCGTAAAAAAAGTACAATTTTAAATTAAATAGCAGAAAATAAATCGTTTGAAAATTGCGATTTGAAAACGAAGAAAATTGTTTTTTCAAATCGTAAGCTAAGGAGTGTTTTTGAAAACGTAGAATTTTAAAGCTTAATCTGCAATTTTTTTACCTAACGCTTAATTATGTTTTGAAAAATCGCTTTTTTAAATTTCACATGCTAAAATTTTTATTTTTAAATCGTAAAGGTAAACCAACCTTAAGTTATGTTTGTAATATGTAATCAAGAGGTCCTCTTTTAATCTTTGTCAAGCCTCCTACTATCATAATTATACCATTGATAGCTACAATAATTTAATTTTAGGTAGGCTATAGCCTAATACTGCATTAAATCACTTTTTGAAAGGCTAAAGTAAAGTAAAACAAAAAAAGAAAATAGGCTTATTTTTTTTAAAGCATTCTTTTTTCGGGGGGGCCGACTTGGTCCGCTCTTCTGCTTGTTTATATAAAAATAAGATATATTCTATTGTCAAAATGTTATTTTTATTGTATTTAATGTTGTAATTTAATTATGAAAAGCAGAGTTACTAGTGTAAGGTAATAACTAGGGACTTGTCTTAATTTGTTTAGTGCTCTCTTAATGTAAAATAATTTAAAGGCCTGGTTGTTAATGTATTTTGCGTGGGTGGTGTTTTTATTTTTTTTGTTTGATAAAATATTCTATTGTGATATAAATGTGAAAATAATTTTTGTGTTTTGATTAGTATATTGTGTTGTTTGTTAATATTTTAACTTAAAAAAAAAAAAAAAAAAACTAAAGACGAAAGAAAGTCATTAACAAATATTTAACTTCCTCTTTTATATATATATTTGTTAAATCTCCCTCTAACATTGGTAGAGACTACATAATTAATCGCTCATGCAGGAGATTTCATTTAGCTTATTAATTTGCAAGGATGCTCCCCATTTCAATATTTTATTTTATCTGATACTGTTTATGATGATAAATTATTTAAAAACTTTAAATGACGTTGCAACGTATTTATTGTGTAACATTATATACACTATTAGTCCTTAAGATGAAATAAAATAAGGGGTCGTTCGTTAAGATTTTTCATTAAATCTTATTAAAATTCACAAAAATATCTATGTATTTACTTTTATAAAAAAAAAAAAAAAAAAAAAAAAAAAAAAAAAAAAAATTTATAAAAATTTTCAAAAATTCAAGCCCGAATATTTTTGCAAATTTCATTAAATTCTAACCAACACCTAAATTTTAGAAGTATTTTGAGAATTTTGATAAAATTTAACGAAAAATTTTAACAGAAGACTCTTAATTGTGACTTTTCAAAAAGTAAATACCTTAAATTAAAATATTTTAAAGCTTAAGCCCATTCTTTAAAAAAAAAAAAAAATTCAATACCTTTAAATGAAATTATCCGAACCTTTACCGTTTCGTTGCGGTCGCGATGCTACATGATGAGCACATGATGAGCACATGCGACATGGCCGTAACATGTTGGTGACACGAATCACAAACTGGCAGATGTGACATGCCAGTTTGTGGTTTTACTTGGACGCAAAGAAGAACAGTCAAAGAAACGCGCCCACAATTTCACCCACCGCGCGTAGACCATTTCCTGCCTACCTGCCCTACAACTCTGATCTCTTCCGGCTTCCCTCAACGTGGCCGGTCCCCCGATCCACCTGTCCACGTTTTCCTTGGAACCCATACGCTTTCCCACCGCCATAAACCCCCTATATATATACGTTATCTTCCAAACCATGAAGCCACCACCAATTCACTGATCACCTCACCCTGATCACAACCAATCTCATATATATATACAACTCGATCTTGAGCTGCTTTTGTTGTACGTGGTAGCAATGGCACAAGGGAGCACAATGGTTTTCGCTATTATCTTCGCCGTGGTAGCAATGGTCTCTACCTTTGCTCCAACCGTGTTGGCTCAAGATTCTGCGCCTGCACCAGCGCCGGCATCGGAGAAAGGAGCTGCATGCTCTGCTGCTGTCTCTGGGGCTACCATTTTGGTCTCCCTGTTTCTGTCTATGCTCGCTCTGTTGAAGCACTAGAGATTGGATCGATGATATATTTGTTTGATTGATTCTTTTTGGTGTTTACATCGATGGATCATGGATGGGATTTGAGGATCCATGCATATATTATTGTATTGATTTATTTGCTGTAGGTTATAGAGTGAAATAAAAGAGATTCATACGGTTATATATTAATATTGTTTACTTCAATTATTTTCTTCTTCTGGGTTTGTGATTAATGATAGATATACGATACATACGTATTGAATTGATGATTTTGGATCGGATGAACAAAGGCTTACTGGTAAAGCAATTTATATAACAACCGATCGACGTCGGTTGTTTTTCCAGCAAAATTAAGCAAACGCCACTCTCCTTAATTTCTTTGTGCTTCTCTTAATGTGCTCTCAATCTTAACAAACAAGTGTCTGAAGCACTTTGGGCAGACAAAAAGTCCAAGCTGTTCGTTTATACTTTTATTTCAATCAATGAATTATTTTAATTTTTTTCTTTTTCTTTTTTAAGGAGATTAGAGAAAGGAATGGGTTGATCATTGATGTATATAGGTTAAAGATATATATCTTGAATTTTTTTTTTTTTTTTAGTGAACAGTTAAGATGGGAAAGAAATTATACAAATTTCCTGCAGACAGAATTAAAAAACATTTAAAAATTAGCATGTGCTATTAAAAAAATGACATAATTTTCCTTCAAACTAGGTTGAACGAAATTCTTTTAACCCAATCTATAAAATGTCATGTGTCCCTTTGTATATGAGAAATGAGTTTTTTTTAAGTGCAAGGGCAAATTTATAAGAAATTTGCTTCCAACTTCTCATTTCAATTAAAAAAAACATGTATTTCTCATATATAAAATAACACATGCCTTTTTATAGACTGAATTGGAGGAAAACATGTTATTTAACAAAAAAAAAACAAAAAACAGTGTTTCTCACGTGTTGATGGCACATGTCATTTTAAGAGACTATTCTATAAAAAATTTATGTCAAGACAAGATAGGATTATCAGTCAGATTATGATACACTCAAATTATTTCTTCTAATTTGAAAAAATTCGAACAGGTAATTGTGAGATGCCACTCATGAGACTCATCTGACCAAATAAAAATTGGGTTGCCCAATCACTTATTTGGTCAGGTGGGTCTCATAAGTTGTAGTCTCTCATAATCGCCTGCCTAAATTCTCTTAAATTTAGACAAATAATTTTAAAGGATCATGATAATTACCAAACAAGCTTTCATCTTAGGCCTCGCAAAACACTACGGTGGCATCTTTATCATGACAAATTGACAATGGTGTAGTTTTTTAAAGGCCTCCACTATCTACCTTCTGCTGTTCCTTCATGCACAAATTTCATTATATTCTAATTGATAAACAGAATACCGTATTCTATCATATTAGATTTATTTGTCAATAATAGCATTGTTGTGGTTATTTCACATCGGTTGTGGAATGAGCTTGGTGGTCAGTTTATAAGTGTGAGGGAAAGCCTCACCTCATGAGCTAGCTTTTAGGGTTGAGAAAAGATCAATACCACCAAACGTTGGTATCAAAACACAGGTTTACCAACAAGTCTCAGGCCCAACAGTCTGCAGGAGAAACAAGTTGTCTCTGCTTCGACTCAATGCCCGATGTGTGAGGGAGAGATTATTGGGGTTATCCTACATCGGTTGTGAAAGAGGCTTGGTGGTCAGTTTATAAATGTGACGAAAAGCCTCACCTCATGAGATTACTTTTGGGTTTGAAAGAGGCCCAATACCACCCAACAGATGCATATATCGTATGAGAAATGTTAGAATTTTTATTTTTTTATTGTTTTAAAAAAGAATGCTATTTCATATTATGCTTACATGTGGTCTTATAAATTCAATAGTTAATTTGAATAATATATGAATGAGAAATGTAACAAAGAATATGAAATATGATTTCTAAAATAATATTAAAAAAAAAACACACACACACACATACACATACACACAAATTCTTGGGTAGTCGGCCAGCCAAAGAATAATTTCATTTATTTTTAATTATTATCATAAATTTTGAATATTTTTAAATTTTTGATTCAATTGCAGTGAAAGAATATGTGTTGCAACCAAATTAAAAAATATGAATGATCATTCAATTTCAACTCTTTCTATTCTCAATAAAAGCCGTTGATACTCCTAAAAGGGTGACTATTCTATGTAAAGCAGTTTAAAATTCATATAAAGCATATGAGATTCATTGATTCATTTTCTTATTTAGGTTCTCTCTATTAGTTTTTAAACATCAAGTTGTTGTTATAAACACTTTGTGCATATGTATTAATTTTATCCGTAGAAATATAAATGAAATTGGACCCAAACAAACAACTTATAAGAAGTCTATTCATAAAATATTTATTTAAAAAGTATTCTAACTCCATAAAAAAAAATTCATGTGTGATGAAGGCTAAGCAGCAGAATATTAAAAATCTCATCACAATAAAGTGTGACCCACGTACGAACGGTCTAATTAGATATGTTAAAGTGTTGGGTAATAGGTTACTAGACATATTAATGATATTATTTTATGGGATGTAACATCTTGGTGCCCACGTGTCACAGATTCACAGATTCACAGGTTCACAACCTGACATACGTTTTTATTCCTATCAAATTACTTGGACGCTAAGAAGTGCCATTTGGCAGTAGGTGAACAGTCAGCGCCACAATTTCACCCACCGACCGACGACCATTTTGGCTTTCTTCCTCGTCTCGAACTCTCTCTTTAGCTTCCCTCAACGCGCCCAGTCCCCCGATCCACCTGTCCACGTTTTCCTTGGAACCCACACGCTTTCCCACTGCCGTAAACACCCTATATATACCCACCATTCGAACCATGAAGCCACCAATTCACTGATCACCTCACCCTCACAACCAATCTCATATATACAACTCTTGAGCTGCTTTTGTTGTGGTAGCAATGGCACAAGGGAGCACATTGGCCTTCGCTATTGTCTTCGGCGTGGTAGCAATGGTCTCTACCTTTGCTCCAACCGTGTTGGCTCAGGATTTTGCGCAGGCACCAGCGCCGGCATCGGAAAAAGGAGCTGCATGCTCTGCTGCTTTCTCTGGGGCTACCATTTTGGCCTCCCTGTTTTTGTCTACGCTCGCTCTGTTGAAGCACTAGAGATTGGATCCGTGATTTGATTGATCGATTCTTTTTGGTGTTCAGACGGATCATGGATGTGCTTTGAGGATCCATGCATATGTTATTGATTTATTTGTTGTAGATTATAGCCATAGAGAGAAATAAAAAGAGATTCATATTCATATATATATATATATATATATATATATAAAATTTATTTTTGCTTATTAATTATTGTATACTTAATTTATTTTTCTTGTTCTGGGTTTGTTGTTAATGATATATATATATACGATACACATTTTATGGAATATGTTGTGTGAGGGTTCGTTGTATCTGGATTTGTTTTTGTTCTTTGATGGTAGATTGTTTATTTTTCATATAAAACATTTTTATTTTATTAAAAGGGATAATTTATTTATTTGGGTTAATTGAAAAATAAATCCCAATTTGATCTTATTCCAAATTAATTAACATTGAAATATCATTAATTTGCATCAATGAGTTTCTATTAATTAAACATACCAAAAACTCTCCCATATCAACCAAAAATCCTGTGTCCTAACTTGACATGAAACATTTTCTACCCGAGGAAGTTGTGGTGTGATTTTTATCTTTCTAAACAAATTAATACATAATTGTTTCGTTAAACTAATTATAGGTTTTTGGGAAACTAAACTTACTCCTTAAACTATCACCTAATTTGCAATATTTTTCGAACTTTAAAAAGTTTACAATAACCTTTTCACTTAGTTCCCTCCGCTAGAATTTTCTATTAGATTTAACAGAAAATGAGTTTTTTTTTTTGAACAAAGTACCGTCTTCATTACTGAGGAACCACCCCAAATGGGTAATACAATCTGGATCCAATACAAAGAAAACAAAGCACCAAATATAAAGCTACAAACGCCCATTAGCTAAGAACAACAAAGCCCGAAGGCCATAAGAGTGAATAGAGAAAAAGATTCTTTACCCACAAAGTTAGAAAACCTAACTTAAAGCAGCTACCATTACGGTAGACTGTGATCAAAGACAAGAATATACAACTAAATACAAACAGAACTGAAGCTGGCGTGTGTAGAGCACGCGACTTCTCCGGGAACCCCTCTTGCGTCAGACGACCTTCAAGAGTCCAAATCGTCATCTTTTGAGACCAGAGAGGCAAACGGTGACCCACATGCACAAGACTAAGGAGAGATAACCCTCGACGCGTGCTGGTTACGAGCCAAACAGGAGTGAATCACACGGACTCGTCGAATGACCACCATAACCAGAGAAGGCCAACGACCGCAACAGAAAGGTCCTTGTGGAAGAAATTCCAGCCGAATCTTGTAGATCTAGCTTTAACAACATCTCTGTCGGAAACCACCAATACTCACCGTTCTCCACGGATCTGGACCAAAAAATCTCCCATTTGCACCAACAATCAACAACAAAAACAAAGAAAAGCCAACAACTACCACCAGATTTAGCTCCGGGGGAACAAAAACCACCACTGGAAACAAGTTAGTGGGACAAAAGCCACCCTAGCCCACGGAGGCTAGGGGGAAAACAAGCGCCAAGAGGGGGAGGTGTGAGGCCTCCCCATCCAGCAAAAACATCTCACACTAAGCTCTCTCTCTCTCTCTAGAAGCTTCATACGTTCTCTCTCTAGAAAGTTAGAGAGAACACTTTTTGATTGTGAAAATGAGTTACGTGCAATACATGTGACTTAAAATGACAATAATATCTTTGCATCAAATGCAAAAAAACAAAATAATTACCATGAGAGGAGACCCATGACCAAAGATTCCAAACCCAGATACCCGAGGTCGTGGTTTCCCTAGCTTGGCCGTAAGTCTCGATGGCCATACATAGAATTTTTTTCAATCTCAAAACATAATTATATTTTCACATAAATGATAAGGGGTATAATGAACATTTTATATAGTGTAGTATGTGATCCACTTTTCGTAAATTAAACGAAAGATCTTGACAAATGGGCCAAGTAGTTTGGAGGCCAATTGTAACTTTTTAAGTTTGAAAAACTTGTAAATTAGATGGTAATTAGAGAAAGTAAGTGTAGTTTTTCCTAATTTTTTTTCAATAAATGAGTTAGAGCATTTCCAATAAATTCTTTACAACTTCAAATTGATCTTTAGACTTCAGCTAATAAGGCCCAAAACCCCACTCCTACTGATTAGGGCATCATCGATAAGTGTTTGGGGGTGCTGATTTTGTATGTGCAAATCTGGGGATTACTGCTGACCACCCATTTCTCTCTCATTTTTTATAATAATAATAAGATGAAATAAAAATGAAATAATAACTTACAGTTCACCGCTCTATGCAAAATATTCTTCTTCTCAATGTGAAATTGGAGTGTTACAAAAAAAAAAAGCTAATATGCATGTTAGAACAGTTTCTCTTATGCCAAACACGTACAAACCAATTTGCTCCTACTAAGGAGAGAAAATATAGGTAATGGAGCTTACCGTGGGTACTTACTAAGGGGACATAACTCCGATGATTTAGAAGATAAGAATTAATGTAAAATCTTAAAATTAGAGTTTTTAACAATGACCAAAAGTCTATTTTACATATCACGATCCCTCTTCAACGTGAAATTAACCTCAAATTGATCTTAATTAATCATCGTTTATCCTCTAAATTAGGGGCGTATCTTACATTGATCATGGCCCAGAATGGTCGTTAATGTCTAGCTACTACCCAAATAGGATGAATTTGGATAAACGGGCCTAATTATAAGGTGTACTACCAAACAATGCACTTTGTCTCCAACGTCTTATCCTTGGCTGTCACTTGTCAGACGGTGCTCGTGGGATACACTAGCAAAGACATGCCTGTGAGGTATGCTTCTTTCATGCCTCCATCAATGTCCAAAGAAAAAGATTTTTGCACAACAAAATTATATAATACATGCATAATACTATATGCATAAGTGAAACTCGTGTGATTAAAATTTATCACATGAGTTTCACTCTATGTGTCTAATGTTGTACAATTTTATTGTGCTCCAATCACAACTCAATACCCAATCCTAGTCCTCATTATAACGCAACCGGATCGAATCGGAGATGACCCGGTTCTTTTCAAAACAACTGGACGGTTCAACCCGGTTCTTTTCAAAACAACTGGCTCGTACGTCTACAGGGACACTGGCCTCTTCTCTGCCACAAGTAATGGATATATTCCAAGCTTTCCAGGCTCTTGTAACCGCCACCCATCAAAAGTTTGCTTAAACTGGCATGGAAAATGCAGAATAATTTGCTTTTTAGGAAGGAAAACATGGGTATCGTTTCGTAACGTATCCTTTTTTTTAAAAAAAAAAAAAAAAAAAAAAATTAAAACATTTAACAAATATATATATATATTATGTGGAACACCTAGATAAAAGAAAGAGAACATAAATTCAATGGACCCAAAGTCGTGAGAAGCGAGTCCCACGTTTCCAACTACCAGTAAAACATCTCCATTTGCAAAGACTCCAACTTCTTCATATTTCCAGAACTTCCTCTGCCCTCTATTGCTCAAACTTTGTTTAGAATCTTCTTCTCTCTTACCCTTTCTCCCATAGTTTCTTATACCAATTTCTAAGAGCCTTCGTCTTTCCTCTCTCGATCTCTCTCTCTCTTCCAAGCTCGGTTCTTTGTTTCTCTGAAAAGCTGAGATATGGTGCTGCAGTTGTTCCTTACAGTAGCTTTCTCTGCTATCCCTCTAACTCTCTATGTTCCTCCTGTTAGAAGCTTGAACCTCTTTGTAGAGACCATGGAGGATCTAATGAGGGGATCAAGAATATATACCGATAGGGTGTATCCACGCGCACGTGTTGTGTGGTCTAGGCTCTTGGATTGTATGCTTTGCAGCAATATGAGGTAGCTTTTTTTGATTCTTCTCCATCAGACGTTCAGAGTCCTAGATTGTTCTAATTCTGTCAAACGTTGTTAATTAGATTGTTATGTTTTTGTGAAATCTTGTTTTTCCTTCTGATGATGTGGTTTTTGTTGAGGGATTATCTTGTGAAATGGTTGTGAATGTATGAGTATTATTTCAGGGCAGTATAAAGATGAGATTTTCTTTCTTTCTTTCTTCTTCTTCTTCTTCTTCTTTTTCTAATTTTTTTTTTTTTTTTTTAAAGTAACATTGTTTTTGGTATGTATGTGATTAGCAGAAATTAGAATCTAGGAATACCGTCTATATCAGGTGATCAGTGATCTGTGTTATGTTTTAAATGTAGGATTGTTTATATATTATGGTAAGTTCATTACAGAGATCGATAGCATAATCTCCAAAGTTTTCTCCAAAGTGGGTTAGAAGAAATTCTTTCAATTCACACTATTAAACTTATATCTAGTACTAGAGCATGTGATTCTTCCGTTAAAAGAATTCACATGTTTACATTACAAATATTAATTTGATAGACTGAATTCTTGGAACCCAAATTGAAAAATAGAAAAAAGAAATTGAATAAAAGAAGGGAAGAAAGAGTAGCATTACTCTTTACAATCATTTATCGACGTGAAGTATTTTAAGTAATTTTAAATGGTTTAATGAGTACGAAGAGTAGCATTATTCGAAAAAAAAAAAATAGCTCTTAATTCATTATGGGCTGCATATGTGGATTTTTTTGTCTTAGAGATGGCAAGAAGAGACAGAATTGAACTGTGTCAAACATGCACGACACTCAAAGTGATTTGTATTAAGAGCAAAAACAAAACAACAAAAAATATCAAGCTTGGAGAGATTGGCTTCTGATGTCATCTGGATTAGTTTTGCTGAGTTTGGCGGTTTGTCATTGCTGCTTTCTATCTATCTGAAGTGGTACAACTTGTTTTGTACATAAAAACAGAAAGGAAAAAGACGAGAGAGGATAAAGAACCTTAACACCGATGTTTTTATGGCTTAATCTTGACATGGAGGAGTTAAGGTTCTCATTCAAGCTTTTATATTTTGCATTTATCGTTCAAAAGTAACTGAGGATATCTGGAGGTGTGGCAGTGTGCCTCAATCTATCTCAGCATAAATGTTACAAAGATTTGGTTGTTCTCACATGCCTCAACCTATTAAGAAGCTTATTCAAATTTTGTTTTCAACTTCTTTTTTCCTCAGCAAACAAACAAATATTACATGATTTGGATTGACATTTTATAGAATCTTCAATGCATAAAGAATAAACTGCGCTTAATTACCACACAGTAAAAAGTAGACATGGCTAAACAATGCTTTTGATAAATTCTTTCACTGATATGTCCAGACTCCATAGAAATGGAGGTTCACTGATATGTCCAGACTCCATAGAAATGGAGGTGTTAAGATACAACATTTTATTGATGTAAATTAAGGAGTACAATTATTGAGTGCTTAATTACAGTGTCTTCTATCAACACCAATGAATTCAAGAAGAAAGACTATATAAGATAAAACAATGGTGATAGATCTATGAGAGGTGTAAGTAAATAAATCAAAGTTCTATAGGGTACAATACAATGAATGAAAGAATGGATTATAATAATTTCTTGCTCAATTTTCAACCATTTAGTTGGATAGTGTGCAAGGTTTAAGGAACCAAAACACGTCCAAGGTTCTTGCTTCTCTGCCATCAACAATAGATACACTTCGGCCCTTTTCTGCAGATTCTTCTTTCGTTACCTCCTTATTTTGCTCCACTTCTTGAAGTACTCCCCTCTCCTGTTCAGCCCATTAAAAGAGAAATCAGTTTGGAAAATTGGCCATTCTTAATTGCAGAGCAAAAGACTAGCATGGAAAATCCAGTCCACAAACGTGCCTGATCAAAGCCCTCCCTTCTTGTAACATCATTGGTAAAACTAGAAACTATCATGAGTGTAGTAATATCGAGCAAACAAGCTAACATACTAATGAAGTGTAGATATCTAGTCAAAGATAGAAGGCTGAGAAGAAGCATTTCAAATAGAATGGGTAAGGACCAAATTAGGTTCTGCCAAGGAACTCAAATCAGATGAGAACAATATTAGTTGAAAAAAGATTTTTCCTAGATCCATAAAGAAGGCAATGGATAAGAGAGATACTAGTCTGATTGGCACGGTCGATATTCTAGTTCAGTCTCCTTAATTGAATTCAAGTTTAAGCTCAACCCAAATAAACATATTGTAATAAGCAAAAGTAGTTTGCATCAAGTATTAGTTCACCATTCATAACTCACAAGCCACACAGCTCAAGTTGAAAAATCTTGATGTTATTCTTAATCATGCTTTTTGTTAGAGAGTAATGGGATAGTGAAAAAAGAAGATAAAGTTGTGATTTCAGATTGTTATGGAGCTAAAGTTAATCATCATCAGAACAACAAACAGTAGTTCAAGTCTTCATGTTATTCATTGTTGTCTTCGTTTCCTCCCAATTTCTTCAATACAAGGAATATAATGCAAAAAGAGAAGCAAGCAGCTAGTTACATACCATCAGCCTGGATTTAGAAGCCTTTGATGGGGTCGTTTTGTTCAGCCCACGAGTAGCAGAAAAGCATTGAGGAGATGGAGGATTTGTTCGGATTTGCAGTAAAGTTTCCTCCCTTTTATGCCTTAAACTATTCAAATCTAGAGAAATTGGAACATTCTCTGCCTCATCAGCTCTTCTGCAAAAATAATTATCAAAATTTTATCACTTATAATCATCAAGCATAAATATGGGTGTACATGTACATGTATATACACACACGAGCACAAATACATGCATATACATACACAAATATGGAAAGAGCACAAGAAACTTACTTCTTCCTCCTCAGCTTCTCCTTAACACTGCTTTCCCCCATTCCCGGAGATTTCTGTTTACCCACTTCAAGGAATGGCTGCCTCTCTTTCTCCCTCCCATTCACCTCCCCCAAAACCTCACAAGAACTCTCCTTCACCACTTTTTCCTCTACACCCACTTCGATCTTCTCCACAATCAACCTCTCCACGTTCTCTCTCTCCCTCGTCCTCGTTGCTATTCTCTTCAGTTCACTGCAAAACTCCGTAATCTGATTAATTATATCCCGCCCTGCAAACAAGTTCCTTGCCGAGAGAGTGCTTTTCAGCCTCGGCGGCTCATTGTTCTGAGACATGTCGTCAGCCATTTTTTTCTTCTCTGTGCTTGATTTGATTGCTGCTTTCATGGAATTCGCTTGGAGAATTGGGGGAGTCGATAGATTCGGGTTCTGATTTTCGGTATCTTCATTGAATCTGGAATTGCTATTCGAAGAAACTGACGATTGAGTAAGTCCTCTTCTCTTCAATTTTGCATCTCTAAATTGAAAGAAAAAGAAAAAGAAAAGATTTTTTAGATGAATTAGAGAAACACCAATTCAATTGGACCGTGATAAAGCTCGGATCTTTGTTAGTACCTTCTATTCTGGTCGCGAAGTGGAAGAGATTCAGTACCATTAGCTGAGCTAGTGAGCTTCACCAAAACCAAAAAAGAGGAGGGAAAGATTGAGGAAATTAGACAGTTATACAGGATTAAACTTCTGTTTGCTTACTCAGAAAAGTGAGGAAACGAAAAGAAAATGAGATCTTGAATTCTTCCGTCTTTTTGTTGAGTTTTCTAAAGAAGCTTAAAAACTTCAATAAATTTCACAAATCAAGTGAAGGTTAATACTTCTCAGGTCCCCACATAAAGAATCACCCTAGATTCAAGATTTCAATCTTCTACTTCAATTTTCCTACATTTTCTGAGCAACCAACCAGCATTAAAGAATCCCAAGAACAAATAATTAAAAAGAAAGAAGCAAGAAACCCAGTGTTTTTACCTTAGAAGGAGTTGACTTGAGAAAGTCCTCAGCCGTCCTTGGATGCTTGCAATCTGAAACATCAAAGATGATATCATAATAATCTTCCTAAAAAACACAACAGCAAAATTCTCAGCTAAACATACCAACTTCCTATATTTTAGTGTGGAAGTTAAGAACTTGAAACAAAATCTGATTAATTCAGTAATATTATGGAAAATCTAAGAAGAAGATGGTTTCTGGGTGGGAAGGAATCAAGAAGAGCTTACTGGGTCTGCAAAACCAGGCCTCATCCTTCACAGATTCTTCAGGGGCCAAGAAATCCACCCACTTGGGTGCGTTTATGTGCTCGTACAGCTCGTCCTCTACAAATATGGACTCTATTCTCTTCCAATCAATTTTCGCTGGTTCCATATCACAAAGATTAGACACAGAGAGAAAGAGAGAGAGAGAGAGAGAGTTTTCTGGTGGTGGGAGAGACAGTAGGGGAAATGTAACGGTTGGTGAACCCGAGGTAGTGTACGTTAATGTGGGGTTTCATTCATATTTCTGACCGTTGGAGATTAATTAACTTATATTTTATTTTATAAATATATAAGTATTGGAACTATCTGTAAGAATCATTTCTCTTTTGCTTTTAGACTTGATCTTTGGATCTCGGATTATGGGGAAGAGGCCTCACTTGCTTTAGATTTGGTCCTTGTACATATGGACTACCTTAAAACTAAGGAAAATGTTATACTTATACCCAAATTCCTACAACATTTTTTCACAACCTGATATGAAATTTTCACATCAGATTTTTTTTTTCTTTTCTAAAATGAAAACTCTCTCTCTCTCTCTCTCTCTCTCTCTCTCTCTCTCTCTCTCTCTCCTCTCGCTCTTCTCTCTCTCATTCTTCTTTTCTCTTCCGGTCGGCAACTACAAACGGAGACGATGACGGAGAGAGCCGGAGCTGGACGGGATCCGGCACTTTCCTGGCCAGAACGGCCGGATCCCTTCCGGCTGGCCGGGATCTGGTCGTTCCCCGACCGTTCTGGCTGGGGATCTGGTCCTTCCCCGCCAGAACGACCGGATCCTGGCCGATTGGCCGGGATCTGGCCGTTCCCCAGCTAGAACGGCCGGGGATCTGGCCCTTTCCCAGTTAGCTGGCTGGGATCTAGTCGTTCCCCGGCCAGAACGGCCAGGGATCCGGCCCTTTCCAGGCCAGATTGGCTGGATCGGCCAGAATTCGGCTATTCTGGCCAGAGAAGGGCTAGATCGGGTGGCCGGAGGTGGGAGGTGAGGGAAGATGGAGGGAGGTGGGAGAGGAGAGAAGATGGAGGGAGGAGGTGGAGAGGAAAAAGGAAACGAAAAAAAAAAAAAAAAAAAAAAAAAAAAAAATCTGATGTGGAATGCCACATCAGGTTGTGGAGATTTGGTTGTAGAGATTTGGGTATAAGTGTAGCAGCCCTCTAAAACTAATACTAGGGCTGACAGTCACCCGCTAAATGGCAAATTTTTTATTTTTTATTTTTTTTTGGAAGCAAATAGCATGTGCTATTATAAGATCTGCAAATTACATCATGAGAAAGAGGGACAGGACCCCCCTAAACTCTAAGCCAGAAGGATCTGATTTAACAAACAGCTGTATGAGCAAAAATAACAAATCTTACCAGAATTACATTTGAGCCTCTCTTACATTAACACTCACTCTCAAATAAAGAGGGCCAATCTAGCATCAAGCCAACAAAAATTCCAATAAAACCGGAGTAATAGGCAGACTGTACATGAGAAATAAGAGAATACACAACACAAACAAACAGAAAACACAAAAACCAGGTAGCCGTCAGAAGAGGCAGGGGTGGACTCTGCTGGAGACGGCGGCACGTGGGAGCACGCGCCGTCACCGGTGCCACCCAGCCAAAGAACAACCACCATGAACCACAGCCCCACTGCGCACGGCCAGAAAAAAGCGGAGCGTGGCTGTCACGCGCGCCAAAGAACAAAGAGCTCTCTGGCGCGTGCAGACCACGCGCTGGACTCTGACGACCGGCATGAATCGCACTTCCGGCGGCAGGAGCGGACGACGATGGGGAACGCAGCTGAGGGGCGCGTGTCTTGAGCCTCTCTTACATTAACACTCACTCTCAAATAAAGAGGGCCAATCTAGCATCAAGCCAACAAAAATTCCAATAAAACCGGAGTAATACACAGGCAGACTGTACAGGAGAAACAAGAGAATACACAACACAAACAAACAGAAAACACAAAAACCAGGTAGCCGTCAGAAGAGGCAGGGGTGGACTCTGCCAGAGACGGCGGCACGTGGGAGCACGTGCCGTCATCGGTGCCACCCAGCCAAAGAACAACCACCATGAACCACAGCCCCACCGCGCACGGCCAGAAAAAAGCGGAGCGTGGTTGTCACGCGCGCCAAAGAACAAAGAGCTCTCTGGCGTGTGCAGACCACGCGCTGGACTCTGACGACCGACATGAACCGCCCTTCCGGCGGCAGGAGCGGACGACGATGGGGAACTCGGCTAAGGGGCGCGTGTCTTGAGAAAAGCAACGGGGTTGTGTAGATCTGGCTCCGAAAAGATGATGAAAAACAAATGGAGAAAAGGCCAAAAACGACCGTTGAGTGACACAATCGGCCTCCCCTTCCCCAAGCTGGACCACTTGATTTCAGCTTTCCTACCTGTATAATATTTCGAGAGAAATGTTAAATATAATTAAACTTTTTAGTAATAATTTCATCACCACTTAAAAATATTATTTTTCACCATATGCATCTTATTTATGTGGTAAGGTAGTCACTCACTTAAAAATAAAAAAAAAAATTCAAGATGTAATGGGAGACTACCATAAAGTGATATTTTTAGGTAATAATAAATCTTTACTCATTCCGACAAGTACTCCACCACCGTTTTACTTTGATGAGAAGTGAAAGTTGTCAAAGAAAGAAGGGTCATCCAGAAGCCGCTCCTCTACCGCTCCTTTCATGAATAACACAGAAGGTGTTTTTTGTGTTCACCTATATCGGGTAGGCAGTGGTCTCAGAAAATGAGAAACCTTCCCCATGCCAAGTAATTTGAAGGGAACTATAAGTAGATTGCAAAGTGGGTATCACCCGACTCTTTGATAGCATTTATTGACTCTCATCGACAAGCTTGCTGACTTACTTATCGGATAGAGTTTTCCCGGTCAATCTCCGGCGGCTCTTTATCGTTTTGTAGATCCGCGTATTTGGCCCCTTGCAAAACCAACTCGAAACTGAAACGTTATCGTACTGAAAACTGTATTAACATGTATCAAAATTAATTCAGAAATTCTTATGATTGACTTAATTTACAAATCACTCTTTAGAGTCAAATTTCGTTAAAAATTAGCACAAGGCCACCTCCGACTGACAACCACTCCTTTTTTTCTTTTCATTTTTTTTTAAAAAATATTTTTTTAAGTTTTATTTATTTATATTTATAATAAATTTATATATATATATTTTTATAATCAACGCATGTTGTTATTTTATTGGCGTTGATGTAACGCATAATAGAATTTGTCAAAAATTTTAACGAAATTTAACTTGATTTGTAAATTAAGTCAACCACAAAGATAATGATGCAATTTTTTCATAATCAAAACAAGACAAAATGAAGATCAAATAAATAGAGTAATGTTTCTTACACAACTCTCATATAATATTTTCACAATTCTAACTATTTTATTTTTTATTTTTTTTTTATGATCAATTATTGAATTTGTTTTCTTACCATGTGGGCCTTAAATATTCAAGGGTTGATCTTAAAAAAAAAATGATAAAATTATGTAAAAAAATTGTACAAAAAAACATTACTAAAATAAATATAGGTTTTTCTCATCTATCAGTCAAAAAGTCTAAAACTAGAATCAAACAATCTCATTCGTCGAAACTTGAGAGACGTCTATTTCAATTTTCAATATCCACAGGAAAAAAGAAAAAGAAAAAGCATACACATTGGAGGGAAGCCAGCAAGGACCCCCACAAACAGCCCATGTTGATGTTCGTCAAAGCAATTTGAATGACTTGCAGAAAGAAGTTTTGACTTTTGAGAGTGCTACGATCATCAAGCTTTCACTGGAGAAACCATTTACTTCTGCTTTGAGAGCTTGGCTATCGTTTTCTGATTAATTCCTTTACACCAAAAGAGACAATGCCAGTGGGAGAGCTTTTCCTTGCTGCATTCCTCGGAATGCTGTTTAACCTATTGGCATCTCCCGAGTTGATGAACTTTACTCGCCGAGAGGGACTTGGAAAGAAGCTGGACAGGTGGAGCAAAATGTTGAGGAGAATTGAGAAAGTCCTTGATGATGCGGATGAGAAACAGCGTACTGATAGCGCAGTGAAAGACTGGTTGGATGATCTCAGAGACTTGGCTTACGATTTGGAAGACGTACTGGATGAGTTTGCCACGGAAGCTCTGCGACAGAAATTGACGTGGCCAGATCGAGATCAGGCCAGCACAAGCAAGGTACGGAACCTCATCCCTGTTTCTTGTACTGGCTTCACTCCAAGTGCTGTTCAGATCAAGTTTAGGCTGGGGTCAAAGATTGAGGAAATCACTACTCGATTCAACGAGATGGTGAAGCAAAAAGATGCTCTGAAATTGAGTGAAACGGTTGGTAGGAGGAGGTCATACAGAACAAGGGAAATACTAGCCCCAACTTCTGTAGTGACCGAAGCTCATGTTTATGGCAGGGAAAAAGATAAAGAGGCTCTACTTGAATTTTTGGTGGGTGAAAAACGTGGTGATGCTCAACTCTCTGTGATTCCTATACTTGGTATGGGGGGTATGGGTAAGACAACTCTTGCCCAGCTTGTGTACAATGATGAAAAAGTTCAAAGCTTTTTTGATTTGAAGGCATGGGCCTGTGTTTCCGAAGACTTTGATGCTGTTACGGTGACAAAAACAATTTTAGAATCTCTCACTTCTGAAAGATGTGATCACAAAGATCTAAATTGGTTGCAAGTCAAACTAAAGGAGAAACTGAAGGGGATGAAGTTTCTAGTGGTTCTGGATGATCTTTGGAATGAGAACTATCGTGACTGGACTATCTTACGTGCTCCTTTTGAAGCAGGGGCTCCAGGAAGTACAATTATCATCACAACTCGTAACGAGGAAGTTTCATCAAAGACGCGTACCGTTCCAGCTTATCGTTTGATGGAGTTGTCCAATGATGATTGCTTGTCTATATTGGCCCATCATGCATTGGGTACAACAGACTTCCCTGCACATCTAAACCTCAAAGATGTTGGCGAAGGAATCGTTAGAAGGTGCAAAGGCTCTCCTTTGGCAGCGAAAGTACTCGGAGGCGTCTTACGGAATAAAGTGAATCATGATGAGTGGGAAAAAGTATTGAAGAGTAAGATTTGGGATTTACCAGAAGTGGAAAATGAAATTTCTCCAGCTCTTATGTTGAGCTATCACCATCTCCCTTCAAACTTGAAGAGGTGCTTTGCGTATTGTTCAATATTCCCTAAGGACTATGAATTTAAGGAAAATGAGCTGGTTCTATTATGGATAGCAGAAGGTTTTATTCAGCCACGAGAAGGGGAAGAGCAAATGGAAGACTTGGGTGGAGAGTATTTTCGCAATCTGTTGTCAAGGTCCTTTTTCCAACAATCAAGCACAGAGAAATCACAATTTGTGATGCATGACCTCATCAACGATTTGGCTCAACAGGTTGCAGGAGATATATGCTTTAAAATGGAGGATAGAGTTGGGGGTAATAATGGAAAGAAACCATCTAGAAAGGCTCGACATTCATCGTACCTAGGTGACTTTTATGATGGCATTAAAAAGTTTGAGGCTTTTTCTGAACTCAAATGTGTACGAACCTTCCTTCCTCTTATGCTTCCAATTCCAGGCGAATGTTACTTGACCAGTAATGTTCTAAAATTGTTGCCAAAATTAAGACACTTAAGGGTGCTCTCTTTGAGTGGATACCACATATCCGAGTTACCAGAATCAATTGGTGATCTAAAGCATCTACGGTTTCTTGACCTTTCTCACACTACAATCAGAAGCTTGCCTGAATCATTAGCCACTCTCTACAATTTAAAGACATTGATATTGGAGCACTGTCGTTTTCTAAAGAACTTACCTTCAATGTTTGGAAACCTAGTCAACCTGCGGCATCTCAACATTGGAGGGGCTCCATTGGAAGGAATGCCTCTGCACATAGGTAAATTAACTTGTCTTCAATCATTGTCTAATCTAGTTGTGGGAAAAGGTAGTTGTTCTGGGGTAAAAGAGCTTGGGCCTTTGTTGCATCTTCGAGAGACACTCTGCATTTCAAAATTGGAAAATGTGATTAATCCTAAGGATGCGAGGGACGCTAGGTTAATTGAAAAGCACAATCTCTATGGGTTGTCATTGAAATGGTGTGTCCGCTTTGATGAGTCACAAGACAGAACAAGTGAATTGGAGGTACTTGAAATGCTACAACCTCATGAGGGTTTGAAAGAGCTCACTCTCTATAACTATGGTGGTGCAGAATTTCCAGTCTGGGTAGGAGGTCCTTTTTCAAATTTGGTGCTCTTGAGGATTGAATACTGTAAAAAGTGCACATTATTGCCACCACTCGGACAATTACCATCACTTAGAGACCTTTTCATCCAAGGCATGGACAGTGTGAAAAATATTGGACGTGAGTTTTATGGGGATGGTTGCTTACAACCTTTTAGATCCTTGGAGACTTTGTGTTTCGATGGTATGTGGGAATGGGAGAATTGGATTCCATGTGAGGAACTTCCAAAACTGCGAGTGCTTTCTATTAGAAGGTGTCCTAAGCTCGTGGGTAAGTTACCAAACCACCTTTCTTCGTTAGAAAATATTGTGATATATGGATGTAGGCAGTTGGTGGTCTCAATTTCTAGCTTTCCAGAGCTATGCAAAGTAGAAATTGAGGGATCGAAAAGGGAGATGCGCAAAAGTAAGTTTGACTTCAGCTCATTAATGTTCTCTTCTCTTTCAACAATTTCAGAATTCACGTGCCAAATAGAAGGTTTTATTATGGAAGGACTGACAAACGTGGAAGATTTGACTATTAAAAGTTGTGAGGAGCTTACACCTTTGTGGTCAAATGACGTGGGATTACTACAACATCTCCCATGTCTTGGTGTTCTGAAGATTCATGATTGTTCCAAACTAGTTTCTTTGGTGGCAAAAGAAGTGGAAGAGCTACAACTTGGTTTGCCATCCAGACTGAGAGAAATCGAGATCAGTAATTGCAAGGTCCTGGAATCTTTACCGAAAGCAATGATGTACAATAACAAGTATCTTGAGAAGATTTATATTGGTGATTGTACTTCACTGACGTACTTTGCAATAGGCCAACTACCTCCAACTCTAAAGCGGCTACGGATAGAAAATTGCAAGAATATGTTGATTTTGGTGGACAGGGATGATATCAGCATTTGTGGCAGCAGCAAATCTCTTCTTGAGAATTTGGAAATTAGGGAATGTCCATCCCTTAAATCCTTAACATCAAGTGGAGAATTACCTGCGACACTTAAATGCCTCCAAATTTGGAATTGTAAGAAGCTGGAGTCCATAGCGAAGAGTTTCCATCACAACTCGTCTCTTGTAGTCATTTTCATCTCATCTTGTGAAAGTCTTAAATCCTTACCCATGGGCATACACAACCTCACCCATCTACATCATATTTATATTGATGATTGTCCAACTCTTTCTTTCCCGGAGGGAGGGTTGCTCCCAACCAGCTTGACATATCTAACAATTTTCAAGTGTGAGAAAATGCAGGCTCTGTCGAATTGCATACACAACCTCACATCTCTTCAAGTGTTGAAAATACAGGGCTGCCCAGGCATCGTAGCTTTTCCCACCAACCTAACATATCTTTCTATGACATTGTTTAATGAGCCCTTTTTTGAGTGGGAATTGCACAGGCTTACCTCTCTTAAGCAACTTGAAATTGATGGTAGCTCTTCGCCTCTGGTGTCCTTTCCAATGATGTTGCCTTCCTCTCTAGCCAGCCTCACCATTAAACACTTCTCGAATCTAGAATACTTGACTTCGAAAGGCTTTCAATTCCTCGACTCTCTCGAAGAATTGTTGATCCTATGGTGCGAAAAGCTCAAGTCCTTTCCAGAGGATGGCCTGCCTCCCTCACTCAAGAGTCTTCATATCACAAACTGTAAAAAGCTCACGTCCTTTCCCGAGGATGGCCTCCCTCCCTCACTCCTGCAACTTCATATCACCCATTGTCCTCTATTGAAAGAACACTGCAAGAAAGATCAAGGACAGGAGTGGTTCAAGATAGCCCACATCCCTTGCGTCATGATTGATCTTAGGTTCATCTATGAAACAAAAGAGGACAACCAGTGAAACTCAGCTCAATTTACATGCAAGACAAGTGTCAAGAAATAAATCCGAAGGTCAGTTTATTGCAATGTCACTTCTTTTTCTTTTTAATGGGAGGTTCATCTATGACCCATAATGGGAGCATAACTGATCAATCATAGGCGTAGAGAGAGGAGGCCTCCCAATATTGAGTCTTTCATTGTTTATCAATGGTCATTACAGATTTGACCAGTCATGCATTGGGTCCCTCCAAAAATAGGATTCTTTGATAATGTTGGCATCCATGCCATAACTGCAAGAATCACTCATTTAATTTTCTAGGAGAAGAAGTAGAAGGGATTATCCTAACATTGTATCAACATGAACAAACTGATTCAGATTAGGAATATAAAGAGATATGTCTTACTGCTCATTCAATTTTTATAATTTATAAGAAGGTTTTGCATCCAAATAGATATAGAAATTATCAAATTCTATTTTATCTGACCAAGAAAATAATTATTCTTTATTGTTGATTCTCGTTAAGACAGTAGTTGGAGTACCAAGTTTTGCTCTATAGGCACATCTCTAATGATTATTTCTCCATCTTTGATGCTTGCAGATGGTTCAAAAGGCTGGAGCAAATTGTTGCAACTTTCCAAGTGCTACCTGAAATGCCCATGTGGAAATGTTTTTTATTCTTCTATTGCTAATATGTTGTTTACTGTCTTTCCTAAAATGGATAAATCTGTGTAGTGTTGTATATAAAAGGTGTGCAAATTTATTTTGCAATATTGGTTGCCAATTTTATTCTGTTTTTCTACTCTCTTTTCTGGTTTTTCCTCTTTGTATTGTTTTCTCAGTAACCAAAAGATGCATTCATGGACAAAGGAATACTGTACACATTTTGTTGGTGAATTGTTTTTTGTTGGTGGTTTTACAATGTTTCTCTTCATAAAAGCAGTACTACTCAATCAGATAAACTAAGGCCTTACCCCATCTTTACTGAAAAAATGAAAGAAAAAACCCTAAACTTTTGTAATTATATTGTTCAAATCTAAAAGTACTGGTTATCGTTAAGGTATAGAGATAGGGACCACTGTTCTATCATGCATTAATATCAATTAAATCCAAATCAGAGAAATGGGTGATATTTTACATCACAGAGAATTGCATCTAAGATACCGTGAGATGAGCCAAGTACAATTTGCTTGCAATTGGAACAAGAGGGGAGCCATAACATGCTTTGAAGTGAGCAACTGAAAATTTCACTTAACAAATCTGCTAGCTTTCTTTGCCCTCCAACTCACCAATGCAAATAGTAGAATGAACTCTTCAAACACCACATATCCAACAAATAATATGTGGCATAGACTTTATTAAAGCCACTTTTGCCTTCAAAGTATGCTCAATTTATATAACACCATTGAATGGCCCCACTACAAGTCTATCAACAAACCATTTTCAATGCACCCTTTGAGTTCATGTCACTGTTATGGGAAAACTGAAGGGAATGGCGAGAAAGAAATAAAAAAACAGTAAGGAGTTTGAATGCAGGCCCTTTCCAACTCTATACACAAACCCACCTCTTTTCCATAATTGACTAGAGGGGGATGTATCTTTACCTTGAAGCTGAGCCGGATATCGAGTTGGGAAAACTCGACCCCGCTGATGAACAGAAGCTCTCACAGTTTTTCGAAGAAGTGGCTGGAATCAAGGCTGACATGGAAGTGATCACCAATCTTCTTCTCAACCTTCAACACCTGAATCAGGAGAAGACCAAGACTGCTCACGGTGCTTAAGTTCTTCGAGCTACTTCTATATAAAAATATCGCAAGAGTGACAAAAATATATATTTTTTTTAAAAAAATAAATTAAAAAATGACAAAAGGTACTTCTATTTCCACCAGCTACTTTTATATAAAAATATGGAAAAAAAAAGTGCATTTACTTTCCTTTAACTACCAACTAATTTGTAATGTTTTCTCTCACACTTTTAATTTGTGTAATGTCTCTCCAAATTGTTATTGGGATTGTAAATGTAATGTTTCCTTTTGAGCAAAAATGACAAAAAGACCTCCTGATAAAAAATTTAAAAAAAAAAAAAAAAAAAAAAAAAAAAAAAAACCCATTTTTTTCTGATTTTTTTTTTTTTTATCAAGGTAATTTTGTCTTCTTTATTTCTTTTGTGATTTTGGCCGATAAAAATTTCTTTTAAACTGCGTTGAAGGAAATTCGTTCAACTCAATCTATAACAACGTCATGATTATGGCTGATAAAAATTTATTTTAAAAATAAAATTCTTTCAACTCAATCTATATAAATGGCATATGTCCGGCCCTTGCATGGGATGCATGCAGTAAGAATCAAGAAAAAAAGAAAGCTGTTCATGGCCTACCACCTAAAGAAAAGAATAAAACAAAGAAAAAGGAGTAACTCCAATAAAAAGGAAAAGAATAGAATAATACCCATGGACATTTCTTTAGAAAAAGAGGGATTTATTAAGCTGAGACTATTCATCAAGCTCCCACAGGAGGAACCAATTACCTGTAATTTGAGTGCTTCGCTACCCTTGCATCTTTTTTCTTGATTCATTAAGAAAACAATGGCAGAGACTTACAAAGAAACGAAAACAATGCTAGAGGAGCTCATTTCTGCGTTCCTCAGAATCCTCTTTGACCGTATGGCGTCTCGTGAGATGGTCAACTTTACAGACCGTCTCCAGCAGCGTGTTGAAAAAGAGATGGATAACATCACGAAGTCCATTGGCAGCCAGCCAGCAACAGGAGAACAGCGATCGGATGGAAAAACATCTTGTCAGCCCACTCTCTCGAGCCAGGATATTCCCAGCCAGCCAGCAACAGGAGAACAGCGATCGGACAGAAAAACATCTTCTCGGCCCACTCTCTCGAGCCAAGATATTTCGACGCTCCTCGCACAGCTCAACCAGGCTATGAGCCAACAGCAAAAGGAGATCGCATTGTTGCGAGTAGAGCTGGCTCAGCTTACTGCCGCTTTCAGTGTGGGGCAATGCAGATTAGTCGATGATCGGCAAATACATGAGTGCAGGGCCTTGAAAGTCGAACATATTACGATCGAGCATGCAGAGGATTGACAGGGCAAACTTGTCACCCCCGGGGTTGCGATTTCTTTTCCTATGATGGTGTATTACTAACCACAAATTGTTACAGCTTTCCAAGTACTACCTAAAATACTCGTGGAAGTGTTCTTTGTTTTTCTCTTGCTAATGTGTTGTTTACTGTCTCTCCTTAAATGTACAATTTGTGTAGTCCTATATATTAATTAGATGTGTGCACCTTATGCTATTCGAGCACCTATTTGTGCATATAAATCTTATTCGAGCACCTATTTGTTTATGTAAATCCCATTAGGGCTCTCTCTCATTTGATGCCCAGATTGACTGCAATTTGATGACCCAAATTGCAGCTAATCCACATCCTCCGCCATATGCTTTTCTTTGATATCCCAATCATCATGAGTTTTATTTGAAAAATCAAGAGTTTTGGCTTCAAATTACATGATACATGTAAAATTACGAAATTTTGTTTAAGTAACCATTTCAGTTTGCCTATTAGACTCCCAAATATCGATACAGAGAAATGCTGGATTTCCTTTTCCTTCTTTTACCTTGTCTTTTGTTGTGGATTTCCTTCAACCAAACAAAAAATGGGCACACGACAGCTCGTGCACTGAGCTCAATTACAAATAAGCTTTAAGTAAGAGTCCCTCATATACCTCCTATAATAATGCAATCTGTGAGTTCTGATTCTTGGCCTCCATGGAATAGTATGTGCTTACAGGCAAAGAAGATCAGACCAATGTCAAGTCAAAATGAATCCTCAGCTATATTGTTATACAAAGCACTAACTTGCATCATTCAAGAAGCCAAAATATATGGTTTTACTACAGAACAAAACCTGTATGAAGAAAGGGGAAGCTAGTGTGGTTCTTAAACAAAAGAAGCCAAGTAGTATACATTCCCATCCCCCCCCCCCCCCCCCCCCCCCCCCCCCCACCAAAAAAAAAAAAAAAAAGAGGAAGAAATGATTGATGGATTAGAGAACTCTAGACTATATCATTAATTTTGCCAGTTGATGCTTTAATGCCTTGATTCCTCACCAAATACCTCTGTGTTGCAAATTGGGCATATCTGACAAAAACACAGGATTATAAGATCAGTCACTCGGCAGAAATAATGCAGATCTAGTATTTTGAAAAGGTTCAGCTTTTATGAGAGCATTGACTGACCTTGTTAATGCTAAGCCATTTGGTGATGCATTCCCTGTGGTAAACATGCTTGCATGGCAATTTTATTTGCCGGTTGCCTCTTTTGTACCTCATCTGGCAAATCACACATCTGTTTGCAGACAATACCAGTATGAACAGATGAACAGCTCCACAAAAAAGTAATAGAGAATAGGGAAAGACCAATTAAAAAGGAAAATTTTGCATCTAATTACTATTTTCTGAAAGTTGCAGCAACACCTTCAATCAACACTTCGAATTCATATATAAGCAACACTACATAAGAGGAGCTTAATAACAATATTTAAGTTCACAGTTTCTGGAGAAAAAACAAGGTTGAGGTGCTCACTAGAAACAAATGACATCAACGGATCTTTACCTCCTTTAAAGAGTTGTAAGTAACTTCAAGATCTTTTTTCTTTTTTCTTTTTTTTGTAATAAACATCGAAACAGGAGGAGAAGAAAAAAGAGAGAGAAGAAGTGTTGTAAGTGTTTCAAAGAACCCATACCCTGTAACCATATTCTAATACAATTACTTCTGAAATAGGCACTTATCATAATTTCTACACTTTTTTCTCCTCGGTATTCGTAATTTTGCTTCAGGAAAATCTAAACTATATTAAAAGCACAAACAGGGTGAAACTATGAGATGCAAGCGATGGTATCATCATCACTAAACAACCCCTTAAACTAAGCAATTTTGCTTCACGCTAAAGCCATCAATGCATGACCTTATATAAGAATGACTCATTGTAGTTCCTATTTTAGGCATTTATTTTCATAGCAAAACAAACTCATCCACACGTGTAACCATCATTGCACCAGCCACCAGACTAGTCAAGCAAGCACAATGTTGTCAAGTCTCATGTTGCGGTAATGTCAAACCATAAATTAATTCACTTTCCATAGACAATTATAACAATTTCTCCAACATGTACTGTGCAAAATGTTTTTTTTGGGGTTAGAAAAATAAGAAAGCTAATTTTGGTTTAGGAAAAAAAAAAAAAAACAGTTTTCTAGTAAGGTAAGTTATGATCGCATATAAAAGAAACAGATAATAGAACTGATTATCTATCCCATGACTTTACAAAACTAATGGTTAGAAACGTTTAAATGCACATAAATACTTAGATTTCTTAAAGAAGTAAGCAAAAATGGCATTTAATACAAAGCCAAAAGTAACCAGATAGAATTGCAAGATTATAGCTATAGGTGAATAAAAGTTGGCATTATTAAAAAAAGGCATCTATAAAGTAGAATTACCTCTCTCTAGATTTCTTTGTTGAGAAGAAGTTTTTAAATCTGTACTTTGAAGTTGGAAGCAAACTAATAAGCTCCTGTGAAAGACCCCGATTTTGAGTTCCAACTACCTCACCTAAGTCAAGTAATTCCTGCAGAACAGCACACAATTAATGTGCTCTGACTTCTACCCATTATGATTTCAATAATAGTTATGCTATAATAGTTTCCTACTACAGAAACACCAAACACTAACATTCAAAGCACCAACCAAATTTGAATGATAATTACATCACTCATTTTAAAAATTTTACTAAGATTCCGCTTGCCCCAAACATAAACATAAATTTGTTAGACATGTCTGCCAACCTTTAAAAGCCAGCCAATGTTCCTAACTCTTGAAACAAACGCATAATCTGGATTTAGGTAATTCTACACCACATATATCAGTTTTTTGTACAATGATAGGTAATTGTTTATGATGTGTATCAGATGTGAGGTTTGCATACAAAATGATAGTTTAAAAGGTTATTATGAGGATTACCAAATAAGCTGATTGAATATCTCAGTATTACAATCTCAGTTATAGGGAACAAAACACAATTAATTCATCCCTTGTATTTTGCAATATAAAAGCAGTTCTCCTAGCCCCCAAAGTGCTTTGTCAGCATTAGCCAGGTGTGATTGCTCTTTAAGTATCCATAGTATACATAGTCTCAATTTCATCATTTAATGAATTAAGTTAAGTAGATAAAAAAAATCTTTGTGTTGCACATAAATGAGTTTAGTGCTGAACCTTTTCATTTGTTTGGTGTTTGACTGCATAGGGGATTGGAAGGGGGGGGGGAGAACACTTTCCTACTTCTAACAAATTTATTTCATCCAGTAAAGCCAAGGCCCAGTGAAAGTGCTTCTACTGCTTAATAGTAGAATATCATCACCCAAAAAAGTGCAATTACTTGGTTTAAAAATATGCAAATATACTACATTGTAAGTAAAATAATACGGCAAACTATATATAGTAACCTCGTAAGTCATGTTATCAAGATCAACATTGTCTTGCCATGTGACCTGCAACAACACACGTAAAAGTTAAAATGCTTTCTCAGCTTTTGGCATCAAGACTGCAGATTCTACCCCTAAAGTTAGCAATTGCAATTGAAAACAAACAAGTACAAGATTCCAATTAAAAAAAACAGAAATTGATAAGGGTATTATTGTTAACATGGAACTACAGTAGAGAAGAGAGGAAGGATGTGGATGATAATGACCTAACAGATGAGGATTTTAATGACAACCATAGAAAAAGAAGTTGCACAGAAATATGAATGGTGATGATGCTGCAAGTAGAGAGAGTGATGTTAATTCATATTTACGTTGAGAATCATAAGTAGGTGATAAAGGATTATCAGCAGGGAAGATCCAGAATCTAGACCCTTTCTTTTTCCTGGATGCAGGATGTTAGCTCATCAAAAGTGATGCAAAGTTAGGGATTTATTCTTAAGGACGATCCAGAATACAATACAGTGGATATGAATAATTTTATTGCTTGATAGTAAATGTAAAAATAAGTCTATATAAAAATTGATTGCGTATGGTGAAGTTTCTAAGAAAGAGAACAACTATTTGCAGTAAAGCAACTTCTTTGTTATTGGAGATTTTATGAAATTACAAAATTGAGAGTAAAAATTAATATTTGGTAAGAGACAATAGAATTCTTAAGAACAATCCAGAATCCAGAACATAGGATGTTACCTCATGCTTTGAAAGCCATAAGTAGTGTATAAGGAATTGTAATTTTGAGCATCACCCAGGGAATATAACAGCAAAGTTGCCAAAATTATTTTTTATTTTCGTTTTTGATTCCCTAGAGACCCATTGGCTTTAATCCCCTCCACTGGTAAAACAAAAGGCCCACTTAATTTCTAATGAACCGACCAAATGCCAGAATTCTTCAGGGAGGGGGGCAAATGCAGGGAATTGACCCAATTCTGAGCCTAAATCTAGGTTCCAATTGTGCTTAAGAGAGTTCTTAGATGTGTATCATATATGAGGGTAAAGAGAGTTGGTTCAAAAAAACAGATTATTTGATACGAATAGATTATTAGGTTGAAAGCAACTCAACGGCATCAAGACAAAATGATCTCAATTTCTTCGTTGGATTATCTCATGCGCAAGATACTTTAGAATTGAGTGCATCAGTGTGCGTGTGTATGTATGCACATTGATGCGAGCTGCACTTCTTAAACATAGATGTATTACCTAAGCATAAACTAATGTCAATGAGAAGCAATCACCCAAAAAAAAAAAAAGAGAAAGAAAGGGAAGCAATCACATAAAGCTGCATCAGCAAGCAAGCTTCGTACCTGAGAACTATTACTATTAGGATGAGTTGGACTGCCTGCAAAGGTAAAGAAATAAATGAATATTGGATATGATGGTAACTACCATATTATCAGATTAATGCTTAAAAAATTGAAAACAGCTTCACTTGAATGACTCAAGGACAAAACAAGCTTCTCTTATACTAACATTCTTCAGGGATAGCATGCACACCCATGACTGCATCTCCTTCTGACTGTGAGTGTAAGTGTGAGTGTGAGTGTGAGTCTGTTGTTGAAGGCTCTTCATCCATTGTTGAAGGGTATTCCCAGCCACTCCTGCTGACCTCCGTTCTTGCTAAATGATCATTTACCTCATAAGGACCACAATACGAAGAACTCCCCAGACCAGAAAATCCAAATTTGTATGCGTTCATATTCATTGACCAGTATGCACTTTCCTGGACACGGAATAAAAAAAGAAAACAACATTTCATCTTATGGCAGCAATTCAATATGATGAGTAAAATACATTATATTCTAGTGAGAACCTATACATACACCAAAGAAATTTCTCACAGATTGCGTTGTTGAATGCATTAAAAAAAGAACCCTAAATCAACAATTTCAATACTTATAAACAGGCATTTCCAGCAGATATACAGGAAAACTCCAACCGCCATGACTGATGCAAATGGATTTTTGTGAATCAAACATCTGAGCCTCCAAATTGCTTAAGTGATATGCATAGTAAAATGTTGTACCATTCGACCATCATCATCCGTTAATTTCAGTGCCACCCGAACTTATCAAAAAAAAAAAAAAAAATCAGTGCCACTCTTAACGCATCAACTTTTGTGTGCTCTAGAAACAAACAGTAATTTTATTTTTATTTTTTTTCATTTTTTTTCTTTACAAAATCCTTTAATGCCTTACTCACCTATTGCCTATGAATGAAAGAATGTATCTTCCAATGTAAAAGAAAAAAAAGGAAAAATAAATGCACAATCATGGATAACCAACAAACATAGGTAACCAATCCAAATGCATGAACAACCTAATCGGACATATAACTGTCAAGATTTGACAACAAGAAATACCTGATCATGCATTGGTACAGCATGACCGTAATTTACCGGTACATGTGTAAGGTCGTCAAAGAAGTTCATAAAACTTTCAGTAATCGTGTAAGGAAAGCCAGTGTTTATGTAATGCACCTCCATTTGTCCATTCCCATTCATATTTAAACCACTATATAGACTCCGATCAACAAAACAAGCTGCAAATTACCACACAATTTAACATTAGCAACTGTAAACTCAGTCACATATGACCCAAAAAGCAAATTAAGACCAAAACAAAAAAAATTAAGGAATGGAATTCAAATATATTCTACATATTAGGCTTCTGGGTTTGCTTCAATCAAATTGCTGAGCCACTTTCAATAACCCTGCAAAAGAATAAAAATGCAGTTAAAAATCACACTGTAAGGTGTAACTATTAGCGGGTCTCTCTAATTCATGAGGGTACACATTGGCAGTTTACAGAGACTGAATCGGCATTTACGGCTCATTTTAGTTCTCAACAAAATTTTCGCCAAAAGAAATTTACTTTTTTTTTCCTCGCTAAACCTCCGTTTGGTTGCTGAGAAGCAGAAGAGGAAAAGAAACAAAATTTTGGATATCACACACCACAGAGCCAACAAAAACACACTTATCTAAGCTGACAAGAGAACTTCCACATTCTTCAGAACCCAAAACTAAATACAACACAGCATTCCTAATTTTCCTTTCCTTTCAGTTTTCTCAGAAACCAAACGGCGGATTACAGAAAAAGTTTCCCAAAACATTTTCTTTCATCAAATCTCTCGGCTAAGCTAACATGAAAAAATTTCATCTTTTTATGTTCCCTTAAGAAAACAAACACAGAACATAAATTCCATGTTTTATTATTTCCCGTTTTTTTCTTGCATTTTCTCCAGTTTCCTCAGAAACCAAACCAAACAAAAAACAAAAATAGAAAATTTCCATAACAATTAATCGTAAATGAAATGGAAATTTACCAGTGGAAGCACATTGAGAAAAAAAACTGAGAGACAGAGAAAAGGAAACCAAATGAACACGGCTTGAAATTCAAAGGACTCTTCTGCAAGTAGACATCAAAATTCAGCTAAGAGAACCAAGAAATAAAACACTAAAAATACAAACTTTACATTCAGAGAGAGAGAGAGAGAGAGAGAGAACAAGCACATTGATGGGAGTTGAAGCTTTAGAACACAGACAAATGGAGAGGGGTCTCTGTGTGTGTGAGAGAGAGTGAGTCTGTTGTGTACACGAAAGTGAAACTGAAAGTAGAAGGAAATGGGTTTTCACTCTCTCTCTCTCTCTCTCTCTCTCTCTCTCCCTCATATCCAACTTTCTCTCTCCTGCTGATGCTTATATGCTGGATTTCAGTAAAAAAGAAAAACGATGTCGTATCTTCTGTAATTATGGGGACAAAACTGCAGAACCAATTTTCACATATTTCCACTTACTATTACTGCTTACATCATTATTTTAACTTCCTATTCTTGATCTTCGAGTTTTGTTTGGTATATCCCTATAAAGCTGGAATAATTCCAAACATAGATTATTTCAAAAAAAAAAAAAAAATATTCCAAATGTAGATTAGAAAAAATATAATCCCAGCATCGATAGACCAGAATTGGTTGTAATTTGTTAACCGAATTACAGTTTGTCCCATTCCTGCAATAGAGAGGACTCTAATGAGACATACCATACTCGACCTTAACATGTTGATCATGTTGGAGCAAATGAATCCTATTAAAACTTTATCTCAATTGACTGTCCAAATTAGAAATTTGGATCCATACCAATGCGACACATGTAAAGAAGTAATGTATGGTATACCATAAAACAATGGAATTTAGTAATTTACAAAGAAGTTTTAAAAGGTTTTAATTATCAAAAGAAAAAGTTCTAAAAGATTTGAAGTCAATTATACTGTTGTGCTTTCTATTGAAGGATTACAAATCTTTTCTTGAAAAGTAACCTACTCTATTTCTTTGGGTATCACTTCCAAACACATATACTATTTGTCAATGTCATATAAATATGTTTTGCTACCATTTTCTGAAGAGAAATGATATTTTCATATTTTTTATATATTTTTTTTGTACATTTTATTTTTAAGTTCATATTTAGATTTATGAGGTGATGTAGAGTTCTGCAAATTCAATAATGAATTTAATACTTAATTGTATGGAGATATATAAGAGAGATAAGTGTATCATTTCTTATTTCTAAATGGGGTGCTAAGATCTCGGGAGAATATGAAGTCTAAGAATGCGTTTGGGATTGCAATTTCGTAGACAATAAGTACGATTTTAAACAAAATCACAGAACATAAATCATTTGGGTACTGTGTTTTTAAACATTGCGATTTGAAAAAACGCAAAAAATCTACTTTTTCAAATCGCATGTAAGATGGTGTTTTTTTGAAAACGCATAATTTTAAAGGCTAAATAGCGATTTTACCAAACGTTTAATTGCGTTTTTAAAAATCACTTTTGTCAAATCGTACATTTTAAAATCGTTATTTTAAATCGCACTTTTAGAAATCGCAAACCCAAAAGAATTCTAAAGATGGATCTTTGGATAAACTGTTTAGCTACCTCCATTTTTATTTTTCTCTTTTTTTTTTCTTTTGTTCCTTTATCCTAAGCAAATTTGAATTAAGGAAAATGCTTTCAGATACTATAATTCTTTTACAAACTTATTTTGAAAATTTAATAGATAATTTTAATTATTTAATGATTGACATTATAATTAATATCAATATAATATGAGCTGTCAATCAACTTGTAAGTAAGAAACTTATAATAATCTGTTAAAAAAAAAAAAAAAAAAAAAAAAACTTAGAATAATAATTATAATAACGTTAACAACACTCTTAAATTTAATAAGCAACCCAAAGTCCCAAGAACTATAACCTAGATGTTAATGGATAATTTTTTATTTTATTTTTCAGTTTTTAAAGAAAAAGAATTAAACCCATAAACAAACACCTTTTATTCTTGCAATGTGATAATCTCAAGAAGTTTAGTAATAAACAAAAAAATAAAATAAAATAATTGACCAAAGAAGATAGGTAAAAAGTCGTTTCCACAGCCGGTGAGATCTCTGGCAGCCGCACTTACCATAAATCTGTCTCTGCGCAATCCTTGCCGTACAGCTGTACAAATCTTCAAGGTTTCCGATCCCCACAAATTGCTCAATCCAAAAGGAGTTTGGTCCCCCGAACAACTACAAGTCTACAACAGCTTTAAAGTAAAACAAGATAAGGTTCATCAATTAATAAAAAGTTCAAAATTTCTGACCAAAATCTTTGAAAATTCCAACTGCTATGACCTTGCTTCATTTAGACTCTCAACAAATTTATTTAAAAAAAATAAATAAAAAAGAGAGAAAGTATATGAATTTTACCTAATAATTGAATTCTAACCGACAAGGCCGGTGTTCAAACAGTCCGAACAAACGTCTGAATAGGTAAAATTCGGGTGTCCTCTTGCTGCTAATATTGCATGCAAATGATGCAATACATGCAGCTTATTACACACGCTCTCCCTCCCGGCATATTTATCACGAGAAATGATATAACTCATTCTGATGTCATTTTGGAATGACATAAATGTAATAAAAAAAATTAAAAAATTACATTTATGTCATCTAGAAGGATATAAATGTAATTTTTTTTTAATACATTTATGTCCTTCCAGATGGGCATCAAAATAACACTAGAAGAAGCTATAACATTTCTCATTTATCATATAGTCAATGGTTGTAAAAAAAATTATGAGGAAGGTTTATCCTTTTTCTCAACACATGTACATCTTCTCAAGTTGATGGTTCTCATTTTCTAGTAATTAGAGGTACTTTGAAAAATTGTTGCTACTAAACTCTGAGTAGACAAGGCTAATTTAAATAAGCAAATGTAACAATATTGTCCATGCATTTGGGATTTTGTTATTTGTGCTTATAAATAATGCATAATATTGACATATTAGTATTCTTCATGCAACATTCAAGACCGAGCGAATGATTCTATGAAAGTACGTCGATTCTTCTTCTTATTTTTCCCTAATGATATACCATTCCTTTTTCTTTCAAACGATGGATTTGAATTTTTGTGGTTCACTTGTAGTTATGTCTCACTTGATATTAAGTAAATTTGAATAAATGGGTAAGTTATGTTACCATAACTAATATTAGGTGAGGTATATAACTACTTACTAAAGCTATAGTGACAGCCATCATATCCTACTACATGCGGCAATAATTGTTTCTGTTCATAAAGTTGAAGACAACCAAACATAACTTGTTTACTGTGTCAATTAACATGTAATTAAAGGATGTTAAAATTTTTGTTAGTACATAGTTGACGTGGCTTTAATCACGTGCAGCCGATTGTTCAAAAGTTATAAAAGAATTGTAGATTTAGCATTCGTTTCAACATTATATCCGGGATGAACCGCCTCAATCAAGGACCTCGCTTCTAATTCGTGTCTGCAAGATTTGGTTAGCAGGTGATTAGAGAATGTTAAAATTTTTATCAATAGCAGACGTGGCTCCAATCACATACTGACACTTATCAAAAAGTTATAAAATAGTTGTAATAACCGGGATGACGTTACTCTCAATATATAGCCGGGATGAACCACCTCAATTAAGGGACTTCTTCAAGATTTGGTTGTTGATTTGTTGGAGAAAGTGATTGTATATGTTACTGCATTCACATCCCTTAAACATGCCACTCAGAAAGTTGGTTGAAGATAGATAACCAGAACCAGCTGACTTTTATGTAGTTGTTGGGTGAGCTTAGTTAAGAACTGGCTTTATCACTGCTTACTTTTTTCTTGTTATTTTTTTCTTGAACATCCCATTAATTACTTGGGCCAAATTCTTTTTCTTGTTTACTTTTTTCTTCCAAATATTGATATATAGATAAAAATTTCCTCCAAGTTGGGATTGAAAATTTGTCTCTAATCCAGTTTATTAAACTGATATCTGTCCTCAGAGCATGCACATACAATTTGAAAACACATGTGATAATTGTGTGCTCTAAAGACATGTCAATTTAATAGATTATGTTGAAGAAATTTCCTCAAATCCAATCAATTAAACAAGCATATGTTTTCAGAGCATATGATTCTCTTGTGCATTATTAATAGGATTAATAGAGATGCACTTGCAATTTAAAAATACGTGTGAAATCATGTCCTCTAAAGACAGATGTCAATTTAATAAACTGTGTTGGAAGAATCTTCTCTAACCCGATATAGAGGGAAACTTTGTTATCAATATAATGAGAGCACACAAGATATAAATTTCCTACGAAATGAGTTGTAAGAATTCTTCCAACTCGATCTCTAAATGTGTCATTTGTCTTTTAAATATCTCATATGTAAGAAACACATTTTTTTATTAATATTATTAAAAAAAAAAAAAAAACAAATAAACTTGTACTTCTCACATGCTAAGGGACAAATAACACTCTTAGAGGCCGAATTGGATGAATTTTTATAAAACCTAATTTGTAAAAAGTTTATGTGAGACCACAAAATACCCTAATAATAAAGCTGCCCCATGTAACCAAATTCAATGAATGATAAAGGAGATCTCTATTGTCATGGGATACATGGTGCCAAAGTAGACCTTGTTCGCAAGCAAGGAATCAATCTTTCCAGTCTAATTATACCTGTGCATGCACACGTGTCTTGTTGTGAGAGAGAGAGAGAGAGAGAGAGAGAGAGAGAGAGAGAGATTATAAGGAACTTCAAAAAGCTGGTCAAGAATTGACGAAAGGGAGAAATAGTGCATCTCATACAAGTTAGTGTTTTGTGGAGCAGCAATTATTCCAAAGAGATTTGTTATGAGTCAACTTAATAAAGTTGGATTAGTTTAATAATTATGTTTACAAGAACACTTCCAACTCGATTAGTTGAAGTGTTGACTTCTTTTCTTGTGGCATCTTCACAGATCAAACAAAGAACAAGATTTTTGAATCCCAATATGCACTTTGCATAGTGTAAGTTAAGAACTCAAAATCCACTTTCCAAATAATTATCTTCGGGTCGCTCTATAATTTGGTTTAGCCAGATAATTATCTAATACGTACTCAAGATAAATTAGAACGTTGCAAAAAAGAAATAACAGAAATCTTGAAGATTGCGAAGTTGATTGTAGTAGAACTAAAGGCTTTTATTTTTAAAACTATTTGCTAATTAATGGACAAATGTCTACGATTGTTTACATATTTTTAATTTTCTTGATTTTTTTTTTAATTATTTGTCTTCTTTTGATTATACGTCTCTTTTGTGTATTTGAGTAGTGTCTTTCGCTCTTAAAAACTTTATCTTAAAAATATATATAAGCGATTGTATTAACTATTAAGCATTTCTATGTGGAATTCATGCTATTCATGGAGACGATATGCCCATAACATGGATGTCCCAAAATGCTTTTTGGTCAAGATATGATTTGCATTCAAGCACCTTGGCCAACCATAAAATTCATTTTGTCTCTCTACTTTGTTTAATAAGCAAATCATTTTGCCTCTCGGTGTGCACATATATAGAACTCATTCATCTCAAGTCCATGATATATTGATATGATTATTCACTCGTTTATTCTTTAAATATGACACGGGCCTGTTAGCATAACTCATTTACATTTTCCCGTTGTAAATGTTGCCATTTTACATATAATAATAACAATAATAATAATAATAATAATAACTTAAGACAAATTAGCATGATGGCCACCTAACCCATACATTAACAACTTAAGACAAATTAGCATGATGGCCGCCTAACCCGTGATCGCAGCTGACACCACAAAGGAGATCGGTCCCGCCACGCGGCCACAACAGTAGTTACTCTATTTAACTTTATCTATTTCATTTTATTATGTGAAAACACTCACTTTATTGTTTTTAGCAGCCTCCTATACCTTGCGGTTAAGCTTACTACTTTCTAATTTTGCTTCAGTAAAAAGTTGCATTCCTCAATAGCAATCAACATTAACACCGGCAAGCCAGCCGGCTTTAACGATGGTCTCTTTCTAAATATGAAGACAACAAATTAAAAACTACGGACAACAATGGCTGGCCCTAACATCCACTAACCAGGGTGAATGCATGAACCATGCTTTCTAGGAAACAGATTCACCATTCGATGACTAACAATCAAAACGGCAAAATTCATCTCCAAAGCACATACCAAGAGTCCCGTAATTCACCCTCGGGCCAAATAGGCAAATAGTTCAACACAAATAACATCATTGGGGCAGACGAGAGTGTTCCAGTAACGAAGAAACTACTTATTCTTCAAAAATACCAGGACACGTACAAAAGTATCCCTAGAATTGTAGGGCTGAAACTCCCAGAACTAACAGGGGGCATTTGGCAGCCACCCCAACAAATCACGTTTATAGGATCGAAAATCCATCCAAAATTAAAAATTGGTTTGGGATTCAACTCCCTCTAAATCTGAATTATTTGAAACAAAAATTTGCCGAAATAAGTTATTGGAACTCAAAACGATTTTCATCACCATCTAAATTTGGCTAAACGGCACAGCAAGGGAAATGTACCCCCCTTGTTTAACCTCCACCAGATCCGTATTTCTTTCCGAACATGATCAGCTGTAGCTTGTCATAACCGGCAAGGACACCAGCACCGGCAACAGCACGGAGGATGTTTGCACCAGCACCCTTGAAGAGAGACTTGGGACCCTCATTCTTGAGGATCTGAGAGAATGCATCGAACGAGCTCTTGTACTTGACAGCTTCACCAGAGGTCATCATCATTCTTCTGCGAACAGTGTCAATTGGGTAGGATGCAAGACCAGCACCGTTGGTGATGAGCCAACCAAGGGCAAAGCTAGCAAAGAAACTATCCTGTAATCATCAAAAACAAGCAAGATGTCGTGAGGCAGAAAACTAACTCAAGAACCAAACTGATCAAGCATATACACATGCGAATGAATGCTAAATGAATTTTTAACCAACATCAATTAATAAAAAAGAATTTTTTTTTTTTTTAAAAAAAAAAAAAACACAAAGAAATAATGTTATTTACAGATTATAGGTTCCAAGAGAGAACACCCATCAAGGTACTAGTGGACAAAGGGCGGGCTTTGGATGAGCCGTAGTAGACTCGAACATCCTGGGGTCGATTCCGTACTAGGAGTTCTCCTGGATTACTTGATACATAGTTCTGGGGGGTTGGGTTGTGTATCTGAGGTTTACTCTCCAGAGGTGGGTCTGAAGGGCCCTACCTTGGTGAAGTTCCATGTCCTCAAAAAAGAGAAAGCAGCAAATATCTCCCTTGACAGAGTATGTATCTGGATATTTTAGCAAAAAGAAGCTCAAGAAATTTTGAGCTTCATAACAATGACCTCATACATGAGGCCACTTCATCAGCTTCAACCATATCAGATGATTTTCTTCTAATAGAAGAAGATTGAAGACATCTTAAACGTATTTTAGGTATATAAAGAAAATACTTTTTTTACATAAACATAATATGAAAGATACCCATCCAGTTTATGTAACATGACAATAAAATTAAGACAAACTCACTATATCATATTTACACAGAATGCAGCATTAAGTCATGGTCCATGCAAAGTATTAGTTATGTCAAACGCTGTAATGATAAAGAACAAAACAGAAGAGATATGCTGACCTGCATCTTTCCAGTCAGGAGAACTGGCTTCAACGAATCGTACATTCCAAAGTAGAGACCACGATATACGATGATACCAACACATGAAATGTTGAATCCACGGTAAAGACCAGCAAGACCATCAGATTGCAATGTCTTTCTGTAGACATCAACCAGGCCATTGAATTGCCTTTCTCCCCCCTTCTTTGCAGCCTTTGAATCATTAGCCAGACGGGTACGAGCATAGTCTAGAGAGTAAACAAAGAGAAGGGATGAAGCACCAGCTGCACCACCTGATGCCAAGTTACCAGCAAACCATTTCCAGTAACCGTCCTTGTCTTTCTTGAAGTTGAAAAGCCTCTTGAAGTAATCCTTGAATGCAAAGTTCAAGGCCTGGAGCAATTCAGAGAAAATCTAGCATTAGAAGCCTGACAAAAATAGGTTTCTCAGACAAAAGAAAGGAAACAGAGAATAAAAACACTAACCTGAGTAGGGAAGTAACGGATGACATTAGCAGTGTTACCTCTCCACAATGCAACAACCCCCTCATCCTTCATTGTTCGCTTGAAACAATCACCAATACCCTTGTAGGGTTCAGAAAGCCTCCCACTTTTAATCATCTCATCCTGGTTCTGAATCAAAAGTTTAACACGCTCAATTGGAGCAGCAGCAGTCTTAGATACGGCAGCAGAGACACCGCCCATAAGGAAGTCAATAAGAAAGTGCCCTTTCTCTGCAGGGGCTGGGACAAAAATTGGGGAGGCAGTTGATGCAACCACAGATAGATCAGTGGTAGCTCTACATGCTGGCATTACAGGATACTGAAACGCAGCGTTGGAGTAATTCCCAAATGTGGCCCGCCTTTGGTACAGAGCTGGCCGATGTAAACCAGCATCATAACTCTGAACATCGGTGGAAAGACCGGAACGAAGATGGAGCTGGCCAGCTACCTTCTGAAAGACCCTGGGGTGTTGAACCTGATCAACCATTTTGACTTCCCCTGCAAGGATGCACACTATAATGTCAAAACTGGCTGATATTACAGGGAAATGCAGTGTGACAACACATAACTAAGCATCTACAACCATCGATGTTACCAGATCATCATAAATTTAAAGAACAAGAAAAAGTACATATTTCTTAAGCTTTCAACCACTCATAGATATAATAACAAAAAAGCCTAAATTTCTACCTTGAAAGAACCCACCAAAACGATGAAATCAATCACAATGACTAATAACCTGAAAATATATGAGGAAGATGAATACAAAGGAGAACAGAAAAAAATAAGACGCGACATGTGGGAAAAGTGGGAAAAAGAAGACGTCTTTAAAGCATCTCTAGCAATGTCATGCATTTCAGCTAATAAAAAAGCACCATTTTCTACTTCACCAACTATTTTTCTTAGAAACTCCAACAGATCTTCTATCATATTCTCTATTTTCTTTAACTATTATTTCTGAGTTTTTTTTTTTGGTTTTCTTAAACCATATGAAAGAGGAGAGAAAAATGACTAACAAAAAAAGAGAGAGCGGCAGAAAGAGAAGCAATTAAAAAAAGAATACATACACTACAGTAATTGCCTAAAAGTAGCTAACTAAAAAGCAAAATGTGTGTTTTAGAAAAGGAGAAGACAAGCTGCTGGACATGATTTTTATCTTATATTAGCTAAATATACACAACATGGAGGTTTTAGTGCATATGATGGAGATGCTCTTACTTCCTTTTTCAATTGCATATTGGGACAAAAAAACCTCAAGAAGCAAAAAAAAAAAAAAAAAAACTACCAGGCAAGAAAGGGAATAGTCAATGTGAAGATTTCATTATTGCCCATCCATCAAAGGAAGAAAACTGAAAAACTACACGATTAAAAAAAAATAAAAGGAAAGCAAAACAGCATTTAAATTCATAAACTTACATTTAGAACTGAACAACATTAGATATACAGTCCCACTAGATTTAGTTCAGAACATCCAAACTAAGAAGACCAAACTTGAAGAATTTACACCAAAGACTGTTCAATGTAATAATTTTGACCACAACTAGGAATGCAGAAAAGAGTCTCTACAACAAACTAATCAGCGTCAACTCTTTTATAAAATAAAAACTACAAAACCAAAAGAAGAACCACAAGTTTAGAAAAACCTCAGAAAAATAGATTTACAATAAAAATTAGAAGTCTAGAACAAAGACCGGATGATATTACGTTCCTAACAATTAGTAGCACAATGAAAAGATAGGTTCAGTCACATATCTGCTGTAACAAACTGTTTCACAATATAAACGACTATAAGTTTCAATTCAACAATTGATGAATATGATCTACAACCAAAATTGATAATCAATGCACAATCAAAGATGAGAAACATGCTCAAACTCCCAAAGGAATTAATGTAACAGTAACAAAATTGCTAATTCATCCAATAGAAATTAAAGAGCTTGCTTACAATATTGGTAAATGAGATTCAAAAAACTAATCGTTACAAGAACCAGTAACAGATATCTTCAATCTTAGATTCCATAAACCAAATTCTAAAAGATAAAGAAACCCTCAAAGTTAAAGGATAATTCACAAAAGCAATTCCGGTGAATTTCAAGTAAAAGCTCAAATCTCTCCCCAGCAAACTTAGATTTTCAATCAAATGCATAATTACGTATATTCCTTCAACGTCGCTAGGCTTCGTATCAAACTATTTTGAACAAAATATAATATAATATATACATTTAATAATGAGATCAAATTGGATTATACAAAATAGAGTAAAAATCAAACAGATCTGATTCATTCAGATAGGCAAGAAACTTGACCGTACAACGAAAATAAAGTCAAAATTTATAGTAAGACAAATAACAATCCGATCATACAAAAAAAATAGCAAGAAATTAAGAGATTCAAATACAAATACAAAAATGAACCAATAAGAAAAACAGATCTAAGAAACCAGAGGATCTTACAGCAACAAAGCCAACAACAAAAAAAAAAAAAACACGAATCAAATCTATAACACGCCGCGTAAAACGACGGCTCTACCTTCCGTGTCCGAACGAAAACGAAACTCGATCTAGAAATGAAACGGAAATCGCACAAAACAAACAGATCTAAAAGAGCTCATCACATACACAACGAAATGTATCAGATCTTAGAGATTAACACTAGTATTAGTGGTGGAACTAGAATCGGAGAGAGACAAACAGAATCTTTGCTACCTTTGGGAGAGTCTCCTCCGCCTTTCGCTGTGCGTTGAGAGAGAGAGAGAGAGGCGTCTCGTAGCGAAAGGTTGGGAGAGAGAATCGAGGAATGTGTAAGAGCGCTTTGTGTGGTGAAGAGAGGGCGAGAGAGGCTTTGAAATGCGCGAAAAAGATGGTCGCTTTTTATTGGCTCCATGTGGCGTGCGTGGCGTGGACCATGTGGTTATTTGGATGCGTGTGTCAGATTGTGCGGGGACGGTTGGATGGTGGTGGATGGGGTGAAAGAGGGCCGTTGATGTTGTTTTACTTTTTCTAGTGCAGTTGGAGGAGAAAGATCAACGGTAGGTTCAATGTAATTGGTTTTTATGACAACGACTAAGAGTATAAATTTATTTATTTAGTTGCCTTTTATGGACAAATAGTCCTCTGCAAACCATTTATTTTTAAAACAAATCAACCATACCCATGGACTATATTGTTAATTCTAATAGAAAATATCCCAATCATTTCAACACACATATATATGGTCTCCATGCACGGTGGCTCGAGTCTTATGCGACTAAGATGGTCGCCTAATGCCCCAAACTAATAATTATATAATAAATTTATATTTTTTTAAAAAAAATTCAAAAAAGCATTTTTAAGGTTATAATATGGTAAAAAGTTAATAAAATATTTTTTAATTAATGTCCGCACTTAATAATTATATAATAAATGTTATTTTCAAAACAAATTTTAAGACTAATATGGTAAAAATTTAATAAATAGTTTCTAAGACCCTCAATCATGGTAAAAATAATTACAAATTGAAAGTCTCATTATTCACATTTAAAAAAAAAAAAATCCATTAATTCTTGAAAAAAAATTTACTTATTTAGTGTTCGTTTGGGTTTGCGATTTCAAAAAGTGCGATTTAATAATAACGATTTTAAAATGTGCGATTTGAAAAAGTGATTTTTATTAACGGAGTTAAGCGTTTGGCAAAATCGTAGTTTGATCTTTAAAATTACAAGTTAGCTTTTTAAAATTTCATGTTTTAAAAAAAGCACCACATTGCCTATGTTTTCTGCATTTTTAAATCACAATTTTTTAAAAACACAATTTTCAAACAGTTTATTTTTGACAATTTAATTTAAAATCACATTTTTTATTTACGAAATTACAATCTCAAACGCACCCTTACCTTGTTAAAAGTTCCATTTTTACATTCAAAATTAGTCTACTGTGCTTTATTTTTTCTCAACCTTTATTTGAATTGAATGGGTCAAAATGTATGTGTCAGAATTTTCCTTTCTTGGTTCAATGAGTGGTTGAACATTTTTGTTCCAAATGAGCAAATTCAGTCTACTTGTTCTAGAAGGATACAAGTATGTTAAAGAATGCTTGTTGGACTATTATTCAAAAATTAAAAACTAAAAATAAATAAAATCTATTACAACGATTTATTTGGTAAAACTTTTTCTTTCTTCCTTTCGTTTTTTCTTTTCATAACAAAAAAATAAAATCCCAAAATACTTAAATTTATTTTCACATTTCTATGAAATGGAACATTTTTTTTTTAAAAAAAATAATAATAAAAAACAATTTCTAAAAAGTATTAGCAAATGGAATCATGGATGAACTATGTCATTTGTCAAAGATATCGTTGTCCCTTTCCACCAATTTTTGGGAAGGAAATTCAAAATTGAATAGCGGTAAGACTTTACGAAGTTTGGCCATTCAACATTGAAGCCTCATGATAAAAAAAGAAACTTCAAATTTTATTCTGATTAAAATCAAAATCCAGTCCTGTTTAAGTCAACAAGATCAAAAGCTGCTTAAGGGGAAAAAAATTACAAAAAAGGAAAAAAAAAAAAAAAGAAAAAGAAAAAAAGAAAATCGACTATCTTGTAATTGATTTGCCTAGGACATGAGAAGAATTATTTAGAAACAACAAAATGCTTAAAAAAAAAAAAATAGAGGGTTGCAAGATTCTTGCAACGCATGACTCAAAAGGCGTTAAAATGTTAATTTAAATAATTACATTTATTATTTTTTATTAATTTAAACGTTTAGGACAAATTGATTTAACATGAAATTAGATAATTAAAATAATTTTTTTTATTTTAATTAAAATAGTGCACGTGTTGTCTAGTCTTAACCATAAGGAAGGTAATAAAATATTAATTTAAATGATTAAATTCACTATTTTTAATTTTTTTTTTTTTTTTTATCTCAATCTATTAAAAGTGGAAAAAGGAGGAGGAAGCACAAAAAGAAGGATTTTTTTTTCATCTTGGGTGTGGGTTTGATTTCTGTGTATGGTATATATAGGATGCCAAAAGAAGATCACCTGGCCTATATAATGATTCAAGAAATACATTATTATGACAGATTTGCAGATTCATCCTTTATTTATATATTAATTACACATCAACTGCATTAACAAATCAGAATATCACGAGATTCTTTTAGAGCCCATTTTAGATTTAGTCCTTTTTGGTCTAGCTATAATATGAACAAAGTTGAGTGCTTTTTTTTTTTTTTTTTTAATAGATAGTTGAGTGCTCTCACATGAGGACAAAAAATTATTACAAACCGATTTGTAGAAAATTTTATACAACCCACATATAATAGTGACATGTGTCATTTAAACATGTGAAAATCACATGTTTTTTTATTAATGCTATTAAAATAACATGTGTTACTCATATGTTAAGGGACACATGTCAATCTTATATGTGGGTTATATGAAATTTTCTAAAACCGATTTGTAGGAAATTTATGTCCCTCTCATAATCTATCATTTGTAACCAAATTTTGTCATATAGTTAAATAAAATATGAGAGGATCCAAAATAATTCAGAGCATTTTAATTCAACCGCATTAAATTCTGTGCTCCCTCAACAGTCACATCTATTTTCTCCTCCTCTATGCCTAATCCTGCTCAGAGCATCCCTAACAGAATAGGTAAATAGTTCATAATAGCCAAATTGGTTCACAATAGTCAAATTTAACTATTATGAGTAATTTTTCGTCTCCTGTAAAATAGGCAAAATAGATTTTTTTTTTTTTTTTCTTTTTCTTTTAGTGTGAATAGTAAATAGATTCTTCTGCTATTCACACTGAAAGAGTTTTTTATTATTTTCTCTCTCCCTTTCCTTTTTTTCTCTCTCTCTCTCTCTCTCTCTCTCTCTCCCCCTATTTATTTCATACTTTTTCCAACACAAAATAATATTTAAATGCAAGTAAAGAGTAAAATATAAAATATGTTGGAGAGAATATAAAAAAAAGTAGTAGTTAAAATAGATAGTTGCACTTTTTCAATAATTACTTTGGCTATTATTACTAGAAATGATCTCACCATATAGTCGTTGCTGTCACTAGAATCACCACCACCGTCAACCATTGCCACAACCATCTTCACCTTATTCTAGTATGTCTTTTCCAAATAATTTGGACCATTTGTGATAAGGTGGTATGATTGAATTTGATTTTGTTTCACAGTTTTGTACTCTACCTTTATAATGGAGTATGATTCTCTTAATTTCAAATGAAATGAATGGTATCTATTTCATGGTCATGATTTAAAATTGGTACATCTAACGATGTCCATAATATACATCATTAAATGCATTTAAATTGTGCCTATGAAATAAATAATATAATTTCAAATTAAATGGAAATGAGCCTTGTCCTTTATAATAATGTAGGTTATTCAATGCATTAAAGTATACTAATGCAGGTTATTCAATGCAGGCTTTGATAGCACGTAGAAAAGTAGAGAAGAAAGAGAAATACTTCGAGAACTTGATATTGTGCCATAAGGCTACATTGGTTAAATTTCCTGTCTCAATATAGTAGACTCTTCTTGAGTTGAATTAACAGAGAAGTTCAAGGGAAACTCACTCACCTTGAACCAACATAAACCAAAAGTTTAGCACAAAATAATATTTTTCAAAAATAGAATTAGTATCTTAAAGTTGTTGGGACAAACACACAAATATATAGGATTAGTATGTGACGAATGACTTAAGAAGGGCTAATATCAGAATGCAGAGATAAAAGATGAACTCTACCTAGCTACTAAGAGATTAAGACACAAACAACCACCCAACCCATTCTCGGAGTTATTGAACTCTTCATGACATAAACATGGCATGAAATTGAACTTAGAAAACTTGAGAAGAACAAGGATTAACATCAACAAAATCTATAATCGTAATATTAAAACCTGCCGCTCTTTGCTCTATCAACAATCCCACAAAGTATACACTAAAACGACCCAACAGTCTTAAAAGACTCATGAACATGCGTCAACATGTCCCGGTCCCTATTCCACTCTGGTGTAGGCGCATTAACAAAATGCGCATAGAGCTTATTATTAGCACAAGTAACGGAGATCAAACTATGTGCCGCAACACCATCAATCTCGTACACATAAAAAACCTGTCCACTTTCATCCTTCCTCTCCTCGGATGTCACCTTGTCTGCGCTCGCTATCAAGTCCTGCAAATCCACGTCTGACAGTGCCAAGTTGTTCAACACCGCATCCTTAGGGGCCAGCTGACGAAACCCAGAAAGGAACGTGAGGTACTCTCGCTCGGACCTGTTACAATATTGATAAACAAATAAATTCAGTACCATCAGTAGAATTATTATACGGATGTTATACAACTAAAATAATATGGTAGTAAAAAATAACCTTTTCTTTGGGTTGTAGAATTCGCTGTCGGTGCCATTGGTTCCCTTCTCAACCTTTGACACCAACCGCTCTTTCCAACCGTCCGGTATGTCGTAGATGTACTCGGCGGAGGCTTTCTTGTCAGAGTTTCCGCCGTAGCCACCATAGTTGGCTGCACTAGCGGCAGTGCCGTAGTAGAGGTGGTAGGTTGTGGGTGGGGAGTCAGCTAGGGAAGGAGGAGGAGTGGTGAGGAGTGTGGTGGCAAGGGCTGTGGCAGTTAGAGTGGTAGTTAATAAGGCAGTTAGGGGAGGCTTGGTGGGTGGGATAGGGAGATGGGGTTTGGTCAAAGGTGGAGTTTTTGGTGGTTTTGTGGCGGTGGAAGAGGAGGAGGAGGAGGAGAAGATGGCTGAGGGTGAGAATATGGTGGCCATGGAGATGGAAAGGTGTGGTTTTTTTTTTTTTTTTTGTCTGCTATCTCTATTGAGGCTTGGAAGATTTTCCTTATCCAATACTCTGGAAGAGAGCTTGTGTTAGGATCCAAACGATTGAGATTACTCCTTTTTCAGTTGCATATTAGGACAAAAAAACCTCAACAAGCAAAAAAAATACTAGCAGACAAGAAAGGGAATCGTCACTCTAAAGATTTCATTATTGCTCATCCATCAAAGGAAGAAAACCAAAAACTACACGATTTAAAAAAATAAAAGGAAAGCAAAACAGCATTTAAATTCATAAACTGACATTTAGAACTGAACAACATTAGATATGCAGTCCCACTAGCAATCGATTTAGTTCAGAACATCCAAACTAATTACCCCATCCCCAGAAGACCAAACTTGAAGAATTTACACCAAAGACTGTTCAATTTAATAATTTTGACCACAACTAGGAATGCAGAAAAGAGTCTCTACAACAAACTAATCAGAGTAAACTCTTTCATAAAATAAAAACTACAAAACCAAAAGAAGAACCACAAGTTCAGAAAAACCTCAGAAAAATAGTTTTAGAATAAAAATTAGCAATCTAGAACAAAGACCGGATGATATTACGTCCCTAACAATTAGTAGCACAATGAAATGCTTGGTTCAGTCACATATCTGCTGTAACAAACAGTTTCACAACATAAAAGACTATAAGTTTCAATTCAACAATTGGCGAATATGATATATAACCAAAATTGACAATCAATGCACAATCAAAGATTATTGGTAAATGAGATTCAAAAACAAATCGCAGCCAAGATAAAAGGCATTACAAAAACCAGCTAACAGATATCTTCAATCTTTGACTCCGTCACTCCAAAATCTTTGCTACCTTTGGGAGAGCCTCCTCCGACTTTCGCTGCGCGTTGAGAGAGAGAGAGAGAGAGAGAAGCGAAAGGTTGTGAGAGAGGATCGAGGAATGTATAAGATCGCTTTGTGTGGTGGAGAGAGGGCGAGAGAGGATTTGAAATGCGCGAAAAAAAGAGGGTCGCCTTTTATTGGCTTCTGTTTAAAGTCAACAGGATCAAAAGCGCTTATAGATATATTTATCCGCTAATTTTTCACAAATTATCTTATTTATAATGCGGTATTGAATTATAGAATAGTTGTGATTTTATTTTTTAAAAAAATTAATAATTTCCTACCATATAAGATAATTATGTTTTTAATTATATAAAAAATTAGTAAGAAATCATATCTAAAGCGCTTATAACAAAAAAAAATACACAACAAAAATACATATACTCTCGAACTATCAATAAGACAAATATATCTTTATAAATTCGAAGAAAAAAAATTAAAAAAAAAAAACCATTTTTTTTAAGATTAAAAAAAGCAATTCTTTTTAAAAAAATGAGAAAAATGAAAATTCAAGAGGTGGCCAAAAACTAAAATTATATAAAACAAAACCGAACAAATTATTTTTTCGGTTTTTTTTTTAATTTTTTTTAAAAAAAATAATTTTTTTGTTTTGTTTTGTTTTTAAGAATTTTATAATTTTATGAATAATATTTTTGTTATTGTGGAGCACATAGACATTGTTTGGTAATTTAAGGGTAAATTGACACACTCGATAATTTTTTAGGCACATTAACAATTGAGTAATAGTTTAAAGGAGTACGTGACTTTTCTTCAAATATATCTATCTCAACTATTGGTAAATTTAGTAGATGGAGAATAATAATAAAAAAACGTAAAATAAACTATTTTGTAATTGATTTGCCTATGACATGTGATGTGATCCATTCTTTAAAAACAATCAAAAGGTTGCAACATTCTTGCACTCAAAAAAGCATTCAAATGTTAATTTAAATAATTATATTTATTATTTTAACCTTACGAGACAAATTTATTTAACACGGAATCAAATAATTAAAATAGTTTTTTATTTCAATTAAAATAACATACTTGTTTTTTTTGAAAGGAAATATTGAACGTGTTGCGTTGTCTGATTTTACACATGAAGAGAGTATTAAAATATTAATTTAAATAATAAAATTTACTCTTTCTTTTTTTTTTTTTTTTTTTTAAAATCTCAGTCTATAAAATAATGTGACTGTAATAAACAAAAAGAGTTTGTGTGCTTTTGGTTTCTTAAACTTCGCCGTTTCGAAATTGTTTAATGAACACAGAAAATGTTGACTTTGATTTCATCTAAAAGTCCTACACTTTGTATCTATTTTAATATTTTCTTTGACTTTTAAACATCCCATATCCCAGGAGCACGGCATCTAAAGCTTGAGTAACGCACGCTATAAACTATATTTTTATTTTATATTATTGACGTGATAATACTAATTAACTTTTAAATTTAAAAGTGTGATTTATAGCGTTATTTATTTTAATATGTAGTTTTTATTTTTTTAAATCTTTTAATTTAATGATATAATTGTATTTTCACACATATGATACAGTTAAAAAGAGATAAGTGTAGTTAAAAAGAGTGATTAAATACCAGATGCCTTTAATACATTTCCTCAATCTAAACGACATTAACTGGGCAGATCCATTGGGCTCCTATTTCACATGTCCAGCTGGACCAGCTTGATTTCCCTGATATAATGGGCCATGTCTCAAAGCCCAATACATAAATAGCCATTCATTTTAATGGGCCTTGGCTTCAAACAAAGAATGCGAAACAATTGTCAAAATGCCCAAAAGAGTATGCACAAATCGACCTTCAACAGGATCTGTAGCCATCTTTTATGATTTAATTAAAATATATATATATATATATATAGTGGATCGATTGTTCTTGTACAAGGCAATGTAATCCACCCTTTACTATCTTGCTAATCTAGGATTGGTGCTCTGGTTTAACACCCCTGAGGCTAAATTGCATTTTGCAAGATTTCAAGGTCGTAAAACTGACCATTGAAAACCAGCTTGTATAAAGAGGATCCCTAAGAGTTTATACAATTTATATGGTTAAGATTGCATTTAACCAATGTGGGACACGTAACAAAACTAATGTGTGACTTAGTACGTACGAACACCTTTGTAATCGACCTATTCAATGTGAGATTAGCTTTCGAACACAATTTCGGGCGTAAATTTACAGATCATTTGATTGGAGCCTGGAAATCTTTTTGTTTCATTAATTTCTAAATGGAAGGAGGTTGAAGTCAACAAAGCCTTTGCCAAACCACTTAAGATAGTTTCTTGTATCCTTTGATATTTTTTGATTTCTTTTCAGTTTCCTGTATCTTGCTCTTCCCATTGGCCCATGCTGTTTTGTGCTTGCAGCCACATGATGTCTATACATTCCTAGGAATTGGTCTCTGAATAGAACAAATCCACTGAAGACAACCCTGCTTGGATTTCCTCCGATTCCACTCAGGACTTGTGCTAAGTGAGTAAACTTCACGTCAAATAAAGAATGAATGGAAATTTGGACTGACTGGAATTTGGCAAGGTACAATTGCAGCCAAATGGAATCTTAGGTTAGTATTCTCAGCTATCTTTTCAAACTAGAGAGAGAGAGAGAGAGAGAGAGAGAGAGAGAGAGAGAGAGTGGCATTAATATGATGGTTTGTGTGGCCCATTGCCACCGTGACCATTCAATTCAAGGCAGGATGACTTGTTTTCTAGCGTTTGTTATGCGAGTTTGGTTCATGAGCTCTACAGAGAAGTGTCGGTTTCTATCTGGATTTGCGGGATTTGCCTGCTTGTGGCATTAAAGTAAAAGGAAAATTAGTTCTGCATTTTGTTCCAAGGCTTGAATCTGTGTGATGTCTGAGTCGAAAATTATGCTGTCGAAAATTATGCTGGTGTTCTACTCTTTCTGTAAGGCTGTAATGCATCCGGTGAGATATATTAAATGCATGTATAGCCACTCTGTTTTGTTGTTGGAAAGTCAAAAATAAAGAGAAAATCTGAAAATTCAAAGGAGAAGAGATTTGAAGAATATTTAAAGAAACTAATACAATGAAATTGATTATGCATGCACTTCCAGAGAATTATCCTTAAGATACAATTTTCCCGATGTGATATAAATGGTGTCATGAAAATCGTATCTCCAGGTATTGCAACTTTTATTATAATTTTCTTACAAATTGATATGTTAGTCCATGTAACACTACTACGTCAACGACAATCAAATTTAATTATTTATTTAGTGGTTGATAAGTATTACATGTACTTATAAACTAATGTCATGGTCCACGTGACACTATCACGTCAACTACAATCAAATTTAGTAATTAGCGTGATAAGTTTCGCATGGATTTCCACCTCAAATAATAAAGAATTTGCAGTAAAAATCACAATGTTTAACAACACCAAGAACAGCAGAAGAGAGATAAGGACCACATACAGAAGAGAGACAAATCACGAAAAAGAAGCAAACTTGAAACTAGTCTTTTCAAACGTGGACCATAGGCACCCGGCCCTTTGGGAAGAGATTTGTCCTTCATGTGAAGTTAACATTAATTCCTAGTCTTCAAACCTCTTCTACGGACACTGGAGGGGGCAAGGAAGTAGCCGTTTACTTCACAACTAGTATACAAATTATATTTTGTTAATTACTAATTTACAACATTGTTTTCTCTTGAAAAAATATCTTAAAAAACAAATAATAATAATAAACTTATTTGCTTCCAACTGCATGTCACTAATTTAACATCCAAATGCTGTATTTCTAACACCTGCTTTTGCAGCTTGCTTTATTATTATTATCATTATTTTCTTGTAACAGTTTCATGATGGATCCATGCTGTGCTGATCAGTGACAACAAGGTGCTCAAATTAATGGCTTTGCAGCTCCATGAGGAAGCTGTCTCTATCATCTGTAGATTGGTGCTTGTTTTAAAGGTCCGTTTTTTGCCACACTATCCTCTGCTAACCCTTGAAAATAGCTGCTGTCTGGTTTAAGAGATTACAGTCACTGTCCATCTTCTTCATAAGATGATGTCATTTGGAGACTTGGGGTGTGTTCACAGGGGTGAAAGTTGTCTTCTTGATCATGACCATGTATGATGTATCCATTAGATGCTCCATTGGCCACTCACTTCCCCAGGTCAATCTTTTTGTTTCCTTATACTTGAGCAAATTGCTCTTGGAATCAGGCCAGTTCAAGTCTTGGTAGATTTTCTCATAACTAACATACAAGTGGTAAAGTGCTCATGTAATGCTGAGGGTGTTTCTTTTGCATTTGTATATAGGGTGTATTTGTCTAGTTGTGGTGTTTGTTCTATCTGTGTTGGGCTGCACTGCACTGTGCTTGTTAATAAAAGTTAGCTGTCATTTATTGAAATAAGAAAGAAAATCACATAAAAGAAAAAGAAGAGTAAATGTACTTCTATAATTTAATTTTCTAAAAATTCCTCTGATTGAATTCAATTTTGATGTAAAAAAAAGCTTCTTTCCCTTGATGTTATGGAAATTTGTGCTTCTCTAAGATGCTTTATTGAGAAACACCCATTAGTACATCCAAATTTTTACAGTACAACAAGGAGGCCAGAGAAAAGGAGGGCCGGGGTGGGGGGCACCCAATTTTAACTTAACTGGGATGTGGCCTGCTCAAGAAAATGCCATAGAATTGATGGTTTGCTGGACAGATAACTCACAGAAGACAGAAGGCAATAATTGCAGTGACCAAACCGACTTTGTGGGTCATTTGTAATGGCATGTTTTGAGCCATGGAGATAGACCGGATTGACTTGGTCTGCACCAAGTGGGTATGACCGTTCTGAATTTTTAGCAATTTAATTTGCTGTCTAGTAATTCGAAAGTAAATGTGAGAGAGTTTTTATGGAGTTTACGTGTACATACATGTAAATGGGATGTTCAAGACTTGTGTAGTCCGGTATGCCCTATAAAAGTGCTCGAATTGCTAGCAATTTATACATCAAAATTATTGAAAATTTTTATCCGGTTAGGACCGTAGGGAGACAAAGCAAAGTGAAGGTGTCCATAAATTATTGGATATATATTTTACTACAAAATAGTTGCATAAATGCTATGTTTATAATTAATACATAGACATCAATTTGCAATTAGATTATAATTAAACTTTTAATCTCCCAAAATCACTCAACAACTTTACATCAAGCTAGTGAGCGATCGACCTCTAATTTGTGCAAACAAAAGCACTAAAATTTGAACCTAAAGACTTGTCTCAAACCCTGATCTTTACCACTTGCTGCCTGAAATTAGGCTTAAGTTAACCTTTTCCGTATGCATGTAATTGATTGACGTACATTTTTGTCATCTTGTATTCATGATGGTTACCACTTACCAGTGCCATTTCATGAACAAAAGATAATGATTTTTTTTTTCTTTAATGAAAAATTCTAAGGATATTACGATTCTAATTTACTTGGCAGCTTTTATGAGTGCCACGTGACACAATATTAAGAAAAAACTAATGATAAGAGTCGTAATACCTCTTCCTACACTTTTTAAATGTAGAGTATCTTTGTTTAATAACACCTTCTTCTTCTTTTTCAAGTAATAATAAAATTTAATAACCCTAATTTTCATGTCCCTTTCATCAGGTTAGCAAAAGGACAGGAAATGAACCACCAGTTTCCAATAATGATGTCATATTTGTCTGTGAACAGTGACCTCCAATCATGTTACTGTTAACAACTTAACATCCCCATGCAGGACCTCAACTGTCACCCTCACATGTACTTCCTACGATCAACTTCTAACAATCTCACCGCGTTTGCTTCTTTATGCACTAGGAGTCTTGTTCTGCCCATCTTTCCCACTTGGATCTTCAATAATTTATTCTTATTTCATTCGGATAATAAATATGAGAGTTTTTCTAAAATCTATGTATCGTAATAAGTTTTAGATTGTCAATTTATATGTTCGGACACGATCATGATAACAAAATTGTTGAAAATTTTTATCTTTGCCATGATATCTTACTCGAATTTACATGTGGTGCATGCCATGAGTTGTTATTGCATAAGAGAGATCTCTCGATAGTGCTTACCTATTCGAGCATGTGTGGATTCTGTAGTTTGAACTGTTCGAACACCTACGTACTCAAGTAGGCGAATTTTACTGGACCTTTTATATATTTGTATTGCATATAATATCGACCGTTCATTTCATTGAATAAAGGAAAGGGTTACAAGCTAGGGAAGATCTAACCCACTTCTAATCCAAATGGAAGAAAAAGTGGTCGACTTGAAAATTGAAAAAGGGGTGGGCTCCCCAACATACTCTTTATTATAAAACGAAGTTCTGAAATATTTAATTGAAATAAAAAGTAAATAATAGAGTCAAAGTTCGAATTCAAGACCTTTGACTCTAATACAGTATTAAATCACCACTTATCTATAAAATTTAAGTTGATAAGAAGAAGTAAATTTAATCACTTAACCAATACTTTAACACAGATTAACGAATTATCTTTTATAATAATGCTTTAGCCATTTGTACAGATTGGCTGCACATTAACTGCATCATTCAAGAACATGGATTTGATCCAATATCTGTTATTGAAATGCTAAAGTAATTTCATCATTGATCTTTCTTTTTTTTTATAAGGGTATAAATGTTAGATTTTATATTAAAAATATGAAAAAGAGCAAGTTATATATATATATAATATAATTAACGAGAATTTAGAAATTTATTAAATTAATGGTTTTAGGTTAGGTAGGGCCTCGAAAATGCATGTATATGTGTATGTAATAATTATCAATAATTGGATTGAGCTACCTTTTTTCAGTACACGGTCGACAATTTTATGGGATGAGCAACTTTGCGTCCAGAGGGTAGGCTACACATTTATCTCATGACTGACTGAAAATTGACCTTTTCTAGGGGCTATGTGACGCTCAGGAGGACCTAGCTAGCAGCTAGGTATTAGCTTGTGGGCTTCAACTCTTAAAATTTTAAAATTTTTCTTATATATATATATATATATATATATATATATATATATATATATATATATATATATATTCTTTTTATAAAATAAACTCTTAAAAATTATTTATTTTCTCCTTAATTTTTTTTTTAACCTCATGTACATCAAAAATTTTGGTTTCCATCATGTGACACTAGTACCTTTTCTTCTTCTTCTTTTAATTGGGTCTTCACAGTAGATTAAAAGTCTAATAGAGAGAAATAGCCCGGACAAAGAAGATATATAATTCTTGAATGTCCGACTACTTAAGGTAAATAGGTTTCATCAATACATTTTTACTCTCTGTCATAGAATTTGGATAGCCGATTGCAATAGATCTTTTTTCGCAACTCAATTATATATCTAAAGTTGTTTTTTTTTCTATTATTTTATTTTTATTTTATATTTTGTGGTCTAAATACAAAAACATTTGGAAAGCAAACATTGATTTGAGCTCTGTGGGGGGTTTCCAATGAAGGAGGCAAAGTGGTTTAGAAATTCTAAAACTTGTCTAGAACATGGAGACTCAAAAGGCTCAAGCTCAGTTTTCAAACACACACTCGTGCAGTCTTGGAAACATTAAATTAAGTTTAACGTTGGACTCTGGTCAAGAGGGAAGACTCTCCAAATAGATCTTTGAAAGAAAAGTATTTATCTATTGCTCTTATCTTAATGGACATTGCAGAGGCACGATTGTCCTCTCCTCTATATAAAAACACTTCTTTTGCAGGGAATTTAGATTTATTTTCAATGAAATTCCACTTCTCTCCTTTTTTTTTTTTTTCTTTTTTCTTTTTGGTTTCAAATTATTCTAAAAATAATTTATAGATGAAAGAAAAGAGGAAAAAAAATTTGTTTGTTTTATGTCCTAAGAACAAAAACATTAATAAATAATCCAAACACAAAACATTTAAAACTGTTTGTTTAAAGAACTTTAGCAACTTTCCGTCAGACATGAGCTCAAGTATATTCAGATCTTGTCAAGAAGACGACGACCATAATAATAATAATTAGTACCCCTCGTTTCGTAACCAAAATTTTCTCATATATTACTATTTCATTTTTAATTTGCTACATAATGTAGCTAATTAGATTATTATATATTGACTGCACAATTTATATATATACCCAGCAAGATATATTATGTATTTGCAAATGGATTAATCCTAGAATTAAGTAGAGATGCATTTAATGGTCCCTTAACTAAGTTCTTCGGGTATTGAAATCCTGCATGATTTGGGAAAACCAATTCTTGACCTCATAATAAGTTTGAAGCTAACTATGCTCCAATTTCCCCATGAATTTTGCTTTGATTTACTCACAAGTGGCTTCGAGATAAGCTAAAAAGTTGAAAATCAACATCACTAGTGCTTTAGTCAACATAGCTCTCAAGGTCTTCAACCAAAACGAGTAGTCATATTAATTATGGTTTGAGCAAACCAAAATGATGGTTACCACTAGGCGAATTTTATATTAGACACTTAATAGGTTTGTACTTTAATTTGTAGTAAACATCTACAAAAGTTTCAACTTCTAGGATCTCATTTCATGTTTCAAATTATATTTTAAGGCATTTAACGGTATACACTATCATTTCGTTCGAAAATTTCAAATGACATGACAACGTAGATAGGTAATATATACACCGTTAGATACTTCATGTGAAATCTAATCAGAATCATGAAATAGTTATTCTCGACTTCAAGAAATTGAGAGGATCCTGTTTCCAAGGTTCTAGTGTTTCAATGAACAAAATTAATTAGGCTATCATATATATTAGCTAGATCAGAGGTACAAATTACAACATAAAGAGTTTGGCTTGCCTTTAATGAAAAAATAAGGTGGCTTTTAAAATCATTATTTGATCAAAATTTAATAGTGACCAATCATAAACTCAATGGTAATTTTAAAAGCCACTTCATTTTTTTAAGGACACAAAAGTGACAAAAAAAAACTTTTAGCATTACTCTTTAAACTGATCGAGGAAAGAAAAAAAAAATGTGAAAGGGATGCCATATATTAAAATAAGGATTTGTTTGTTATGTAAACACTCGCTTTATTAATTAAAAGGGATATAAAAGTTTATTCTGAACTAAATCTCAATGCAAGAATCTTATAAATTTCAACCCCATTTCACTTAGATTTCCATTTTTCTTTTCTTAAACTTTTTCAAATCCAAGAAATTGTTCCCCAATGTGGATGGTGATCAAATGTAGGAACTATGGTCAATGACTACTGTTTTGAATATGCAATTAGTTTAGCTTGTTTCTATTGTCTTAGAAGCTAGGCACAAAATAATTCAAATTGTCTTTAGCCTTGTCCCTTTTTCTTTGTTACCACTACATTATTCAAAGTACTCCATATCTCCTGCTTCTTCCCACTAAAGATGACCCTTTTTCTCTTTGTCTCGATGCCATCACTTAGAAGAGGAGTGAGATTCCTTGTTATTAGCTAGGGTGCATGTTTAAATTTTCGACAGGAAAACTGTGAGGCTCGTCTGCTCTGGTTAGGTAAGCTTGATATATACCCTAAGTTGTCTGTGACAGGTGGACCATGCAGTACTCTCATCTTTAAAGCTGTCCAAATTTCTGTAAATTAAATTCCAACAATCTAATAACATGGATTTTCATCTCCTAGAATTAATGATCTAGCTAAGGAACCAAAAGAGAAGGGTGATAATATTGTTTCTTACTACTTCCTTGAGTTTTACGACATTAATATAAATTTGCATCTCAGTGATTAAAACAACAATATAGCTGATCGATCGATGCCCATCACTGTCCTTGCCGACTTCATCTCAATTAATAAAACAATTGCATAATTCGATCGACCTCTTTTCAGCTACTATCTCAACATTTGCCCATCACTTTCACACCCACAATGTCTTATTTTTATTTTGGTAAATATGAGTTCTACGTGTTGAAGTCGCGCGCGTTAATTATCGGAACTTCTACAAGTACGTGCTTTGGTGAGCAACAAGATCATTTTTATTTCATGGTTCATAATTAAATTTTACAGCATCTAATGATGAATATGTTGCCTACATTAATTATCACATCATTTAACATTTTTAAATGATGTGACACTATGTACACTGTTAAATATTGTAAAATCTAATATGAGTGACTTACTCCACATGAGTTAATAGCAAATGTAAAATGTAACGACCCAAGGAAAAGCGTTAGCCACATCTGCACTATCTCACCCCAAAAGGACTAGTCAATTTTAGAGCTTTCTTAGAATCCGTAATAAAGTTTAGTTTCACCTAGTAACTATGCAATGTGAGACTTAACACCTATTAATATATTTATAAACCACTCACCCTATGTGAGTTATTCATCTTTTTCTAATATGGGATCGGGGTGTTATAAACATCTCTCCTTAAACCCCTGACGTTTTCGTCAGGGTCACGTCATACAATGCTCCAGTACCACATGACCTGGCGTTACTAGGTGGCTCTGATACCATTTGTAACGAACCAGGAAAAAACGCTAGCTACATCTACGCTATCACTCCAAAAGGACTAGTCAATTTTAAGAGCTTTCCTATAATCATTTATAAAGCCCAGTTTCACTTAGTAACTAGGCAATATGAGACTTAACACCCATGAATATCTTTATAAACCACTTACCCTATGTGAGTTATTCATCTCTTCTTAATATAAGATCGGAGTGTTACATAAAAGATGTTACTTGATTGATTAACTATAGATACAGATTAACGAAAAAAATTAAAAAAAAAAAAAAAAAAAAATCAGTTCATGTAGTTTGCAAATTTATAGAATCAGTTTCTACTGTTTGAATTTTATACAATGAATCATTGTGGTTTGCTTTTGTGTAAAAATGATACTCTCATTATCATTTCTAATAGAAGTTAATGTCACATAGTCATTTAAACGCATCAACATTAATAATATATTTACTAGTTTGTAGTAATAATCTATCTAAAATTACAAGTATACCTTAAATACATTAATTTAAATAAATTTAGGGAATGGCGGCTGGCCTCCCCTCACAAAGGGGTACGGTGGCCATCGATTGTGAGGTGCATGCATAGCCACCCCTCTCCCGCCCCAAATGAGGAGTTGCCTCCCCTTCTAAAGAGAGAGGCCAGGAGCGACCATCCTTTGGCCGCCTCATATGAGGGCTATTGGACTTGGCGTGGCCAAGAGATGACCGCCCCAAATGAGGGGTGGCCGCCCTTACAGGAGAGGTGTGGCCAGCCATCCCTATGCGAGGGTCAATTACCACTCTGTTTTTATTTTTTCTTGTTACTATTATTATTATTATTTTATAATTTCTCTTTATTTAGGTTAGATTTGTAATTTAATTAGGTTAGTTGGTCATCTATCAATAGATTATTAGCGCTCATATATTTAAGTGACCACGTGGTATTAACTTTTGTTAAAAATACTAACTGAAAGATCGTTTTTATACAGAAGGAAACCACAATGATTTATTCTATAAAATTTAAATACAGTACGTGATGGCCGGGTTCTATAAATATGCAAATTACGTGGAATGATTTTATATTTTATTTTTCTCATTTAGGCCCTTTTTTTTACGTCGAAACATTTGAAAAATGTCATCTATTAAAATTATGGCATGCATGTTATCAAGGCCGTGGAGAAATAATTTTCCTCCGAGAAAACTTATTTTTCACTTTTGTAAAAACACTTGTTCTTTATAAAACCAAAAGAAAACATTTGCTCAAAGCGTTTTTACAACATAAAATGTAAGAACCTAAAAAAAAAATATTCAGTTCTCAACTGCAACATGTCACAATTTTAATATGTAACATTTTCCAAATGTTTGGATACAAAGAAATGGTCTGAAAACCATAATTTGAAAATCTACGTCTTCTTACAATTGGTAGGACATCTTAATTCATATGTTTGACTATTCAACATAAAAGAGGTCAAGCTTATCAAGATCCCTTCAAATTTTCTAACCGAATTTAAGAGAAATTGGACAGGTAATTATAAGATAACACTTATAAAATCTACACCGAATAAGTAGTTGAGCAGCGTAATTTTTATTTAATCAAATAAATTTCATAAATGTTCTTTTAAAATCACCTATTCAAATTCATTTAAATTCAATCCGAGAATTTGAAAGATGCTTATCGGCGAGCTTGCATGTAACAACAAACAGTAAACACGCTCACCAAAGCAAATGCCGGGTACCCGGTGCCAGAAATAACTACGATAAGAGAGAGAGAGAGAGTGAGAGTAGTTGTGAAACTACAGAATGTTCCCCCGGTCTCTCTCTCTCTCTCTCTTGGGAAACAACCTGCAAGTCTAATCTCTGACTTTAGCTTTGGCTTTTTCCTTTCTCCTTTTATCATCTTCTCTCCCTGTTATTTGTCTTCTTGGTCTCCAGAGGGTAATTTAATTTCTTGACTTTCTTCACTCACTTTGAGCTTACTTTTCTCTTTTACTAGGAAATTTTACCTTAGGTTCTCCCCTTCTCTCTCAATATTTATACATCAATCTCGTTGCTAAGCACCAAGCCATTCACCTCTTTGTTCTTCTTCCTATCCAACATCTTTCACCATGGCAGACCCCTACTCCAATTTCTTTAGAGGATGCTTCAACTTCATGCCTCTTTTGAATTCTTATCCTCCTCATCATTCCTTCTCGAACAACATCATTAACAACAAATCTTTCATTCAATGCCAACCTTCTTCACCGCCTGTCAAAGAAGCTCTTCCTCTAATAAATAACTTAAGCCCTACAAGACAGGAAGAACATGATCAGTCCTCAAGTAGTGCAGTGGAAGAGGAAGATGACAAGACCTGCAGGAACAAAGAAAATGGTAGGGAAACTGTTACTGTAGCCCTACACATAGGTCTCCCTAGCCCTAGTACAGATCTGCAGGGCTGTAGGATGATCTCTCCTCCGGCAGATGTACTGACAAATAAGGAAGAAATGAGTGTGGTTTCAGGGTACCCTTTGGACAGATTCAACAAGGGTCAGTATTGGATTCCAAGCCCTTCTCAGATTCTAATAGGTCCTACTCAATTCTCATGTCCTGTTTGCTCCAAGAGCTTTAACAGATACAATAATCTCCAGGTATGCCCTTCTTTTCTTTCTCTTTTTTATTTTTTTATTTTTATAACCCGAGTATCCATGGCGAAGATCCTAGGACACCGTGCAAAATACTCTCTCAATAATAAAGTTTACTCAAGGCTGGTCGAGCTTTAGACTTATGCTTCATTAATTACATGACCAAAATCCCTAAGCCTAGTTCCTCTTTCTTCTTTTCCTCTCTTTTCCCTTGATTAATTTCCTGCTCTAGCTCCTTCTTTGAGCTAAATTAAGTTTTTACCTATACTAGAAATTTATCTCTTTGTTGAATATATATATATATATATACACTACACACTAGCTAGGTAAAATATATTGGCTGCATGGCTTTTGGTTGAACATGGCTATCTGACTTAAAAGTGAGACTGAGCTGATCAGTACTTTTCTTTGTTTTATTTGAGGGTATTCATGAAAATTCTCCTTGTGTTTTTGTTACACTTTGAACATTGTGCTGCACCCAGTTGCAAGCGTGTTAATTAAGATAAAACTAATAAGATCTGCAGTGCCTCAGAAGTTCTGGTGATCTTCATCAAGATAACACTGAAATATTTTCAGATGTTCTTATACAAAGAAAGCTGGGAGGCAGGAGACAACCAAAACCATATGTCATTGGCAGTACTACTGGAGAAATTTGACAAGAAAAAGTCTAATAATTTGCAGCTGGAAAGACCAGTAATTAAGTCATAACGTTTAATCCAAAGTCCAAACGCAAGTATAGTAAAATGTCTGCATCCTAGTCTCACAACATGTTAATTAATTAATAGTTTTTTTCAGAAAAATGGTTCTTTGTACTAGAAATTCAGAGATGATAGAGATGTCTTTGTTACTTATACTATTCCGTGGTCCTTTACAGGCTGGAAGTGTGTTCATATTGGCATTGGTAAAAGGAAGTTTGTCACTGGTTTCTTTCTACGGAAAGAAAATAAATAGTAAATATATATATTTTTTTAAAACGTCCTTGGGTGGACTAAGAAAAATTGATTTACATTTGAAAAAAAAATTGATTTCAAATTTTTATACAACCCAAAGAGAAAGCAATCCCAGTCTATAGTGTTTTTCTATATGCATGATCTCTCTTTCTCTCTCTAAGTATGCTTTTTGCCTGGCACTGCAGATGCACATGTGGGGTCATGGATCTCAGTATAGAAAAGGACCACACTCTCTAAAGGGAACTCAACCAACAGCCATGCTAAAACTGCCATGCTACTGCTGCACACCAGGGTGCAAGCACAACATCGAGCACCCAAGAGCAAGGCCTCTCAAAGATTTTAGAACCCTCCAAACACATTACAAGAGAAAGCATGGGGCCAAACCCTTCATGTGTAGGAAATGTAGCAAGGCATTTGCAGTTAAAGGTGATTGGAGAACCCATGAGAAGAACTGTGGGAAGATTTGGTATTGTACTTGTGGGTCTGATTTTAAGCACAAGAGGTCTTTGAAAGACCACATTAAGGCTTTTGGCATCGGCCATGGAGCTTTTGGTATTGTTTGCTTTCGGGAAGAGGATGAACCTGCATCCGATATTGAAGTTGATCATGGTGATGGTGATTCCTCAATGTCATGATCAGATGAATGAAATTGAGTCTCTCTAACCTCTAGGTGAATTCTCTCAGGTCATGATCTGATATTGAGCTTCACTTAGTTATGTCTAGCTCAAGATATATGATAAAAGTTGCTTTATGCTTTCTTTCATTTCTAGCTACCTTCTGCTCCCAATGTTGCCTTACAGTGTAAATTCACCCATTTTTCAAAGGAATAGGCCAGGAAAGAAGTGCAAGTCTTGTGTTAGCTGGTGCCATTATATATACTAAGAGCAATGCTAAACACCACATATTTATTATACTTTTATTTTATTACGCTGTCTTGACAAAGTTTAGTAGTGAGTAATGGTAAAAAACATATTTTTATATTACAATTATTCTATAATGGTAACGTGGAAGTCTCAACCAACTTTTGATTTTTTTTTTTTTTAAATGATTGATTGTGACTGAGACGTCATAATTGTAAGACAGTTATGGAATAAAAATATAGTTTCTAGCATTTTTTTTTTCTTTCTTTAACAATGGCGGATCTAAGGGTGCTACTACACCTAACTTGTCACGTCAGTATAATAAAATAAAAGTGAGATATATGTACTGTGTATAAAATTTCTCCGACTATAAAGAAGGATTGTGTAGTAATTAATTCCATGATCATGAGCAAAATAGGGTAATATGGCATTGTTTGGTAAGGAAATGTGAGTTGGGGGTAGTAGTACTAAGAAGTGATAAATGTAATATAAAGTAAAATGAATGTATAAAAAAGTAAAAAAAATTTATATTGTAATGAATTTTTTATTATTTAAATAATAATAAAAAATTATTGATGGGATATAAAATTAAAATATTTTAAAATTGAGAGTTTTTTAAAAAAATGAAGAGGAGAAAGAAGAATTTTCTCTCTCGCCGATAAGCCCATATAACTGACTCAACATGACAATACTAAAGTTAAATATTGTAAAAGTGAAGGTTTGATGAGATTCAACTCATTTGGGTCAAATTTTGCTGGGTTAAGTGAGAGAATCTCTGGAAAAAATCATATAAATTAGTGTCTTATAATTAATGAACGGTCAAGTGTTGAGTGGAGAGATTAAAAAAAAAAAATTGATAGAGAAATTAAAGAATTAATTCTTTGATTTCATCCGTTAATAAAGATATCTTCCATTTAAGATGGTTTTTTTTCTTCCTTTTCTTCTTCTTCTTCTTCTTCTTCTTCTTCTTTTTCTTTTCTTTTCTTTCTTTCGTTTTTTTTTTTCTTATATATAATATATAAGAAAAATGTCCCTGAATGTATAACATGGATCAATTACGTAAATTTGCACGTTTTTTATTTCTTTTCATTTTATTTGTTCTTAAATTTCTCACTCCCTTCATTCTCTCTTTTCTTCTTCTTCTTCCTTTTTTTTTTTTTTTTTTTTTTTTTTTTTGTTTTTGGTAAATGTCGAATAAATCACTTAGTAAACGCGCGATTTGAAATCAGTCATTCACTGATTAAAAATCAAATTCTACTGCTTAAGTTTGTCGCAGATTTGAAATCAGTAATTCTATGATTTTTCTATCCGTTTTCCTAACGTTTGTTAGGGTGAGTAACTGTTTATCCACGTAGGCATTGACACATCAAATAAAACGACGCCATTTTAGGAATTTAAAAACTTCATATTTTATTTATTTTTAAACAAAATTGAAAAATGGGAGGGGTTTGCCGCCTCCCCCATGGGCCGGGTGTGGCCGCGCCATCCCCAAGCCCATCTAGGGTGTCTTGTGGGCCACCCTGTCCTAGAGCAAGGGGTTGGCGACGAGCCACCCCCAGAGGTGGCGCCGACCACCTTTGGGGTGGCTAGCGCGTCACCCTTAGCCTATGGGGTAGTTGCTCGACTACCCCATGGGCTGAGGTTGGCTTGCGGGCCACCTCAAATGGAGCTGAAGGTGGTGTGCGGCCACCCTTAGCCCTTGGGGGAGGCGGCGAGCCACTTTAGAGGTACTAGCACTGATTACCTCTAGGGGTGGCTCACAGGCCACCCCCCTCCCAAGGGGGGGTGGTTGCCGGTAAACCCTCCATTTTTCAATTTCTTTTTTAAATAAAAAAATAAATTTCTAAAATGGCGTCGTTTTACCTGATGTGTCAATGCGTACGTGGATAAATAGTGACTCACTCTAACAGGCCTTTGGCAAATGGATGGAAATATCACAGAATGACTGTTTTAAATCCGCGACAAATTTAAGCAGCAGAATTTGATTTTTAAACAATGAATGACTGATTTCAAATTACACATTCATTCAGGGATTTATTAAATATTTATCTTCTTCTTCTTCTTCTTCTTCTTCTTTTTTTAATTTTTAATTTTTTTTTTTAATTTTTTATGAAAATGGAAAAGGGAATGAGGGTGTGGTACGTACTCAATACTCATATATGCATGTAGCATTACTTTTTGTAAAATAATTGAGAAATGTTGCTAATCCAAACCAAATATATATCGAACAAAGTTTTCTTTTAAATTAGGTTATTTCTAATTCTTACATGATCTAAAGGCGGATGTGATCATCATGTATATTAGTTTATCAGATTGAATTTAAAGAATTTTTTGTAACCTAATTTGAAGGAAAGCTTTAATCATATATATCGCTAAGTACTTTATCTTTTGATGAGGTTATGAAGCAACTAAAACGAATAAATTTCTGTCCATATAATTATATAGGATGCCATAAGATCACCTATATAATGATTCAAGAAACACATTATTATGACATATTTGCAGAATCATCCTTTATTTATATATAATTACACATTGCTCACCTTGACAAGAAATTAATCAAATCAGAATATATATCATGAGATTCTTTTACAGCCCATTTTAGATTTAGATCTTTTTTTGGGCTAGCTTGTGAAATGTGGAGAAAGTTGAGTGTTAACCCCCTATGCTGTGTCCAAGCCCAAAACTCATCATGGGCTACTTCGCTATCCCCACGTTGATAATATCTCACAGTCCCACCTCATCCTCGCTCCTCACAATTGGAACATCGACAACATGTCTTCGGCTTTTTACGATCTTTCTCAACGCCTCATCAGCAATTGCAAGCCATCAAATGGGATAAAGATCAAGACTTGCTTGAACACCAACCGGAGCAGACCAAGCACAGCCCAAATTCAAACAAAGAAGCGATGCCTAAGGTGCAAGACCCTTTACTCGGACGAAGATAATTCCCCTACTGCTTGCTCCTTCCACGGCCACACCACTGGTATGTAACTCATAATCTCGTTCCTCATCCGCATGTTTATGTACGTGTGTCTTCATTTATAGATGACATATTTTTCCAAGATTTGCTTTTTTTATGAACAAAGTCGAGGCTTTAAAATAGAGCTAATCAAACGTGAACCTCTTTGACCAAGTAAAGAAAAATGTCACACCCAGTTGGAATTTGGTTTGAAGATATATGTTGCAGCTGGAGAGGCAAACTATATGTGTGTGGTTCATATGATAGAATTAAGAGGGCAAAAAGTAGGGCAAAAGAAAAGTTTTAACTTCAGATAGAACGTCTTCTTTGAAGTTCTTTTGGAAAAAATGTCCATAGAGAACCTCCTTTATCACAAATCAAGATCATCTATCCTGTCCATCACCATTTGTAAATATGGTACATTTTTATGTCGTTTTCATGTATCTTACCATTTGTAAGTGTTTTTTTTTTAAAAGTGTTCTGATGAAACAGAAAACAAAAACTTTAATAAACATTTGGTCAATCTATATATTTTTCAATCTTTTATGCAGTTGGGTTTCTATAGATGCAATATGTGGAGCAGGGTCTTCCAAAATTATTTTTGGTCTTGATGTTGGTCATATGATTTTAATGTTTGTAGGAGAGAAGGGATTGTTTGCATTGGCTCCACCGCACCAAGGAATTGATGGAGAGTGGAGTGACCGATCTGGAGTAATTGTTTACAAATGGAATGAAAAGAATAATAGACCAAACACTGGAAGTGCCAATTGGAAGAAAAGATGGAGCTGTTGTGCTGAGTATGATGAAAATGCCTCACCTTGTCGACGAGGGTGGCATGTTTCCTATGATGATGGGTTCACTTTGCATTAGTAATTTCATGATATATTTTATGCATCTGATGCAGATATCGATCTACTTTAGATTCTTTAGAATTTAGATTCTTTAGAAAAGAGAAATGGCAGGTCATATCATTTGTTGAATAGGCGATAAGCTAAATTTTGGATCTTGATTCTGGAATGTTTTTTTTATGATGATGGGTTCACTTTTGGCTTAAATGTATTACAAGATTAGCACAGGAAGTGGTGCTGAGTTGCTGACTGCTTATTAATACCATGACATATGTTATGCATCTGATCCAGATAGAAATCAGCTTTTGATGCTTTGGAAAAGAGAAATGGCAGGTCTTATAATTTGATGTATAGGTGATAAGCTGAATTTTGGGCCTTCATTCTGGAATGTTTTCTGGGAATTTATATGATGCGTCTTGCACTGATGAATTCATTTGGCCTTTGGATGTCTGCAGTAGCCAAGCGATCGGTGAGAGCCCCTTGTAAGTTTACCAAATTAGAATGACAATTAACAGTACTTGGGCATTATACTCCCTTTCCTTCTGTGATTGATCTAGCATTTCTTCAGTTAAATGATTCAGTCGAATTTGTAACTAGAATCATTTTGGTTGATGGTGAGAGAATTAGCATTTCACATTTTGCAAATTGTTCAGATTGCTGTATTCACCTGAGATGAAAGCTCATTCCATAAACCATTTCAATACATCAACAAATTTTGCTCTTGTGCTCCCTAGGTTATACCATGTTACACTGAAATGAATAGGATTAAGGTTTCACTTGGCAATCAAACATGGCTCCGAGGAGAAGATGCAACAGCCATTTATTCAGCTTTAATTTGGCCTATGATTCAAACAATTTTAAAAGCCTTTCTATTCATTACTGCATTTGAAAGATTTTATTGCTACCCTGCTGCTACCAAGCAATCCCCATATTTACGCAAAATCCATCATAATGCTGTAAAGCAAACATTTTTTTGTGCATTTCGTCTACCATATTTATACGAGCAAAAGCTTTGCATACTCTCCCAGATTTTGAAGTAGCCATAACATCCAATATGTTGAAGGATAAAAGAAGAAGAGCAAACAACTTGAAATTGATGTATATCATAAGAGTAATGTTACATATTATCCTTGTGTCCTCCTTTTGTTTTTCTAAAATTGATGTAGCTCTTAAAATTACTATTGAATTTATGATAAACCACTATTGAATTTTGATCCAATGGCGGAGGCTTTCTTGTTGGAGTTGCTGCAGTAGTGGCCATAGTTGGCTGGTGGAGGAGGAGAGGAGGGCTGAGGGTGAGAATATGGTGGCCATATATGGAGATGAAAAGGTTTTTTTTCTTTCTTCCCTGTTATCTGAATTGAGGTCAGGAAGATTTTCCTTATCCAATACTCTGGAAGAGAGCTTGTGTTAGGATCCAAAAGATTGAGAGATTACTTGGCAATCATGTTGGGGCATTATAGGTGAGATGTGAGACGGAAAGTAATGCTATAAGTCTTTATTGTGTCACTCTTGTATCTCTTCAATAATAATGTGGTTTTTAAAATTACCATTGAACTTGTGATTGACCACTATTGAATTTTGATTAAATTGTGATTTTAAAAGCCACCTCACTTTTATGGGGACACAAAGAACTTTTAGAATTACTCGAGATTTGACTCTCTTATATGAGCAAGAGTTATTCAAAGAAGAGAGATTATGAGTAATAATAATTATTCCAATTGTAAGGGATCTCAGTTCAATTGTCTTTGTAAATGTTGCTCTCAAGTTAGTTTTATCATTAAGTTATGTTACTTTTCACTTCCAGCTAACTTGATGTGTTTTAAGTGGTTGACATGATAAGCTATTTAAAACACGTTATGTTAATTGATATAAAATGAATGTGAAATGAATATGAAGAACTCTACCATTTGGAATTTGGCATAGAACCCTCACTTTATTTTGTAATTTGAAGCAATATTTATTCAAATTACAAAAAAAAAAAAATTGCAATGTATCCATTTTGTCCAAAAAAAAAAAAACCATAGGGGCCTCGGGTCTTGTGACCCGCTGCCATGGGTGGGTCACTAATTTTTATTTTATTTTATTTTTTAATTTTCTTAAACGTTTTTTCTGATATATATATATATTTTTTAATTTTTGTTTTAATTTTTTTCTAAATTTTTTTATTATAAAAGTATTTTTGTCATTTTAGTAGAAAGGGGTATATTGCAATTTTCTGTTAGTTTGGGGACCTTGCTTCAATTAAAAATTTAGGCAGATATTGCAAATGGCTTGGTAATTTGATTGGTACGTTTACTTTTTTTTTTTAAAGAAAAAAAGTGAAACTCCCTTGACCCCGCACTTTGCTATAATTTCACCATTGCCCCGCTCTAAACCAACACACAGTTTTCCCACAGGACCAGAGGAGGTGGACATTCCCGTAATTAAATCCCAAAATCCATACCCATCGTACACCGCAAGGCACGCAGAGAGTACCCCTAGATTTTCGCTGCGTCTTCTCCTTCTTCGGCTCCTCATCAAAAGAATCGATCTCGAGGTTTAGGGTTTCGGCTTTCGATTCTCATAAAGCCGCTGCTTTATCTCACTTTATTATATAATCGCCATGTCCAAGAGGTAATCTTTAATCCAGTTAAACTTTCTTTATTTGTTTTTTGGTCGATTTAATTAGCTATTATTGACCGTGATTTTCCCAAAATTTTTATATTTCTGTGGCATTTTGTAGGATAATCGTGCATGAATATCGAATTAATTGTTTGCCATGATTTTTTTTGGGGATATTATTGTGTCCTTGTATAAATGTTGAAGTGGCTACCTTTTGTGAGGAACTATTAATGGGTTTGAAGAGGCAGGTTATGGATATGAACATTTGTGAGTTATTGTTTGGTTGTAAACAAAAAGTAGATGCTGATCTTTTTTTTTTCGGCTTTGGGACCCCTATGTTGAGTAGGAGTTGATTTTCACAAAAGTTTTTTAAATTTCTGGGGCATTTTGTAGAATAATCGTGCATGAATATCGAATCGATTGTTTGCCAATGAAACTTTTGTTAGTATTACTAGTTCTTTGTGTGTTTTTTACTTAAAAAAAAAACTATTTCTTTGTTTTTTTTGTTTGTTTGAATGTTTAAGTGGTTACCTTTTGTAAGGAATTATTAATGGGTTTGAAGAGGCAGATTGTGGGTATAAAGATTTGTGAGTTATTGTTTGGTTGCAAAGAAAAAATAGGTGCTGAATTTTTTTTTTTGGTAACAATGATTATTTTTTGACCCATTTATCAACCTTTGCGTGCATAAGCCCCCACATCACATCCCGTTAATGACAAAGGTGGTTGGTTCAATCTGCCTTGCCGCTTCTCAAAGCCGTAGAGCATAATACAAACAAATAAATGAAATGATAAATTTCGGTGTTGTTGGCTGCTTAGGTATGTTAAGCATGTGAGAGACGATAAAGCAAACATTATTTTGTGTTAGGTCGATAAGCATCCTAATTAATTAAGGCAAGAAATAACGTTTTAGCCTTTTGGACCACCATGGTTAATGGTTAGGTCATATGTCGAGTAGGAATTGATATTCTCTGGTATATATTGATACAGAATTGTCTACACCCATAAAATCTGTATGGTTAGTAGCATTGACATGATATCGATTGATGCAATAATACTGGCTTCAACAATCAGCTGGTGTTGGGGAGATAAATACCTGGGGAGTTTGTCTCTAAGTGAGGCTTGATATAACATGCCTATGGTTTTGAACCCAACAATGTTATATTAATGACACACTATTGTTGCTTTTACTTGATGTGGATTTTATTACATGTGAAACTCCAATAACTGGTGGCATATTTAATCTAGAAAGTCTCTATGTGAGGCCTTGAGATAACACGTACGATTTTGGGCCCAATAATGTTATATTAATCCCTCACTTTTGTTGTTGTTACTCGATGTGGATTTTATCACAAGTGAAACTCCAACAACTGGTCACATAATAATAATAATAATAATAATTATTATTATTATTATTTTTTAAGTATGGTAACATATATGTATTTGTGCAGAACATGTGATCAATTTGGAGACTTCGCCTGGCCGATGAGATCTTGGTTTTGATTTTGCTTATAAAAAAAATAATAATATTGGTTTGGATTTTGCAGTTTGTTCTTAATGTGTGTAGTACTTGAAGTGGTTACTCGGGATTGAGTTAAACCGGATTTTGTTTTGGGTTCTATCTTTCAAAAAGAAAATTGCTTCACTCAATTACGAATTTAAGAATTAGTTCTACAGACATATGGTGACACTTCACATGAAAGCGATCATATTACATGAGGCTTCCTTGAATTGAATTGGATTTTCTTTTTTTGCTTTTTATCTTTCAAAAAGAAATCCACTTCATCTGATTACGAATTTATTAACTTATTTCTATGGGTATATGTTAGAACTTCACTTGAAAGTGACCATCTTGTATTTTCTCTCTCCTCCAGGGTTCTTTGTAAGTTCTTTTCTCATGGGGCATGTCTAAAAGGGGAGCATTGTGAGTTTTCACATGATTGGAAAGCCGCTCCAAATAATGTAATTTTTTTTTTAGCTCAATGTGCTTTCATATCTGCCCTTTAATTTCCACTCATTGATATTTTTTGTTTGCCTCATCATTGCTTTTTGGTGGCTTTTCATCGCAGGTTTGCACCTATTACCAGAAAGGAATTTGTACGTATGGTAGTCGTTGCAGATACGAACATGTTAAAGCTTCTCGAGGCCATTCTTCTGCTTCATCTTCATCAACAAATGCACAGCAATCTCTGATTTCAGATCCTGTTCCTCAAGGTTGTAGTGCTAGAACTGCATTTGTTGGGGTTACTCCAGTCCTAGGTACTCCCATGGAGATATCTGCTTCAAATAGACCTTTAATTCCTGCTGCTAAACCTGCATGGAATCAAGAGTTTGGGCACCATGATCCTCTAGATGATGAGGATATTGGGGAGCCTAGCAGTAATGGACCAGCTGACCATTCTATCTGTTCATTTGCTGCTGCTGGTAATTGTCCGCGTGGAGAAAAATGTCCTCATATTCACGGTGACTTATGTCCCACTTGTGGAAAACATTGCTTGAATCCTTTCAGACCTGAGGAAAGACAGGAACACTTGAAGATGTGTGAAAAAAAACAAAAGCACCTGGAGGCGTTGAAACATAGTCAAGAAATAGAATGCAGTGTTTGCCTGGAACGAGTTCTCTCAAAGCTAACAGTACCAGAACGGAAATTTGGGTTGCTGTCCGAATGTGATCATCCATTCTGTATATCCTGTATCAGGAATTGGCGTAGTAGTTCTCCGACCTCTGGGATGGATGTTAATAATGCTTTGAGGGCGTGCCCAATTTGTCGCAAGTTATCGTACTTTGTTATTCCAAGTGTCATTTGGTATACTACAAAGGAAGAGAAGCAGGAAATTGTTGAAAGCTACAAGACTAAGCTCAAGTAATTTCTTAACCATCGTCTAGGTCTCTATGTTATTTGTAATCCAATTGCTGGTTTTTCATTTCCATATTCATTTTTTTCCCCTCAAAGCCATCTGCTGCTAATGTTTTCTTTAGTTGGGAAAATCTATCTGAAATTGTTTGAGAACTGGCAATTTTCAGATACTGTTCAGTCAAGTTTCCTTAAAAGGGCTTTTGCTAGTGAGTTCAAGAAATTGATAAAAAAGCTAGATAACTAAGAATATAAGTTTCGTGAACGTTTATTGCTGTTGGTTTTTTTTTTTTTGATAAGTTATTGCTGTTGGTTTTGTAACTAATGATTTTCTTCTTGCAGGTCAATTGATTGCAAGCACTTTGACTTTGGGAATGGAAACTGCCCATTTGGGACTAGTTGCTTTTACAAGGTAATATTAGTGTTAATGAATATGTAGTTATTGCAATTTTCAATTTTAAAAGGTTTCTTGTTTGGTTAATGCAGCATTTTATTTTAAGCTTCTTAAAGTACCTGGATATTTTTATATCCTGTGTGTTAGTAAAGATTATATCTCATTGATAAGAGTATCTTGTTCCTTATCTTCCGGAGGTTTGGCAGTGAAGATGTGGAGGTTTTCTGTCATTTTTGTATTTGCATTTTGTTAGTTGATGATTTTTTTTTTGGTATTCTTTTCATCTCCTTTTTGTGTCATTATTTGAGAATTGAGGATATTATTATACCATCCAGTTTAGTGTAGTAGAAAGCAAGTTCAGTTTTGTATTTGAACGAAAAAAAAAAAACTAACTCTAGAATGTAAGATTCATCAAAAAAAGCTCTAGAATGTAAGTTAAGTCACCACAATAACAATATGCTTTCAGATTCACAAGCTTTGGCAATCCAAAATTATCTTTTCATTTCTTCCCTTCTCTTCCCTTTTTGAAAAGAAACACAATGACTAATCTCAAAATCTTATAACTTTCTAACTCTTAATGAAGCCATCTATGTATCTATATACAAGCCTGCTCCAATCATTCGACATTCTAGGATATGTGGCATACCACATTTTTGTCTTTGTTTCATGTATTATAACTCCCTGTCTCTTGGCTAACTTAGCATGCATCCTAGATAATTGATATAAGTCAATTTTAATTGATCAACCTGGCTTTGGGAATTAGTACTACATCATAATCTTTAGTGGTGCTTTATTATTTGGTAAGATAGGACTGAGCTGGCTCAGTGGTAACATGAAGAATAGGGGATAATTTTAGCCAACTGATAGAAGAAAGCAGAGTCGACAGAACCATAACTTGGATGACCCATAGGAGATTCAATTATATTTTATTCATAACTTTGTGATTATGCTTTAAATTAGTTTGCACAAATTTGTTTCTTGCCTGCGATTTGACAAGTTTGCTATGTGGGTACGTCTATTTTGTTTATACGTATGTAAGCATACATGCAACATAGCAGAGAGGAGCATCGTAGCACTATGATTATTAAGTGGTGTACATAAATACAGTTACAGGACGGACTTGTAGAATGCATGCCCTACTCAACATTTTGACACTACTGGTCTTTCAAGGGGTCTTAGTAATATCTACTGTTGGGATGTGGAGGTTTCCTCCCGGTTACTTCCCCCCCACCCAAAAAGAAAGAAAGAAAGTGAAGTATAGTGAAACATGTGGTGATGCCATCTCTACCAACACCTTGACCACACACTGATGTGAACACCACCTCAGTTGTCTCCATGACTTACCCCTGTTGAACTCCACAATCACCTCCATTGCTGCATCTCAGAAATCTGAGGAGCAAATACCTGCCACTGCCAGCATGCACCTCTTGTGCCATTTCTGCCTGTGATTGAGCAATCATTATTATCCTTTTCATCAGGTCATCCCTTGAAGCACCAGTGTGCCCCTACTCCATTAGTGGTGTCAGTGGTAGTACCTTCCTTTTTGCTTTTCACCAAAGCCTTCCATGTTGGTTTATTGAACATGCTCCTTTTTTAGCTTTGTGCAAACATTTAAAGAATTATAAAGGGAAATTGCCCTGTACCCCTCGAGTTTTGGCCTTATGACAGATAAGAACTTGGGTTTTTAATTTTGACAATTAAGGATATGAGTTTTGATCATGTGACAAATAGATCATTCTGTCATTTTTAACGGTAGAAGTGCCAACCGACATCTTTTCCGTGTAAGACCAATGAAATTGTGCCACATGTATTAAAAAGCCAAGTCATCATCCACACATGCCTCTAAATAAAATAAAAAAACATAAAAAAAGTTGAGGGGTGGCACCACCTTCCACCCCAGGCCCCCCCCCCAAAAAAAAAAAAAATGCGGCCGTGTTTTTTTTTGAGGGAGTGGGTGACTCCTCCACTTTTTTATTTCAACTTTTCTTTTTTTTCTTTGTGTGTTTGTGTGTTTATTTATTTTTTTAAATTTATGGGCATACATGGTGTAGTTGCATGGATTTTGATATATGTGACACGATTTCATTGGTCTTCCGTGGAGAAGATGACAACTGGCGCTTCAACTGTTAAAAACTTGACGGAAGGGCCAATTTGTCACATGGTCAAAACTTAGATCCTTAATTACCAAAATTAGAAACTCAAGTCCCATCTGTCACAGGATCAGAACTCAGGGAGGTATGAGGTAATTTTCCAATAAAAACAAAAAAACAAAAAAAAACTTCTTCTCCTCACCTCCCAGATCAAAGTGCCTTTTCAAATGCCTGAATATCTCATATGACTCCATTTGGTCTTTCAAATGTCTCATATCTGTGCAGAGAATTGAAACAAAAAGATTTCTAGTATATCAAATTAAAATGTGTATTAAAACAATGTGGCAGTATTATATGTTTATTCTTCATGCTCTCTCTCTCTCTCCTCCCCTCCCCTCCTTGTTTCCCTCTTTTTTGTGTTTGGCTCTTCACAGTTTCCGTAGTTTCTTTTTTGTTTTTGTTTTGTCTGGCACAACTGTGCTGTTCCTTCTTTATCAGTGAGTCATGTTCCTACAGTTGCTGTCAGAATGGCATCTTGTGAATGCTGTTTTCAGAGTTATACGCCTTTTGTTTGTCATTTACTTTCATCTAGGAGAGGGTTAGCTTTTTGACTCCTTTAATGGATAGAATTTTGTTGTGTTTCCAGCATACGGTCAAGCCAGGCTCGTACACATGGAGACATCTCAGGCCACCTCCACGAAGGCCACGTCCACACAGAACCAATTTTGTGGCTATGGATGACTCGTTTGATGTGTTCGAGCCCTTGGAAGGATTGGAGGATTATAATGCTGAAGATTTATTTAACGAAGAATTAACATCCTTGGAGATGGCTCTTTTATTGATGGATATGGGTTTTGATACATGTGACTCATCAAGTGATGAGGAAGATTTTTATAGCCCATGAGCTACTAGATTTAGCCAGTTGTAATCCTGTTGATCTTCTGTGGGGTTTTTTTTTCTTTTTTTTTTTGTGGGGTTTTTTTTGGGTTATGATTGCCGTGTTGTTTTGTCAGTGTACTATTTGTTGCATCTGCGAAAAGATTGCTTATAGTTTTTGAACTATTTTGACCGTAGCTTGTGTTATGTCGAGATTCTGTAATTTGTATTTGATATCTAGGTTCTCCCATCGGGGTTAGACTTTATCTTTGGATAATCATTAGCATGGTCCGATATTGATGTTAACAAGCCTGGATACTGTAGATTCTTTGGTAGATTTTCCATTGTGGGGAGAGCCTAAAAATTCATGTTTGTGGGTAATAGTGCATAGTTTCCTTGGAGACACTGTCAACAAAGAACATTGTTGTAAAGAACATGGTTGTAGTTTGACGTGTCACTTTGTTTTCCAAGGTTTTCGATTTACACCTTTTCTCTTTTTGGCGAGTTTATGCTCCTTGAAGCTTGATATTTTAACACATGTTACATCCATTGCTGGTGAAGGGAGTCCCACCATGGCATATGTTCTTTCTATTTGTTATTTTTCTTTTCCATAAGTGGAAGAGGGGTTACAGATCTTGTTGAACTTCTTTAGAATTCAAATTTTAGTAAAGGGTTCGGTGGACTGGGATTTATGAAGTGCTTTATTTGCAAGTATTGGCCATTACAGGGGGCTCATCTTTGTCATGTTATGTTACATATGAACACATTATCTGTGCTGCATGATTTTTTTTACGGGTTTATGTGCCTTTTCATCTTGAAAGTTATGATATGCAGCTGCTCCTTATTTCGTCTCTCATTTGTTGTCGCATGCAGTGTAATAAGATCCGATTCTTATTAGGTTCCTCTGTATTGATGTTCTCTTTTTGCAGCATGCATATCGAAATGGCAGACTGGAGGAGGTAGTTATACGTCATCTTGGGGCTGAAGATGGACACACTGTGATAGCTAAGGACATAAGGTTTTCTCTGTGCCTCCTATTTTCATTCCAGTTCTCCATTTTTCTTCTATTTCATTATTTTTCTTTTTATTTTTTGTTATTTCTGTTCTCCTCACTGAGTTCTGGGTTTTGTCAGGCTGTCAGATTTCCTTGCTAACTTGCATATAAGGTGAAGGGTTGCTGTTATATATTATAGAGTAAGTAACAACTCATGACTTGGGTTCTGCTTTCCATATGTGTTGGTCCATTAGGGCTTGGGTCAAATTGTTGATGTTCCTTACTACTAGATAATTCTATGTCCAACAAGAGCTTAAACTAATAAATAAAGCAATTTTTATTATGTAAAGTGTACTGCGTACCTCCCTGGTGCTAAGGGAGGCCATCAGAGTTCACAATGACGGAATGTTTTCATATGCACGAGTCTAAAGGGTTGCCTTGATCTTTGTAATACGCCCTAGCACTGTTTTATTGCCAAAAAACTGGGGTCATTTTTAATATGCACCAGTGAGGTATTGGCCTAATCGATTACTTGAACCAATATTCATGTTGCAGGATATCTAATTTTTATGGAGAAACCATGTGCCACTTCAATTGCAGAGTTCTCTTCAATTGCCAGTGTGACACTCCAGTTTGTTGCGAGGTATGAGATTTTATGCTGATGGAATTTTTATTGAGTTTATTCTGCAATGGAATTTTTATATGCTTTTCTATGTTTTATGTAAATTGGCAGTAGTAGCTCAGGTGGACACAGAAATGACATTCAAATCATTTTTTTTGGTTTGGCCCCGTCTCCCTTTGCAAATAGAGACTGAAAGAAGTTTTTTCCTGAATATTTTAGTTCCATACTTATCAAAAAAAAAAAAAAAAATTTTAGTTCCATTACAAGCCTTTGTAGCCTAGTGGTATTTATCAAACCTTTAAATGGTGAGGTGTTGGGTTTAACCTGTTGAGGGTGATTACTTGCTGTCTTTGATTACTTGATGGCTTACCATTCTCTCTCTCTCTCTCTCTCTCTCCCTGCAGATTTGCTTGCTGGAGGGGACCTGAACAAGGAAGGCCGGGGCATGCCACCGTATTTATTAGACTGCATTTTCTATCAAATCAATAAAACATAGGTACGCCATTCATTGGATGGATGTGTTTGATAGTTCTCGTCAGCTGTGGATAATGAATTTAAAGTAATGGACGTGCAAATAGCCGAGCTGTTACTATGGTTCCCTTGCCATCAGTGAGAAACTGTTTTAAGTCAATTGGTTTTTGTTTCTGTTGTCAATATCGAGCTATGACGACATGTCCCGCGAAACATTGTCTTTGAGGTTCTTTTGTATTCTAATCTAGAATTTGCTACTGGGCGGCCGGCAGGGAATAAATGGCAGCAAGAGCTCCGTAAAACGTATATCTTCTATCGTGTATTTTACTTGTTATTATTATTATTTTTTTTATGCAAAGTGGTTACTCTACTTTTTTGGAGTTATGTTCGTAGATGTTGGATTATGACGAATGCCGCTAGCTCTCTCTCTCCCAAAAATTTTATTGAGTTGTATTAAGATTCAAATAGAGATTTGTTTTCAATTGATGCATTATATTAGAGGTAGCATCTATTATACACACCAATTGCAGCCGCGAAAACAAAATATAATCATCAAATGATATACAAAATTTTATTTACTTTATCGTACAGTTAAGGAATCTTATCATTGTATCTACATTTCCTCAAAATCAGATTATAACCCTCCCAATAACAATGATAGGTAGAAAATATCATTCATAACATGCTCATATCATTTAATTCAAGCCAATATATCTTAATGATATACTACTGTTAATCTGTGATAAGCTTAATTCTCACATGACCAAGGGCTTTTACTAGTCAGAATTGGTACGTATCCACTATTAATTCTCTTCAATTTACAAGCCCTACCTTATTGGATAACCAGCAATTCCTACCATCTCGTCCATACACCTATAATAATGGTCTTCACTGTTTTGGTGCACTTTTAACTCTAGATGAATTGGAAGCTTCAAAAAAGTCCCTAGGGTTCATCTAATCTTATGTTGACACGACTCTCAAAATTTTGTGAGTCCATACTGTACGTGTTATTCAAGTTTTGTCTTCATCATTACCAAGGAAAATTGCTCCAACCCATCTCTGTATCTTAATTACCCATCATTCCTCTCATTTTATAGTGATCATACAACAACGTATGTTTCTGAATTTCAGAGGACTGTGATCAATGTTGGTGAAGGTGCTACAACTTACGAAGTTAGCTATGGTGGTTTCACCTTGGGGTACTCTAGTTGGAGTCTCACCATGACATTGGTGTCCCAAAGAAGTATGAGCAACGATATTGTAATGTCACTATTGGATAAAAGGAAATCTTCATATGGTGCACTCATTTGGGCCGACAACAACAGGGAATACACTGTGAGAAGTCCTATTTTGGTGTCTCCTAGAGGTAGAGGTATCTTTTGAGCTAGATTGTATGTGTTCCTAAGAAGGGTTGTTAAGGTTGTGGGATTAGAGCCCGCGATTGTGCCGGTAAAGTTTTGGCCGCTCGTGGCACCACTCAAGTCATGAGTATAGATCTGACCATGGTTGTGGCATGGGCAACACTACATGCGGTAATGTTTAGTAGAGAAATTGGGTTTGGAAGGCGATGCAATGCAAATAGTACTTACTACGATATATACGCTCTTTTTCAATTAGAGCAGATTCGGTCATTTTATAGAGGGCATTCAAGAAGGTCATTTTATAGAGGGCATTCAAGAAGAAGCGACTTCTACTTCTTGTTGTTTTCAAGACAATTAAGGCAATTAATTTTTGTTGTTTTCAACTTTTTTTTTCCCCCTTTTTTTAATCTTTTTTCTTTCTAAAAACTGAAAAAATAAAAAAAATTTAAAAATAAAAAGGAAAAAAAAATTTAAAAACTAAGACCATCATTTTTTTTTTAATTTTAATTTTTTTTAATTTTTAATTTTTGATTTAATTTTTTTTAATTTTCTTATTTATTTTTTTGAATTTATAAGGATATTTTTGTCTTATTGATTTTTGTTAAGGTTATTTTTGTCTTTTTGTTGGCCTTAAAGAGGACATTGACATTGTTTTGGTAGTTTAGGAGAGAAAATTTAGGGGTGTAAGATGAACCCAGCCGCTCGTGAACTTGACTTGGTTCGATTCGATTAAAAACTCGATTCGGTCTTGGTTCAAATAATAAATAAGTTACTCGTGAACACAATAATTTATTCGAATATTAAACGGGACATACTCTTATAAACTCGGCTTGACTCGGATAAGTTTGTATAAACTTGTATAACTTCATTTTTACAATTTTTTTCATATTATTTTAATTTTCTTAATAAGAACATCTTAAGTTAAAAGGAATTATTTTCCTAATATGATAGATATTACTTGAATTGTTGTTGTGAATTTAGTTTTATAGATTTGTGTATACACGAGTGTGTGTGGTTATATGTATGTATATGCACACGCGTAATTTGTGTATGTGCATAATGATTTTATATACATACATATAAACTTGAGATTATATTATTTAAGATTCAAGTTAATTTATCTAATTAACGCAAATGATAAAAATTTAACAATACTTAATTAATTAATGATTAGTATGGATTTATATAAAGGTAAACAATCATGATATTTACTTTATATAAGAAATGAATAAGTTTATTGAGTAGCTCGTGATAAGATCGAGCTTGACTCGTGTTCGAAATAAAATTAAACGAGCCAAGCTTGAACAAAATATCTAGCTTGGTGATAAGTTCGAGTTCGAGTCGTGTTCAAAATAAAATTAAATGAACCAAATTTGAACATTCAATGCTCGACTCGAATATAGCCCTAGGGGAAATTGAGACAATTAGTAATTTAGAAGATATTGACATTAGGGCAATTGATTGATAGGGGTGTCTGTACTTTTCCTTATTTAATTCTATAGATCTTCTCTAATGCATCTGAATGGACCGTTAATGACTGCATACTTATATATATATATATATATATTTTTATCAATTTAGTCGCTTAGCTTAATGTTATAAGAAATTAGAAGTCAAATCATCCTATTATGCTTGAATTGTTACTAATGTCTACTTACAATTGACACACTATTATCGAAAAAAGTCATTTAGTTCTCTAAGTGTTCGATGAGCCATTAGACTTTATAGCTGCACCTGTAAATGGGATCAATGCCCTAGCTACATTAATTTACACTAGACTGGATTTTAAACTTCCGATTAATGATAGCTAGGTAGAAAAACCTTATATCAATCAATGGTAAAAATTCCAACCAAAGCTAAATTTCCAACATATTCATTTCCTGTTTGAATCATCTAAGTGGTCTATGAGATCGATATCTAACATTCAAAATTTCTGTCTTTTCAAAGTAATTTAGAAACAACCTTATAATTTTTTTTTTTAAAAAAAAAACCAAGAATATAGGAATTGAATCTGATCAGGAGAGAGATATCTATGCAAACAATTCAGAATTATTTGACCTATGAAAACAATTCAGAATTAGATGAGGGGTACATATATGTGAGTGGTAATAAAGAAAGCAGCATAACAATGGCACATTGAAGTAGAAACAGGGAACAATAATAATTTACTTAAAAAACCTAGAAAGTAAAGGTGACCAGATCGGGTGGCCGCGCGACCACTAACTACATTTGGGGACATTACCAATTTTTCAAAGGTTGAAAAATATTGATGTAATTTTTAGTTTATGGGGACATTACAAATTAAGTGGTAATTTGAGGGGATGCGTGAACTTTTTCCTAATTTATTTGTTTTTGGTCCCAGAAAACAAAAGATAATACAAGAAAAACTTTTAACAAATTTAGCCTTTTTTTATTTTTATTTTTTTAATTTTTAAGTATTTCCCAATTTAATTAAATGACCTAGCTAGCACAACTCACAGGGCATGCAGAACATGATTAATGGCGACCCAAAAACGAATTGAGTCCATATTTTTTTTTTTTAGATGAATAAGTAAGCATATTATTAACAACTAAACCACCAAAACAGAGTTACACAAAAGCAACTCAACAAACCATCCAAACTGCAGAAACAAAACTGCAGCCAAACAAAACAACATCTCTCGACAAAACAAAACAAATTACAACCAAACAACAACAAACTAAAAAAAAAAACAGACTGGAATTAGTTCAAAACAGAATCATCCAAATTCCAAATCTGACAAAGCAAAACATTTTCTCTAGTCTTCTTGAAAGAGCCTTTCCCAGAAATCCGGGTTCTAACATCCCAAAATATCCTCTTAAGAATCTGCTCCTCAGTATAAGGAACTCCACAAAACCGAATAGCATTTCTAGCTTTCCATAAACCATGTATAGCAGATCCAAAAATCAACCTACACAAAACCCTCAACATAGTTTTCTTCTTCCAATTTCTGCAACCCTTCGAGAACAAAACCTGCCAGTCAAGTGAACAAGGCACACCAGGACACCTCTGTATACAAGACTTCCAAATTCTGGAACTAAAACTACACTAAAAAAAAAGATGATTTCTGCTTTCAATAACATGATGACAGAACCCACAAAGAGGATCTCCATTGAAACCCCAAACAAGAAGGCGATCACTTGTTGTTAACCTGTTATGTACTGCTAACCAAAGAATAAAGGCATGTTTTGGGATAGCATAAGGAAACCAAATCAGATGCCACCATTCAACTTCAGCTTTCTTATCCCTCAAGAAATTCCAGGTTTCAGAACTCACAAAAGAACCATTTCGAGCAATCTTCCAAACTGGCTTATCAACATGGCCCAAAACAATTTTAGGTAGGCGACTTTGAATAGCAACAAGATCCTCAGACCTGGCCGGATTCCAGCACCAATTCCCATTACTCAAAACAGAAGAAAGTTTAGAATTTAGCCCACTTCTAGCATCATAAACAACCCGAGAACCATACCTCTCAATCAACACACCACAAGGATGCCAATTATCAAACCATAAATGAATATTCTGACCATTTCCAACCTAAAAAAAAATAAAGTCCCTAACAACATTCCGAAGTTTAAGAAGACTTCTCCAACACCAAGAACAATCCTGAGGGATATTCACACTCCAGAAACTCCTACCTTTCAGCAAGTACATTTTAATCCAAGCAACCCAAATGGATCCAGCACAAGCAAATAAGTTCCAGATATGCCTCATAATAGAAGTTCTATTCCAAACTTCTAAATTTTTCAATCCAAGACCTCCCTCTTTCTTAGGAAAACAAACATCATTCCAAGCTACTTTAGCTTTAGCAGAATTACTATCTTTTCCATTCCACAAAAACCGATTAAACTTTTGACTAATATCCCTAATAATCTTCTTTGGAAGGATGAAAATCCCTGACCAAAAGACTTGAATACTATAGAGAACTGAGGATAACAACTGAAGTCTTCCAGCAAAAGAGAGGTTCTTTGAGGTCCATGAACCTATACGGCCTGAAATTCTATCAACCAGAACCTTACAATCAGATGCAGACAGCTTCGTAGAAATTAAACACCATAAATAGAGAATTGAGTCCATATTTAGTAAACACCATAAATAGTTATCATATAAATTAAAAAAAGATTAACATTAATCCTATCCCTGGCCTCCATGGTTGTTGGACTGAAACATCCTGTCAAAACAACTTCCTTCTGCTTAATAAACAAACAAACTTCTTGTCTCATTCCTTTCAATTGTTGCAGAAGCGTACACTACTGTACGTTATAAAACAACTTTCTTCTACGTACTATATGTATAAGCAAACAACTAGCCTTTGTATATGTACGTAGCTGCTGGTATGATCTCTTCCTGTCTTCCTTTAATTTCTCTCCTTTGTTTTACATTATAGAACAAAGGAAACACAAAGGAGATCATGGAGAGCAGTAGGCCTTTTTGTTGGCTTCTTTTAGCCTTTCTCATTCTTTCGTCGTCCTTCGTGGCTCAAACTCATGGGAGGATGAAAGAACAATGTCCACTCTATCGCTACAAGGCCACGTTGTTGAAGCCAGATTTTGGTGTGGACACGAGTGATTTCAAGGTAATCGAACATGGCATTAATGAAACAAATGTTTATCCTCAGGAGGGCTTCAAGGAGAAAGATAGGATTGAGAGGCTGCCTGGACAACCCCCCGTGAATTTCTCTCAATATGGTGGTTATATCACGGTGAATAAATCAGCGGGTCGTGCGCTTTATTATTACTTTGTTGAGGCTCAGCAGCCTAATGGCAAATTGCCTCTTCTTCTTTGGCTTAATGGAGGTATATATATACATGCCTGTTATGATCATCATCTTGATAAAATATAAAATAATAATAATAAAACTGTAGCATATTTTGGAAAAGAAAGAGAGAACACCATGAATTTGGAAACGAGAACATGAGATTTATTTGATGATTCGGCTAAATATTATGAGTATATTAAATAGCATATTACTCGCGTATATATCAATATTTATTATTTGAAAATACACATTTATAACATGTGGAGAAATGTTATGTATCTACATCCATGTTTATTAAGTGCCACCAAATTAATCCAATGCTCTAATTTGATGATTAATGTTGCCTAATATCTATATGAGCCAGGCTTTTCATCTCTTGGTTATGGAGCAATGCAAGAGCTGGGACCATTTCGTGTGCACAACGATAGCAAAACACTTTTCACAAATAAATTTTCTTGGAATCATGGTAAATTTATTCAATGACATTTGTTTTATTAATTTTTCACTAAAGGTAAAGAGCTTAGGTTTATTTATTTATTTTTAGATACAAGTGAAGGTTCAATTATATTTAAAACATATTTTATTTTTTTGGAATTTTCTCTTTAGTTGCAAACGTTCTGTTCCTTGAGTCACCTGCTGGGGTAGGATTTTCATTCTCAAATACAACATCAGACTATAATAACACGGGAGATAGAAGCACTACAACAGATAATTATGTGTTTTTGGTGAATTGGTTTGAGAGATTTCCAGAGTACAAGAACCGGACTTTTTATATATCTGGGAGAGACTATGCTGGACATCATGTTCCTCAGCTTGCACAAACCATTCTCTATCATAACAAGAAGGCTAACAAGACCATCATCAACCTTAAGGGCATCATTGTACGTCTCTCTCACACGCTCGAACTAGCAAAATTGTTGGTAGTTTGTCTTTAATTCCTTAATTTGTTTTAGACTTTCAGCTAGGCTCCATCATATATTAATTATTTGGTATAACATAAATACATGTATGAATTGGCCACTATGTTTGTCATGATTATATAGTAAAATTGTAAGTAGTGACCATGGTGTTGGGCCCTGATTATGATGGGTGGAGGTGCATTTATTTAAATCTTACTTAACTCAATTAGAATTAGAAGGGGGAAGAAATTGTATGGAATTTTGAAGTTTTTGCTCTCTAATTGGGTCAGTGTGGATGCATCGTCTCAATCGGGATCTCATACAATTGGGGAGTTCGAATTGGGTTGCACACCCGTCTATCAAGATTAAATTGTAACACGATTAGTATTAAACTATAAATGTTTATTAAACTAAAACGGATTGATTAACGCCTAAATTAGTTCTTTTTTTTTTTTTAAAAAAAAAATTATGTAATATTGTATCATAATTATATTATTTCACATAGATTGGGTATATTTTAATATATGCATCATATTGGATTATTGTGTTTTATGCAGATTGGAAATGCAGTAATTAATGATGAAACTGATATAAAAGGAACATATGATAACCTAGCGGGCCATGTTTTCGCTTCGGATCTAGAGGCGTCTCAAATACAAAAATACTGTGGTTTCTCACTCAATGCCTCCAGACGGTCCCCTGAGTGCACTGCAGCCATAGATGCAGTCGAAGGGGATATTGCCAACGGTCTTGATCTGTATAACCTCTATGCTCCCATTTGCTTCCCTAAAGGCGACACAGTCCAGCACATTGAAGCTTCTGTAAGTGCCAATTTTCTTTTCTTTTTAGAAATAATTAAAGATATATGTACGTGTTTGAGAAAAAAAGAAAACACCATTGGATTTGCATGTATTCTCTAAAATAGGATTTGCTAGGTTATATATATTCTTAGGCCTCAAAAGTTCCAAAGAATTTATTTTTGGTAATATTAATTAAGTAAATTCACCTCTTTTATATCATTAAATTAATGATGGTTACATATGCTCTAGAGACCGAAAATAAAATAAAATGTTGTATTATTTTTGTGTTGCAGGTACTAGAATTTGCAGATCCGTGCAGCTTTGATTATGTGTATGCCTATTTGAATCGGCCTGATGTTCAAGAAGCACTTCATGCCAATGTAACCAAACTTACACATGACTGGGACATATGCAGTAGTTTCATCAAAAAATGGAAAGATAGCCCATCAACCGTCATTCCCCTTCTGCGGGAGCTCATGGCTAATGGACTTCGAGTTTGGATTTATAGGTAATAAGCAAAACATCTTTGCCATTGTTATTGATTGTTATTGTGTTACGATTTAAGTGTTCCACGTACATGGTTTAAGTATAATATTGACCTAGTATATATATATATATATATATATAAGCATTTGGATGCCTTTTCCTTGCAAAGCTAGTTTTCAGGGGTGCATTATTCTACCCAGTGTTTGCATCAATCATTTGATATCAGAACGATCACTAAATCGAGTATCAGATCGAATGCAGCTCGTTGAGTATGAGATCAAATGAGTTACGGAGAAGGCGACATGTTTGCCATTGTTAATGAATTGTATTAATATAAATTAACATCATGATCCCTATCAAATGCAGTGGTGACCTCGATGGAACGGTTTCTTTTACTTCAACGAAGTACTCTATAAATAGTATGAAGCTTCCTGTGAAGAACGATTGGAGTCCATGGGCCTACTTCGCAGAGGTAACACTTGCATTTTGTCTATTTCTTTTTGTCCTACCAATTCATGAGATCAGGCAGACTTTAGCGAGATTAAATGATTCCATTTCTGTCACAGGTTGGAGGCTATACAGAAGAGTATGAGGGAGGCCTAAATTTTGTGACAGTGAGATTGGCAGGTCAGCAAGTTCCGAAGGACCAGCCTGGCAAAGCATTTGTTCTGATCAAGCACTTCCTTGATGGCACACCTCTTCCTGTACTGGTTCAAAATTAAAGAATATTATTGACAAAGTACATAAACAATTTAACATTATCATATTTTATGTTCTTTGTCATTTATGTTGCACATTGAGCAATTAATGTATAGCAAATATAATTTGCTTCCTGACACCGGACATAATAGCGATTATTCTGTAGGCTAATCAACAAGCAATTTGCAAGGAAGAAAACAGGAAAATTACCCCAAAGAAAAAGAGACAAACTTTGAATTTGATAAAATTATCAATAATCAACAATTGCTGGAAAAACGCCCACAAGCCGGGCTAATATAGCTGAAAATTCGATCTCTAGGATTTTACCAAAAATAGCAAAACCCTAATAATCCTAATAAAACGAAATACAAAATAAAATAAGTATGATGCCAAAAATCTGGCCCAAATCAGGCTCAGAATCACCTCCTAAACAATAAATGAAAAGTTACTATAAATGGAAAAAAATATCTAAAATTAAAAAATATTCTTCAAATATTTTGTACGATTTTTTCCATTCTCGGGCTGATCTTATTCAAGAAATAGTCGTCAAATCTTCAAATCTTGTGTCTGATTTTCTTCTGCATCAGTCTCACCGAGTTGGAAAGAATTCGTCCTCAAATTCGAATCATCTTTACCTCGATTTTTTGGATGGCCGATCAATTCATTACATCTTGTATTTCTCAATACCAAAGTAACTTGAAACCAAAAGATAAACAAGTTGCAACCCATCAACGACTAGCCTCACACTAAATTGAAATAAATCAATCTTCTCACATATTTCATTTATTTTCTCCAATTCACTCTCCATAAAAGTCTTCAAAGAATTATCAATTCTTTCTTGACCACAAAAATTAAAATTGTCAGCTAACACGCCGAAACCAACATCCAACTTATTACTAGGGGAATTTGATAGAAATCTTTCAATCCCAATATAATCAACATAACTAATTTCCTCATTACTCCACTGAAATCCCTCGTTATGTGGACTTTCATCAAACACATGGTAATCATTATTTTCTTCAATAAATTTTATTTCATCAACCTCTAAAACTTACCTCATTCAATAAATCATCTTCGTCAGGATAGATGTTGTCACAAATTATTGGAGAGACCCAATCTAAATCTACTACAAATTTTTTCTCTTGATCATATGACAAAGAATCTTCCATAAGATCTTCATCCATAATATCAATATCATAAATTGGTGGAGAATCCCAATCCACGAATCCTTGTGAAGGATCTTCAACATCTTCATGAACATCTCCATGTATGAACTCCTCATCAACGAACTCGTCTTCTTGGAACTCTTCATCAACAACAATCATCCCGAACACGTTGTTCTCGGTATGGAGCAGGATTGTGATACGGGTTGTTGAAGGTGGAGTTGGAATCGGAGTTCTCCATCTCACGATTGCCGACTTCCTGCGCCGCTAGACGCTGGGTTAACTCTGCAACTTGCCTTTGCAAATCCTCAATCATCACATCCTGAACGTTACGATTACGATGCGGAGCTTCCTCATTCGGAACCTGCCCACGACGACCACCACGACCACCACGACCATGAGCCATCGAAACTGAGGAAGAACTCGTCTCAGGAAATTGCTAAAGCTCTGATATCAATTGACGCCAGACAGAATAGCGATTATTCTGTAGGCTAATCAACAAGTAATTTGCAAGGAAGAAAACAGGAAAATTACCCCAAAGAAAACAAAGACAAACTCTGAATTTGATAAAATTATCGATTGGTCTGTTGTCGCCTATTGGACGACAGCTGAGCCAGCACTCCCCCGTCGGGACACTATCGCCTGCAACATCATCCCTAGCGCAGCTATCGCCCGTTGGCGAGCACACGCCTGGTACGAGAGCTCGTGATCCGCAGGGACGGTCTTCAGATTTGTAGATATTCTGTGTAATTTTGTTTTGTTAGTAACAAACACGTTTATTAGTACATAATCTATTGTTGTGTTGGACTTATAATTATTGATTTGTGTAATTTGATTGTGTTTATGGTAAATTTCAAATGTTGTCCTAATTTTTTTGTTACATTTTTGGGTAAAAAATTGGATTGATATATTGTGGGTTTTTTTTTGCGAAAAAAAAAAAAAAAATTGCATTTTGCCATGTGGCAGATGCCACCAGCCGACTGTGACCACGTGGACCTTGATCCACATGGCACATTGGCCACGTGTATTATACTCCACGTGGAGTATAATACATGTTGCCGACTGTGGCCACGTGGAACATAATCCACGTGGCCTATAGTCAGCCGCGTGGAACATAAAACACGTGTCCAATGTGCCATGTGTATTAAATTAATGCGGCTGAAATGTCAGCCACGTGTGTATTACACGTGGCTGACGTGTCGCGGCATGTTCAGTGTGACACGTGGTACAGTGGCGATGTGGATTTCGTGGACACGTGGCAAATTGTATATTTTGCAACAACCGGATCTACTACGCCGCGCACACGTAGCAATTTACACGTGGCTAACAGTTTGCCACGTGTATGTGCCCCATACACGTGGTAATTTGCAAGTGGTGAACTGCAAATTTTTTTGCGCCACGATATCCACGAAACACAATATGCACGTTTGCTTTAGTTTATATATATATATTCATGGGAATGTTTACATAATAGTGTACTCACACAATGTACACATTATGGTGTCTTATATGCATAAGAATTATTGGTATGATGGATTGTATGTGCATTGATCTATATGCATAAATTGTGTGAACTATTTAGACTGTCACTCAATACAAAAAAAAAAAAAAAAAAAGGGGCACTTTGAGCTGTTTCTATGGGAGCCGTTAAAACGGCTCCAATTTGAAACATTTTTAACTAAAACGGCTCCAATTAGAGCCGTTTTTCTAAAACGTTTCCAAATGGAGCCGTTTTTCTAAAACGGCTCAAACTAGAGCTGTTTTTTAAAATGGCTTCAACAAAATTTTGAGCCGCTTATACTTAAATGACTAAAAATGGAGCCGCTTTGTATAAAACGGCTCTAATTTGAGCCGTTTCTACAAAAGCGGCTCTAATTTGAGCCGTTACTATTTAAACAATCAATATTAATTGGAGTCTTTTTATAAAAACGGCTCAATTTTCAGCCATTTTATAAAAAACTGCTCTAATTTGAGCCATTGTTACAAAACGGCTCAATTTTGAGCCACTTTACAAACAGCTCAATGTCCAGCCGTTTTCTATAAATCGGCTCCATTTAGAGCCCTTTTTGGTAAAAACAACTCAATTTTCAACCCTTTTATCAAAAACGTCTCCAATTTTAAAAGTTAAAAACAACACCGTTTATAATAATTCTAACCATATATACTATAAATAAAAAATATATATATATTGAACACAATGCCTTCTTCTTCTTCATTTCTAAGAAATATTCCTCAAAGGGGTTACACAACCAGGGAAAAACGATACAAGAGCACAAAATACAATCACAATGCCCAAATGCGAGAAACAGAGCTCGGCCAAAGGCCATCGAAGTAAACTAGAGATAAAGAATCTCTACTCACAAAACTAGGAAAAACCTGGCTTAAAGCAGCTATCAAATGGTAGACTGTGAACACAAGCAAGAATATACAAACAAAAAACAAACAGAGAACCTAACATACAGGCTCCGGGAAAGAAACGACCGCTAGAGTCGGCATGTGTAAAGCACGCGCCTTCTCCAGAAACCCCCTTAACAATGAAAGACCTTCACGATCTTAGATTGGCACCTTCCGAGACTGGAGAAAAGAGCTCTAGCCCACACGCACATAAAACAGAAGATCTAAACTGCCGGCGCGTGCGGGTCACGCATCTACTAGAGACAAACTGCATGGCCTCATTAAGTGACCATCCCGACTAGAAAAGGCTGGCTACCGCATCTAGCCAGTTCTTGTTGGAGAAAATCCAACTGAGGATAAAAGATTTGACTTGGAACATAACTCCACCGGAAATCCACCAACACCCATCGTTCTTCACGAGCCAGCACTTGAAAATCACTGCTTGCAACAAGAAAATTACAGAAAAAAAGAAGAAAAACCCAACAACCTCCACCGGTTGAAGCACCAGGAGGATCAAAAACTCCGACAGCCTAAAGGCTTGGAGACAAAAACCACCCTAGCTAGCTTGCCCTAAAGGCTAGGGGGAAAGCTCTAGCACTAGGAGGGGGAGACGTGAAGCCTCTCCCCCCAGCAAATGAAGCTCTCGGGTTTCTCTCTCTTTCTCTAGAAACTTCAGACGTTCTCTCTCTAAAGAGAGAGTAGAGTACTTGGTTAGTATGTATATACAATATATATGTTACACACACACACACACACACACAAAAAATCTTTAGAGTAAAAATTTAAATAATTGGAGTCGTTTTTGGACAAATACGACTCTAGATGGAGTCTTTTTTATTAAAACGACTCCAGTTGAAGTTGTTTTAGTACCAAAATGGCTCCATTTGGAGCTGTTTTGATAAGGACTCCAGTAAAAAACGATTCTATATGGATTCGTTTTAATAGAAACTGATTCCAGTTGGAGTTTTTTTAGCTTAAAACGACTCCAAATGGAGTCGGAAGGCGTGCGCTCGGGACACGATTCTGTCCCTCGCCACTCCCATGTCATTTCGCATTAATTGCGAAAGTTTTTTTTTTTTGAAAACAACGTCTCTCTCACTCGATGACTGTTTTCGCCCTCCGGCCATCTCTGTCTGTCTGTCTATCTGTCTCTGTCTCTGTCTGTCTGTCTCTCTCTCTCTCTCTCTCTGTGCAAGTCTCTCTCTCATAGCTCTGACGAAGGGAACAAGCTCAACCACCGACGACCACCGACAACCAAAGGTTTTTTTTTCTTCATTTATTTATTTATTATTTATTTTTTCTGCTTTTTTATTTTTAAATTTATTATAATGCATTACGTTTAATTTTTTATGATGCCGTGTTGATTGTCTGCAACTTTCCACAACAGGAATATTATTTGATGCCGTGTCCTAACTGTGACGACCCGTTTTTTTTTTTTTTTTGAAAACGTACAAACGGATCTTCACAGTGGCACGACTATTTGCCGCTCAGCCAACATAGGTACACGTTCCATAACATGTACCTGATATTCAGAGTTACATCTAACACAGCGGAATATAAATATTCATGTGCGACGGAACACATATCAATAGCGGAAATACATCTAATATATAACTGTTATCGACGATAAGAGCCATTTACATGTCTAACTGATTAAAGCTTATAAAACATATTACACTAATTACATACTAAAATACGAGCTCAACAAATACATATGTCACGTATGACACGAGCCATAAATAAAATACCCAAATGCAGACTACCCATGAGTCTGTGACATATGACTGTCGCGATGTGCTCCAATCATAATATCCCATACGCTAGGTGGACGAGTCATTATCTATATCCGCAGAACCTGCAACCAAAGCATCAATGTCTGCACGGTTGCGGGGGTTTGCCGCATCCGTACAGGTGGAATTATGAGCCCACCGCCTTAGCATAAATAAATACACTAAGACCTCAGAGGTATACTATTCACTGAGTTTTCGCAAAGAACCAACTTTTCTTTTCTAGTCATGCGTATACTATAACAGCCACCAATTTTATAAGCTTTTGTTTGAAAACCCCCATAGCTGATATAGTAGACACCGACTAATAGAAAATATTTAAACCATACTACGCAGATGAGTTTATACGTAGAAGTTCCATTGTTGGATACAACTACATACATCCTCACCTACTATATTACCTTTGATCTAGTAAGATTTAGAAAACAATGGCATTTAAAACATGCAACCATCCGATATAAATATACATAAGTTCTTTTCCATTGAGACTCTTATGCATACTAATACGTCTAGCAAAACTACCATATATATCAAAAACATGAAAACAATTCAATTATCATGAAACAAATGCTGTGCATGCGTGTCGTACGTTTGCCTAAGGGAATTGAACCCCGGTCTTATTCTTATCGTATGCCTAAGGGAATTGAACCCCGGTCTTGTTTGTATCGTATGCCTAAGGGAATTGAACCCCGGTCTTGTTCGTATCGTATGCCTAAGGGAATTGAACCCCGGTCTTGTTTGTGCCATGCTCAATGCTCGTGCTCAAATACTATACATTTAATTTCATAATCATGACTTTAACACATGCTTTCTTTATAAAACATAAATAGTCCAACATATCATTTCTTAGACAATTTGCATAACTTAAATCTCCAATTTATACTCACTCTAAAATCACATATCATATTCATACTTCAAAACATCATCATAATTTCAATATACTTAAAAATACTCAAATCATCCAAAACAGTTCATAATCAACATATAGTTGGTTCAAGTTGTAAAACAATATATATTTTACAATTCATCATATATGAAAATAACACTTCTCAGTGAGTAGAATACTCACCTTGGCTGCGCGGATATTAAGCACTAGGTCTCCTAGACACCACCCTGCAATGCATTACTGTAAAAACAATACATTGCACATTATTGACAACTTCTAATATTAGACTCACATATAGCTCTTAAATTGCTCAAGAGCTAACCCATGGAAAACCCATAATATTTTAAGGGTTCCAAACATCTACCCATAAATCCTATACCCTAACTATAACTCAAACAATACTAACCCCAAGTATTTACTAATGGTTAAATATTAAAATTACCATTTAATTATCTAATCATAATATTACTTTCTAATCCGTAATTAATTTTACAAACCCGTAAATTACTTTCACTAATACTTTTATAATAATATTAGCCCTAAAATTATAATCACTAATCTCTAAATAATTCTTCACTAATATTTTCTTAATATCATTAACCTTCAAATTATACTCATTAAACTTTTACATAAAACACTACCATATTTAAAATAATATTAACCCATAAGAAAATCTTAGGGTTAACCTCACAAATACTATTTAAACTAAATACCCATAATTATTTATCTTTACTAATATTAGAACCTAACTCATAAATACTTAATTTTTACAAAACTCATAACTAATTTGGGATTAATCATCACAATAACCACAATTAATCCACAAATTAATAATCTAGATTTTAAACACTAAAACCCTAAATTAATTTAACCCATCAAATTAGAGTTTCCAAACTTAAACCATAATTTATAAATCACTACCCCAAACACAATATTATTATCCCATAACATTTATTAAAGGTTAATCACATTAAAATAATATTTTAACAAAATACTTAAAACTAATGTCTATGAAAAACTTACCAAAAATTTGTCAAGCAAAGACCAAATGTTCGGGAAGCTCCTACCAACTCCAAACCACAGAAAATCTAGAGAAAACGCCAAGGTAAACTCATTTTTACAAGATTTATCAAAAACCTCCAAAAATGCGAGTTTAGCGATTTACCTCAAAACGTTCGGTCAAAACGTAGATCGAGCTTTGAGGATCACGTTACCGAAGTCGGATCTAAAATCGAATGGCTAGATTTTCGTAGATCAGCATTTTTTTTTTATACGAAGAACCAAGGAGAAATTGAGAGAAAGCCACCGTTTTTCCGTAATAGCCTAGAGAAAAGAGGCTCTGCCTCCTTTTAATGCGTGGCGTGCGCTTACATAAAAGACAAGACCTGCTCCTTGTTTAACACCCATACTAATATTGATTGTCTTTTATTCATTACTTTATTGTTTTTTTCTTTGTTTGATTTCTTTCCAAGCACTAACGACTCATCTCCCTTTTTCTTTTACTATTTTATGTTCTACATCTTTCCAATTTGCCCCCTTTTTATTATTATTTTAATGCCCATTTGGCCACTATTTTTCTAAATGGACGTTCAGCCTTTTGATAGCCATTAAGTTTGCTTTTATTTTATTTTTTTCTTTCTTTAATGGCCATAGGTCTTCTTTTGCCAAATGGCCACTTGGCTTTTACAATTTTAAATGGCCACATGACCATATTGTGTGAAGGGCAAATGCCCTTCACCTTTTTCTTTGAATGTGGGGCGCAGGTCTGCGCCCCACCTTCCTTTTATTTATTTTATATATATATATATATATATAATTATTTTTATTTTCTTTTTATTTTCTATTTTCAATTTCTTTCTTTTCTTTTCTTATTTTCTATTTCTATTATTTCATTTCTCTTTTATTATTCATTCTATCTCATCTTCTATTTTATTATTTGTATTTCTTTTCTAACTATTTTATCTATTTTCTATTATTTTCTATTCATTTGGACTTTAAAAATATTCTCTTGCATTTTTAATACACCTAATTAGATTTAATCAATTATTTACACAAATTTCATATTTTAATTGCTACAAAAAGTCTTGGACATTACACTAACTGCTTAGATTAACTCCCTAGTCCATAGGAAATCATGCCATTATTTGATAGAAACAGGGATATGGGGCCTGTAGCGTTGAACTATAATGTCAAATTGAGACATCCATTTCACATTTTAAACTAACTTAAACTTAAAGTACCCCATCTTTTGAAAATTAGTACTGTAGAGATTAAAATTATTTATTTGATATGCATTATCTCTCAATTGATAATCTGATATAAAAGAGGTACTCATTAATTTGTAATATGAAAAGGTTATGAATTTGGCAAGAAAGTAGAAACCAATTGAGTCTAAAAAAATTTAAAGAAGATAATTTTAACAAAGGTGATATAAGGTGTATTACCATATTAACTCAGAAACAACAGAATCAGGTAGTTCCTATAACTCATTTCTGGCTCATTCAACCATGGCATGAACTTTTGTTACGTTTCCCTAAGTTATACCGCTTTTCCTTCGAAGCCTACACTCTCAATATTAATTTAAATGGAATCCTTAAAGCCCACTAATTACACCAAGATAGCAGGTTAAATCACAAACACGCAGTTGAAAGAAAAGAAAATTTGAAAAGAGAAGACAAAACATATCATTTAAAATATTATTGGTGGTAATCTACCAAAAAAGCCAATTTCGAACAGCCAAAACTCTTATGAGAACATTTTTAAACTCATCCATTAAACTCCCTTAAAGTAGTTTAGTAGCCAAATTAGAACCTGGTGTTTACAGAGATTATGTCAAAAAGGTCACCAAAAGTTTACCATGTTTTGTTTTTAGCAATTAGAAGCAATTATTCCTGTATCAAGTCTTTCATAGTTAAAATGTCACCTTCTAATTATAATCAAGAAGATTTTAAAACAATATATTTAATAGAAAACCAAAGTTCATTGACATGAGGAAGAATAACAAAGGGCAAAGAATCCTAAAACAAAAGGGAAGCAACTATAAATGTAGAGATCCATTACCAAATGAGGAAGATATCTCAACATAGGAACCTTCTATCTTTCTGTCTTTTTGAATTTTTTTTTCCTTTTGTAAATTCGGGATCTTTTTCCCTCATTGTTATTTGTCTCTTTTTTACTAGAACTTTCAAGAGTTTGTAGTTTGTTAAGATTGTATTTGAGGTGAAGCCTGATGTTTGCATTAGAGCTCAACTGATGTTTGTGGCTCTCTGGTTTTGATTTGTTCTTTACTTTTAACCACTTCTGATCCGTTGTAGTGAGTATATCTTATAACATATATAAGTAATATGAGCATATATATATATATATATATATATATATATATATATATATATATATATATATATTAGCTTATTAGTATATTGATACTAAGTAACTAAGTAAATATAGTTAAGTATAGCTAGTATGAAAATAAAAAATCTAATGACGGAATTAAGAATTTAACTTGGAGACCGGATTGCATTATACCCAGGTTGTTGTTTAATCATGCCCCAACTTAAATTTGAACTTCAAATTTAAGACCCATTAAATGTGAAAATAAATTCATGACTCAGGACCAAATGAATTTAAGAAGAGGCCGCGTTGTCTGAGATAATGCTCTAAGTTATCAACTCCTTTTTTCAATTCTTTGCCAAAAAGAGAAAAAGAAAAAAGAGATTCTAGTCATCAATCGACCTAGCAATACAAGGCATTGTCGCTCCAATTGCAAAAGATCCTTAAGTGTTTCTGTGTCTACTCTTCATACTTCAAATTCCCATGACAAGCACAAAAAAAATGATATTATCTTTTCCAGGCTCATTGTAAGCTTATAAATACATGCAGGCCAAATTGGAAATGACCATGAAAACGGTACGGTAGCCACTGTACTATAGATATAAAAGGATTAGTCAGGACATTTTATTTTATTTTTTTTTTTAAATTTCTTATGGGTAGGTTAGTTAAAACTATTACATCAACATTGTATGATAGTTACTATAACATCAATGGTAATTTGTGGTTTAGGGTTTAGGTTTAGGGTTTATAGTCCTTAATTTGTGTTATATATTTGTAACCATTTTGTGTATTATAATGTAGTAAGCTAAATATGGACAAGAGTTGGATGACGAAGTGGAGAGGTTCGAGGGAGTATATGGAAGGGGCTGAAGCGTTCGCGAAGTATGCAGTTACGAACTCCAGAAATAAAAATTCAATTGTGTGCCCATGCAGGAAGTGTGGCTTGAACATGAGCTTACAGCCAGAAGAAGTATATGACCATTTGACTGGTGGAAGGGGAATTATGTCTAATTACACTGAATGGATTTGACATGGGGAGAAGATTAGGGCTCTTGTACCTAATAAAGTACCTATTGTTGAATCTCCCAAGCTGGCTCTGGTTGCAAATAATGTACTAATACTCGACGAGTCAAGAACGATACAGTCCATGCTGCAAGATGTTTTTGGCATACATAATATTTGGGCAGACGATGGTGAGTGTTAAGTGGAAGTGCAAGCCGGATATGTACCTGAAGCAGTTGATGAAGAAATAGATGAGAGTGTCAAAAAATTCTACAACTTAGTTCAGGATGCAGACAAGTCACTTCATGATAAAACACAATATAACAAACTGTTAGCTATTGTTCATCTATACAACTTGAAGTGTATGGGTGGACTCAGTAATAAGCCTATTGCGATTCAGATTGGGCCGGTGATCCTGATGATCGCCGGTCTACCACTGGTTTTGGGGTTTTCCTTGGCTCTTGTCTTATTTCATGGTGTGCTAAGAAGCAGTCCGTTGTGGTTCGATCCAGCGTGGAAGCCGAATACCAGCCTATGGCTATGGCTACTACCGAACTTTATTGGCTTCGCATGTTACTTAAGGATCTTCATCTCCCCCTCAACGTTCCTCCAATAATTCAGTGCGACAACCTTGGCACCAGGGCTCTCGCCTCTAATCCTATCTACCATGCTCAGACCAAGCATATAGAAGTTGATTATCAATTCATAAGGAAAAAAGGTCTTGAACAAAGACATCAGCCTTGGATTTATCTCCACTTGCAACCAACCAGTAGATATCTTCACTAAAGGGGTTATTGCCTCCAGGTTTTTCAATTGCTCCGCGACAAGCTCCTGGTTTGTCCCCTGCCCATTCGCCTGAGGGGGGATGTTAACTAATCTCCTACAGATGCCTTCCAAGTCACACAACAGACCATCTAATATTACCATATAGAGATGCCGACAATCAATCCATCACAGATCATGGAGAACCTTCAATGCATGAAGAGATGCACTCATCAAGACTATCGTGAATTATGGAACAATTAGCATATGCAGCAATCAATCAGATATGCAGCAATCGCACAAGGAAGGTATATGCAGCAATCAATCAGCAGTAAAGGCAATTCAAGTATAGAAGGAATTCGGTCAATCATCCAGATTAGGAAACTTATTATTCATTGTCATTTTCCATGTAAACTCAGTGTGTATATAAAGGATGTATACTGCAGTCTGCAGAGAAATAATTCATTGAGATTTTCACTCACTTGGTGTTAAGATCTTTCATTTTTATGGGATTTGTTTGGGCTAGATTAAACTTTTGAGATTGTGGGTATACCTCCAGAGATTGCTTGATTTTCTTTCTGCATTTTCTTCTTTTACTGAACAATATGGGTACCATTGGTTTGCTTTGATTTTCTATTTTCTTTGGGTGTGTTGATTCAAATATTTTAATTAGTGCTAGTAAGATCATAATTTAGTAAATCAAAACTCAGTTTAAGAGGACTCTATAAGGTAAGCCATTGGGGAATTTTTATCCATATAATTTGGAGATACAGCACACAAGTACCTGAGAGTGTGAAATATTAGCTTAGATGATGGGTTGGGGGATTCCGAAACGACAATGGTGGATAAGAGGTCCTTGGACTTATGAGTTGCTCATAGAAGAGGAGATTGAAGCGTAGGAAATATGATATGGACAACCGAGTGAACCCAATTAAAGTAAGATTTGTAATTTATATGTTGGTCTCTGTGTCAGTTCATAATTTACTTTAGGCTTCAAGATGTTAATATTCTGGATATTATTGGGATATATAGACAAGGTATTTAATTTCTATTATATGTTTTCACTTGTCATTGCGTTTCTTGCTTTAATTAGAATATTTTAATGGTTCTATTGAGTTTCATTAGTTATTTTTACTTGGTGATTACATTTCTTAGTCTATCTTCTACTGATGATTCTGTATATCCTTTCTGAAATTCCTGATTCCATTATAAACTATGGTATTGGTAGCACAATCCTACTGCCAGCCTGGTCTGTAATATGGCAACTATATATACACACACACTCAAAAGTATATATTGTATCAATTACTTTTTAAACATGATCAACGTAACTTTTTCCTTTTTGGGGCTAAAACATATTCAGTTTCAGATTTATATAAATTGTTCTTGTTCAATGCTTCAATTTAGTGCACTAATTAAAGTCAGCTTGTTTCGTGAACTTCCGGTCTCCAAGTGGACCTGGTCTTTTGTTCAAACTCATAAATATTAATTGACCATTTGGTACCCTGGTTATTTAGTAGTTCATGTAGGAGAATAAAGTTTAGTTTGTTTAGAGAGTAAACTTCATTAGATGAACTAGTCTACTTGACTTCTAGGTTATTATCTAGTCTTAATTATAAACGAATTATTGATAATTATTTTTATGGGATTAGTTTTATATGTTTAATTTTTAAAAAATAAAACATGATTTTTTTTTACGCCTTTATTCTTAACGGTTTGGACAGACGTCAATAATGACACGTCACTAACTGTGCACTTTTTTTGTAATGTTTTTCTACTTAACCTACCATTGGGTTTGTGATTGATCGTTATTGAATTTTTATCAAATTGTGATTTTAAAAGCTATCACATTACTACATTATCGGAGGGACACAACATAAATTATTTGTAGAATTACTACTTAAGCCAAGGTGGATAGATAGGATTAATTCTGTTTGTTCTTTGTGCTATGTTAAGTATGTTATTGAAACGTATGCTGTTAAAACTACTTTCAACGGCCAGCTATATATATAAATAAGGAAAATGATAGATTTACAACACCACCACAACAACTGCACAATACCCCCTCACATGGGAGTGAAGCTCAGTGTGTGGGGCCCACCCCTATATGAGGAGGTGTTGTGCAGTTGTTGTGGTGGCATTGTGTAGGAATCAAATCCCTATAAACAAACAATCCATGACCGCTTTCCTCGTATTCTTTGTCTCTCTTTCGTTTTACATTCTGTAGAGAGAAAGGAGACACAAATTAAGCGCAATTAATGGAAAGTAAGCCTTTTTGTTTGGTTCTTTTGTCATTTCTCGTTCTTTCATGCTTTGTGGCTGATCAAACTCATGGGAGGAGGAAAGAACAAGGCGTTCTCCATCTGGGCAAGTCCACGTCCAAGCCATATTTTGGTGTCCACAGCAGTCTTTTGGAGGCTATTGAACCTGAAGATGTCATTGTAACCAATGTTCTTATTCCTCAGGAGGGCTCGAAGGAGAAAGATAGGATCGACAGATTTCCTGGACACCCCCCTGTGAGCTTTTCTCAGTATGGTGGCTATGTCACGGTGAATCAATCGGCGGGTCGTGCCCTTTTTTATTACTTTGCCGAAGCTCAGCAGTCTAAGGATACATCTCCTCTTCTTCTTTGGCTTAATGGAGGTATTCATATATACCTGATGTTGACAAAAATACAAAATAATGGCATTTTTTTTTCATTACTTTCGTCTCTCTTTTCCTTGGTATTTATTTGAAAGAACTGAATAATGTATGGGGCATTTTTTTTTATCCTCTTTTTATTTGAATAAAAAGCAAAAACAATAAACAATATGAAATTTTATAATAGTACGTATGAAAACTTAATTAACTACTCATTTTATTTTTATTGTTTCCCAGTAATAACAATAAACTTGTCTTGGAGTTGGCATAGACGGATCCTCTCAAGTTGGTTTCAACCGGAGAGGAGCCGGTACTTTATAAGTGGAGGGCAAAATTGTCGGGATTATACATTTATTAGCTTCTTATATTTTTAGCATTAACGACTTATTAAATTGAAATAAACATCTATATTAAGTGCCACCTATAGCTAGTTAATCGTATGTTCTAGTTCGATGATTAACCTAGCTAGCTTGCTTAATATATGTACAGGCCCAGGTTGTTCATCTTTGGGTATTGGAGCAATGCAAGAGTTGGGCCCATTTCGTGTGCGGAGCGATGGCAAAACACTTTACGCAAACAAATTTTCTTGGAATCATGGTAAATTTATCTAGTAACATTTGTTTTTTCTTTAAATTTTTTGTAAAACATTGAGAGTTTAGATATATATGTTTAAAAAATAATATTCTATTTTTTTTTTGAAATTTTCTCTTCAGCTGCAAATGTTCTATTTCTTGAGTCACCTGTTGGGGTAGGATTTTCATACTCAAATACAACATCAGACTATGATGATAAAGCGGGAGATAAAGCCACTACAACAGATAGTTATGTGTTTTTAGTGAATTGGCTCGAGAGATTTCCCGAGTACAAGAACCGAGCCTTTTATATTTCTGGAGAAAGTTATGCGGGATACTATGTTCCTCTGCTTGCAAATACTATTCTCCGCAATAACAAGAAGGCTAACAAAACCATTATCAACCTCAAAGGGATCATTGTACATCTCTCTCTCTCTCTCTCATACACTAATAATTGGAATGTTAGGTTCTTTGGCAAATAGTTAGAAATTGCTAGTAATTTGTGAGTAGTAAATGTGAGGGAGTCATTATGATCGGGGCTCATCTGCTTAAACAGAAATTGCTAGTAATTGGGGCAGCAAAATTGTTAATTAAATGAAAGTGGATGTTCCCACGTACTTGAAGGACAAATGGCTTTGTAATTATTCCTTTTTCTTTCTAAAATTATATACATTAATTAATTACTAATGTATTTATAATTATATTTCACATAGATTGCATCATACTGAATTTGTGTATATTTTGCAGATTGGAAATCCAACAATTAATTTTGAAGCTGAAAGAGCAGGAAGCTTTGAATTCTGTTCAAACCATGCTCTCTCTTCGGATCGAGATGTGTCTCGAGTCCTAAAATACTGTAATTTCTCCTTACCGAATGAAAAATTCAGCAATGCGTGCAAAGAAGCCTGGGACGCATCAATAACTGATGTATTTGGAGTTGATAGCCTAAATATTTTGATTTCTCCATCTATTGATTGCATGAAAGTCAACCTCACAATTCCGCCCAAGAAAGTTTCTGTAAGTGACAATTTTTCCTTTAAAAGTAATAAAGATTTTTTTGAAGAATAGACCATAAGTATATATATATATATAGGAGCTATACAAAAGGTTCACCTTAAAGAATTAAAACACGTTTGAGTTTGAAATATGTTGTATTGCTTGAATTCATGCATTCATTGTACACACGTACGGTATATATATATATATATGTAGGAATTACAAGAGAAGAATGATGTCAAGCCATTAGTAGTAGCACAGTAGATTTGTAAAGAGAATTTAGGCCTTCATATTTATATGAGAAATTTATACCTTTTGACAAACACAAGGTTTGAAGATAGAACTTCCTCAAGCATACTTTTTTATTAATAATTCTCCCTTGAAATAGATGATCAAAACTAATTGGTTACAAACATAATTACTAATCCAAATAAGACTCTTAAACTATATAAGTTACTAGGATTCTAATTCTACTAAAAATAATCGGAATCAAAGTACTCCTTATTAGAGATCTAATCCTTATTTTGTCCCCCCATTTTTTTTCTTCAATGCCCCCCCCCCCCCCCCCCCCCTCCCCCCAAATTCTGAATACTGGCTCCGCCCCTGCTTACTGGACTCGAACACGACTCTTACTAGACCAAATAATTATGACTGTATAAAAAAATATCTCTGTACAGTTGTTACTTTGGTTTAAATTACAAACTTTCATCCATTATTGCTTTTAAGGACAGAGATAACTAGCTCAAGTAGTTTGTATTGTCCATCTTAATTGATACCTACTGAACAATATTTGGGAAACTAAAGTTATGTTTGGTACACAGAATGGCTATTCTATTAGGAAATTAAAATAAATATATTTTTTTTTATTGAAAATAGCAAAATGTGGATTGAAATAGTATTGTAATAGTCAACTTCTCATAGACAATGGGAATAGTTATACCCAGTGTTAGATCCTTATCATATACTCTACAACCAATCGTTAACAAACTACACGAACAAAATATTCAAATTACAGATGGACTACAAATCATACGAAGGAAGAGCACCCAAGCTATCCTTATCATAGAGTTGGTTTCTGTGGTGTAATAAGAATGTCTTTTTAGCAATATATATGGAGTGAATTTTACTCATTTATATCATTAAACAACGATTATGCTCTAGATAAATCAAAATAAAATGATGTATTATTTTGTGGTGTAGATATTGAACCCTGATCCGTGTGAAACTAATTATGTGGAGGCTTATATGAATCGACGGGAAGTTCAAGAAGCACTTCATGCCAACGTAACTAAAATTCCAGGTAAATGGCATGAATGCAGCGTAAAACCATACAGAGATTTCGAGGGAAGCATCTCTTCCATTATAAAGGAACTCATGGCTAATGGACTTCGAGTTTGGATTTATAGGTAAAGAAAACAGCATTGCCATTATTGTTATTGACATCAACATAACCCATATGCTATAATTGTTGTTGTTAATTGATGGTGGCATAATAATAGTTATATATGGACCAAATATTTGAATAGTGAGTCAAATTATTTGCAATAGAAGAACCCAAATGGATCCTATAGAATCCATATATTAGAATATTTTAGATGAGCATCATCTTGACTTTGTTGAAGTGTTAATTAAATTATTAAATTTATCACTTCATACTATAAGCTTAACCCTTTGGGATAAATGGTGATTTAAAATACTTGTGTAACTCATACAGACTCAAGGATTTTTTAATTCTTAACCTTTGTTCCAATGGATCGAGATCCTTTAGCCAAAGAGTCATTGATGATATAGCTGACTGCACCTCATGTTTTGGCAATTATTTTGATTAGAAGCAAGTTTAATATATATATGTAATAGAAGAGTTTTGGATTATAACTTAACATCATGATCCCTATCAATATATGATAATATATACTATTCAAATCTTAAAACAAGTCTTTGTTGGGATATCAATTTGTAGTGGTGACACCGATCTGGTTGTTTCGGTTACATCAACAAAGTTCACCCTACAACGTATGAAGCTTCATGTGAAGACTGCATGGCGTGCTTGGTTCGACAAAGGAGAGGTAACTTAATTCTCTTTTGTCTATTTCTTTCTCTCCTAATTTTCTCAGCTTGGAAATCTGAATTCTCTTTGACCATGCAAAATAAATTAACATATTGTTTTTGTTCATTTCTGTCACAGGTTGGAGGCTTTACAGAAGTATATGAGGGGGACATAACATTCGCAACAGTGAGAGCGTCAGGACATTTAGTTCCGACTTACCAACCTGCTAGAGCACTTACTTTGATCAAGAACTTCCTTGATGGCACTCCTCTTCCTGACCTTAAGAGATCATTAATTAACAGATTCTTTTAATCTATTTTTTCAGCATTTCTTTAGCTAGCCTGTTCAAGGTTCAGCTAAGTTATTATTTTCAATTACCCAGATTTATAAAAAGAAGTTTTATATATCAAGTTTCTATTTAGATGAAAAACCATTTTCTTCTATCAAGTAATGCTCACAAATCATTTTACCTTTTTAATAATTCGAGGCACTACTACTATGCCTCTATAACATAATTTACGGTTGATTACACCTGTTAGGAGTCACTATTATTTTTCACATGTCAAAGATATAATCATTAATGCACAAAGAAGCCATCTTAAAACTCAATGCTGATTTGCAGCAATCCTTTGCTATTAAGGATCTTGGTCCTTTACACTTTTTCTTAGGAGTTGAGGCTAAATGGAGTACAAATAGACTCCACCAGCTTTCACAACAAAGGTACATTCATGACGTTCTCTCCAAAACTAATATGACTTTGGCAAAACAATTAAGTCTCCTCTCCCACTTCAGAATCATCTTCCTTAAGCATATTTGAAGGCTAGCTCAACCATAAGTGATCCTACATTACATCGAAGCACATTGAGCTCCATGCAATATTTGTCTCTCTGACACACCCTGACTTAGCCTTTGCAGTGAATAAAATGTCCCAATTTATGCAGGATCCTCGTGAACACCATTAGACAGCAATCAAACGTAACCTACGGTATTTAAAACGCAATCAAATGCAAACCACAGTGATCACACCTTCTGCATTCATTGTTCTCCATCACGTCAACTTTTTTCCTTCTAAGACTCGGACTGGCCGGGCAGGTTGTCCAAATGACAGACACTCAACATCTGGCTATTCGATTCATTGTACACACGGTATATGTAGGAATTACAACAGAAGAATGATGTCAAGCCATTAGTAGTAACTGAGTTGATTCGTAAAGAGAATTAGGCCTTCAGATTTATATGAGAAATTTATACCTTTTGACAAAAACAAGGTTTGAAGAGAACTTCCTCAAGCATACTTCTTTATTAATAATTCTCCCTTGAAATAGATGATCAATACTAATTGGTTACAAAAATAATTACTAATATATCCAAATAAGACTCTTAAACCATTTAAGTGACTAGGATTCTAATTCTACGTACTAAAAATAATCAGAATCAAAGTACTCCTTATTAGAGATCTAATCCTTACTAGGCAGGGGCGGAGCAACTTGAGGCTTTTGGGTGGGCTTGGCCCCCCAAGCCCCAAGGTTTCCTAAAAAAACAAAATTAAAATTTTACTCCTAATTTTTTTTTGTCACCCCAATTTTTTTTTTTTTCCAATTTGGCCCCTCCAAATTTCAAATGCTGGCTTTGCCCCTACTTATTGGACTCTAACACGACTCTTGCTTGACCAAATAATTATGATTACATAAAAAAATATCTATGTACAGTTGTTACTTTGGTTTAAATTACAAACTTTCATCCATTATTGCTTTTAAGGACAACAACAAACTGAGATAACCAGCTCAAGTAGTTTGTACTGTCCAGCTTAACCGATACTTACTGAACAACATTTGGGAAACTAAGGCTATGTTTGGTACGCAGAATGGCTATTCCATTAGAAAAATATATATATATATATATATATATATATTTATTTATTTATTTATTTATTGAAAATAGCAAAATGTGTTACAACTGAAGTTTATCTTAGAGATCAGTTCTAAGATAAAGGATTCTATTGAAGACCCCTTCAGGTAGGAGAACCTGGTTGGGAAGCGTTCGTGTTGGGTTACATGTTAGAGATCAAGATACGACCACTGCATCGGGTATATGTGAGTGTTACTGTCTTGTATCTAGCTATGTCTTCTGAATAGTGGAATTCCTGGGTTTGGCTGCCCCGGAGTGGTTTTTCTCTTAATTGAGTTTCCACTTCGTCAACAAAAATCTGTGTGTCATTTATTTTTCGCTGTGCTTTAATTTTTGTTGACACTTATGCACACACTTTATTTTTAGAAGTCAATTTCATTTTTCAATTGATATCAGAGCAGGCACACTCCGTTGAAAAGATTTATTTCCTGAGTGTGATCCTCATCTCTTTGTGACTTCTATTTTTTTATTATACCTTTTATCATGGATTTCTCTCAGTTATCTGAAGAAAATCATGATATTGAGCTCTCTAAAGTTTTTGCTAAAATAGATAAAATTGTTTCTCCAAAAGAGTTCAAAAATGTGAAGCAAGAAAAAGAGTCTTTGATTTTTCAATTATCTGAATCGCATGTTTTGATTGACTCTTTGAGATCTGAGAATACCATGTTGCTTAATATTATTGATGAACTTGAGAATAAGTTGGCAAAATTCTCTAGTGATAATTTGAAAAGCATGCTGTGTATTCACTCAGATATTTCGAACAAACCTGGTTTAATTAGTGATGATTTGAGTGCTTCTACTTCACATGCTTCTGATTCTGAATTAGATTCCATTATTATTAAGCCTGTGATAGTAGACACTGCTTGTTTGGATAATTCTTGCTTAAATAATTGTGTGATGCCCAAGCCCAAGAAATCAGGAACACGAGGTAAGTTTGTTCCTCCTTGTCATAATTGTGGAAAAATTGGTCATATTAGGCCAAATTGTTATTTGTTGAAATCCTACAGGCCTTGGATTAAGCAGGATGCTATGAGGAAAAGTGAAGTTGATGATTCTTCCTCAGCAAAATATGTCCCTCTGCATAGGAGACATATAAAAGGTAAAGACAATGTTATTTGTAAGAATGCTAATCATAATTTTGCAGAAAATACAAAGAAGCATTCAAAAAAAAGAAGCTTGCCTACCTGTCATCACTGCGGCATCACCGGTCACATCCGATCCAAATGCCCACAACTCCAGAAGTTGAAGGTTCCGAGGAAGCTGCCAACTAGAGCTACATCAGGCACTCTACCTCCTATGGCGCTTCATGTTCCATGGCATTAGCAGCAGTTTGTTCCTGCCTATCAGAGTGGCAAATCAAAGAAGAACAAATCAAGGCGCTACAAGAGAAAGTCGTAGAAGCCCATTAGCTACTATGACTATAAAGGGTTTCTGAGCCTGATGCAAGGTATGCTAAGGAGAATGGACAACATGGGCAAGAGTTGCAAGCTACCGCCACGAGTCAAGCAGGTATGGGTCAAGAAGGATGAGACCATTCACCCCTTGAGGGGGAGTGGACTCACCTAGTAAATGTGAAGTCTTCCCATGCCTAGGATTTTGGTTCCTAAATCCTAGTGCATGTCAGGTATGTTTGCATTGCATCGTTTATCATGTCATATCTTATTCATGCCTTGCATTCTGTTTGAGGAACTGTTTATTTTATCCCCATATTTTCTCTTGTTAACTTGAGAAGTTTCTGCAGATATATTTTTGGGGATGACAGTTAAAAGCACGTCGGGCGGCTGCTTTTCTGTCTTGGTATTTCTAAACCTCTCTCCATGAGGACAGGTTTGGTTTTAAATTACATGCTGGAATTAGATGTCATTTCCTTTTCCATAAGCATGTCTTTGTTGGTTTTTTTTTTTTTTGTCTCATTTTTCAACAAAAAAAAAAAAAAAAAAAAATTTGGGGAGAAGATGCGAAACTTTATTTCTTTCTTTTGATAGCTTTTCAGATATTACATGTGTTTTTGCCTGATATCTCAGTTCATTGTGCATTGATTAAATATGCTTATATATGATTGAGAGTTTATGCATGATATCTGCTAAGTTTTCCTGTTACATCTTAATGATAGATAGTTATTTTCCTCATGCGATGAAAATGTGCACTATCTAAGACTCCCCTAAGGTATATCTTTTCCTTCTCTGACTTTTTGCTTCTAGAAATTCTAGATAAAGAGAAGAGGTCTTTGATTAAGATGGTCAAATTGACCACATGCTAGTTGAACCTAGAACCTAAAAATTCTGGCACTCTCTAGGTTGCAGCACGATAAGAATCAAGCAGTAAATTATATGCATTATGCGCCTTTAAATTGTATATTCACTGCTTTTGTGCTGAATTTGCTATATGCCTTGCCCTCTACGTGCATGTAAAATTTTTTACTTTGTCCTTCATGGTACAAGTAAAACAATTAGGTGCTGCATCTTAGGGGGAGTGTATCAGATGAGGGTGGCTAGGCCCTAGTAAGATAAGGTTTGACTTTTGGCTGATCTTTCATTGATTTTCTCTCTTGTTTGGAAAATCTGGTTACTTTTTGTCATATCAGTAAATTTCATACCTTGTTGAGAAAGTCTTCACACACACACACACATGCATTGCATGAGTTGAGTAATCTATTTAAAATTTCTATCTGCAAGAAAATTTGTGCTTATTGAATACTTAACTCTCATTTATATCTTTGCATATTTTTGCAATGCTATTTGACTGTTTTATCAGTTGATTATACATGCGTATTCTGAAGCTAACTTTTGAGAAAAATATTTTTCTGCAAATTTTTCTCCAGTTTCAGATTTTCAATGTGAAGTGTCCGGATGGATCTACTCTTACATCCGGACGAGCGCAGTCTTGCCATATGCTAATCTAGCAGTTGTCATCTGGATGGTTAAGTGACACATCCGGACAGGATCTCTACAGGTTTAAAACTTGCGTCTCTTTTTCTGCCATACACACATCTTTTCATTTTTATTGATTTATCATGGCATGTTGTGTGTTTTTCTTATGGATTTCTCCCGAGATTTTGGCATTCTTTGCACATCTTTTCTCATCCCATGATCTTCATTGTGTTTTCCATTATTCGTTTAAGTTTTTGTGCTTTTAGAATATTGGAATATTTGTTGGGATATTTTCTTGAGATAGAGTGCATGGAAATTCTATTATGTCTATGTGTTGGGTGGATATTGTTATATCTGTGTTATTTGGATTGCTATATTTGCTTGTGTAATTCATGCGCATCCAAATTGCAAGTTGTCATAATACCACATTCTTTTTGAAACTAACAAGAACTAAAATTTCCTTGTGGTGTTATGTTTGGATAGATTTCTGTTAAATCCTTTCAGGAATACGTTGTCCAGCAATTCTCAGCTTAATATATGACAGATGGATCCTTTGGAAAACTGACAGTGGTTGAAGTCGGATGTTCAAAATTTCCAAAGGTCTTGGGTTTTGAGATGAGCTTTTTCTCCAGCTCATGCAAAGCTTTCCGTAGCATTCCCTCATATCTGCATCAGTCAAAGGTTCAGTGGTGAATCTCTTCATTATCTTGCAGACCAAATGCTTAGAGTGTAACGACCCACCCCCAATGACACAATATTGTCCGCTTTTGGCTCCCCAAATCAGACTTCCGAGGAGGTCACCCATCCTGAGATTGCTCTCGCAGAAGCACGCTTAACTGCGGAGTTCTGATAAGTTCATAACCATCACGGCTTTAAAACGCGTTGTGTCATATAGGGTGCATTTATACATATAAGCACATCCTCATTCCCAGGCGATGTGGGACGTCACAATCACCCCCCCTTGAGACCCAGCGTCCTCGCTGGCGACCCTCATGGGATCACCCCATTCTTGGCATCCCAGCGAGTGCCCGCCGGCAACCCTCTTGGGCTTGTGCACGCTCCCACCATCTCAGGCTGGGCAATGGCTCTGATACCATTTGTAACGACCCACCCCCAATGACACAATATTGTCCGCTTTTGGCTCCCCAAATCAGACTTCCGAGGAGGTCACCCATCCTGAGATTGCTCTCGCAGAAGCACGCTTAACTGCGGAGTTCTGATAAGTTCATAACCATCACGGCTTTAAAACGCGTTGTGTCATATAGGGTGCATTTATACATATAAGCACATCCTCATTCCCAGGCGATGTGGGACGTTACATAGAGGATGTCAATCTGCGGATAACCAGTTTTAGGCTTTGCAAAATCAAGAGATTGAAGATTTTTCAGTCCATGGTTCCCGGCTTCCGGAGCTAGAAGCCGAAGTAGTACAAATCCAGCCTTTACGGATTTCTCTCCGATACTTGATCCGCAGGATTTGGTACTTGGATGATTTTTGTTCCTCTCTTTTGGGCCACTTGCAGACTTTTCTCTATTCTCCTATTGTTTTGGATTTTAGAAAAGTTTTTTGTCTGTGGATATTATTACTTTATTTACCCTTGTACTTCTGAGACATTGGGGGGAGTAATTTGGTTGCTTCTTTGGTCAAATGTTTCATGTTAAAATTGTCTTCTTCTCTCCGGCCTCTCTCTCTCTTTGCCACCGCCAGCCTATCGCCCAAATTTCATAGCTTATCACAGCATGTAATTGCGGAGGAACCCTCGATATGAGTATGTACACCTTCTAGTGCGCGTGCTGGCTAATTTTACTGCTAATTAACATTTAAGAAAATATATAAAAGTAGTAAATTTTCTTTAATTTGTGAGCTGAGGAAAAAAATGAAGTCGGTCAATAGCCATGCTGGCCAATATAGTTTGTAAAATAATTTTGGAGATATTGATCCATGTGTCATCATATTAGTAATTCTATTAGTACATTAAGTGTCTATAAAAAAAATGAGGTGGTTTTTAAAATTATCATTAAGTGTATGATTGATCAAATGGTGATTTTAAAAGCCACCTCATTTTTTAATGGACACTTGATGAACACTTAATGCACTAATAAAATTACTCGTCATCATATATAGCATTACTCTTTTAACAACTACTGTCTTTTATTTTAGGGTGTACAAAATGTTTGATAAAGTGCGTACCTTGGGGTGTCTAATACTTAAGGACTATACATGTAAGGTTATGTCCGAATTTCTTTGACATCATAATTGTCTAAATGCTTAGGCTATCGCCTTTTGCCCATTTATTAATGACCAACGACCCTCTCTCTTTCTCTCACTTCTAGATGATCTCTCATCTAAAGCAAAGTCGATCGGTATTTTTGGAGTAGTCAAAAAAGCTATTATATATATATTATTTTAGCTATTCATATTTTTTATACACACTTTAAGAAATAGTAAATAAGCAGAAGCTGTTTATTCTAGAAGAAAAATATTAATTAAAATAGCTAACAGAAAATAGTTCATAATAGTCACGTTTGTTGTTCTATTGGAAATGATCATTCGATTCATTCTATAAATAGCACGCAGAGAATCCCACAGCAACATCAACCTGCAGGATTTCAAACCCTTTTCCTTAATTTGTCTATCCGGCCGTTAAATTCCTGCTGTCACCCTTAATTTCCAGCTTTTCTCCCTTCAAATATATATATATATATATATATCTCGTTTTTGGCACACTAATCAGATCGATTCCGATATAGTAAAAGGCCTCCTTAATTCCTCCTCGAGTTCACACACCCATTTGTCTTATCCTTATCATATCTCTTCTATAAATTCATTATACTCTGCCCTCTCTCTGCCTCACAATCTTATCCTAGCTATATACCGTTGTATTAAAAAAATCAAAAGATGGCCAAGATCGCCACCCTGTTGATGGTCGCCCTCATCCTCTGCTCCACGCTGACCTACGCTGCCCGTCCAAACTCAGCTTTTTCTGGGGCAATTCTAGCGGAAACCCAGCATGGGGTTGGTTGAAATTAAACATTACATGTTTTTCAAATTGTTAAGACTTACGTATAGAATTCGGTCATTGGTTTTTCTGAGTTTGATTTATCGTTGGTTTGCTGTTTGCTTTTTCTAATAGGGCGGTAAGGGAGCAGATCATGGTGATGATCATGAGCTGGAAAATATTGAGAGCTGTAAAGGAATTGGAGCGGAGGAATGCTTGGCGAGGAGGACGTTGGCTGCTCACATCGACTATATCTACACCCAGAACAAGGGACATCAACCATGAAATTATCTACTTATAAAAAATAATAAAAAGTATTAATATTAATGCTTGTTGCTGGTAATTAATATGATATTTCATGTTTCCTATATATATGTTTTATTTTTCTTTTCCTATGACACCCCAGCTCATCGGCTCATGAGCAAAAGTTTCTTTTTTGTATGAAATGGGATGTCATTTGATTGCAACATTTGACCCATTCATGAAGATAATCTCTGTCTGCGTTCATGAAGAATGAATTGCTGGTTTGTAGTAGTTTTGGTGTCTGTATAGAGTACTGTATATATATCTAAATATATTTTGTTTTTCATCGGTTCCTTTAATTTGCTAGCCTTTTCAGTTAATTTCTCGGGTAAAAGAAAGTATAAGCCATAATTTGAAATTATCTTTTGTTTAGAGCAAGAGCGGGAGATCGAAGGCCGGAGAGAAGAAGACAATTTTAACATGAAACATCTGTTTTACCCTTTGTCTCTTTGTGACAAAAAGGGGGAATAATTTTTATTTCTAGACCGGGAATGTATTTCCAAACCGGTTAAGTGATTTTTGTCCCAGAATGGCTAAATGGGGAGTTTGTTAGTATTTTGGCCTCATTTTGTGTTTGGACAAAATCACTTTTGTGTAAAGATGTTGTAAACAGGGATTCCACTATTCAGAGTGATGTCAGACGATTCTGCCTGCTAGTCGGAAGAATTCAAGATTTCCTGTCAGCCGTCCGGACGATCGAGCCATCCCGTCCGGACGCCCATCTGTCCACTGTTCCATACGTCCGGACGACGTGTCTTACCGTCCGGACCGCCAAGACAGATCAGCATCATCCGTTCGGACGACGTGATCATTCCGTCCGGACGCTATACTGTATCGAGAAGGTTCTATCCAGCTTGCATCTGTCCGGACGTTTCAGCAGCACGTCCAACTGAAGTCTATCTTAGAGGTCGGCTCTAAGATAAATGATTCCATTGAAGACCCATTCAGGTAGGAGAACCTGGTTGGGAAGCGTTCGTGTTGAGTTACACGTCAGAGATCAAGATACGACCACTGCATCGGGTATATGTGAGTGTTACTGTCTTGTATCTAGCTATATCTTCTAAATAGTGGAATTCCTGGGTTTGGCTGCCCCGGAGTGGTTTTTCTCTTAATTGAGTTTCCACTTTGTCAACAAAAATCTGTGTGTCATTTATTTTTCGCTGTGCTTTAATTTTTGTTGACACTTATGCACACACTTTATTTTTAGAAGTCAATTTCATTTTTCAGATGTAATGACAGTTTTATATGCACAGTCTTAATTATTTTATTTTGCACTCCTCTCATACCAGGGCCATTAAATCCCTGTTCGTTTAAGTGGTTAATTATTGGAGCACAGACTCCCTTACCATGTTTTCTTAGCTTTTCCGCACTAGTAGTCAAAGTAGTATACTTAGTACATTAGTCATCCCGACAACCAAGTACATTGACCATCCCGACAGTCAATTAAGTAGCCATAACTTGCCTAGCACATTGACTATCCCAACAACCAACTTGTACTTATTATTGTTTTTCACACAGGCGGTATGCCTGTCTATTGGTCATCCCAACAACCAACTTGTTATTAACCTTGCATCAGAATTGTTAACAGTATGCAATATACTATTCCTATGCATATAATTAAATAAAGCAGAAATCATAACATTATAGAAAACAACCACCTCGTATCATCCCCAATGAGTAAGAAATACTCACAGTTCTTTTCTGCTTCAGAAAGTATTCATAGAAATGATAAATAGGGGAATTTTTGCTCAATATAGAAAATCCATTGGAAAATTCTGCCGAAAATCGATTCATCTGGATGGTCGGATCTCCCCTCTCCCGATCTCTCTCAGTCTCTCGATCTTTTTCTCTCGATCTCCTCTCTGTCTCATCTTTCAAACTCTCAATCTCTCGTCTCTCCCTGTTAATCTCCCTCTCAATCTCTCATTCTCTCTATTGTTGTTCGAAGAGGTAAGAAAAGGAGACAGGGAGAAAATAGAATACAAAAGGAGAGAAAAGAAATAAAAGGAGGAAGTAATAGAGAAGAAGATGGAAATAAGAGGAGAGCAGACGTGATAGGCCGTGTGTGTGTGTTAATCAAAAGGAAAGGATGTTTAACTTATAGAAGGTTCAAACCAATCAAAATAAAAGGAATATAATGAGTCATCATAAATTATGAGAGTAATGAATCATAAGTCGGGAACGAATTCACCACGCCAGGAGTTAGGGGCCTGCTTGCCCCACACAGGAATATCCGAGAAGAACTCTCAACCCGGTTGGTGAGTTCAGATGCCACCTCATCAGGTATACTGACTAGTAAGGAACTCCTTCGAAATCTTTTATGTCGGCCTTCAGCACTCTATTACAGCTTGATTACAGCTTACTTCCCAGCCACAATTTGTTCGTTCTCAGCCTTAGCAGCATACAGTTATGCAGCCAACACTATCTTCCGAGCCTGAGATACATTAAGCTCCATAAAAGACGTTCTTTGTCTTTCTGGGAATCAGTCAGTTCAATCAACACCCATCAAGTCACCAGTTGTCAGCATGCACCGGAAACTGTGCGGGCCCGTGGCCGAACCGAAAGCTCAGTCGGGTCAACCGAAACCAGAGAATCCGAACGGTCGTCAGAATCTTATGAGTATCCCGACCCTTAGGTCGGAACATACTTCATCTCAAAAAGCTCCTCTCCAGGAAATACAAGAAGAGCTCACGCAGATCCGACATCTAGTTGGTCTTGAAAGCAAATATGGGCAAGATATATAGGGATCTCCATCCCAATATTGTCGCTGGTATTCACGGGACCGAGATTCTTCCTACTTGGCAGTTATCCTCCTCGGTTAGGGTAGCTTAGAAAACTGAACAGCTTCCTTCCTCAGTTTGAGAGGCATCGAGCTCGGCTGCCAGCTGGGCTTTATCTCCATTAGCCACAATTAAGTCATTCAAAATTCGATCTAATGTTACCTCAGATTCACACACCTGAGCCTCAAAAGCCGAACTGACGTTGAATCGCATTAAATGCACCTTATTGCATACGTCAGCCAATCCCGAAACCCGAGATTTTGAATGTGAGAGCAAATTTGAAATTTAGAATTTGAAAAAGTGTGGGATTTTTCCAAAGATGACTTCCAAAGGCCTCCGGACTGACACTCTTCGGGTGAAGAAACGACTGAAAAATCAAAACCTTCCCGGTAACATACACCCAACTCAGTTTTGGAATCCGTGGTAAGTTAAGGCCGGTTGATCGTTCCTATATTCCCTTACGCACAAAATTTGCATAAGAGAATTGGGGGGTAACTGTCAAGGAAAATATTATTTTATCCAAGCCCATCAAAATCGTTTGGGCCCAACTGGTTCACCCGACCCGACTCGGGTACCTCGTAACACTCGAGCCCGCGGACATCCCAGGATTACCCGAGATTTAAGGGACACGACGCACGATACATAACTAGATCGTGCGCCTGAAGCTTCTCCAACAACATGTCACCCATAAAGGATCGTGCGCTCGAGATAGGCAGTAGTAGAACCCGAAATGTCCATGCGCCCGAGGCCACGTCTTCCTCAACTACCGATCCCCACACAAACCGGGAACAATCCTAATTGCTCCTCAATCTCTATAAATACCAGAGTCTCTTCAGATATTAAGGTACACTCTATGCTTCTAAAAATTACTCTGCTCATAATCAATGTTCTCTGACTTAGGCATCAGAGGGGGATCATCGGCACCCCCCCAACGCAGTGTTTATTATTTTGCAGATCATAAAGAACAAGGCGAATCTTTATTGGGCGAATCATCATCCGACACGTCACTATGCTGGAAACTGCATCAACTATATATATATATATATATATATATATATATATATATATATATATTCCAATCTTCTGCTTGAAAGCATACACATAAAAACCTATCTTCATCATACATACCTATATAACACATAACTTAGCTATACTCAGATATGAGTACTCCACAACTTCAGAAAATAGGCATACGTGTACATTTAAGCGTGAAACCATGTAAATCATCATATGCACACCAGTTATAATGGTATACATATGCTCTGTCCCATTCAAACTCATAGTCATACTGATACACCAGTTGTAATGGTTAAAGTCCCATTGACACCATGATATGATGAAAACGAACGAAAAGCATGCATGGGACTATGATAATCCCCTTCACAAGATTGGAAAAAGTCTTAAAATTAGAACAAAAAACAAAAAACTGTAATTTTTTTTAAAAAAAAAAAAAAAATAAGGGAGAAATAAAAAAAAAATACAATTAATTTTTGTTGTTTTCAGTTTTTTTTTTTCCTTTTTTTAATTTTTTTTTCTTTCTAAAAACTGAAAAAAAATTAAAAAAAAAAAAAAGGAAAAAAATGGAAAGACCAAGGCGATCATTTTATTTTTTTTAATTTTTTAATTTTTTAACTTTGATTTATTTTTTAAAAAAACATTTAATTTTTTTTTAATTTTCTTATTTTTCTTATTTTTTTTTTCGAATTTATAAGGATATTTTTGTCTTATTGACATTTTTTTAAGGTCATTTTTGTCTTTTAGTTGGCCTTGAGGTCATGAGGGGGACATTGAGATTGTTTTGGTAGTTTAGGGGGGCAGATTGACACAATTGGTAGTTTGGGAAGATATTGACATTCGAGAGATTGTTTGAGAGGGGTATGTGTACTTTTCCATACATAATTCTATAGATTTTCTCTAATGCATCCAAAGAGACCAATAATGACTGCATTTTATTATTATATTATTATTATTATTATTATTATTATTATTATCAATTTAGACACTTAACTTAATGTTATGAGAAATTAGAAGTCAAATCATCCTATTATGCTTGAATTGTTACTAATGTCTGCTTACAATTAACACACCATTATCGAAAAAAAAGTCATTAACTTCATTGTGCTCTCTCAAGTGTTGGATGAGCCATTAGACTTTATAGCTGATGCCGGACAGAATAGCGATTATTCTGTAAGCTAATCAACAGGCAATTTGCAAGGAAGAAAATAGGAAATTCACCCCAAAAACAGAGAGAAAACTCTGAATTCGATAAATTATCAATAACAACAAAGCTCTCGGAAAAACGCCTACAAGCCGGGCTAATATAGTTGAAAATTCAACCTTTAGGATTTTACCAAAAATAGCAAAACCCTGATAAAATCTCCTAAGACTTGAAATAAATACAAATAAGCATATTATGGAAATACTTGGTACCAAATAATATCTCCAAATTAATGGAAAATATTTGGTGCCAAAGAGTTACCATATTAGGGAAAATATAATAACTATAATATTACTTAACGACTACGTAAATATAATTATGGGAATTCTTTAAAATATGAATCAAGAGATTTGTGATAGTCTCTTCTTTCCTTCTTGGTCTTTCCTTTGATGGATGTTGATAATTGGTAGAGAATATCTTCTAAATCACAACTTGCTAAAGGTCTCTTATTTCCTTCTTGAGTAGTTGACCATTTCCTTTCTTGCTTAAATCAAGCCAATCACATCGCCACATCATAGACCAATTAATTCTATAGTTGCGTCTGATTTCCTCCTACATCAGTCTCACCGGGTTGGAAAGAATTCGTCCTCGAATTCGAACCTTCTTTACCTCAATCTTTTGGATGGCCGATCAATTCATTCCATTCTGTATTTCTCAATATCAAACTAACTTGAAACCAGAAGATAAATAAATTGCAACCCATCACAACGACTAGCCTCACACTAAATTGAAATAATTCAATCTTCTCACGTCTTTTATTTATTTTCTCCAATTCACGCTCCATAAAAGTCTTCAAAGAATTATAAATTCTTTCTTGACCGCAAAAATTAAAATTGTCATCCATCTCGCCAAAACCAATATTCAAATTATTACTAGAAGAACTTGATAGAAAATTTTCGATCCCAAGAAAATGAACATAACTAATTTCCTCATTACTCAACTGAAATCCCTTGTTATGTGGACTTTCATCAAACACATGGTAGTCAATATTTTCTTCAATAAATTTTATTGCATCACCCACAAAACTTACCTCTTTCAATAAATCTTCTTCTTCATGATAGACATCATAAATTGGGGGAGAATTCCAATCTACAAATCCTTGTGAAGGATTTTCAACATCTTCATGTTCAACATCATCATGAACATCTCCATGTATGAACTCCTCATCAACGAACTCGTCTTCTTGGAACTCTTCATCAACAATTTCTTCATCCCGACCACGTTGTTCTCGGTATGGAGCAAGATTATGATACGGGTTGTCGAAGGTGGAATCGGAATCGGTGTTCATCTCACGATTGCCGAATTCCTGCGCTGCTAGGCGCTGGGCTAACTCTGCAACTTGCCACTGCAAATCCTCAATCATCATATCCTGAACGTTACGATCATGTTGCGAAGCTTCCTCATTCGGAACCTGCTCACGACGACCACCACGACTACGACCACCAGCCATCGAAACTGATGAAGAACTCGTCTCAGGAAAGTGCTGAAGCTCTGAAACCAATTGACGCCGGACAGAATAGCGATTATTTTGTAGGCTAATCAACAGGCAATTTGCAAGGAAGAAAACAGGAAATTCACCCCAAAAACAGAGAGAAAACTCTGAATTCGATAAATTATCAATAACAACAAAGCTCTCGGAAAAACGCCCACAAGCCGGGCTAATATAGCTAAAAATTTGACCTTTAAGATTTTACCAAAAATAGTAAAACCCTAATAAAATCTCCTAAGACTTGAAATAAATACAAATAAGCATATTATGGAAATACTTGGTGCCAATTGACGCCGGACAGAATAGCGATTATTCTATAGGCTAATCAACAGGCAATTTGCAAGGAAGAAAACAGGAAATTCACCCCAAAAACAAAGAGAAAACTCTGAATTCGATAAATTATCAATAACAACAAAGCTCTCGGAAAAATGCCCACAAGCCGGGCTAATATAGCTGAAAATTCGACCTTTAGGATTTAACCAAAAATAGCAAAACCCTAATAAAATCTCCTAAGACTTGAAATAAATACAAATAAGCATATTATGGAAATACTTGGTGCCAAAGAATATCTCCAAATTAATGGAAAATATCTGGTGCCAAAGTATTACCATATTAGGGAAAATATAATAACTATAATATTACTTAACGACTACGTAAATATAATTATGGGAATTCTTTAAAAGATGAATCAAGAGATTTGTGATAGTCTCTTCTTTCTTTCTTGGTCTTTCCCTTGATAGATGTTGACAATTGGTAGAGAATATCTTCTAAATCACAACTTGCTAAAGGTCTCTTCTTTCCTTCTTGAGTAGTTGATCATTTCCTTTCTTGCTTAAATCAAGCCAATCACATCGCCACATCAAAGACCAATTAATTCTATAGTTGCGTCTGATTTCCTCTTGCATCAATAGCACTTGTAAATGGGATCACCCTAGCTACATTAATTTACTCAAGATTGGATTTTAAACTTCCAATTAATGATAGCTAGGTAGAAAACCTTATATCAATCTCATATCTTATTATGTAAATGGTAAAAATTCAAACCAAAGCTAAATTTCCAATATATTCATTTCCTGTTTGAATCATCTAAGTGGTCTATGAGATATCTAACATTCAAACTTTGTGTCTTTTCAAAGTAATTTAGAATCAACCTTATAAAATAAAATAAAAAAACCAAGAATATAGGAATTGAATCTGAGGAGAGAGGTATCTATGCAAACAATTCAGAATTATTTGACCTATGAAAACAATTCAGAATTAGATGAGCGGTACTTATATTTGAGTGGTAAGAAAGCAACATAACAATGGCACATTGAAGTAGAAACATGGAACAATAATAATTTACTTAAAAAACCTAGAAATCAAAAGTAAAGGTGACTAGATTGGGTAGCTGCGTGACCACGAACCACATCTGAGGACATTGTAAATTTTTTAAAGTTTGGGAGATATTGATGCAATTTTTAATTTGAGAAGACATTACAAATTAAATGGTAATTTGAGGGGCTACGTGGACATTTTCCTAATTTTTTTTGTCTTCGGTAACAGATAACAAAAGCTAATACAAGAAAAACTTTTAACTAATTTGGCCTTTTTTTTTTCTTTTTTTATTATCCCAATTGATCATGACAATAAAAGAAGATGATTGCTATGACAGGAACAAAATAACTGTTTTTTCTCTGGTTCCCCTGGGTCGGTCCAGTGGGGTTTAGTTTTTCTCATAACCTCTAGGTTGTGGAGCTTTTATTCCACCCGGTTAGATCCGGTGGTGGCTGATTTCCCCTAGCCATTTTGGACTATGGTGGCTTGTTTTTTTGTTATTTCTTTTGTTTTGGCAAGAACTTTCATCTCAAGATGTCTTCTTTGGAGGAGTGGTGTGTGATTGTGTTGTCGGCAGGGAGTTTTTTGGCCGGTTTCTTCACTTTTTTCTTTGATTTTGAAAGCCAGATCTACACTTCTCCGCCGTTTTCTGACTACCACGCGCCCCCCAGCCATGTTCCCCGGCGTCTTCCGCCCCTGCCGCTGCAAGCTCCAGTCGTGACGGTTGTCGGTGATCGGCGCGTGGCTCCCACGCGCTTGGACGCTCTCTGCTTTGTGGTGCGCGTGAGAGCCACGCTCCGCCTTTTTCTGGCCGTGCTCGGCGGCATCGGGTTTTTCGGCGTCGGTTCTCTGCCTGGATGGCCCCGGTGACGGCGCGTGTCCTTCACGAGCCGCCGTCCGGCATGTCAGCTCCTCCCCCACTGGCGGCAGTTTGTTTTGGGTTTTTTGGCCTCTGTGTTTTTGGTGTTTCTCTTTTGTTTCTTCGGTTTCAGCCTGCTTGTGGTTTTGGTTCAAATTTTATGGGATTATTTGTTGGCAAAGTGCTAGATCTGTCCTCTTTCTTTAGAGAATGAGCGTTATTGTCAGAGAGGCTTAAGTGTTCGTCTTGTAAAGTTTGTATTTCTGTTAAGCAGCTGTTTTACTAAGTCAGATCCTTCTGGCTTAGAGAGTTGGGGGGTCCTGTCCCTTACTTTCAAGTTGTAAGCCTATGGGCTGTTTGCAGTATTAATGATAGCGCACGCTATTTTGTTAAAAAAAAAAAAAAAAGATGATTGCTATTATTAAATGACCTAGCTAGCACTACTCACATGGCCTGCAGAACATGATTGGCGACCCCAAAACGAATTGAGTCCATATTTGTAATTAATTAGTCCACACCATAAATAGTTATCATATAAATTAAAAAAGCTTAACATATTAATCCTATCCCTGGCCTCCACGGTTGTTGAACTGAAACACACACTGTCAAAACAACTTCCTAGCTTCTGCTTAATAAACAAACAAACAAACTCCTTGTCTCGTTCTTTCAATGGTTAATGTAGAACCGTACACCACTACTGTTAAAAAACAACTTTCTTCTACTGTATATATAAGCAAACAACTAGCTTTTGTATGTACGTAGCTTGGATCTCAATCGATCTATTACCTTTTCCCTTGTATCTCTTCCTTTCTCGATCTCCTTTGTTTTACATAATTATATAGAACAAAGGAAACACAAAGGAGAATGGAGAGCAGTAGGCCTTTTTGTTGGCCTCTTTTAGCCTTTCTCATTCTTTCGTCCTTTGTGGCTCAAACTCATGGGAGGATGAAAGAACAATGTTCACTCTATCGCTACAAGGCCACGTTGTTGAAGCCAGATTTTGGTGTGGACACGAGTCATTTCAAGGTAATCGAACATGGCATTAATGAAACAAATGTTTATCCTCAGGAGGGCTTCAAGGAGCAAGATAGGATTGAGAGGCTGCCTGGACAACCCCCTGTGAACTTCTCTCAATATGGTGGTTATATCACGGTGAATAAATCAGCGGGCCGTGCGCTTTATTATTACTTTGTTGAAGCTCAGCAGCCTAATGACACATTGCCTCTTCTTCTTTGGCTTAATGGAGGTATATATATATATATGCCTGTTATGATCTTGATAAAATATAAAATAATAATAATAAAACTGTAGCATATTTTGGAAAAGAAAGACAGAGAACACCATGAATTTGGAAACGAGAACATGAGATTTATTTGATGATTGGGCTAATTATAAGTGTATACCATTTGTTAATTGAAAATACACATTTGAATTATGTAATAGATAATAACATAAAACTCATAACATGGGAGAAATGTTATGTATCTACATCCATATATATATATATATATATTAAGTGCCACCAAATTAATCCGATGCTCTAATTTGATGATTAATGTTGCCTAATATCTATATGAGCCAGGTTTTTCATCTCTTGGTTATGGAGCAATGCAAGAGCTGGGACCATTTCGAGTGCACAATGATAGCAAAACACTTTTCACAAATAAATTTTCTTGGAATCATGGTAAATTTATTCAATGACATTTGTTTTATTAATTTTTCACTAAACATAAAGAGCTTCGATTTATTTTATTTTATTTTTCTTATTTTTAGATGCAAGTTTCAATTATATTTAAAATATAATTTATTTATTTTTTGGAATTTTCTCTTCAGTTGCAAACGTTCTGTTCCTTGAGTCACCTGCTGGGGTAGGATTTTCATACTCAAATACAACATCAGACTATGACAACACGGGAGATAGAAGCACTACAACAGATAATTATGTGTTTTTGGTGAATTGGTTTGAGAGATTTCCAGAGTACAAGAATCGAACTTTTTATATTTCTGGAAGAGACTATGCTGGGCATCATGTTCCTCAGCTTGCACAAACCATTCTCTATCATAACAAGAAGGCTAACAAGACCATCATCAACCTTAAGGGCATCATTGTACGTCTCTTTGTCTCTCTCTCACACGCTCAAACTAGCAAATTAAATTGTTGGTGGTTTGCCAAATTTAATTCCTTAATTATTTGTTTCAGACTTTCAGCTAGCTCCATCGTATATTATTTGGTAACATAAATACATGTATGAATTGGCCACTATGTTTGTCATGATTATCTAGTAAAATTGTTAATACAGGCCATTGTGTCGGGCCGAGATTATGATGGGTTGATCGAGGTGCATTTATTAAAATCTTACTTAACTCAATTAGTATTAGAAGGGGGAAGAAATTGTATGGAATTTTGAAGTTTTTGCTCTCTAAATTGGTCAGTGTGGATGCACCGTCTCAATCGGGATCTCATACAATTGAGGAGTTCGAATTGTAATGCAATTTGGGTTGCACACCCCTGTCTATCAAGATTAAATTGTAACTCAATTAGTATTAAACCATGTTGATTAAACTAATTAGTAATTGAATTCTCTCTCACTTTTCTTCTATTTTTTTTTTGGTAATACTGTATCATAATTATATTATTTCACATAGATTGGGTATATTTTAATATATGCATCATATTGGATTATTGTATTTTATGCAGATTGGAAATGCAGTAATTAATGATGAAACTGATATAAAAGGAACATATGATAGCCTAGCGGGCCATGTTTTCGCTTCGGATCTAGAGGCGTCTCAAATACAAAAATACTGTGGTTTCTCACTCAATGCCTCCAGACGGTCCCCTGAGTGCACTGCAGCCATAGATGCAGTCGAAGGGGATATTGCCAATGGTCTTGATCTGTATAACCTCTATGCTCCCATTTGCTTCCCTAAAGGCGACACAGTCCAGCACATTGAAGCTTCTGTAAGTGCCAATTTTCTGTTCTTTTTAGAAATAATTAAAGATATATGTACGTGTTTGAGAAAAAAAGAAAACACCATTGGATTTGCATGTATTCTCTAAAATAGGATTTGGTGGGTTATATTCTTAGGCCTCAAAAGTTCCAAAGAATTTATTTTTGGTAATATTAATTAAGTAAATTCACCTCTTTTATATCATTAAATGATGGTTACATGTGCTCTAGAGACCGAAAATAAAATAAAATGTTGTATTATTTTTGTGTTGCAGGTACTAGAATTTGCAGATCCGTGTAGCTTTGATTATGTATATGCCTATTTGAATCGGCCTGATGTTCAAGAAGCACTTCATGCCAATGTAACCAAACTTACACATGACTGGGACATATGCAGTAGTTTCATCAAAAAATGGAAAGATAGCCCATCAACCGTCATTCCCCTTCTGCGGGAGCTCATGGCTAATGGACTTCGAGTTTGGATTTATAGGTAATAAGCAAAACATCTTTGCCATTGTTATTGATTGTTATTGTGTTATGATTTAAGTGTTCCACGTACATGGTTTACGTATAATATTGACCTTAATTGTATATATAAGCTTTTGGATACTCTTTTCTTGCAAAGCTAGTTTTCAAGGGTGGATTATTCTACCCGGTGTTTACATCATTTGATATGAGAACCATCACTACATCGAGTATAAGATCAAATGCAGCTCGTCGAGTATGAGATAAAATGAGTTACGGAGAAGGCGACATGTTTACCATTGTTAATGAATTGTATTAATATAAATTAACATCATGATCCCTATCAAATGCAGTGGTGACCTCGATGGAACGGTTTCTTTTACTTCAACGAAGTACTCTATAAATAGTATGAAGCTTCCTGTGAAGAACGATTGGAGTCCATGGGCCTACTTCGCAGAGGTAACACTTGCATTTTGTCTATTTCTTTTTGTCCTACCAATTCATGAGATCAGGCAGACTTTAGCGAGATTAAATGATTCCATTTCTGTCACAGGTTGGAGGCTATACAGAAGAGTATGAGGGAGGCCTAAATTTTGTGACAGTGAGATTGGCAGGTCAGCAAGTTCCGAAGGACCAGCCTGGCAAAGCATTTGTTCTGATCAAGCACTTCCTTGATGGCACACCTCTTCCTGTACTGGTTCAAAATTAAAGAATATTATTGACAAAGTACATAAACAATTTAATATTATCATATTTTATGTTCTTTGTCATTTATGTTGCACATTGAGCAATTAATGTATAGCAAATATAATTTGCTTCCATATTTAAAATACATCAATTGTCACTCATCTTAGAAAATTTATAATATATGAGCTATTATATGGAAATTCTCTTGTATAATTTCCCGATTTTTGAAAGAAATTTGGAAACTAAAATACAGATAAGTAAACTATAGGGTTTTTTTTTTGGTTGCAAAGGAAGATCAATTTGAGAAAAATAAAGCAAGATAAATTTTCTTTTTTGTTTACACTTTTTTATATTATTGGAAAGTGTTTTAGTACTGTTTGCTAGGTTTTATGACTGGCTCATTCAGTATACGAAACAAATATATGTAATTGAATTGCCAAATCCATCAAAATGGTGAAGAACCGAGGATCTCGTTCGGTATCTCGGTTGCTGCCATTCGAACAGAATTTTTTATTAAGAAGTTGTTGTGACTTGTTCAATACTGTCCGGATGAGACTCCTAAAAGTTGAAATGTAATGAACCATTGAGAAGGTCATTCGAAAATGCTTTTGTGTAATACCCCGATTATTATATAGGGTTAATTGAGCTTTGGATTGGCTAATGTGTTTGATAAGTTTTATTAGGGAACGTTAGAACTAAGAATTTTGAGTTTTGTTCATGGCGGCTGAACGTTCGAAGTGGGATAGCTAAACGTTCGAGTCAAACCTTAATGTCGAACATTCGATCTTGAATGCTCGAACATTCGATCTTGAATGTCATATGCTACAGTCGACCGTGTATTAGAGGTACAACCCATGTGTCTCGTATGTATGTCAGATCGTACACCGAACATTCAAGGAAACACAAACAGTCCACCGAACGTTCATTAAAGCATACCAAACTTTTGATAATTGGTTGTACTAAAAAATAACAGCTTAGCCTTATCCACTCGACTCTAAGGCCTATAAATACCACCCACCCTCACCCCTTTCACCTCCATATCGCCCCTCTATTGTCTGGCACTCCTAGAGTGAGAGTGATAGTGTGTTTTGGAGAGAGATAATGAGCTCTCTTGGTTCTTGATCTTCAAAGGATGTAACATTCCTTGCTCAACTCGTTTCTTAAGTTGTTATGTTGTTTAGTCAGTTTTCGTACCCTAGCTTATGGTGTACGTTCTATCTCTAGTTGGTTTTTGGTTTTAATACTAGATTAGTGTTTGATTAGTAATTTGATGAAGTTTGACGTACCAAGTTCTGCATGGAGTTGTTGTTGTGGCTTAGGAATCTATTACGAATCATATTAATAGCTTAGAGGACTTACCTAGAAGTGGTTTGGTTGGGTTTTGATTCGAAAATGGGCTTCTTCCCAGCACCAAACGTTCGGCTCTCTCTAACCAAACGTTCAATGTCGAGACCGATCGTTTGACCATTCATGTCCAAACATTCGACCTTCGAGCAGTGAACCTATTTTGAACTTATTTAGGATTTAGGGCTTGTTTAGCTAGGGATTAATACTAATGATGACTCTGATAAGTCTACGGATAAGAAATGGAGTTTCATGGCTTGCACTGCTTCAATAAAGAGTGGTGGTAAGTGATCAAGTGTCTGCCTCACCTGATTTGGTGGAATCATCTCAGGATGAATCTGGTGATAATGACTATTGGCAAGCTGCTTATAGTGTACTAACACAATGCGTACATTATGTTGTCTTATGCATGGGAATTATTGGTATGATGGATTGTATGTGCATTGATCTATATGCATAAATTGTGTAAACTATTCAGACTATCACTACAAAATAATAATAATAATAATAATAATAAAAATAAAAATAAAATAAAACAAGCATCGTGCCCATCATCGGAAGATTACTCAACGATAAAATAGTTATCTATTGTTGTTATGATAAAGATCAAGTTGTATATATCTTGTAAATGTGATATGCACAATAGTGATTATAAATACAATCACTGCCATACAATTGAAGTAGGCAGCATTACAAACAAACATTGTTATCATCTATCAATATTGCATGTGCTGAAAAGTTTGTACCTTTATAAGTTAAGACTTCCCTTAAAAAATAAAAAACAAATACAAAAAGGTGCCACCTAGGTTAAATTATGATAATCACGCATATATATATTACTTATTAAATGAACAGAGTTTAAGCCCAATTTAATTGTTGTTGCAAACAAAAATCTTCAATGTATTTGATAGTTGGACCCTTTTTAGTTTTTACGTAGAGTAATGTTACACATACTGTGACGACCTTTTTTTTTTTTTTTTTTTTTTTTTTAAATACAAAACATGAAACGAGTCATCACAGTTGCACGACTACATGTCGCTCAGCCAACATATGACACATGCCCCATAATATGCACCTGATAATCAGAGTAACGTTTATCTAACCATGTATCTGAAAACGTAAACCTGAATAGCAGAAATCACAACTTATACATCTATCACAAATTAATTACAACAAAGAGCCATTTGACATATATCTATTTAAAGCTTATAAGAATAATAATTACAACACAAAGGATGGCTCGACAATACAAGTGTCACAGGCGACACAAGCCATATACCAAATGATGTGAATTTTAAATGTACTTGCAAGTGCACGAATCGTTTGCAATAAAGGGTTTTGCAAGTGCGAGGTCGATCCCACAGAGAATTGTGTTATTGAAAAACAATTTTGTTTATAAACTAATTAAATCTTAACCTAGTTCCAAAAATTAATAGATTTTGATAAAAAAAAAATAATAATAATAAAAAAAAAATATATATATATATATATACTAAATAAAGTAAAATAAAACAAAAGAAAAGGTACTAAGGTTTTGGAATCCACACCCACCAAATCATAGCAACATATTCTCATGTTCATCAACACACACATCCGAAGTTCTCACCATACAAGTCTTATATATGTTCTACTATGCTTCAAAAAAATCATTAAATCATTCAATGAATCCGTTATTTGCACAAATCACAAAAGATATCCGGTTTAAACCAAATCATCAAATGTATCCGTAGAACGAAACACAATGAATATCCAACGTTTTGATAAATATTCAAGAATCATTTCACACATTGAAAAAAGTAAAACAATGGAAAAATTAAACCAAATAAAATCGGATAGTATAAACTTACATGAAAATATTGTTGCTCTTCAATGGCGAGGTTTCATCATCAACCTTAGTTGAAAAATTAGTTACACATGACTATTGAAAATAAAAACCTAATCTAAAGAAAAACTAAACTAAAAAGAGAAAAATATGAAATTTGGTCTCTAGCTTCTGTTCTTTTTTCTTGAGACTTAGTGGTCTATTTATAGGGAGAAAACAAATCCTAGAAGCCCTAAAATTTCTAGAAAAATCGGAGGTTAGTCTCCTAGTTTGAGTAGGAAACTCAAAACTCAATCCAAGAAGGAAAAGGACTCCAAATCCGTCCAGATTTGTGGTCTTTTATTACGAGGTAATTTTGGCATATCAGACTTCCGAATTAGGAAAATCCAATTTCACAAGGATTTGTAGAAAATTGAGCTAGCTTTCCAACACCGCTTTATTCACTTCAATCGGATATTTGAGCTCAAAGTTATGGCCAAAATACTATGACATGTGCAAAATTTGAAATTTAATCCAATTTTGACTCCAATTAGAGAAATTCCGATTTAGTCATCTCCTTGATTTGGTTGAACATAACCACATCATCTAGGTCTTCTCAATGTGTGCTTTCTTTCACCTTAAACCTTTTTTTTTTTTTTCTCTTAATGACCTGCAAAATGTTAAAATACCAAAACTAACCAAAAACATTAGAAAATAACAAAATTAAAGGTTTAGTAAATGCAAATTAAGGAGTCCACATATGCAATTTTTGGCACTCATCACCAAACCTAAAAATAGTGGACAACCCGTGGTCCAACAATTACAACCGTCGCGACGAGCTTCAGTCATAACATCCCAAGTACACTGCTACCAAACCATCAACTATACTAGAATACCTGCAGCCAAAGGAACATCATCTATACAGTTGTGGGGGTTTGCAACATCCGTATAGGTGAAAGGATGAGTTCACCGTCTCAGTACATAATACCGAGACCTCAGTGATATTAAACTGACTGAGTTTTCGCAAAGAACCAACTTTTCCTCTTTATAGTCTTGCGTACACTATAAAAACTACTAATTTTATAAACTTTTGTTTGAAAAACCCCCATAGCTAATATAGCAAACACCGACTAATAGAAAACATTTCAAACATACTATGCAGCTGAGACTTTTACGTAGAAGTTCCATTGTTGGAAACAACTACATACATTCTCACCAACTATAATACTTTTGATTCAGTGGCTTAGGCTTACATACACACGAGGGCGTTCGCATGCACATAGACCTTAAGCTGGAAAATGATGGCATTTAAATCATGCAACCATTTGATAGAAATATACATAAGCTATTTCTCATTGAAACTCTTATGCATACTAATATGTCTAGCAAAACTACTCATAGTATAAAAACACCACTCATAAAAACAATGCTATACATGCTCATGTAAGTTTTCTTGTATGGGGCTTGCCCCGAGATAGTGAACTGTATGGGGCTTGCCTCGAGGTAGTGAAAGCTTGCAATCACACCCCTGGGACTTGTCCCTTTGATATTACCGTTTTTCATGGGTTGTAAACCTCACTTCGTTCAATGTTCAGCGTTTATATGCTCATGCTTGATGTTCAAATTCTATATACCTACTCTTTACAACCAATGCTTTCTTTATAAACAGTAAACCAATTAACATGTTATTTCCTCAAACAACTTTGCGTAATTTCAATTTCCAACTGCAGCAGGCATCAAATACATAAATTTAAATCTCAACCACAGCAGGCAATCAAACGCTTCAAATCAATTCAAATCACACTTTTCATTCATGCAACAATTCTCATAAACATCATTGCGATATTTTAACATAATTGAAACTATTCAAATCATTCAAAACATATATATTCAGCATACATGCAGTTGGTTCGGATTTATAAAACAATATAGTATTTGCATTTCTATAACATATTCAAAAGTAGTTTTCTCAGTGAGTAGAAAACTCACCATGGCTGCATAGGACTCATAACTCCAACATTTCCCTCGTGTTCTAGTTATTTGAACTCTATATTGGAGAACGAGTCGAAGTCTCCAATCATGACACAAGCCTGCAAACATTTACGACGTTAGACTATGCTATTGAACTCTATACTCTACGACACATAAACTACCCGCGTGCTCACACGTCGCGTTACCCGCTTCTAAGACTTGTTAAGTATCCTAGAATATTATTAGGTTAACATTTAGGTTTAGGTTCATATTCTTTCTTTTCTATTTTTTTGATAAGTAAGTAGAGATTTTTTTTTTTTTTTTTATAAGTAATTAAGTTTTATTGAGAAAAAAAAAAAAACGTAAGGTGCCCTTAAGTACACAAGTGGTATACATAGGAGAAACCAAAGCTAACCCGAAGCACCCACCAAGAACCAAAACAACACCCAAAAAAACAACCCACAAAAGCGCCCAACCAAAAACACCCACAAAATAACCCAAAAATAACACAAGAAAACCGAAGACCGAGATACAACCCAAAAAAACCACCAAGGTATACAACCCTACATCAAGTGGGTCTTGCCCTTCCTACATCTAGGAGAAGCTTTAATGGCGCCATAATTAACAGAGCTTTGCAGATTTAGGAGTTCCCTTTTGCCCCTCATCTTCTGACACTTGATACTCTCTTCCACAATTGCCTTGAACCTCTCACTGCGCTCCTCAGTCACGGTCCAAATCTTGGACAAACTCTCCCAAAGCCCAGCAGTCTTTTCCCTAACTTCTAACTCCCATTCTAGCGTCAACTTCTCACCCATTTTAGCTGAAGAGATCAGCAAGGGGATATCCGACCCATGGCTGTTAGGCAAGGAGGCATCATCAACCCCAGAACCATTAGAATAGCCAGACTCCAGATCAGAAAAAACCGGCTCAGACTCTGCCGGAAATAGAAGAGAAAGCATAGCACCCTCAAAGGCGCCGGCAGCCATCTTTGAGGCTTCCAAAGAATCTGAGAGTAACCTATCGTTCCATTTCACAGAGTGGCCAGCCCTGAGCTCCCTTGCTCTCCTGTACCAAAATGGTTTGGAATTAAACAGCATGGGGAGAGAAGAACGAATCTTCTCCCCCAACTCGGGGGCCCCTGAAAGGGGAGGAGGAACAAAAGCGGGAAACTCTGTACCACAAGATCTACCGAAAAACCCATAGCTAACTAACTGACTGGCCGAAACTGGAGGAGGCAGCTCCAACGCCGGCAAGTGGGAGAAGACAAAAGAGGAAGACGACTTCACTGGAGAAAAAGCAAAACGGGAAGAATACCCTCCACCGGAAGCAAGCAAACCCAGTAACACCCCCGAATCTGCTACCCCAGACAACTCCGGCAAAAAAACTCTCCCAAAGGTAGCGGTTGGACGATGAGAACAAGATGCAGGAACACAACCCGCTACAGGACCCGAAACCACAAAGTCTTCAGTTAAATGCGAAGGAGAAGATTCACACGGTTTGGAATTCGGCAAGAAACGGCCCAGTTGAAATTCTTTGCTCATGAGACCCAAACCGGACCGAACAGACCGACCCAAAAACTTCCCAACAACCCGGCCCAAAGCAATCTCAAAAAATTTGCTCCACGTACGCAAATTCAAACAGAACTTTGATCTAGCCACGCCACGTGCAAAGGGTTGCTTCTTCATCTTACCCAGCGGACATAGCACTTTCTACTTGACTAGCGGTACACTCAAAGGAGGCTCCAACGGCTTCTTCTTGTCCAACAGGTCGAATAGGGGATTCTCCATTGCAAAGCAGTCCACTGCCGATCTGAATGCCTCGTACTCCACATACCTCACAGCCGAAAGGATAGGAAGTGGACACAGCTCTGCCAACGGCGACCTTGACCGAGAAGGACGCTCACCCACGATGGACCTCACCGGTGTAACAGGGCCCGAACCCCTTTTCAACACTTCTGCAAATGAAGGCCTCTTTAAACTAAAGCACAGATCCATCTTAGTATCCTCCTTCGCACCCTTCTTCTCTGCCAAGACTGAAGAGAAACCCCCACCACCCACCAAATTAGAAAGAAAATCCGAAGCCTTTCTAATCTCCCCGAAAAATTTCTGCCAACCCCACCCTCCACGACCCTCAGGGATCAGAAGAAAACCTCTCCGACCGCCCAACCCAAACACAGACGCCTCAAGAAATCGGCTGGCTTTATTCCCATATCTTCGAACAATCAACATCTTCGGCCCTTCCCTAAAAGATTTAACGAATTCTGACTTTCCAGAGAAACCCAATACATCCTCCATCATCGACGCTAGCCAAGCGGAACATTGGAGACTCAGTTAAACCACGCCGAGGAAAACTTGCCTCTTCTTTTCCACCCTCATCATTGATGCCCCATCTAAGACCGAAATCACAAAGGATTTCAAGTCCACTAAGAACCTCTTCTCCATCTCCAAGCACACCCAAAGATTTAAACAATCATCGCTGAAAAAGATAGCCACCCAAGAACAATATCCACCAGCTGGCGACCCTAAGCGAACAACAAAGCTGAACTCCGAAGCTAACCTTACGCAACAACCGAACCAAAGAATGACGAGAAGAAGACGAAGGAAGATGGAGAAAACCAAAAGAAAGCAAAACCCTAGCTTGACGTGTTGTCATGTGCCTTCTCTAGGGCAGAAGATGAGAGAGAGAGAGAGAGAGCGTGTGACGACCCTTTTTTTTTTTTTTTTTTTTGAAAACTTATAAACGGATCTTCACAGTGGCACGACTACATGTCGCTCAGCCAACATATGACACATACCCCATAACATGCACCTGATAATCAGAGTTACATCTAACAGTAGAATATAATAATCAATGTACAGCGGAACACATATCATAAGCGGAAATACATCTAATACATAACAGTTAATTACAATAAGAGCCATTTACAATTCTATCTATTTAAGGCTTATAAAACATATTACACTAATTACATACTAAAATACAGGCTCAACAAATACATATGTCACGTAGGACACGAGCCATAAATGAAATACCCAAAATATGGACTACCCATGAGTCTGTGACTTATGACTGTCGCAATATGCTTCAATCATAACATCGCATACGCTAAGTGAACGAGTTAATATCTATATCTGCAAAACCTGCAACCAAAGTATAAATGTCTGTACGGTTGCGGGGGTTGCCGCATCCATACAGGTGGAATTATGAGCCCACCGCCTTAGCATAAATAAATACACTAAGACCTCAGAGGTATACTATTCACTGAGTTTTTGCAAAGAACCAACTTTTCTTTTCTAGTTATGCATACACTATAACAGCCACCAATTTTATAAACTTTTGTTTGAAAACCCCCATAGCTGATATAGCAAACACCGACTAATAGAAAACATTTAAAGCATACTACGCAGCTGAGCTTATACGTAGAAGTTCCATTGTTGGAAACAACTACATACATCCTCACCTACTATAATACTTTTGATGCAGTGAGACTTAGAAAACAATAGCATTTAAATCATGCAACCATCCGATAGAAATATACATAAGCTCTTTTCCATTGAGACTCTTATGCATACCAATACGTCTAGCAAAACTACTCATAACATAAAAATATCACTCATAAAAACAATGCTATACATGCTTATGCTCATTGTTTTATGCCTTGGGAATCGAACCCAAGTATAGTACTTCAAGAGAATCTAACCCAAGTAAGCATTAGTACCTCAAGGGGATCTAACCCAAGTAGACACCTCATGGGAATCTAACCCATGGTCGAGGACCTCAAGAGAATCTAACCCAAGTAAGTACCTCGTGAGTACTTCAAGGGAATCTAACCCAAGTAAGTACTAGTACCTCAAGGGAATCTAACCCAAGTAGGCACCTCATGGGAATCTAACTCATGGTCGAGGACCTCAAGAGAATCTAACCCAAGTAAGTACTAGTACCTCAAGGTAATCTAAAAGTAGGCACCTCATGGGAATATAACCCATGGTCGAGGACCTCAAAGGAATCTAACCCAAGTAAGTACCTCATGAATACCTTAAGAGAATCTAACCCAAGTAGGCACCTCATGGGAATCTAACCCATGTATAATTTGACGTGGGCTGTAAACCTCACTTCGATGCACATTTAGCGTTCATATGCTTATGCCTCATGCCTTAAATCAATACATTTCATTTCATGAATCATGCTTTGAACACACGCTTTCTTTATAAAATATAAACAATTCCACATGTCATTTTTTAAACAATTTGCATAACTTAACTCACTCTAAAATCATATTCATGTTCCATTGCAATCACAGTTTTCAAAACTCCCAACCATAACATACAGTGACTCCATTCATTTAAACTCCACATATCATATTCATACTTCAAAGCATCATCATAATTTCAATATACTCAAAAGTACTTAAATCATCCAAAACAGTTCATAATCAACATACAGTTGGTTCAAGTTTGTAAAATAATATATATTTTGCAATTCATCATATATGAAAATAATACTTCTCAGTGAGTAGAATACTCACCTTGGCTGTGCGGGTTTAATCACTAGGTCTCCTAGACACCACCTTGCAATGTATCATTGTGAAATAACACATTGAACTATTTAGCACTTTAAATAATTAACACCTTATTTAGCACTTGAATCGCTCAAGGCTAAACCGTTGGAAAACCCATAATATTTTAAGGGTCCTAATCGTCTACCTATAAATCTAGACACTAACTAAAACTCAAACAATACTAACCCGAAGTATTTACTAAGGATTAGGTATTAAAATCACTATTTAATTAATTATTAACCCGCAATTAATTTTACAAACCCGTAAATTATTTTCACTAACACTTTTTATAATAATATTATCCATAAATTATTTCCATTAACCCATAAATTATTTTTTCTATCATTTTCTTGATATCATTAACTCTGAAATTATTTTCATTAACCTAATCACATAAAACACTACCGTATTTAAAATAACATTAACCCTAAAATTACGTTTACTAATCTTTTTACAATATTTACCAACTTATTAGCATAATTTAATGATCTAGATTTTAATCACTTAAAAACCCCAAATTACTTTAACCTATCAAATTAGGGTTTCTAAACTTTAAATCATAATTTATAAAACATTACCCCAAACACAATATTATTAACCCAATAGCTTTTACTAAAAGTTAATCACATAAAAACTCAATTAAAATTAAATACCCAAAAGTTAGGCTAGAGGAAAACTCACCAAAATCCACCAAATCAAAACCCATGATTTGGGTAGCCTTAAGCAAGTTCCAACAAGCTCATTACCTAAAGGAAACACTAGATTAAACTCATATTTCAAGATTTCAACCCAAAATCACGAAATTATAAGTTTAGTGTTTTACCTCAAAACGATCAGTGAAAACGTAGATCCTTGCGCGTAGATCACGTTTCCGAAATCGGATTTGAGTTTGAACGGTTAGATTTTCGTGGATCAAGGTTTTTCCATAAAAATCTTAAGAGAAAACAGGGAAATCCTCACTTCTCCGGAACTATGCGTGAAAATGAGGTGCGTCTTTTTGTTTGTTTGTTTGTTTTTTTTTTTTTTTTTTTTTTTTGAACAGTAAACTTCACCTTCATTGCTTGATAAAAGTCCCAAAAGGGATTACACAAGATTACAAGAGACCAAAAGGTCTACATAAATACAACAGAAGGTGTTAACACTGCCCTAAAGGCGGAAACACAGGCCGAAGGCCATGGCAGTGAGTAGAGATAAAGAATCTCTATCCACAAAGTCAGGGGAAACCCCGACTTAAAGCAGCTATCAATTACAACAGTCTAATATTATATGAACATACAAATTGGACCTCACAATACAATGAAGCACAACCCAACTAAAGATAAGAGGCCTGGTCTAGCATAAAGCCACCTAAAAGCCCATACAATATTAGCCCATTGCAAAGATACACTGTGAAAAGACAAAGAATATACAATCCAAAACAAAAAACTCCACTGCCATCGCCGGAAAGGGCCAGTCACTGCCTGAGTTGGCGCGTGCAACACACGCGCCATATCCCGAGACTCCAGCAACACCCAACCACCACGGACCACCACCAAACAGCCACAAGGAAGGTCGGAGGAGCGAAGCACAGCCCTCACGTGCCAAACCAGGAACCAAGTTCCCAGTGCGTGCAAGCCACGCGCTGGTCAGGGAATAACGACGCGACCTCCGTTTGTGACAATCGGACCGGAGGACGACGGCGGAAGCGGCTACGGAGCGCGTGACAGGATAACACCGGTGGAAACGCACAGATCTGGCACTCAAAATAAAACAGAAAAAACACAGCCAGAGAAAACGAAAACCACCGAGGACTCAAGAAAACAACCGGAACCAAACCAACAACACACAGGAAGTTTCATGCCGGAAAACAGAAAAGAAAAAACCAAAAGAAAGCAGAAAAAAAAAAAAAAAAAAAAAAAAAAAAAAAAAAACTTCCCAACCCCGAAGAGTCGGAAGATCAACAACACCACCAAAACCAAGTTCGGGGGAACTAAACTCCCTACCCTAATGGTAGGGAGAAAAATCAACTCCACTGGTGAAGCCAGGGAGGGACAAAACCTCCAAAGCAAGAGCTTGGAGGACAAAAGACCGGGAGGAAGGAGGCGAAAAGCCTCCCTCCCTCGACGAACACGACTCTAACAGTAGCTCTCTCTCTCTAGAAAGTTAAGAGCTTCTCTCTCTAGAAAAGAGAGAACGGAGAACTTGTTTTGTCTTTTTGTTAAAATCGTGCGCCTGGCACGCCTGAGTTTTAGAAAGGCCATTCGGCCCTTTTAGTTTTAAAGCTTTAAATGGCCATCCGGCCTTTCTGTTTTAATGGCCATGCATGTGTCTTTCTTTTTATTTTTTTCTTCATTTGACTTTTCTTCTCTTTTGATTTCACGCCTACACGTTTCTTCTTCTTATTTGATTTTTTTTATTTCTTTATTTCTTTACTTTGACTTTTCTTTTTATTTCATTTTTTTCTTTTTCTTATTTCATTCTATTTTCTAATGTCTTTTATATTTTATTTTTCTTTTCTATTATTATTTTCTTTTATTTTCTAATCCTTTTTCTTTTCTCTTTTCTAATTCTTTCTCTTTTCTTTGGATCTAAAAATATTTTCTTGCATTTTAAAGACAATAAATTAACTTTAATTAATTATTTACTCAAATTTCATGTTTTAATTACTACAAAATGTCTTGGACATTACAAAGAGGGAGAAAGAGAGAGAGAGAGAGAGAGAGAGAGAGAGAGAGAGAGAGTGTGAGTGTACAAAATGCGCAAAAGGCGCTCTAAAGCATACATGAAGTATACAAAGAGGAAACCAAAACAGGAGAGGGGGAGGGGGGAAAAACACCCGAAAAAACCCAAAAATAGGAGTAAACCCATAGACCCCCTAAAAAACCAGCCCAAAAACCCAGAGACAAACATCACATCAGAAGCCCTCTTGCCTTGCCCCGCTTATAACCAAAACCCCTGGCATCATAGTTAATTGTGCAATCTAGGTTCTTCACTTCACGACTCCTTTTAAACTTAGGAATGGAGACAAGATCCTCTAGACGATGCTCTGCATCAAATAGAGCCATGAAGTCTAAAAACTCCTTCTCATTCCCCTCGTGTGAGACCCCCAAAGCTTGAAAACATAAGCTAAGATCAATAGCTACCATGGGAGGACCACCAAGCTCTTCAAGACCACCTCCCTGCGAAGATTCACCCACCTCTGAGAAAGACAGCAAAGGTGGGCACCCAAGCGAAGACACTATCCCGTCCTTTGCTGGATCTAACAAGGGCTTGGAAGCAACCTCAAAAGACGACACGAAAGAAGCCTTGGGAACATCGAAAGTCTCAAGAGCCTCCTCAAGCCGGTGCTTATCCAATTTGCCAACCTTATTATTCTGGGAGAATTTAAGCACAAACTTGGATTCCGACGAGTAAATAGGCGCTCCAAACTCTAACATCACAGGGAGAGAATAACGCAACCTTTCACCGAGAGCTGCCACTTCAGATAAGCAATTGCTGAGGGCTGGACCAAACCCACACACAAGAGAAGCCGCCTTAGCCGAGAAAGCCTCACACACTTAAGGAGCCGTCGTCGAAAGAAGAGAGAAACCAGAGAACGACGAAAGACAGAGGTTAAAAGGATTCAAAACCATAGGCTTATGCAAGTAGAGAAACTGAGACTCAGACGACGCCAGAAACACCGGAGGAATGTGCACAGACATTGCTGGAGCAAAAGAGACCCACCCAAAAAACTCCAGAGATGAAACCGGAACAGAGAGCGACTGGAAGAGTTATTCATTTACTAAGTAAACGATATATATTTAACTCATACATATGCATGTGTATATATATACATATACATACAACGCCTAATCCGATGATACACAAAAATACTTAGTATACATGGATAGGTGAATTGGGTACTTAGTTACCTTGTTATCATTATTGAAAATTAAAATGACTTCTAATTTAAACAAGTGTGTGCGAAAAGTGTGCAACAAAATATCAAAATGCGGAATTAAAGAAGACAGATATTTTGTTGACGAAGTGGAAACTCAGTTAAGAGAAAAACCACTCCGGGGCAGCCAAACCCAGGATATCCACTATTCAGAAGACAAGACTAGTTACAAAGCAGTAGCACTCACATAACCTTATGCAGTGGTCGTACCTTGAACTCTGATGTGTAACCCAATACGAACGCCTCCCAACCGGGTCTCCTACTTGAAGGGGTCTTCAATGGAATCATTTACCTTAGAGTCAACCCCTAATATAAACTTCAATTCAGCGCAGCAACAGCACACAACAACAATGGCTTAAGAGAGACAAACTCAACACAATGACTCTAAAGTATAACTCTCTAAGCACTACGGAATTCAATACCGAATTCTTACAATTCTCAAGCCTAGGGACATCTATTTATAGGCAGCAGGTACAAATGAGCGTCTGGCTTGAAATACCTAGGCACCATTCGGACAGTAGACATAAGGCGTCTGAACGGACAACTGTGCGATTTGAACTGCGTTCGGACGGTGTTGCCCTTTCGTCCGAACGATCGCCCCTTAGCTACACACAATTTCCATATCAAGGCTTCGCATGTTCTAACCATAGGAATGGTCGTCCGGACGGTTGATCTGATGCTCGCAATTTCCATATAAGTAGCACGCGTGTCAGGACCATGAAGACTGGCGTCCGAACGTCTTGATTTTGAATGCATGACTTGCCTTATGGATGAGCGCATCCCGACGAGAATCCACATTGTCCGGATGATTGCAGTGATCTTCCCATATCTGTGTTTTGGAAAGAAATCCCATGGCTGATCGAACACTGAGTGGCGTCCGGACATGCTGTTAAAACGTCCAAACAGATGCAAGCTAGAACAGTTCGAAGCTTCTCGACACAGAGGAAGGTCCGGACGGAAAGTTCTCGTCGTCCGGACAGATGACGCTTGGACAGTTGAACGTCCGGACGGTATATCACGTCGTCCGGACGGTTACAAGGGAACCGAAATGAACTGCCTTGATATCTTCACAGAGTCTTCTTGAAGAACATAACTAAAGAGTAGACTCTGGATAAAACATCTTCTCTGTATAAAAGCATCATTACATAGAAGTGATTTTGTCCAACAGAATGAAGTCAATATCACACTAACAATTATTAACTATTAAGCTTTATATATATCGAACTCTTATTAAGTTAAACCTAGCCTCATAACATACTTAGGTATTTCATCTTACATAAATAGACGCATTAATCATCTAATTACATTTAGTAAATAAATCTGGAGCCTATTCACGTGCTCCTATAAGTCTACTAACTTATACTTATTTCCTTAACTTGTTTCCAATTAGGTAAATGTTCCGGCCTGAAAATTGAAATTGACTTCTAAAATAAATAGCAAGTGTGTGCACAAAGTGTCAACAAAAATAATAATGCGGAAATTAAACGACTTAAAGATTTTTGTTGACGAAATGGAAACTCTATTAAGACACTCCGGGGCAGCCAAACCCAGGATATCCACTATTCAAAAGACAAAGCTAGATACAAGATAGTAACACTCACATATACCCGATGCAATGGTCGTATCTTGCTCTCTAACGTGTAACCCAATACGAACGCTTCCCAACCAGGTCTCCTACCGGAAGGGGTCTTCAATGGAATCCTTTACCTTAGGGCCGACCCCTAAGATAGACTTTAGATGTAGCACAACAACAGCACACTTGCAATGGCTTTCAGAGGAAAAATAACGTCTCTGAGCACTTGTGGAATTCAATACCGAATTCTTGCAGTTCTCAATGCCTAGGAGACCTCTATTTATAGGCTGAGATGCAGAATGGGCGACTGCTGAAATATGTACGGACGCAGTTCGGACGGTGAACCTGGGCCGTCCGGACGGACAACAGTGCGACGGGATTTTTCAAGAATTTTGCTAAAAATCTTTCATGTTTAAGAGTCGCGTCCGGACGGTGAGACACTGTCGTCCGGACGGTCGTACGTCCACTGCAAGTAATTTCCATATAAGGCTTCGCGCATCCGGACCATGGGGGATGAGCGTCCAGACGGCTGAACTTCAACACGCAATTTCCATATCGTTCGGACCATGAGGGGCAGGCGTTCGGATGGTTGAAGTCGAATCGGCAATTTCCATATTAGTTGCACGCGCGTCCGGACCAAGGCTGGCTGACGTTCGGACGGTGATATTTGAATTTCGATTCTTGCCTTATAGATGAGAGCGTCCAAACGGGAAACCACATCGTCCGGACGGATATATCAATCTTCCCTTTTTCTGAACTTGGAAAGAATCTGAAGCTGATCGATCACTGAGAGGCGTCCGGACGGGCTGCTGAGACGTCCGGATGGATACAAGCTGGAACAGTAGCTTCTCGATACAGTAGAGGTCCGGACGGAAAATGCACGTCTTTCGGACGGATGATGCTTGGTCTGATTGGCATCCGGACGGTAAGGCAGGTCGTCCTGACGGATGGAATAGTAGACAGATGGGCGTCCGGATGGGATGGCTCGATCGTCCGGATGGCTGACAGGGAACCGAAGATTTTCTGACTTGTAGACAGAATCTTCTGAAATTCTTCTGAATAGCGGAATCCATTGTAAGACAACATCTTTACAAACAAGCGATTTTGTCAAAACACAGAATGAGGCCAATAATACTAACACGGCCATTAACTCATAAAGCCTAACGTTTTACACTTACCCATTCATCATATTGTCCTAATACCTTTATACATTAATTCTTCCTCGTGCCTTTTCTAAAATTCAAACCAACCAAAGCTCATAAACATAACCAAATACATCTACTAACACTCAAAACCACATAACCATACCTACTTAACATTTCATTCCCTATTTCCATCACCTTTGCTAATTACACCAAAAGATCAAATAGTAACTTCAACATTCAACAATTCAACACTATCATAATCACTCCAAATCAGCCCAAGAATCATATCAATTGAGATAGCCTCAAAACAGAATTCCAATCTTTCTCCATATTAGGCCGATCAAAACAACACCACAAATACACCATTTCAATACACATGGCCACAACAAGGAATCCCAAAATTAGCTACCATTCACAACCAAATTCCATCAACAAACCTCAATAAAACATCTTAAAAAATTACAACATAAACCATCTCTAATAAACCTCCAAGTCTAACTATCCTTAAGCATCAACCACCATATATCAAACCTAGGAGGACAACAATCCAATCTGTCCAACCACCATGAAAACACCCAAAATTCCAACAACACCACAGACAAGCTCCAATCTACAATTCCAAGACAAGAAACCATCTAACAATCGGTTGCTTCCCAAACACAAAGGAAGACCCGAATCAAACTTCTAACATAACCACAACAAAATACAAATCCAGAATCTCTAACAACTAAAATACACCCATCAAACAACAATTAAAAGAAGCCACAATCATCCCTAATTTCAGAGCTCATGGAAACCTACCAAGAATCAACCCAATCAGTCAGAATGACAAAATACCCAAAATTTACACGTTAAAACTCAAATTGCAGGAAATCTAAAACCCTTTCGGTTCCTACTTCCAAAAATCTCAACACAAATTCAAATCCAAAAGCTAAGGAAAGAGGATCTTACGTTTTTCTTGTTCTTTTTCTCTCTTGGCTGAAACATCACAGGTCCTCAAAACTCTGCATGAATCTCTCCCGGTAGCTCTCTCACAATCTCCGAAAATCTCACTCTCACGGTTTGCTGTGGGTAGAGAAAGAAATGAGAAAGGAAGAAATGGGAGAGAGGTGCAGCGTGTGGGAAAGGAGAAGAGGGAAAAAAGAAAGGGAAAGGGGAGAGGAAAGATCGGGCGTGCAACGTGAGAGAGGAAGAAGGAGAGAAGAGAGGAAGAAAATGGTAAAAATGGGAAAGAAATATGGCAGGCGAAAGGAGATGCAAATAGTGGATTTTAGGGATATAGGTGGCATTTTCCTGTTTCATGATTTGAAGGAACAAAGTGAGAAAAGCCAACAAAAGAAAGGGTAAAAATGGGAAAGAAATATGGAAAAGCCTGCCGAGTGGGCCCTATCGGGTGGGGGAAAATTGGGGGTGGGAAAAAAATGGTTTTCAAACAGGGCCAAGAAAAAGAAAAGAAAAGGGGGAGAGGGAGCTGCTGTCCACCGAAAGGGAGGAGAGAAAAAAGGAAAAGAAAAGAAAGAGGAAAGAGAAAGAAAGAGGAGTGGGGCATGTGTCACCATGTGGGTGGTTAGGAGAAGATGGGGGGTAATCTTCTCCTACCCAAACCGGTGGTGACACGTGGCAGGGTGAGATTTTATTTTTATTTAAATGCTTAGATTTTCAGAAATTACACTAAGACTCCACTATATTAAAATTATATCTTTTAACAATTAATTTATAACCCCATATTTAATTTAGTTGCTTCCAGCTCCAAGAAAAAGATTGAGGAATTGGGATTTGCCAAAAACTCCTACCCCTCAACCAATTCACCTGCACCCAAGCCACCCATAAAGAACCAGATTGGGCAAAGAGATTCCAAATATGCCGAAGCATAGCAGCTTTATTCCAAGAACCTATCCTCTTGAGCCCCAATTAATCCTCATTCTTTCTTTGGAACACAAATTTTCTCCCATGAGACCTTTGCCTTATCCTTTTCATCTTTCCCACTCCACAAAAACCAATTAAGCTTCTGTTCTAAGAGATTAATAACAACTTTAGGAAGAATGAAGATGCTTGACTAAAAATCCTGAATGCTAAATAGAACCAAAGAGATAAGTTGTAATCTGCCAGCAAAGGATAGGTGTTTAGAACACCAAGAATCAATTCAAGATGTAAATTTGGCCACCAAGCCCTCACAATCTGCAGCAGTAAGTCTAGATGTTATTAAGGGAACTCCCAAGTATCTAACTGGCAATTTACCTTTTGTCATCTGCAACAAAACCAGCAACTCTTGCTTAACTTCATCTGAGAGACCAAAGCAAAAAACAGAACTCTTGAGAGGGTTAGCCTTCAACCCGAAGATCTCTTCAAATTCCTTCAAGACATCCAAGATAATCCTAATGGAATCTAAAGTAGCAGTAGAGAAAATGAGAAGATCATTTGCAAATTAAACAAAGATGAGTTAGACCTAAGCCTTAGCATCTAGGATGAAAACCAAACCTAGGAATACTGCCAACCACATCAGCCAACAGCAAGGACAACACCTCCATAGCCATAACAAACAGGTAAGGAGAAATGGGGTCTCCTTGCCTAGCTAAGTCCCTTCCTGCTCGGGAAGTAACCCACTAAAGAACCATTAAGAGCAATGGTGAACCGGGGGCTAGTTAGGCAAACCTTAATCCAGTTAACAAAATTCTGAGGGGCACCAAAACACTTCAATCAATGCACAATGAAGTCCCAACTCACCGAATCATAGGGCTTCATTAGGTCTATTTTAAGAGTACATCTAGGCTTCCCATTGTTCTTATGATAGTCACTCACCATCTCTTGTGCAAGGAGAATGTTTTCAGAAATGCTTCTTCTAGGAATGAATGCACCCTGATTAGCACTAACAATATCATTAAGGCCTAAACTCAATCTATTGGTTAAAATTTTAGTAATGCACTTATAGACCACATTACAACAAGAAATGGGCCTATCGTCTCCCATAGAGGAAGGATTTTTCCTTCTGAGAACAAGAGTAATAACGGTGGCATTAGTCTCTTTAAGCAACTGGCCAGATAAAAAGAATTCCAACACTGCCTCAGTGACATCCTCACCTACAACACTCCAAGCTTTATGAAAAAACCCCACAGAAAATCCATCTGGACCGGGGGCTTTGTTTGGATTCATAGAAAAAATAGTTTTCCTTGCCTCCTCTCTGGTGACTGCAACACCCATCCCTTTAAAATGTTATTGCTCCTTAAAAGGTCAAAAGTCCAACTTATCCCATAAAAATTATTATTTCTTAAAATTTCATAAATCCTCCTTACCTCGAAATTAAAATAACCTTAATTAGCTCCATAGGATAGTAATCGGTGTATTACAACTAACATGAGTATTTTTTTTACAAATTGCCTACGTCTTTTATGGAAATTATTGTATAGAACATTTTTTTTTTCTAACAAGGGCTCATTTAATATGCTACTTCCACGTACGTGACTTTTACTTGTTAAGTCGCGAACTTATTGTTTTCACTTGTAAAACAATTTTTTACGGAGGCCAGGGCACAAAGTTAGAGATTGGACAGGAATTTCTATGGTAATTATTATGTATATATAATTTCTGCTTGGTGGATTTAGTATATATATATATGGCTATATAGACAGTGGATGGCATTTGGTGCCTTTTTGCATGGTGATGCCTGTATGTAATGAATTAATTTATTTACTATGTGATCATGTGGACATGTATTAAGATATGATTCTGACTTTATCAACTAATGAACCTCATGTAATGATTATAGAAGTATGTAATGGTAATTATCGTAGATGCTTTGGTCAATTTATTTGCCGATATTAGTTTATATATATATATATACACCCTGTAATTATGTTATATATAGAGGCCCGAATTATTAAAAAGGTAAAATGATTTGTGATCTTGAGAGAAGAAAATGGTTTTTCATCTAAACAGAAACTTGATATATAAAACTTCTTTTTATAAATCTTGGTAATTGAAAATAATAACTTAGCTGAACCTTGAACAGGCTAGCTAAAGAAATGCCGAACAAATAGATTAAAAGAATCAGTTATTTAATGATCTCTTAAGGTCAGGAAGAGGAGTGTCATCAAGGAAGTTCTTGATCAAAGTAAGTGCTCTAGCAGGTTGGTAAGTCGGAACTAAATGTCCTGACGCTCTCACTGTTGCGAATGTTAGGCCCCCCTCATATACTTCTGTAAAGCCTCCAACCTGTGTCAGAAATGAACAAAAACAATATGTTAATTTCTTTTGTATGCATGGTCAAAGAGAATTTAGTTTCCCAAGCTGAGAAAATTAGAAGAGAAAGAAATTAATAGACAAAAGAGAATTAAGTTACTTCTCCTTTGTCGAACCAAGCACGCCATGCAGTCTTCACATGAAGCTTCATACGTTGTAGGGTGAACTTTGTTGAAGTAACCGAAATAATCGAGTCGGTGTCACCACTACAAATTGATATCCCAACAAAGACTAGTTTTAAGATTTGAATAATATATATGATTATCATATATTGCAGATAGGGATCATGATGTTAAGTTATAATCCAAAACTCTTATTTTACATATATATATATATATATATTAATTAAACTTGTTTATAATCAAAATAATTGCCAAAACATGAGGTGAAGTCAGCTATATCATCAATGACTCTTTGGCTAAAGGATCTCCATTGGAACAAAGGTTAAAAATTCAAAAATCATTGAGTCTGTATGAGGTACATAAGTATATTAAATCACCACTTATCTCAAAGGGTTAAGCTTATAATATAAAGTGATAAATTTAAGGGTTAAATACCCTATTGGTACCTGAGTTTTAACCTTTTTTAAATTTAATACCTGAGTTTTCATTTGTTTCATAGGTGGTACCTGAGTTAGGGGTAAAAACCCGTTTGGTACCTCTGTTACATTTTTCGTCCAAATATTAACGGCCTACCACGTGTCAACCGCTAAGGTTCACAAGTGGCACTATATAAAAAAAAATTAACGATTTAAAAATAAAATCTTTAAAAAATTATATAAAAATAATAAAAAAAATACCATTTAAAAAAAAAGAGAAGAGGGGTGGCTCCCTTGACCACCATGGGGGTGGCCACGTATCAACCTCAACGGTTGACACGTGACAAACCGTTAATATTTGGAGGAAAAATGTAACAGAGGTACCAAACGAGTTTTTTACCCCTAACTCATGTACCATCTATGAAACAAATGAAAACTTAGGTACTAAATTTAAAAAAGCCTAAAACTCAGGTACCAATAAGATATTTAACCCTAAATTTAACCATTTAATTAACACTTTAACAAAGTTGAGATGATGCTCATCTAGAATATTCTAGTATATGGATTCTGGATCCATTTGGGTTCTTCTATTGCAAATAATTTGACTCACTATTCAAATATTTGGTCCATATATAACTATTATTATGCCACCATCAATTAACACCAACAATTATAGTATATGGGTTATGTTGATGTCAATAACAATAATGGAAATACTATTTTCTTTACCTATAAATCCAAACTCGAAGCCCATTAGCCATGAGTTCCTTTATAACGGAAGGAATGCTTCCCTCGAAATCTGAGTATCCTCTCGAGCTGCATTCATCCCATTTACCTGGAACATTTTTAGTTACATTGGCATGAAGTGCTTCTTGAACATCCCGTCGATTCATATAAGCCGCCACATAATTAGTTTCACACGGATCAGGGTTCAATATCTACACCAAAAAATAATACATCATTTTATTTTGATTTGTCTATAGCATAATCGTTATTTAATGATATAAATGAGTAAAATTCACTCCACATATATTGCTAAAAAGACATTCTTATTACATGCACCACATAAACCGGCCAACTCTATGATAAGGATAGCTTGGGTGCTCTTCCTTCGCATGATTTGTAGTTCATCTGTAATCTAACACTTGGAATAACTATTCTTATTGTCTATGAGAAGTTGACATTTTACTATTTTCAATAAATATATATATTTATTTTTCTAATGGAATAGTCATTCTGCGTACCAAACATAACTGTAGTTTTTCAAATATTGTTCAGTAGGTATCGATTAAGCTGGACAGTACAAACTACTTGACCTGGTTATCTCAGTTTGTTGTTGTCCTTAAAAGCAATAATGGATGAAAGATTGTAATTTAAACTAAAGTAACAATTGTACAGAGATATTTTTTGATGTAATCATAATTATTTGTTCTAGCAAGAGTCGTGTTAGAGTCCAGTAAGCAGGGGCGGAGCCAGCATTTGAAATTTGGGGGGGCCAAATTGAAAAAAAAAAATGTGGGGACAAAACTAAAAAAAATAACAAAATTAGGGGTACAATTTTAATTTTTTTTTTTTTAGAATTTTTTTTTGGAAAACCTTGGGGCTTGGCCGCTTGGGGGGTGGGGGGGGGGGGCTAAAAGCCTCAAGTGGCTACGCCCCCGCCCAGTAAGGATTAGACCTCTAATAAGGAGTTTGATTCCGATTATTTTTAGTATAATTAGAGTCCTAGTCACTTAAATGGTTTAAGAGTCTTATTTGGATTAGTAATTATGTTTTGTAACCAGTTAGTATTGATCATCTATTTCAAGGGAGAATTATTAATAAAGAAGTATGCTTGAGGAAGTTCTCTTCAAACCTTTGTGTTTGTCTATCAAAAGGTATAAATTTCTCATATAAATTAAATTTGAAGGCCTAAATTCTCTTAACCAATCTACTCTGTTACTACTAATGGCTTGACATCATTCTTCTCTTGTAATTCCTACATATACCGTGTGTACAATGAATGCATGAATTCAAGCAATACAACATATTTCAAACTCAAACTTGTTTTAATTCTTTTAAGGTGAACCATAAAACATAAACTTTATTACTTTAAAAGAAAAATTATCACTTACAGAAACTTTCTTGGGTGGCACTGTGAGGTTGACATGCATGGCGCAATCAATAGATGGTTGATAAGAAAACAAAATATTTAGGTTCTCAATTCCAGATGCATCAGCTAGAGCTGCATGCCAGACTTCTTGGCACGCATCGCTGAAATTTTCTCTGGGTAAGGAGAAATTACAGTATTTTAGTATTCCAGCCACATCTCGATCCGAAGCGAGAGCATGGGTCGAACAGAATTCAAAGCTTCCTGCTCTTTCAGCTTCAAAATTAATTGTTGGATTTCCAATCTGCATAATATACACAAATTCAATATGATGCAATCTATGTGAAATATAATTATAAATACATTAGTAATTAATTAATGTATATAATTTTAGAAAAAATAATAATAATTACAAAGCCGTTTATCCTTCTGGTACGTGGAAACATCCACTTTCATTTAATTAACAATTTTATTGTCCGAATTGCTAGCAATTTCTGCTTAAGCAGATGAGCCCTGATCATAATGACTCTCTCACATTTCGGATTGCTAGCGATTTCTAATCATTTGCCATAGAACCTAACATTCCAATTATTTGTCTAAGAGAGAGAGAAAGAGACGTACAATGATCCCTTTGAGGTTGATAATGGTTTTGTTAGCCTTCTTGTTATTGCGGAGGATAGTATTTGCAAGCAGAGGAACATAATATCCAGCATAACTTTCTCCAGAAATATAAAAGGCTCGGTTCTTGTACTCAGGAAATCTCTCAAGCCAATTCACCAAAAACACATAACTATCTGTTGTAGCGGCTTTATCTCCCATTTTATCATCATAATCTGATGTTGTATTTGAGTATGAAAATCCTACCCCAGCAGGTGTCTCAAGGAACAAAACGTTTGCAGCTGAAGAGAAAATTTCAAAAAAATAGAATATATTTTTTTAAAACATATATATCTAAACTCTCCATGTTTTACGAAAAATTTAAAGAAATAACGAAAAATGTTATTAGTTAATTAAATTTACCATGATTCCAAGAAAATTCGTTTGTGTAAAGTGTTTTGCCATCGCTCCGCACACGAAATGGGCCCAACTCTTGCATTGCTCCAAAACCCAAAGATGAACAAGTTGGGCCTGTACATATATTAAGCAAGCTAGGTTAATCGTCGAACTAGAACATACAATTAACTAGCTAGGTGGCACTTAATATAGATGTTTATTTCAATTTAATAAGTCGTACGTGAGTGCCTTTAATGCTAAAAATACAAGAAGCTAATAAATGTATAATCCCCAACTCCAAGACAAGTTTATTGTTATTATTGGTAAACAATTAAAATAAAATGAGTAGTTAAGTTTTCATACTATTTCAAAAATTTCATATTGTTATTGTTTTTGTTTTCTTATTAAAATAAAAAGAGGATAAAAAAAATGTCCCTAACATTATTCAATTCTTTCAAATAAATACTAAGGGAAAGAGAGATGAAAGAAATGAAAGAAAAAATGCCATTATTTTGTATTTTTGTCAAGATCTAGTATATATATATGAATACCTCCACTGATCCAAAGAAGAAGAGGGGATGTATCCTTAAACTGCTGAGCTTCGGCAAAGTAATAAAAAATGGCACGACCCGCTGATTGATTCACCGTGACATAGCCACCATACTGAGAGAAGTTCACAGGGGGGTGTCCAGGAAATCTGTCGATCCTATCTTTCTCCTTTGAGCCCTCCTGAGGAATAAGAGCATTGGTTACAATGACATCTTCAGGTTCAATAGCCTCCAGAAGACTGTTGTGGACGCCAAAATATGGCTTGGATGTGGACTTGCCCAAATGGAGAACACCTTGTTCTTTCCTCCTCCCATGAGTTTGAGCCACAAAGCAGGAAAGAACAAGAAATGACAAAAGAACCAAACAAAAAGGCTTACTTTCCATTGTGCTTAATTTGTGTCTTCTTTCTCTCTACAGAATGTAAAACGAAAGAGAGACACAAAGAATACAAGGACAGCGGTACGGTGATTGATTGTTTGTTTGTTTGTTTATATAGATGGCTGTTGAAAGTAGTTTTAACGGCGTACGTTTCAATAACCATGCATGGATGGCGGAGGAGGAGTTGTTTGTCTATTAAGTAGAACAATGTTTTTTTAATAACAGCTTACGTTTAAACAACCATGAAGGGTTAGGAATATTGTTGCGCTTTTTTATGTAACTATTCATGTTCTGCCATATATGTGTCTTTTAATATGTAACATAGCACAAAGGACAAACAGAAAATTCTATCCGCCTCGGCTTAATTAGTAATTTTACAAGTAATTTCACAAGTAATTTCTGTTGTGTTCCTCCAATAATGTGGTGGCTTTTAAAATTACAATTTGATCAAAATTCAATAATGATCAATCACAAACTCAATGATGGGTTAAGTGGGAGAACACTACAAAAAAGTGCACGTAAGTTGGTGACGTGTATCCAAACGTTAAGAATAAAGTCCCCAAGAAGAAGAATCCATCTACTATGGGGGATTATCGTCCCATCTCTTGTTGTAATATCATTTACAAATATATTACTAAAATTTTGGCTAATAGGATGATCCCGGGGTTGGAGGAAGTTATTAGCTCTAACCAAGGTGCTTTCATTCCTGGTCGAGGTATAGCTGAAAACATTTTGTTGGCACAAGAGATTGTGACTGATTATCACAAGGAAAAGGGGAAAGCTCGTTGTACTCTAAAGGTTGATTTAATGAAAGCTTATGATTCCTTGAGCTGGGAGTATATTTTGCATTGCCTACAAGTTTTTGGAGCTCCTTCTAGATACATTGGTTGGATCCGGGAATATATAACTAGCCCTAGCTTCTCTATTTCCCTTAATGGGACGTTGGTTGGTTACTTTAAAGGAAAAAAAGGTCTAAGGCAAGGGGACCCTCTTTCCCCTTACCTTTTTGTACTCTAGCTATGGAGGGCCTTTCTCTCTTGTTAGGAAATGCTAGTTCCAACTCTCTTTTTAGCTATCGTCCTAGGTGTAGTTTGTTAAAACTTACTCACATTTGCTTTGCGGATGATCTTCTGATCTTCTCTGGGGCTAATTCATATTCTGTGCAGTGCATCCTCAAAGTGCTTGCTGAATTTGAAGACATTTCAGGGTTAAGAGCTAATCCTTCCAAAAGCTCGGTCTTCATAGCTGGTGTTCCTCCTATTGTGAAGCAGTCTATTCTTCATTTGCTGCACATGCCGGAAGGTGTTCTCCCTGTGAGGTATCTTGGCGTTCCTCTCATCACCAAACGGCTCTCTGCTGAGAATTGTGATTGCCTTATCTCAAAAATCTCCTCTAGAATTGATTCTTGGTTAGTAAGGAAGCTGTCTTTTGCAGGAAGATTACAACTTCTTTCCTCTGTTTTGGTTAGTCTGCAAATGTTTTGGGCCCGAATCTTTGTTTTGCCTAAGAAGGTGATACAGCTTTTGGAGCAAAAATTTAATAGGTTCCTTTGGTCTGGCAGTGATGTAAAGGCAAAGGTCAAAGTCTCTTGGGGTAATCTTTGTTATCCTAAGAATGAGGGAGGGTTAGGGCTTAAAAGAGTTGCTGATTGGACCTAGCCTCTATGTTAAATCATATTTGGAGTTTGTTTACTAAGGCTGGATCTTTGTGGGTGGCATGGATTAATTTGAATTGGCTTAGAGGTAGAAGTCTTTGGCAGGTTCCAGTTCCACAATCTTGCTCTTGGAGTTGGAAGAAGCTTCTCAAGATAAGGGAGGTTGCCAAGACTTTTATCCGATTTCAGGTGGGGGATGGGAGTAGAATTTTTCTCTGGCATGATCATTGGCACCCTGCAGGTTATTTGTTGGAGAGCTATGGTTATCGTGTGCTATATGATTCTGGGCTTTCTAAGGATGCTAGACTTTCTTCTATTATAAAAAATAAGGACTGGTTTTGGCAAGGGGTTAGATCAGATGACTTAGTTGCCATCCAGAGCCGGCTCCCTGAAATTACATTTGGGGTTTCTGATTTACCCCTTTGGAAGTCTAGTAATGGTAAATACTCATGTGCTGCCACTTGGGATAATCTTAGGAATAAGCTTCCGGAAGTTGATTGGTGGAGATTGGTTTGGTTCTCTTTAGCTATTCCTAAACACTCTTTCCTTTGCTGGCTTGTATTTAGGGATGCTCTCACTACAAAACAGAATCTGGCTTGTTGGGGGTTTAGTGGTAATCTGAACTGTCTTTTTTGTTATGGTTGTATTGAGTGCAGAGATCATATTTTTTTTAGTTGCAGCTTCAGCCGCAGGATTGGAGGGCTGCTATGAAGGCTCGTGGTTTTGCTGATCCCCCTTGCTGTTGGGATGATGTTGTGGATTGGGGCATCTCTAAATTCCATGGTAAGAGCTTGCAGGCTTGTTTAGGACGTTTGTGTTTTGGCTCGGCGATGTATCATCTCTGGAAGCATCAAAATGATCTCCAGCATAGAAATATACCGAGTTCAGAAGAAGCCAATTTGATCCAGATTTTCTGGGATGTTCGAACCAGAATTCTAGCTAAAGGAAGGTTTAAAAGTTTATCTTCTTGTTTAGAGTTGGTGTATAGGTGGAATCTTCATTCATTGTTGTAATCTGGATAGTCTCAGTTGAGTAGTTGTTTGAAGTATACTGCTTGTTTGTTGCAGTAGGAGTTTTTTGGTTGGGGTCTATTGTTCGCTCCCATGTGAGTCCTGTTTGTGAACGTGGGCCAGTTTTTTTTTCTGGCGTGTAATTGTGGTTGTGCTTGTTCTATAAAATTTTGGTTCATCTAAAAAAAAAAACGTTAAGAATAAAGGTGTCAAAAAATCATGTTTTATTTTAAAAAATATATATAAAAAAAAAAAAAAAAAATTAAAAACTAATTATCAATAGTTCATTTATAATTAGGACTAGCTAATAACCTAGAAGTCAAGTAGACTAGTTCATATACCTAACCAACACCAAACATGGTAAAAGCTAACTATATATCAATTAAGTAGACTAGTTCATCTAATTAAGATTACTCTCTAAACAAACAAAACTTTATTCTCCTACATGAACTAAATAACCATTCAGGGAACTAAATGGTCAATTTTATGTGTTTGAACAAAAGACCAGGTCCACTTGGAGACTTGAAGTTCACGAAACAAGCTGACTAGTGCACTAAATTGAAGCATTGAACAAGAACAATTTATATAAATCTGAAACTGATTATGTTTTAGCCCCAAAAAGGAAAAAGTTGATCATGTTTAAAAAGTAATTGATACAATATATACTTTTGCGTGTGTGCATAGTTGTCATATTACAGACCAGGCTGGCAGTAGGCCAGATTGTGCTACCAATACCATAGTTTATAATGCAATCACGAATTTCGGAAAGGATATATAGAATCATCAACAGAAGACTAAGAAATGTAATCACCAAGTAAAAATAACTAATGAAACTCAACAGAACCATTAAAATATTCTAAAGCTAGCAATACAATGATAAGTGAAAACATATAATAGAAATTAAATACCTTGTCTATATATCCCAATAATATCCAGAATATTAACATCTTGAAGCCTAAAGTAAACTATGAACTGACACAGAGACCAACATATAAATTAATGGGAACAATAAAAATGAGAAATTTTGTATTCATCTGTCTGCCATGCACAGAGCTCCATCTTCCCTCCCCATGCAACTTGACGTATTGACTAAGCAATTTATCATCTTCATAAGTCCAAGGACCTATTGTCCACCCTTGTTATGGAATCCCCCAACCCATCATTTAAGCTAATATTTCACACTCTTAAGTACTTGTGTGCTGTATCTCCAAATTATATGGATAAAAATTCCCCAATGGCTTACCTTATATAGTCCTCTTAAACTGAATTTTGATTTACTAAATTATGATCTTATTAGCACTAATTAAGATCTTTGAATCGACACACCCAAAATTACATCCAAAAAAAAAAAAAGCAAACCAATGGTACCCATATTGTTCAGTAAAAGTAGAAAAAACAGAAAGAAAATCAAGCAATCTCTGGAGGTATACCCACAATCTCAAAAGCTTAATCTAGCCCAGACAAATCCCATAAAAATGCACAGAGAGAGAGAGAGAGAGATAGAGAGAGAGTACAAACAGAGCGTTGGTGAAGGATGGCCCGGTGGAGGGTGGCCGACCGCCGAGAGTAGGGGTGAAATAACCGTTTTCTAATAACCATCCGCTAACCGCTAACCGCCTATAACCGCTAGCCATATAACCGCAAAACCGTTAAAACAGCTTTAAAAATCACTAACCGATAACCGCCCCTGTAGGGCGGTTAGTGGTTTTTACAAAGGCGGTTAGCGGTAACTACCTTTATTATTATTTTTATATTATTTTTAATATTTTTTTTCTATATAAAACAACGATGTTTCGGTGCTAACACCAAAACGACGTCGTTTTGGTTGTATAGGGTTTTAACTTTTAAACCTAAACATCTCTAACTCTCTCACTCCCAAAGTGCCGTATCTCCCCTAGTCCCCTGGGTCTCCTCTCTCTCGACTCTCATTCTCTCAGTCTGCTCTCAACTCTCTCTCTGCAACACGATCATTGATGAGATCATTGCCAATGACCAAGGTGACAGAATGAAGCCATCCTACGTCACCTTCACCGATGGTCCGATACATAGCGTTTGACGATGCGGCCAGTGGCCACAAACTAGGTCGCCATGAGCCCCATCAACACCGTCTTCCATGAGATCTGAGCTCCTCGAGCATTTTTTCGTTTATTGCTTCTTAGATCTGAATCTTTGTGCCTTGATTTGTTATTCTAAGCCTTGATTTGTTACTCTAGGTCTTAGATCTGAATATTTGTGCCTTGATTTGTTGTTCTAGGTCTTAGATCTGAATTTTTGTTGTTTGATCGGCGATCGGCGTTGGACAATGGACACTAACAACAAAATGGCCGGAAATATATATATATATATAGAACCGATTGCCGGTTGCCGATTTATAACCGGTTGGCGGAGGCGGTTTGAAAAATGGGAGAGAAAAGGACCTGTGAGCGGGAGGAGGAAGAAAAAGGAGTGAAAAGGAAAGAAAAAAGGAAAAGGGGGTTTCTTGACGTGCCAATGGTGACATGTCACGAAATTCTTGACGTCTCACCACTGGCACATCAAGAAATAAGTGGGGTTGTTGGGCTGAGATTACTGGACATATTATGTGGGGTAGTCGGGCTGCTAAGGATGTCTGGAGCATGTGTGGGAGGAAGATTCAAAAAAGAAGTATAGAGCACAAGGAATTTGTGGCCATTGTAGAGACCCTACTCCAGGAATTGGATAATAATGAAGTGGCATTTGTGGTGACTGTGGCACAGAGATTGTGGCTACGTCGTAATGTGGTGGTCCATGGAGGAACTCTTACCACCTTTCCCTACTCATAAGTAATGCTTCAAAATTCCTTGAGTTTTTTCGTAATGCGAATTCCTGTCTAAAGACAAGGGTAGAAGTGGATCATAATACGAACCTTCAATGGCTAGCTCCCTTGTCAAGTTTTGTCAAGGTCAATTGGGATGCAGCTGCAGATCGTCGTACAAGGAATATTGGTATTAGAGTCATAATTCGAGATTGCCAGGGTAAGGTTTCGGTTACCTTGTATGCACCAAAGAGTTATATAATTGATCCCAGGATTGCAGAAGCCATAGTAGCATTGAGAACAACTACTTTTTGTACAGAGTTGGGCCACCTACCGGTTGTGCTGGATGGTGACACTCTTCAAATGGTGCAAGCTCTGCAGAAAGAAGATAGAAACTTAAGTAAAATATGGCCATCTGATTGAGGAGACCCGATTGGTCTTAAGTTGCCTCCTTCGGTGAAAGGTCACTCATACCAGATGTCTTGCTAATTGGGCTACACATAGTCTCGCAAAGGAAGCACTTCTTTTAGTAAGGAACAAGTAGTTCTTAAGGATATTCCCAATGTATTGTTGATGTTACTTTTGTTGAGCGTTGTGCTTAATTTGATTAATAATATTTGGGCTCAACTAACAAAAAAAAAAGGCTTCTAGCATTACTCGTATAAAGGAGAAATGCTATGTATATTTTTAAGTGCTCACTTTTAAGTATTCATTCTCAAACGTTGATAATAAAATTCACCATTAGATACTACAAGTATTTTTATTTGTTATTTAATTCAATGATAATTTTTACTGCCACGTAATGAACACTTTGGAGTATGTGTAAAGATCAAGAAAATAAATAGGAAATTTAACAATTAATAAATTATATTTATTAATAAGATGGGACTAATAGTTAAATTTTTTCTTTGGTTGGATGTTTGGCACCCGAATGGTTGTCTTTTAGATAACTATGGGCATCGTGTTGTCTATTATGCTGGAAGTTCAGTTAGTGCAAAATTGTCTACCATTATTCGTAATGGAGATTGGTACTGGCCTGGTGCAAGATCAGACAAACTAGTTGAGTTGCAAAGTAAACTTCCAGAAGTGGTTATTGGTGACTATGACTTGCCTGTTTGGAATTCTAAAAATGGAAAGTATGTTTGTTCTGAAACTTGGGATGCAATTAGAAAGAAGGAGGCTCGAGTAAACTGGTGGAAGGTTGTGTGGCATTCAATGGCGATACCTAAGCATGCTTTTCTGATATGGCTTGTTTTCAGGGATGCTATGATTACAAAAAACAGAATGTGTGGTTAGGGATATATGGGGGATTGCCTAAGTCCTTTCTGTCGTAGTATAATGGAATCAAGGGAACATTATATCTCTTCTTTGATTGTAGTTTCAGTTACCAGTTACCGAATTTGGAAGGAAATCCTTAGCCTTTGTTTGGTTTCAAATACGAAGAAATCTTGGGAGGATGTTGCAAATTGGTGTGTGCTTGAGCTAAGACAGAACTGCATAAAATGTAGATTGTGTATCTTGAGCCTTGGTGCTACGGTCTATAATCTGTGGAAGCACATAAATGATATCCTACATAGGAATGCTTTGTGTTCGGAAGAGATGATTATAGCCAAGATAAAGTGGGAGATTCTGGCCCGTATCATGGCTAAAGGTCCTTATAAGAAGACTTCCATGAATTTGCAGCTTGCGGCTTTGTGGAATCTTCACAAGATTTTTCCTTAGTCTGCTAGTTTTGCTACTGTTTTCATGTGTTTGTTTCCTTGTGTTGTTTTTGGTGTTCAGCAGTTGTTGTTTTGCTTTGTCATGTTTGTAGGGCTTTGTGAGCTTTTGTTTCTCTCTTGCCCTTTGTATTGTTTGGACCAGTTTTTTTTTTTGTTTTTTTTTTTATTTTTTTTTTTTATTTTTCTGGTGTGTAATTTCTTGTTGTTTGGGCTATAAAAGTTTTCTTTCAAAAAAAAAAAAAAAAAAATTAAAGGCTACAATGACATCACACTTAAGGCCTTGTTTGGTTTACGAAATGAGTATTCCATTGAGATATGAATTAGTTATTATCGGAAATAAAAGAGAGATGAATGGTTATTTTTACTGATCTTTAGTTTGGTAACAACTCATATACTTTAATTGGAATCCAATTAAAATTACTAAAAAAAAAACCCACATTATTTTTTAAAAATAAAAAATAAAACTTAAAAGTAGTGGGTGGCCGACCTCCCATTGGGGTGGGTGGCCTGGGGGTGGCAGCGTCATCGGGGGTGCCTGTGCCACCCTTAAATGCTCCAGGGGTGGTGCGACCACCCCTAACTCCATATGTGGTCGACTAGCCACTATGTGAATGGGGGTTTGGTTTTTTTTTTTTTTTTAAAAAAAAAAAATGAGAGAAAATAGAAAATAATGAGTGGTTTTTCTCGAAAATCTAGTCTATTCCTTTAAAAAAATGAGAGGAATAAGTATTCATCTTCGTGAGAAAATAGTTATTCCAGGAATAGACTCTTACCAAACAAAGGAATGACTATAATAGTCATTCCATTCCAGTTGTTTATTCTGCGAATCAAACGAGGCCTAAGTAAATAAAATAATTTTGGCTCTAAGGATTAAGGATTTTTAGGTTTATCGTGAGTGTCTATTGGAAAAGTTAAAAGGCCACCTGGCCATTGAAGCTTTACATTACGTAATGCTTTTTTCGTAATAGCATTCTTAGTAGGCTCACCAAAATAGTTTTTTTGGCTATTCTGGGTATGCTACTGAAATGGACTAAAATAAATCTTAGCAGCCTCTCCAATTTGGTAAAAAAAAAATTGATTAGTGAACAGTATTCATCAACAATAGTGAGCATTGTTCAATCACCAAAACAATTAAAAACTATTATCTCTTCCCTTTTTTTTCTCTCTCTCACGTATCACATACAACTTCTCTTTCGAAAAGGATTATTTGATTGGAAAAATGATTGTGGATAACTAAATTGTGAGGCTGCTAGGTGTTTTTTTAAAAAGTAGATGACTAAAATAGAGAAAAATAGTTTTTAACTATTTTGGCTATTAAAATTTGTTGAAGGTACTAAAAATGCTCTAAGAAACTTACTTGAAAAGCTGGGATAAAAATCAAATGCCCACTTGGCCTCTTAAAAGAAAAATGTAGAGCTAAAGCAACGTCCTAGCTGCTATAAATAGAAGGGGGATCGCCTGGATAGAAATTAGCTATAAACCAATCTAATAAAGTGACACATGCTTCTTAGCATGTGAGTAGCACATGTTTTTTAAATAGCATGTGCTTCTCAAATGTTTTTTTTTTTTTTTTAATATATTGTATATTTGATTGATATTGAAGCATTCTCTATTTACAGGATAATTGTAATCAACTATTGGGATTGTACCATACTTGTTTTTACTCTAAAACATTTAAATAGGGACCTTTGTATTGTAGACAAATAAGTTAAGGAACACAATGTACATAGCCTTTTGGGCTAAGTTGTAGTGGTGGATGTAGGTGTCTAACATCGAACCACCTGTAATTCCTTACTTTCGCTATTTTTCTCGTATTTTAGATTTCTACATAAATCTCGATATGGTATCAGAGCCAAAAGTCCTGAGTTCGAACTTTGAATCTGTCATTTACCTCACATTTCAATTAAATATTTCACGTGTTGGGCATCACCTATTAAAAAGGAGTTTGAACCCGTCCGTGCAGATTCTCTTTGACCGTTTCTTTTCTTTTTGGTGTTTTTCACTATGACAACAGTACACCAAACGCTTCATTGATGTTGTTTTTGCATGTGACGGAATGTTGGAGTTCATCCGCTGCCACATGCACCGCCACTAGTTGTTGCTATCAACTTCACGCACCACATGCGCTGCCTCTTTCAACCAACTTCAGTTCAAAACCACCTATTTAGGCGTATACCGGTAGTTATGGGTAGAAACTCATCCAGAAATCCATCGGGCGCGCCCACACATGCCACCTGCAGATCGGGTCCGCCTCCACTCGCCGTCAGCCTCCTCTGCGCATGGGATCCACGTGCCATACAGGTTCCTTACGCTGCTCCGCTTCATACTGGATAGCTGCCCACACCTGCACCGTGTCACACTAGATCACTAAATGAGGCTGTACATGTGCCTACATTACATCAGATTACTCCCTATGGGTGAATGGTTGTTTGAGTGTGCTGCGTCACATCGAATCTTTGCTCTAAGGTGTATCCTTCTTTTGGTGCGCGCGTCGCACCAAATTGTAGCCGGTCTACTCTTCCTTCAGTACACTGCATCACGCCAGATCCAAGATCGGGAAAAAAAGAACAAGAAAAAACTAAAAAAAGCTCTTTTGGGTTTTGGCCCAAGTTGGCCTTGTTTTCTTGGAGCCTTTTTTTTTTTTTTTTTTTTTTTTTTTTTTTTTTTTTTTTTTTTTTTTTTTTAAACAGTACACCAAACGCTTGTTGTGGTTGCTTTTATACGTGACAGAGCTTTGGAGTTCATATTCGGCCCTATTTTGTTGTGATTTGCGGTTCAATTCATTGGCGAATCTTGACACAATGTGGTTTGGCCCTTCACTGGTTTTTAACGACTAGTTTTCGTTCTTCGACCATCATTGTTAGTTGCGGCTTGGCCCCTCACGTGATTCTTTTAATAGATAGTCAATGTTCTCCGACTGTCACTTTCAACCTTTCTCGCCGACACCACTTTGATCCAACCACTGACTTCGACTGCATTTAAATCCGTTTTCTATTTTGAAACTCAAGCTTCCAGAACCTTCCACCTTGATTTTGAGGAGGGATTTTAGAATATATAGAAAATATATTATATTTTCCATATATTCTATATTTGGTTGATATTTAAATATTCTCTATTTACGGGTTAATTATAAGGGTTAAATAACTTTTTTGGTTCCTGTGGTTTGAAAACTTTATTTTTTAGTACCTCAATTTTATTTTTCTTCACAGATGATACCTGGGTTTTGGGAAAAGAGGAAATTGGTACCTCCGTTTATTTTTTCTGTCCAATATTTAACAATTTGCCACGTGTCAACTAACGAGGGTTGACACGTGGCACAATATAAAAATAAAATAAGAATAAAAAACTTTAAAAATTAATTAAAAAATAAAAATTAATAAAACTTTAAAAGTAAAAAAAATTAAAAAAAAAAAAAAAAAAAAAAAGGGAAAGAAAAGAGGGGTGGCTCAGCCACCCCCTTGGCCGGCCTGGGGTGGCTGGTTCAGGGGTGGTTCGGCCACCCCTATGGCTTTTAGAGAAAAAATTGAAAAAAAAAAAAAAAAAATAGGAAAATGGGTTTTGGCCATGGGGTGGTTCGGCCACCCCCAATGGCCAAAACCCTCTTTTATATATATATATATATATATATATATATATATATATATAAAAGAGGTTTTGGCCATTGGGAAGGGGGGGCAAACCACTCCCGTTGCCTATGGGGGTGGTTCGGCTACCCCTATGGCTTTTAGATAACGAATTGAAAAAAAAAAAAAAATGAAAATGGGTTTTGGCCATTGGGGGTAGCCGAACCACCCCCGTAGCCCTTACGGGTGGTTCGGCCACCCCCAAAGGCCAAAACCCATTTTCCTATATTTTTTTTTTTCAATTTGTTCTCTAAAGGCCATAGCCACCCTTTTTTTCTTTTTCTTTTTTTAATTTTTTTAAAAGTTTTTAATATTTTTTTAAATTTTTTTTACATTGTGTCACGTGTCAACCCTCATTGGTTAACACGTGACAGACCATTAAATATTGGATAGAAAAATAAACGGATATACGAATTTCATCTTTTCCCAAAACTCAGATACTATTTGTGAAAAAAATGAAACTGAGGTACCAAAAAATAAAGTTTTTTTTTTTTTTTTTTTTTTTTGAATATCAGTGAATATTATTGAAATTCAATTAGGTTATACATTCATAATATGCTTCAACAACATTTGGGATAATAGAAGGACACTCAACTATCCATGTGTTGTTTAACAATTGTGAAAGAGCATATTTAGCCGGTACATGTGCCACCCGATTTGCATTTCTACGAACGTGTTTGACCTCCACCGACAAGAAGAAAGAGAACTGGCTTTTGATGTCATCCAGAATTGGCCATAAACTCGGAGGCTAGACTCTCTCGTACCAAGAGTTGAGACTATAACTGACGAATCTCCCTCCAGCAAAATTCGACTGCCCCCCACCTCTCGAGCAAGAACTACAGCTTCCCACACAGCTAGTGCTTCAGCTGCAGCAGGGTCGGTGATGTAAAGAATAACCTTCGTCCAAGCTGCCATCACCAGACCTGCTACATCCCTAATTACCACCCCAACTCCCATTCTGTCCATCTCCTTTGAAATAGCAGCATCCCAGTTAATTTTCCAAGCACCAAAAGGAGGTTTGGTCCATAAGGGAGGGGGTCCTACCAATGCTTTAACTGTTTTATCTTCAATCTTCATAGCTTGGGAGAAGCCTGTTGATGCTAATTCCGGTTTATGAAGTAGGAGCTGCTACTGGTGGACTCGACCGACTGACCTGCAAAAACAAAGGACACACAATGGGCTTCCCCCAGCGGTCCTCCTCTGACGCCCAAATTAGATGAAGTATATTGAGAGAGAGAGAGAGAGAGAGAGAGAGAGAGAGAGAGAGAGAGAGAGAGAGAGAGAGAGAGAGAGAGAGAGAGAGAGAGAGAGAGAGAGAGAGAGAGAGAGAGAGAGAGAGAGTTCAGAACTTGTGTCCTTAAAAAAAAAAACCCAAAAAAACTTAATACCTGGATTTTGCTATTTATAGGCAGCTTCCCTCAAGGTTAGGTAGGAATATCTCGGTTTTTAGGGAACAGTGACTCCCTGTGCGTGAACAGGTCCTAAGTACACTCTTGACAGCGATGGGCAGGTGGGCTCTTTAATGGCGAAGCATGAGACTCCAGGAGATCCCTGATCTTCGGGGATTCAATCACCTAACCGCTCTCATTTATCAGTATCGTCATTATTACCCCTTGTCGGTTAATGGGGCACCCGACACCCCCTGCTCGGACTGCACTGGTCGGGGCCTAACCATTCCAGGAAGGAGGAGTCACCGGTAGCGATGTACCCGACACCTCCCGCTCGGTCGGAACCCTCCCCTCTCGGGAAGGTTATTTTATCAACAAAGCCTTCCATCGATAGATACACAGCAGCCATAACTTGAGATGGAGGAGTAAGTTTGCCCTCGAAAATAAAAGTGTTCCTTGTAAGCCAAATCATCCTGAGTATGGTCAAAGCTTCTATCAACTCCTCAGCCTCTAATTTGTCCTGGAAAAACAACAACAAACCCCTACCATCTGTATCCCCACAAGCCATCTTCTGAAGCTTTCTACTCCTTTCTTGCCAAACTCCTACGGCCATTGGACAGCTCCAGAGACAATGATAAATTGTTTCTAGTTCTCCATTGCATATAGGACAAATTGGATCAGCTACCACTTTTCGGGAGAACAAGTTGAGCTTGGTAGGTAGTAAGTCATGGCACAATTTCCAGCAAAAATTTCGAAGCACTGGGGTAGTTGGCAGACTCCAAATGAACTGCCATAATTGTTCATTACCATCAGCACTTGAACTTTCACCTTGTTCTTGGGCTCTTCTCCTCATCTCCATGTGATATGCACTTCTCACAGTGAAAATACCCGAAGGTGAACCCCTCCAAATAATTTTGCCTTTCTTCAGTAAAGGGCTAATCACAACACCCCCAATATTAGCTGCCTCCCCATGATAAAAAAGTCTATGAATAAGGTCTAAGTTCCACCAACCTGAATTGTGATCAATAAGGCTGCTAGCTCTTGACTCAGGGTGCCAATTTGTGTTGTTGGGCAGTAGTAAACGGCTCTTAGGAGGGTTCAACCAAACATCCTTCCAAATCTTTATATCTTCCCCATTTCCCACCCTCCAACCCATTCCATTCTGCAGTATGGACTTGGCCTTAAGGATGCTACGCCACACAAAAGAAGGACGACTCCCCAACTTTGCATCCAGAAAATCCACTCGCGGATGATACTTCTCTTTCATGATACGAGCCACAAGGGAATCCGGATTGGACAGCAATCTCCACCCTTGCTTTGCAAACAAAGCCAAATTGAACACCTCCAAATCATGGAACCCCATGCCACCCTTGTTTTGTGGTGCACCTAATATCTTCCAACTCATCCAATGAACTCGCCCTTGATTAGTCTTATGCCCCCACCAAAATCTGCTCATCAATGAGTTTAGGGACTTACACAAGGTCTGAGGCAGCCTGAAAACACTCATACAATAAGTAGGCAGCGCTTGAACAACAGCTTTTATCAAAATTTCCTTCCCTGCTTGGGAAATGAATTTTTCCTTCCACCCATCTAGCTTCGCCTTAACCCTCCCGCAGATACTGGCAAAGGTTTGCTTCTTAGATCGACCCACCATCGCAGGAAGATCAAGATACTTATCAAAACCTTATGTAACTGTCACCCCTGCCAAGTTGTTAAGGTATTCCCGAAAGTCTGAATGTGTATTCCGGCTTAAGAAGATGGATGTTTTGGCCGTGTTCAGTTGCTGCCCTGAGGCTCGCTCGTAAGTCTGCTAAAACTGGGTGAGATTGGACCATTCCATTGTGTTCACCCTACAAAAAAGGAGAGAGTCATCCGCAAAAAATAGGTGGCTCAACCGATAACCACCAACAGCAATAGGCACCCCAGTAAGTGTTTTTTTCATACTCCGCCTTTGACAACAAAGCACTCAACCCCTCTGCCACGATCAAGAAAAGATAGGGTGACAAAGGATCACTTTGTCTCAACCCATGGGTTGGGAGAATCTTTCTAAAAGGTTGACCATTCACCAGCACCGAGTAGGATACACTCTTCACATAGGTCATGCATTCAATTCTAGAAGAGGTTGATATTGGAAACTGGAAGAGTTTCAAAACCTCAAACCACAAGTACCAAAAATGTATTTAATCCTAATTATAATAAAATAAATAAATAAAAATGGAAGAGGTGGCCTGGCCACCCCAGGCCACTGGGGGTGGCTGCACGCCACCCCCGGTCGCCCAACGAAGGTCCAGGGGTGGCTGCGCACCACCCCTCCCCATTTTTGTTTTTTTTTGTTTTTTTGTTTTTTTTTAAAAATAAGTTTATTTATTTATTTTTTAATATATTTATATTTTTATATTCAGATGGACACGTGTCGCCATCTTATTAGTTTGACGTGGCGCTGACGTGACATTTAACATAATCTGTCAAAAAATTTAACGGAATTTGACTCCAGGGATCGATTTGTAATTATTACTTACTACAAGGACCTCTCATGAACTTTTTGAACCATAGGGAGTGAAAAATAATTCTGGCATACCACAGGGACCAGTGGTACAATTATCATTTTTTTAAAAAAAAAAATTTAAAAATTTTATATATTTAATAATATTTTTATTTATTTTTATTAAGATTGACGTATCGCCATCTTATTAATGTTGGCATGACGCCTAACAAAATTTGTCAAAGTTTTTAACAGAATTTAATTCAAGAGAACGATTTATAAATTAGATCGACCATAAAATTTTTTAAAATAATTTTGATACTAAATAGAGCGATATGTAATTTAGGATAATATTGACCAACAGGGTAATCTTCTCTTAAAAAAAATTGTTTGGATTATTTGGAAAATGAGTATAATAAGTCGAACTTCTTTACTTGTATCCCGCGTGCGAGGACAGCCATATTAGCACCCGCAAAGCCACACTTCCTTTGCAAAAATCTCTCTCTCGGTCTCTTAGGACAAGAAGAAGAAGAAGAAGAAGAAGAAGAAGAAGAAGAAGAATCAGAGAAATTAGGGTTTCGAAGGGAAATGGCATTGGCTGGGCGCATCAGATCGGGCCTGCCTCTCCTCACCAAGGCTCTCCGCTCCGATCCCCTCTCTGCCCACAGATCCGCGCTTACTCTCACCAACTCTGAGGTAATAATCCAAAACCCTTAACGGTATCGTTTTGTTCGTTGTTTTCTCTGTGTCTGATCTGCTTTGTTCCGACTCAATCGGATTAGGTTGACTTGGTTGCGCCTCTGTTTGGTTGCCGAGAAATCGGAGGAAAATTTAGAAGTAATTAGAGAAATGAAGGGTCTGATTGTTTCTTGTTTTTAGGGATATTTGAATAGTGAAATGAAGGGTAGCCGCTCTACGAAACATTTGCTGTTTTTTTTTTTTTGTTGGTTTATTGAGTGTTTTTTTGGGTTTCGTTTGATGTGTTTGTTTCCATTGCGAATTTGGGGTTAGATTAGTGACTCTTTCGAGTTTTTGTAGTGCGGTTTCGGTTTACTCTGTTTGATTGCCGAGAAAGTGGAGGGAAAGATAAGAGAAATGTTATATGGGTATTTTGGTTTTTTATGTTTCTGGTTCCGAAAGATGGGAAATTTGTCATTGATTAAAGGATTAATGGTTCATCAAAAGACAAGCTGGTTGTTTCATTTATTAATTATTTTCTTTTTGGGTTTTTATTTGATGTGTTTGTTTCCGATGCTGTTTAAGGTTAGATTAGTGACTGTCTTATGTCAAGAGTTTGCAATGCGGTGTGGGTTTACTCTCTGTTTGGTTTCTGAGAAAGTGGTTGATGTTTCCTGTTCCGAACGATGGGATATTTATTGACCAACCAAATAATTGTTTTAGAAATGGGTGCTAAGTTATTCATCAAAAAAAAAAAAAAAAAACCCTTAGGTCCTTAGCAAAGAAATTTGTGATTCTTCTATCCTCTAACATATTCTGATTTATTAAGTCGACTTCTTGGCATTTTCTGTGCAAAATGTGTCAATTAGTGTTTTTGAAAACATGTCAACTTGCATTACCACTGCATGATGAGAATTAGTGATATATTTAATCTTTGTTGCCTTTTCAAAATCAGCAAGATCAAGAAGCTTTATTCTTTTATTAATGCTATTTCTACTCCTAAATTCATATGAAATGTTAATCATTCATTGACGGCTCATTTTGTAGACTTTAATTGTATGTGCTAAAGGTTTTATTTCTCTTTGATATTGTTAGGAAGTATCTATGGATAAATCAGTCTGCAGGTGTTAATATGTATAAACGTTAAAGCATTTTCTGTTCTGAGGTTTTCAAAGAGTGCTTTGCTTGATTAAATTAAATTACAAGTTCTAGTTAATCAAGTCTATGCATTTGTTTTCTTAATTGTTCATTGTGTTTATGTGCCGTCTAATTGGTGACCATTCTTGCTTGCAGTTCTCAAGGAATTATGCCACTACCACTGGGCAAAAGGAAGAGAAAATTAAGGTAATTGAACTTGTTAGCCTTCAATATGGTTCTGGGGTACTCTCCAATATTCTAAGCAAATATTGTCTTATCATACATATATGCAAGTGTGTGTTATCTTGTTTCATACCATATGGTAGACTTTGAAGAAAAGAATTGTTTTGAAGGACCTAATGTAGGAGCAACAATTTATGCTAAATTGTTGCTCTATATTTCCTCATTGTGTGCTTTACTCTAGTTGTTTGGGAGATATATGTAACAGTCTTACAAATTTGTCCTGCATCAAACATTTAAGTTGATTTAAGTGGAACATGGTTATATGATGAAAGCATTGCAGTTGAAAGCTGGATTATTCACATGTTTATTAATATTGAAGCTCAACCATATATTCTGATTTGGGGAATGATAGCTAGCACGTTATACTGACCAATTTTTCAGGTTTTTCTTGTTTCTCTTGGCCTATGTTAAATTGAATTTTTGAAGTATTAATTTAGCTATAAACTTATGCATTCAGAAGCAAATGTAAGGTCTAACCACCGGCCCTTGTAGCGATTGGGGAGGGTCAAGGCTACCCCATTAGGTAGCCTACCATTATTGTTTGGTTAAAAAAAATAATAATAATAATAAAAATTAAGCTTTCAATACTCGACATATCTTACATAGATGTAACTTCACACATGTAGCACACAATGAAAGTCTGTTTACTCTTTATTATGATCTGTTTATTGTTTTCGTATTTCGCGCTTTAGATCCCATCACATGGATCTTGTTTTATCTTGCTTTGTTGCTTCTCTATGAAATTACAGGTGCCTCTAGCTTTGTTCGGGGGATCTGGTAACTATGCATCTGCACTGTACCTAGCGGCAGTAAAAGGAAATGCTCTGGACAAGGTTGAGTCTGAGCTTCTTGACCTTGTAGAGGCTTCTAAGAGAAGTCCCACCTTTGCTCAGTTCACAAAGGACCTCTCAGTCCCAGCAGATACAAGAGTGAAGGCCCTCCAGGAAATCTCTGCTGAAGCTAAATTTTCTGATCTGACAAAGAATTTCTTGGGTACGAAGAGTTGTACTTTATGATTGAACTCTAGATTATACTGGTTCTATGCATTATGCTGATTCATAATTTAAATGCATATTCTTGCAAGAATCTGACTTGAACATGCTACGATGTATGCTCTATCTCTAACCATTAGAGGTGCATGATTGATTCATTGCTGCGTAGTAGACATGCTATGATGTATGCTGTCTCTGACCATTGGAGGGGTGGGGTGGGTTTGTGTGTGTGTGTGTGTGTGTGTTCATTATGTAATGATTGATTCATTTCTGCTCAGGTTTATTTTTTTTGTTTAGTTTATTTGGATACAAATGCTGTATTTAGTGTAATCCTCTATAATTTTTTGTAGTTTTGTTGGCTGAGAATGGGAGGCTGAGACATATAGACAGCATCGCTAAGAGATTTGTGGACTTGACGATGGCTCATAAGGGAGAAGTGAAAGCTGTTGTGACGACTGTCATTGTGAGTTCCTCTCTTTGGATAGTAAAATTTCTATTGCTAAGTGCATATAAAAACTGTTTGTTGACTGACATAATTACAATCAGGTACTTAGCCCCTTCATTCTCCCTCACTAAAAGAAAAGGAAAGTCTATGTGAATTTTATCATAATGCACTTGTATTATGTTGTTTTTGGGGCTGGCATTGTAACATAACTGTGTTCATTTTAACTCCATGAATATTGTCTCTCAGAAGGCCATGTTACATACTTAAATGCATGAGATTTTAGTGTATTAGATAAAGGGCAGTTACATTTTCCCCTGTTTTTAGGCTATGTGAGTTCATGTCCACTGCTTGGTGTGGAAAAACCTATATTTGTTGGTTGCAATGATGATTCCTATTTGGAGATTTGAATGGTTCCTACGTTTCCTGAAGTCTTGCATAGTCATATCCTGTTTTATATGACATTGTATATAGTCCTGTTTAACTCATTGCCATTTTTAGGTTTTGGAAAATGAATTTATTGATCATAGAATATGGGAGGATATAGGAAATAAGCAGGAACAGACGGGTTAGGGGGAAAGGGATGATATGGTAAAAACCCAAAATCCCTTTGATAGAATTTTCAACCCAAAAAGCCAATAAAAAGTGTTTGTTCATCCATATGGCCCATAAAAGTTGAATGCAAATTAACATATTAAGTATCAGTTAGTAGGCGTTAGAGCAAATCCAGACAGTTCAGTTGGTGTTAGTGCAAATCTGCTTTACTAGTCATCTGATACACATGGGTTGCGGAGAACTTATATTGGTCTAGTCATATGTAGCTTTTTGTTACAGGAATTGTGTATTCTATGTATACTAATTGTTGTTATTTTTCTACCAGCCCCTTCCACCAGAAGAGGAGAAAGAACTGAAAGAAACACTTCAAGAAATAATTGGAAAGGGAAAGAAGGTTAAGCTTGAACAAAAGGTATGTAGCATATCATTGATGATTTTTCTTACTTATTTTCATGTACGGTTTTTTTCGCAATTGAAGCATAAATAATTATTTTTCATGAATATGTCAGATTGATCCCGCTATACTTGGTGGGCTGGTGGTTGAATTTGAGCTAAAGGTCTTTGATATGTCCATCAAGACCAGGGCACGTCAGATGGAAAGGTTCTTGAGGGAGCCGATAAACATTGGCGCCCTGTAAAAGGTGTTAGCATCAATTCCTGCAGATGCTTAAAGAAGGCAAAGGTTTTTTCCTGTTTGATTTTGATGCTTGTAAACTCGAATAAGAAGCTACTTATGTCTTCACACTTATCATCAGAGCAATCGATGGTGGAATTCTTTTCTTTTGTATGGATGAGTATTTTCACTTAATGTCATACTAACATCCAAGTTCTTTTCACATGCTGTTCAAGTTTTTAATGACAGGCATTTTTTTAGAGTAAGTTGTATATCGGTTTGATGGTTTTAAATGTCTCCTACAATGAACCCTGCTGCTTTTCTTCAGGATAAATAAACGAATAAAACCCTGCAGAACATAGTATTCAAGCTAGTTGAGTAGCTTGAAAGTCTACTTCTCAGCATGCTGAATACATGGTAATTACAGAATGTAGGGTAGATTATGTCAAAATATGTAAATAGGAATATTGCAAAGTACATCCACATGGGATTTAGTTTTTATGAGAAAGATAGTAATTTTCATTTTAATAAAAAAGAAAAATTTGGAAGAGACAAAATTCGCCCTATTGTGAAGAAAGGTGCTTGTTGGGCAATCTCAAAATGGCAATATGGCATAACCTCAATATATGGAATTCTCCTTGAATCCCTCAACTTCAAGGCTATCCCCAACCCCTCCTTTGTCTGACCTTCCCAACCTCAACAATTAGGATTTAGGCAACCTATCTAACCTTTTTCATCCCTTTTCTGCCCAACAAATATAAAAAAATAGACCTAGCCCAAACTCCCTCCCCGGACAAATGGATTTGGGTCCCCTCACCTTTAGTGAACTCCTCCGCTGTTAAGTCAGCCCATGAAATCTTTACCAGCTTTTCTTATTTCCACTATGGCCCCCTTTTCCCCTGAAAATTGACAAGAGGTTATGGAGTTTTAAATTGCAACATAGGCCCAAAAATTGCATTTAGAAAATTTCCTAAAATATTTTTTTTTTAAAAAAAAAAAAGAAAAAGAAAACTCCACCTGCCACTCCGGATCTTTCATTATTTTTGCAATTATACCCTTAAATTTTTAAAAAATGTCAATTTATTTATCCATCTTTCAATTTTTTTTCAATTTATTCTGACGTCTCCGTTAGGATTTTTCATTAAATCCTATTAAAAATTTTAAAATATCTTTTTTTTAACAAAAAAATAAATAATAATAAAATAAAGACCAGGAATGAGTTTTTTTTAATTTTTTTATTTTTTTAAATCTTGACCTCCGCCTAAATCATTGCAATTTCTTTTTCGTAAAAAATATGGGTATTTTAGAAATTTTGACACCTCTCCATTAGGATTTAACAGAAAATTTTAACAATTGAGTGAAATTGAAAAAAATTGAAATATGAATACACTAAATTGACACTTTTTAAAGTTTATGGGTATAATTGCAAAAGTTATGAAAGATCAGGGGTAATAAGTGAAGTTTTCCCCAAAAATAGATCAAACCTTTTCAAGTTCACTTCCTCAGCTTCACAAGAAAACTTGAGTTGCCCCTTGGAATCAACTCAAGTTTTGCAAGGATTATTTGGAGGAACAAAAAAATGGCCCCTTGGATGGATAGACACGCGTCATTCATTTGATGCATTGCTTCCTATTGTCTGCTTTTTCTAGTACTTATTGTATTGTTGGGTTGCCCAGCCCAAGTTTGTTGGTTTTAATTGTAATTTTTCTTCATTTACGACCCCTATATACATAAATGGCCCCTTGGATGGATTCAAGTACTCCTAATGCTGATTTGCCCATTACTGACTAGATAGAAGGTCTCCTCAACCCTCATTTATTTATGGCAATTTCGAAGAACAATAACAGTTTTGATGACCAAATTTGGTTTGTGAGAAATAAAGTTGTCCATGCATGAACCCTACCCCTTCTCTCGAATCCCCCCCATTCAACAACTCTCAAAAGCATTGACTTCATCAGCAAAGATTATCTTCTTAATGCTTGGAGGAAGTCCACAAACATGGAGGACGTACAGGTCCCCATCCTCCTAGGTATAGCTGGATCGTGAGTTGTGTTTATTTTTCTTGTCTTTCTAACCAAGTAATTTAGCATGTTGCTTGGAACAGCCTCTTTAGCATGTAACGACAGATCTTTCTAGATAGACAGAAGGATGCTTTTGAAACATTTGAGTAGCTTGAGAGTTTCCCACTCACTTTTTTCCGAGAAAACTGCGGCAGTCCCTATTTGCACAGAAACATACATATCTCAGTAATTGACTCAGCAGATCTCCCTTGAAAATGTGCTTTGGCTTGGACAACGACTGAGGATTGCTTATAGGGTTGTTGCATGATATAGTAGGGAGAGGATTAGGTAAAGAAAATAATGAGATAGGGAAATTAATTAATTAAGTTGTGGGTATATTATAATATTAATGTATCCAAGAAGAAATTAACTAATTAGGAAACTGCTGGCAATGTTAGATATCAAGAAACTTTAAGATCTAATATTGGAGATATATGGAATGAATTTTAGATCCAAAGCATTCATTCAATCACAATGATTGAATTGAAGGTCCTAAATGTGTATGGAGAAACACGTAAATTCCTAAAATAACAAGTAATTGTTAATTAAGTGGAGATACTTGTCAGAGATGAAAGTAAAACTGTTATAATTAGGTAAACATCATATATGTAATTAATATACGTACCCCTTAATATATTATTGTGTCAGTTTGATTGATTTAGATGTTAATATCCCTTGCACATTTAGCAACAAAGGAACATAGAAATTATTCGCATATGATTTGGGTGGGGTCTTACAATTAAATAATCTCATTTACAGGGAAAGAAAATGTTGGATATCCTGATAGAACCTAGCTATAAGAAAAATATGATGGAACCCCTTATATATTGCTTAACCTGATTTTGGCTTTTAAACTCTAATTTTTAATTTTTCAAATTTAAGATCGATCATTTTCAATCCAAGACCTTCGTCTATTTTTTCATTAAAAAAATAACAAAAATGGTATAAAAATACAATTATGCCCTCTTATAAATTTATAAAAGGGGCATAATTGTATTTTTACAGAAAAAAAATGGACAAGGGTCTCGGATTTAAAATAATTGTGAACTTCAATCTAATTAAATATATAAAACTAAAATCTATGATCTAAAAGTCAAAATCAGGTAAAATGCAGGAGGGTTCCATCATATTTTCCCTAAGAAATATTACCCATTTTTGTTCCTGATCATCTTGTGCTGTAACACTACTCCAGTTGCACATTGGGTAGATAAATAGCTCATATAGCTAGAGTGGGTAGTTTGTAAAAACACTTATTAGCCGGTGCTAAATCTCACATTAGTTCCTTAATAGATAAAACTGGGTTTTATAATTTCTATGTTCATTTATTGCTAGCACAAATGTGGCTAACACTGTACGTTTCTAAATCGTTACAAATGCTAACAAAGCGAACCTAGGCATTAATGCATAACGTGATTATAACAAGGAAGTCATATATTGGTGTTAAGTACCATATTCGTTATTCATTATGTGAGACTGAACTTTATAATTGATTTTAGAAAAGTTTTAACTTAATTAATCATTTTGAAGTAATATCGTACACAAATATGACTGGTGCAGATTACAGTTTCTTAAATACAATTCTTACTGCGTTATATAGGTGCGCACGTATTTGGCTTGTAAAGCATGTTTGGTTGTTAGAACAGTTAAAGGGTCATGCAAACAATCCAAAACAGTTAAAAATTGGATACGCATATAATGTCAAAATCAAAATGCGCAACAGTACTTTCATTCGCTTGTGAAAGCATCTTCGGTTGTTAGAGCACGATTAAGGGTCATGCAAGAACTAAACAATCCAAAAATATTTGTTTGAAAAAAATGGATCGACATATGTCAAACGTGGAATACTTTATTACACAAAAATGAGTACAAAAGCTACATTTTTGTACTTCTCTCTCTCTAGTACTCTTTTTAATGCTGTAGGTTTATACTTCAAATTCACGTGTAGGCAGAGAGAGAGAGAGAGAGAGAGAGAGAGATTATTATGTGAAGTGGAAGCAAAAATGTAGCTTTCTCATTGACAAAGATGATGATTACCTTGTGAGTGAAGAAAAATGCATCGAAAAAGACCAGAATAGAGTCAAAGACAAGAAGACCAACCATCCCTCTCCCAGCTTTGTTTTTCTCTCAAGGAGGTCCCCCTCCAATCCGTTTTCCACTCCACCCATTAACCAACAAACATAATCCTTCTCTCTTTCTCTCTCTCTCTCTCTCTCTAGATCTCTCTCTCTCTCTCTCTCTCTCACACTTCATATTCATATTCTAAGCAAACCCCACAACCATCGCCATCATCATCACCATTTCCACCCCATAAAGCCTTCTCTGATATATGTTCATACAAATGATATATCCATATATGTATATATATATATCTTTCTCTTGGATCTTCATCAACCCACTTAAAAGAAGAAAGCAGCAATGAGGAAGCCGGATCTGATGATAAAAGATAGAGTAAACAATAACAATAACAAGAGCAAGCTTAGGAAGGGCTTGTGGTCACCAGAGGAGGATGAGAAGCTCATGAGGTACATGTTAACCAATGGACAAGGATGTTGGAGTGATATTGCTCGAAATGCTGGTCTCCAAAGGTGTGGGAAAAGTTGTCGTCTTCGTTGGATCAATTACTTGAGACCTGACCTCAAACGTGGTGCATTCTGTCCCCAAGAGGAAGAGCTTATCATCCATTTGCATTCAATTCTTGGCAACAGGTCCTCTCTCTCTCTCGCTCTCTAGCTCTCTTCTACATGGCATTGATAATATATGCAAGTATTATGTTTCCATTTTCTATGATCAACCGAACCATGAAAACTAATATTTTCAGCAGTGACTTGATAAGCAATAACTAATGAAAAGAATAAATATCCTACGTAGTTAAATGTAATGTTGTTCCTTAATCCCATGTATAGCAGATCGACAGTAAGGTTGAATATGCATGCATATATATATAAATGAAATGCACTTATACTATCTTTTCTTATTCTTTTCTTTCTTTCTTTCTTTTTTCCCCCCCAAGCAATGCACTAATATTCACATAATTAATGTCCACTGCTTTGCATATATATCGCCATTGAAAATTGGCCAGATGTGAATCATACAGCGTACGTTTGACATTAAGCTATTTCTTGGATTTCAGCTTGTGTTGGTGGGGGTTAGGATAGATTTTAGGTTCATATACATTGCCAAGAAAAACATAATTAAAAAAACAATAAAGCCACTTGTGCTAGCTCCTAAATGAATGGATCAAATCTTGAACTCATTCAACAATTTAAAATGTGAAACTAGCTAGAGAAGGGATCTTTGAATTTGGCTTTCCTAATTAAGCTTGCTACTAGTGAGGCTGTAATTACTTGATTGCTTGTAATTCTTTTTTTTTTTTTTTGAATAAGTTTGTTATACTTTCTTAAACATGAGAGAATCACAAATTTATAGCCAAAACTTCGATCGAAATCTCTCTCCCTCCCTCTCTACGAATTTCAGTAAGATTTAACAAATATTTGTTATGATATATATATATATATATATATATATATATATATATATATATATATATATATATATATATATCCCATCAAATCTCACAATATATTCTAACAAGGCTTGACCATCTAGCTGCTCTAGGGCCGAGCATCTTTCAAACATCTTTCACTAATATATAGGATGCGGACCAAATAATGTTTTCAGATTATCAGAAAAGAAAGGTTCTTAATTGTGGAGCATATTTTCTTTGCCATGAACTCACCTCATTTAATAATTTAGTCCAGAAAGTAACTATATGTACGGAACAAAAATTATTTGGATGCCAGCTTAGACCTTGACAATCTTCTACTTTCCTTTGTAATTTGTTTATCTTGTACGTCCATTTTGGATTTAGCTTCGGTGAAGTTAAAAAAATTAGAGGGAATTTTTTTATTTTTTTTTGGTCTTTTTAACGGTTTGGATTTAATTTTATTCTCTCCATTTCAAATAGAAAATATAAAAATTAAATCTAAACCGTTAAAAATACTTCAAGATTAAATCACTACAGAAGATCTCGGTCTTTTTATTCTTTTTATAACATCTAAGCTAAATCCGTTTTCCTCATAGGAAACCATGCATTTAATTTTTAGTTTGACTAACCTCAAGTGAAAAAAGTAAAAAACCACCGAAGATCCCTCCAGTCATGAAAAATCAGCAAAAAAATAACTAGAATTCTCTTCTAATCTTGCAATCTTCCCCGTTAATTTTTGCACAAGAACATTGTACTGCTGCAGCTTAATTATATAATTTGTTAATTTCTCAACCTTTTTTTCTCTTTTCGACATGATGGATTCAGGTGGTCTCAGATTGCTGCACGTCTTCCAGGACGGACAGACAACGAGATTAAGAACTTTTGGAATTCCACACTAAAGAAAAGGTTCAAAAACAACAACAATTCGACACCCTCATCAAACGACAGTGATGGTTCAGAGCCTAGAGATCATGTCACAGGAGGCCGGGGTGTCATGCCCATGCATGAACTCGACATAATGAATATGTGTATGGAAACATTTTCGTCATCATCAACGTCGACGACCATGCAAAATTTTGTCACAGGCGGCAGCCAGTTTGACCCCTTTCCCGTGCTTGATAACCGTTATGACATGACTGGTGCGGCCGGATTGTTCAACATGCAGCCTACAGGCTTAGCTCAAGTTGGTGCTGGGGAGATTGGATTTTATGGAGAATATGGGATCTTAGAGGCTAATAATATGGGGTTAGAAAGGGACCTTTCACTTCCTCCACTAGAGAGTAGAAGCAATATTGAAGAGAATAATATTGCTCAACCGGTGGATATGAAAAGCAATAACAACAACCACTTCAATAATGGTTGCTTCAACAACACTGATCACAGCTTTAAAGTAGAAAACATGTTTGGTTTTGGAAATCATGCACAAGGAGAAAGCTTAAAGATGGGAGAATGGGACTTTGAGGGTTTAATGCAAGACTTATCCTCCTTCCCTTTCCTTGATTTCCACGTTGAATAAAACCCCACCTTTAACAGATAGGGATTCCAGACAATTTTGCTATACAAATTGTTGGGATCCGGATCCACCCTTGACTACCCCCCCCCCCCCCCTCTCTCTCTCTCTCTCTCTCTCTCTCTCTCTCTCTCTCTCTCTCTCTCTCTCTCTCATTTCTCTCACAAAACCATCCAACAAGCCAAACCCTAGGAAATTTTGGGGAAAATATTATTTCTTTCAAAACCATCAACTCATATATAAGCCCTTTTATCTTGCTTAATTTCTTCTTTTTGTTCCACCAATACCTTGTTGTTTCTTTTAGCCTTTAAGAAAAACGTATCCATCAATGGTCCGTGGTATTTCAATTTCTTTGTGAGGCATTTAATTTGGTCGATTTGCGGGAACAGATGGGTACTGCAATAATCATCGTCCCATGCAGTAATGAAGAGAAATGTGAATAGAAATATATATAGCAGTCGAGAGGAAAATAAAGATTAGATGGTAGAATATTTTAGTTTCTTGTGTACAAAAGAAATAATCTGGAGGTACATCAAGTGTTATTATAATTAGTGGAAGAAAGAATGTAACACCAATTATGTGAACTCATGTTAAATAATAACAAGCAAAATGAGAAGCTTAATTCTGTTGGTTTTATACACACATGTTTTGTTAAACAAGTATATATGTATGAAGACAACTATCTCTTGATCCTCTCATGAAATACACACACATATGCATATATACATCATGGCCCTAGTACTGCATGTGTTTTGACAATCTTGTTTGGCACATATATATATAGGAAAACTACAATTTACCATGCATTTATCTTTTGAAGCTACTTGGGGTACTTAGACTTCCCACCAAGGATTTCTTTAGCAAGCTGGGCTCTCATTAGATGTGATATGTGTGCTTTTTGTGGGCAAGAGGAGTCCTTTGAGTATCTCCCATTTATTTATTTATTTTCAAATGACATATTGGAACGTTAACCCTTCAAGACAACTACTTCGTGATTCATCCTTGTTGGATAAACTCCGATCCGGATACACAATCCTGTTTGTAAAAATCGAATATCAGTTGAATGAGGACTTGAATAGCCGATTTTGTGGTATTAATTACCAAGCGAGTCGACCATTCAAGCTAACCGTTGTGGGTGAATATAATCTCTTCTTTTCTTGTTCTTTTTCTTCCTTTCATTTGGCTAGCTCTCTCTATAAAAAAGGTGTAATATTCCAGTCCTTGCTTTGAGTTGGGAGCCGGACACCGTCTGCTAGATGGCAAACAGGAATATTAATGGCAAATACCTTCCTTCCTATATGGATTGACTGCTAGCTAGCTAGGGTGATGTTCGCTGCAACAATCTAGAGAATTTAGTGATCAGAAAGAACTGTTAATTAGTGATCTTTTCCAGAGCAGAACTTCTAGGCTTTTAATGCTTGTTATGAGACTAGCTAGCTAGCTATGTTCTGGATCAAGGTTAGAAACTTAGAATATAATCCTTGCATGGGTTCCCCTCTTATGGTTTCCTGATCTTATGATAATTCTAGCTCATATGCTAATTAATAATGGTTGTAATCTTTCTTCCTACTATAGCAATTGCATGTTCAGAGGATACGTACCCCGCGTTGTTTGTTTTCTTTGAGCTTTATCTAATTAATTACCCCCCAAAAAAAACATTATATTAGAATAATATAATTGGAATATAAAACTTAACCATGCATAATTTGATAATTTAACGTGTATTTTGAGGTTACAAGAAATTAATTTGCCTCCCAGCACAGGCCCTAATCCTATCCGTTTGGTGCAACAAGAAATTAATGTTAATTTATTGACCACTTCCTGTCGCGTCTTTTGTGAGCAAACCTGCAGTAAATTAACAGTCTCTAACTAATAAAGGTTCCACTGCCTTTAATTAGCTGTTGACTAATTAATGAGTAATCTAGAAGATCTTCAATTAATTCATATATATATATATATATATATATCCACATGCATGCACATACATTTCAATATCCGAATATATATATTCATACAAATAGATAATATATTGGCTTCATTCACAAGTAACACGTTGGTGACTTGATGTCCAAGCTTGCAAATCATTTATCTTTAAGTTGCAACTTATTCTAAAAATTCATGGCCAATAAAGAATGATTAATTTAATAATTTAATTAATAGATTAACACTCTTTTTTATGTGTGGGACCAGCCAAAATTTGAATTATTTTAATTGAAATGTGAGATATTAAACTGTATAGTAGTCAAGATTCGAAAATAGGATTTTAACTTTAATCCATATTAAATCTCACTTATCCCAAAAGTTGTAGTTGATAAAAAAAAAAAAAAAAATATCAATTTAATCACTTAATTAATACTTTAATAACTTTTTACCTATCATTTGCATGAAATAACAAACATTCATTTACATATTCTTCCTTCGTTAATTTCCTTGTCAGAAACCTCATGGACAACTTTTGTAGTGTGTGTCATGTGACACCGGCTATCTTCTAGACAGATGTTAGATGTGACACTGGGATAGAGTATTCACAATAAATTATCTACATTTAGTGTGTGCCTATTCTGTCATCCTAGGCAGAAAAATAGAGCTCACCTCTTTTTTTAGTGTAGTTTTAGCAAGAGAATTTAGAGATCTCTTATGACAGATTGTTTGAAGTTTGATCCTCCGATTGAATGGGATATGATTGTGCAGTGGAGTTCGGTGAGTTTGAAAGGAAAAAACTTAAGAGCTAGTATCCAAAAGCTCTGTCTTGCTACTACAGTATACAATCTGTGAATGCAAAGGAATGCTTTGCTCCATGGAAGGACCCAAAGACTAAAGAGGCGATTCTATCCAAGATAAGAAGGAAAGTCAAGACGAGAATCTTAGCTATGTTTTCTCCCACGTGCAGAATTCTGTAGAAGTAATTTATGAGTTTTGTCATTGTATTGTGTTTGCTGGTCAATGGTTTTTAGTATATATGTAGTTGTTTTGTGTTCCTAACCGCTTAGGGGTAGTTAGCTGTGTTTCTTGTTGGAACATTTGAAGAGTTGTAATGTTATATTTGGTTTATAAAGCTTTAATTCATTAAAATTAAAAAAAAAAAAAAAAAAAAAAAAAAAATTGAGAGAAAAATGAATAAAGAGAATGGAAGAAAAAAAAATCATAAATAAAAAATTTTATGGATGTGGAATATACACCAAAGCTTTTCAGTACGAGTTTTCAATAATGATTTGCTAAAAGTTATATTGGATTGGAATACAGTAAAAATAATTAATTAAACCGACTCAAATAGAAATAAATACAGGAGGAAAAAAAAAATTGTATGCGTCGCCTGAGAGATTCGAACTCTCGCGGGGAGACCCCATGTACTTAGCAGGCACACGCCTTAACCACTCGGCCAAAGCGACACTGTGTGAAAGGTTGTCGTTAGTAGTGAGCTTTAACTGTTTGATGTCTTCATTTCCAACCCTTGCATAATTTCTTAATAGATAAAAGTTTACAAATAACATATATTTTATAAAATAAAATCTTTTTAATCTTTCTGGAATGCACTTAAATGAGTTGGGAAAGGTGGGCTCTGGATTTAAAAATAGGTCATGATGAACTCAAATATAAGAATTAGTAAAATCATGAATAAATTAATTTAATTATAGCTAGAACCTCTCATCTATTTCAGGACAATTATAAAAAGAAAGCAGCTATCATTGACTATGGAACAGTGGTAGCACTCGAATAATCGAAAAAAAAAGAAGAAAAAGAACACAGTTTATAACCAAAACGAAAAAGAAAAAGAAGAAAGCTAGAACAAGCTAGAATGGAGCTGTGTTACACACTCCATTAATCCATTCCATAGATCGGTTAAATCTAACTTTGGTCGAGGGTGTGACTCAAAAGAATTATTTCTATCTAAAAGAATTTGGACTTTGGACTTGATTTCATTGTCACCAAAGTTCAAGGCTTTCACCAGTTGAGCCAACTTCTTGGGATTGGCTCCTAGCTACCTTTAATTTACACTCATTTCTATTTGTTACTTAATATTTGGGTTTACCTTAAACAGGTTTGGGTCATAAACGAGTCGTGTTTGGGTCATAAACGAGCCGGCCCGTTTATGACCCATTTATCTTGGTCTGGCGGGTCGGGTCGGGTCGGGGGGTCACCAGCGGGTGACTCGCCAGACACGATTAGTTTTTTTTAAAAAAAAAAAAAAAAGGAAAAAAGAAAAATGGAGAATGGCGGAAAATTGGAAATCCGGAATGGCCGAACCGAAATTACCGAATAGGAAATAAAATTGGGGGGAAAAGTAACCGGGAAAGGAAATGGCCCAAAATGGCCAAATGCCAAATGGGAAATTATTAATTTATTATTATCTGAAAACAAAAGATTCAAAAGAATCAAAGTTCAAAAAAGTAAAAAAACAAACAAAACGTCAAAACCGGAAAAGTGAGAAAAATCATAAAAGTGAAAGAAAAGAAAACCCTAGCTTTTTTTTTTGGATTTTTCCTTCAGCCGCCGCCCTTCTCTTCTCCTTCAGCCGCCGCCCTTTTCTTCTCCTTCAGCCTCGCCGAGTCGCCACGCAGCCTGCGCTCGACGATCGACGCTCTCTCTCTCAAGTCTTTGCTCTCCCCGTCTCTCTTCCAGCGTGCCGCTCTCTCTCCGGCCGATGTCGCGTCCGGTACCGCCGGGTCTGGCGGTATGTTAGTTGATTTCTATTTTCAATTTTTTATAGCCTCATTATTGTGGATTTGTGGGTATAAATTATAAAATCATAATCCGAATCATCCGATAATATGTGATGCTTGCCTGCTTGTTCAAAATCTAAAGGTCTTTCAAATTCCTTTAGGTTGTCTTTCAACTGACTCCTCTCTGTATAAACTATAAAGTATAAAATATAAACCCCCTCTCTGTATAAAGTATAAACTACATACACAACAGAATACCAAATGTTAGCTTCACTGTTTTCGCAAGTGTATCTGTGTATGTTGGTAGGATATTTCTGCAGCAAGTATGTTTCTGTAGAAGAATACTGAAAAATGCTTTCTATTTCTGTTCCTGCAAAAACCCCCCAAAATAATAATAAATAAATAAAAATTTAAGCTAAACGGGTCGTGTTGGGCCGCGGGTCATGTCGACCCGATTCGACCCATTACGTTAAACGAGTTCACGGGTCGTGTCGGGTGACCCGTGAAATAATTGTGTTCGTGTCGTGTCTGGAGCCCCAACCCGTTAACATAAACGGGTCGTGTCTGGGTCTAGGCTAAACAGGTCGCGGGTCTTGACGGATCGTGTCGGGTGACCCATTTTGCCAGCCCTACTTAATATAATTTTGGTTTTTCATATCTTTGAATTCTTGTTTTCTACTTTAAGATTTATATATATATATTTTAGTGATGTCTCTTTGAATAATATAAGTCAAGGATGCATGTGCAAGTATTTTAAGTAGATGAGATAACTTTATAAAATAGTATCGAATTATACGTCATTTTGATATAAGTGTATTGAACTAGCAAACGTCTCAAATTAGGATATCCAAGTTTTCAAACGTCTTGCTTAAAGATACTCCGTTAGGATATAATAAATCCTAACGGAGTACCCAAAATACCCCTATTTTTTTTAGAAAAAAAAAAATAAAAAAGAATGCTAGGATCTAGGTATTAGTCAGAATTTAACGAAATTTACAAAAATACCCATGCCTAAATCCTTGAAAATTTTATAATTTTTTCTTAAAAAAATAAACACATGGTATTTTGGGAATTTTTGCAGGATTTAACAGCAAATCTTAATGGAGTACCCTTAAGTGAGACATTTGAAAACTTGGATATCCCATTTTGAGACGTTTGCTAGTTCAATACACTTATCTCAAAATGACGTATAATTCGATATCTTTTTGTGAAGTTATCCCTAAGTAGATTTCTTAACCAACTACTACTCCAATGGTTATCAGTCGTCCCTAACGCTAAGCCAAAAGCCCGATCAAGTCTTTTAATTAAACATTTATGATATAAATATTAAAAAAAAAAAACAATATTTTTTTCGTTAATTATCATTTTTACAAATTAATCTGCAAAATTGCTTTGTTTTAAGCACTTTCTTTATTACTATAGTATTGATCTACAAATGGTGTTTTTTTTTTTTAATTAAAAAAAAAAAAAAAAAAAAAAAAAAAAAAAAAACAGAGTAGGGCAGCCGGGCAGGTTTTGTGGTAATGAAGAGTCAAGTCAAAATCCATTTTACGGCTCACTCCACTCCCATAAATTCTCTTAACTTTCGATTCACCTTTAGGTTATGCTTTAATTATATGCTGCCCTAGCCTCGTCTTTCCTTTAATAAGTTGACAAATTTATTGTCCTTTCACCTTTATCATATAAATTACAGAATCGATCCAAAGATTACAAATGATAGCGCGCAAAACGGTATAAATTTTTCTTTAGTCTTTCATGATCGAACTAGTCTCATATTACCATCTTTAATTGGAAGCTAGGAAGAAAATACCATTAAACAACTATAAAATCTGCAGTGATAATCTTAGAGTTCGACTTGGATTAGGCATCTCCAGTTGTTGAATATGGACAATCAAGATTAAAATTCAGTACTATTTTTAGCACAAACCCACTTAATGTTTAGAAATGTCTTAGACATGTGGCAACTCGTGTTCGCATGTCGAGTTTGGATCATATCGAAGCATGAGTATAAGACTATATATATATATAAGTCAATCTTAACCCGAACCATTTAATTAAATGGGTCAAACTTTCAACCCTAACCAACTAATTTCGTGTCGGGTTCACGGGTGGTGTCAAAAATTGATAGCCCTAAATGCCGCTTGACGTTTCGGGTTGTGTTAAGACATGAGTATAAAATTAAATAAATAAGTCAATCTTCACCTGAACTATTTAGTTAAATAAGCCATACTCCTCGACCCTAACCTATTAAATTCGTGTCGTGTTTATCAATCGTGTCAAAATTGTCAACCCTATTTCTTTAATGTCTATTCAATAATAAGGTGGATCATGTTATTAAATAATAAGATGCAAGCAAGGGTAACTCAAAATGTTATGCCGTTTGGAAAGGTGCATGTAATAGGAAACACTAATAAATTGCTCAAAGATCGAGGCTGAAGTTTAGGAGTAGTCCCTTTCTAATGAAAGGTGTTGACCTGTAAATGCATGCGTAGCAAGTATGGTTTTAGTGCTGAGGAATAGAAAATGAATTAAATGCAAGACCCAGTTGGGAGTAAGCTAGAAAGGAAACGTAATTGGTGATGATCGATATGATATCATGCTAGTGATCGACAAGTGCAATTCATAATGTCTCTAGGCATAAAAGCGAAAGCTATATATATTCCCGGCCCTTACATTATTTCCCAATGTTCACATTGTTTCCTTTAATCATCACCATGTATGGTCACCCTTGTATTTTAATCCATCACCTCTCTTCAAAAGCAAGCAATATTATTCATATCAAAATTGCATTATCTATTGCTCATTAAAGTTTTTTAATCTTGTTTGTCGCAAATTATTCTTGATTAATACAGCCAAACAAAGGCCCATATAGGATCAGATAGAAATCTCCAACAATTTTGATGTACAGATTGCTAGCTAGCAATTCAAGCAGAAAATGTGAGAAAGTTTCTACGGAGCCTACCTGCCTAGACAAGTCTTGGGCAGCCCAACCACCCCTTGTTCAAGCAAGTGGGCCTCATAGGAGCTATCTTATATTCGCTGCCTGAATTGCTAACAATTCAGATAGCAAATTGGTAGGAATCCCGATCCAATAAGATTTTGTGTGTGCATCTAAATTGAAACTTCATACATTCAACGAACTTTGAACACACTCCATAAGGATGTCATTGATTTATCAAATTAACAAGATCGATAAGTTTACTCTCTACGGAATAAGATCCTCTACATTTCAAGTAAAATGAAGTGGAGTATTTTATTTTGTTGTATCTAACAATATATATGTTGTCACGTCATTTAAAATTTTAAATAACATAATTACATATTCGTCATGTAACATCATGTACACTGTTATATATGTGAAATAAAATCTTGACCAATAAATAACTCATCCCCATTTCCATTTGTCCTCGTCTAGGCGAATCTGCATCAAATGCCACATAACCCCATTAATTAGCATTTACACACCAAGTTTTTTTTTTTTTTTTTGAAACATTCCTTTAGTTAAGACAATAAATTTGATATAGTCCCCTAGGGGGCATTTTATAAGAATAAATTACTGAGACCAAGAGAATAAGAAGGGTAAACACAAAAACAAATCAACATTAAAGCACCTTTTGGCTTAGATATGAGTCTTTCAAGCTGAAAAGAAATCAAAAGAGGGAAAAGTATTGCTAAAGCGTGCTTACTTAGCAATCATTCCTGGGATGTAAAAAGAGAGACAATTCGGTGTAAAAGCATGTGCTGTGTAGATGAGAGCGAGGCTCTTCTTCCGTAACTATCGGATTAGAGTCGTTGTAAAGTATATATATATAGGAAAATGTTAAATTTACAACACCAACACAACAATCACACAACAACCTCTCACATGAGGGTGGACCCCACACACTGGAGCCCACCCTCATGTGAGGAGTTGTTGTGTGGTTGTTGTGATGGTGTTGTGTATGAATCAAATCCCATATATATATTCCAAACCCGGCTCGGCTACGCCAAACAAACTCACAAGTGACTTGGGAGGTGGGAATTTTAATTTGTGGTTTCAAAATAATAATTTAGAAGGAAATTTTTATCCTATCGATCGATATCAATTTCTGATATAATCATAATTTGTCCATCCATCTCACCTAATAAATTTCCACTTATTTTAAAGATTTAGTTCCAATGAAACAAGTGGAGTAGGCGTCACAATTCGTACGTACGTGGTTGGGAGTTGAGTTCGTGTCGTGTCGAGGTATAAGTATAAGATTAGATAGGTCAACCATGACCCAATCTGTTCAATTAAACAAGTCAGACTCATTAACCCTAATTCGTCAATTTCGTGTCGAGTTTGTGGATCATGTCAAAAATTGTGTCATCCCTTATGTAGTATGTTGGCCATGGTATATATAAGGCTATATAGGTCAACCATAACTCGATCCATTTAATTAAACGAGACAAACCCCTAAATTTTAACTTACTAATTTTGTATTGAGCTCGTGTCGAGTTTGTGGGTCGTGTAAAAAAAAAGAATGCCAACCATATTGTGAAGTACTATTGTTGTACAATTAATATGTACTCATTTGTAATGGAAAAAATGCTTAGGAAATTACAAATTTTGATACAATCCTCTTACAAATTTAAGTCGTAGTATCTTAATAGTGAAAAAAAAAAAAGTAAATAACAAAATTTGACACGTAAATTTAATAGTTTAGTGACTGATATAATAAGTGCTGCTATCATATCAATTTGTAAGAAATTATGACAAATATTCTCGATCTCCATTCAAATGAAATGGATTAATATTCTCAATTTTATTGTTGGATTTAAAATTAATACATTTAATAATGTCTATAATTTCACATTATCTATATATTTTAAAAGACGTGTCAACGTTAACTTTGTAATGAAAATTATTTATTGATACTAGCTAGCTAGCAGTACAAAAAAAGCATTTAATATGGTCTTTTTTTTATTTTTTGTTCCTTTTTTGGTCCCTAATTGAGAGTGTATATAGTGCATCAAATTAAGCTTTGGCTCTAAATGGCTAAAAGTCTCCTAGCCAGCCAACCTCTTCTCAAAAAATGATCAACCTCGATCTCTTTTCCAGTTTAAAAACCCTACCTGCTTCCTAGCCTTTCCCGTGTCAGACAACTCTCTCTCTCTCTCTCTCTCTCACACACACACACACACAGAGAATGGATGACGTTGAAGACCAAGAAGGTGTATTTCATTCCTACCCTTGTGCATACTACGTCCAAAGTCCTTCCACAATCTCCCACGCCAACAGCGCCGATATCCGAAACATTCACAATATTGAATCCACATACCACTCCCCACTCCGCTCTGAAACGTTCCTCACCAACCCACCAAACCCGAGCCACGTTGAAGCCTCACGCTTCACTCTCTCCCGCTACTCGTCCTCTCGCGGATCCAACAACTCCTTCTTGCATGAAAAGAAGGTTGCTTACGACGCTCAGAGCCATGGAACGGGGACCGATAATGGTGAGAACCCTCTCATCATTGTCGATGGCGGAGTGCTTGGTGATGGTGATGATGAGAATGAGGATGAGGATGATGAGAAGGAATATTATGGAAGAAAAAGAGGGTTTTGGAGAAGGTACTGTACTTATCGTAACTCTGATTCATGTATGTGGATTTGCTTGCAAATATCCTGGAGGGCAATGGTGAGCTTGGGAGTTGCACTGATTGTCTTTTACCTTGCGACAAAGCCCCCACCACCCAAGGTCTCTGTTAAGGTACTTTCTTGGCATGCTCTCAATAAAATTCTTTTATATACTTTCTTAATTTATTTGATCAGTTTCATTGTTAGGAACTTTGATACTTGTTTTAGGTAGTGCAATTAATAATAGTTTCATGAGCTTTTTCTCCACCTTGAAGATAATAAAGGGTTCTTATCAAAACCATCGGACTCTACCTCGGATTTATGAAAAGTATATGTTTATTTTAATGTTGTGGTGTGGTGGTGGGGGTAGGGTTAAGTTAAAAAATATATATATATATTATAAAAAAAAAAAAAAAAAAAAAAAAAAAAAGAAGAAGAAGAAGAAAAAGAACAAAGATATTTAAGTTCAACTAGCGTGGGCGTGACTCTCTATTTGATAGAGATCTTAGCAATAAATAATTTTATTGTTACGACTCTTAGCAATTTGAACGGTAAGTATAAAGAGCTTACGTAGGTTTCACTAATTGTACGAATATGTTTTGAACAGTCCGTTCACTTGCTTTGTTAGAAGGACCCAAAAGAGTCTCTTATATTTATTGTTCGAATTACTAGTAATTTAGACAGAAAATTACTGTGACCCAAATCCCTCACTCTCTACGTAGGAAGTTAGAATAGAGATGTCAATAATTTTGTTGTCTGAATTGCTAACAAAGTGAACAGTAAATGTGAGAGAGTTAATATGAGACCTATATATCCAAACAAATTTTGAGCTGCCCACCAACATGTTTGGGCATACGAGCCTTTATAGAAATTCTCTCCTATTTACTATATATCTAAATTATTAGCGGTTTGGACGAAGATCCGAATTAAAAAGTTATAGGCCAAACAGTTTTTTTCCCGTTCTCTTCATTGTTGAGCAAGGATCTGCCCGCTCCTAACCATGGGCCTAAATAGAGATTATATCCTCCGTACACCTCCACATAGAAACTCTAGGCACCCAAACTTTAGCTAGGCTGCATGAGTAAGACTTGTGCTTCGTGGCTCAAGTAGGCCTAAATGTGATAAGTTGACAAGTGACCCAAACAACTATTAAAAGAAAAGGCCGAGAAACCAAGTCCCATGATTAATGAAATGCTTTTTGGATGAAAAGATCCAACAAAAAAGGAAATGGCCAACGCTCTAAGCTTGGCAACCCCATTGGGCTGGGTTCGGATCGATTGGGTCTAATTTCAGTTGAAATTGAACCGATCGATTGGAATTAACACATATACTTTTTTATGTTTTGTTATGAGACGCGTGTTTCAATCTCAACAAATTCCGTCCCAACTAAAGTTAGACCCGAGCCAAATCTTTCTCTCTGGTCGCTTCCTTCTGATCAATTTATAATTTACTTGTTGCAGATTGCGGGCATTGGCCAATTTCTGCTGGCGGAAGGAGTGGATGCTTCAGGTGTTGCAACAAAGATACTCACCTGCAATTGTTCCATCGATTTGGTGACAGAGAACGATTCCAAGCTCTTTGGCCTTCACATTCACCCCCTATTAATCGAAATGTCATTTGGTCGCCTCCCTTTTGCACTGTCTTATGTAAGTAATTTAAAAATACCCTTTTCTTTAAATGGACTCGAGATTTTAGTTAATGGGCCTAGCTCGTCCACTATATCCTCTCCTTATAATTACTTGGTGAAAAAAGAAGAAGTAAACCTAGCTACGAAGATGTCAGAGAGAGAGATGCTATACACTACACTTTCCTCTCATTATGTTGATGTAGCCATGCTTAATTATCAGTCCTCAGATCATCTAGTGTTCAAGAAAAAAAAAATCTACGAGCGAATGACCACGGTTACATCAGCCTAGTGGGATGAACATATAATATATAACATTTCTCAATAAAACAAAGTTTTCCTCTAAATTAGGTTAGAAAAACTTCCTACAACCCAATCTATTAAACTGATACATGTCCTTAGAATATGTAATCCTCACGTGCATTTTTAATAGAATTAAAAGAACATGTGATTCTCACATTTATTTTAAAAAATGCATTTGAGAATCATATGATCCAAGAACAAACGTCATTTTAATAGATTGGATTAGATGAATTTTTTAAAATCAAATTTAAAGGAAAACTTTCTTCGTTTTACGGTGCATTTCTCTAACAAATACGCATAAATAATATATGTAATTAGTATAGGGTCATTATTATTGTTGTTGTTGTTAATAATGTGGCTAATCAAATATTTTACAATGGGTTATGTATGTAGAGTCCAAAGCTATATGCTGAGAGGGGTCCAACATTGTACAAACTCTCAGTCGGGACAAGGAATAAGGCGATGTATGGTGCGGGAAGAAGCATGGAGGACATGCTAGAGTCTGGAAGGGGATTGCCGTTGGTGATTCGCATGAGCATGAGCTCAAGTTTCCGAGTTGTTTGGAACCTTGTCAGGCCTAAATTTCATCATCAAGCTGAATGTCTATTGGTCCTTAAAAAGGCATATGATAAGAAACATAGAACCCAGGCATATAATAGCAGCTGCACAATTGCTTCTTAATCCATCCTTAAGTGCAAGCACAGATAATTTTCAAGCATAAGCTAGAAGACAATGTGATACTAATGCTGTTGCAAGATCTCAATAGATATATTAAAATCTCAATGGACTTTCAACCCCTATAGCTAGATCTATATTCTTACTTTACGTTTTAAACTTGTAATGAACAATTTTTAACTATGATTTATATTCAATTTTTAACTATGAGTTCTTTAGGCATAATTCCTTGACCAAAAGGCCAAGGAAAGGGGCGCCATGTTGGCGGTTTGCGATCCATACAGATGGATGCACTGCTAAAAAATGCTGTTGATGGTTGGAATGGGCCAGGTAGTCGATCAATGAAGAACACTTTTCCTACACCTTTGAACAAAAGAGCATGCTCTGCGATAGTTTTGAAAAAAATAGGAGAGAAACTCTACCGAATTTCTTGTTTTACTATTGCGTAGGTATCCTAATGTCATATATTCCATCTATAGGCTTAAAAGAAAGCATGGTCGGTATTTAAAATTATCTTTTGATCTACAATTGAAAACACATTAATCTTTGCGCAATAACCCCCATGAAATGTTTCACATCAATCCTCTCCACTTCAGGAAAAATCGTTCTCGAGTTTATCCTTTCTCACTTTACTAAGAAAAGAGGTGGGGATTGGCTTTCAAAAAAATGATTTGAAACTAGACACCACTAGAGGAGTGGCGCATGTAGACAAGTGTATACCCAAGTACCCAACTATAATGTGAAATCAGAAGTGTGAACATAACCTCAACAATTTGCGACACAATAAAATTAGTAAGAAGGCTGGTCTGACTGAGTTGATGATGAACCGGAACTCAAAAGGTGAGAGGCTTTCATAAAGACATGAGAAATGAAGAGTCAAGAGAGGTGGACAAGCATCCTCTCAATTTCATTTAAAATTGATTGTATTGATCATTTCATAGTCAATTTCATTTAAAATTAGAATATTAGTACGCCTTTTAAAAAATTTCAATAATGTGACATCATATATATCATTAGATACATTGATAGCATGTTTGGCAAAAGCAATGGGCTCGTTTAAAGCCCTCCAAAATTGAGTTGAGTTTAATATTCAAGCGGAACGTAGTAGTGGTAAAAATAATAAGAAGAAGAAGAAGAAAACTTAAATTCTATTATACTTCATTCACATTTGGCTTTGTTTGGAAGTGGACACAACTCAAACTTAAATCTTAAATTTCAAAAATCTTGCATTTAATGAATGCTTTGGGCATTTGGAGTTTGTATTGAGTGCGGATTTCATGGGAAAAGAGAAAATCTGTCCAAACAAAGGTATAATTTACAAATCATTTTTCTTTTCACCAACTCCAAAAAAAAAATAACCCTCTTTCCCTCCTGTCAAGCACAACATAAGAATCTCTTGGCCAACAATTAGTAGGAATTAGTAAAGATCACTTTCACAAAGGCAACATGATATCTTGTATTGTTTAATATATGGTATACGTAGTCCTTAAAAGAAAAAGTATATCTAGCTAGTCTCTTTTCAAATTGGACTTGGTGGGGGGGGGGGGGGGGGACCTAAAGAGTGATTCTCTCTTCTTTTCCACTAGAGATAGAGAGGAAAGAAAAAACAAAGAAATATATATCCTAGAAAGCAAGTTAATTATTATATATAGAAATCTCACATTGTCAAAACAATACAATAGGTTTTTTTTTGTTTTTATTGTTATTTGGTGCGTTTTAATTAGTAATCTCACACTTGCATGAAATGGCCGGAGGGACCAATTGGTGAGTGGGCAATGCATGCGCACGCCTATATATCATTTTTTTAATTTATTCAAGTAATTTATTGTTATAAGCACTACGTACATCTCATATTAAGCAGGCACTTATCTTATCATATTACTTACATTGCAAGAATATTTTGTAACAACCCACTCCAATGACACAATATTGTCTGTTTTTTACTCATCCGAACCAGACTTTTTAAGAGGTCACCCATCTTGATACTACTCTCATAGAAGCACGCTTAACTACGGAGTTCTGATAGGTTTACGACAATCACGGATTTAAAATGTATTGTGTCAAAAAGTGTGTAAATATACATATAAGCACATCCCCATTCCCATACCAAAGTGACGTGGGACGTCACAATATTTTATGTCACTGCTCATTTTAATTTAGGACGGGATTGTCTTAGAGTCCATTTAGCCTTGCGATTTCTCAGGTCAAAGTGCGTTTTTAAATCATATCGTGAAAAATACCTCGTTCGGGAATATTTTTTTTTTTTAAAAAAAAAAAAGTGTTTTGAAAATGAGGAAACATTCATGTTTGCAAATCACATGTAAGAGGTGTGTTTTTAAATACAAAACTATGATTTTAAATATCAAAATGTGATTTTACTAACTACGTAACTGCGTTTTTTAAAAATTGAAATATTTATGTTTTTAAATCTTGGTTTTGAAACCGCAAAACAATTCAGACCCTTAATATTAAATATGTATGTTGATTAGAAGTTTTCAGTTTCTGTTTGTTTCCACGTAAAATATTTTCTAAAATTAATAAAACATTTTTAAAAAAACAAAATATTGGTTTTCTAGTATTGGGTATTCGCAGAGATGGAAGGTTTAAAAGAGGATCTAGAAAGGAAAATGTTTTGCGCCTTCAAAAAAAAAACATTTTACAGAAAATGATTATGAGATTTTTTTCTCGACAATTTTTTTTTTTTTTAAATGGTTGGCCAAATTTTCTAAGTGCTGCCGAACACCCGAAAATACTAAAAATGTTTTATGGAACAAGCGAAACCCAAATTAAGCAACATCCAATAATAAGATCGGAATGTTTCTAATTAAGGAGCTAGAACATTATTTTCTAGTGCTTAATAAACGAGACATTTTAGGGGATTCCCATCTTTTCATCGATCGAACTTGGAATGGCTAAATCGTGTAGTGTACTACTCCTCCATTACACAAACGTGGAGTCCAATCTATTTTTATCGAATTTGGAATGATGAAATCGTGCAATATTCTTCAAGAAAGTGGACTCCTAGCCTCCTCCATTTTCTTATTTCAATTATTTTTTCTGTGATCGATCAGTCGTTTCTCTCTCTCTCTAAACGATGGGCTACACTCAACTCAACTTCATCGATAATATATATCTATAGTTTGAAGATATATCATTAATTCATTATTGAGCACTATACTATGTTTTCCCTTTTACATACCCAATTGTATAGAGGCAATGTGTTGCACGTTCAGGATCATCTCTGATCCAACAGGCCCACTAGTACTAGACCACCAAACATAAATGGCGTGCTGCAACTCTATCCCCCACTAGGTGTTTGATGGAATTTCTATGGATTACCTGATTGAATCAATAAAAGAATAATAGACCCTGGCCTGCATCAATATCCTTACCGTATGTTTTGCTTCTAAGCCCCGGCCCCCATCGACACAATGAGTAAAGAATGAAAGGGAGACAAAGTCCTAACTAAATCATAACATAAGAACCTTCCTCTATAATTTGCACGATCAAATTTTTATATTCAATACCCGTGTTTTTTTCGTTCTTTTTTTTTTTTTTTTTCCCTTAATTTAAAAGGCAGACGGAGCAACCAGAATAGTTACTTTTTTTGAATGTGATCATAGTAGTACCTCTCACTAGGAACCGCAAAAAAAAGGGCAGACAGTAAGAACCGCATGTACGTCTTCCTTCAAGTCTGATTGAGCTATAATCTGACCCAGTTCCATCAATACATTAGTGAAACCCATGGTAATTTTTACTAATCACTAATTATGCATGAAAATTTTCATTACGAGACTCGAATTCATGCTCTAATATATTAATAATATATATATATACATGACCACTTTAAAAAGTTTCGTAGAACCACTGAATCACATCCGGCCAGATCGATGGTAGAACACTCATGATTCTTTGATTTGCATGGCCATAGGACCAGGCTAGATCGTCGTATTTCTAATTAGTATAAGTGCATCGTTAGTTAAGTTTGAAAAAAGAAGTACTCTAGGGTGAATATCTCCATCCAAAATATGAAGCCCATAATAGAAGAGACTTTCATGGCCGACAACAAAAAGGAAATGAATGAGGATCACTTTCTAAAAGGCACTTTCACATCTAACACTCATTGTACGATCGCCGTAAAAGAAGTGCATGTTTTTCTTTTAAAATAATTGTACGATCCATTTTAACTCTGAAAAAAATTAATATAATTAATTGAATAATATTACGTCTCATGAAATGAAGATATTATTAATTACTTGACATGGAAATTAAGGTAAAGTTGATGACGAAGGTTTTTGCACGCCAAGCCAGCTGGCCAGACGACTGGTTCCTATAAAATAAGGAGAAGGTTACCAGAAAAGTGTCGGCCTCTTGGGATTGTCTGATGCTTAAATCAATAAAGTATTCTCAAAAAATAAATAAAATTAAATTAAAATAAAGAGAGATTAGGATAAAATAGGTCGTTAATTTCCTGATTTCAGAGATGGTAACCCTTTTCATGTAAGACTCGAGATCTGAAGACTATCTCTTATGAATGTTGTGTGATTATTTACCATGTAGTGAGATTATAGCTGTGCAATAGCTATCTGATCATTTGCCACATAGTGGGCTTGTTTGAACAGGTCCTTTGTGATTCATCTCCACTGGACGTTGTGAGTTTTGTTTTGCAAAGACGGGTTGATTGGACACAGCCTAGAATGATAGGCCAAAAATGTTATAGTATGATTACTTAGCTTAATAGGAATTGGATTCCTGCTAGATGTCATATTTCAATTCACACCCAAAAAAAATGAATGCATTTTACGTCGTTTGAGTAGTTACGGCGCATGCAAAATGCCCGAAAGACGACGCTATTTGGTTCTCGTCGTTTCTATTAAGTCGCTTGTTGTCGCCGTTTACTGTGCAACAGCGGAAGACCTTGCTGTTAATTAGTATTATTTACAATTGATCTGTTTCAACAATACTAATAGCTAGCTTAATTAGGTCTCTGAAAGCATTGTTAGTTAATTTGTATTCTTTTTCTTTCTTTTTTTGCGTTTTTATTATTATGTTTTCCCTGGGTATGCTTGGAGCACTAATTTGAGAACTTGGAGCACAAGCTTGGACTAATTAAAATTAGTCTTGTTTTTTGTCATTAAACGTGGCATTGAATATCTACGCATGCACTTATCGTATCATGTGATCACTCAGAGATGATCACAACAATTCAATGATGCCCCTTTTTTTTTTCTTTTTTCTTTCTTTTTTTCTCTCTATATACGGTTGTGGCATGCATTAATTCCTTATAAATTAATGTTTTAATTATTGAAGCATCACAGCTTCTGCTCATAAATTAATAAATATAAGCATCGTGGTTGAACATGTGGAATGTGCTGATGCGTCACCGATATCCCCCATTAACTCTTTTTTTTATTTTTTTATTAAAAAAAATGTTAAATTGGTGGTGATTATTGTGACAAATAATGAGCCATTTTAATTAAATTAAAACCTAGTAACGTTGAGTTGGATTATGACATTCCTTCTGTCTAGCTTGATTCATAAAATAGGTAAATCCGGCCAACAATTACCAACCATCGATCTTATACATCCTTAATGAAATTGCGGCCGGCTATTATAGAGGAGCAGTGGAGGAATATCAATTACTAGAAGCTAGGCAAAATGATATCCAAAATTGAATACATTACATTAAATTATCAATTGTCTTAAAGTTTATATTACTTTTCACACTCGCTTATCACACTTTTTTATTACCGGCCGGCGTTGTGTATTTTAAATAGCTTTCCATGTCAGTAATTTAATAAAAATAAACGAAAGTCACTTAAACCACGCCACGTCAACAACAGGTGTAAAATAAATATGAAGAATAGCATAATTTAATCTAGTAGCATGTTTATTTTTTAGTTTAAAATTTTAATTATTTACTTATTATTCTAATACACTCCTTACCAAAAAAATGAAAAAAAAAAAAAAAAAAAAAAAAAAAAAAATAGATAATTTCTTTTCAACCTATTTTCAGATATTTCCAAATGGCTCTACCCTAATCTAGCTAGCTGACATTTTTACTAGAAAGTATTAAAAAGTGAAAAACTTTAATTGTCAAATTATGATTAATTTTTCATTAAAATGGCAATTAAAGTAACCACCAGTGATCGGTGAACCCGTTGATCTATTTGCAACTCCTTTAAAAATATTACCTAAATGGTATTTCTTTCCCGTATTTCTTTCCCCTTTTTCAAATTTGTCGTATAGTGTCCAATAAGTTACTAGGTTAATTTAAATGCTTCTTTATAGTTTCGTAAATTATTTTTCGAGTTTGAGTTTTTCATTCTCAAATCGTCGGTCCACTGCCAAGCCAGCACCGGGCCACCGACGGCCACCCTAGACCACCTCAAACCACCGTCAGACCACCATCGAGCTACCCCAGACTACCATTGAGACACCTCTGGACCACCACCAAGCCATCCCAAACCACCATTGCGCCACCCTCGAATCACCATCGAGCTACCTCTAACCACCACTGAGTCATACTGAACCAGTACTAAGCCACCTCTGAACCACCATTGAACAACGACGATCCACTACTGAGCCACCTCTAAACCACAGTCAAACAACCACTAGGTCACCGCTGGACCACCGACAGGCTTCCGCTAGACCACTGCCCAAACGCAAATTATGAGGTTAATTTTTTTAAATTATTTTATATTAATATTTTTATGTTGTAAATAAAAAATAATTTTATATATTAATAGGATTGAATGAAAATGTAAAAATTATTTATAATTTTTCGTACGCGGTAAACATAAAAAATATTTTTTAAAAAATTAATTTTTCTAAAAATACTTTTTAAAAACAAATTATTTTACGTCGAAAAAAAAAAAACAGAAGTCAGATAATGGGCATCATGGAAGGAGCACCAGGGCTATTGGCGGACAGGAGCTTTGTGTTTCTTCGAGGATTTATTAATCAAACCTTTCTTGTTAAACATCAGTACTTCATCACATTTCACTGCTCTAGCTTCTAGATGTGCCTGCTTTGCATCCCATTATACATTTGTTCTTCATCATATTTGAATATTCAAGTTTGGATGGCCGGTGATGCTGACAGGGGGTAAAGCCGCACGGCCGGTGTCCTGGGGTCCATGGATTCCCAATGACAATATATATAGCTCCATTTAATATTTGTTAATTAATCTTGGTTGAATAATTAAGAAAAAAAAACACTAGTGCACATAATTGGATGTATTTGAATTGAATAATTAATGCTACTTTTTATACTTATTTTATCACACAAAATTTATATCAGCTGACACGATGCATTTTAAGTAATTTTCCATTTATTTTTTAAGTGACTGCCATATAAAATCTCTTTAAAATACGTAACGTCAGCCGATGTAAAATAAGTATAATAAAATGAGTAACCCCACTCATTTGAATTATTCAAGACAAAATATTTTGCCAATTTAAAAATGATAAAGGTTTCGTCTAAATTGGGTTAGAAGAATTAAACCGGCATCTGTCCTTAGAGCATGTGATTCTAACATGTACTAAGCGCATGGTGTGAGCAGTCCGTTAGTTGAGCTGACGGAGTGGGAGAATCTGCTATTGGGTGCAACACCCTAATGAGAGTGCACCCGGCCCGAATCCTTATCCGTTATTTGACCTGCAAGACATTGAGCCTTCCAACTAGGTCCCTTGGTTATGGGCAACCGGGTCTTCTAGCAATGTGGTGGGTGACCTACAAGAAGTCCATTTGTAACTTGACCACAGTAGTTCCCCAATTTCATTGAATGCTGATAATCGTTCATTGGAGTTTGTATTGTAAACCCATCGAAAATAATTAGGCCCTCCCGTCCAAAAAGAATCCTTTAAGTAATCGAAATAAAACAAACACAAACACAAGAAATCCAAATTATTCTAGTTCGTCACCAAAGTTTGGGGGAGGAAAAAAGTTAGGCGAGGGAAATCTATTTTTTCAGAGTATGATATGTTAAATTACTACTTATTTCAAAAGTTTAAGCTAATACATGACTATAAATTTAATCATTTAATCAATACTTCAACACCTATATATATAATGCCAACATAATCACCCTTTAATGCCGCGGTGGAATCCATCTTCTTCTTTAAATTGCTAAGCTGATCATAATTTATACAAGTAGGTATGACTCGAAACGTGGCTTCCACACAAAAGTGTACTTGATCTTCTTATTCAAATATGACAAGGCACTAGGAGACCGTGGCCTCCACATGAAAGTGAGCTCTATCATCGACTCTAAAATTGTTTATTTCTTCAATTATGAGTTTCTTTAACTTGGAAGGTTGCTTTTTCTAAGCCCATATCCCATAAAGTTGAAGACCCTAATTTTGTTCCTTGTTTGTGCGTGTTTTAATTCATTTTTTGTTGTTTCTCTACAAGATCCCACTTGTAAGATATGTTTAAAATTTCTTTTCTTTTCTTTTTTTTCCCCCTTTTTGACAATTCACAATTTAAAAAAAGGCTTCCACACAAAAGTATACTTGATCTTCTTATTCAAATATGACAAGGCACTAGGAGACCGTGGCCTCCACATGAAAGTGAGCTCCATCATCAACTCTAAAATTGTTTATTTCTTCAATTATGAGTTTCTTTAACTTGGAAGGTTGCTTTTTCTAAGCCCATATCCCATAAAGTTGAAGACCCTAATTTTGTTCCTTGTTTGTGCGTGTTTTAATTCATTTTTTGTTGTTTCTCTACAAGATCCCACTTGTAAGATACGTTTTTCTTTTCTTTTCTTTTCTTTTCTTTTTTTTTTTTTTCCCCCTTTTTGACAATTCACAATTTAAAAAAAGGTTAATAAAGGAGCGAGAAATATGCCATTTGGTTGAATACTAAATATTTATAAATTATTGATGTAACGTTAGATGCAAAGGTGACCATCACGAGCCCTCCATTTTCGTTTGCTTTGTAGTACAAAGAAAAGTACAAACAGTGGGTTGGACAAAGCTGGCCATAAACCATAAAAAAAAAACTCTATCTCTAATGCTATTATTCAACCAAACACACGTAAAAATTAAGAAAAAATTTCACTTATAATCTTTTATCATTTTTACAATCATATTTTTAAATTTTAAAAAGTATCAATTTAGTGTATTCATTTTTCAATTTTTTGTAATTTCATTTATCTATTAAGATTTTTCGTTAAATTTTGTCAAAATATTCAAAATACCTCTTTTTCTTTTTTTAATATATATATATTTCAAAGATTCAGGCATGGATATTTTTGTAAATTCCGTTAAATAACGCCTAAATCCTTTCAATTTTTTTTCCTAAGAAAAAAATGAGTATTTTAGGAATTTTGACACCCTTCCGTTAGGATTTAACGGAAAATTCTAACGGAATTGTGAAATTGAAAAAAAAAAATGAAATATGGATACACTAAATTGATACTTTTTAAAATATATGGGATAACTTCACAAAAGGCCAAAAGGGTATCGAATTATACGTCGTTTTAAGATAAGGATACTGAACTAAAAAACGTCTCAAATTGGGGTATTCACGTTTCCAAACATCTCACTTAAAGATACTCCGTTATAATTTCCTGTTAAATTCTTCCAAAATTTTCAAAATACCCGTGTTTTTCTTTTTTATAAAAAAAAAAAATATAAAAATTTTCAAAGATTCAGGAATCAGTATTTTTGCAAATTCCATTCAATTTGACCAATACCTAAATCCTAGATTTTTTTTTTTTCTAAAAAAAAAGTGGGTATGGACACCCGAACAATTAATGATAGGACAAAGATTCTCTCCATTTTTATGGTGTAAATGATACCACATCGATCATTTAAATTCTTTGAAAATCCTGCCAGCATATTTATCACATGTCATTATTTATTGTTATGTTAAATATAACAATATTAAATCTTCACCATAATGATGAAATAGGTGCCGATTTGGCGAGGGCCTTACTTCGATCAGTACGTCTTTGCTGAATTTCAATCATAAAAAGATGACATGAACGGTACGCGCATATGTTTTTTCACATATATTCTAATTCGAAGGCTTTCTCCAATAATTAAAGAAAGAACTTGATCTAAGATAATTGTTAGTCTGACATTAATAATAGTCTTCGAAACCAGAAAGTTTCAATCCATGAACTCATGAAGAGTGATCTAGAGCTTACGACTTAACTACAATTCTACCTCATTGGATCGATTGCTAATAGTGCACGAAAAAAAAAAAAATCTAGAGAAAAAGACCAAATCTTCATAATTTAATCAAATTCGGATTGATGATCGATATCGTGGCTTTCACACGAAAGTTTCTTACTTAAATTGTCCTATTACGTTATAAGTACATATATATCTTTGATGAATATTCTCCTTAAATCTAAGAACATGACCCAATTTGCTCTTTACTTGCAACTATATATCGAAGATTTCATACTAGTTCTTCTTTTCTTTTCTTTTTCATTCGGTCGTGCAAAGTAGAGCATGTACGATAGATTTCCAAGGTTTAAAACCCTTGAAAACCATATAAAGAGGCATATAGAATACGAGCTTAAGAGAGTTATTGTGAAAAATACATATATCTCTCTCAAACTATCATTTTATTGTTAATGTGCCATCTAAACTATCAATTGTGTCAATGTCTCCCCTAAAGCCAATAAAAAGACAAAAATAATCCTAAAAATTAAAGGTTTCAATAAATATTTCCTTATAAATTCTTGAAAAAACAAAATTGATTTTTGTTGGTAGAGGCCTTCATGATTATTGTGATAAGAATAGACTATTCTCAAGGATATCTTCCTCTAAATTTCACAACATTATATATTCTAATTAATGTGATTGTTTAATACATGCAAGCCTTTAATTATACATATACGGTCACTTAGAGTGATCTCATCAATCTAAGTGATATCCTTAGGTCATCAATCTAAGCCTTCAATACATATATTGGCCATGCATTATGAAAATTAGCAAATTAAGATCAAGTTAATCCGCTCGCAACAACCGGTAATAAAATTAGGTCATGAAGCTGCAATATTGGCTTATTGGGAATCCTACGCAGCCCACATTTGCAAAAGTTTGGTCGCTACCTACTTAAAAGCACTTAAAAATATATGTAGGACAAAGTAGAACAATATCTCATATAGGTTATAGCTTCTAATTGAATGGTGGGCTTCCACCTCTGGAGACCGGCCATCACAAAAACGACAACCAAATCCTTAGATTTTTCATGCAACCTTTGGTGAAATTGCTGTCGTGTCATAGAGGTAGTGGCGAGTTTCTTTGTATTCTTCTAATCCTGTACGTGCATCTGTGTGTGTGTGTACATGTAATTCAACTAATATTTTAAGGGTTTGTGTGAGGTGTGAGGGTGAGGAGAGAGTACTTAAAAGGCGAAGAGTAGGTTGGATTTGGTGTATGAGCAAAAGGAAGTTGGTGTAAAGAGCTTCGACTTAAACATATTTCTTAGAGAGAGCAAGTGCAAAGGTATGCTCTTTTCCAGTACTGTTTTGTAGATAAACATTCACAAAATAACATGAGTTATTATTGACACGTTGCTTTCACTCTTCAGTCCTTGGTATATATTCACACGTACAATTAAACACAAGCATGTACGCACGTTTAGCTATATATCTCTGTATGATCAGGAGATGCATCCATGCATGTATATGGGACATGCATGCATTAGTTGATAGTCATACGTATGTATATGTACATGATCGAATATTGTATGTATATTTCTAATTAACATGAAGGTCTTAGTCGTCCCACGTCAAACTAAGTAACATCCAAAAATTGCTCCATCGAGATTTAGATCTGTAATTAGTACAGTTATTTTTATGTTTTTGCTGTCCTTTCAATCTCGAAGTGTAATTGCAAAATGTGGTTCTTTTTTTTTTCTTTTTCTTTTTTGCAGTTATCTTCTTGATTTTCTCCCCCACAAATCTCTACCACTGAAGCTAAGATTATTGCGATTAATGTTTACTTTATATATATGTGTGTGTTTTTAAAGTGAAAATTTATTGAAGAAATTCAACAAGAACAAAAAGAATTTAAACCATGAAATCCACCTAGTTTTTTTTATTATTATTATTATTATTTTCTATTCAAACGGGAAAAAGGGAAAACAAAGAGATCGATTGTATGAGTACTATGAACTCCCCGTAGCTAGTTCAATTCCAAAGTGAGTGTGTATAACCTTGGGCCTAGCCCAAACCACTTTTTTACCTATTTTATTTTTCTTATTTATTTTTTGTAATATTTAAAAGGTTTTGGATAGCAATTAGCTAGCTCTCACCTTCTCGACAAAAATAAACATTATATCATGTTGAGATAAGCCACAACTCAACCAACCGAATGCAAGTGCAAAATGTGAGTAGGCTTTGAAGCCCTCTAAGAATCATTAACTCTAGGACTAATATTAAACAAGTAAAGATAGGTTATAAATAATTAAGAAGAGTAAAATTCAAGTGACTATCTTGTTTACGTTTGAGTCATGAATTTAATAAATGATTTCAATTAACGAACATTTCTTTAGTTGATTTTAATTGAGTTCAAGTTCTTGACTCTCCAAAGATCAAAAGTAAAGGGAATTGAGTAGTCTCTTGATCAAGCTTAATCTCATAATTTTTCACTTTAAGTTTAGAACTTTTATAAAATAAAGCTAATTATTTCTAATTAGATATTACGTCCGTATAATTTTTAACATATATATGTATATTGGTCCTCCTTTCTAGAGTTTTAGGATGGTTGGACCACCTAAAAAAAAGCTTTACAGAAATAGTTAGTCATCCTTTCAAAGCCAATGGAAATTGGATGGCAATTTCTTTAGGTGGCCGATCACTTATCTTGACTGGGCTGATCGATTGTAGTAGAAGTCATTTTCTTTGATAAAATTTTGATTATTTATTTTAAATGAGTGGTCAGAATTAAGAGATTACGTGCTTACATATCCACAACAAAATGGTACTTCAATTATAAATGGACTTTACACGTCAAAACCGTACCAACTCCACTAAATTAAATTAGGTTTAATTGGCCTTCTAAATTTATTGTGCGTTTGGAATTGCGATTTCATAGACAATAAGTGCGATTTTAAATCAAATCGTAGAACATAAATCATTTGGGAACTACGTTTTTAAAAATTGCAATTTGAAAAGATAAAAAATCTATTTTTTTCAAATCCCAGGTAATATGATTTTTTTTTAAAACACAGAATTTTAAAGGTTAATTTACAATTTTAAATGCTAAACTGCAATTTTCCCAAACGTTTAACTGCATTTTTAAAAACCATTTTTTTCAAATCACACATTTTAAAATAATAATTTTAAATTGGACTTTTTGAAATTACAAACACAAATAAGGCGTCATCATCCGTCTGTCAACGTCCGTACCAAGGCCCCCACCCCCATCCCATCCCATCCCATAAATGAATAAACGATCAACTCAAATAGACAGAGTGCCTAACCACGTACACAAAGCGCGCAGTTGAAAGTTCGGTGGGGGAAAACGTGCGCTGTCAGCACTGACCACACTGACGATGTGACTGGAATTTGGATTAAAGATCGACCCAGATAAACACATCCCCAGTTAATCACAGCCGACTTTGCTTTCTATTTAGATAATCCTTTGATGATTTGATTTGATCCCAAAATTCCGTTCTTTTTAATGTTTCTAATTAAACAGTTGTTTTACTTCTTTAATATCAGTACTCCTCAATGGTGGGGAAACTGCAGTTGGATATTATATTCCATGTGGCAGTTCGGATTTCATTTATTCGGATTACGGCCAAAACACTTGTTTGATCAAACGGGCGACAATAAAACAATCCTATTACACATAGGATGCTCATTTTTGCTGTTATCCAATATCATGGGTCCATTTATATATAAACATTAATTGTAATATAACCTGTACTCTTCCAGATTGATCAGTCACATGTGTGCATCCTTATACATATGTACGTACGTAGATCCAGAAATATATACAACTAGCTAGGTTTGCTAATTAAGCTCATCCCATATCACATGTATAGCTAATTGGTCAAAGAAGTAATAATCTCACGATTGAGAATACAAGAGTAGTCATCATTATTGTATATAAAAAGACCTCTTTAACCACCCATGTATTTAATTAATCGAAAATTAGGGTAATTTATAGAGTTAAGATTTGAACTCAAAATTCTTATTTTTATACCATATTAAATCATTAGCAATTTATTTTGGTGTTGTTGGCCGGTGCCTTCAATTTATTCCACGTACGTACGTAGAAAATCTCTCCTTAATTACTACAAAATCGTAACAAGCTCATAAAAAATAATAAAATAAAGGAAAACAATTCCTAAGGAAAAATTTGTAAGATTTCTTGATCGACTTAACGAATTAATTAGATCGACCAAATGACGATAGTGAAAGAATAATTTAAGCATCTTGGACTTAACGGTGGGGTTGGCCGGAATAGTTCCAAATCTTACCAATATAAAATATATATAAAGTATACGGAAAGGGAAATTCGATTCAAAAAAGTGGTCAATTATCAAAGTAAAGTACAAAAAAGGAGGTGGGTATCTTCCAAGTCAAAAGGAAGGGGCTGGATCTTCGCATCAATTATTATAAATGAAAATAAAGTTTTACAGCATATTTGCAAAAAAAATGCTACATACTGAAGAACCATTAGCTCTCATACCAGTACTGCTAGAGAAATTTATTGTGTATTAAGATACGTACCCTTCAATCCAAAAGTTTAAGCCAATAGATTTTAGTCCAATTTTATTATACTAGCCACTCATTTTTACGATGTTTTTTCAGTGTAGGAATTAATTGTTTTTCACTCACACAAGTATACACAACATTCATCCCCCTCCATCTTATTTACTTCAAAGTTTCATTGGATATATATGTCTTACAATATTGCTTTTGGACAACCTTGATCAACAACTAGGAGAATCATTGGAGATCCCTCTTCCCCCTATTGAAAAAAAGAAAGAAGAAAAAGAAAGAGAGATTTATTGGAGGGACACTAATTGAAGTAAGAAGCCTCCCAATCACTCCCATTAATTTTGTTTTTTGCGAGTTTAAGCAATATCGATCCCCATCCCTAGCTAGGTGCCGTGAATGATGCTAAACTTTTGCAGAAGTACTATTCTTCGATCAAGTGAGATTTGAGGAGAACATGAAATAAAAAGGTACTCAAGAAACAAAACAAAAGGAAGTTTCTTAGTATCTCTAGGTTCAGTTTGTTTCAATTTCCAAAACAGTCGGTGATGTTTCCATTCATTTTCCCACCTTTTGGTGCAAATTTTTTTTTTATGGTATGATAATTAAATTAATTAATCCGCTCGCATGCCTGCATGGCCTGGGGTCCATAAACCCCATAGTTTTTTAATAACTATTTGTGGTTCACCTGGGGAAGAGACGGGTCGAATCTTGTCACAAGAAAGTGTTCATACAGACAAAGACATAGTGGGTGTGTTTCTTCGGATTATGTTCTTTTGTTTTTACATGAATTATAGATTCTTGCTGTAATGTTATCTGGGAAATGTGGAACCGAGGAAGGTTCATGCAATTCCTTATATGGTCTCCCTCAGTCACATTTTTCTAACATATTCGTTGTCCGTTTGTACAAAAGAGGTTAATAATATTTGTCCCCGTACGTAAATTCTTCCTTGACCGTACTATACTGAGGGAGGTTCAGCTTTGATAACGAAATAAGAGAGTGAAAAGCAAAGAGTAGCATATATGAAGAACTAAGGGAGGTTTCAACTGTCACTGACTTCAAGAACTTTGTTTAAATTCACTCTGACTTCTTCGTAGACTTGTGCCTTTTTCTCACATATATAGACACTTGGCTTTTCGATATCTGTAACCCCTTGTTAAAATATATACATTGTGAGATATATATCAGAAAGAATTAATACTAGGTTGGTAATATTAGTACATTTCTTTTTAACTTTGTTCTTATGCATCTTATAATAGCTTGATAATTAAGTTTTCATTTCCGTTGCGGTTCTTCCGACAATTAATCACACACCCGATGTCTTGGGATCACTCCTTAATTGGTGTTGAAAAAGTTGTTCTTCAAATGTTAACAGATTAAATAATGTTAATTGCCAAATGCAGATTATAAAGCTTGCTGGCATCTTGTTCTCTCGATTGAATCAACTACACCAGAAACACTTCAAACCTTGGAGCTAGCTAGAAATACAACATTTGAGGTTGTTTGGCACTTTGATATCATGGATGAGAACAGGAGTCTGGATTCAACTTGGGGAAGATGGAAGAGGAAGCCAATCTTTGTTTTCTTTAGAGATTCAAGGTACAGTTTTTGAATGTACGTGCTGCATTTGCAAAATATTCATGTGTTGGAGAAGTATCTATTTGTGTTTGACAAATGTGATTACTCCAGGCTTGTTTTCAAGTTGGATGCTCTTGGTTGGGAGATACTAGGCATTGCATTGCCTGCTGCCCTTGCCGTAGCTGCTGATCCCATTGCTTCTCTGATTGACACAGCATTCATTGGTCATATAGGTACACTTTTTCTTATTCTTCATGGCTTTCCTTCCCATAATAGGATTCTCTCCGTTTTACTTCCAAAATCTAATATTGTTGTATTTAATGGTGTAGATATGTGACGTTTCATATCACTTAGGTATAAAAATGAAAATGTACTTATATGTATATTTGTATCCTTCTTATAATAAAGCGTTTTAAAACCGTGATGTCATAAACTTATTAGAATTCTGCAGTTAAACATCATAATACGAGAATAGTATTAAAAGGAGTGACCTTCTAAAAAGTTTAATTCAAAAAATTAAAAACAGGCAATATTGTATAGTTGAGAGTCAATTCCTACAAGATCTTGACATGCATACCATTAAAATAAAAAAAATGTTACGATATTATTTAGTCCGTTAAATAACTTTATTAAATCTTGATTAACTCCTGATTATGACTTGAGACTGTTGTAGTCAAACATTCTCGCGTTTCGTGAGAATCTTAGCATTAATAATATGAGATACCAGCCTAGTGGGGGAATATTAAAATTCAAGCATAATGTTGGCCACCTCAGCGAACCACCACCTGCCGGCAGCCATCTCCGGCAGGCCATCCAAAATAATGAATTATTTTTGTTCTAGCTGAACAAGAACTCTGTAATAATGTGTTGCCAATGTACACAATTTGCATATTACGGTGATCAACTGCAGTGTATTTTTTTCTTCAAAGGGTCAACAATTACTAAAAAGAAGCTTTTTTCTTTCTTTTCTCTGTACAGGACCGGTGGAACTTGCAGCTGCCGGAGTTTCTATTGCCTTGTTCAATCAAGCTTCAAGGATTACCATATTCCCACTGGTCAGTATTACAACTTCCTTTGTTGCTGAGGAAGATACTGTTCGGAAAGTCGGCATCAAAGCTGCAGCAGAGAAGTGCTCAGATAAAAATGGTGAAACAGAAGATGATATGCTTGAGGACATGGAAAAAGGTGAAGCTGGAAAAAAGATTATGGACTTGGAAAAGGGTTCACCTAAAAGCAGTGAAATGAAACCGGAAAATACGATTGCTGAGGAAGTGGCCGTAAAAGTTGCACTAGGAACAAGTAAGAGCTCAGAAAAGAGTTTATCAGAAAGCAGTGAACCGACGAAAGAGTCTTCGGCGCCGGAGGATGTGGAAAAAGATGCAGCAAGAAAGAGTGACGCGGAAGTAACACCAGAAGAAGGTATATATACTCTCTTTTTTTAAACTCTCTCTCTTCTCTTGTGTGGCAGAACAGTGAACAAGTGTACGCCAACACAGATGTTCTAATACTCCATTTTACGTGTAAATTTATTTATTTTTTAATACGTGAGACCCGATGCATATGATATTTAATTAAAAAATAAATAAATGACCGATACAATAATCAAACTTAAAACATTTATTATGATATTATATTAAATTTTTATTTATTCTAAAAACTTAAGCTAGTAAAGAAAAAGTAAATTCAATCATTTACAAAGTATTTACTAAAACTGACATCTTAATTCATGGTGATTCATTAATTATCAGATTTCGATACAACTAAGAGCAGCAAAGATCCCTCTGATGTTGGTTTCAACAAAAAGAAGACCAAAATAAAACACGAGAAGCGCCATATTGCTTCAGCATCAACTGCACTACTTTTTGGTGCAGTTCTTGGCGTCATTCAAGCTATAGTCCTAGTATTTGCGGCCAAACCTCTCTTACATGTGATGGGTGTGAAAGCTGTAAGTGTCTTCATTACGAGTACCTATATGTGTGTGTGTGTATATAGATATATATATAAGATAATAGCATATACGAATTCAGCTCTTAATATATTGAAAATGCATGAAAAGAAGTACTGCATCTCTCATCCTTTGTTACTTTTTCTGGTTTTTATTTTATTTCTCTTAACAGAGTTCCCCTATGCTAGCCCCGGCACTGAAATACTTGAAATTAAGATCACTCGGTGCTCCTGCAGTTCTTCTATCCTTGGCCATGCAAGGGATCTTTCGAGGATTTAAGGATACAAAAACTCCTCTATATGTCATTGGTAGGCTCATGAGTTTTCCATATATTTTGTATCCCACTCTTTTTGCTCATCCTGCTTATTAGAATGTTGTTAATCATTTGTTGATGACTGAAATAAAACTTGATTTGTTTGGGTGAAGCTTAGTTTATGGATGATAAAGAGTATAATTGCAAGAAATACAAAATTTAAAAAAAAAAAAAAAAAAAAAAAAAAAAAAAAAAAGTTCATTTAGCATAACACAATTGGAAGAATATACAAAGTAGCAACTTGAGCATAATGGTATATATTACCCCTATTTGAACTATATATAATAACTGTCTTGCAATTATTAATTAGCGCGACATATTATTGGATTGGATCCTCTATAATTCAGCTATCTAAATTTTATGCAATTCTAAGAACCCCACAATTAACCCCTCTAGATGCTATCTAAAGTGCATAAAATTCGGGTAATTAATTATGAAGAATCCTCGTCCCAAATTACTAGCACTAACTTGCTTAAGTACTTGAGATTAATGATGGATATATACATCCCCTAATTCTCATTCATTTCTTTGTTTGGTCTTAATGTAGTTGTGGGATATACAACAAACATCATTTTAGACCCCATACTTATCTTTGTCATGCGTTTGGGCATCAGCGGTGCAGCAATTGCGCATGTTCTTTCTCAGTAAGTAGTAGTCATGATTCTTTTATTTTCTTTCCTAGGCATCTTCACTGCTATTTGTGATCTGATGGTTGATATATGGTCCTTTTTAGGTACTTGATTTTGTCGATCCTCTTGTTTATGTTAATGAGAAAAGTTTATCTCCTACCTCCGAGCCTTAAGCAGTTGCAGTTTAGTCGATTTTTCAAAAATGGTAAGGGGTTTAAATATTTCTGCATCACTAACTTAATTTGCTTTCTGTCACAGAGATTGACACCTCAGAAAATTTTTCGAAATCATAATATAGAGCATGCATGTTAAAAGATTACTCAATCCAAAAGCTTAAACTTATGGGTTTGAACTCAATTATGTTATGTTAACAACCTATTCTTATCACCATCTTTCCAATGTAGAACTCAGTTTTTGTACACTCACACGGCTCGGATATAACCAAACCATGGTTAATGACACTTGATTTGTCCTTTTATCTGTTGTTTTGCTCTTATAAGTTATATCCTCTTATTGTTTCTAGTCTTTTAATAATTACAAATGGCTTTTGCTTACCTTTGTTTATATTATATGCATGGTCACTAGGTGGTCTGCTGTTAGCAAGAGTGGTAGCTGTCACATTCTGCGTGACCTTGGCAGCCTCGTTGGCTGCACGGCTGGGTGCAACGCCGATGGCTGCTTTCCAAACTTGCTTACAGGTCTGGTTGACATCATCGCTTCTCTCAGATGGCTTGGCTGTTGCTGGACAGGTAAACGACATTTTTTCTTCTCTCATAATTCTCTCTTTAATAACAAGAGTGGTATTAAGCCGTTATTTACATGACAATATATAATTAATGAAATAATTAAGAAAAAAAATTGCTTATCAAATTTTCTTAATTATTTTCTTAGGCAATTCTAGCTTGTGCATTTGCTGAGAAAGACTACAAGAAGGCAACAGCTATTGCAAACCGGGTATTACAGGTAATCAAATATTTACATATAGGGTATGCGAGTCATTCATGATTATGAAAAAATATTAATAATAATCTTCACAAGATTTATTTTACTATTAAGATTTTATTTTGTTACATATAACAATATACTGTCACGGTATATATATATATATACACACACTATTAAATCTGTAATATTTAATCAGAATCATGAAACGAATCCTCTCTATTTCATAATTATTTGTCTCATAACAACAATTAATACTAATATTTTCATTTCTAAGATTTCAATTTTCCATGGAATGATCACACAACTTAATTTGTGAAACATTTATGTCATACAGATGAGTTTTGTTCTGGGGGTGGGGCTTGCTCTCCTTGTTGGAGTTGGCTTGTACTTCGGAGCTGGGATCTTTTCAAGAGATGTTAATGTTCTACACCTTATAAAAATAGGACTCCCGGTACATTTTCCCATCTATAAGATCAAAATTAGAAACTGTTTTAATTAATTTCTTTCTTTTCGACAAACTAATTATTGAATTTATGCACCAGTTTGTTGCTGCTACACAACCGATCAATTCATTAGCTTTTGTCTTCGATGGGGTGAACTTTGGAGCGTCTGATTTTGCATATTCTGCATACTCCTTGGCAAGTTTATAAGCTCTTATTCTACTGTCCATATGTAGATAGAGTTTGATATATATTTTCCAACTTATTGCATTTTAAAAATTCTTTGTTTGATAAAAAGTTCCTTGTCAACTTTCTTTCATCAGGTTGTTGTGGCCGCAGCAAGCATTACATCCTTGTTCATTCTTTATAAAAACAACGGATTTTTAGGAATCTGGATTGCTTTAACCATCTATATGTTTCTGCGCACATTTGCTGGTATTTGGAGGTAAATTTTTACTTTCAAAACAAAAACATTAAAAAATAACCCAAAACACAAAATGCACATAAAATACTTAGGATTGTTTTCACTTTTATGTCATACCAAAACACCTTTTTAAAATTTTTTTTAAAAAAAAAAAAAAAAAAAAAAAAAAAAAAAAAAAAACATGAACAAAAGGAGCCAAAGAACTTTGTTGAGGGAATTCTATAAATTTTATGCTCTGAAATTGACTTGCCTCTCATAAATTTGCAGGATGGGCACTGGAACAGGACCTTGGCGCTTTCTCAGGAACAGATCGTTGCCCTAGGGATTGCAATTACCTCTACGGCTATCTATACTCAAGCAACATATTTACGATGCTACGTTTCTCTTTTTGTTTTATTCCACTCATGTTATCAGTTATATATGTACGTAATTGGTTTACAGACATTAATTTTTTTTTGCATTTGTTTTCTCTACTCTTGTTTGTGTCAGGATTGGACCTACTAAAATATCTTCGTGTTAGAATGCCATTAAAATTTTATAGTATTGGTGACTTATTGCCATTCATCATGGGCAGCATAAATTTGATTACTCGATCTATTTATATATATATAGTGAAAATTGAAGCCTCAGGTTAGGAAGGCGTGAGGTTTTGTCACGTATAACAACATTACATAAGATTTTTTTTTTTTTTTTTTTCATAGCGTGTTGTTAGGAGTATTACAATTTTTAGTACAACTTCCTTACAAACTGATGTGACAAGTTACTTAGCACTTATTATATCAGCCACTAAACTAACGTGACTATTCATGTGATACCCCGTGCCAGTGGCTTATGACACCCCAATAGCTTATAGGGGGTGGTTTGACCACGCAGCACCATCATCAGCCAAAGGGGTGGCCAACCACCCCTCCTGGCTGATTATGGGGTGGTCAAACCACCAAATGGCTTGTTAAGCTACTCTTAATGGCTTTGAGGGTGATTCGACCAAAAACCACCACTTATAGTCGACTAGGGAAATTAAGTAGTTCGGCCATCCAAAGTGGACCGCAGAGGGGTGGCGCCGGCCGAATGATGTAGATTAGATTGTATGTCCACAACTTTATAGAGAAGTTTGTGCCAAGGAAGAATGTTCTAAGAGGGGTTGCTAGTGAAATTCAGCAAGTACTTGAGAGTTTGCTTGACCTTCGCTTGAGGGTCACTTGAGTGAAGTTGCTATGGGAGAATTTGCTCAAGTCACGATCGAGGGTCGCCCAATCTGGAGGATGAGATGTTGTGGCAAAAATTCTTGTGAATTCGCTCAATGATTCGCTTGAGTTTCGATCAAGCGGAATAATGTGATGATATATATATATGGGTAGAAATTCCCGAGAGTTTGATTGGTAGTTTAATCGATTGAAAATTGTTATCTTTTGTGGACTAAAACTTACTCGATCCTCGCTCGAGCAAGCTCTTTTTAATAACAGACAATTGTGAAATTTTCTTTTCACGGTTGGGACCCTACTCATATTTAGGCACAATAAGCATGGTCTGGCCGCCCCCGTTGATGTAATTTTCTAGTTTTATAAATAAGAACACTTTTGAGAAAGTATTTCTTCAGTTTTCCAATAATCCTTAGCGTCTTCTAGGATTTATACGAGGTTCTAATTTGTTTCTAATAACTTTCCTGTTGGGTGGTCTTAGACAGACAGACAGACAGACCGCGCGCGCACGTCCCATTGCATGCATGCATGCAGCTCGCCAATTTTAGGATCCAAAGCAGCCTTTGTGTACGTAGCACGTAGGTTCACGTGACAGTAGTACTGTGTTTGCATGCATGCATGCACATCCAAACACACACTACAAAAAAAGGTGCATTAAAATCGGGTTCTGATCTAAGTAAGCAACAAAAATCCACATTAAAATCATCGAATCGCCTAAAAACCAAACTCACATGACCTCTTGCGCGTCTTAAAAGAAATTCAAATATTTTTTGTTTCCAAGAACAAGATTCCAATGTAAATATGAGTTCAAACTGAATCAACAAGGGAAATTTACAACCAAATTTGACATCTTTGAGCCTAAAGAATGAAAAAGAGCATCATTGTTCATCAAAAAAAAAAAAAAGAGCATCATAACAACAAGCAGGGAAAATAATTAAAAAGAAACCGAGTAAATGCATTTTTTTTTAATGAATAAATGCATGTCTTTTTCTTTTTTCTCATACCCAAGAAAAGAAAATGAGAATGGATGACAAGGCCCGGCATAGATCTTACGGGAATAGACATTAAGCAAAAAAAATCAATGAAATAAAGAAGAGCATAAAACAAGATCTCATAATTGTTAAAGTCTTGATTAAGTGATTAAATTTACATCTTCCTATTAACTTAAACTTTTGAGAAAAGTTGTGATTTAACATGCACGTGTGGTATCAGAATCCCGGCCACCACCATAAAAATTTGTACAAATTAATAAATAGACCCAATTCATCAAAAACCAAGACAAAGGAATCAAGAGAGCATACAACGTCCGTGAAATACCTGAACTTAGAAGCTGGGGGTTAAAGGCAAGAGTGACGGGTGGCTGCTAGATAGATCGGTTGTTCTGCAACGGTGAAAATAGAGAGAGAGAGAGAGAGAGAGAGAGAGAGAGGAAGAGAGAATGAAAATGGAGAGAGGGGAAAAAACCATATCTATGTTTTGGAGCTCAAATTCTCGACAACATCTTCTTCTTCTCCTGCTTTTGTTCTGTTGTTGCTCCACGCTTGAGAGTGGAGAAGTGGGAATGATATTGGAGTGACTCAAGCAATACTCAATTGAAAATGAAAAAGAGAAAGTTTTTCTAGCTTATAATTTGCTAAAAAAAATGATAATTGCACCACTGGTCCCTGGGATATGCCATAATTACGAATTACTTCCTATGGTTTAAAAAGTTCATGGATGGTCCTTGTGATAAACTATAATTACAAATCAATCCCTGAAGTCAAATTCTATTAAAAAATTTGACAGATTCTGTTAAATGTCACGTCAACGCCACATCAAACAAATAAGATGGCAACACGTATCCATCTGAATAAAAAAATATAAATGTATTAAAAAAAATTATAAAAAATTTAAAAAAAAAAATAAAAAAATAAAAAAAGAGGAAAAAAAAAGGGGGAAGGGGTGGCATGTGGCCAAGGGTGGTGCGCAGCCACCCCCAGTGGCCTTGAGGCCACCCTGGACCTTCTAGAGGTGAGCTGATAGCCACCCACGGCGGCCACCCCTTCCTTTTTTGTTTTTTTCTTCTTTTTTCTTTTGAATTTTAATTTTTTTTGAAAAAAAAAATAATAAGTTTATTTATTTATTTTTTAATAAATTTATTTTTTTATTCAAATAGACATATGTTGTCATCTTATTGGTTTGATGTAGCGCTGATGTAGCATTTAACAAAATTTGTTAAAAAATTTAACGGAATTTAACTACAGGGATCGATTTGTAATTATAGTTTACCATAAGAACCTCCCATAAACTTTTTAAATCATATGGAGTGATTTGTAATTATGGCATACCCCAGGGACCAGTGGTGCAATTGCCTCTTTTTGAAAAATCGATTTTACCAAAAATGAAAAAATCAGATAAATTAATAGAGAGGCCGGATGGATGAAGAATAATAGAAGACGAACAATTTTTTTTTAAAAAAAAAAAATGTGTACGTAGAAAATAAATTAGGATATTTATTTTGATCTCAGAAAGACCACACCAAATTAAGCAACACTTCCCTCCTATATATGCATCGAAATTCCAGGCTGTCCAACTCATGATCAACCCTTTCTCCAAAACAGCGAAACTCAAGCCTTAGATGATTGAAATGATAAAAGAATGAATGTATATATATATATAGATACTTAAACGCAATCGTTGTCCAAGATGCATATATAAACCGGGGTTTAAGTAATTAACTAGGGAGAAAGAAGAAATAGTACTTTATGCAACGTACATGCATCATGCATGGATACATGTAGTACTTGTCACGCTATAATATCTTTGTATTTTTCATATTAATTAACTGGACAAGCATATATACATGCATGCTTTGTATCAAACTCTTTGACATGCACTTGTTGGTTTCCAAAAGTTTTGTCAATTCTTTGATGGGAGATATCACTCGTTCTTGTCCTTTTCAATTCCTTTATCGTCATCTTTGGCAGCATGCCACAGGTCACATATATACAAGAGAGACTAATTAATCAACCCCTAATTGGCCCCAAACATGCTACTCGTTTAATTTTCTATAAATCCATGTCAAACTGCACGCATGCTATACATATATATATATAAAAATATATTAAAGATTGAGTCTTTTTAACCAGCCATCATTAATTTTTTATTAAATAGGATTCCCCAGATATCCCCCAAATGGCTTTATTAATTTTGTCCTTATATTTTGATATTTCCCAGTGAACATATGGGATTGGTTCGATTAATTTGATTCTTTTACTATTGATACCAAATAAATGTTATTTAATAGACTGTTATAGCATCTGCATCAAGATGGCTATTTCAAACTTTTCTCTAAAATTTGGAGAATTCCGTCAGAAAGTGTGGTGCATCAAACTCTTTATTCTTTCTCTAATTTATCTCTTGTCAGAGTTCAACTACAAATTTAGCTCACAAATACCTCTTCGCTACTGAGTTTTTTAACATTTTTTTTCTGTTCGCGCCTTCCCCTTCAGTTCCTCCCGCTCTCTCTCTCTCTCTTAGGATCGATCATACACCCTAGAAATGGACTCTGATGCATGGACCATGCCACTCACCTCTCCATTGCTTCACGGCACTACCATAGTCGATCGGGTTGGTTTTATTTTCTCTGTTTCCCATTATGCCCCTCTCTTGCTGTGTGTTTCCCAAGAAAGTGTTGGAAACTTTTTTCTTTTCAAAAATTTTTATTTTTGATGATGCAGATCTGTACCTGTGAGGGGGCCACAAGGAAATTGACGGGGACAAGGAGCATCCTATGGAGGCCAAGAATGGGGTACTCATTTTTTCTTTTTGCTTTTGGTTTCTGGTTTGTTGTTCTCTCTATTAGAGTAATAGAGAAGAGAGAGGTTTTGCCGTTGCGGAAAGGAACAAGCAAGGTTGTGGATCAGGGGATTTATGTTGACTGGGTTTGATTTGGTGCTGATTGGGGCTCTGTTGCAACTCTACATTTTCTCTACTGCGAACTTCTCTGCGTTTTTTGCTCTCTGTTCTTGCTACTGCATGTTTGAGGTCAAAGAGGTATAGGCTTTTTGCGATTTTGTCAAATCTCGTCTAAACCCCTGTTTGAGTTATGGGGGTTTTTTGTGGTTTTTTAGGCTGAATCTGAGATGAGTTTGTGTGATTTTGGTGTAGGAAATTTGAACTTCATGACAGTTAAAGTGGTTATTTTCAAAACTAATAAAAAAAACAATATATAGTTAAAATATAGTAATATTTAGAGAGTTTGATATAGGAAATGTTTCAAAAGTGAGAGATAAAATAAAAAAATTAGATTGTTTAGGTAAAATTTGGAGAAAATTTTGGAGAGCTTGATGTGGATGCTCTTATACGACTGTCATATCACTAGGATGACATGTCAGTGAAAATCATCCATTGATTTTTCTTTTTACAAAACCTTTACTAATTTCCAAACACTAATTTTTATAACTGTCGACAAGTCATCCCGGTTATATGAAAGTCGTATAACAGTTTACTAAATAACATTATTCTTTGATAGCAAAGGATTATTGAACCATTGAAATTGTGATATGTGTTTCATAACAAGACACGTACAACAAGTGTCACAATCCTAACGAATTCAATTCTAATTAGAACTTGACCCTAACCGAATCCATATCAACTTGGAATGATATGATCGATCGGAATTCAAATAATTAATTGATTATTGCCTAAGTTTATATTACACAGAAACGAGTGCACACGGTTTATCACTTTTGTGCTCTCTTTAATCACTTCTCCTAAGCCTGTAAAACATACATTATATCATGCCACATTTAGAGAAAAATATTTGTTTGATTTCCAGAAGTTTCAGTAATCCTTCTGTTGTTCTACTTGCAGTCCTTTTCCTGTTTCGTTCTCTTTTTGATCAAAGCATGTTGCACGTCACATCTAAAAGGCACGCAAAACGCCACTTCGCTGGGTTGCATGCCAGACAGCGTGCTAATATATAAAGATTTGAGTCATTTTCAACTACAAAATTAGCCGCCCTTAATTACTGTTTATTATGTACGTATGCATGCATATATGGTTCTCCAAATTGTTTGGAAGTGGACTCAACTCAAATTTAAATATTAAATTTTAAAGATTCATGCAATATATATGGATATTTTGTGCGTTTGAAATTTGTACCGTGTATGAATTGAAAAAAAAAAAAATAAATAAAAAAAAAGAAGAAGAAGAAGAAGAAGAAGAAGAAGAAGGTAAAACTTTGAGTTTTTTTAACATGCATATTAATTTGTACCAAAAAATAAAAGCAAGAACAAATTTTACTTCCAAATAGGTTGGTATTGTTTGCTTGGTTTAGCAGTTTCAAAACGTGCGATTTTTTTAAAATGCAGCTATTGAAACAGTGATTTTTAATAGTGCAGTTAAATGTTTGGTAAAATCAAAGTTTTACCTTTTAAAATAATGTGTTTTTAAAAACACTCCCTTATTTGTGATTTGAAAATTGAGAATTTTTCACGTTTTTAAATCGCTATGAAAAAAAATAAAATAAAAATCCCAGTCACAATTCATATACTTCCTACGATTTGATTTCAAAAAGCATTTTTAGCCTATAAAATCACAAGACCAAATGAAATCATTTTTTATGCATATAATACATGACATATCATGTCAAAATGTTTGTTGGTGAGAAAGAGATCGATGGTGTGCATGCTAAGGAGTCTTGTTATTATATACCCTCATCAACTTAATTAATGATTACTACCTCAACATGTATGATTGGTAAAGTCTTTAATTAATACACCTTCAAACATTTCTACACTTATTATAAGAGACATTAATGGACATTAAATAACAAATTGTTTACATAGCATATATATATATACCACATGTATCAATTATTTTAATCCTACTAAACACGTGTCATGAAATTTTTGCCTCTCGTGTAACCCACGTGATCCCACGGCATGAAGCAAAAGATATGAATCATGCAAAAAGAGTTAAAAACTTATATAGGGTTCGGCCAGTACTGCTGACTCTTTTATTAAGTGAATTAGGCGGTCGTCTAACATCAATCCACAATAGAATAAAGTTTCCAAATATAATAAAAATGAAAAGTCTCTTGCTCCTTTCATATTAAAAAAAAAAAAAAAAAGGATTAAGGTCCAATTGTGGTACACAACCATTTTGAAAACACAGAAAAATACAATCAAGCTGCATTATCTCTCTCTCGAAAAATTGAAAACACAGAAAAATTAGGCTTCTCGATCTTCTCTCTTATATGACGACTATTAATTGCTTTTCTGTGTATGTGAAGTTCTAGAGTGTCCCACGTACACACACAAACACAAATTTAAAAATCAAAATCTAACAAATACACACTGATCTCTCTCTCTCTCTCTCTCTCTCTCTCTCTCTCTCAATATGCAAATTATCAAAATCAAATTCATGTATGCTTACAAAATTTTATTGAGAATATATACCTATTAGAGTTGCTTCTGTTGAAAGAAGTATAAATATTATTTAATTAATATTTAAATATAAAAAAAATACCACAGTTAAAAATTGTCCCCGGCCTTGGTCCTCAGGTTTCAAAATCTATCCAGCTGACCATGCATTAATTAATTAAGCATTACTCAAATGATGATTGAATGCCTAATAAATTTCAATTCATGTGTAACTTTTGGAGCTCGAACGTTAGGAAGATCATAACGGAGATATATAAAGAATGACTGTTCTTCTTGACGTCATCAATATAGAGTGCATTTGGCCCTACATGCAAGCCAAACCTACGATTTTAAATAAAATAGTGAAAAGTGTCTCATTTGAGAATGTTTAAGAAAAATTAATGACAGATTGAAAACATAGAATATATTAATCCATGTTTTCAAACCGTAGACGAGGAATTTTCATTAATTATGTATTGAAATCACTATTTTTTTAAACACTTCATTTTGAAACCGCTGAACCACACATATATAATCCAAGAAGCATGACATATATCGATCAAACCGCATTCATCTCTCTCTCATTTCATACTTGACTAGCTTGGAAATTTAGAAATTAAATACATGCATGCATATATTTGTTTGAACATGGAGTTGCGTATCTAGCTATTTTCCTTACCGGCCAATACATGATATAATTGTTTGCAAATGCATGAAATTGCGTGTCTACGTTCGTTTCCGTGTTTTTGGGGAACATCTAACAAAATAAGCTTGAATCATGCATGCTCTAGCTTTAGTTCATTACTAATTATTGCCTGCCCAACAATAACATGATCTAATATATATATACCTAAGATTTTCTTATATATGTTCAGTGATGTGTGACTATCGGCTTTGTTTTTTTCTAAAACCAGGTGACTTCTATCATGAACAGTTGATTTTTTTTTCTTCATGTTGCACGAAGTTTGACCAGGGTATATATTAATTTGTCAATATCCAGGTGACTTTTGTCTTGTCTTGAGTTTTTTTTTTTTATTCGTCTTGTCTGGCATGTGTTTGAGTTAACTAGTTAAGCTTTCTTCTGCATTTTTTTTTTATTCTGAGGCGTCTATATATATAGCCTGTAAGTTCAATTCCACTTCATCATTCAGCAATCGATCAGCTTCCACATTCACCATTTCTGCAGCCAACTACGTACTATCCTCTCATTGTGATCATCTCAGCAGAGAGGGTTGGTAATCCAATGCATATTTCAACTTTTTCTTAAGCATATATATATATAGCTAGTTGATCAAGTTTTCATTTCCCTAGACATTTTCTAATTATAAGCTTCTCTAGTGATCATAATTCATACATACGTTGTATATGTTATAAAAGTATTAATTAAATAATTAAATAATTGAATTTATTATTTTTCTATGGTAAATTTAAATAATTTAAGCCGATAAAAAATTATTTTTTAACATAATATTAGAGCATCATATATATTAAGCTTTATTGCATTAATAGCAGCACTTCAACCACAAAGTAATTAATTTTAGTTTAATTTGTTTAAAACTATTTACTTAGCTAGTATACTATATGGTTATTTAGTATATACATATAATATACAAAAAAATATCGAGTAACATATAATTAATTACATTTACTTAGTATATGTTAATAAACTAGCTAGATAATATGTTAATTTATGAACTAACTAATTAGTATGTTAACTAATACACACACATATAAATATTAAGTAATATATATAACATATATTACTTAATTACTAATATACATGCTTAAATTTATATAATTTATTTTTAGTAATATATAAGAGATATGAACGAGCTAACGAGTAAGTCGAGCTTTAAACAAGCTGAGCTCGCGAGCCTCTATCGAGTTTCATCAAAAGAGTCGGATATGTATCGCTTACTAATCGAGCGAGTTTCTACAGTAACGAGCGAGTTTTTACAGTATCGAGTTCGAATCGGACTAAATCGAGTAGGTATTGAGTGGGTTGTCGAGCAGACTGATTTATTTAAATTCTCAAGCATCATATTAAGCTTTATTGCATTAATTGCAGCACTTCAACCACAAAGTAATTAATTTTAGTTTTGTTTAAAACTTAAATGAATTGCATAGGAGCATCATATATATATATATATATATATATATATATATATATATATATATATATATATATATATATATATATAAAGCTTTATTGCATTAATTGCAGCACTTCAACCACAAAGTAATTAATTAATTTTAGTTTTGTTTAAAACTATTTTTTCCATTAGATATCATGGCTCAGAATGGTGATTCGCATCAAAATGAGAATGATCAGAATGGTGCTGCCCAGCAACACGAGAATGATCAGAATGATGATTTGCAACGATATCAGCGCACCTCAAAGATACCTTTCATCATTTTCTTAAAAGACTTGAGGTATATATACTGATTTGTTGACGTAATATTACTTTTAACTTCTTCTCTTTTTTTTTTCCTCTTTGACTATTTACTTCAAAAATAATTAGAAAAAAAGAAATGCTAAAAATCACACTTTCATACCACAATGAAGGACGTCATGACCTGCACCGAGTTGATGGCTGACTTAGCTTTTTCTTAGATCAAGGGAAATCAACTCGTTCTATTTCACTGGGCTGACCTGACAATGGCTATCAAATTTTTAATTTTTAATTTTTTTATTTTATAACAATAACTGATAGATATTGTCATGTTGAGAACAGGATGAGAGTGATTTTTAATGGTTAGAGAAACGTTTCTAACCTAAGAGATGGTGTTCTTTTTTGTGAATGTAAATTGTAGACTTGTTTGCAAGCTGGATGCGCTTGGCCGAGAGATTTTAGGAATTGCAATTCCTGCGGTGCTTACTTTAGCAGCTGATCCTGTTGCTTCTCTCATCGACACAATGTTCATTGGTCGTCTAGGTCTGCTTCTTCTCTATTCATCCACATTCATTTATTGTAGCTACTTTGTGGCTTTGGCTATCCGAGAACATCGTTTATTGACTGTAAGGTTGGTTTAACGGTTTCAAAATGTGTAATTTTTTTTAAAAAGACAAAAATAGTCAATTTAAAACACAGTTAAAGAAAACATAACTTTTAAAAACATAGTTAAATATTTGATAAAATCGTAGTTGAAGGTTGTGCTTATTGCTTTTGTGATTAAAAAAAACAAAAAAGTGCTTTTGGTTGGTTGGTTGAAAATGAAATTATTCCTTTGAAAAATACATTAAAAAAAAAAAAAAAAATGGAAACAACAAATAACTTAAAGCATCCTATGCTTCTCTTTCTAAATCGAAAACCGAATATGGTTTATGAAAATTCAACTTCACTAAAATCATTATGTATTCTTTTTTTCTTTTTTCTTTTTTTGGGTGTGTGTAGGTGCAACTGATATTGGTGGCGTTGGAGTTGCTATTGCCATATTTAACCAAGCTTCAAGGATTACCATGTACCCCATTGTGAGCATTACCACTTCTTTTGTTGCCGAGGAAGACACTATGGACAGATCGGCCATTGACGCACAAAAGGTTGAGGGCAAGAAGCTTGAGAACTTGGAAGAAGCTTCTCCCAAAAATGTTGAAATGCAAGAGCCCTCCCCAAAAAATGGTGCTCTCTCTCTCTCTCTCTCTCTCTCTCGCGCACTTACACACAAACACACATGTAGAAGGTGTTGAAAAGACAAAAACAAGAGTACTATATATTATCTACGACTACCCCACCGTGCTAAAAACAAAAATTGAGAGCTAATCGACACTGCTATGTCAACAGAAGGTGCTAGTGGTGTAATAAATATGTGATTTATAGCATTATTTTTTAACTAAATATTTCGTGTGTACGTTGCATAAGCTTTTATAATAATCAATAATTTAAAAATAACACGTAGTGCTACAAATTGTCATTGTGCTAACTTACTTTCTTCGGTAATTGGCATTAAAATTTAATGCGACAGCAAGCAAGTCTCCCTCTGTTACTACTGTTAAGAGAAATGAGGTTGCAAAATGCAAAAAGGTGAAGCGAAAGATTCCTTCTGCAACAACAGCAATAATCATGGGCACACTTCTTGGCGTGGTACAAGCATTGCTACTTATATTTGCGTCAAAAGTTCTCTTAAAATTTATGGGTGTCTCAGCTGTAAGTATCATCTTTCCATATATACATTGGAGATAACATTAGAGGCTATTGTTAGGAAGATAACATGCACCTTCAAGAGTCTTTTAGTTAGGCTATAATATAATATGTTAGAGCATTCTCATCTGGTGGCTCTCAGCTATAAGTATCATCTTTCCATATATACACTGGAGATAACATTAGAGGCTATTGTTAGGAAGATAACATGCACCTTCAAGAGTCTTTTAGTTAGGCTATAATATAATATGTTAAGAGCATTCTCATCTGGTGGCTATAGCCACCAGATGAGAATGCTAGTTAGGATGCTAAAATGGAATCCAAAAGAATTGCATCCGGCTCAGCAATTTGGAAAAACATTTAATAAGCACTGTTCACTTGCCAAATGTAAAAACAAAGCATTTTTTAATCTATAACATTCTTTTTCCTCTCAATAAAGAATAAGAAAATCCTTAAAAGTAAATATTTAAATGGAATAGTAAGTTTATATCTAAAATAGAAAGCCGGATGTAGATGCTTTGAAAAAGTAAGTAGCTTTAAAAAAATAATGATTTTTTAACAAAAATGGAGGGCAAATTTGTTGAGCCAAATATAAATGCTCTAAGGCCTATATATTTTGACGTTCCAACTACACTAAATTAACTACTCACACGTGTGATATCTTTTTAACATGGAATTAAATCTTCTTACACTCACATGCATATACTCAACCTCTGATATATCCTTTTTCTTTTATGCATTTTTTATAATTTCATAACAACCATATAATGGTAGTCTCTCTGCTATTGTACAGGATTCCCCTATGTATATACCAGCACGCCAGTACTTGACAATAAGAGCACTTGGTTCTCCTGCAGTTCTTCTCTCCTTAGCTATGCAAGGGGTCTTCCGAGGTTTTAAGGATACCACCACTCCTTTATATGCCACAGGTAGGGAGTCTTGCTTATTGCCTTTCTTATTTGATATTGTTGGACATTAATCCACTTACTCAGGCTCATTTGTTTTTCTGGTTTCATATATGTAGTTGTGGGAGATGCAACCAATATCGTTCTTGACCCAATATTTATCTTTGTTCTCCGTTTTGGAGTGAGGGGTGCAGCCATTTCACATGCTATTTCCCAGTAAGTTGTATAAGACAGTTAATAATAGACAGAGACGGAACTAAGGCCCCGAGACCATGGATTGTGGTATGATAATCCAAAACCAAGGGAAAATCCCTCGCCCGGCCCCTGATTCCGTCCCTGATAATAAAGTTTACTATTGCACATGCTACTTTGCAATGTAGTGCATATACATACATACATGTATATATGTATCCGTGGTGATTCTCACATGGTTGATGTTCCTTCTAGGTACTTAATTTCTCTGATCCTTTTCTTGAGATTGATTAGAGAAGTAAATCTCTTAGCTCCACGTTTCAAAGAATTACAATTTGGTCGGTTCATAAAAAATGGTAAGAGGGTTAATCTACTCCACCAATGACTTCTCTCTCAAGAATCTCTAATTTCAAACCAATACTAATTAAGAGCCTTAATGTTCATGCTGACTTCAGAACATTGGTATTACTACCTATTGGATACTTATAGCTCTTTTTAACTTTCTTTAAACCTCGGTGCAGGTTTTCTGATGTTGACCAGAGTCATAGCCGTGACATCTTGTGTGACCTTTGCTGCAGCACTGGCTGCAAGGCAAGGCCCTACTCCCATGGCAGCATTCCAGATTTGCTTGCAGGTCTGGTTAACATCATCACTTCTTGCTGATGGTTTGGCTGTTGCTGGACAGGTAGGCATTGCTCTTCTTTCTTTTTAATCGATCGAGCTATTTAATTCTAAGATTAGCAATTTTCAATACAATCAATAAACTAGATACGAACCCAACACAAAATTAGGCAACTTTTAAATAATGCAGTATGAAAGTTTTCCTATTCTAACTAATTGCTTTATTCCCAACATAGATTAATGACCAATGACTTCCCTTTCTCCATTCTTTAGGCAATTCTAGCTTGTGCATTTGCTGAGAAGGACTACAAAAAGGCTGTGGTAACTGCTATCCGGGTAGCACAGGTATTGACATTTCTATACTCTGCAAGTAAATTCAGTTGTCCTTATTGCTTTTCATTCGAATTGCTTACATAGCCTGAATTTTTCAACCACTTTTTACTCTGCAGATGGGTTTTGTTGCTGGTTGGGGGCTCCTTGTTCTCGTGGGAGCCGGTTTATACTTTGGAGGTGGAGTGTTTACAAGCGACAAACATGTTCTACACCTTATGTATATAGGCATACCGGTATATTCCAAATAACAAGCACAAAAAAGTTTCAAAGAACTGCATCTTAATCATTTTGTTCAAGTATATATAACTGAAAATTTTTCCTTTTGGCTCAGTTTATTGCCGGTACACAGCCACTGAACACCCTAGCTTTTGTTCTTGATGGTGTTAACTTTGGAGCATCTGACTTTCTCTACACTGCATATTCAATGGCAAGTTTACTAGCCCTCTTTTCCACACTATAAACAATGCTTCAATGCTTTCTTTCATTATTAGTATTAATTAATTCCTTGAAAATTTTCTTCTTCCTCAGGTTATGATGGCTGTTGCAAGTATTTCCTCAGAAATCCTCCTTTCTAAAGCCAGAGGCTATCTTGGAATCTGGTATGCCTTAATCATCTACATGGGTTTGCGCACAGTCGCCGGTGTCTGGAGGTAATGTTCCTTGATCGATATCCATATTCTTGTGCTTACCCTATGAAGGAAGCCATGGAGATTGAAAGATTCTGAAGGAATTCTTCTTTTCTTTTAAATTACAATTGCAGGGTTGGAACAGCAACTGGTCCATGGCGCTTCCTCAGGGGAAAAATCCCGTCTTAAATTATCATCTAATAATAAGACACTTTTGGACCATGTGTATTATATATCGTCTAAAAGTATTAGGAAAGAAGTAACAAAGAAGTGCTTGCCAAGAAAATGAAGTCTCAAGAATATATATTACCTGCAGACTTATTCTGCCTCTCTTTTGTGACGAGTTTTGATTTCTGGATTCAGTCACTCATGTAATATTTCTTGCCATGATGCCATGATGGGTGTAATAATATATGCTTAAACGTTTTTATATAAATCATATTGATGTTTACAGTTTACACTCTTTCTCTTGAAATCGCAAACTATTTCAACAAGGGAAAATGTTCCGGTATAACTCTTAATATATACAATCCCCTTATAAACTAACATAGCATTTCACGTGACATTATCATGTCAGGCACAATCAAATTTAAATGTTTAATAGCTGACATAATAAGTGTTACACGGACTTACAAACTCATGTAGCAATCCACTTAAGGCTATCACATCAGCTACAATCAAATTTCAATGTTTACTGACTAACATGATAAGTGTCATGTCGACTACCACGTCAATTTCTAATAAATTTGTAGTAAAAATTATAGTAACTAACGTGATGAGTGTGCAGTTTCCATTTACGATGCACACTCGTCTGGACTACAGCTGTCAGACGTTCGAACAATTAATTTTGAACTGCGATTCTTGCCTTACAGAGACACGCGTCCTGACGGGATACCACATCGTCCGGACGGTTGAATGATCTTCCCTTTCTTGGAAATTGAAAAGAATCAGAGAACCGTTCGAGAACTGAGTGGAGTCCGGACGTGCTACGGAAACATCCGGACGGATGCAAGCTGGCACAGATGCTTCTCGATACAATGAAGGGTCCGAACGGAATGAACACATCGTCCAGACGGATGATGCTGGACTGTCTGCGTCCTGACGGTATGGCACGTCGTCCGAACGGATGGATCAAGAACAATAGGCGTCCGAACAGGATGGCTCGATCGTCCGGACGACTGACCAGGGAACTTGAATTTCTTCTTACGTCACTCTGAAAAGTGGAATCCCTGTTTGCAGCATCTTTACACATAAGTGATTTTGTCCAAACACAGAATGAAGCCAAAATACTAACAAAGTGTTTCAAAAGTGAGAAATAAAATCAAAAAAGTAGATTGTTTAGGTTAAATTTGGAGAAAATTTTGGAGAGCTTGATGTGGATGCTCTTATACGACTGTCATATCACTAGGATGACATGTCAGTAAAAATCATCCATTGATTTTTTTTTTTTTACAAAACCTTTACTAATTTCCAAACACTAATTTTTATAACTGTCGACAGGTCATCCCGGTTATATGAAAGTCGTATAACAGTTTACTAAATAGCATTATTCTTTGATAGCAAAGGATTATTGAACCATTGAAATTGTGATATGTGTTTCATAACAAGACACGTACAAACAAGTGTCACAATCCTAACGAATTCAATTCTAATTAGAACTTGACCCTAACTGAATCCATATCAACTTGGAATGATATGATCGATCGGAATTCAAATAAATTGATTATTGCCTAACTTTATATTAGACAGAAACGAGTGCACACGGTTTATCACTTTTGTGCTATCTTTAATCATATCTCCTAAGCCTGTAAAACATACATTCTATCATGCCACATTTAGAGAAAAATATTTGTTTGATTTCCAGAAGTTTCAGTAATCCTTCTGTTGTTCTACTTGCAGTCCTTTTCCTGTTTCGTTCTCTTTGATCAAATTAAAGCATGTCGCACGTCACATCTAAATGGCACGCAAAACGCCACTTCGCTGGGTTGCATGCCAGAAAGAATGCTATATTGCTATATATATATATATATATAAAGATTTGAGTCATTTTCAAAGTACAAAATTAGCCGCCCCTAATTATTGTTTATTATGTACGTATGCAAGCATATATGGTTCTGCAAATTGTTTGGAAGTAGACTCAACTCAAATTTAAATATTAACTAGTTAACTCAAACACATGCCAGACAAGACGAATAAAAAAAAAAAATGCAGAATTCTGCATTTTTTTTTTTTTTTATTCGTCTTGTCTGGCATTTTTTTTTTTTTATTATTCTGAGGCGTCTATATATATAGCCTGTAAGTTCAATTCCACTTCATCATTCAGCAATCGATCAGCTTCCACACTCACCATTTCTGCAGTCCACTACGTACTATCCTCTCATTGTGATCATCTCAGCAGAGAGGGTTGGTAATCCAATGCATATTTCAACTTTTTCTTAAGCATATATATACACCCTAGACATTTTCTAAGTTTCTCTAGTGATCATAATTCATACATATGTTGTATATGTTATAAAAGTATTAATTAAATAATTGAATTTACTATTTTTCTATAGGTAAATTTAAATAATTTAAGCCGATAAAAAATTATTTTTTAACATAATATTAGAGCATCATATATATTAAGCTTTATTGCATTAATAGCAGCACTTCAACCACAAAGTAATTAATTTTAGTTTAATTTGTTTAAAACTATTTACTTAGCTAGTATACTATATGGTTTTTTAGTATATACATATAATATACAAAAAAATATTGAGTAACATATAATTAATTACATTTACTTAGTATATGTTAATAAACTAGCTAGATAATATGTTAATTTATGAATTAACTAATTAGTATGTTAACTAATACACACACATATAAATATTAAGTAATATATATAACATATATTACTTAATTACTAATATACATGCTTAAATTTATATAATTTATTTTTAGTAATATATAAGAGATATGAACGAGCTAACGAGTCGGTCGAGCTTTAAACAAGCTGAGCTCGCAAGCCTCTATCAAGTTTTATCGAGAGAGTCGGATATGTATCGCTTACTAATCGAGTGAGTTTCTATAATAACGAGCGAGTTTTTACAGTATTGAGTTTGGATCGGACTAAATCGAGTAGATGTTGAGTGGGTTGTCGAGCTGACTGGTTTATTTAAATTCTCAAGCATCATATTAAGCTTTATTGCATTAATTGCAGCACTTCAACCACAAAGAAATTAATTTTAGTTTTGTTTAAAACTTAAATGAATTGCATAGGAGCATCATATATATATAAAGCTTTATTGCATTAATTGCCGCACTTCAACCACAAAGTAATTAATTAATTAATTTTAGTTTTGTTTAAAACTATTTTTTCCATTAGATATCATGGCTCAGAATGGTGATTCGCATCAAAATGAGAATGATCAGAATGGTGCTGCCCAGCAACACGAGAATGATCAGAATGACGATTTGCAACGATATCAGCGCACCTCAAAGATACCTTTCATCATTTTCTTAAAAGACTTGAGGTATATATACTGATTTGTTGACGTAATATTACTTTTAACTTCTTCTTCTTCTTCTTTTTCTCTTTGACTATTTATTTCAAAAATAATTAGAAAAAAAAAAAATGCTAAAAATCACACTTTCATACCACAATGAAGGACGTCATGACCTGCACCGAGTTGATGGCTGACTTGGCTTTTTCTTAGATTAAGGGAAATCAACTCGTTCTATTTCACTGAGCTGACCTGACAAGGGCTATTAAATTTTTTATTTTATTTTATTTTTTAATAACAATAACTGATGGATACTTTCATGTTGATCGAGAACAGGATGAGAGTGATTTTTAATGGTTAGAGAAACATTTCTAACCTAAGAGATGGTGTTCTTTTTTGTGAATGTAAATTGTAGACTAGTTTGCAAGCTGGATGCGCTTGGCCGAGAGATTTTAGGAATTGCAATTCCTGCGGTGCTTACTTTAGCAGCTGATCCTGTTGCTTCTCTCATCGACACAATGTTCATTGGTCGTCTAGGTCTGCTTCTTCTCTATTCATCCACATTCATTTATTGTAGCTACTTTGTGGCTTTGGCTATCCGAACATCGTTTCTTGACTGTAAGGTTGGTTTAACGGTTTTAAAATGTGTAATTTTTTTTAAAAAGACAAAAATGAAAGACAAACTAGTTTACTAACTAGTTACCTTTCTATCTCTCTTACTTTTATTACTAAAAATATATGACTTGGAGAAAAGTAGAGAAAATAGAGAAGAGTAGAGGAATTCTTCTTTTCTTTTCTTATGTTTTTAAAACACCTTACAAAGCCCATATATATAGGCATACAAAACAAGCAAACGTCAAGCCTTTTCTTCTCCCTCTTTATTACAATAAACACCAATAACTCCCCTAAATTAATACTTCAATTTAAGAGACCAAAAAACATGAGTTTAGTAAACTAAAGGTTATTATTTATTAAAGAAACTTTATGAGCTTTAAAACTTTCTTACGTTTTGATTTGTTTAGTTTCCAACACGCCCCATCAAATCAAAACTGTCCTCATGCCAAGCATGTCTCTTAGCCTCATGAAAATTGCACCTGATAATGGCTTAGTAAATATATCTGCTACTTGTTCAGTGGTGCGGCAATATTTGAGCTCTATTGTCTTCTGCTTCACATGGTCTCTAAGAAAGTGGAACCTAGTGTCAATATGTTTGCTCCTCCCATGTTGTACTGGATTCTTAACTAGCTTTATTGCCGATTGGTTATCCACATAAATCACAGTTGGTTCTTCTTGCGGATGTTCTAGTTCTTTCAAAAGATTCCTTAGCCATATAGCTTCACAAACAGTAGATGAAGCCGCCACATACTCCGCCTCACAAGTAGACAAGGCTACAATTGCTTGTTTCTTGGATGTTCAAGAAAATGCTGTAGAACTAAAATAGAACACATATCCAGTAGTACTTTTCCTCTCATCTTGGTCACATCCCCAATCACTGTCTGAGTAACCAACTAATTTTGCTTCATCACCATATGCATAAAATAAACCAAGATTCATAGTACCTTTGATGTACCTTAGAATCCTTTTTGCAACTAACCAATGAGTCTGCATTGGTTTTTCCATGTATCGACTCACAAGTCCAACTCCATAGACAATATCTGGTCTTGTGATCTTTAAGTATCTCAGACTTCCAACCAGACTCTTGTAAAGAGTTGATTCAATAACTCGATCGTCTCCTTCTTTTGACAACTTTATGCTTGTTTCAACTGGAGTACTCACAGAGTTGCAGCTTTCCATCTTGAATTTTTCTAATATCTCTTTCATGTACTTCTTTTGAGATATGAAAATTCCATCATGTTGTTGCTTCACTTCAATGCCAAGGAAGTAGGACATCAACCCATTGTCCGTCATCTCAAACTCCCTAAACATTGATTGTTTCAATTCCTTGAACATTTCACAACTATTTCCAGTGTATAACAGATCGTCAACATATAGGCAAATAATTAGAAATTCACCTCGATGGTTTTTCTTCATATAAACAACATGCTCAAATGGACATTTGGTGAAGCCATTCTGATGAAGGTAACCATCGATGTGTGCATTCCAAGCTCTTGGTGCCTGCTTTAAGCCATATAACGCCTTTTTAAAGCGATACACCTTGCTTTCTTCTCCTTCTATTATGAAGCCTTCTGGTTGTTGTACGTATACTTCTTCTTCAAGGATGTCATTAAGAAAAGCTGACTTGACATCGAGTTGGTATATCTTCCAATTATGATGAGCGGTAAGTGCGATCAACAGTCTCACTGTGTCAAGTCTCGCAACTGGTGCAAAGACCTCTTCATAGTCGATGCCGTACTTTTGTTTGTAGCCTTTAGCTACTAGTCTTACCTTGTATCGAGAAACTTCACCTTTTGCAGTGCGTTTGATCTTGTATACCCACTTGACACCAATAGCCTTTTGGTTTGATGGGAGTGTTGTCAACTCCCAAGTGCCATTCTTTTGAATAGCATGTATCTCCTCCTCCATTGCAGATCTCCAACAATCTTCTTCAACAGCTTCTTGAAAGGTAAGAGGCTCATGATCAGCATATAGGCAGAAAAAATTAGTCTCTCCTTCTTTAGTTTGCGCATAGATTTCCCTAAGACTTCTCATCTTACTTTGATTTGTGGAGGATCTGCTGCTGCTACCTCCCATAGAAGGTGTAGAGTCTCTATGTGCTATGGACGGTGTGGTAGGTTAAGAAGATGGTGGGGTACTTGGTGGAGCTTCTGTTGAGAGCTCTTCAGGCTCCTCCAACACTTTTTGTTCGTTGGCCTTGTCTTCATCTCTCCAGCTCTACACATTTCATTTTCTTCATCAAAGATAACGTCTCTACTAACCACTAATTTTTTTGTTAGTGGGTTGTAGAGCTTGTATGCCTTCGACTCTTCGCTATATCCAAGGAAGATACATTTCTCACCACGATCATCAAGCTTCTTCCTCTTGGATTCAGGAACTTGAGAATATACAAGACACCCAAAGATTCTAAGGTGTGCAACACTTGGCTTGTAACCGCTCCACGCCTCTTGAGGTGTCATATTCTTGACACTTTTGGTAGAACATCGATTGAGTAGATAAGTTGAGCATGCCACAGCTTCGGCCCAGAATTGTTTTGGCAGTCCTTTCTCCTTGAGCATGGTTCTGGTCATATTGAGAATGGTACGATTTTTCTTTTCTGCAATCCCGTTTTGCTGTGGTGTGTAAGCAGCAGTAAACTGATGCTTTATTCCTTATTCCCTACAATACTTGTTAAATTCTTTTAAGGTGTATTCACCACCTCGATCTAAGCGGAGAGTTACAAGCTTGTGACCACTTTGATTTTCAACAAGAGCTTTAAAGTTCTTGAATACAGTAAAGGCAGCTGACTTTTCTTTAAGAAAATAAACCCAAAGTTTTCTGCTAAAGTCATCAATAAAGGTAATAAAGTATCTATTTCCTCCTAATGACATGGGTTCTATTGGTCCACATATGTCAGTATGAACCAACTGCAATGGTGACGATGCTCTCCAAGATTTGCCGCTGGGAAAAGGAAGTCATGCCTGCTTGCCAAGTATGCATTCTTCACAAACATTGCTCGTTGGCTTGATCACTGGTAACCCATGCACCATGCCAGATGATGATAGTAGCTTTAGGCCGCTGAAATGTAGATGACCAAACCGAAGATGCCACTTCCATGACTCACTTTCCTTAAGTCCATAGAAGCACTTCTCGGATTTTATGTTAAGATGTAACGGGAACATGCGGTTATTGGCCATTGGAACATGAGCCACAATACCTCCACGTGTATCTCTCAAAATGAGAGTAATTTTCCATATGTATGGTGTACCCCTTCTCGAGCAGTTGCCCAATGCTAAGAATATTGCTTTTCATATTAGGCACATAATAAACATCTGAAATGTACTATTTCTTACCATCATTTTGACAAATTTTTATCTTCCCTTTGCCTTCAACTGATAGTTTGGAGGAGTCCCCCAAGTTCACATTTCCGTGAACTCCCTCTGTGAGTTCTACGAACAGATCTTTCTTCCCACACATGTGATTACTTGCGCCAGAATCGAGGTACCAAACCTCATCTATTGAATTTGAATCATCATGAGCGAGAAGTAAAATAGAATCACTACGAACCTCATTTATTGCTTCTGCAACATTGGCTTGTTCATCATCTTTGTGCCAACAATCTGAGGCATAGTGTCCAAACTTCTTGTAGTTGTAGCATTGAATATTCTTGGAGTTTCCACGTCCATATGTGGATCTTCCGCTTCCTCGGTAGCCTCCTCGTCCCCAACCTCTAAAGCTTTGAGTCTCCTGCTGACTTTGACGTGGTTGTTGAGAAACACCACGCCCCCGGCCTCTACCACGACCACGGTTGGAGCTGGATTTGCCTTGATCATTTAGAGTCAATTTTGACTCTAGTGCTTGTTCTAATACAACAGAATTAACATTCTTCTGCATCCTTTGCTCATGTACTTGTAATGAACCCAACAACTCCTCAATTGTAAGATTCTCCAAGTCCTTAGACTCTTCGATAGCTATAACTACATGCTCAAATTTAGAGGAAAGGGATCGAAGTACTTTTTTAACGACTCGGATGTCATCGACCTTCTCATTGTTTCTTTTCAAACCATTCACGATTACCAACATTCGTGAAAAATAATCGGACACCGATTCTCCATCCTTCATGTGAAGAGCCTCGAACTCGCCTCGTAATATTTGGAGACGGACCTGTCTCACCCGCTCATCTCCTTTGAAAATGGAAGTTAGAATCTCCAATGCTTGTTTACTTGTCGTTGCTTCAGCAACTTTCTCGAAAGTATGCTCGTCCAACCCTTGATAGAGTAGAAACAAAGCCTTTTTATCCTTCTTCCTCTGCTCCTTAAGAGCCTTCTTCTCATCAGCTGTGTATTCAGCTTCTTCCTCCTTGGTGGGTTCCGTAAATCCGTCAGTTATGACTTCCCACAGATCTTGAAACCCAAACAAGGCTCTCATTTGGATAGACCACGACCCATAGTTATCTTTTGATAATCTAGGGATTTGTTGCTGGACCACGTTGGAACCCATTTCTAGAATAGACGAAAAATGGGAATTGGCAAAACGTACAGGACTCTGATACCAATATGAAAGACAAACTAGTTTACTAACTAGTTACCTTTCTATCTCTCTTACTTTTATTACTAAAAATATATGACTTGGAGAAAAGTAGAGAAAATAGAGAAGAGCAGAGGAATTCTTCTTTTCTTTTCTTATGTTTTTAAAACACCTTACAAAGCCTATATATATAGGCATACAAAACAAGCAAACGTCAAGCCTTTTCTTCTCCCTCTTTATTACAATAAACACCAATAACTCCCCTAAATGAATACTTCAATTTAAGAAACCAAAAAACATGAGTTTAGTAAACTAAAGGTTATTATTTATTAAAGAAACTTGATGAGCTTTAAAACTTTCTTACGTTTTGATTTGTTTAGTTTCCAACAAAAAATAGTCAATTTAAAACATAGTTAAAGAAAACATAACTTTTAAAAACATAGTTAAATATTTGATAAAATCGCAGTTGAAGGTTGTGCTTATTGCTTGTGATTAAAAAAAGTGCTTTTGGTTGGTTGGTTGAAAATGAAATTATTCCTTTGAAAAATACATTAAAAAAAAAAAGAAAAAGGAAACAACAAATAACTTAAAGCATCCTATGCTTCTCTTTCTAAATCGAAAACCGAATATGGTTTATGAAAATTCAACATCACTAAAATCATTATGTATTCTTTTTTCTTTTTCTTTTTTTGGGTGTGTGTAGGTGCAACTGATATTGGTGGCGTTGGAGTTGCTATTGCCATATTTAACCAAGCTTCAAGGATTACCATGTACCCCATTGTGAGCATTACCACTTCTTTTGTTGCCGAGGAAGACACTATGGACAGATCGGCCATTGAAGCACAAAAGGTTGAGGGCAAGAAGCTTGAGAACTTGGAAGAAGCTTCTCCCAAAAATGTTGAAATGCAAGAGCCCTCCCCAAAAAATGGTGCTCTCTCTCTCTCTCACGTTCACGCGCGCACTTACACACACACAAACACACATGTAGAAGGTGTTGAAAAGACAAAAACAAGAGTACTATATATTATCCACCACTACCCCACAGTGCTAAAAATAAAAATCGAGGACTAATGGATACTGCTATGTCAACAGAAGGTGTTAATAGTGTAATAAACATGTGATTTATAGCATTATTCATTAACTATATGTTTCGTGTGTACGTTGCATAAGCTTTTATAATAATCAATCATTTAAAAATAACACGTAGTGCTACAAATTGTCATTGTGCTAACTTACTTTCTTCGGTAATTGGCATTAAAATCTAATGCGACAGCAAGCAAGTCTCCCTCTGTTACTACTGATAAGGGAAATGAAGTTGCAAAATGCAAAAAGGTGAAGCGAAACATTCCTTCTGCAACAACAGCAATAATCATGGGCACACTTCTTGGCGTGGCACAAGCACTGCTACTTATATTTGCGTCAAAAGTTCTCTTAAAGTTCATGGGTGTCTCAGCTGTAAGTATCATCTTTCCATATATACATTGGAGATAACATTAGAGGCTATTGTTAGGAAGATAACATGCACCTTGAAGAGTCTTTTAGTTAGGCTACAATATAATATGTTAGAGCATTCTCATCAGGTGGCTATAGCCACCAGATGAGACTGCTAGTTATGATGCTAAAATGGAATCCAAAAGAATTGCATCCGGCTCAGCAATTTGGAAAAACATTTAATAACCAATGTTCACTGCCAAATGTAAAAACAAAGCCCTTTTTAATCTGTAACATTCTTTTTCCTCTCAATAAAGAATAAGGAAATCCTTAAAAGTAAATACTTAAATGGATTAGTAAGTTTATATCTAAAATAGAAAGCCGGTGTTTGAAAAAGTAAGTAGCTTTAAAAAAATAAAAAATGATTTTTAGCAAAAATAGAGAGCAAATTTGTTGAGCCAAATATAAATGCTCTGAGGCCTATATATTTTGACATTCCAACTACGCTATATTAACTACTCACACGTGTGATATCTTTTTAACATGGAATTAAATCTTTTTACACTCACATGCATATACTCAACCTCTGATATATCCTTTTCCTTTTATGCATTTTTTATAATTTCATAACAACCATATAATGGTAGTCTCTCTGCTATTAATTGTACAGGATTCCCCTATGTATATACCAGCACGCCAGTACTTGACAATAAGAGCACTTGGTTCTCCTGCAGTTCTTCTCTCCTTAGCTATGCAAGGGGTCTTCCGAGGCTTCAAGGATACCACCACTCCTTTATATGCCACAGGTAGGGATCGAGTCTTGCTTATTGCCTTTCTTATTTGATATTGTTGGCATTAATCCACTTACTCAAGCTCATTTGTTTTTCTGGTTTAATATATGTAGTTGTGGGATATGCAACCAATATCGTTCTTGACCCAATATTTATCTTTGTTCTCCATTTTGGAGTGAGGGGTGCAGCCATTTCACATGCAATTTCCCAGTAAGTTGTGTAAGACAGTTAATAATAGACAGAGACGGAACTAAGGCCCCGAGACCATGGATTGTGGTATGATAATCCAAAACCGAGGGAAAATCCCTCGCCCGGCCCCTGACAATAAAGTTTACTATTGCACATGCTACTTTGCAATGTAGTGCATATACATACATACATGTATATATGTATCCGTGGTGATTCTCACATGGTTGATGTTCCTTCTAGGTACTTAATTTCTCTGATCCTTTTCTTGAGATTGATTAGAGAAGTAAATCTCTTAGCTCCACGTTTCAAAGAATTACAATTTGGTCGGTTCATAAAAAATGGTAAGAGGGTTAATCTACTCCACCAATGACTTCTCTCTCAAGAATCTCTAGTTTCAAACCAATACTAATTAAGAGCCTTCATGTTCATGCTGACTTCATAACATTGGTATTACTACCTATTGGATACTTATAGCTCTTTTTAACTTTCTTTAAACCTCGGTGCAGGTTTTCTGACGTTGACCAGAGTCATAGCCGTGACATCTTGTGTGACCTTTGCTGCAGCACTGGCTGCAAGGCAAGGCCCTACTCCCATGGCAGCATTCCAGATTTGCTTGCAGGTCTGGTTAACATCATCACTTCTTGGTGGTGGTTTGGCTGTTGCTGGACAGGTAGGCATTGCTCTTCTTTCTTTTTAATCGATCGAGCTATTTAATTCTAAGATTAACAATTTTCAATATGAGGAATAAACTCGACATGAACCCAACACAAAATTAGGCAACTTTTAAATAATGCAGTATGAAAGTTTTCCTATTCTAACTAATTGCTTTATTCCCAACATAGATTAATGACCAATGACTTCCCTTTCTCCATTCTTTAGGCAATTCTAGCTTGTGCATTTGCTGAGAAGGACTACAAAAAGGCTGTGGTAACTGCTATCCGGGTAGCACAGGTATTGACATTTCTATACTCTGCAGGTAAATTCAGTCGTCCTCACTGCTTTTCATTCGAATTGCTTACATAGCCTGAATTTTTCAACCACTTTTTACTCTGCAGATGGGTTTTGTTGCTGGTTGGGGGCTCCTTGTTCTCGTGGGAGCCGGTTTATACTTTGGAGGTGGAGTGTTTACAAGCGACAAACATGTTCTACACCTTATGTATATAGGCATACCGGTATATTCCAAATAACAAGCACAAAAAAGTTTCAAAGAATTACATCTTAATAATTTTGTTCAAGTATATATAACTGAAAATTTTTCCTTTTGGCTCAGTTTATTGCTGGTACACAGCCACTGAATACCTTAGCTTTTGTTCTTGATGGTGTTAACTTTGGAGCATCTGACTTTCTCTACACTGCATATTCAATGGCAAGTTTACTAGCCCTCTTTTCCACACTATAAACAATGCTTCAATGCTTTCTTTCATTATTAGTATTAATTCCTTGAAAATTTTCTTCTTCCTCAGGTTATGATGGCTGTTGCAAGTATTTCCTCAGAAATCCTCCTTTCTAAAGCCAGAGGCTATCTTGGAATCTGGTATGCCTTAATCATCTACATGGGTTTGCGCACAGTCTCCGGTGTCTGAAGGTAATGTTCCTTGATATCCATATTCTTGTGCTTACCCTATGAAGGAAGCCATGGAGATTGAAAGATTCTGAAGGAATTCTTCTTTTCTTTGCAATTACAATTGCAGGGTTGGAACAGCAACTGGTCCATGGCGCTTCCTCAGGGGAAAAATCCCGTCTTAAATTATCATCTAATAATAAGACACTTTTGGACCATGTGTATTATATATCGTCTAAAAGTATTAGGAAAGAAGCAACAAAGAAGTGCTTGCCAAGAAAATGAAGTCTCAAGAATATATATTACCTGCAGACTTATTCTGCCTCTCTTTTGTGACGAGTTTTGATTTCTGGATTCAGTCACTCATGTAATATTTCTTGCCATGATGCCATGATGGTTGTAATAATATATGCTTAAACGTTTTTATATAAATCATATTGATGTTTACAGTTTACACCCTTTCTCTTGAAATCGCAAACTATTTCAACAAGGGAAAATGTTCCGGTATAACTCTTAATATATACAATCCCCTTATAAACTAGCATAGCATTTCACGTGACATTATCATGTCAGGCACAATCAAATTTAAATGTTTAATAGCTGACATGATAAGTGTTACACGGACTTACAAACTCATGTAGCAATCCACTTAAGACTATCACATCAGCTACAATCAAATTTTATTGTTTATTGACTAACGTGATGAGTGTCACGTTGACTAACACGTCAATTTATAATAAATTTGTAGTAAAAAATATAATTCTTGACAATCTCCAAAGCAATGAATCAATAGCTCAAAGCAATGAATCAATAGCTCAAAGCTCGTTAAGATAGCGAAACCAATTCAAGGCCTCGAGACTGGTCCATGGGCAAATGGGCTGGTCACTAAGAAAACTACAACTTTTCTTGCGGTTTCTTTTGGCGATAGTCAACAAAAATGCTGCTATAAAGTATAAACCGTCTATACGGTTGTGGGTTCCAAAAACTATTTCCTCTCCTTCTCAATGATAATAATAGAACAAGTATAGGATATGTTAACCCAAAAGCCTTATAATTATTGAGAATTGATTTGGTTAAACCCTTAATTCTGAGAATCGTAATACTTTATGACGCTTCTGAATCGGACATCTACAACAGTCCGATTTATCAGCACTAAGCCGACAGTAACAATTTATCCTTCTGACAATTCCACTCACTTATCAGTATTCAATAACTTATACTATATTCATACATAATGTCAAAATATTTTGATCGCAACTCGAACTTATAACGTAATGTCTCCTCTAATCCTCTGCTACCAATTGTTGAAGGCCCAACCACTAATATAAAAGCCCAAAAACTTTTCGATTGCTAATTTGATAAAACCGTTAACCCTTAAACTGATAACCGACATGCATTGCCCATGCAAATGATACATTTTCTCGTTTTCTAACTCATACCTACTTTTCCAAAATGGATTGCGTTAAAAAATTTAATCCTAAAGGAATCCTTTGTTATACTAATACAGGTAGGCATGCATTGTTCTTGCAAATTATTTTATTTTACTTTTTAGATACGCTAGAAATTATACTTTCATCCCACATTTATCTTATCTTGATAATGTGACAGTGTCAGTTAACCTTCGATATTATTATTTAAAATAAAAAGTTCATTGGCAATGGAATAAAAGCATAGTTCCTTTTTTTATTAGTTTTTTTTTTTTTTTTTTTGGAACCTTGAATAGGAGCAAACCAACAATTCTAGACTAAGTGTGCACGTGCGGGTGGATATTAACGGCCCACGTCCGTTATTCAATATCCGTACGCGTAGATGCGAATGCAGTTAATACTATTCGCATATACAGATGCGGACAGCGGTTTTAAGGTATGCGATTAATAACTGCATCTACATACCCTTATGTTTAGATTGGTTTGATTAAATGTGTTCCTTTTTCATGCAACACTTGAGCAAAAATGAAAAAGTAAAGTAAAATCAATATATTTTCAAAAGATTCGGGACTTAAAAAAAAAAAAAAAAAAAAAAAAAAAATTAAACATGCCCAAAACATTAAAACTCGGCCTAAATTATTTTTAAACTCGTTTAAAATATGCCCTAGTAGAGACCCAAAGAATGTCCAAAAGACTAAGATAGACCCAAAGAGCCCATTACCTAAAATGGGAATAGCAGAAAATAACCACGCTGTAGCAAATAGTAAAAACATGATAGAAATACGGCTTAAATGACGCAAACAATCCTTCCTACTGCACTTGCTTAAACTTCATTTGATTGTAGGATTCTCAAGCTTTCTGTTAATCCCATTTGTGCTTATGGAATAAAAGTCGGAATATATGCTATAATTGATTTTGGAAAATGTTTTGGAAGGCATCAAATATGCTTTGTAGCATTGCATGGTGGAAATCATTAAGGATAATGAAAACTTTGGGCCCGCAGGCACCAAGGTAATGATGATTTGATTTTTGATATGGGATAATACTCAAAACCAAACCACCAAGACTTCGAAACAAAGCATCCAAATTCTCAACCCACCCATCAAAAGCAAAGCCAAGAAAGTCCTACCACATGCCCCCACAGATCACTATCCAGATTCGAACTATGAAAACAACTATTACTTTCTCATCTCATTCCGATAAACACCCCACCCACCCACCCACCCATTAGTGGTGTGGGCATAAAACAAGGTACTTGATACCCCACCTCCTCAAGATCATTCACATCTTTTTCAAAAAGTATACCCCCATCCTCTCCATTTCACGGTTCAGATTAAATTTTACAAATTCAACAATGTATACATGTTGCTATAACACCATGTATGCAGTAACATAAAGCAAAATAAAATCTAATCCGTGAAATAGTTCATCATCAGAAAGATTGACAGAATCCAAAATTATATATCTATATACATTCAAGCCAATTCCCATCTACTTGTAGGGCCCTTTCCTTGGTAAGTCCACTGGCAGGACCCACCACAGCAGGGCTCCCACACTACATCAAATATATATAAATCTTACAGGCTAAAATAATCAAGAGAGGGAGTGTGACAAAGCGAATATAGGAAAAGGATAAGAGCAGGACAGCCAATCTTGGAGAACAAAAAATAAAGGTATTGATATAATAACAACTTTAATTCAGTTTTACAACATCAAATAAACATATTGCCTCCCCATTTATCTCCCCTACCTAACCACCCACAAAATATGAACTCTCAAATGGAACACATCCCACGAACCAATTTAAACCCTTCTTGAGACCTAACCCCCCAACAGTCTGTCTTTGTTCAACCAGGAATGGTACAACCCAAGAAAATATTACAGAAAAATTGATACATTGAAGAGATACAAAGCTAATGATTTCGTTGCAATTTAACATACAGCTTCCTTTGAAGAGGAAATGAAAGTTCAGAAAAAAAGCCTAACCCTAAAAACAGACGTATGTAAAGAGAGATACCTAACCTGGACTTGGTTTCTTTAATATTAGCCCAGAGTAAGGCTTCCTTCTCTTCAGACTTCTGCTGTAAACAACAAATGGTAAAAAATTGAATCATATCCCTTAAACTTTATCCAGCCATTCTTCACTCTTAGACCTTAGCCACCATTTTCCAACTTCCCCCACTTCACCTTCTCCACCAGCAAAAAGTAACCCACAAAAATTATATGTACCCTCCGAAACTCTTTAATCATCTCAATGAGTCAAAAAAAGAATTCACTTTCACTAAACTACGAGCTGATCAAGCTGCATCTGCTCAAGCCAAGCTCCTAAAACAGAATGATCAATGGATTCAATTTGAGAATTAGAATTCAAACCTTCACCGGATGCCGCAGCCCCTGAGACTGGAACTGGCAACTTTTCTTTCATCTCAGTGGGTGAATCCTTAACTAGAGATTGGACCCATGACAAGTCAGGCTCCTCCCCATTGTTAGCAAGCTCAAACGATGATGATCTTCGCAGTCGCCCCACTTCATCTCCATTAACCAATGAATCAAACTTGCCATTCGGGGATCCCCATTTTACCCAAGAATTTACAGGAGACCCAACGATGGAGGCTGGGCTGTTGGTTGCAAGATCCCGTGAGCTGAGGCTGCGCAGCTGTTGGTGCTGTTTCTCACGCTGAGCAAATGCAGAGAGTCGAGAGCCCATTGGGGAGATAGGCTCTACACTTCTTGGAGACATCCTTCCTGGGGATGGCATACCAAATGAAGCCTGCAATAAAGGGTGCTCGACATTTTTTGGGGAGAAAACATTAGTGTTGATGGGTGATAACATGCCCTGCTGCTGTTGGAATTGGTTGAGAAGAGCAGATTTGTGAGTAGGGGAGAAAACAGCAGAAGCGGCTGCATCAGAATATCGGGGAGACAAAGAGATCTCAGCAGAAAAAAGCTCTTCCAGGTTAGAAGGTGTTAGTGTCTTAGACCGAGCAGAACGATTCATAGAGACAGTATTGGTCCGGGACTGCGAAAAACAAGTCAAGTCATTTAGAAGCTGTTGTTGGGCATCAAAATCCGACAACAAATTTAAATCCTCCGGTCGAATGTCTCGGGCACAGAGCGAAGATCTCAAGCGGCTGGATTGAAGGTTGTTTCCAGGAAGATTAAGGGCTGGTACATTTGGCTGGGGCCATGGAACAGATGAGTGTGAAATGCCATTATTTGCAGATGGAGACATGGGTTGAGCAAATGGAGAAGGTGGCATGGCAGAGATTGGTGAAGGAGATCCAGGAAAAAGGCTCATAGCAGAAGCCATGTCCATGACACCATGAGATGCAGACGAGCGAGGTGATGGGACAGCAGATCCGGTAGATACATACAAGGGACGGAGCTCCTCAGCAGTGTGTGCAAAAAAACAGACCCGTCTATTGCAGCTTGTACCATCCTTGCAGAGCCGAGTCCGGTATTGAGCTGGGTGGAGCCAGCACTCAAAAACTCCATGAGCATATTCACACATATCTCCACGCCTACATGCCCCCTTTCGGAAATCAGGGCAAGGCACACAACTGTAATGGTACTTCCTCGGGTCTCTTCTACGAGCATTTTCTCCAGGGTGCACAAAAGGGCACTCAGTCCAATCGTGGGAGTAGGCTCGTGAACAAGGACGAACTTTGAATGAGAACATGCGGAACTCATCCGTTGCATAGATACTGTTCTTAATGTCAGGTAGCGACGGATCAACAGGGTATTCTTTCTTCTCCAATGCAGAGCTAACAGGTAAATCATTAAACTTTGAATACATTGGAGAAGATACCAACTCCAAAGGAGAAGAAGGCAATCCATCTTCTGGTGATGATGAAAGGGTTGATGAGTCAGAACCTGAGGAACTAATGGATAGCCGTAGATGACGCTCACCAACAGTGCCATCAGAAGCATTGTTCGAGAGAAGCCCTTCCAGAGCCGCTCTCAAGCTTTGCGACTTTGGAGGAACAACAACAACATCAATAGGGCGAAGACCATTAGCATCTCTACGATCTGGATCAGCACCCACTAACAAAAGCAGCTTAACAACATCAATTGTGTTTAGAGATCCACCAGAAGCAGCGCAGTGAAGAGCAGTGGTATTATCTTGTCCACATGAGAAATTTACATCAATTTCGGGATGCAAGAGTATAAATTTAAGAACATCAACACTGCCATAGGTTGCAGCAACCATTAATGGAGTTCTATGCTCTAGAACAATTTGTTTTGAGCCTTTCTGACGGACATACCAGAGTCCAACCTCATCAATTGAAGAAGCAACCCTCTCAATGGTTTGCTTAAAACCTTCAACATCATTGTTAGCAGCAAGATCAAGTAAGCTGGAAAAAGAATCTTCAGTCTGAAAAGTTAGGTTATTCATGTCTTTGGTGTTAGATGTGGTTTCTACAGTAGATGCAGAAGGAGTTGATGATGATTTAGATTGCTCTGGACCACTGCACATGCTTCGATTAGCTGAAACTCAAGAGCCAAAAAATAAAAGCCTCGATTAGAATTTATAAAAGAAGCCAACCCATTAAAATCTTTTGTTCATAATTAAACGGACCAAATGAATGGATAAATATCAATCCGAGGGGGGAAAAAAAATCCTTTTTTTTTAATAAGTAATCCAAGAGAAAAACTTAATAGCAAATGGATGCATGTCCATGTCACATAACAATCATATAGGTGTAACAATATAGCAACAAATTGCCAAAAATCTACGGAGAAAAGAATTTTAAAAATAAAAAATTACAGGAAAGCAGTCAATAAACATTAGAAACACCTAAAAAGGCTACTTATTTCTTGGGGTAACAAACACTGCGAAAACACGAATTCATAATTTTATTTTTCCTTTTCCAACATTTTCCCAGTTAACAAACAATGCTAAGTTAGAAAAGGAGGGAAAAACATGGAAAGCCATCAAACACTTCCGAGAGCTCACAAACTCATAAGGCTGGAAAATCAGACAATAACCAAACTCATACAAAAATCTGAACAGAACCCATGAATAATAACTAAGGTTTTTTTTTTCCCCCGCGCAACGAATCACGACTAAGTTTAAAGACAATTACCTATAACGCCAAATAAGCATAGCAACAATAATACATGAAATCATATTCCCCTAACTCGAGAACTAATTGGAAGATATCCCGTACCAAAAGCATAAACACCCAGCAAATTATCAACAAAGAATCTTTATCCCAGGCCATATAGATCTGCCGGTAATCTAGAATTGTCTAAAGTGAAATCTAACACATACATAAAAGAAAACAGAATCGTATTTATTCTTCTCAAACCAAAAAAGGTACAATCTTCCTAATATTCAAAACAAAAAAAAAATAAAAAATAAAATAATTACAAATTTATATTCCCTTCAAAAAAGCAACATTTGTTTATCGATTACTGTAAAAACAAGATCAATCAGAGAGTAAAATCACAACAAACTCAAAAATGTGACTCATTAACCAAAAAATACCATAAATTAGAGAAAAACACAAAAAATAATGAAAAAACCGTTGCGTTTGAAATATATATATATATATATATATATATATATATATATATATATATATATATATATATATATATATATATATATATATATATATATATATATCTACAAGATTTCTCTAGAATCAACGAAACAATTTAATCTTCCAGAATTTCTCACTTTCCACTCAAATGGACTCAAAGCAAAGACTAAAGCAAAGACTTTATAGTAGAGTTCCGAGACAATAAAAAAAACAAAGGCTGTAAACCATGTTGCCTCTCACTTTCTTTTCCTCCATTTTCTCGGCAACCAAACAGCAAGAAAAGAAATTCAAGATAAGATTAAACAACACACTCAATCACAGACCACAACTTGAACCAAAAAGGGTAGAGCAACTCGGAGCCAATCACTGTCTAAAACATTGTTCCTGAGCAAGCAAAACCTCAGGAAAATTCGAAAGCCAAAAATGACGAAGTGCAAAACTCACCGACTATCAGTACCTGAATCAAAGATTAGCCAGAGATCTAGAGGCATAGAGAATAAGATTCACTCGCTCATCGATCGAAGAGAGAGCGATACACCGACGAAGAAGATATCGAAGAGCGCAAGCTCAAAGCTTCCATTTCTACCACCGATTGTACCGAGGAAACAACGAGGGAGAGAGAGAGAGAGAGGGAGAATCTGAGAGAGAAAGTGACGTCTGGGGAAAGAGAAAAATGGAAATGCAATCCAGGGAAATTTGGAGTGAATTTAAATTTAATTCCCGGGGATGTGTGGAAATGAAAATGAAATGGCATTGAAATGCACGAGAAATGAAGTCCATGCTTGAAATGGTGGGTGCTGACCGGCTTGCCCGGTGAGAGGGAAAAGGACTTGATTAGTGGGATTACCACGTTCTCTTTTCTCTTCTAATTTTGTCAGAATAGCCTTTATAATTAACTTTTTAAAATTACAATCATTATTCTACAATCATTTTAAAATGTTTGTTAATTTTTTTTTTTTTTTTTGGGTGTTTTTGGTTTGAAATAGCATTTTAATGCGATATAAAGATGAAAAATTATTTGTATATTTTGAGTTCTTTTTTAATATTTTTGTTTTGAAAAAAAAAAAACAAAAATTTTAACAAATAGCCTTAGATTTTTTATTCATCATTTTAACCATAGTGAGAGTTTTTTTCTTTATTTGTTTTATTTTTTGGTTTAAAAAAGTATTTTAATGTTATATAAATGTGATAATTTTTTTTTTTTGTTTACATAAATGTTTTGTGTTTTGGGCTATTCATTAATGTAGACAAAATTTAAAGTTGAGAGTAGAGTTATTTTATCGTTCTATTATAGTTTCAATAATGAACCTTTTAGATGAAGAAAAAAAAAATTATATGTTTTTTCTATTAAAACTCAACTTATTTATTTTGTTTCATAAAATAAATGAGAGAATTTCGAATAAAATCTTTTAAAGCTGACCTTTTTGGTGGAATAAAGTTGTTTGCTGTAATCTAATTTATTAAATTAATTGCCTTAAAAATGCATGTGTGATTTTAAATGTTTACAAAACAATAATTAAGATCTTAAAACTCTTGATAATGTCAGTAGAGGAGAGTGGGTGACCGGTTGAGCAGGTGTACGGTGGAGTGGACGTGTGGGGGGTGGATTAAGGTGGATTGGAATATGGTGGCTTTGGAGTCCGCCAATGAGGAGCTGCGATGTGTGTGAAAAACAGAAGAGCAGCGGTCAATTGTCTGTGTGGTGTTTCATTGTTGGCGTCAAGTCGAAGGAAAAGGCATGGAGCACCAAAGACGGGAAGAAATAGGTTTCATGTGAAAGGAGGAATCGATTTTGTTTTTTTATTATTATTATTTTGTTTTGTTTTGATTTTTTGTTTTTTATTTTTTGTTTTTGGTTTTATTTTTAACCAATTGATATATACCCCACTTTAATATAATTTTTATTATATTTTGCTAATATGACACTGTCTTCTTTCTTGAATTACTAATATGACATTGTCAATCAGTCTTTTTAAGAGTGTCGCCAGTGCCACATCAGTGAAACTTGATAAAAGCTTTTGTGTACATAGTATTACATTAGCCCTTTGATAGTGTTACATCATTAAAAACCCTTGTATTAGGGGTGATAATTTGGGTCCATCACATATGTTTTGTTGTCTGGCCAGTCGATTGTGATGATGGTATTGTTAGAACATAAAAATAATATTTTAATATGTAGCGGAAATCTCTAAACATACCTCCAATCATATTCGTTCAAGCTTACCTTTAATTCAATCTATACAAATATTTTTAGCAATTAATTCTTTCCGTATTTACTCCTCTCCAAGATGATGGTCAATGCAGCCAGCCTAAATTCTCAAACTAAGATAATAGGATTTTGTGTTATATGGAAGAGAGGGAAACCTAGCCGATACATAGAAAATCATAACGAGCCCACTCATAAGAGATTTCAAATCTTAATACAGTTTCATGCTTATATATTATTTACCACATCTAGTAAGGATCCAATTCTTACACAACTAAGGTGTATAAAATCCAATAACTTAGCGATCACTCAACAAGATTTTGGCTTATCATTCTAGACTGTGTATCCGACCCTTTTTAGCAAACCAAAAACTACAATCAATAGAAACCCAATGAAAAAAAAAAATCGAACATATGGATTTGTCTTGTGTTTGATAGGAGACAAGACAAAAAGAAAAAAAAATTATCAGTTATAAGTTTCATGTTGACTATTACGTGACAATTTATGTTTTAGTTACAGACACAAGTATTATATGTATTGTCACATCAGTTTGTAAAAAACTTATAATAAAAGCAGCAGTAACTCTAACCGTACTCAAGATAAGAACCAAGGTTTCATATTTAAACATGACTAGGGTTTGGGACTAGATGGTTTTGACAATTCTATTATTTAGTTTCAAGAATATTTTTCATGTATATATCTTCATTCGTCTCTTTTCGAGAAAATCCCATAATTTTTTTTAAATGTGTAAAAGATTATAAATTATAATATTTATAATATAGTTGAAAAAAAAATTATTTTGGACCAACCTACGCCTTCAAAGGGTATAAATAATTCTTTAATTGTTGACATGGGCTTGGATCATGATATTCAATAACATGACATTTTCTGTTATTGAATATGAAAAGTCAATATTAAAATTCATTAAAAAAAAAATGGACGGTCAACATTAAAAGTCATTCTTTTTATTACAAACTCACTTAATACATGATGATATATCTTGACCGTCTATATTCAAGAAAATGTCTTGTTATTGAATAATAGAGGCAAAGGCACCCTCAATGTGTGAAGATTTTCATTTGCTGAGGAGATATGGATATAATCCCGGCAAAAGGAGTAAATTAATTAATGATATTTTTAATTAATTAATATTTATAAAGAGAGAAATTATTAAAGTAGATAAGTGATTGAAGTGAATTAATGTTTAAGAAAATCAGACCGTCATATCCATTAAGGTTGAAGTAGTTGTTGTTGAAGATTAGCTTTCCAGGTAAGAGTGATGTGCCAAACTGATTGTTTATTTTTTATTCATTTAATTAAGTGCACAACTACTAATTACAATACCAGAAAAGGGTGGAATCCAATATTAATGCACGTTTACAGGATAATTAACGATTTAACATGCATTATTAGATAAGTTTACCTCACTTTGTTAATGATTTTTTAAAGGGTATTTTTTCTTCTTTTCTTTTTTTAAAAATAAAATAAAATAAAAGTGTTATGATATAATATAAAGTCTATTTTATTTTATTTTTAGTATTTTGTTGTTTGTTATTGATTTTTTTTTTAAAAAAAAAAAAAAAGAAAAGAAAAGGAGAAATAAAGAGTGTTACCAAACAAAGTTCTTTCTCCTACCACTACATTTTCAAGTTTTCGCATAAACCATCCTTAGAAATAGATAAATTTTCGCTCCAATCGCATGCTCTACTAAAAATGCATGTGAAAACTACACGTTATGGTTGTTAAAATATTTATTTGATTTTTTTTTTTCGAAACAAAAATATTAACAAACAACAAAAAAAAACATAAAAACAATTTTGACCTTAATTACATTAGAAAAAATGAACTTCTTTTTTTTACAAACCAAATAAAAAACCATCTCCCAAAATACATTAGCAAAGACACGGCGGCGCTGATGGCAGCCAAATTTAGCAGTGAATTGGGTTTCTTTAAGGTGGTCCTAGAAGGTGATACTCTCCAAATCATACAGGCTCTTAAAAAGGATGAGCGGAATTTGAGTACACACGAACATCTCATTGAGAACACTCAGGTAATATTGAATAGCCTACAAAATTGACAAATTAATTATGTTAATCGAAATTTAAATGGTGCGGCTTAGAGGCTCGGTAAGAAAGCATTATACCTCAGTGATGAGCAATGTTTTCTTTAAAAAACACCCGATATATTTCAGGTATTATTGCTATTGAGCGCTATACTTAAAAGGTTTATTTATAAAATTGTGCTCGATTCTACTCAAAATAAAATAAAATAAAATACATTAGTAAGCATGACATGTACTCAATCCAATTTAATAAAAAACTTTATTTCATAAATATAAAATAAACAAAAGTTTGAGCTAAGATAGTACTCAGAATCTCTCACAAATCAATCAATCAATAAAAGAACATTATGTCGTATAACAGGCCAAACCTCAAAACTCAATCAAACACAGAGAAGTATTACTAGAATCTTTAAGTTGACGTCCATATATAACGACACAAAATATAAATGCCCATAATATTATGTAGTAATAAGAAATTGCTTTCCATTAATAATATTATTTTGCAGAGGCTTCTGACGCGACTTGTCACCAAATCTAAGTAATTCAATATTTTTATAAATTTAAAATTTTAAAGCATAGGATAATTTAATATAGTGAGAACAAATATTTTAAATTTGATTATTGTTTCTACGATTTATTTTTTATTTCATTTAAATATTTTACGTGTTATATTTATACGTGAAAAAAATTATTAAAATATTAAATAAATTATTTGTATTCACCATTTTCTACGAGCTTAAATTTTTAAGATAAGCGTTAATTTAACAAAACCAATGAGCTCTTGCCTTTTATTTTTCTTTTTCTTTTTTTTTTCCTTCTCCTTGCATTTTTGTTCTATATATTATTCATTTCCAAACGAGCTGAAAAGATGCCAAAAAAAAGAGAGGAAGAATATTGACAAATGCTATACTGTTTAATACCACATGAGAAGGTATTGAAGATGTATATTATAAGAATTAATTAGTTAAATTATGGGCTACCACTTCATTGCTAGCAGAAGGTACCAAACAAAAACAAAACAAGAATGAAAGAAAAATACCAAAAGCATCTTCTATGATACATAGTGACAAAATGAAACATCCAATTAAGTTGATTAATTTAGAGAATTAAGCAAGAGATTGAATTGTTGGGATGGTTGGATATATGGATTATTTTGATCTAGGCAGGTGTGTTGACTTTGGTCTATTAACTTGTGAAGCTGCTCAAAGCATGCCTCGTGCCCTAGTGTAAAAGGGCAACTCCGATCATTCATGGATTGAAGGAAACTCTTTCAATTTAGTTTATTAAAGTACTGACATGTGTCATGAGAATTATATTTTGAAAGATACATATTGGTTTAATAGGCTGTCCCGTTAAAATACATATAAAAATCATATGTTCTTATAACACATGTTCGTTTGAAGGAAAACTTTGTCATTTTTTCTTCTGGGTGTTGAGAAAAATGCTTGATTAATTTGCGTCCATCATGAATAGTTTTGAGCTAGCTGAAAATTGTATATTTTGAATATAAAAATTTCCTTAATCCCAATTTAGAGAAAATTTAGCCTTTCTTTTAGAGCCAGGGGGGTTTTGAGAAAGGTGCTTGATTAATTTGGTTCCAAGAACAGTTTTTAGTTAATTAGCTGAAAATTGAAGATTTTGAATATAAAAGCAAAAGTTGTTAGAATAGTTTTCAGCTCATTTGTCATTCATTGTTTTCACTATCAAGCTTGCATGGAAGTTGAAGGAAAAATTATGTTATCCTCCTCTTTGATTACAAAATCATACCATATTTCTCTGTTAATTTCAAATTAAAAGTTAACATCCCTTAAATTGAAGAGAACTATAGACCAACTACTATTAATTCATTAAGTACTAATGTTTATTGGATAAGCTAACAAAATATTTTCATAACATAAAAATAAATATTGGAGATAAATTAAAATGTATAAATTACTATTCTCATCATTGTACTAACTGTTGGAGTCTTAAATTAGTTAACAGAGTTTATACTTTTAAATTATTGAAAGAGAACATGGTTTCTTAAAATTAGGCTAGAAACTTGAAAAATTAGAAAACAACTGTCTAATAACTTCTTCTTTTTTTAAAGAAAGTTGATATCTAATTTGCACAATAAAAATGTAGTATAATTTTCCCAAATTTGAACTTGAAAGTAAGGGCAACAATTCTTGTTCGTATGTTAGGTTCGGATCGTGTCGATGACCTAAATATAAAATCATATAAGCCAGTCATAAACCTATCAATTTAATTAAACGGATTACATCCATCAACCCTAACCACTAAGTTCATGTAAAAAATTGATAGCCTTTCATGTCGTGAATCAAGTTTAGGTAATGTCGATGCATGTGTATAAAATTATATAGATCAACACTAATCAAATCTATTTAATTAAACCGGTCAGACCCTTTAACTCTAAACCGTTAATGTAAGTCATGCAAGAAATAGTGGGATGTAATTGAAAACAACACTATTTGAGAGTACACAAAAAGACAGATTGTACTAATACATGCACTCACTCCAAATAGAGATCTAAATGAAGGTCAATACTTGTAACTAGGGTTTGGATAATGCCACCTCAACTACCTTCGAGAGAAGCCATTGTACATATTAACAAACAAAACCCAATTGGGTCCCTTTTGAAAAGCAATTTTTGGTGCCATAGCATCACATATCTAAAATATATGACAAAGACCCAAATTTTAGCCATTTCAATTAGCTCCCTCTAATGGGAACCAATCTAATGTGGACCCCCAAATGTTGGATTTTTTGATGTACCCTAATCATTGTACACTTGGCATGCCCATAATTCATCAACGGTTCCCATCATGTGATCACATTGTGTGTTTGTTAATAGGTTTCTAGCTCCTTCACCCATCAATTTTTCGGCTAAGGAAAATGATACTTCTTTGGGAACGATTCTTTGTACCTCTTCTTGATGAAGATCAAATATGGGTGGTTTATATAGAATGGTACACGGTTTGGTCCCACATAAAAGGAAGAAAATTCTGGATTTGTTGCTGACTAGATAGGGCAATCTTGGCCGTCAGATTTGCCGAAAGTATTTTGAATCATTGTACCATTAGACAGAGTTGTCTAAGATGGGTCCCATCTATAACTTTTTCTGATTCCACGTGTACGGCCCACAATTAGGAGATATTCAAGGCTATAAATAATTGCGTTTTGCAGAACTTTTCCAAGGCAAGAATTTGGTCAATTCAGATGGTCCGTATAGACTGTATGGGGCTATCTTTGTCAATCACATGGCCATGTGTGGCCAATAACAGGATTGAGATTTTGCCCAAATTTGATGTGCTAATTTTTGGATTGAATTTTTTTTTCAAATTTTAAGGAATTTTAATAAAAGCTCGAAATACAAGGCCCACCTGCTCGAATATCCAAACTCTAAACCCTTTTCTCATTTACAGAAGTTTCGATCAAGAAAATCCAAAATATCAGGATCCATCAATAACATTTAGTATGAACACTAGTAAGAATTCTAAATACTTTGTTTGGTAGCAAATTTGTTACCCTTTTTGTTTTCGGGACAAATTCATATGCAAATTTAGGATTCGGTCACGTGAAAAAAAATTCAAATTTTACTTTGCTTATTATTATTATTATTATTATTTTATGAAATCCACACTTACTACACTGAAAACATAAATTTTGCCATGGAAATCCAAAGCACTTTGCATGCAAGTGAGAGATTTGAAGTGAAAGAAAAAAGAAAGTTTAAAAGTTTGAAGGCCATGTGTGGAGTGATTAGGAGGATTTCAGCTTCTTAGGGCATGCAGATATCATATGTGTACTAGAGTTTCAAGTACCAATTAAGATGGCCAGAAAGAAGAAGTACCAATTAGATAGAAAAATGCTATCATGAGGATTACTTGCTATGTGGGAAAAGGAGACTTTCCCAAGAAAAAAGAAGAAGCTGGTGAAAAGATTTAGCTAATGCCCTTACCCATAGGATGAAGACTTTCCCAAAGATCATACTAACTAAGACAAATTTGTTTTTTTTTAAGTAAAACTGTAAAACTTTGCCGACAAATGTGAAAATTATTAAAACTATGAGTTAGACTTTGTGAAATGTAACAATATTAATTAAATAATTAAATCGCATGACATATGTTGGGAATTGGATTGATAGACCTTAACGATTAATACACTAAGGCTCGAGATTGCCCCTTAACTAGATTTAACAATTTTCTTGAACACATCAATAATTTAAGTATCCACGACAGATTCTATTGCTTAGATTTTGCAAATACAATTACTAAGTTCTCGGTTATTCACCTTCAACTTTGATTAAATATTAATTCAATACATGGGACAAAGATTAAACTCAAAGAAGATGGGATCTTGAAGCCCCACTCATCCAAAAGGAAGCCCTACAGCCAAGAGAGTTGGGCCAAACCGTGTGCCACAGGTTATAGGCCTAGGAGACAAGCATTATGTATAGCTTGATACACCTATAGAGTATAGTCTACTCCTTTTGATGGACCTACTAAACTTGGGAAGTTGCCGGCCTATAACCCCTCTACCAAACTCATTGACACCTCATTTACCTTCTTCTCCAGCAGCTTGGACCATTTTGACTTTCCATTCATCAACTACACTTCATACCATTCACTCCCTACCCCCTAACTCTCCCTTATTCAAAGGCTTTCAACTTTAGCAATATTTCACCTGAATTTTCCTTTTAGGTCAACACCTTTCATCTAAACGTGAGAAAGAGGAGTTTGGTTTGAGGTCAATTCCAATTAAAAATAGATTCGTTGAGATTAGAATATGCGTCCCATTCTCCCATTAAGTACAACTGAACTTTATAAAGGATTATAAGAAAGCTTTAAATTGACTGATCCTTTTAGGGTGATAGTGCAACGCAGATGTGGCTAGCGTTTTTCTCTGAGTCGTTAAATCTTGTTTCTTTTTTTTGTTTTTAGAATAAAAATATTAACCAACTCAAAAAAAAACAAAACTCGCAAAACTACTTGCACTTTTATATCATATCATATCAAAAGCTAAGCTGATTTTTTTTAAAAAAAAAAAAAAAAAAAAAAAAAAAAAAAAAAAAAAATCCCCTTAAAGAACACACCTCAAAGAACACTAATCACTCCTTGCTTTATTATGTTTTCCTTTTCCCTTTACACATTGTTTGACAAGTTGCTTCAATCCCTTCTTGTGAGCCCTCTTCTTCTCAGTTTTCACCTTCAATACTGTTCTCTCAGCCTCTAATTCCAGCTCCAGCTGCAAACACAGCTGATACAATACATTAGGCTCATCAGATTAACATGCTCCTTACCCTATATCATTGATCGAACGGTCAGGATTGGTTCATTGTGCTAGTTTTCTTTTACCTTCAGTACACGGTTCTCTACTTGTTCAAGCCTCTCAATAAGAGTCCCTTTCTCCTGGGTCTCCATTATCATGTGGTTGATCGGACGGCTGTGCTTCTCTAGGCTCTTTGGGGAGAAATCGGACGACCTTTGCCCGTCGCTCGTCAGGGTCCCACTTGATGCAACGGATGCACAAGAGCTCTTTGGAGATCTGTTGCACCCTCTAATATCCTCCAAGTGCCTCAACTGATGCCATGTGTTAACCAAGTACATCAAATTTGTACACAAATCACATTAAAAAAAAAAAAAGAAAAAAAAATTATCAAACTTTAGGTTAAATGGTTAAATTCGCAAGATGGTATGTAATAATTTCAATTGAATATTTTAGGGCATGTTTGAGTAACATATTTTTTTTATTATATTTTATTATTTTTGAAATATATGTTTGGGTTTTTTTGCTAAATTTGAATTCTATTCAAGTTTTTTTATTCAATTTTTTTTTTTTTAAAATTTTGTCTTTAAACTATCCAAACATAATTTAAAAAATAATTTTCTTCGGTATTTATAATTTTAAATATAGTAAACAATTAGTATAATATAATTAAATAAAAAGTTGCACACCTAAACGTGCCCTTACTTATTCATCCATAGTTAGGGAGAATGAATTGGAATCAATAGTCTTATTCATTTGGGGTTTTCATTACATAAATATCTTGAATTTATTAAGTTTAAATCTATTGTACATTTTTTTTTCTGTTTTTTTTTTTTTATTTTTTTACATGATAAAGCTATTGTCCTTTGCCTACTACATATACGTAAATCTAGTGATAGATGTCTTTATCAAGCTATTGAGAAGGACAAAAATATTCCTAACCAATGATACACTTATCAAAACAAAATGATGATAACTTTATAGGCTCCTTTTCAGATGAAAATAATATTTTCTTCTAAGTAATAATACCCTTTATTAAAGCTTTTTCCAAAAGCAAAGGCTGTTGGATTTTTTTGAAAAATATTTAAAATTAAGAATATTGAAAAAATTTATTTTTTAAAATTATGTTTAAATAATTTAAAAAATTTGAGACAAAATTAAAAAAAGTTGAATAAAATCGTACTAGAATTTAAATTTAAAAAATGAAAACAAAAATCACCCAAACATGTCTAAATTTTATAATCATACGTAAGAAAAAACACGTGTCAGTTTAATAGTCGTGTGGCAAAAAAAAATACTCTGATAAACATGAAGAAAACTTTACATAAGCCAAATTTATAGACACTTACCATGTTATCCAAACGATCAAGCCTAGAAATAATGGGTTCCTCAATGACGACAGCCATTGCCAATACAATACTTTCTCGGGAAACAAACTGATCTTTGTGTATTTTTTCTCAGAGAAGTGGCAAGGACATGCTTGAACTAAAAGTTCTAAGAGGTTCCTTTAAAAGGGTAACATGCTGTGAGAGAGAAAAAAAAAATTGTCACAAGTTGCCACGCGCCCATCATCTAGTGTAGGTGTCGATGTGGGTGTCGGACACGTGTTACGCTGATGTGGTAGTTGGGATGAGGATGATAAACGATTGTGTATGGACAGTGGGCCATGGCAATGGATGAGGAGTGGGCACGTGTGCTTCACGAGATCGTATGTCAGCATGCATGTTAGATGAAGATGAGAGATGGGGAGCATTAACTAGGTTTAATTGGAGCATGTGTACGTAGGTTGTAACTCAAAAAACTTTCTTATGTAATGAAATAGAGTAACGTTATATTCATATCCCTTTTTTTAATAATAATTAATTCAAAATTAATTGAAATTGTTACGTCAAAATTATAAGATAATTATAAAATAAAAATATAATTTTTAACATTGCTTATAAAATATGTTTAAAAGTGGTTCTTAGGGGGCGCATGCAGACACATATATATCAAGGAAAATTTCAAAATCGAAAGGCTATGACTCCGTCAAAATCCTACTTTTATGCTATCATGCTGACATGACAGTGTCAATCAATATTTGAATCAGCTCATAACAAATAAAAGACAAAAAAACAAAGTTTTGATCGGCAGTTACCATATAGTGAGATTTAGTGGCGGAGCCAAGAATCTGTTTTAGTAGGGGCAGAATTAAAATAATAAAATATAATGATAAATAATTTTTTTGTTCTTTTTATATACTATATTTTTATTGTAATATATAAAAGTATGGTAATTACAATTCAAAATATAAATTATAACATAATATATGTATCACAAAAAACGTATCTATCAAACTTCATAAATATATGCCAAATTGATATATTAGTTAACATGTATGCACTAATACAAAAATTAAAAAAAAAAAAAAAAAAAAAAAAAAAAAAAAACCAAAAATACAAAATACAATGTGTCTAAAATTGCATTCTACGCGCCCTTAGAGAAACAAAATCATCAAGTATCAAATCTGAATTGAAGCTTTCAAAAATTTTCCTTTCAATGTAGACAACTAAATTATCTGCAAGAAACTCATCCTCCATTTTGTTTCGAAGTCTTGTTTTAACAATTTTCATAGCTGAAAATGCTTGTTCGGTAGTCATCATAAACACTGGAATAGTCAAAACAAGACGAATCAATCTATCAATAAGATTGTATGTCTCTGATTTTCCTGTATCTATCAATCCTCGACATAATTCCGCAATGGACGTATCGATCATTCATGGTGTCTAATTTTGGTTTTGAGTTGGGTTTTCTTAGTTTTGGGTTAAGTTTTTTTAGTTTAATATCAACTCAAATTTGAGGGTAACTTTCATTTTTTAAGAGTGCTGCTGCAGCTGGGCTAAGCTGTCTTGAATTTTTTTTTTTATTATTTTTTCTTCTGAGCAAATACAGGGGAATGAATGTTTTGATTTAATTTGTAGGGGCTTGTAGCCTTGTAGGAGCAGAATAGAGTTTGGGTTAAAAAATTACTTTTTTTTTTTTTTTTTTTCAGACATTTAGGGTGGGCGGCCGCCCCTGCCCGCCCCTCTTTATCTCCACCACTGAGTGAGATGAAAGTGTGATTTCTAGTAACTCATAAAGTAATTCTAGAAACCACATTTTTATCCCACAAAATTATCCAACAATATTGGTGTAGTAGTCGTAACCAACCTTTGAAACAGTACTTGTTATTAAAAAATAAAATAAAAAGTAAGGATTATGTGAGATTGCCACGCCAGCATTGTGAAATAATTATATGATAAAAATGTAATTTATAGTATTACACGAGAGTGTGACTATGTCCTCAACATACTTTTTCTTTTTTCTTTTTTAAATATGCAATACATGGAAAAAAAAAAAAAAAAAAAAAAAAAGGCTAGGGAAGAGTGTCCTCAATATACTTTGAAAACGTTTCACGTTGCATCTAAAAGCATTCTTATTTACTTATAAAAAAAAAAAAAAAAGCATTCTTATTTGGAAAATACTTGGGTATATATATTTGTTAATGTGTAAAGGATTTTTTTTTTTTTTTTTTTGAAAAGTGTTGTAAAATGACATAAATGTGAAAAATATTTGTGTTTATAGGAGTGTTTTATGTTTGAATTATTTGTTAATGTTTTTGTTTTGAGAAAAGAAAACAAAATACCAAAAAATAAAAAGAAAGAAAAGAGAAGGTATTTTGACAAACAAATTGGAGCAAGCTTTTATTACAGCTTTTTTACAAACTGATGTAAAAGTCCATGATAAGTGATATGATTAAAAGTATATAGTTGATAAATATATATCAACTGCTAACTAATCAAATTGACAAATAAAAGCTATAGCATCCTCACAAAACAAAAGGAGCATTTTTTTTTAAAAATAAATAATAATAAAAAAAGAAAAAGAAAAAAAAAAAGAGGAGCTTGAGACTCCTATGTTGTCACCTGTAACTGGCAATTGATGCGTACTCTTTGTCCTTTCTTTCCCCATTTCTTTGATTGACTAGCACTTTTATTTGTAAATAATGATTCAAAACTATCAAAACTAAGAAAAATATATTATAAGGACCAAACAAAATCAAACCATAAATGGGTATTACTTGAAGAAGGTAATGAAGATCGATAGATTCAACATTGCATCCACCTATTAACTTGGGATATATATATATATATAAAGAATAACTAAAATGGTTCCATAAGCAATGTCCAAAGTTTTCAGAATAAGTTATGTTCAAAATAATACATAATATCACTCCTGTAACAACAAAATAATTTTCTTTACCACCTATGATCTGCCCTGCACATAGTGTAAATTCCACAAGGACAAACAAGCTCACAGACAGAAGATTACAGCAAAAATATGAGAAAATTGCACAACTCTCCCACCTCTCAAACTTTAGTTGGGCAGGGAGAATAACTTAAAACGAATTTTCAGTCTTCCAGCAGTCTTTTTCTTTCCCACTAGCAGTTGATTCCACACAACTGTATATCTGGTCCAGTAACTCTTGTAGTGAACGGATCTATCCGCACCCATAACAAAGAGAAAATGGATGCGAGGAGAATCGACCAGACGACAACAATGGTGGGTGTTCGGTTCTGGCGACCCATCAAACCTTTGAGGAAGGGATACAGATGGACGATCACCCAAAAGGCAAAGAAGAGCTTGCCAAATAGCGGACCCCACGATTGGTAACCACTGTTGATGGCATAGGAGATCCCGGCAACGACACCGACCAAGTTTATGATGAGGAGAGTAGTTGGTGGGATGAGAAGGGTTGTCCACTTGAACATGTACAGTTCATTAAAGTCTCCGTCCTCATCTGATGCCTTGGATGTAACAGTGAAGTTGGTGTCAATTCCAGCGAGTACTTTCAGCAACCCTTGGCAAACGGCAAAGAGATGGGCTGAAACACCACCAATAACCCAAAACTGTTCATTTCTCCACCACTCGTCAATTCCGACACCACTCCACCTCATCTCTAGGATACCGGTAGCAAAGATGGAAAGAAAGAGTGATATAAACCATATACTTGCAATGTTACTGATCTGCAAACGGAAAGAGCCAAGCAAAAGAATTTAGCACATTCATTTTGAGACAATATCCCTATTATAACATGCTAGAACCAATTGGTATGTTTCATCATGGAGAAAGTTTCTCCCAATGCACATAAAAATACAGACAAGTTTTTTTCTTTTTTCTCCAAGCCCTTCTTATTTTGAAAACAGAAACTCGTGAGAAACATGCTAATTTATGGATGCCATGCATGTTATTTGGGGAATGTTAATTCATAACAGGAAATTTCATATTCCGAAGCTAAATCACGACTAACTCCCCAAATAACACGACACGGTAAGCTCTTGTAAGATGCAGGGACTGCAGAGAGGATGACTGCCGGAAAAGACAACTAGTGCCCTACTAAGATAAATTGAAAAGTACTCCATTAATTGAATAGACAGAAAGTTTGGTGATATAACGAACCTGTGGAATGATGAACTTGTTAGTAAGTAGACAAACAGCTGGCAAAGTACAGTACATGAGAAGAGGAATGGAAGTGATTGGATATATGGTGGTGTTCACATATGCGAATCTCTCGAGCCACTTAAGCCTGCCATTATAACCATACCAGATAGGGCAATGTCTACTGAGAAGAATTTCCACAGAACCTAGAGCCCATCGAAGCACTTGGTTGAGACGATCTGAAAGATTTATAGGAGCAGACCCTTTAAAGGCAGCGCGCTTGGGCATGCAGTAAATTGACCGCCAACCACGAGCATGCATCTTGAATCCCGTAAGAATATCTTCTGTAACAGAACCATAAATCCATCCAATCTGCAGAGCAAGAGACATATTAATGATAGAAAATGAAATAACATTTTGCTGAGTACGAGACATCAAAAACTCAATTTACAATGTTCAGAAATAATACAATTTATCATCTATTTATCCTAAACTGCGAAGACCCCACACACACACAATAGGTGATGCATGATGATGTCTTGTTTGTCAATTAATATATAATTACAACAGGCACCAACTGTCAGTACAGAAATTCCACCCATAAAGAAATTTTTAGTGGGTAAGAGGGTGGACTAAAACATAATGAAAAAAAGTTTGCTGTAACAAACTTTTATCAGCTTCCAAATTTCATTGAAAAGAAAAACCTGCTACAGCCTACCGGTTGGGAGTATCTTAAAGGTGGATATTTATTTGAACAGAATTCTAGCTTTAGACAGTCTCCTCCCATCCAACACTGGGGACTATGTAACCCAGAATTCTAGCTTTAGTGTGCACACATCCCCAAACAAATAATCTTAGCACCTGACTCAAAGTTGGGGGAAGAAAAAGCATCCCAAATTCCCAATAACTTGCAGTTGCATACACTATAAAATATAAGCATACCCAACACCTAGGAGCGACTCTTCATTCAATCTTCTATGGGTATCAGAAAAGAACTCACTGCACCAACCACTTTCGTTCAACGTACATTTGTTTCTTGAGAAGACAGAAAATGGGTCCTGTTTATTTCCTCCTATGTATCTAAACACATTATGAGACTAAAATTAGGTCTCGTTCCTGATTCTTTCAGACATACACAACGATGATGCCAATCTGTAAAGCCAGAGATGGAATTTGGAGAAAAGCAGTATTTTACTCAACAGTTAATTTTACTGACGAACCAATTTTTCACTCATCTAAATGCCATCCTGCCTGCTTTGATATTCATCCATAGTACTGGTGGCAGTCTTTTCATTCTGTAGCGAAGGCAATACTTTGTAGAAAAAAAAAAATCCTAATGCAGGGTACAATAAAATAAATAAATTACAAAAGAAAAGCATTAGATAAAAAGATAACACACCTCACTTCCCCAGTCTGTTTTGTCCTCGTACCCACAGCTGATGACATGAATAGCCTCTTTAAGAAGAGTCTCTGGTGTTGCAGATTGTGGAACACCACCATTCTCCATAAGTGTGGAGGCAACAAAAACAGCAGACTGGCCAAATCTTTTCTCCAGGCTCATTTGTGACATGAGTAGCGACTTTTCATCATCAAATCCAGCACCTGAATTCAAAAATGAGTAAGAGAAGGTTAGGTTCATGTCTAACCAAATTAAATGAGAGGCACTAGATGCCATGGTCATCATACAAATATAGTTTCAGGAAGACTAAGTTGATTTATAAAGGAAAAAAAATATGAACCAGTCCATTTTAGATATTAGATATTGTTCATGTGTTAAGGTTGACGGCTCAATAAGAATAAAGAGACAAGAAGCAATAGTTGTCTCCTTTTAAACATGTAAACGAGGAATATAGAGTATTATTAGTCAATCAGCCAAGTTGACAAACAAGAAAAAAAGAAAAAAGGGGAATGTTAACAGCTATATTTATAAGTGGAATATGGAAAAGAAATAAAAATAATAATCAAGCAATGTACCTTCCACGCCCTCTTCTATATCGTCTAGACTGAAAATAGGTACAGTGGGATCCACATGCTTGCTAGATTTCTTCTTGTCGGAACCTCTTTTACTAGACCTTGAACCCTTCTTCCGTGATCCACCACAGAGTGAAGATAGAACTCCAGCTTTCTTATGCTTAGGTTTGAGAGGTGGCTCATAACCATACAAAGCCGTTCTATTGAAGACACATCCAGTACCCACATAAACCGGGCCTTGAATGCCATCCAAACCTCTCAAGTTTATCTGAGATTTACAATGAAAAAGGTAAGTATCAAAAAGATGCCGAGCAAAAAGATAACAAATAGTTTGACAAATTTTCAAATGTTTGTCCAACCACTAAGTGATCGCAAACAAATAACACATGAGAATACACAATTAAAACCATTCAGTAACATCAGATAGAAACAAAGAATCCATCGCCTAAATAGGAGGATGTACAACTTACATCAAAGAAAACAGTATTACGGTTGGCATATCGATCATTTCTATCAATACCATCAAATCTCTGTGGAAACTGAACATAACAAACTTGTTTCCCAAGGTTTGGATCCATTAGGAAACACATGGCTTCCCTCAAGGCCTTGCTGTTGTTTACGTAGTGATCACAATCAAGATTCAACAAGAAAGGTCCATTGGTAAGGACTGCTGATACTCGAACCTGCAACAGAGTATATACCACTAGATATTAGATAATCCTAAACATCGAGAGAATGAAATACTCCAAATTTCATATTGTCAACTACTCACAAGTGCATTCATGGCACCAGCCTTCTTGTGATGTTGAAAACCTGGGCGCTTTTCACGAGAAACATAGACTAAACGTGGCAGTTCATTGCCCTCAGCATCAAGCCCTCCACTTTGACCCAAGAAGACCTTCACATAAATGAAATAGATACTTAGAAGCCAACCAAATGATAATCCTGAGAGAGCAGATCTTCTAGAATCACTTTAGAACCCAATGACGCAGAACCCTACTTGGAAAAGAGGGGTGGGGGGAGGGGAGAAACTTAAGGAGGGTAAGGCAACTTGTATACCAAAAGGAGAAGGTTCTAAGGAGTAAATGGCAATATGCACAACATCATAGTCATGTGTAGTTTGTTTTATGAACTTCAAGGAAAAAGTTGCCCCAAATAAGAAACAAACTTAAAACCACAACTGAGCAGTAACTAGCAATGTTCAGCACAAACAAATCTACCAATGTGAAGGAGAAGAAACCTGGATCATTCCCGGATGGTCTCTAGTGTTGTTTCCAGGCCATGGTGTACCATCTTGCATAATCCATCCTTCTTCGGGAATTTTCTGAGCCTTAGCAACAAGCGCATTAACACGGACTTTAAATTCTTCGTATTCTCTCTGCAATATGAGACAAAGAAGTAACATAAGGACATTTAAAGGTAGAAAAAAGGAGTTGAAAGGTACATTGGGATAGTAAAACCTTACCTTCATAGCTCTACGATCTTTGACGAATGATGGTTGAACCTTATCCTTCAAGTAGTCAATCTTTTGTGCAAAGTACCATTCTGGGGCCCGAGGCTCAATGTTATATTTCTTACTGAAAGGAACCCATTTCCTTGCAAATTCAGATGTTTCAGACAAAGCTTCAAATGTCAACATAGCAGCTCCATCATCAGATACATAGCAAGAGACCTTGTCAACTGGGTAGTCAACTGAAAGGATGGATAGCACAGTATTGGCTGTCACAAGGGGAGGCTCCTTCGATGGGTCAACAGTACTGACAAATATATCAACCGCAGCTAACTGTGACAGTTCTCCTTCTTGGTCATATCTGTAATTCATATTTAAATTTCGAATTAAAACCATATATGACACCAAGGCTGAAATGACACATCCTCTTGAGACACATAAATGCAGATTTAATCACTAAGCCTGATATATGAGGGTAGACTGTGAAAGATATTCTTACCTCAGAGAAAGCCTGTCAAGATATGTTTCACGGTTTACAGGCAGCCACTTGGGGAACTGATCCAATATCCAGGATATTGCAAACCAAATCTCACAAATCACAGATATTAACCACAAAGCATAGGCATTGGGTACAGGATTAGTTATTCGATAGTGCAAGAAAATGGAGAGAATAACGAGTCGCAGAACAATGACCATCCTATAAGGATTTATCCTTGAAGATGGAATAGAAACCTTTCTTGAGAGAGGCTGCCGAGCTTCATCATTCCTGCAAAACAAAAAGTGGTATGGCATTACTTGCAGCCCTTCTCTACACAGGAATTAAGAAACAAGTGAAAATCATAGAAACTAAACTTGGGAAAACTGACTGAGTAACTATACTAAGTTTAACGTCAGAACTCCATTTGCAACTACTGCTAGAAAGTAATGACCAAGGTTGCCCAGTAAAATGCAAATACAAAATAAAGCTGAAGCAATCAAGTAAGGAAACTATGAAGTCTTAAACCTGCCATAAAGTGTAAAGAATTCCTAAGTTTAAAGCCTCAATCAAATAAAAAAAGAGCAGCCAAAATTTAGTAATTTCAATCAAGAGGGAACCCACAGTAAAGAGTCATCCCCAAGCACATCAGTGCTGGCATCAATATCTCCACCTCCCCTTTCAGAAGTTGCTTGGCCGGTGCTCATTGGAACAACATTCTTTTCCTGCTTCATCTTCCAGCCATCAACTCTCTCTTTCCAGGCTACATTGCCTAATCCTGGTGAACCAAATTCTCTCACTGGATCCATAACCCTAATATTAGCTGCAGGTAAAGTATAGCTCAAATCAACATCTGATAGCAACACTTAAATACAAGTACAGAGTATATACCACATGTCAAGGCAAGAGACATACGTGATTGATTAACATCAGATCCATAAGGAAGAGGATGGACACGTTTCCCACCGCTACCAACTCCAGGAGAAGCCATAGAAAGACGCTCAGGTGATGCAGCAGACAATTCTCCAGACACCTAAAAGTTAGCAATGGCCGGAAGATTAACTCCACTTCAAAAGCCATCCCCCCTCCCCCGAACCCAAACAATCAAGAAGAAGACAAATAGTATTCAGAAGCTTGTTGTATTACCTCTGTTCCATTAGTGAGCAGGGGAATATGGTTGTGAGAAACCCCTTTATCATAAGTGGGAGCCACAACTACATCCTCCCCACGTCCATATGTCATATGCCAGCTCAACATGCGCTCTGCAATCTTCTGCTTTTGGTTTTGATCTTCTGAAGTGTAATTGAAGTCACTAGCAACCTCATCAGCATCAACATCCTCTTCTCTATCACCAAGAATTGCAGGACTTCCTGGAATTAACAACACAAACGGTGACAACATATACTCGGAATATTTTGATTCACAAAATATCCACAGCTCTTCAGAGATTAATAGTATTGCCACCAATAAACTGCCTTGAAAGAAGTTCAGGGGGATGAATACGACCCAGAGACAAAACCATATTTTCACATTTTATAATATTCAGTTAGTCTAACCTTTTTAGCTTTTGTGTTTGCAGTTTTCACAAATTTCTTGAGCAATATCACAAACTGGTGAATGACACACCTGGACTATTTGGGTGCAGTTAACCTTTTTTTTTAGAGGGAGGGGGAGGGGGGGGGGGGGGGGGGGGGGGGGGGGGGGGGGGGGGGGGGGGGGGGGGGGGCGCGGGGTACACGAATTTATCAAAATCATATTGTTTCTCATATTTCCCAGTGTATGGCAAAATTTCCACTAATATGACTTACCTTTGTGCCTCTTATATCGGGTTTTGCATTGAGGGCAAGACTGATTTCCATCCTTCCTCTCGTATTCATAGCAGGGCCTGCAAACAGGAAAAGCGCAAACGTCGCAGGCAATGAATGGTTCACCAACTACAGTCTTCCCAACATTATCACCGCAGATTTGGCAGACATGTCCGCCCAGGTTCTTTGTGGACTTCCCCTGGGTTATCACATTAAAAGATATAGCATTCAGCAAAACCGGGATGCTGATTTGAATCAATCGACACAATAATCTAAACCAAACAAATGTACTAAGAGTTTATGCCTAATTCAAATCAAAAGGGAACAAGAAAAACGCAGGAAAATCTCAAAGTTCAATCTCAGAAATCTGAATGAATCTATGATCTATCCCCATCTGGTTGCTGAATAAGTAGAAATATTGTTGATTGCATGGTACATTTCAACTCAACCGAACCTAGTGTAACTATTTGACTAAGTTGGGGGCAAAAGTTCTCAGTTTGACAACCAAGACAACATCAGGAATTTAATTTCATCACGTTTAACCGTTTCCATTTCTCATCAACCAAACAAAGGGTCGATTGAAAGCTAAAGCTGAAGGTTTTTGGACACTCACCACAGTTTCTCCTTCTGATTCCATTGGCACCAGCTTCTCCTCGCCCAGATGTGAACAATGGATCAAAATGGCACCTCAGTCTCAACAAGATCTATGCATGGCTCAAAGATCTATGCTTCAAAAGCAAGCTTTTTTCTCAAATGAAAGCCCGGATCTGAATAAGAATAGCTGAAGGATAAAAATAAATATATATAAGAATCATATTGTCCCCTCAACAAGCATTCTCCAAAGTCATCAATTGCTCCTGTAAATGTAAATTTTTAACTCAATATATTTATGTTTGGTTCTGAGAAAATATAGAAAAAGAAACGGGAATCGGGCAAAGTTAACAATCTTAAAAGTTTTCCTTGTTTACGACCTGAGCAAACAAAGTAATTTCACAAAACACTTTTCCTCGTTTTCTCAGCACCCCAAATCTTAATTCTAAGGCAATGCTAGAAGAAACCCAATCCTGAATTCTCAGTTTCTAAGCAACCAAACAGATCCCACGAGCTGAACTTACCTCAAACGCAATCTTTGTCACAATTCAGCACAAAAACAACGCGATCAGTGGAATTTCCAAGGAACCCAATTGAAATTCCTCGGGAAATGAAAGCCCAATTCTCCAAAATCTCCACTGGATCTCCTTCCAAGAATCGACCCAGAAAGAGAAAGAGAGAGATCGAAGTCAGGGACTTTAGATCGAACTGACCCAAGTGGCAAGTGGACGAACAATGCTATGCTAAGCCCACCTCTCTCTCTCCCTCTGGACTCTTGAGTCTCTCCCCGAGTCTTAAACAGTGTGTGTATAGCTGTCAATGATTGTTAAAGTAGATATAATAATATTTAGAGGAAATGTCTTTGAGGAGACGAAAGAGACGCAGCAACTGCGAGCTAAGACTTCCAACTCCACCGACAGTCTCTATGTTGTGTGTGTGAGAAAGAGGGAGAGAGATAACCGACAGTCTGCGTGTGAGAAAGACATTGGTAAAAGAGAACATCACAGTCCAATCATTTTGGTTCTCTAGATAAATTTACTAGAAAGTGAGCAAAAAAGAACGAAAAAAAAAAAACGAAATTCGGGGGGCGTTTGGCAACAAACAACCTACTCTTCTTCTTTATTTTCATTTTTCCCAAAAAAAAAAAAAAAAAAAAAAAATCGGCTTTATAACATTTTTTTTTTATATATTATATCAATATTTTTATTATTATTATTTAAATAAAAAAATACTATAATACAATTTTTTTTTTACTTTTTCAAACAAATTATTTTTATTTTATATCACATCAATTACTTCTAACTACTACTAAAAAAATAATCAACTCAACAATCGTTACCAAACACCACTTCAATCTATTTAAAAAAAAAAAAATTAGATAGAGATTCGGGTAATGAAAGTGTGAAATTTTTTTTATGAATTTATTTATTTAAGCACTTATTGGTCGGCCAATTTGATTGTTGGGGGAAGATAAGTTTATGTTAAATAATCATTTGTCTTAAAAGCTTAAATTGATAAGAATTGATAAATTTAATTATTTAATCAATATTTTAACACTCATTTTCACTAAATTGTAGATTTAAATAAAAAGGTATCTATTTTTTTTGAAAACCATCGGTTTTATTTTGCATGGAATAGGGTTGTGTCACGTGTGTGACAGTTTCTATAGGTTTGTTACCGTGTTGTGTTTTTGTTTTTGTTTGAAAAAATGTTAAAGTGAAGTAAATGTGAATTTTTTTTTTTTTTTTTTGACATGATGTGAAAATAGATTTTAGTGTTGTGTAAGTATTTTGTGTTTTTAATTATTTGTTAATATTTTTGTTTTGAATAATAAGGTAATATTAACAAGCAAAGCCTTCTATATTTTTAATTTTCTCATTAAGAATACTTTTTAAGTATTTTTTGAAAAAATGTATTTCTCCTTATAAATATTGATAACTTAGGTATGTCATTCCACAGTGTCAATTAGTTTTAAAAGTGAGCTAATGTTTATTATAAGATATTTTTTGTTTGTTTGTTTTTCGATGTGTAATTTAAAAAAAATAATAATATGGGTTTGTTATTTTTCGGCTTCCGTGGCTCCGATTTTGGGTGCTCCTCTTAGGTTTTGGGTTTGTTTGTTTTATTTTTGTAGGGTTGTTCAGGGTTTCTAATGAGTTTTGGGGGGTTTGTTGGGTTGGGGTACTTTCGAGGATGGTCGGGGTATTTGACAATGTCTTCAACTGTATTTTGGATCTCTCGTCGGTTTTGTTTGGGTCGGGTCGATGTTGATGCATTTGTTTTTTGTATACTCCGTGTATACTATGGCCGCCTTACACTATTATTTATAAAATCTGCACTTACTTATAAAATAAATTAAAAAATAATAATTTTAAAATGTAATTAATGAAACAAGAGACGGAGCTAGCATTTGAAATTTGGGGGACATAATTGAAAAAAAAAAAAAAATTAAGGATAAAATTTTAAATTTAATTTTTTTTTTAAGAAAAATATGGTAGCTTGGGGGGCCAAGCCCCCAGCAAAACCATAATTTTTTAAAAATAAATGTACATACCAAATGAGGCAAACCCTCAACTATTGAACTATATAATATCAGCTTGATTTGATATATATGATTATATTCCATGTTTTGCATGGCTCCTCTTGATTGAAATGTCCTGTTCTTTATTATATTTTTATAATTTTATGTATAATAAATGTCACCTTCACATGGTCCTATAACTACTGCAGCCCCACCATTTTTGTCTAGATTGTGATGCTCCAACACCATGATGTGTAAATTATGTAACTAACCCACAAGAATACTATGCAATTGTCATAAAAGTAGGGCTGGCAAAACGGGTCACCCGACACGACCCGTTAAGACCCGCGACCCGTTTAGCCTAGACCCAATCACGACCCGTTTATGTTAACGGGTCGGGGCTCCAGACACGACACAACACGATTATTTCGCGGGTCACCCGACACGACCCGTGAACCCGTTTAACCTAATGGGTCGAATCGGGTCGACACGACCCGAAACGACCCGTTTAGGTTTAAAAGGTTTTTTTTTTTTTAATTACTTTTTTTGGGGGGGGGGGGGGGGCTGGAATTTTATTAATAAATAAATTAAAATCAGCTGCTAAAATCACAAAAGTCAGAAATTGGCAGGGTAAAAAAAAAAAACTAAAATATGTAGCTTTATTTGCATTTCAACCGAAAAGAAGAAGAAGAAGGCAGCCAGCAGTTGTGAGCTGCATACAGGAAGCAATGCAGTGAGAATAATATTAACTGGGTCAGAAACACCAACGGTGGAACAATGAAAACATACCTAAAAAATATTAACCTGAAAATTTACTCAATGAAGACTGGTTCTTAAATGCCAGATGGAATGATTAGGGAATCCAGAGAAACAGGGTACAGGCCAACATATCACACTTTTTTATTATACACATGTAAGCTCTACAGGCTGTACAGATATAGAAGAACTACAACAAAATGTTTGGTAGGTTTTTGTTCAAAGGTTTTTGACACTTATCTAGGTTCAGATTATGACCAAAATGTCGTCCGAATAAATCATGTTCTCTGAGAAGCATTGTCAGTATAATTGAGATAAAAAAAGGAAATAAGAGAGGAAGATGTATAAGTCAATATGACATGACCACATGGGTAAAAAATTCACTCAAGCTTAGCAAGTAACACATGCAAAGTTCAACACAATCTAAAATGTACAGTGCTGTTCATATGCATTTCTGATTCATCTTAAGGCTAGCCTAAAGATTTATAATATGGGAGATAACCAATAGGAAAAAGAACCAATTAGTTATTGGAAACTTATGCACACTGGTATCTTTTGAACTGAAATATTATTTACTAATCCTTCTCTAAGACCTATTTATATAAATGTACTGTCCTACTATAAACAAGCTAAGTGTATATTTGATTATGGACAAAAATTTCGTCCAAACGTCCCAATGTATAAAAATGACGTGTTTATTTTGCAGGTGAGAATCAATTTTTTTTTTTTGTTTTTTTGGTCTGAAGATAACACCATGACTAAAGAAATAAGGATGAACTCGATCAATTGCATTTGTTGTGTTAACTATGTATATCAGAATCAAGATCAGTAAACCTAATTGACCTATGTATAAGGGAATGCATTGACACAATCTCACAATGATGTAGCCATGTAGGATTTTGAACAAGCAGGCAACTGAGGCAAGCATCACATTGATCACAGATTATCGGATGATTCGGATTATGATTTTATAATTTATAGTTTATACCCACAAATCCACAATAATGAGGCTATAAAAAATTGAAAATAGAAATCATCTAACATATTACCGGCAGACCCGGCGGTACCGGACGCGACATCGGCCGGAGAGAGAGCGGCACGCTGGTAGAGAGACGGGGAGAGCAGAGGCTTGAGAGAGAGAGCATCGAGCGCGGGCTGCGCGGCGACTCGGCGAGGCTGAAGGAGAAGAGAAGGGCGGTGGCGCGGCGGCGAGGCGACTCGGCGAGGCTGAAGGAAAAGAGAAGGGCGGCGGCTGAAGGAAAAATCCAAAAAAAAAGCTAGGGTTTTCTTTTCTTTCACTTTTCCGATTTTGATTTTTGAATCTTTTGAGTTTTTACGTTTTGTTTGTTTTTCTACTTTTTTGAACTTTTTTTACTTTTTTGAACTTTGAGTAATTGAGTCTTTGAATCTTTTGTTTTCAGATAATAATTAAATAATAAATTAATAATTTGCCCATTTGCCCATTTGGAAATTGGATTTCCTTTCAGAAGTTTCAGGCTTTCTCAGTTTCCCAATTACTTTTTGTCTTTTCCTGTTTTCCAGCTTTCCCCCCAACTTTTTTTCTCATTCGGTAATTTCAAATTTCACTATTTCAGTAATTCTACAGTTTCTACTAATTCGGTTCGGCCCATTCCGGATTTCCAATTTTCCACCTTTCTCCGTTTTTATTTTCTTTAAAAAAAAAAAATAATAATCGTGGGTGACCCACGACCCGACCCACCAGATCAATATAAACGGGTCGACCCGTTTATGACCCAAACCCGCTAATTTCGTGTCGTGTTGTCGGGTCGTGTCAAAATTGCCGGCCCTACATAAAAGCACGTTTTCCTCCTATTTTAATTAGGGAAATTTTTTTTAATTAAATCTATTAAATTGATATATGTTCGAAATGTATATGATTCTTATAAAAATAATTGTGAGAATCACATCATTTATTAAAAACATACATGAGAATTATAAGCATTTTAAACGTATGTTAATTTTTTAAATTGGGTTTGGAATTGATTGCTAGCGAACAGGAACAAAGGGATAATTTTGTAGTGAATGGATAGAGAGACTACCAGATCTAAAACTAGACCCGTTGACTCAAACGAGCCGGACAAAATAGGGTAAGATGAATGAACTGTATAGAAATCGTTTAAGAGTTAGTTTAATTACCCTAATTATGACAAAATAATTTCGAGATGTTAATGTTTTGATCGCACGTCGATTTAATAAATTGGGTTGAAAAAATTTGATCAAATCCAATGCAGATGAAAACTGTCCTTATGGTAAATAGCATGAAAAAGATGGGAGTATTCTTAATCATGACAGTTGAAAACTGAAATCCTAATTAATCTGCTCAAGGAGGAATACCAAATGGCCAAAAGTATCATTCTCAGAAAATGAAGGCCCCAGATAGGTTGGTGAATTGAGTTGCCTTTTCCCAAAGGTCATGATAAGAACAAGGAAAATGCAGTTTTCATGAAACTATTGGGTTAGGTAAGGCATGAAATCAGGATAGAGTTAGAATTTTTATGCGCAGAGGATAAGGGCTAAACAAATTTGTTGGTAGGATTCAACAGGCTAATTTTCTTTCTTTTTTTTTACCAAACTTTTATATATATATATATATATATATATATATATATATATATATTTTTTTTTTTAAATTGAGGGCGGGTCATGGCCTATATCAGCCTCCCTAAATCCATCCCTGCATGAAATACCAAAGTACACAAAAAACCTATCGATTTTTAACAAAAACTCGTGAGAGCAAGTGTATAAACAATTAAACACCACGGTGCTCTCTAAAGGTTTCATTTTCTAGTAAATATTGTTGTGGAAGATTGAGATTCATTACAATTAGGTCGTTTGAATTTTACAAAAATTCAAATAACTCGAAAGAGAGGGATTATGAAGCCTATCTATTCTGCACAGATGCACTCAATAATACTCTAATCTGGTTGAGGCAGGTGAGCTCCATAGATTGTTTCTAAATTTATATAAAATTCAGATAACTTAATTGTAATGATCATTTCATGATGAGTGCAAAGGCAAAATGCAAATATTATTGTCGAAGCAAAATGAAAACGTATGGACTTTATATCGTATCATCTCCATCTCATTATTTTGTTTTGGTCTCGTATGATGGCAGCTATTATGCTGGATACAAAAATCTTACTTCCTTTCATAAAACTTTTTTTTAAAAATTTAAAAAAATAAAAATATTTACATACAATTTAAAATATAAAATTCTTAAAATTACTTTCACTTTTATGTTACATAATAATTCATTTTCAAGTAAAAAATAAAAAACACACTATAAAATAGGGGTGTAAGATGAACTTAGCTGCTTGTAAACTCGGCTCGGTTCAGTCTCAGTTCGAATAATAAATGAGCCGTTCGTGAACACAATAATATGTTCGAATATTAAACGAGACATACTCGTATAAACTCGGCTCAACTCGGATAAGCTTGTATAAGCTCGTATAACTTTATTTTTACAATTTTTTTTTCGTATTATTTTAATTTTGTAATAAGAACATCTTAAGTAAAAATGAATGATCTTTCTAATATGATAAATATAACTTGAATTATTATTGTGAGTTTAATTTTATAGATTTGTATGTACATGAGTGTGTTTGTGAGTATGTGTGGTTATATGTGTGTGTATGCACGCACGTAATTTGTGTATATGCATAATGAATTTATATACAACATATAAACTGGAGATTATGTTATTTAAGATTCAAATTAATTTATTTAATGAATTAAAATGATAAAATTTTAACAATACTTAATTAATTAATTATTAGTATGAATTTATGAAAACGTAAACAATCATGATATTTATTTTATATAAGAAATAAATAAGTTAATTGAGCAGCTCGTAATAAGTTCGAACTCGACTCGTGTTTGAAATAAAATTAAACGAGCCAAGCTTGAACATAATATCTAACTCGGTGATAAGTTCGAATTTAACTCGTGTTCGAAATAAAATTAAATAAATAAAACTTAAATATTAATACTCGACTCGACTCGATTCGATTCGATTCAAATTCAGCCCTATAGTCTAAAAACGAATTCTGGAGTTGATTTTTCAACTTATAGATGAAACATTTGAAAATGATAACGTAAACATCACGTGTTCAAAAGCCCCAACAGACTTTCATCAACCAAGATTCCAAAACGTACGCTGCAACCCAATCCCTCCACTAAAAACTCCTCACGACCCTTGAGCCTTATGTGATTTCATTCTTTGATCATATTTTATCTAACCTTTTGTTAATGTTTTTTTTTTTTTTTTTTTTTTTTTAAGATATTCTTATTTTAATTTTTTTGGTTTAAAAAATAGGGAGAGAGATTACCATCGGTCTCTATGTGCGAGGGACCAGAATTCTCTCTAGTTGAAATTAGAGAGAAGCCGATCCTTTATAACATAGCTCATTTACAATTATTTTCAACTGGAAAGAATCCTCATGCGTGTGTGAGAAAGAGAGCTAAAAAGAAGAAAAAAATGAAATCGAATATCTGAGAAGAGAAAAAAGAAAAATGAGATAGAGATTCGGGTAACAAACGCGAGATTTTTTATTTTTAAAAATTTACTTATTTAAGCACCCTATTGGGCAGCTTGTTTTTTTGTTGGGGCAGATAGGTATACGCTAAATAACTAATTGTCTTAAAAGCTTAAGCTAATATGAATAAATAAATAATATAATATAATGGTGAAAATAATTTTGTGTCATATAGCGTTTTTAATATTTTGGGTTAAAAAAATAAAACAAAAAGAAAGAAATAAAATTTTTTTATCAAACGAAATGAAGAACATGAGACAAAAAGGAAATCAAACCCCTCTTAACCTGTGTTTTCTTACCCCCTCTTTCCTTCTTTGTTAATTTTATTATTATGCTTTGATAAGTTACTTTATTTTTGGTGGTATAAGGGCACTAGTAGCAGATATCTAATCATTTTTTATTTTTAAATTTATGAAATCAAATCACATTTTCATTTTCTATACAAATACACTACACAATAGCTTCTATTTATCTTTCCCTGTATTGTTAAAATAATCATACAGCATTCTTAGTAGAATCACCAAAATAGTATTTTATTGATTTGGCGAGTGAACAATGCTCACTATTATTAGAGAGTACTCTTCACTCACCAATTTTTTTTCAACAATTTGGTGAGCGGCGAGCCTGCTGGGGAGTCATTTTGAACAATTTCAACAAACTGGCTCACCAAAATAGTCAAAAAATTGTTTTAGTAAGACTTAAAAATACTCTAAGAGGTCGAGAGCCCAAGGCTCTTGTGTGCTACATTTGATAAAACTTTTTGATAAATGGTAGGTATGTATACATATATGAACTTTAAAAGTAAGGAAAAATTTGAACCATCAGTCCCTATAGTTGATATAATTTACAAATTACTCAATGTGGTATCAAAGTGAATTTAAAGATCTTTATGATTGACCTAATTTACAAATTGCACTTTAAAGTTAGATTCTGTTAAAAAAGTTGATAGATTCCGTTAAATATCACGTTAGCACCAATAAAAAGATAACGAGACATGGCATTTTTAATAATAATAAAAAACTAAACAATTAATTTTTTTTAAAAATAAAAATAAAAAAAAATAAAATTTATGATTGCCGGTTGGGAGGCCGCCCCAAGGGTCGAGGGTAGCACGTAACCATTATAAGGGCTAAGGTTGGGCCACCTCCAAAGAGATTTGCAACTTGCAAGTCACCCCCAAAGGTTGTCAGGGTAGCTCGTAGGCCACCTCGGCCCCTAAGAGTGGCTACCAACCGGTAGCCATTTTTTTTAAACAAAAAATAAGTACTTAATTTTTAATCAAATTGGCGCTCACATAACACTCGGAATCTGATAAATTTTTTTTAATCAAAATTTAACTCTAGAAAACGATTTTTTAATTATGCCAACACGAGACCTCTTATTCCACTTTTATACCCCGTTGAGCGATCTGTTGATGGATGTTTTTCCAAAAGGAAAAAGAAATAAAAGAGTTGCAGAGGAAATATGTACCGTTAGCCTCTCCGTTGTTCTATTCTTCTCGAGGGGTATCAGATGGCGTCGTTTCGGGCACTGAGATCGGGAATCTACGACCGAGAAGAGCGAAAGCAGTGAGCTACTCTCTCCACTTTTCTTACCCATTTGATTTTCACTGCACAGTTCGACGCGTCCAAGTAATCGCAAACCCTAATTTTTTTTCAGGCAGTACCAGGCTCATATCCGAGGCCTCAACGCCTATGAACGCCACAAGAAGTTTCTCAGTGATTACGGTGCGTCTCTCTCTCTCTCTGTTTCTACGTATATGTATATGTATACGTACATGTAGTGTGTGTGTCTACGTATGTAGATTGGTTTGTGCAAATTTTGATTTTAACTCGCTCTGGGCCAAGAAAGTTGATTTTTGTTTTTAATTGATTTGTATGTATTTTTAATTGAGTCTTGTTCTTGGGATTGGACTTGGTTGCTGGTGTTAGTTATATATACTATTAAGACCCGTCTATTGATTCTTCAAATGCCTTAGGAGTTAGGACTATTCAATATTGATTAACACTATGCTCATACATAATACATAGACATTTTAATTCAGCCTATAAGTTATTCCTTCCGTGACTTGAACCGTGACGCAGAACCTGGTTTTGATACCAATTGTTAAGGACCTAACCATTGATCCAAAAGCCTTAGGACTATTGGATATTGATTTACCCTTAACTTATAGGATTGTAACATATACATATAAAATAAAGGAATAATTGCACCATTGGTCCCTGTGGTATGCCATAATTATTTTTCAGTCCTTATGGTTTAAAAAGTTCATGGGAGGTCCTTGTGCTATGCAATAATTACGTTTTACTTCCTGGGTCGATTTTCCGTCCACCATTTTGACGGAATCTGTTAGCTCTACACGTCAGCGCCACGTGTCGCCAATAAGATGGCAACACTTGTCCATCTTAATAAAAAAAATATAAATTTATTAAAAAATAAATAAAAATACTTATTTTCTTTAAAAAAAAAAAGAAAAAAGAAAAACGGGAGGCAAGGGCCGCCGAAGGTGGCACGCGGCCACCCCCAGTTGCATGGGGGTGGCCCGAAAAGATCCGGGGGTGGCCATTTGTTTTTTTTTTTGAATTTTAATTTTTTTTTAAAAAATTAGTATATTAATTTATTTTTAAAAAAATTTATATTTTTTATTAAGATGGACACGTGTCGCTGTTAAGATGGCGACACGTGGCGCTGACGTGGCATTTGACAGAATCTGTTAAAAAATTTAACAGAAGTTGACGCTAGGGATCGATTTGTGATTATTGCATAGCAAATGAACCTCCCATAAACTTTTTAAACCATAGGGAGTGAAAAATAATTATGGCATACCACAGGGACCAACGGTACAATTATTCCTAAAATAAATTCTGGTTGTAACTTGCTTTGTGCCAAGCGTGTTTATTTATTTGTTTTTTTCTGCTTTATATGTATTTTAAGTTGAGTTATTGTTCATAGGATTCAACTTTGTTGCTAGGGTTTGCTATATTTAGTGCTGGCAATGACTTACTAGTAGGTCAAGATGTGGAAATTTGTTTTACTTTACGTGTGTTTTGATTCAAGTTTTATCTGTAGGGCTAATTGAATTTTGTTGCTTGTGGGTTGTTGTGAGCGGTGCAGAAGTGTAGGAACTCGGATACATGAATTTTGGGAAAAACATATGGACTAAATTTAGTCCCTTTGGTTGGGTATTTTTATTTATTCTGAAAAAGTCCTATATATTGCACTAGATAGCGATTTTTTTTTGAAGGGGGGGGGGGGGGTCACATATTGTTGTGAGTGGTGCAGAAGTTTAGGAACTCGAAACATTAATTTTGGGAGCAATGTATGGATTAAATTTAGTCCCTTTGGTTGGGTATTCTTGTTGGTTCTAAAACAAATTCTACATATTGAATTAAATATCGAAAATTGGGGGGGTCACGTATTGTAGGAGCTTCTCTTGATATCTAGAATTCCGATTTTTTATTTTTTTTGTATGTCATATGATCTCTGGATGAGTTTCTTATCTAATTAGGTTTAAGGAAGAAGCGTCAATTTTGGTCATAATAGATAGGGAATGGGTTGTGAGTGTAATGGACATGAAGGAAGTATGCAAATGATGAGCTTTTTGTTTGTTGAGTCCTTGTGTCCTAAAGCAATTGGGTGATAAACAATCCTCTCCACTAAGGAGGAAGGGGGCTACAATCGCCCATATATGTATTCATTATTGACTTAGAGAAATGGACATGAAGAAAGTATGCAAATGACGAGCTTTTTGTTTGTTGAGTCCTTGTGTCCTAAAGCAATTGGGTGATGAACAATCCTCTCCACTAAGGAGGAAGGGGGCTACAATCGCCCATATATGTATTCATTATTGACTTAGAGAAATGGACATGAAGGAAGTATGCAAATGACGAGCTTTTTGTTTGTTGAGTCCTTGTGTCCTAAAGTGTTTGGGTAATGAACAATCCTCTCCACTAAGGAGGAAGGGGGCTACAGTCTCGCATATATGTATTCATTATAGACAGATTTATTCTAGTGGTTGCTTTTTGTGTGTGTGTGTGCGTGTTTGTTATTTAAGGGAACAGGTGGTACAAAAGAGGTAGCAAGGGTCTAGATATCAGTCAAATGTTTTGAGAGGGAGGCTATAGCATCTATGTGTTTGCAGCATATTGGTACATATGTGGATTGCCTTGTTTGCAGTTTGGTTTATTTTTTCTTTCAGGGAAAAAAAAGTATCACAGAAGAAAATAAGATAATTTTTTTTATACCTTATTTGGTTATGCATGGAAAGTTGGGGAGAGTTTTAAAAGAAGAAAAATAGTTAATTCTTGTTTCTTCTGCAAACATTTCTCCCCAAACCTCAATTTTTTTGGAGGCAAAATTATGGTGTACAAGGACAATTTTAGTTATTTGTTTTCCTTTCTTTTATCTGCGCGTTTATGCACCAACTAGTGAAAAAAGAAGAAGAGAAATTTCATATTCTCTCCTCTGAGGTGTAGGAGCACTCATCTTGCATGCCTAAGCATGCAGCTGATGATAACGATAACTGGGTTAACTAATTAGGTTGTTAACATATAATGTATATCTGCCACCAATGATGTGTTCCCTTTCCTCATCACTTTATGCATATGGTGATTTATACAGTAATTGTACTCAACTGTTGTAATTAGCAAAATGTTGTGGACTTGTAATTGACTTGAAATTCTATAACCTTTTCTTTTTCCTTTCAAATTCCAAGGCTTGATGAACCTGTTTTACTTGGTCTAGCTTTGCATTGATTTATAATGTTTTGTTACTAACGTTTCTTGGTATGGTATTCACAGGTTTGTTCTTGTTTTCAATGTTCAATAAGCAATTTTTATTTTGTTTTTGTCTTTGAAGTTATAATTGGAAAACCATAATTCTCGTTTCACTTGAAATGACATCTTTACTTCCATTTAAGCTGATATCTGGGCGTGTTTCTTGAATATCATGGTATAGTTGTAGTCAAGATTACGGTATATTCATTTTGGCAGTTAAATTCTTGGTCTGTGTTGCAGTTGGATTTTATGGGAAAGAAAGAGCTACACATGTTAAGTTGCCTGTTAAAACTGATCAAGACACCCTACGAGAGGGATATCGGTATGTTCTATTGTGTTACTATCTACAAATTTTCAGCTGGTTGCATGTCTTTGCTACACCTCTTTGGTTTCTATTCTGTGTTTTATATAGATTTTCATGGTAAGTGAATGCTTTGTGACAGGTCCAAAAAATTGGTTTTAGGATCCATTTATTTGGCAAAAATACGTTATGCATAAGTGCCAATTTGGCACATCTGCCGAATTGCTTTTTCGGTCTAAAAGATTGGTTCCCGCATAAGTGCCAACAAATAGACCCTAAAGCTCTTAGCTCGGTTTTATATTGATTGAATTGGTCGGTACCTTTGGTTTCTTGAAAGCCCCTAGTTTATTAGCATAAGCAAGAAAATTTCACTCTGTTTCGCTCTTCATTTTTTTTATTCAGTTAAGCATGCAGTTTTGCTCTTGATTTATTCCTTCATTTAGTACTAGATGAAGAGCAGAGACACTTCTCATCACGGATCCAATTGGAGAAGCCCTTAATTATGGGAAATACCTTGATGAGTTTGTGTGTTTTCTTTCATTATCTACTGGGAAATATGGTGTTTGTGAAATTGTCCTCCCCAAATCTAGGACTTTTCTGTAGTAATTTTAATTGTCTTTTCACCAATTGATAAAGGTTCATACGTACTGAGGAAGATGACATGAATCCTTCTTGGGAGCAAAGACTGGTGAAGCGTTATTACGATAAGCTTTTTAAAGAGTATCCTTTGCAAACAGATATTATTTTATCGTCATTAAATTGTTTCAGACATATCCTTGTTTACTGCCTTAACTTGCTGAAGATACTGCATAGCCGACATGTCACAATACAAAAGTGGCAAGGTGATTTTTTTACTTGGTTCATAGATTTCTCATCTGTTACTTTGAAGAATAAATGTTGGCTAATTTTTTGATAGCTTCCCTTTTGTGAATGTGTCATACTAGTTACATCACGTCTAGAAGATTTTAACTCTGATTTGTAAAATTTTTCTTTATAGATTGGTCTGCGGTGGAGAACAGAGAAGGAGGTGATGTCTGGGAAAGGTAATGGGGGACCTGTTTGGTAAAGAGTTTTGTTATGGGTTTTTTGTTTGTATAGTAATAAGAATTTATTGATGTGATATAAAGGTGAAAGAAGCTTTGGATTTTTTTTGAGAGAAAAGTGAAGAAAGTTTGGTAATAGGAAAAAAAAAGGTTGACTTGCTTTTGGGAGAAAAGAAAAAAAGGGAAAGTGTGTGTTACCAAACACACCCAATATTAATGTCTTCATTGATTAATATGGTCACTTTGTTCTCCATCAATGATTTCTTGTGGGATTATGTCTTTTTGACAAATAGGTAACCGTGTATAATATTGTTCTTTTGTTTTTTCAATTCTAACTCCTTAGTCTGCCCACAAAGAGCAGCCCTCTTCTGCAACACATTTGGCCCAGATTTGAACCTGGGTTTATTGATTACTCTCTTAATTTAACAATTGGTGCCATTTGACCTACGGGTCATTGGCTATGTTCTTTTGCTGAATACCCACTCTTTTGACATAAGGTTTCATTTCATCTTCTTTTTTATTTTGAATTCTTCTTCTTCTTCTCTCTCTGTCTCTCTTGTTAAACTTATTTTTGAAATGATTTATGAGTGATTATTTTGGCCATAGCTGGTTATCTAGGGAGAGCATATTATTTCTTAAGGGTTCTTTTTTTCCTATGTGAGATAAAGACATACTTGCCAGCTGTTACCAAATGTTGATGAGCTTTTGTGGGCACCATAGTTAGTATGGATTCTATTTCATGTGTGGGTCTAATATTGGCAACCCTTGATGGGGAGGTCTTGCTTAAGTTTATAGCTTCTTGGGTTTTCTTCCTACCCTTGCTTGACTGAATTATTGCATCACGGTATTATCTTTTCTTTATAATTTAAAAGAATCCTCATAGTGGGGAATGGTATTTGAGTTTAGAATTGACTTGTTACCTTTTTCTGTCAGGGCAGTTTATTTGTGGTAACAAACATTGTGATGAGAAAGATGGCTTAACAAGTTATGAGGCAAGTGTTTCTTTTGACATCATTGATCTCTTAATTATTTTATGGTGTGGAATAATTTTGGGTGATTTTGGCATTTAATCTAAATGAATTGAACAAGTTTATACCCACACACGTCGTGCGCGCACGTGTCTTGCTATCATAATAGCTTTGGACACGTGTGTGCGCGAGCCTGTGTCTTGCAATGCTATCATAATAGCTCTGGTTCTCTATTCAAGTTTTGTATCTCTTCCTGGCTGTTCCATTGCAGGTAAATTTTTCTTATTCTGAAGCTGGAGAAAACAAGCAAGCCCTTGTGAAATTGGTAACTTGTGAGAGGTTAGTGGATTTTTGCTGATTATGTGTCCAATTGTTTGTCTGCCTATGTAAATGTTTTTTTCTAATAACCTAAATTCAGCCAATACAGTTGTCTTAGCAGCATCCATATTTCATACAGCAGTGATAATACATATTCTGCAAAGTTTTGTTATAAGTTTGGCTCTCCTGGTTCTTTTTGAGCATGTCTTGCATGCACATGGAGTGTAAAGATCATCCCTGGCCTACTTGAAATGGCTTTGATAGAGACATTTGTCATTGTCTTGCCACTTCCTTTGCATTCTTGCTGGATCCATACAAGATGTGATTTGACATGTTCCATGATGAATGAAACATGACATGTTTTTGTTTTTCCAATCCATTTACTAACGTTTCTGACAAGGAAATAACGAAGTTGGACTAACCATTCTAAGTTGGAATTGTGATATACTGTCGGGGAGAAGAACATGCTGTGTTGAGGAGCAAAAAGTGTTTTACTTGAGCAATGATAGAAAAAGAAAGGCCTCTGAATAATATTTGTCCAATTGATTGTTGAATTGATCCAAATCCGTGAGTTTGGAGACCTTTTGTTCTTGTTCTAAGTTTCTTTTGGCCGCCAGTGTAGATCCTCTTTATTTTTTTCTCTCTGGATATTAGAAACATTGCTTCTTGTGATAAAATCAGCCCTTAAGTAATGCTTGTAATATAATGGGATTCACCAGGCCATCTCTCAAATTCAACTTAAGAATAATTACTTCTTTAGTTTCACAGAATAATATGTTGGAGATTTGAGATCCTTTATTTGATACTTATCATAGGAAGCTGATCGCATATGGTGCTGTATGTCTTGGGTTGAACAAAGATGTCTTCCCCCCTCTCCCCTTTTGTTTTGGTTCACTATTTTTGAAGTTATGCATTATTGTGCTCCAAAGCATTTTCATTTTTTTTAATCTCTCAAATAGATGTGCGGAGAAGCTTCATTACAAAAGGCGGAAAGAGAAGGAGCTAGAAGAAAAAAGAGAGCAAGAAGAAAACAAAAGAAAGAGGTGCCAACCCAATGCTATAGTCGTTTTTACTTTAGAATCTATATGTACTGTTAAAGTACCTGTAGCTTAATCAGTCTATTCCAGGAATCGTTCGAGGAGGGATGATGAAACAGATATCGAGTATGAAGAGGCCAAAGAGAGGAGAAAAGGTCTGGACCTGCCTCTGATTATACTTCAATGTTACATATAGCTCCTAAGCACATGCCCGCATTTTTCATGATGACGTTATTGTGCTCATTTCTGTTCACATTGGTATGTTTTATTTAGTCTTTTTGTTTTTAGCTTTTCGTTCATGGTAGGATCAGGACTCCAATTCTTAAATCCTGCTGTTTGGCGACTTATAATTGGATTTGTGATTAGGCACAATAGTTCCATGAATAAGAGATGTAGAACACCTTAACTTTTAGGGGTTAAGACCATGATTACAATCTAAGAGGATTTTTTTTTTTTTGATAAGTAAGAAGAGAATTTTATAAAAAGCATAAAGGCGTCCCTAAGCATACATGAAGTATACAAAAGGATACCAAAACAGGAAAGAGAGGCAAAGGGGAAAACACCCGAAAAGCCCAAACAGAAGGAAACCCAGAACCCCTACAAAACCAACCCACAAAACCCAGAATCTAAGAGGATTTGATCTTCAAAACTTAAAATCGATTCCATCCATTGGTTGACTGATCACTTCTAGGATTTTGTTGTTTTCTGAATTATTACTGTTTAGTTAAATGGATCTGTGGAAAGGTACAGATATATTGACGGTTACAAGTTTTTACTTTTTGGTGTTGATTAGCAAGAAAGTTTTGCCCCAGTTGCTAGGGTTAACTCTACCCAAAACTTAAGCAGTTTGAGCCAAAACCTTTCATGGAGACATGGATGTGGAAGTTTGCATAAGGTTTCTCCAGGTTTCACATGTTTTGCTAGAACAGATAAGCATGTGTTTTCTTGAAAGAAAAGTTTTTGATCTGTGGAAGCTACAGTATAGCTACCATTTTTTATCCTCTAGTTTATTATTATTTTTTATTTTCCGAAGTGGGAGTAGTCTGAGAAAAGGAGGAAACAAGTTCCTATACGTCATTCTCATTGATGAAAAGCTTTTGGATTTCTCATTCTTGTTAACTAATTAGCAATTATCTTTGTAAGCAACTTCTCTTACTCATCAAAAAAAAAAAAAAAATAAATAAATAAATAAAAAAAATTATCTTTGTAAGCAACTTATTTTTTCATCCCAATATAATATATCACCTAAACTCACAACTCAGAATGCGTGAAGATGTTGATTAGATATATATGATAAAAGTTGCATTTCTGGGTAGCAATTTTCTTCGTAGAGTCAACATTTATTGTTTGCTTACAAATAGAAGTAAAATTAGGGCTGAAATTTTAGAGCCCGCGTGCACCGTATCTTACTTACCTTCATTAAGCTAAACAAGCTTCTATGCATAGGTGGTCTGCTTGTAATTTTGAGCATTACAATTGATTTATAACATAACTCATATTAATTTTGGTTAGCTTGACTTGCTCTAGTGTACACTCTTCCTATCTTTTCCAGCAAGTTCCTTACTGGGTTCTCATGTAGACTGGGGAGCTTACACTCCCCGAATTGTTCTTTGCAGGGAAAAAGGCTTCAATTTCAACCATTGATCAAAAAATTGATGACGATGACAACTTTGATGAGTTTCTTGAGGGAATGTTTCCATGATATTAGCTGAATGACTGCTGCCCCTTATTCAGAGGTACACTCTTCAACGCATGTTTTTCCGTAAGAAATGGATGAAAAGTTAAAGATGTAACCTTAGGCAGCATGAAGATTGTATAGTATTTTGGCATTTCAATTGTGAAGGGAAAAAGAAGCCAAAAATGGAGAGCTTTTTCTTTATTGAGCTTTGCTGGGTACGACTCCACCTTCCTGGCAAAATATTTTCCAACTTATTGGGTGTCATATTTGGAGCATGCTTATACAGGTGCCTGCAACAGTGTGACGGGAAAATGATGCCAAAATGAGTTGCCTTTCCTTAGAAAAGCTTTACTGGATATGACGATGACAACGACAACGACCAACAACAACGACAATAATAGCTTTTGCTAGGGATGTGTTATGCTAGGCAGAAAGGTCTATGTAATATCACATGTCAGTTAATTGGGCTCAAAGCTGGTGTACTATTTCTTTTCCAACACTAGCCCCTTGGCCTGACCCAAAAAGTGGTTTCCCTCGCCACCCATTTTACTCACTTTAGGTCAAAGGGTAGGTGCTACTTGGCCCTAGGGTCATTAGCCGAGTTGGTTTCTTTTAAGTATGTATGATAGCGTAATGTTATACACCACACTTTTATCCATTTCTGTTGATGTGTCACCGTTGATCGGTTCTTGGATTTTATTTTATTTTATTTTTATTTTTTTAACCAGGATTGATCAAAGGCTGATTGAAAGTGTCTTACCAGCAAAATGGGATAAAAGTAAGAAAGAATTTTAGCATTTCTCATGTATGATGACCGGACGAAAATGTTTGATATTGAGGATGTGGAATTCATTTGTACTTGGGTGTTGGTCTGTATGACAATAAACATTCCCATTTTCATTGCCCAATCGTTGCCACTAAATATTGGGCAAAACTAAATAAAGGCTGTTGCTTTGCTGGAGTTGTTTGGCTGAAAAGAAGAGAGTGCAATATGTCACCCTAGTCTACAGGAGAAGCTTTTGTTCTGAATCTTGGCCCGAAAAGTAGTACTTATGTTTACTTTTATTTTCTACTCATCTCCATGCAACTAAGTTTCAAATTCATCATTGGATTTGTGAGACTTAATATAGGTCATACAAATTCAATTGTGGATTTGAAAATGAAATGGGTATGGGGTAAATTTGTATGATTTTTCAACTTTTAGACCTTGTGACTAGTGTTCTTTTGTTTTTTTATTTTCAGAGGAAAACAAAACCTTTTATCATTTTTTTACCCAAAGTCTATACCAGCAAGTCAGCAACTAACCTACAAAAGCAGGCCTGTAGATTGCTCACATTGATATTCTCGTTAAGATGCATTTGATCCCAAACAAGAATTCAATATTCTGGATGCTTTGCACAAAGAGCCATTGGCAAGTGTGTCAAACAACGGATTGTTTCTTCAATTTTTTTTTATAAGAATTTAAATCTTATTAATAAGGTTTACTTCCATGCGATTTGGTGGATTGATGGTCATAAATTTGAGTGACGGACCCAAATTCATTGACTTTGCTAGAAAGAATATAGGGTTTATTTATTTATTAATAAGTAACCTCCTCTTGTTTCAAAAAATATCACAAATGGTATTTGTAAACAAATAAAAGTAATTGGTACTTTCGGCTATTTTTGTCTAAAAACTTGACGGCCCTTCGTGTTAAAAACCTATAAGCGATTGTCACATGTTTCATATGTCACATTAGCATTATTTGAAAATAAAAACAAAAAAACTAGGGCTGAAGACGATGGGTCGGTTCATAAATTTTTCTTTATTTTGCCGCATTTCACTCTATCACAAAAATTTCTCAATTTGCCTTTTTGGGGCTTCGACTCTCGCATAAAGTTCTTCATAGACAAAAATAAACAAACAAATAAAATATAGGGGGTGATCAAGTCACTCTCTTTTGCCAAATGTGGTGACTCAACCACCTCCTAATTTTATTTATTTATTTGTTTAAATAATACTCACATGGCATATGAGATATGGGACTGTTAACATGGCGAACCGTTAAGTTTTTAGATGAAACATAAACGGATCTATATCAAGCATTTATAAGTTGTCCACAAATATTATTTTTGATATACTTCTTAAAACCAAATTGACTATTTGATGTTGAGACAAAATACATCTATTAAAAAAAGTATTTAGAACAACAAATACGAGCAGTGCTACGGAGGAGTAAAATTTCCGGAATCCATCCGAAAATTTTGCTTGTGAGTGACATTTTTGTAATTATATATAATATAATTACAAAAATGCCACTCACAAGCAAAATTTCCGGATGGATTCCGGAAATTTTACTTCATCTAAGCTTTACCCCAACAATTTAAGGCAAACATTCCTTGCCGGGCCGGCTCTGGACAAGATCTAGGGCAGAGACTTTTTGTACCTTTTCGTGGTTTCACCGGGTTCGAGCAGTCTTCTGCCACGTGTCTCTTTCTGGAGCTCCGCAACGCTGTCCAACGACACGTTTACAACTCACGCGGCTGTTGACCTGATGGAGTAATTTTGCGTACTCTTTGCGTGTTAGGTGGCACAGATCTTGGCTGCTACCCGTGATGACGACAACCAAAAAGCCGTACTCTGACGGCTCAGCGCCGTTATCTCTCTGTTAGCTTGCCAGCTGTGGTTGGCGAGTGGAGGAGTAATTATTATGGAACGTGGCGACATTTCAGTGGTTGAAATCCATTGGGGTCAATGGTGCTGACACGAATGAATTAAATACAAGTGTCAGGCTGGCGAACGTGCAGAGCTTTAAAAAGATAAAACTAATAATTGATTTCTTTTTTGATTTTGAACTAAACGATAGAATAATAAAGGTTTACCTGTTGTTTCTTTTTTCTTTTTTCTTTTTCTTTTCTTTTTATTTTTTATTTTTTTATCTTGGTCGTAAGAGAAGATAAGGTTTTTTTTTTTTTTTTTTTTTATTTTAATTGAGTTAAGTTGAAAAATAGTGCTTAAAAAACCACGTCCAAGGAACTAGCTGTTGTGCATTGAAGATCATTAAAAATAAAATAATAATAATAATAAAAAAATTACTATGTGGTGGAAAGACAATGCATAGAAGAAAGCAAAAGGCCACTTTTTTATTTTATTTATTTATTTTTTTTTTCTAACAAAGCATCTACGAAAAGCCAACACTTTTCCCCTTCCCACCCACAGGCAATTCACATATATAATGCTCTCAATTTCACAGTTTTGTGTTATCTCCAAGGGCCACTTTCTTGCATATAGTTTCTTTATTTACAGAAACTTTTTTATATTCAAGACTATTGGTATTAAAGAAATTATGCAATGATTTCAAATTATGAAAACTCCTTGAGAACAATTGAATAAACTAACACCCGGCGTGAAAAAATAAATTTATACATTTTAAACAATAGTTGAATTTTGTTGAATTGATAATGTATATCATTGGTTATATTCTATTTTTTTTGTCTAATTTCTTTTTATAATCTTGCCTTCTCTAAACCAAAATTATGGCTCTGACATTGATAGTAATCTATAAGATTTAGATATTTTTCATTCTCTAGATTGTAAGGGATTGGGATTCCCTACAATTGAATTCCTTTTATTACTCTTGCTCCTTTTTTGAGTAGGGGTTATGATAGCATGATAGAGGCTCTCATGCCCAAACAAGGAAGCCCCTTTTCACAGCTTCCTAGCCTTCCTTACAATTTTCTTTGCTCCTTTTTCTTTAGAAAGAGAATTATAAGAAATTTGTGTTCGAATGTCGGTCTATTGCTTGCAGTAACAAGTGAGTAGGGCCTTGTATTAATAATCATGAGGCCAATGTGACTATATATCATCTTAAATTCTTATTTCAAAAAAATAAAAATACATCAATCTAAGAGATTTAAGGCTCATTGCTACCAAAGGAACCAAGTGAAAGAACTAACATTCGTAAGGCTAATGGATGTAATAGTCTCAATTAATTATTAGATTTTTTTTTTATTTTTTTAAATAAGGACCGATCAAAATGTTAGTCGGAACTGACACATCAACATTATAGTGTTAAAAAATATATCCTACATATAATTGTAATTTGATACGGTAGAAGAATATATAAGATTGTACAGTTTGATATGGTAGAAGTTTCAATCAACTATTAAGATTGTATTCAATTATGATTTGATTATAATAAATTACAATCAAACAGTACAATCTTATATATTCTTTTTCCATATCCAATCACAATTATATGAAGAACATATTCTCTAACATGTAGGATAGTCGTGGAATACAAATGTGATTTATAGCATTACTCAACTAACATTTTAAGTTTCAAAAATGTTCAAAATATGTAATAGTTAACATCAAGCCAAAATCAATATACAAGGCCAAAGTGGCCAAAAGAGATTGAAATTTTAGCGAAATGAAACAAGAAGAATATTATATATAACAATTTAAAAAATGCTAGAAACCACATATTTATTCCACTTTATTGATGTAGCACTATCAATCAACACTCCTTAAAAAGAAACAAATTTAAGAATTGATTAATAGCCTCACTCATAAGTCATAGAATTGCTCAAGACTGGCAAATCTCTTATACTATCTATAATATCATTGACTCTATTTCTATCGATTCTTCGTGGTCAGGCCGAAAAGTCAACAAAGGTGTAAACTTCTGTACTCACTACATGCCGCAACCAAATTTAAAACTGGCAACATTCTCATCGATCCTTCCCCTATCCCCTCAATCCCGATAGTCGGCGGAAAGGAGGCCTTCCTTAATTTATGCTAATCTCAGTAACTAGCTTATTGTAATTTTCATTTATGTTAAGCCTAGAGCTTCGCTTTGATTTTAGTTTGTAATTTCTTTTCAAGAATATATATAAAATCTATTGTCATGATAGCCAATACAAAATATTTTGACCGTTTCAATGAAGACAACCAAAGTGAACAGCATAGGATTTTGTCCACATTGGCCCTACCCTTTTACCTGCCTTTGTAGGTGTTTTGTCTTGTTTTGTTTTAAATTTGGTGTGGAAAGTGACAAGAGGATTCTAGTCTAACATTGTAAGCAACAAGACCCTTCTTTATCCCTCTTACCTAGGATCCAAATGACATTCTTAGGCATTTACAAATAAAAAAATTATATTAAAGTAATTAAAAGTTTTTAAAGGATAACTATTAACGTACTTGTCATGGTGACGATAAAGTCTATCTAAATTAATTTAATAACTTATATAACATATGCGTTACAAACATCACTAAAAAGTTAAGTATTGTTTATTACACTTCCGACAGTCATCCCACTTCCATATCTCAAGTATTCATTAGGCCTTGGGATTAATTATGGCTAAAAATAATGTTACATATTACACATTTATCTTATTGAATTGATATGACAGTGTCAATCAGCTATCGTTTAAAAATAAAAAAAAATAAACAGCTGATAGACACTGCCGTGTTAGCCCATTGAAATGAGAGTGGAGTATTTAACAGTATTATTTTTTTAAATGCACGTGAGAATCACGTGCCTTGAGCCCTGTTAATCATATTGAATAAAGTAATGCTATAAATTACATTTTTATCTCATAACTATTATACAACGCTGATATATCAGTCTTAATTAACTTTTTGATTTTTTTTTTTTTTTTAACAATAATTGACCAAAGTGTTGGTTAGGACTTCGCGCCCGCATTTTCTAATAATTTTGAGATAAATAGAATGGATTCTAAGAGTTTTCTTTAACCCAGTTTAGAAGAAAACTTTATCCGGTGTTTTTTTTTTTTTTTTTTTTCTATGATTGACATTATATGACTTTAGACTGATTCAACCCTATCATATCAACAAAGGCATAAAGATAATTTAGGTTAAAGAAGCTAGGAATCTAATTCGACAATTCTTTAATCAATAATGTTACCAATAAACTTAGTTTTTATTATTTATATTTTTATATTCAAATGGGTACCAGGAGTGGTTTGGATACTCAAATTCGCTTATATACATTTACAGGTTGATGACTTTATCGTTGCACCAGCCAATAATCTCACAATTTGACTTGTCCTTTTTTTTTTTTTTTTTTTTTTTTTTTTTTTTTTTAATAAAAAAAGAAACACTTTACCTTTAAAATTAGTGAATATATATGCTGCTATGGACGAACTTAGGAATAATTTTGTTGTTAATGAGAAAAAGAAAAAAAATGATAATGTTAAAAATTAGCAAGTAGTATATGTGTATACTACAAATAGGATTATTCTGAACCATACATTATCTAGACTCTCACATCATGTTAATAAAAAATAATCAATATTACGCCTGTTGGGGATGGACTAGTAAGTCCGCGTGGCCCACACGCGAAGCCTAAAATTAGCCCGTTAGCCCGAGTGTATTCCACACTTGTATAAGGGAATCAATTCCCACATTATTATCGTATTACCCGAATATTGAATAGCAACATGGGCTATGGTTTATGACACATCTCTAATTTAAACGATAAAATGTGTTTCAATCAAGGTAAACGTGGGACGAATCACATATGAAAGATGGATTATGGTATAAAAGTCGACAAAAAACGGTTGCAAATAGGCTACTATTAAAGGTAACTCGCAGTAAAGTAAAATAAACTTTTTGCCCCCATACAATATTCCACACCTAAACGTTTTTCTACTTACATTCTCAAAACATTTCGATGGCTTAAACATTAGAATTATCCTCCATCGGTATCATCCAGCAGGCTCCATTGCTTATCATTTTTGTATTTTGCAAGCACAAATTATTATTCTAACACGTTGTAAGAGCACATTAACCACTATTATAATATATAGAAGGTCATGCAATTTAATCATAATTAATGATATGGAAATAAATAACCAAAAGCTCACTTAATTAAAAAGTTGTAAACATTAAACAGCTGCTCCATAGGCTTATATGCCCATTATGAGACAAAAAAATTAGAAAACATCACCAAGACTACCTCTAAAAAGTTATTCCACAAAAAAGGGTCACAAAACCTCAAAACAAAGTATAACATAGCTTTAAAAAAAGAATAAAAAAAAGGAGAAGAAAACATTTTAGAGACTTTCTCTTAAAAAAAAAAAAAAAAATTCATGGTAAGGAGCTTAATTCAACAAATAGAATTGTATAATGCTCGTAATGATAGTTAGAGTTTTCTCGTATTGAGTATATTTAGCATGGGTTCACCTGAAACGGTGATATGACTTTTCTTTATAGAGTATTCACTGATAAATTTTGGTCTTAGTAGAATTTTGAGCTGTTTGAATTTAAGTTAGACTGAAATCATGGAATAGTAATCTTTTGTACTACCTTATTGACATTCTTTGTTTTATCCATTTGTGATGACCTTTGTGGTTTGGCCGAGACTTGCAGTTTGAGTTTTATCTTCTTAATCCGAGTCTTAGCCTCAAAAATTCTTTTTTTTTTTTTTTTTTCAACCCGAATTCGTCCGTGTATATATTATCTATCATGATTTATTTATTATTTAATAAAAAGACACCTTAATTCTAAAAAGTAACAAAATTAAGGGCAAAAGAGAAGGGAGGTGCCAATTATGCAATTTACCCTAATAATAAATATCTAGTAGAAAAATAAAGGGAAGAAATATATAAATAAAGGGCTATTTTCGTCCGGCCACCCCACTTTCTATACCTTATATAGACATGAATGTCATGAATAGCTTTGAAAACAAGTTTTGTTTTTTTCTTCCTTAAACGGAGACAGAGGGCGACTTTTGTGTTAACAGCGAAACAAATTCTGATAAACATTTCTTGGAAACCTTTGAAAAGACTTTTCTTTTGGTTGTAAATATAATTTAATTTTATTCTCCTTATCCGTCACCTTCCACTGTCTGTCTTTGAGGTTGCACAGAGAGAGACACGGAGAGAGAGAGAGAGAAAGAGAAGAGAGACTCAGTCCGATGAGCTTCGACTCGTGAAAAACAGAAGCATCTTTGGTGATCGCACCCAACAGTAAGCTCTCTCGCCCAATATTTCCTCTCATTATCTCTTCGAATTTCCATGCACTTTCTGGACTTCGATTCAAAAGTTCGATCAGAATTCTTGCTTTTTTTCTTTTTTTGGCTGTAAATTCTTTTGTTGGCCTCTGTTTTGTTGTTGAGAAAACCGATGAAAAGAAGAGAAAAGTTTGAGTCTTTTAGGCTTGGAAATGAAAAGGGTGGTCAAAATTCCAGAACTTTATCTTAAAAAGTTTTTAATTTTTTTTTTTTTAAAATTTTTTACTCATCAAAAAAAAAAGTTTTAAATTTTTTGTTTTTCTGAGTATGTACTTGTTATATATTGTGGGAGACGAAGTTGCGTGTGGATGTAGCAGAATTTGGAGTGGAAACAGATATACCCAGATGAGAAATTCTGGTTTATTATAGCTAAATAGTCGTATTAAGCTGAGTTGAGTGGATAGCCTTGAATCTTCCAAAATTTGTCTGATTTCTTCTCAATTTTTCAGCTCCCAAACAAGAGCAACAGTTTAGTGTACTCCTTTGTGTCGTAATATTTTTCTTTATTTTGTTGAGCATGTATGTTCTCTTTTTGCTTACAACGTAGAGTCCAAAACTTGCCCAAGATATATATATATATTTTTTTCTTTTGGTTTATTTTGGAAAGAATCAAACTTTATTTCGTTTCATTTCATTTATTTTTTTTTGGGTTGAAAGAGGAAGTTGTGAATGATGCCGGCAAAGCCTGGAAATGAGGCTGAACGGTTAGAACATGGTGGGCAGACTGTGTTGCAGTCGACCGCTTACTCCCAACCCTGGTGGCGTGGCATGGAGAACAATGGGTCCTTTGGGGAAAATGCTTCGAAATCATCTTCAATTGAACACCTAAATGGTTCTGTTAGGAATGGAGCTATACAGTCGAAAGCAAATGGTCTGCCGGATGATGGAGCCAAATTTAACAAAGAAACTCGGGGAACTGTAGCATCACAATCTGGTAGTTATCATTTGAGCTGTCCTCTCTTAATTGAATTGTCATGTGAAGATATTCTTATAATTTTCTGTGTATGTGTGCACACTCGCGTTTACCATCTATCGGATGTAATGAACTATATGGTGTTTGAACTTGAAAAACTGTTTCTCTATATCCAAATGGTTGGTAAATGGTAATTGCCACCGGAAGAAGATAGAAAGCTTACTGCTTTGTAATTTAATAAAAACATATCCATTTTTTTTAAATTTTTTTTTTTTCCTGACAGACTTTGTAATTTAACAAAAACAAAAGCTTTCTACTGAAAGAAGAAGAGAAATTTAGCTTTAGGTGGAAGATCTCTTATTGCTGAAAGGAAGAGGAGAAAAAAGATAGAAATATGCTCCTAATTAATGAACAACAAAATTATCTTGTTTTCTAAAATTTGCGATGAGTTCCCTTATGGTGGCTTGCATTTAGTCTGGATCGGCCATAAAGATAGCCAAATGGAAATTCGTGGAAGTTTAATGGGCTGACTATTGAGAACATTGAAAATCTCAATAAGATGGATTTTTTCCTAGACAAAGGGGAAAACATTTGGTGTAATGTGGATAGCACGGGAGTTACTCCTCCTAATTTGTTAAATTATTCTGTATATATGTATATATAGGCATCTATATGATTATTGTTCTTGAATTGAAATTTCGCAAGATTGTGATCTTGTTCTCTGGTATTTAAGGGCATGTAGTTTTTTTTTCCTCTTTTTCTCTCTTCTGTTTTTCTTTCAGCTGGTGCAATGTGAAGCTGACTGTCGCAGCAAGCAGACCAAGAAATTGAGAGTCCTATTTTTGTGCTTTGTTTTTCGGGAGTAAGTTCAAAGAGGTGCAAATGTGGGCCATCTTTGAACAAAAATCATCAGTTGCTGATGACGATTCTATTCCCAATTTCACCTTGTTGCCATGACTGCCATCTTTTTCTATGACTCTGAAGTTTCTCATAGATGGAATACAGGGCTCTTAGGCTCTTAGCATTTAAGGGTCTTCCAATGTCCAAACATAGTGGTTCAGTCCTACTGTAAAATTCCAACAGCTCTCTTCTATCATTTTCCTATTATTTGCCCCATGATCCACTGACTCTGTCATCCCCAAGTTGCATGTCCAAATTTCTTCTCCCTGAAACTCTACTGGAATTCTGCTAGGAACATGCATCAACCTAACCCACTAGATATTCCCAAACAGGGGGAAAAATGTAGGTCCACAGATACCTGTGATTTAAGATATATTAACTTTAAAAATGCAATGCAATAGATTATACCAAAATTTGCATGGAACATTTCTTCTATGTTAAAATCTGATGCCTTAATTTCTTTAAAGTTTTAGCTCAATATTCTGATTTAGTGTAATGTTATCTTCTTCTTACGGTTGTGATGAATTCCTGCTATATGATCACGCATGTTCACACATGCAGAGTATCATATTGATCTTCAAGTTTCATTTAATATCAGATGTGAATATTGGGCAAGAGCACCAACATTTTAACCATGTTCCATCCTTGACACCTAAAATGGGCAAACACCTTGATCCAAACTCCCAGATGGAACTTATTGGTCACTCAATTGTAAGACCTGCTCATCTCTCTCTCTCTCTCTCTCAATATCATCAGAGGCACACACATTTAGATGTTTAATTAATAATCTGGGACTTCACATATTTTTTTTTGGGATAAAGAATAAGATGCACTATTTTTCCTCAATTTTTGCAGGTATTGACATCATATCCGTATTCAGATCCACAGTATGGAGGAATGTTGGCTTCTTATGGGCCCCAAGCTATGGTATGCAATCTGCAGTCCAGTGTATGTACTATGTAAGGGAGCTTGAAGGACAGTAGTATTAATGTTTTTTATCGAACATGCTTTTTCATAGAAAATGCATTAGCTTGTTTCTCAAAGAGGGGAGCTTTTCATTGCCCTGTTTAGGATGAATTTATGTCACTTGTGCATATATATATATATATATATAGATATATATAAATTGTGCATACTTCTTCAGAAAACATATATTATTTGAGTAGGTGCTCTGATGTATCTCTTCCCTTCCCCTTGTAATTGCTTAGAAAAAAAAAAGGGTGGTCTTATGTATCTTTGTTGAACAACATTTAATTCATTCCAAAATTAAGTACTGGAAATCATGAAAATTGATGTAATCACTCACTTCAATGAAAACTGATTACCAATCCTATTATATTTAAGATCCTCTTGATAAAAGATTATGCATTGATGATTTCTGCGTACACTTTTATAAGAAACTCAATCTCCATGTTTAGTGGCTATTGTGCTTAGTGTTTGGAGTAGTTCTTTTTAATGTACTGTATTGGGACACTACAATCTTCTGACAATACCTCGTTTGATGCCAGTTACCTCCCCAGTTATTTGGAATGCATCATGCTAGAATGCCTTTACCTCTTGAAATGGAAGAGGAACCTGTCTATGTAAACGCAAAACAATATCATGGTATTCTGAGGCGAAGACAGTCGCGTGCTAAGGCTGAGCTTGAGAAGAAAGCGATAAAAGTTCGAAAGGTAAAATTAATGTTTATAATGTTTTTCTTCCCTGGCTGTGCTACTGTGTGGGATGACAAAAAAGTAGAAGGTATAATATATATATATATATATATTTTTTTTTGTAAGTTGAAGGCATAATATTGATTAGTCATCATAGAGAGAAAAAATGCATTGTATGTGTCTGCTTTTGGTTAAAGTTCTTTTTTCTTCAGTTTAAGATCTTCATTCTTGGCAAGTTTCCTTCTAGTTTTTGTAGCTTCATGTGGCCCTCTTGCAAACAGAAATTAAAACTTCAAGTGCATGTGTACATGTGCTGGCAGTTTCCGTGATAGGTTTCATAGATTGGTTGGTGCCCTTGCAGAGGGGAGCCACTAGGAATTACTCGTGTGTGTGTGTGTGTGTTTTCCTCTTTGAATAACAGATTTCTTAATGCTCGCTTCATTCATTAACTAGGTATTAGCAAGTATGGTCTTGGAAATAAGGGAAAATAGTTTGTTTTTATATATATTTATATGACTTTTGAAGATTTAGAATGACCCGGAAGGATTCTTGACATTGCATGACTGTTTCATGTGCCAGCCATATCTCCACGAGTCTCGACACCAACATGCCATGAGAAGGGCAAGAGGTTGTGGGGGGCGCTTTCTTAATACAAAAAAGCTTGATAATGTTGCCAATCCCACTTCAGAAGAAGGCATGAACATGGGTGCTAACCCTTCAACCCAACGGATCAGTTCATCTGGTACTGAATGCTTGCCCACCAATGGCAATGGGAATCTGAAGTCCTCATGTAATCAGCAAGAAGGATCATGGTCCGTAGTTCACAACGTGCATGAAGCACGCAATTTGTCCAATGGTAACGGAAATGGCCATGGTCTGTCGGCGACTTACCATTCCCTGTTTAGTGATGTTAAGGAGGGGGGATGCTACTTGGGTCAGCAGAGGGAGAGTATGCAGGCAAAGGGGGTCACACACGGGGTGCGCCCCATTAAATGAAATTCGCTGAAGGTGGGTGCTTCCAGAATTGCTTTACCAGTTCAGTACTAACGACTCTTTGATATTCAATGTAATGGTTTAGTTGGGAATGTTTGTGTCTCATGAGAGGCTTCTGTTATGCAGGTGAACCTGAAGGCGGTTGCCCCTTCCAGCTTGGACAGAAACCCTCCTTGTGTTGTGTTTCTCAGGCAATTCATTCTTGGCTTAAATCTAGGTTACTTGTCTTTATTGGGGTGAGATGGAGGAGACAAATATGTGGTGGACTCGCTGCTGTGATCTTTCTGCAGTTCATACATTTCCCTTCCATTCAACCCTAGTGTAAAAAAGAGAGAAAGTTCTAACTTGTCATGTAAGAAATACTTATGAATGTGTAAAACTTTAACAATCTAGGTATGAGGGTTCCAGAATCGTGAAAACGTACTTGTTTATGAGAAACGGTTTGCTTCTACAATAATAGTGTTAAATGTTGACAATGTTGAGAGTTGTTCTCTGGGTCATTGTATATTTTATGTGGCGTTTGTCTCTATTGGTACTATTGAAGCATATTCGTCGGAAACTGCCGGGACCAGTGGAGCCTCCGATGAGGCTCCACTTAAGTCAGTAACTGATTCTCTAAAAGAGAACTGAATGGAGAGAGTGAAGGATGTGTGCCCTTTCTTTTATAGGAGGCTCCATAGAGGTGAGGTGGTTACTTGGGTGCTTGCCACTTGGCGAGCTTATAGCTCTCTGATTATTTTTAGTTCCGCCCAACGAATACACCTCGTCGATCTCCCGCTCCAGCTCCCGTCGCGGAGTGGTCCAAGAAATTAAAAATGAAAAAAAAATCAAGTCCTATAATTTCTTGACGGGTGGTAAGTGATGCAGTCCAGACAGAAGGACCGCGGAAAGTAAGGGTACATTGAGGGGAATGAGGCGGTGAATGAAGATCAACTTTTTCATAATTCCGAGGATGAGTTTGTTCATGGTTATCATCGTTTGGTTAATGGCTGCTGAGTTGAGTGAGTTCAGTAGTCGACCATTGAGTTTGTCGGCCTAAACGAGCAAAAACCATATCCAACACATTTGTATGACATCAACCAACATTGCCGTAACACTTAACCGACAATTTGGTATGTGGGTGTGTTGTGTCATGCTGATTCAGAGAAGCATTTGAAGGATCAAGTCGGCCGTACAGTATTGTGCATTTGGAATAGTAACTGAAAAGCAGTTCCAATCACTTGGTTTAAGGAAAACAGTGTTAGCCTTTGTCGGCAAAAATAATTACTTATTTTACCCAAGAAGTGAAAATATGGATAAACTTTACTTTTTTGAGGATGTTTCAATACTTTCGTAATCGTGTCTACGTGCACAGTATAAAGCCCAATTGAGTACAATGAAATGTGACTTATTTATAGTTAAATGAGGCCATAAATATAATAATTACATAATCAATATGTAACTTATGAGAATTACGAGAGTTACGTAATCATGATGTAACATATGAGAATTATGAGAGTAATGAATGACAATAACATAATTAATATGTAATGTATAAAAATTATGAGAGTAAATAATACATTAACATTAATGCCACTCTTCTGCGAGGACACCAAAATATCCAAAGTACTTTTTTTTTTTTATAATTTTTTTGTTTTTTTTTTCAAAGTTTGCTCAACGGCTTACCCATAGCCAATTGTGGGTGTGTTCCGTGTATTTTTTTTTTTAATTATTTAATTTGGATATATTTTTTTTTAAAATAAGTTTTACAAGAATATGATGGCATTTTATCTATTAACCGTTTGATTTAACCCTAAATGATAACGGTATGGGTGACATTGCAAACTTTTAAAACATAACAACTTGATATTGCAACTTTTTAAACTTTAAGAGTACAATTGCAAAAGTGCCGAAATATCAGGGTAAGTAAAGTTTTCCCTTAAAATAACTTGGGAAAACTTCACTTACTTTAGTAACTATCAAGCAATTTTTAATGTTTCTCCTAAACTTCTGAGTTTTTTTGTTAAATCTTAATGAAGGAAAAAAATAAGCAAAATGTCCATTTATAAAATAAAAAAAATTCAAAAAAATAAAAGAAAGTGAAAAAAGTACCAAAAAAAAGAGACAATTTTCCTCAAAATTGGAGGAAGTATCTCCAAGGCTCCAACCTAGTCTATAAAAATATCATGTGTCATTTTACATGTGATAATCACATTTTTTTTTTTTTAATTGCATCGGTAAAGTTGGAAGAGAAAATTAATTTTTAATAAAATTTCTTTTAACTCTGTCATTGCAATTAAAAAAAACATGTGCTTCTTAAATGTAAAATTATACATAACATTTGTATAGTTCAAAGGAAATTTTTTGTTAAAAAAAGGGTTAAATTTAAAAAAGCCTCATGAACTAACAACCGATTTTAGAATAGCTCCCTGAATTTTCAAGTGTGTTAAAGTGACTCATCAAACTACCACCGCGTTTCAAAAATGTCATTTTTTTCTTTTCGAAAAAACCCTTATCCCCTAAAATAAATAAATAAATAAAACTGTTTTTTAAACAAAAAATTAAGTTTTCTTATTTATTTATTTTTTTCCCTTCTTTCGGATAATGCAAAATCAATATCTGTAATTGGCTTAAATCATAAATCACTCTCTGCGGTATACAAATAATTCAGAGGTTATCCGGGTAGGATAAAATAACAATTTAGTCCCTGTAGTCAAAACACTTGACAGATTTCGTTAATGTCCATGTCAGCACTAATAAAATGATGACTGTTAGTAAAAAAAAGAAGGAAAAATGCAAAACTAGTTCTTGTGGTTTACTTGCTTTACAATTAACTTTATAGGATCAAAATAAATTCAGAGGTTCCTATGGTATGCCAAAAATACAAATCATTCATTCCAATCAAATTCTGTTAAAAAATTTGACAGATTCTGTTAGGTTCTACGTCAGTGCCAATAAGATGGCGGCATGTGTCACTATTAATAAATAAATACAATATATTAAAATAAAAATATTATTATTATTTTTTTAAAAAAAAAAGAAAAAAAAAAAGAAAAAGGGTGGCTGCTGGTTGGGCAGCTGCGGCAAGCCGCTCCCGCCCCTTTCCTTATTTCAATTTTTTTTTAAATTAAATAATTTTCATTTTTAAAGTTTTTAATTTCTTCAACTTTTTATATTTCTTTTTGGTTTAAAAAAATAGTTTATTATTATTATTAATTTTTTTTTTTGTTTTTGTTTTTTAGAGGATAATGGTATTATTGGAAAAAGCGGCATTTTTGGAACATGATAATAGTTTAATGGGTCACTTTAACACACTTAAAAATTCAAAGAGCTGTTCTAAAATCGGCTCTTAGTTTGGAGTCTTTTTTATATTTAACAAAAGAACAAAAAAAAAAAAAAAAAAAAAAAAAGAAGAAAAAAAAGGAGAAAGAAGTAAAAAGAAAAGTTAGAAAACAAAGACTCCTCATGCTCTCTTGTGACACAGTTTTAAGCCGCAACAAAACCCTACGCTGCGCCGCAGAGGGACAACTGCCCTCACACTTTCGCGGCTCACAGACCCAATAATACTCTCTCTCTCTCTCTCTCTCTCTCTCTCTCTCTTCATATATATGCATCGGCGTAGTGATTGTGGCTTAGATGCTAAAGATTATGACTTTATTTTGATTTCTATGATTTATGATATCCCAGTGAGGAAAAGTTTAGTAATCTAATATGGGTGCATGGAATTCATAGCAGGAAGACACATGGGGCTCCCTTTGGCAGGCTGATTTGCAGAGGTTGAGGAACCATGGTTTCATGCCCTGCCCAGGTTGAGACTAGGCATTCTGAGGGATCTTTTTGTTTACTGTGCTTGCTGATCTGGGTTCACTTGAGGCTTTCTTTTCTTAAACAACTTTGCCTAGAAATTTTATATGGAGATATGGTTATGCCGGTATAAGCTGCTGGTATATGTATATATGAAATGTTGTTCCAGCCATTTCAAGTCACTACAGTGCAGATGTGATTTATAACCATTTTATAAGAAAAAAACATTGTTTTAACAAGTTTGTTTGTTAATGTGTTTTAATTTGATTTATATCTAAGATTCCATAAGAACATGTTGAAGTGGGAGGAATGGTTTTCTTTTAACGCTGAAAATGAAGGTGAATCTTTTCTTAATCTTAGAGCATCTCTAGTCGGAGTAACCAAAATAACTATTGTAAAAGTAAAAATTTCTATTTAACTACTCATTTTTTTATATACACTTCCACATATTTTCTGTTTTACTCTATATTTTCATTGAATATTATTTTGTGTGGGAGAGAGTGAAAGAAAGAGGGAAAGAGAGAGAGTGAAAGAAGAAAAGGGAGAGAGATAAAATAATAAAATACTTTTTGTAGTGTGAATAGTAAATAGACCGAAAAACCTATTTACTGTACACATTATAAGAAAAAAATATTAAAAGTTACTACTCTGCTTGACAAAAAAAATAGCTCATAGTAGTCAAATTTGGCTATTATGGGTCGTTTGCCTATTATGCCTGAAACTTATGAGTTATAAATGCCCTAAGTCATCTTCATTCTCTAGCCAAACTTGAGAATGGTGAATATCCCCAGCTGGTGGCTTCATCCCCTAGGGCTTATGCTCTACATGGACTGCTACTAAAAAATTGTAATAAGGTTCTATTGAATGAATTGCCAACTAGAATACATAAGCTCGAAATTCAATGATTCGATGCACTAGAGTCCCTTTCCTGGGGTGCCCAACCCTCTACATTAAAAACCCTAACCATCGAAAGTTGTAGGAGTTAGAGCTCTTAACATACCTAGACTATTCATTTCTTGTAGGGGTATAATTTCGGGCCGGTTATAACCAGCCAGGAAACCATAATCGGGCACCTGGAGTCGGAGCTGGAACCGGTTATTCAATTCTTAGAAACCTAGTTATAATCAGGTAACCGACTTCGGGTGTGTGTGTCTATATATATATATTAAAAAATATAAAATTACCCTACTTGAAGGAGAATTGTGGCTCAAGGGGAAGGATTCTGTTCTCTCTCTCTATTGTTGTTGATATCATGCTTCAAATTGCAAGGGGCATGGAGTATCTCCACTCTAGGAAGATCTTTCTTGGAGATCTGAACCCTTTTAATGTTCTTCTCAAAGCAAGGAACTCCACTTAAGGTTATTTTTTAGCAAAAGTCTCTGGTTTTGGTTTGTCGTCAGTCAAGAGTAGTCCTACTTCTCGAAACTCACCAAAACTAAACACAGAACAAAATTCAACAAACCCATTTATTTGGCATGCGCCATGTGCGATGCAAGCCATGTCAAGCACAACAAAGCTACTGGGGACAATGTTGGACCATTGCTCTCGAAGAAACAAGAATGGTATGTGCAATGTTTTTCGTCTTGGTACTTTTATCTGTCGTGTTGATCTAGAAGCGTTTCTGTAATAAGGGTTTTATTGAGTTCTTTGTTACCGTTAGCTTAACCATGCATCATCACTGTCAGATAGCAAGAATTCATGAATCATTATAAAAATCCTGTTGGATGCACAGACTAGATTTATTCCATTGTACGAGCATGGAGCAGGGTAATCTCAACGGTGTCTGAGGGTATACTCTTTACTTTATAGAATAGATGAGTAAGAGTATACGTATATAAAGTATGAAAAAAAAAATGACAGAAACTTCTGGCTAAGCAAGAGCAGCCAGGAAATGCCTCTGCTTCCAAATACACTGAGAAAGCAAATGTCTACAACTTTGGAATGCTTTGCTTTGAGCTCTTGACGGGGAAAGTTCCTTTTGAAGATGGCCATCTTCAAGGAGAGAAGACGAGTTGAAGTATTAGAGCAGGGGAAAGACCTCTCTTCCTCGATCCCCGGTTCCGGAGCCGGGTAGGATTTTTTAATAATTGGGGACTCCGGAGCCGGTTCTCGGTTTTGGCCAATAACCGGGAATCGGCTCCGGGTTTACACCCCTAATTCCTTAAAGATTTAATGTTGGACCGTTGTGATTCTCTCAAGTCATTTACATTAGATTTATTCTAAAAGCTTTGTTGTCTCCGAATATGTCGTTGTGGGAATCTAGAATCTCTTGCAATTCGAGAACAACATGAACATGATTTACACATCTCCTAGATACATAGAGGCATCAAGGGATGCCCTAATTTTGCATATTTTCCAAAATGAGGATTGTGTGTCCCCAACCTTAAGGAGTTTGGGGTCATCATTGTGAGAGTATGCCGTCACTACTTGACAAGATGCACACACTTCTTCATCTCTTGAGACATTGTCCATATATTAATTGTCCAGAATTTAAGTTGTTTCCTGAATGGAGCTTGCCGTCCAATATGAGATTGATTGGCATCATCGATTGTGAGAGCAAGCCAAGTGGGGTGGGGTTTGCAAAATCTCTTGTCGGTTACAGAATTCACAATTGGTGATGATACTATAGACTAATTAATGGTAAGTAGTAACATTACTCCTTTCAATTTACCTAATAGTGAAGGAAATAATTGTTTCAAATATAGACTAATTAATGGTAGAGAAATATTACATGCATTTTCAATCAAGTGTATACTCCCTTGGTTTCTCACTTTCCAAATCATTCTTGTCACTAGTTCCTAATAGGTAGATGCTGCTATGGTTACGCCTAGGTAGAGTAGTTACAGTTGGTCGTCCCCTCTTACCCTTTTATAGTTAGAAAGAAAAGTGCATACTTCCCTTTTATAATTAGAATGAAAAGTGCGTACTTTCCTGATGTGACAGTAAAAATATCATTGAATTCAAAATCTAATGGTGATTCATTCAAAATTCAATAATAATTTTTTTTGTCACATAAAAAAATATGGACTTGAGAGTCCATGTAACATTTATCTTCTATGAATCTACAGCTGTGATGATTTACAGATTTAATATGTGCCACGGTTTTGCAGAAGCTGTGTAAAGAGCACACTATATGTGAGGATGTTGTCTCTTGTATTAAGGCCTGTACTTTTGCAGGATCTTCTATCAATAATTAAAAATATTTGGAATGCTATATTGTTGTGCAAGTGTGGGGAAAGTGGGGAAAAAGGCAAATAATTGCATCTAAAAGTTTTTTTCTAGTCGTGGGAAGGCTTAGTTTTATCAGAAAGCAAAAGGTACTTTGTTTATCAAAATCTTATGTGAATGACTAAGAGGTTGTTTGGCAAACAATTCTCACTCCCCTTCTATTTTTTTTACTTCTTTTAAAAGAAGTCATTTTTTTTTGTTGTTTTTTTTTTTTACTTTTTATATCACATTAATATTTTTTTTTATTACTATCCAAATAAAAAAATTCACTATAAAATAAAAACTTTTTCACCTTTCTATAAAATAATTTCAAACTTTTTATACTTTATATCATATCGATAACTTTTTACGACTATTCAAACAAATATTCCACAATTACAACCATTTGCCAAAGTGTTTCTCCCTTGCAGGTTGGTTTTGCAAATAACAGCTACCATGGCCAATATATTTGATTAGCTCATAATGATAGCATTGGCAATGATCTTGTTTGTGGGTTGCATGAGTTACCGTTAGTTGGGTAATGCTATATACCGTATTTTTATTATACAACCACCTCACAATGCTGATGTGATAGTTCGAGTCAACCCTTGGATAAATTATTGTTAAAAAAAACAAAAAAAATTCAAGGATAAGTCATGTTACATACCACATTTTTATTCAACAATTATCACACAATATTGACGTGATAGTCTCAATCAACCATTAGATCAATCATTGTTAAAAAAAAAAAATCAATGGTTAGTTGGCATTATCACGTCAACATTGTAAGATAGTCGTAAGATAAAAATGTGGTATGTAACATTACTCTCTGTTTATGCTACTAATGATACCCTTTAAAAGACAAAGATTTCTTCTAAATTGGGTTGAAGGAACTTTCTTCAATCCAATTTATAAGAATCTTATAGGTCCCTTAGCATATAGGAAGTACATGCTTTTTAATAAAATTTCTTCTTTTCACATGCTTAACGAACATATGACATTTTAATAGATTGAGTTGAAGGAATTTCCTCCTCAACCCAATTTGAAGGAAAATCATCGCTCGCTAATAGCTGTTTAGTCTCATTTATCTTTTGCCTACGTAGATTTATGGAAATTTTAATTTTTTTTTCATCATAAATTTATGGAAATTAAGCATGTGATTGGCCATTTAGCCATCCTTCCTCCATTTTTTTTTTCCATTCAAATATCAATCATCAACTTATTACTTATAAAAAAAAAAAAACAAATGTCAACCATCTTTCCTCCATTATAATCGAAGACTACCACCTCAAATCACGTATCTTTCAATTATTTACTCATTTTATTAATTAATTAATTTTCAATTAAGTATAAGAAAATAATAAAAGGACTCTCTCTCTCTCTCTCTCTCTCTCTCATCCTGATGGCATCAAAACACGTGATTCAATAGTCAAAGATGAGTATTCTACTTAAAAAAAAAAAAGAAAAAAGAAAAAAGAAAAAAAGATGAGTATTCTGGAATAAAAGGATGAAAAAAATATAAAAAAAGTCTCTTCAATTATCGGCCATTTTCAATAAAGCCTGACAAAGTAACAGCATGAGTCTGCATGACAGTTTGAAAATTAATTTAAAAAATTAATATTAAAAATGCCAGCTTTTTAGTTTCGTTTGTTTAGTTTTATTTATCCATTTTGATTTCAGTTTTGTAAATTAGTTTTTTTTTTTTTTAACTACACTTTTTGGTTATTATAAAATTATGGTACTTTCACGGAATATGATTCTCTCCATTTCAAATGAAGTGAATGCTATTCAATTTATGGTCAGGATTTAAAGTTAATATATCTAATGGTATACATGATTTCACATTATTTTAAATTTTAAGAAAATACTATCATTAATTTCATGTGTACGGTTAGATGCACCAACTTCAAATCTTGACTTTTCATTTAAAATGGAGTATCCATTAATGAAATTGAGAGGATCCTATTCCTTACTTAAACTATCAATTCTGATCACCACTTTCTGATTTCACACATTTCTCACCAGCCTCACTGTTTTAGGGTTATCACACCTAGTAAATTTCTGGATTTCTACAACCTCTTCTACCATTAATCACATGTTCTTTTTGTATTCTAGCTAGCCCATAAGCTGCCAGCAAAGAAGTGGGGTTGAACGTCCTCCCTAGTCATCTGACTTTCTCCTTGAGACCACTCAAGAAACTACTAAGTTTATAAGCCTCATATTGACTCCTCGATCTATTTGACTAGGCTTCAAATTTACACTTAATTACTAGGACTAAACCTTATCAATAGGGCTTTAACAAAATGTTTGTATAGAGGAAAATGTAAAATTAGTCCTTGTGATTGTATTGATTTGCAATAAATTCTGTAGGGTTTAAGGTTTGTTTGTATTTGTGATTTTAATAAGTACGATTTAAAAATAGTGATTTTCAAATGTACGATTTAAAAACGTGATTTTTAAAATTGCAGTTAATTGTTTGTCAAAATTGCAGTTTAGACTTTAAAATTACAGTTTAGCTTTTAAAATTGTCTTTTTTTTTTTTTTTTTATTTTTTATTTTAAAAAAAAACCAACTTACTTACGATTTGAAAATGTGGATTTTTTTTTCTTATTTTCAAATCATATATAATTATATATATATTAAAATGCAATACCAAATGATTTATTTTTTGTGATTTGGTTTAAAATCGTTATTTTTATCTATGAAATCGCAATAAAACACACATTTACAAAGAAACTAAAAACTTTAGGGAAATGCTACACGTCTCAAATTTTTTCTTCAAAATTTAATTCTAAAATGATGTGTTACAATTTCATCTGATCTAACTTTTTTTGTCATAATTAAGGCTTTAATTTTTTTTTTTTTTTATATATATAAAATGAAATTTAATTATACTATCATTAGCCGGCCAAAAAAATGAAGACTTTGACGTCCCACTTGCAAAATTATTGATGGAGGATTTTATGGTCCTAATTATAATATACAGTACAAGTAATGCCAACTAACCAATGAATTAAAAAAAAAAAATCATTGAGAGAGAGGGTCTTCCACGAAACAAGATAATATAATTCATGTTGATAACCACTTTCCAGGTCCACTTGCACAATTTCCTGAATTCACTCGGTCAAACCTCCAAGTTTAAAAGTCGGTGACTATGAAATTTATTTGGGGTAATTATCTTTTCCCTTCAAAATTATCACTAATTTACACATTTTTCATATATTAAACTATCATTTCTTGCAAAAATATCCCTATATTCGTTAAGATCGTTAAATCAGATGGAACGTGTCTTCAAATAAAAAATACCCTCAAACGGAAAGGCGTCATTGCAAAATTATTGCATTTTTTAGATGTAAAAAAAAAGGATGAAAATACCCTCAAATTAAAAATAAAATAAAATAAAATACAAAACTTAAAAACTAAATTAGAAAGTAAAATTAATTCTCTCCCTCCCCAACTAACCGAAGTTGGCAAATGAGTACAACAAGGTTGTCGGTTGTAATAGGCTGTTTCCGGCTATATATAATGAATAGACTATAGAGAGTTAGAGACCCTGTTGTTTGGTGTCAAGGCAAAAGATTTTGGTCTGCTCGATCTTTGCAATCATCTTCCTTCATTTCCTTTGATCTGCAAAAGAAAGAAAACATGGCCGAGGTTGCCATAGCAGGCATGCTTCTTTCTCCCTTCCTCAAAACGGTTTATGAAAGAGTTGCATCTGGCAAATTCCTTCACTTCTTTCGCGGAAAACTCAGCGACGCACTCCTGAAAAAGTTGAAGATGGCAATGCTGCCGGTGAATGCAGTGCTCGAAGACGCGGAGGACAAGCAGTTCACGAATCCTATTGTGAAACAATGGCTTGATGAGCTGAAAGATGTTATCCATGAAGCAGAGGACGTCTTGGATAGAATTGCTACTAAAGACTTGCAACGCAAGTTGGATGCTGAATTTCAAACCACTGCACTTAAGGTACCAATTAGCCCCATCTCTACTTCTAAATTTGTCAATAAGATAGAAGGAAAGATAAAAGAGGTAGTTGAAAGACTAGAAGAGCTGGCAAAAGATATAGATCGTATAGGCCTGAGAGAAGGTGGGGGAGGGAAACCATTAGAAAGGTTGCCCACAACTTCTTTGGTTGAAGAATCTGATATTTTTGGTAGGCATGATGATAAGAAGGCCATAATTAACTTGTTGCTCTCAGATGATGGTGCATGTGGCAATGGCATGGGTGTGATTGCCATAGTCGGCATGGGAGGAATTGGCAAGACCACCCTTGCTCAGCTTGTATACAATGACAATAGGGTGAAAGATAGTTTTGACCTTAAAGCATGGGTTTATGTTTCGGATGACTTTGACGTGTTCAAGGTAACACAAACAATTCTTGAGGAAATAGGTTCGTCAACTAAGGCGGATAGTAAGAATCTAAATGGGCTTCACGTTACACTAGAGAATAAATTGATTGGGAAGAAGTTTTTACTTGTTTTAGATGATGTTTGGAATAAAAATCTTTCTGCAAATTGGGAGGCCTTAAATAAACCCTTCAAATCTGGGGTACAAGGAAGTAGGATCATTGTAACAACGCGAGATAATGATGTTGCATCAATCATGCACGTTAGTGCAACTGCAACTCGTCGTCTCAAGACGTTACCAGAAAAAGATTGCTGGTCACTATTTGTAAAACATGCATTTCACCATGCTAGCTCTAATGCACAATCACAATTAGAAGCATTAGGTAGACAAATCGTGGAAAAGTGTGATGGCCTTCCTTTAGCCATCAAGGCAATTGGAGATATCTTAAGTTCTAAATTATATGTTGATGAATGGGATGAGGTATTAAGAAGTGAATTATGGGATTCGCTGATTGAGGAGACAAACATCCTTCCTGCCCTAAGATTAAGTTATAAATATCTCCCGTCACATCTAAAGCGGTGCTTTGCATATTGCTCCATATTCCCAAAGAATTATGTTTACACAAAAGACAAATTAGTTTTATTATGGATGGCGGAAGGTTTCTTGGTGCAACCCAAAAATAAAACAATGGAAGAAGTTGGTAATGGTTATTTCATTGCTCTTGTATCAAGATCATTATTCCAACAATCAATTGGTGACAAATATATAATGCATGATCTTGTTAGTGATATAGCAAAATATATATCAGGTCAATTTACTTTAAGGTTTGAGGATGATGGTTCTCAACAAATTGTAAGCAAGACTCGTCATTTGTCGTATTCTTGCACAAAATTTCAAATGAAGAAGTTTGAGACCTTTCATGAGGCCAAGGGGTTGCGCACTGTGCTAGAATTAAATGTGTATGGTGAGGTGATTGATAAGGATGCATCAATTTTCTTTACCAATGTTAAAATTCTTACGGGTGCTTTCTCTATCTCACTATCATGACATAACTGAGTTGCCAGATTCCATTGGCAAAATGATTCATTTACGTTATTTGGATCTTTCTTATACTAAGATTAAAAGGTTGCCTGGTTCCACATGCAAGTTGTGCAATTTGCAAACATTGAGATTATTCCGTTGTGAGAATCTTGCTACCTTGCCAAGAGATTTGCATAAGCTCGTTAATTTACGTCATCTTGAGATTACTGCAACTGGCATAAAGGAGATGCCGATACATTTGGGTAGATTAAAATGTCTTCAGACGTTATCTACATTTATGGTCAGCAAACATAGTGAATATGGCATTCAAGAGCTGAGAAAACTCACAAATCTTCGGGGATCGCTTTCTATTTTGGAGCTACAAAATGTAAGATTTCCTACAGATGCCAAGGACGTAAATTTGAGGGATTGGAAGCACCTTGAGAAGTTGGTATTGGAGTGGAAAGCTGATACAAATGTCTCAGAAAGTCATAAAATTGTACTCGATGGTCTCCAGCCCCATTCAAACTTGAAAAGCCTCGATATCAAAGGCTATGGCGGTAAAAGTTTTCCAGACTGCGTAGGGGATGCTTCATTCTCTAATATAACATCTCTTCGTCTAGAAAACTGTAAATTTTGTTGTAGCTTGCCACCACTTGGACAACTACCCTCTCTACAATACCTCTCTATTGTTGGGTTGGGTGAAGTTGTTACAGTGGGCCCTGAGTTTTATGGCAGTGGATCTTCTTCGATGAAGCCATTTGGAGCCTTGAAAGTTCTAAGCTTTTGGTATATGTGGAAGTGGGAGGAATGGTTTTGTTTTGAGGTTGGAAACGATGGTGGGGCTTTTCCTAATCTTAGGGAGCTTGAAATCCATGAATGCCGTAAGCTAACAAGAGGGTTGCCCGTCCATCTTCCTTCTTTAGTCAAACTTGTGATTCGTGAATGTCCCCAGCTGGTGGCTTCCCTCCCCAGGGCTTCTTCTCAATGTAAACTGATACTCAAAAATTGCAATACTATTCTGTTAAACGAATTGCCAACTGGAAAACAGGAGCTTGGAATTCAACAATTTGATGCACTAGAGCTTTCCATTCTAGGCTGTGGGAGGTTAGAACTCCCAATGCACCTGGGCTATTCATCCCTTGAATATTTGAAGTTGGACCTTTGTGATTCTCTCGAGTCCTTTCCAATATATTTATTCCCAAATCTTCTTCGTCTGCATATCCGGGGCTGTGGGAATTTAAAATCTCTTACAGTTGGAGAACAACATGAACATGATTTACTCCTCTCGGTTTTAATAATCGATGAGTGCCCTGATTTTGCATATTTTCCAAAACAAGGATTCCACGCCCCCAACCTTAAAGCGTTCACCATTATTACTTGTGGAAGTTTGCAGTCACTACATGACAAGATGAACACACTTCTTCCGTCTCTTGAGAAATTGTATGTAGAAGATTGTCCAGAAATTGAGTATTTTCATGAAGGGGCCATGCCTTCCAATCTGAATGAAATTTCCATCTTCAATTGTGAGAAACTATTTGCGAGTCCGATGGGATGGGGTTTGCAAAAACTCCAGTCTTTTAGAAGATTCATAATCTGTGGCAAATATGAAGATGTGGAGTCCTTTCCAGAGGTGGGGTTGCTGCCTACCAGTCTCACCTTTCTTCACATCGATGGTTTTCGAAATTTGAGATCTTTGGACAAGATGGGGCTTCAACACCTCACTGCTCTTAAAGGATTGGACATCCAGAACTGCCCTAAGCTCGAGTGCATGCCAGAAGACGGGCTGCCTGCCTCCCTTTCTTCTCTGCATATCTATAGATGCCCTTTGTTGGAGAAAGAGTGGGAAAGGAAAGGAGAAGAATGGAACAAGATTTCTCATGTCAGGCACAAATGGATTAATTTAGGCACAAAGGTACACTCTCTTCAACCATCTAATTTCTCGATGGAACAGAATGTTTATCCTTCCATTATTTTCGTTTAATTATTATGTTTCTATTTGAACTCATTTGTCTAATTTGTTTAAACAGTATTGTTTGTTGGCACATTTGTGTGAGGTCGACCTGGTATTCCCTCAGCATGCCACTCTTTTATCTATCTCTTAGAGCAGCCAGTAATTATTTGACATCGGTCCTCTCGATCTTGTTCTAAATTTCAACAAATTTGACAACAACAAAAAAACATAATCGCCAACCAAATATTTTGTTTTTTAAGAATTGTTCCTGCCATTTTTGAGATTGGGGTTGGTGATGATGTGACTGTTCTTTATATTTGGAGGGTGAGTTTTTTGAAAAATCCCACAAAGAAAAATTGCCTTGAACTTACACTCTTGGGATGATCTGAGCTAACATTAACATACTTGTTTTCCTTATTTTATTTGAAGAGTTTCTTGAGGGAACATTTGTTCATCTTGATCTAATATGTGCTTATTTTTCTGCTGTCGTTTCTATTGCCTGTGAAATTCAGTTGGAATAACCATCTCGTCTGTGCAACTCCACTGACAGCTCCAAAATGGTGCAACGTCGAGCTGGGTGTCTTTTTTGCTTTGATTACAAGCTCCTCTGCTTCAGCCTGCAGGTGTTCCAGCTGGTGGTTCAAAGGTACGTATATTTTCATTGATCAGCGTCTCTTTGTGCTCTTATGATCAATTTGTGTGATCATTTTTTGCTCTTTGTCCAGGTTTATGTGCACAACTTTATTTTTGGAAGCAGTCAGTGGAGATCCTTCTCAGCTCATAGATGCTTTACTTTTCAATTTTGGCTGTTTAAAGTCTGTTTACTGACCTCTTTTAAGCTGCTGTAATTTTTTTTTTTTTTTTTTTTCCCCCTAGAATTCATTATTAAGCCTAATTTCACCTAGTAACTAAGGAATATGAGACTTAAACATCCATGCACATATCTTATAAACCACTCACTCTCTATGTGGGCTACTTATATCTTATCGTTATGGGACCGGTGTGCTACAGTTGTCACATACAAATAACAAAATTTGAAATTCCAGTTCTGCTCTTGTGCTATGCATACAAAAGCTATCAACTTTGATATAGGTGTGTACAAAAATATTTTGGAAGAGAACTCATCATCTTTTTAAATTCTAAAGTTTATACAAACTATTCTTTCTTTCTTTCTTTTTTTTTTTTTTTGAAAAAGTCAGAATTTCGTTCATAATTAGCATGATAGACTAAGTTGCTCTAACAAAACAATATCACATATACAACTAGAAATTTCTTCTGTCCAGACAATATCTGTGATTTGTTGAATTGCTGTTTTGGTGAATTTGCATCTCTTCTAACATGACAGATGGACCACAATATTATCCTATGGAACACTTCGCATGTGTCCTCCACTATTTGACCATATTTGCTCCAATTGTGGCCAGTGAATTTCACAGCATTCACAACTTAAAACGCGTCACCTTCCAAAATTATTCCTCATATTGTATAGAGATATTTACAAACAGAAAGCCAAAATAGAACTTCAAACTTAGTTTAGGCTTGAGATTGGTGGCAGCTAACCAATGCAAGAGCATGTTTCTCATTTTTAAATGAGACGATGACACGTGGAAATAAAATCATCTGAGAGTCAAAATGTTGCTGCTCACTCATCCAAGAAAATATCCTGTTTACTTTGACGTTACACCAACGTTAGCTTCTTCTCATTTCCAACCAGTCTTATAACCAAGATTCAAGAACCAGAATCTGACGTGACATATTTGTAGTCTTTAGATGATTTTTTTTTTCCACGTTTCATCTAAACTTTTCATTTACTATTGGTCAAGATTTAAAATTGATGCATCCATGGTACACATAATTTCATATTATTTAAACTTTTAAGAGACGTATCAATAATGATTTCATATATACTGTTAGATGCGTTAACTTTAAATCTTGACCTTTCGTTTAATTAAATGAAATAGAAAAGATCTTATCCAGCCTATATTTAGACCTTTCTGGTGAATTTATTGACCAAAACATCATAGCAAATAGAAAAATGGAAAGAATATATGGAGACCTATTCAAAGTCGACCTTGTTTCAGGGCTAGTTCAGTCAGTTTTGTGGTTTACCAAACCACCTTTTAAGTACGAATCACCTGTTAAAAATGTGTCCGGCTAGATGGCCAAATCCAATGAAGAACAAATTCCTATACGCTTGCAATTAAGAAATATCATTGAGATATAACATGTAGAATAGCAGACTGATACCTCTTCCTGATCCCGAGAGGAATTATTATATATATATATATATATATATATATATTTTTCCAGCTAGAAAAGAAGTGCAGAGAAAATATGGGGAAAGTATTATTGAAGAGATATCATACGTATGATTTACATGGATTTGCCTTAAGTTCCAGTTTCTCTTTTTCAAATATATTGTGCAGTTCCTAACAATCTATCAGAGTTTTGCCTGATCTTGAAGTTGGTCCTGTGGACGAAAATCATAAATGTAAATTAGGATCTCCACAATAAAAACTAAGCAAACAGAAAAGCAGAAGCCAAAAAAAGTTGAGGTTGGTCCTGTTTGAAAACCATGAGCATAAATTAGAATCGCCACAATAAATAAGTGAGCAATAGAAAAACAGACGCCAAAAGAGATTGAAATAAAAATAATTTTGGGTTCAAAAATAATAGGAAAAAAAAAAATTAAAGTACCAATAAACAGCATGAGAATGCTCTCATCTAGATCACAAAATAGTTCATTAAAATGCAGCATTATAGGGGGGATACAGTATACGCAGAATGCCACTCAGTTTTCATGGATAGTATTTGGTACCATGAAGTGACTCTGGGTTTATATCTCTCATTAAATGGGTGATTGACCACATAACATCCCAGATATACTTCTCCGTTTCTGCCATCCACTAAAGTTGAGCTATGTCTCTTTCCAACCCTTCATATGTTCTAATCCTACTTTCTATGAGCTGCATGGAGATTTTTATTTTTTGGGTCTCATTCCTGTCTGTCCTAAAGCTTCATTTTTTACAAAGCTCTTAGGATTTCGCTTTGAAGTTAATTTCAACGCTGGAGTGAAAGAGAAATGTAAAGAAAGAAATTATATCCAGAAGCAATTGATGTAACACTGACCTCTGACACAAAGAAGGCATGGAACCCATACGGAACTCTGTGGGGTAACTCAACAACTGCAACAGGATCAGCTGACATTGTTTTTGCATCAATTACATGCACTGATGATTTTCTGCATGATTATAGATGAAAAGTTGAGATCGTATCCTCGTTGTAAAGATATTCAAACTTCAAATATGATTCATTTAGCAACACTCAATAACTATACTATAGCTTCTGAAAGAAAAGGATGGTTGCTAAGACTACAATGACTATAGAGTTCCCTCGCAGTTTGCATATCATTCTTATAGCAATGTTCACTAATTTTTCTCCAGAAATTTGATTTTGTGGAGTGCACAAAAATAACATAAGACAAAGATTTGAGTCAACGCATTGTCCACGATCTAGCTGGAACAACAAAGACCTATTTAGAAATACTAGCTACTAGTTTACTCATAATTTCCATTTAACTATAGCTCCTTTAAGGGGCACTAATAGTTTCCAACTACTATGTTTTGTTCATCTGAATTAAGCATGGTGTAAGGAAAAGCAATATAGAATCCTAAGCAGATGAAAATGAATCAATGCTTTCTCATCCATTATATTCATGGATATTGCCACCTTGGTTAGGCTACACAGCTTCATTCCTTTTGATAATATTGTCAATGACCTAGCTTTCCAGAACTTGGAAACATTGAGGCCTTCAGATTCCTCACGAATCAGGAACAAACATTTGTAAAAAGAGTTCTCTTCTGATGCAATCTATAGAGCCCAAATTTTTAAAATTTGATGCAATCAATGAACCTCTTACAAACACTTTCAAGTTCATATCCTGACTAGCATTTCCTCCATTTAACAAACAAAAACATAAATCATCAAAACATTAAGGGTCAGTAACCAAAGTTGGTCTTACTGGGGTCTTGGGAACGGTGGCTTGAATACAGTCCTATCCTTCACCATTAATCATAAAAAAAATTTGTACATTGTATTGAAAAAGAAAATACATTTGTCAATGGCGTGAGAGAGAAAAGTATTACCCGGATTTCTCGTCATGTACAAAGAATATTAAGTAGCCATCGTCTTCTTCAGAAGTAATGCCAGGCACACGGGGGACAAAAATAGCCTCAGAACCAAATCTGCCAGGTCCCAAGTCATAGATGCCTTCAACATTTCCTCCAACTTCGAGCTTTGTTTTTCCAGTCTCTGGTTCAGCATGCAGATCAAATTTGATAACCCCAGTGACTTTTGCAATGCTGTCAAGTGTGGTTCCAAAAACATATCTTTGTTTCCTGATTACCCACAAAAGCATTAGTACAATGCATATGATAGGAATACATAAGAACGTTTTCTAGTTAATAATTGATTTGACACCCAAGAGAACAACATAAATTAAGCATGGCTGCTAGCAACATTATGAAAGGACGCTGCGAAACAAAAACAAGCTTCAGAATATCTTCAAAAAACCAAAAGATCAGATAAATATGGCCTCTCTATATCGAGCTTCTCTCATCTGCTGCCAGAACCAGTATTCTTGCAATCTTGAACAGATCTACTGACAACTGTCAATCCAAAATCTCCTATCGCTAAAAGTTGAAGGATACCTGCCAGTGTAACTCTCATTCACCCTTGGAAAATCTACAGCAGATGCTGATAATTTCTTCTGTGAAGCTAGACCAGTTTTCATGTTGAACCTCATCTCATAACTGAAAAGAATGGTAACTGTCAGAAATACCTAGGCATGCATAGAGCTTTGCACTTTCATAAAATGGACAAAAAGTTGTCCTACAGCTCGTTGCCGAAGTTTTCAAGCTTTTCTTTGACGGTCCCACTGACCATGTCCAGATCTGGATTCTCAATGCGACAAGTAATCAGAACAACTTCGTCCTCCTCCTCCCAAGCATTGGCTAGTGAAAGGAAGTGACTAAAAGGGTCAGAATGGACATATGAAAAGACAGAATAAACTTTCACTATAGCTTAATCATGAACCAACAGCACTATAAATCGGCAAATCTACAAAGAATGAGATCAGCGAAAGCTCAGTAGAAGGTAATGGATGATCTTGCTCCCCCACGTTGACTTGACCAAAATAGAGGCAATAAAACTAATTCTAGATTTATCAGCAGCGTTGGCTTTATGGAATTATAATAGCATTCACCAATTCATCTTAGATTAACTGCAAATTCATAATACCAGAAATAAACAAGCATAGATTTAAAACTCTTTCCATCAGAAGATTTAAGCACTTGAGAATGACCCCCTTTCTTTTGATATCAGTCAACAAATCAGCGTAAGGATCAATGGGGAAAGAACTGTTAAGGCTTGAAGAAGAAAGAGGAGGCAGCTCAGAAATCAAGGATACAGCCTAAGAGATTTAACAAAAGATGTCACATATAGAACTGATCGGCATGAAAAGATTCATGCAGCCAACCCCAAGTGTTAAAGAGTCTAATGCAGATATCGTACAAATAACTTTAATAACTGATAGTCTGCATCAATTTAAAGGAGGGATAAGCTGGTTCTATAGACAATTAATGCTCTCGAGTCTCCACAATGATGTATTACCAGAAGCAGACATGGAATCTTAAAACTACTTAGAAAGCTCACTGAGTATACCTATGGTACTAGATTACTACTTAAATTTTACCTCTGAGCACATGCGGCAGATTATCCACTAGTAAACTTCGTCTAATAAACGATATAAATTTAAAGGACATTCTGTCACTAAAAAAAAGATTGTAAGGGAAACAAGCACACCATTATGGAATATGAAGCAATTTGGAAGCTCGAACCATCTGATTAGCAGCTCATCCTTTGCATAACGAGGAAGTACACCAAAGCGAGCTTTTTTCGTTGCATCAAATGTGAATATCAGCTTCTTCTCCTTGACCATTTCCTGAACATCAAAATCTAATTATTTCAAGTTCCAGTTGTCGTGATTCATATAAGCTCTTGAGCAATCTTTCCTTGCAAGCTAGTTTTTAAGGTGAGTTCTACCTAAGTTTGTTACAAATATTTACTGGAGTAGTTAACTTAAACCCCCCAGGCCTCCTTCAGCCTAAGGTTGTTCAGAGTGGTATATCATCACTATACATGCTGAAATTATTTATTCAATATCATGGTAATTTGTACCAAGTTAAAATTTGTAGCAGCAACAAGTTGCAAGTTCCATACCTTCGGTCTGAAATACAATGGAAGATCCATGAAAATTGCATAATTCTCAGTAATGGCGAAGTCATGCATCATGATGGGCTCTGATATTGTTATTGGTACTGGGTCATGCATGAAGCCATCCTTTGAAATTACTCTGTAAGTGATATATGGTGGTGTATGCGAATAACCAAATGTAAACATCTCCCCTGCATGGAGGGATTCTGTAAGTTAAAAGGATATCTTCATTATGATGGCTTACAAAATTCTTTTATGAGGATGTCTTTACCAGTGAATGGGTCAACCTTAGGATGAGCAGTGAAAGAATGCGTCAATCTCTTGTCATAATCCAGCATGCCAAGTGTTTGGAGATCCCCATCTTCCAAAACTTTGAGGACATCTAAATAATGCAATGATAACAATCTCAATTCAACATTAGAAGCAAGGAACTTGCAGCAAATTATTTGGAGTCCTATACAACACCAACCAAATTGGCATTGCTCTGTGGTTCTTTTTGCCCCACCATACAAAGTTTCATCATCATGGCATTACAAAAGGGATGTCAGAAATAAAGAAAGACAATTTCATATTTTAATGGGGATATTTAGAACCATTCCTCAATAGGCTCGCTAATCAATGGCAATCCAGGGAAAACCCAACCCTTTTGTTTTTATTTCGTAAGTAAAAAGCAAAATAAGAAGGCAAGCTTACATGGTTTATCTGCCTCGGAAAGTGCTAGAAGTTTCCCATGGTGATATATGAGAGCTGTATTAGCTGAAAGTGGGTGACAAGTTATTAGTGTCCTGCACCTCACATGAGGATCACAAAAACAGGAAAAAATATGTGAGATATACCCAATACAAACATTACAATACAGATTTTGCCATAACACGTATCAGAGATACTTATTGACAGATCCACACCTGCTACACTTGGACAATTTGAAGTATTTATGCGTATTGGCTGGGGACGATGCCTCTCATGAAGCGAAGGTCATCGGTTCAAATCTCTTCCTCCCTTCCCTATGGGCCAAACTCACTTATCCGAAGAAAAAAAAAATGGTGGGGAAAGGTTGGGAAAGTCAAGTTCAAATCTTTCCCATTACAAATAATGGTTTAAAATAAAGCTTTTATTTTGAATCAGTCAAAGAAAGGTGTTGAATTATAAGCTTTTAGGACAAAAGGAGATTTCACAGGGTATTTGAATAGTGGCTTTGAGTTGAACTTTGTCCCCACACCATACCACCCCTTGAAGTTAAATGTTCGATGTGGTTAGGTTGCACTTGCTGACACGAAGTTTAGGACCACACATGAGGGAGATTGTTAGAATATTGATTTAATGATTAAATTCACAATTTCTCATCAACCTAAGTTCTTGGGACAATTGGTGATTAAAAGAACCACAAACCATGTGAAACACACTATATTAAGCAAAATTTGTCAGCTTAGGTTAAACAAGTATTTGGACACTTCGTACTTGAATAAAATACCTATGCACATACTAGTACCCAGCAAAGAGGAGCCCATGTAACATAAAAAATAAGTAAAATTCAAAACAGAATAATAAATTGGAATAATGTTTCTGAATTGTATTAGAAAAGTTGTTGCACAGTCACAGCAGAATCTTTGCATTCAAGCAAAAAATTGCATACTAGAATAATCTTACCTGTTCCATTTCCGTATGAAACATCTAACACTTTCAGTTTTGCTCTCAGCATTTGCATATTCACCATAAGCAATCCAAACAGCCCCTTAAGATCTCCAATCTGGAAATGACGTTCAAAATGGGACCTCCAAATCAAACATATATAGCAGAAGACTTATCTACTCTTGAGATTTTTAATTCTACAATCATCAACTACCTTTCCTCCTTTATCCATCACAAACTTTTTCTTTTGTGAGCCCCATTAACAGTAAAGTTCACAGGCACAGGCAAAAGATGTAACTGAAAAGGATACTAGAAAAGAGAAGAAAAAAGAAACCTATAACTTATGGGTATACCTTCATAAATTTAGCACCTCCAAAAAACTCCTCTTGTTTAATCCGAGATGTCCTTACATAGCGGGAGACATAGGTTGCTTTCCCATCTTTGATGCGCAAACCATGAATCATGCTGCAAAGTTAAAGATATTATCTAAATTACTTCTTGCTTTAACAGATTAATACTGTATAGACCTAATGGGTTCCAAACAACTGTCATGAGTCTCCAAAATCTAAAGAAAACGTTCAAAGGCTGTAAAACACAGAACAGAATGTTGAAACATAGCCAACTAAATACATCAGAGAACATTAAAATAGCAAGGATGGTTTATAAACAATCAACTGCTGTCCACTGGTCACAGACACACATGATTCACCAAAACCAACCAGAATATAGTGCTACATAATGTAACAAACTTCTTGGAAATTGAACATGGCATGAGTAAACTAAAATTAATTTTTCTTTCCCCCTTCACAAATACAATTCACACCAAAGCCAAGGAATCAGAAAGAAAGAGAACAAGCATAGATATCTTCTTTCGAATCCTGATGATTCAACATGTTGCCAAAATGTTCAAAGTTGTTTTTGATTAAATTACTTCATGAATATGCTTCACTCTAAGACAAGTGTAATTCTAAGAAATATATATATATAAATAAAACTAATTAATTAGAATAGCACTGGCATTCAAGAAGATGTTCTGGCTCATTGCATACTACCACATAGATGTAGTAATAGGGAAAAATTTCACTCTTAAAACCTCCACACTCTGTATATTTAGCTAAAATGAGGCAAAATCACGTCCAACAGCTTGTCTTCTCCTTATCACTTTTTGATAAGCTACCTTTAGGCAAGCACTATAGTATGTATTTATTTATTTTTAATCATTTCCTTCTCTTCTCTCTTGGTGGTTTAAAAAAACAATAAAAATTCAGTTTTTAATGTCAAGACAGTATCTATATCCAGACCATACAAGTCCTCGAGTGCAGGTCTCAAACCTTCGTGAAACAGCTTAAACATACTTAGGTATTGAAGGAACCTCAAGGAAGTGGACAGGAAAAACAAAAAAGCAAATGCATACATTTTTTTACCCCCTTGAGAACTTAAATTAAGTAGTTTCAACCAATAAAAAAATTAATTCTGCTCCACTGTCAAACTGTAGTTGACTCAGAAAAATCAAGGTCTTTCAGTAAAAAATTTCAGAAGCTAGTATGACAACTAAGTACTGGATATAAAAGCCAAATGATTTTTAAAAACTAAAGAATGAACTGCATGCTTTCACTGAAATTTTTCAAAAGCTAGTATGATAACTAAGCACTGAATATCAAAGCCAAATGAATGAACAACAAGAGTTCACTTCACAAATAGCCAACATATATGATCATTCAGGAAAATTGACACTTCACAATTGGTTACTGCTGATATATTATGCAGATTATCACAGTTGAATAGAGATACACAAGCACTTACTGAGTGAGTAAATCAACTGGTTTAATTACAAATTTAACAGAGCAGCCAATCGTTTTTTTTTTTTTTTTTTTTTTTTTTTTTTTTTTTTTTTTTAATTACATGGAGCTTTTTCCTTCAGAGTTAATCAAAGATTAGCCTGTCACTTTGGAAAATATTAGGCCTTTGAGTAGCTGCTTAACACCAACATATTAGACGAACAGAGAGACCATAATAGTATTCTACAGAGGAAAAAAATGGGTACTGAAGTGATATCTTTGTATTCTTTCTTCATGAAAACTTGAATGAAATACTAATTTGAGTAAAGGAACAGAACATCACGCACCCATCTCCATCAAACCTGAAACAAAGGAACAAAGGGAATAAGCACTATTCACCTGGTTAATAACTAATTTCATTCATGAGAAGTAAAAAGCCCAAACTTCTAAACCAATCCACAGAGAGAGGGGGGAGAAAGACATACCAGTGATATCCAGCCACAGGGGAGAATTTTGGGTTTGGACCCACCCTAACAAACTCTCCATTTAAGCAATCCTGCAATACACATTTCACATTCCATGTCATGTGTAACAGAGGCATGAAAAGATACAGCTTGAAGTATCAGAGAAATAAACCAACAATTAGTCAAACAGTCAGCTATCTTCACCAGCAATAAATAAATACATTTTCACAAAGACATAGCGCACATAAAACTCAAGGCGATAGGACCACTTATTACAGGACAAGGAGCACTTATTACATCTGAAATGAGGGGATAGTATAATAGAAGTTGAAGAAGCTACGAGGATAATAGGAAAGCCAAAAAGAGCCTGGGTCAAGGAGGTGAGGCCAACACAAAACCTTGTTCTCTAATCCTGTGTGTGTTTATGTGTGTCACCACAAGTAGTGTTCCATAAAGTTTCACTGTCTTTTATCTCCACAATGGCAACAAAATGTGAATGCAAGTAAAATTAACTACAGTAAGACTAATCGACACATCACTAAACATGTCTTCTTAGCTAGCAGATTTCTCACTGGCTCGCTTGCCAGTCAATGAAAACACAACTAAACCACATGCTTACGATTGCTCAACAACACATCTAAACCACATGGTTTTGATTGCTTAGTAAACATTTCTAAACTTCTTGTCCTCACTATCCTCACAAAAAAAATCTCAACTTTCTCCATTTATGTACATAATCCAGCGGCTTACAATAGTAACCCCATATTTATGTCCCTTTGATGATTATAATAAGGCAATATCATCACAAAACAATAACAAATACTCTTTAGCCGGATCGCATCATATCCCTAGGCATGAGGCTTTGATGTTTGCACCAAATATCAAAATCGGCTTACGCACGTCTAGAAGAACGTGCCTCAAATACTAACCAATTGTAATCTCTCATGTTAAGTGACAAATTTTATACTTGTGTTAAAACACCAAAGCATCATCTAGAAACATTCTAAACAAGTTCAAATCAAACACCCATTTCTGTAAAATTCGAATTGCTCAATCATATTCATGACATACGATAATCATACGTAAAATAATCTCAAAATTTTGCCACGAATACGAAAATGAAACTCTATAAATCTCTGTTTGGTTTGTGTATTCTGTGTATTATTAGCATTATCCAGATAATTGTACGCACCGGAAGGAAGCCTTTGACAAGGAGATTGGTGGCAGGAGGGGTCTCCTCGGGAACCGGAGCGAAGTTACCGGAGAGATAGTGTTGAGGGTGAGAAGTGTCGTACATGAACTTGACGATCAGCTTCTCCACAAAGTCGACCACTTTAGAAGTCAGCCCTTTCGTTGGCTTTGGCTCCACCACCACCACCGACCCTCCTCCTCCGCTGCCCCACTTGTGCTTATCCTCCGCCATATCTCTCTGTCTGTGTGGGAGTGAGTGAGTGCGCGCGCGCGCGAGTGTGAAGGGATTATATGGATTACGTGGCGTCTTTTCCAATCATGGCTTTGTTGGGTGGACGTATTGCCACGTGTCATTGTCAAATGGGAACAACGTGGAAAAATGAATAAATTAAAAGAGCAGATATACTGTGGTTCTGTAGATCGAGATTCTCCGTCATTTACACTACTACAAACAAAAGAAGGGGAAATTGTTTCCAACGCCGTGAGTTTTATATTTGTAAAAAATAAGGGTGCAAATTTTTTATTTTTAAAATTATGTGATTTTTTAATGAAAAAATTATTTTTTAATGGTTAAAATTAATTTAAAAATCTATGTAATTGGCTTAATTTACAAATCGCTCACTCGAGTTAAATTCTGTTAAAATTTTTTTTTGATAAATTCTATTAAGCATTATATCAGTACCAATAAAATAGCAACACATGTCGATCTTAATAAAAAAAATATAAATAAATAAAACTTCAAAAATTATATATATATATTTTAAAAAATTTATTAAAGAGAAACAAAAAAATGGCTGTGGATTGGACCGCCAACCCAACCAATGGGATTGGTGTGCAGCCACCCTAGCCAATGGGGCACGCCACCCTTAGGAGCCGAGGCTAGGGGTGGCCCGAATACCTTTTTTTTTTTAAAAAAAAAAAAAAGAACCGAAATTTTATATATTTAATTTTAAAAAACGAAAATTTTTAATTTCTTTAAAAAAAAAAAAAAAAACATTACGTAATCTGATTGGGAAATGGGTACATTGGTTCTGAAATTGGTCGTCTTATTTGTTTACAGGTCCGTTGGGTAGAGTGGTTCCAACAGCCCTATCAGATGGGCCTGGCCTACCTTCTTCCTTCGGAAGAGCTTTTAGGCTTCGTAGAATAACATTGGATCAAATTCCGAGGGCCTGCCCATGTTGGCCTTGAGAATAATATGGCGCAGCCAAAGAACAAAAAGGAATATCCATAAAATGGGTAAAAGAAATTTATTTATTTCCACTCAATTTATTGAATTAACCTTTGTCTTTATAGTGCCTACTTAATTTATTAAATTGAAATTTATCTCTGGACAAAAGTTCCCACAAATTTATTAATAAGAAATTTCTACAAACCCATTTAATAAATTTCTGTGATTTTTTAATTAGCGTGCAAAAAACACATGTTCAAGAGATTAATGACAATATTTTCTTAGTCTCGTGCTAGGATTGTCTTGCAAGTTACGACAATTTGAGCGATGAGATTAGAGTTGCACCAAGCCGAGTCAAAAATGGGCCAAATTAGTTGGTTTTAAACTATTTTAATTTTAGTCATATTCAAAGAAATAATGATTGCATTTTAATTTTTAGCAACATCTTTTCCCATGAAAATTGCCTAACAGATTATGATGAATATTTTACCGTCAGTTTTGCTCCATGCCCACCATTTGAATTCTAGTGGGATCGAAGCAATTTCCATAATCCCATGGAGTTCTAATTGGAATTCCACCTAACTCCTGCACCTTTTAGGGTTTTACCTTAGAATATAGCTTGTGATGCCATGAGTATGCATGTAAACCCAGAAAATTGAGGTCAATTGCAATCCCTTCTCCACGTTCCACTCTTGTCGTACCATTGGTGCCATTACAATTCTCTAACTTATTACTAAAAAATTGTAACATTTAGTCATGTAAAACAGCTTTGTTTTAGGTTATACTAGCCAAAAGAGTAATGCCAAAGACTACACATTTATCCTATTGTTATCTCGCTCGGCTGTGATAGTGCCAATCAGTTCTTATTTATTTTTTTTTTTTACAATAAATAGTTTATTAGCCGTACTCCCGCGTTTGCATAATTGGATAATAGTAAGATAAAATTTTAGTTTCTAACATTACTCATAGTCAAAATGCCATTGGCAAAGTTCTCGCGACAGAAAAATTAAGGGAAATTGTCTATTTGGTTTAGAGAGAAAGAAGGAATTGGAAAAAGGGAGTGGTAAAGTTAGAGATCAACGCTTACGTCTTGTGTCATGTGCACACGATAAAAGTTGGGACGCCTCATTAGTAATTGAGAAAGCGTGGTACCTCTCAACATTGCCATGTGCGAATAAACGCAAGACGCAGACCAAAGCCAAAGTCAGAAGCTATACTTAATTGTGAGTTAGATGACTTTTTTCTTTTTCTTTCTTCTTTTTCTTTTCTTCTTGGACAGAAATTTTCTACAAACCGGTTTGTAGGAAATTTTATACAACCCACATATAAGATTGATAAGTGTCCCTTGGCATGTGAGAATCACATGTTATTTTAATAGCATGTGCTTCTCACATATTTAAATGACACACGTCACTCTTATATAGCGGTTGTATGAAATTTCTTACGAACTATTTTGTAGGAAATTTCTGTCCCTTTTTTTTTTTAATTGAATAAAGGAAATAGTTACAGGAGAAGATCTTTCTTACTTCTGATCCAAAAGGAAGAAGAAGTGGACGATCCTATAAATGAAAAAAGGATGGGCTCTCCAACAACAATACTGAAATAAGTACAAAAATATAAAAAAAATGAGTCAAACAAGTGACCCAACAAAAATTAAGTAATTTTACTGTACAACAGTAAGGATTAAAGAAGAAAGGGATTTTAGAAAATATTGCTCAAAATATGCAGCTTTTAAAACTTATGCAATGTTTCTATGAATTGTTTATTATACTCCTTTTAATTACCGTCAATCATGGCTGAGATATTGGACTAATTTATACAATTTCGAATAAAATTCTAATGGAGGCTTAAGGTTAAATCATTCCTACAATTTTTGACCCAATACATGTTACGTTTAATCAACAAAAATATAATTAAGAGGTTTTTAATTCAACCTACAAAAAGAAAAATGGAATTTAATTAGAAGCTACAACTATCTAAATGAATGGAACCCTAGCTATCAATTGGTAAGTTTAAAAGTTCCATGCCGCGAATCACGGGAGATCATTTACAATTAAGAGAGATGAGGAATTCACCAATTTTTAAGGTACGGGTATTATTGTTTTATCATAATATTATGTTAAATTATTATTTATTTTAAAACTTTAAGTTAATAAAAAAATAATAAATTTATTCATTTAATTAATACTTTAATACTCCTCGCTTATTTTAAAAGTTTAAACTAATAAAAAAAATGTTAAATTTAATCACTTAATTAATACTAGTATTAATTCACCCTCAACAAATAAGGTTATTACATGAAATATTTAATTGAAATGATGGGTAAATTGTAGAGTTAGAATTCAAACTCATGACCCTTGCTTTGATACCATTTTTTTTAAAAAAAATATATATATATATAGTTTCTCATTTTTGTTTTTTAGAGGATAAGGGTATTATCAGGAAGAAAAAAAAAAGGTGGTCTTTTTGAAATACAATGGTAGCTTGATGGGTCACTTTAGCACACTTGAAAATCTAGAGGCTATTTCAAAATCGGCTGTTAGTTCAGATGGGCTTTTTTAAATCTAACCCAAAATTCTTAAAATGAGTACCCTATCTTTTGAATTCATAATTTATCCAGTTTTCTAAAACAAATGCATCAATACTAAGCTTATCAATAAGAAGTCAAATTAATAAAAAGAAATGTTATATATCATAATTTTATAAGTTTTATTTCAATTTGTTAATGTGACACTGCTAACCAACCTTTAGATTAATCATTGTTCAAAAATTTAAAAAATAAAAATAAAAATCTAATGACTGATTGACAATGTTACCGTGCAAATGCAGCAAAAGTGTGAAAAGGAATGAAAGCTTCTAAGAGTGGCAAGCAAGTAAGAAAATAAGGACACCACTCCAAACACCCATCCCTCTTTGCATCTTTCCAAACACACCACGGCAAGTCAAGGGTAGTGGCTACACCTTTTTTCTTCTTTCAGCCCCCAAAAGCACACGCAAATCCCATTCTCTTACCACAACCATACCTTCTCTCTTCCTTGCACAAAAGCCTAATTCACATGAATCACTGCTAACTTCCCCAACTTCTATTGTTGGGTAACTAATAAAACTTCCCTCAGTTTGACATCATGCATGGCACAAAGGCATGGTCACAGGGCCATAGCCTCATAATAATCATGGGTCCATGGGGACAAGCATGTACTTGTAGCTTGTACTATCTATGTTGATCATCACTATGTCTAGTAAATTACCAACCTGAAACCAAACTACTTCATCCAACCTTTTGAAACATCCTAAAATTCTTTCCATCTTTTCTTCGCCAAATTATTTTCGAATAACGCTAGAAACCCTATTTTATCCAACAACTGCTCCACCTTTCTGACATGCTAGTTTAATTAACCCTTATTTTATTTTTTTGGCAAGGGCTGATTGATATTAATACGTCAATAAAGTGAGTAGTGGCGAGATAAAAATATAGTTTTTAGCATTATTCATTAAGTATACTTGGCATACTGAAATGGTCATATTGACGTTAAGGGCATGTTTTGTGATGGAAAGAAAAATGGATTTTGACTTTGGAAATCATTTTTAAGGATGAAGCCGATCTTCAATTTTGAGAACTCTCTTAATGGTCAAAAAAAATGAAAAGATTGTGATGATTCGGCTATCTCTAGATTCTGCCAATAAGAGTACTTGAACCACCCCAACACCAAACCCAATTTTTTTTTTCTTATAATTTAATTTTTTTAAGATAATTTTATAATTTCATAATAGTATGTTATAAAAATGGCCAAAATGTATACGAAAGGAGTTATTTGTTACACATTGTGGACTTTGGAGCCTGTCCAGAACCAAACTGCTTGTAATAAATTAATGTTCCTTTTGACAATGATGAACCCAAAATCATGCATCTACCATTGGTAGTTAATTTGGTGGTTGGAACCTGAGAATTGTTGGATAAAAAAAAAGTTTCCACTTAATAATGATGATAACGTTGAATTTGGATGAGCTAATTTTTTATGCCATTGGCGCTCATCGACCAAACAAGGACTAAATTGTTTGACATTATTGTCAACAATTTCTGATCCTTTGTTCAATATGCTAATGATTCAGTCAAGTTTGGACTCGCAGATTGTGTTCTGGGCATTTGTCAACCAGCATTTTCCAATTAATTAATTACAGGTGGATAAATACCAAAAATTGGAAAAACGTGTTAGAGAATTACAGACCGTGGGGAACAAGGGAGACACGTTGGCCATGATGCAGATGAAGATCAGATGAGGATAGAACATTCAAACGCATAGCAGATGAGAAGAAACAATTCAAATGCAGAACAGACGAAATATTAGTGTTAGCCATTCATGTTTGCATGTCGAGTTTTGGTCGTGTCAAAGCATAAGAATAAGATTATATACGTCAACTTTAACCTACTAGTTTTGTATTGAGTTCGAGCTCGCAGCCTCGCAGGCCATGTTAAAAAGTGCTTGCCATTATGAGATGTGTCGGGTTCGGATCGTGTCGAAGTATAGGTATAAGACTATATAAGTTAACTACTTAACCCTAATCCTACCCATTTAATTAAATAACTTATGCTCTTCAAATATATTCATTTAATTTTGTGTTGGTCTATGTTAAATTGCAAGGTCGCGAGCCGTATGTAATATTCAAGCGTCTGTTATCAAGACTTTAGACTGTTACCGTCGTATACGGTAAGGCTTTCGTCAGGTGTAATTATGAATATAATGAAAATGAGAATATTCTGTTTTGGGATGAGAAAAACGAAAACAGATTTTCAAAGTTATAAAAAAGGACCGAGACCAAATTGTACCAAACTCGCCTATGGAATTAATTTTCCTTCGTCCCACCCCTAACTTTCTTGCCATTCTTTGTGGACACATGTAAAAAACTATAGCAGATATATGTAATGTTTCGTACGTTCTTAAAAAATTGTGAGTTAAAAATATTTTAAAAAAATTTTAAATTACAGATAATAGGATGCGTTTTTAAAAATACAAGATTTTAAAGGTCAAATTGTAATTTTATTTAAAATAATTTTAAATACCCAACTCTGATTTCATTTGTGCTGATCATGTGGCAGTTCTCATTTACTCATGATTTTTTTTTTTTTTTTTTCATTTTTTAATAGAGGCTGATGTAATGGCCGACATGTACTATCACATTAATTAGCCCAGTAGAATGAGAGTTGAGTATGTAGCATTTCTCAAACGCTTAACTGAGTTTTTTAATAATTGCGTTTTCAAATCGCACGTTTTAAAAATGGCGCTCGGAAATTCAAAAAAAAATTGTGATTTGAAAAAGTGAAAAAAAAAAAATACTCATTTTAAAAAACGCACAAATTTAAAAGCTAAACTGCAATTATACCAAACACTTAACTAAGATTTTTAAAATCGTATTTTCAAATTGCAAACCTAAACAAACTAAACATATTTCGGCCTTGTGGCACTCTGAATGAATATTTTATTAAAATGAGAGATGAATGATATAGAAATTTTTGCTATGATATATATCATCTTAAATTATAACTTATACTCAAAAGTTTAAACCGATAAGAAATTATTTTGATTTAATAATTTAATATTTAATATATTAACATGGAGATTATATATATATAGACACGTACAAACATGCAAAATTCTACCTAACAGATATATATGTATATGTCGTGTACAAAATACAGTAGTAGCAATATTACCACGTAGATTTCTGTGTTGGTAAACAAGCACAAGCACAAGCTAGCACCTATTGTTGACGAACTAAAATTGAAGAGAAAATGTGAAACCAAAGTCTGGCTACCGGCCAATTGATCCTTACATTTCAGTCTCTTCTATTTCAATCCATACCTCTCTGAGTCATGAGAAGACAATAAGGAAGACCAAATTCCTTCTATTTCACAAACCTTATCTCTCTTTCTCTCAAGAAAGCAACTCCACATTTCTATAAATACAGGGGACCTGGCCCTGGCCCTTCAAGTACAAACCATTTTCATTGTCCTCTTCCATACCTCCCATCATTCTCTAGCAACTTTTGCACATCTTTCAGACACTTTCTTTTTGTTTAAAAGTGAAAGATATGTCTCTCCACAGCAATTTTCTCACACTTTTCATAGTCTTAGCCTCTTTCTCATCATGTTTTGGGCGTTACCAAGAGGACCCACTTGGATATCCTAAAGCCTATACTACTACATCCAAACGCGCCGTTCAAGACAGAAAGTTTAAGACAGAAAATTTTGGTCGGACAACCAGGCTTGCCCGAGCAAGCACCCCTTCAACTTCACCGAAGCTGGTTAGTGTAGATGACTTTGGAGCTAAAGGTGATGGAGGAGATGATACTGAGGTACCCCATTCAGATAAACTCCTAGTTTTTGGCTTTTCTTTTTCTTTTTTGGGAACCGGGATATCCGGAGTTTCACTCCAACTAAATTCCCGAAACATCGTGCAAAACACCACCATCTGCACATGGGTGGAGTAAAGCTCGAGCTTTCGCCTGCGGAGTCAAACCTTTCACCTTGGGGTTCTTTGTTCTTTTCTTTTTGTTTTTTATTTTATTTTTCACACTTTTTATGTCTGCAGGCATTTGGGAAAGCTTGGATGGAGGCCTGTTCTTCTAAAGATAGTGTTCTTGTGGTACCTGAAAATAGGAACTATTATCTTAAGCCAATTACATTCTCAGGTCCTTGCGAATCTAATTTCATAATGAAGGTGAGTTCTATGCATGCATGCATGCTATCATCTTAAGCCAACTACATTTGTATATGCATCATGCATGCATGCATGTATGTATGCATATATACATCTGCCTAAGGAAATGAACAAGTTTTTGTGTTTCTTTATACTAGGTCTATGGAACAATCAAAGCTTCTCCTGATAGATCAGATTATCAAACGGATACACGACATTGGATTGTGTTCGAAAATATTCAAAATTTTAGAGTTGAAGGTGGGGGCATCATCAATGGCAATGGGAGGGAATGGTGGATAAACTCATGCAAAGTCGACAAAACTCGTGTATGTAATTGGACTGAATTAATCTTCCATTTCATTTTCATCAACTTTATTTCTCTTAATAAAAAATAAACTAATTAGTATTATTATTTGTCTATCTTCCTTTCTTTTGCAGCCTTGCACGCATGCACCAACGGTAAGCTTATGGGTCGTCCTCTACATTTTCTAAGGCATTCCTAACGTCATATATAGACTTTCTCCTTTCGATTATTCTTGATTTCTTTTTTTAAATGTTTATAGGCCGTGACTTTCCGCAGCTGCAATGATTTGATAGTAGATAACCTATGGATCCAAAACGCACAGCAAATGCATCTCACGTTTGATGAATGTGTAAACGTCGTAGCTTCGAATCTCATGGTAACTGCACCAGGAAATAGCCCCAACACTGATGGAATTCATGTTACAGAAACACAGGACATTCAGATACAGAACTGTGATATAAGGACAGGTACAACATGCAAGAAATAAATAAATAAATCTAGTTACTTAATATAAAACCTTCAATATTCTTGCTAAATAAATTCAATTTTGACTTGCCTATAAAGATCTTTTGTGCAAAAATAAACGGTCAATATTGCAAGATTTGAAAAGAATTCTAGTAATTATTTTTTCACCGTTGATTTTTTAACAAGAGGATTTTCAATAATTATTTTACCGGAGAGAAGCCACAAGCCAAGCTCAATAAAATTAATTTTATATCTAAGTTTCAAAATTTTGAACCAGAAAACTAATGAGATATTATGTTTTATTTATTGAAGGTGATGATTGCATTTCAATAGTAAGTGGATCAGAAAATGTTCGAGCCACGGATATTACATGTGGACCAGGTCATGGAATCAGGTATCTAACTTCAACTGGCTTTGCACCTAATTAATTAATTACTATTTCAACTAAAGCAAATCTACTAGCATGATGCATGAATATCATGCTGCTGGTTTTTGTTTTACAATTAAATTACCACTTATTTGGATATTATATTTTATTTGCAGCATCGGAAGCTTAGGTGCTGACGGTTCAAGTGATTATGTTTCAAATGTGATTGTCAATAGAGCGACACTTTCAGGAACCACTAATGGACTGAGAATAAAGACTTGGCAGGTAACATAATTAAATTTAATTGTTTAATAGTTACCTTACATGCTAAATGACGTCACGTGGATTTACTATACAAAATAACGTAGCAGTTCACGTGGCATTATCACATCAGTCACAATCAAATATAATTGTTTAATAACTGACGTGGTAAGTATTAAATGGACTTTAAAGTCCATGTATAAATTAAATTAAAATATTTATAGGAAAAATTGCACTGTTTCTAATATTATATAAATTTATATAGTAAAATTCAAACTCCCTTTTTGAAAAAATTGTGAAAACTTTGGGAGATGGTAAACCGTTGAGCACCTCTAGTACGTACTTCCATGAATTTAGGCGAAAAGTTGGCCATCAAAATTAAAGAAAGGAAAAAAAAAGAAAGAAAATCAAGAAAGAATCAAAAGTTAGGCAATTGATTTCTTAGTTATGTCAACGGTACTGTAAAGATTGAAAGCATCGAAAATGTTGAAAAATAGGGTGCAGAAGCAACTAGCAATGGGTTTTTGATTTTCCGCCGTTAATTGTGAGAAATTTTTTCCCCCTCAATCATTCACACTTTGCAAAAGACGTCCCAAGGTTTATAACCACTTATTAATGCTATAAGTTATATTTTTATTCTATTTTTCTCTTTCCTTCAACGTGTTAGCGTAAAAAAAAAAAAAAAAATTGAAAAGTTCATTAGTACTGTCAGGGACGGAGCCAGAAGTTCTTATGGGCAGGGGCCAATGGCCGAAAATTTTTTTTGGGTAGGGGCCAAATAAGCTAAATTTTTTTTTTTACCTTAAAATTTTTAATTTTTTAGATTATTTTTTTTTCTCACCTTAAAATTTTTTTTTTTAGGAAATTTGGGGGGGGGCCATGGCCCCTGCCAGCCCCCCCCTCCCTCCGTCCCTGAGTACTGTCACGTCAATATGAAAAGGTAAAAATAAAATAAAGAGAAAACTTCACTTATATCCTCTTAACTTTTATTCATTTTGAAAGAATGTACTTAAACTTTAAAACCTCTCAATTTAGAGTATTTAACTTTCAAAAAGTTTCAATCTCAGTTATCCGTTAGAATTTTCCGTTAAATCCTATCAAAATTTTCAAAAAAAAAATTATAAATCTTTTAAAAGATTTAGGCATGGGTATTTTTGCGTTAAATTCTAACCAACACTTAAATCCTAGCAATTTTTTTGCTTTTTTTTTTTTTTCTAAAAAATGAAGGGAAAATTCTAACTGAAGACTATGATTGAAACTTTCTGAAAATAAATACATTAAATTAAAACGTTTTAAAATTTAGATATATTCTTTCAAAAGTGTTGAAACTTCAAAGATTATAAGCGATCTCCCTAAAATAAAAGTCTGATTTCTAGTGTTGCTCATTAGTCTATACCACCCACTTACTCCTTGACTATTTTTTTTTCATGAGTTACTTGCTCCTTGACTTGTGGTGATCAGCTTTACAAGTCAACAATTTAATTTCTTCTTGTGGTGATCAGCTACACAAGACCTAAAAGGCTCTCACACAACAAGTTTAACTACTTGCCACTTCTCTTCTTCTTTGCCACCAGTCAAGCAAACTACTTTGAAATGTTTAGTTAACTTTCCTTTTTGTCTCTCTCAGCCCATAACTAGAAATTAACTACGCAATTAGTGCACCACATATATCATCGTTATTTCAAAAAATTAAATTGATAAAAAAAACAATAATAATAATATTATTATTTTATTAGTTTTTGAACACTTTCCTTCACATGTGGTCTTTCGATCTTTACCTTTCCTTCAACACTGAAATTCAACACATAAAATATTTAATTGAATATGATGTAAAATCTCAATTTATTTTAAAAATTTAAGTTGATAAAAAAAATTATGAATTCAATTATATAATTAATATTTTAACAATAAATTTAAGTACCCCATTTGATTGGGCATGTCTTTTTCATCAAGACATGCCCAATCAAATGGGTACTTCATAGAATTATGCATGCGCACTTCTATTTCCATGGACTGTGTGGTGGGCCGTGGGTGGGCATGCATAACAATTGATGATGGGGCAAGACATCATCGATCGAACTTGATTTGATTTCATTACTTTTTACAGTTTTTAAATGCAAAACAAATGTATAATAATTTGTAGTGCATGTGAAATTCAATAATTAATATGGGAGAAGCTAGAAGTGCATAAATGTATAATAATTTGTAGAATTTAGAAATACATGCAGAAATATATTTTTAATTTTGTTGAATTAGGTGTTAAAAATAATATTACTAGTAGCTCCCTAGCTATCTTAATTTAGGTGGCCATCAATGGGGTAAGCAGAAATTATTCTCTCACTAATGAGAATAGGGTTTTGTATTTGACGGGTAAGAAAGGGTATCTAACCTATATATGGAACATCTCGATAACTCAATAACATTTGGACTTGTCATTCTAAGTTATTTGTCCACTCGATTTTAGCAAATAAAAACCTACAATTAATATAAGCCCAATAAAAAAAAAAATATATGCTCTAACATTGCACATATATAGTTCACATTTAACGTATGTGTTATTCATTTGCAGGGAGGCTCGGGGTATGCAAAAAATATCATGTTTCAAAATGTTGTAATGCACAATGTTAGCAATCCTATAATCATAGATCAATACTACTGTGATCGAAAAGATTCGTCATGTTCAGAGCAGGTAATACTCTCAAGGAAAATATTTGGAGTATTAAATCTTTTACTACAACTTCCTTATAAACTTACGTGACAATCCATATGAATGTCACGGGGCACAACATGGGTGAAAAATTTAGAGCTAAAATTTGATAGTCAAATTTATTTTGTTTAGTGGCTGACATGACAGTTCATATGAGTGCCATGTGAACTGCCGCATCAATTTGTAAGTGATTTATAATAAAAGCTATAAAACATCTAATAACACTTGTACCCGTAAATCACTCACAATCACAAACTAACATGATGATAACAATCATCTTAATCTAATGGCAGGCCTCAGCCGTGAAAGTAAGCAATGTTGTTTACAAAAACATCAAAGGTACCAGTGCATCGGAGGAAGCCATAAATTTCAGTTGCAGCCAAAGTGTTCCTTGTGAAGAGATTGTATTGCAAGATGTTAATCTAGGCCTCCAAGGAGATGGAAGTATCGAAGCCACTTGTGAGAGTGTTGAATTGACAAAGAGGGGGAATGTCTATCCACGGTGCTAAGTATAATTAAGAAGAAAAGCCAACATTTGTGTTCTTACAATGATGATGCTGTAAATATGATGAGCGTTATAGTGCATGCTAGATTTAGTCAAATTTCATGTTTTTTAGGGACAGGTTACTTGAATAATAATGGGTTTGCTTTTACCATAGTTTATCAATTAACGTTCATATTCAAAGCATTGGGTGGAGAAAAAAAAAAAAAAAAAAAAAAGAAAGTCAAATTTAAAAAAGTGAGTCAGTCACTTAAAGAACTATTTCTAAAAGTGCTAAACTGCTCCGTTTGTTAATGATGTTTAGAGGGCATTTTATGTTTTTTTTTTTAATTTTTTGAAAATGTAATCTAATGTTATATAAAGGTGAAAATAATTTTTAGTGTTTTGTATTTTATATTGTTTATTAATAATTTTTTTTTGAAAAGAGAAAATAAAAAATATTATCAGACAAAAATCATGTTAGATTAAGTAAGCTTTAATCGATCTTCTTCATGGCTCATGAACAAATATTTGGTCATTGTATTTATATCATTTTCTACAAAAATATTAACAAATAATTCAAATCACGAAACATCCAAAATTGCTTTTAGTTTTATGTCACATCAGAATATTTTGAAAAAATATTTGGCCAACTGATCACGATAATTATATGGTAGTGATCACGATATCTTTATATATGCTACTAATAACAACTATAGATGCTACTAATAGCCACTATATATATATATATATTAGGTAATAAATTTTGACTTTTTTTTTGATAAACATTCGTACTGATTTCATTCATAAAACGGGTAAACAATAAGAGCATAAAACTCTTAATGGATCAGAGTAGGGAACTCTGAAATTACAATTTCTCTAATACTATTCGGGTAACAATCAAGCCAAACTCGATCTGCGACAAACTGAATTCCCTCTTTTGCAAGCGTATGTGCCGCTGAGTTCGCAACTCTTGGCGTATGACAAACCTTCCAATCCCGAAAAAACCGGAGTACTTCGTGAATATCAGCCACAATGTGTCCATACTTTCCCCAATTTAATCCTGGTTTATTGATAGAATGTACCACTTGAAGGGAATCTCCTTCCAACATGATTCTGTCCAGCCCTCTGTCCTTACAAAATTCAACTGCTTTCAAAGCCGCTATGGACTCCCCAACAACCGGATCAAAAATAAAATCCACCACCTGACTAGCAGCTGCATGAACCATACCCTTGGAATCTCTTATTAACAAACCAATACCCATCCTGCCATTTTTGTTGTCTAAAGCCACATCACAGTTAATTTTAAAAAAACTGGAAGGAGGAGGGATCCATCTTACTATAGATGTTTCTGCCCGAGTATTCAGTAGCGATACAGAATGTCCCTTTCTTTTCAGAGAATCCCGATATTCGTTAATAAAAGTTGCTGAAATCTTTATTATTTCATTTGGGTGGATAAAATCCCCATCATGAACCACCGAATTCCTCCTAAACCAAATACGTCTAGCAATCTCTGCATGAACTTCAACCTCATCCCCACTGAACCTATCAAAGAGATACTCCATAACTTCTGCAAAAGAATAGCCAGCAACATAGCTCTTTTGAATCATTCTTCCCCCTGCCCCCCAAACATCAACCGCCGAAGGACAATCCCATAAAATGTGCTTTGCCGTTTCCAATTCTTTCTTGCAAAACAAACATAAAGGGTCAAGAGAAATACCTTTCTTTTGTAAATTATCCTTCGTTGGAAGAATATTTTGACATGCACGCCAAATGAAAACCTTAACCGGATTTGGGACCTTCATTCCCCATATCAACTTCCACAAGTTTTGAACACTTCCATTTTTAGAACATTCACCCCGTATTACCTCTTGCCTATCTTTCTCAATATAGTAGGCACTCCGAACAGTAAATTCTCCATTTGAGGATCCCCGCCATATCAGCATATCAGGATTTCCATATTTGCTAAGAGGAATAGAAAAAATTATATCAGCCTCCTCCTTGGAAAAAACTGAATTGACAAGAGCCTTGTTCCACCCTCTAGACTCCCCATCGATTAATGTTCGCACCACTGCTTCCTCAGGCAAAATCGTTATAGGAGACTGAACTTTATACGTCGTTGGGGTAGGTAACCATTTATCCCCCCAGATTTTAACCAAATTACCATTTCCAATTCTCCATTTCATACCCTCTTGAATTAAATCTTTTGAGGACATAATACTTCTCCAAGCAAATGAAGGTCGTCGCCCGAGAGAAGCCCCCAAAAAATCTACTCTTGGAAAATATTTTGCTTTTAATATTTGGCCTGCCAAACTGTGGGGATTATGAAGAAGCCTCCAACCCTGTTTTGCTAATAAAGCTGTATTAAAACACCTCAAATCTCTGAACCCCATTCCACCTTTTGACTTTGAGAAACCCAACTTTTTCCAGCTCATCCAGTGAATCTTTGAATCATTTTCTTTATGCCCCCACCAGAATTTCTGCATCATGGAATTGATATCCTTACAAAGTTTCTGTGGGAGAAGGAATATGCTCATGCTATATGTAGGAATAGCTTGAATCACAGCCTTAAGCAGTATCTCCTTCCCAGCCTGAGAGAGAAATTTTGTTTTCCAGTCATGCAGTTTCTTCCAAACCCTATCTTTAATATTCTGAAATTCCCTCACCCTAGATTTGCCCACCAAAGCTGGCAACCCCAAATACTTATCGTATCTTTGCGTACTGGGGACACCTGATAATCTTTGGATATATTCTCGAGCATCTTGGCTTGTATTCCGACTAAAGAAAAGAGAAGTCTTTTCTTTATTAAGCAGTTGACCCGAAGCCCTTTCATAACACTCCAGTAGGTTAGATAACCTCCCCCAGTCTCTCGAAGTGGCCCTGCAAAACAATAGACTATCATCTGCAAAAAATAGGTGGTTTAAACAAGGTCCCTTAGGTGATGTAGGAACCCCCGAGAGCCATCCAGAATTCTCAGCTTGAGCGAGTAAATTACTCAGTGCTTCTGCACATATAATAAAAAGGTAAGGAGAAAGAGGGTCTCCTTGTCGAATGCCTCTAGAGGGTTGGAAATTTTCTGATTTTTGTCCATTAATAAGAACAGAAAAATTAACCGACTGGAATAAATTTTGACTTAATGGTGTATATATGCTTATTATAACAAACCTAATTAACCAATCAGTATGGGATTGAATTATAAATATGTACACCATTTGCAGCTGATATCAACAATATTTAATAATCAACTAAGCTAAAGCGTGTGACAGTTGGAATGAGATGGCCAATGTGCAGTGGTAGTATAGTGGACAAAATTTTCCTTTAGTTAATTATGAAGATTTTAGGAATTTTATTATTGAAATATGAATTTATTTACTACTAAAACAAACAAAGTAAGAGGCCAACCACCACGTCCTAATTAAGTTCCTAACCACACCAAACAAAGCTACAAGAACATGCTTAAACATATGGCAAGATTGATAAACCACAACAAATAAAATTAGGATTTCCTACAATTGGAGTGCTTGAATTGCAGTGTAATTCAAACAGTCCGTAAAAAAGGGGTTACGAATCGAAACTCTCCGGCCTCAAGTAGCTAGCCTGACCCAAATTGCACTTAATTCCATTCGGACACTCTAATTGTAAGGAATTCAGATCCCAACAAACCGCTAAATCAAGAGGAACTTGATTAGTGTTGAAGACATTTTCTGGAAAAAAAAAAAAAAAAAAAAAAAAAAAAAAAAAAAGAGAGAGAATTTTTCTCTCTCTTTCTCAATGATTGTTTGTATTATGAATCCAATCTTCTAGCATTAAAGTAACATTATACAGACATGTAGATTGCTTTAGAAAATATCACTTGGATTTTTAGAGGAACATATATATATATATATATATATATATATTATCAAATCAAATCATCGTGCCATATATTTATATTAGTTTTATAATATTATAATAATATATAGAGTTCAAATGAAGTTTTATAATCAAATGTCAAACAAACAGTTCAAATAGCATGGCATTTTTTCTGATTTATCATATAAACTCCATTTTGAACCCGATTTAATTCTACCCTGTAATATAATGGACACGAATACACTATTACAGGTTTTTATATTTCTTATTTATTTTAATCCAAGCCATGTTGACTTTAAAGAAATTTTTGTTTATTTATTTGAATGTAGTTATCTTAATTGGTGTGGAAGTCTTTGAGAAAGAAAACTACTATCAGTTGGCTTGAAGCTATCAATCTTTAGATGGCCGGCGGCTAAAAACTTCAATTTAATCTACCTTCACATAAAGAAGATCGACAACATTGTGGAGAATCTCTTGCAAATCAATCAATAATATTGTAGAAGATGAATACAACGATGATGAGACTTTGAGTGGCTTTCATGGCTGCATTCATGCTGCGAAGGATGATTGCTATGATGAAGCAACAATATCATACGTGTCTGACTTGGTTTCGATTCGTTGGGATTGAGGCACGTGTTCTTTGTATCATGTTGTAGGACACATATCGCAATTCCAACGGATTCAATTTCAACTGGAATGTGGAACCAATCCAAACCTATAGATGAGCAAAAGAAGGAAACCAAACATTTTTTAATACTAGAAAGTAGAAGCCACATTTTCCTCTCACAATTATTTCACAATATTGATATGCAGTCGCAACCAACCCTTTGATCAATTTTTGTAAAAAAAAAAAAAATGAATATAATATATATAGAGAGTAATGCTATAAACCATTTTTTTATCTTATAATTTTTTCACAATACTGACATGTCAGTTTTAATCAACACTTGATTAAAAGAAAAAAAAAATTAAGGGTTGATTGTGACTGACATGTCTGCATTGTGGGATCACAATATATATATGGTTTCTAGCATTACTTATATATTTAAAAAATGCTAGACGTACAATTCTTTAACAATTTTTTGCATGTGTGAACATATGAATGAATTGAAATGTGTTCATTTTTTTTAGTAGTCGATGACATGGTTCTAATCTCATGCTGACACGTGTTAGAAGCTGTAAAAAAGTTGTACGCGGTGTAGCATTACTCTCTATATCTCTATATATATTTATGTATTAATTATACTCATTAGAGTTTTGCAATATTTTGTCAATTAACAAAACCATGCCACTAAGTGAAACAGACTTGGTCTCTCCCTCTCTGTCTCTCAGTAACATAATGGGAATTAACAAGGGCCAAGTGCTAGGAAATTTCACATAATTGTATAATTTAATTGAAATCTCTTTATAATAATAATAATAATAATATACTGTATTAGATTGGTGGTTATATGATCCCTTTTGTCAAAGGTAGGCCTAGCCGCCTAGCTACTAGAAATGAATAAATTATCTCTTTCATAGAGCCATAGAGGTAGTAGACCTATATATCCTATATATATGTTCCTCTAGGCTCTAGTGAGAGAGGACAAAAGTGAGAATCTAACCTAGACCTTGCAAAAAATGCTTGAGCAAAAGGTTATGGGACCGATTGATGTATTGAAGGGGTACTCTTTCGATTCCCTAGCCTCTTCTTCCAAGCTTCATTCCTAAGCTTTTTAACCTTCTTCTTCTCCATTATATTTTGTATTTTAGTTTCTTCACCAAATCAATTCCTCATGCAAATTTACTCCAGCACCTTCTTCTACTGCTTGGGGAGTTTTAGATATCACCCGATTCATTTTCTCATCTCATTAAACTGATGTAGCAGTGTTTATCAGTCTTTGTTAAAAAAAAAAAAAAAATCGAAAACAAAGTGGACACTGTCACATCAGCTCTATAAAATAAGGATGTGATGAACATGTATTATGTAACATTACTTTGTCAGTACCGGTGTTTCTAATTAGGTTGTCATTTTCTTAGAAAGAACAAAAAGTACATAAAAAAGAATAACAAAAATAGGAAGGAATTTGTTAGAGCATTATGTATCTTGGTCATGATCACATGGAAGCAGATCCACCCATATCTTTAGCATCAAAGTTAAATCCTTATCCACATAGAAGGTCAACCATATGATGTCAATCATTTTCTTAAATATACGAGGAATATAGTTGAATCACAAGCATAAGTTTCTTTTGAAGAAATGATGATGATTTATTTATTTTACGATTAAGATTTTGTTTTGTTGAATTTAATAGTGTACATGATGTCATGTTAGTATATATATATTGTGCTACCATAACAACATATATATCAATAAATTTGTGAAACCTAATCTAAACCATAAAATAGATCTTTCAATTTCAACTTGGATCTTGATCTATCGAAGTTGAAATATGTACGCATCTTCAAAATCATTTATCTGTGTATATTGGTTTTTGGCACAAATAATTTGCAAAGTAATTTAGAAGGTAATCTTATAAATCCATTGCAAATATAAGCCAATGTTGCACAATATGTTATTTTCAGTGGAGGATTTTCTTGTTCTTAAGCTTAGATCATAACACATTGTTATATGGTCATCATAGGAACCTTCAAAATCAAAATGACCAGGTAAGTTCTGCTGCTAAAGGAACAAACATTGAGCAAATTCAATTTGAATTTAGTGGGAATTTGTCATGTTGTATATTTGTATCATCCTAATTTGATTTGCTTTCTGCCCAATTGATTTATATTGTATTATGTCAGGTAATTATTCTTTATATATTAATTAAATATAACATTAATTGCAAACAGGAACTGATCCAGATCAAATATTTATTAGAGGAATAAATTCACATGATAACCATCCACTCTTATAGCCCATTGTAGGGAATGGCTGAAGAAGAAAGTACTTACAAAAATTAATAAAGGTCGGTGGAACAATGAATTAGAGAGTTGGATAATTACCAATATATATATATATATAAAAGAAAAAATAAAAAAGAAAGAGAAGAGAGTTGGATAAGATCAAAATAGAACTTAACATATATATAGTCATTGGGATCTCAAAGAATACTGGATTTTGAACTTGTTCCAAGAATTTCTTTCAATTTCGTCCATTATACTGACATTTTTTTTTTTTATATAGCATGTTATTCTCACATGCATTTTTAAGATAAATTAATATGAGTAATGATTCACTACCACCTAAATATACAACTTTTTACCACCTTGTCTATGTGGCAAGGTGGTCCCTCACCTTAATTTATTTTTAAAAAATAAAAAAACTCAAAAAGTAGTGGGGGACCACCTTGCCAATGTGGCAAGGTGGTGAAAAGTTGTATATTTGGGTAGCATTGAATCATTATTCAATTAATATTTATCTTTAGAGCACGTAATTCTTACATGTATTTTTAAAATTCTCACATGCACTAAAAACAAATTACGTAATCTCATATCATATGGTTATAATTTTACAAAGTTTTATGCTCATGATCTTTGATTAATGAAATATTCATATCTTTTGTTAAAAGAAAAAAGACTAAACCCAATTTAAAGAAAAACTTTGTCTTATAATTTAAACCGCCTTTGGTTAAAAACACATACTTGGCACAACAATGAATTGGGTTAAAATTCAAAGAAAGTAAGAAACCGTGACAAAATTATCCAACAAGACCTTAAGAAGAAAAGAAAAAAGTGTCAAAGATATCCGTCACGGAATAATAAAAGAGAAATGTTTGATTTTATTTTCTTACAAATTTCGTCCATCTCTGTATAAGAGATGTTCAAATTTACCATTGAATATGTGGATTGTATTTTGTGGTGAATTTACAAAAGAAATGTGGAGAAAATGGGCAAGAAAATGACACCAAACACATCTTAAAAAAAAAAAAAAAAAAATGAAAATCAAAGAAAATGAGTTGCCCATTAGTCAAATTTTACTAAAGGTAATGGGGTCATCCATATCCTTAATAAGCAGACAAATTAATGAGAAGTACAAAGGTCAAATAGTGGAACCTCCGAATTGGGAACCACAACAAATTATTCTGTCCCAAAATTGGAATACCAGTAAAAAGTAGGAAAGAAAGATTTGAGTTTTAGGGTATGGCCCATCCAAAATAGGAGATGAACTCTTTCAATGAGTCCAAAACATATTTAAAAGTACAATGCCGTCCAATAAAATAAGTACAATAATGTGCTCATGAATTCTTATCTCCTCAACTGTAAAGCTTACGTTGCAAACAGTAATTCTGCTTTTACTTATAAATATATCAATCTATTTCGTAGTTTGAAAAAATATTAGAATATGTTTGTTATTTTTTAGATATTTTATTCCGCCTCTCAAATTTATAATCCGTATAAGAGGTATGTTGTTAGAGCATTCAGAACCGACTAATCAAGATAAAAATTTGGATGAATATATTCTATTCTTTTATTTAAAAATATATTAATCTCTTTCATAGATCGAGAATATATTAGAATATGTTTCTTATTTCTTAGAAATTTTTATTCGGCCTCTCAAATTGATAATCCATATAAGAGGTACGTTGTTAGAGCATTCACACCCGACTAGTCAAGATTGAAATTTGGATGAATATATTCTGCTTCTATTTATAAATATATCAATCTCTTTCGTAGTTCAAGAAAATATTAGAATATGTTTCTTATTTTTTAGAAACTTTATTCGGCCTCTCAAATTTATAATCCATATGAGAGGCACGTTGTTAGAGCATTCACACCCGAGTAGTCAATAAGAAAATTTGGATGAAAAACCATTCATATTTGGCTAGCTATTTTAGTAAAAAAATTGATAAGCGTTGTTCACAAACAAGGATGGGGGCGGGGGAGCATTTCTAAGAACAAATCAATTTTATTTTACTGACTCCTAGCGACAAAATTTGTTGGCGTTTGGCCTTTGCCTATAATAGTTTTTGACTCTGTCCCTGTTAACTAACCAAATGTTTTAAAAAATAAAACATAAATTCTGTTAACGTTATATGTTATTAGTGGTCTAAAGAACATTTATTTCAAAAAAAAAAAAAAGAAAAAAAAAAAAAAGAGATAAATCTATGATATTTCTTCAAACATCAAACCTAAAAGGAGTTTAATATAATTTACCCTTCTACAATTTTTCTCTTATAAACCAGCAAAGTCGAAGCACAAGGGAAGGCAAACATTTTAATAAATTTTTCTAATTCGATTTATTAAATTTATATATGTCTTGAGTCGATAGAGCATGTTCACATGCTCTGTTAATTCTATTAAAAATATATATACAAATTATATGCTCTAAAATATATGTTAATTTAAATAGAATAATTTAGAGAAAAACTTTGTCTTAAGCCGACGCGGAATAAATTAATTTATGGTCATTTTAGATAATGAGTTCTTATCTTCTCGACATGCGCCAACACGATACTGGCAGAATAATAATCTATTTGATTGATAACTTAAACGATCAATTTTTTATTTTTTTTTTATTTAATTTTTATTAAAAAAAAAAAAAAAGGGTGTGATTTAGGCTTGGAATCTACTATCTAGGAAGCTTGCGTAATCTACACTTATGAAGGGATCAGTTGGGTTGTGCTTTGGCTATGACACAGGCTATTGATATAGTGGGCGTACAAGGAAGCCCAATGAAAAATTAATGGCCATATTTTGATTGCGTGCTCAAAGCCTATTGAGAGAGATAGAGAGAGAGGACAACAAAATGATGAAAAGCAAATACTATTGGGTAGATTAACACAAAAGGAAAGACAATGGGGATGGGGCAATCTCTAGAATTCAACAAAGTTCCACACAAATATTTATTGGAGAGAGAGAGAGAGAGAGCAAGAGATGAGGAGGAAGTAAAAAGGAAGGGAGACTGAGATGGGCTGTTGGCTCTTCTCCAACACCAAGTACTTATTTAAGCAGAGAAAAGGAGGTCTTGAGGATAAACTAGTGGAGTTTCAAGAGCAAGGGTGTCTCTTCCTGCCTTCTTTAAACACCATCCTCCTTGTAAATCCTCTGCATTCTCTCTCTTTCTTTCTCTTTGGGAGAATGGAAGGAGTAGAAGGAGCATCTTCACCAAATGAAAAGAAGGGAAGATTCAAAAGAATATGTGTTTTCTGTGGTAGCAGGCCTGGACACAAATCTACATTTAGTGATGCAGCTCTTGAGCTTGGCAAAGTTCTGGTAATGTATTATATAGTCTTTATCTTGTCCTTTCTCATTTTTTTGGAGATTTTTCATGTCACTCAGATTGAGCCTTTTGGTGGTGATGACAGGTTGATAGAAAGATTGATTTGGTTTATGGTGGAGGAAGTGCAGGTCTAATGGGTTTGGTCTCCCAGTCTGTGTTTAATGGAGGCTGCAATGTTCTTGGGTATACTTTAATATCACTATATTGATAATTGATGCATGAATTTTATTTCCTTGGATTGTTTTATGACAATTTACATGTGTCTTTGTTTTGTTTCTGTGCGTGTATAGAGTGATTCCCAAAGCTCTTTTGCCTCATGAGGTATACTATTCATTCATTCCTCTAGTGTATGCTTTGTTTGACTTCTTTATGAAAGAATTGACATGATCAAACATTCAAACCCCACTTGCAGATATCAGGAGAGGCCATTGGAGAAGTGAAAACAGTTGTAGATATGCACCAGCGGAAGGCGGAAATGGCAAAAAATGCAGACGCATTCATCGCACTTCCAGGTAAGATCACAAAAGCTTAAGTTGATAAGAAACGCTAGACTTAATCATTTCAATTACATATTCTTATGTGTTTTGTTCCATCAAACTTGCAATCTGTTTAGGTGGCTATGGAACCATGGAAGAGTTGTTAGAGATGATATCGTGGTCTCATCTTAAAATCCATGACAAGCCAGTGAGATGAGTCCTTTGAAATTCTGATTTCCAAATCGTCCAGCTTTGGGATATGATTTTCATGAGTGTCTTTTTGTTTGATTTTGAACCTTTTAACAGGTGGGGTTGTTGAACGTAGATGGGTATTATAACAGCTTGATTGCCTTATTTGACAAAGGAGTGGAAGAGGGTTTCATAGAGGATTCAGCCAGCCGTATTGTGGTTATTGCAGATACAGCAGAAGAGCTCCTGAAGAAAATGGAGGTACATACAAAAGATTAATGAAGATGCTATCTTTTTTTTCTGTTTTCTTTTTTGAAATAAAAGCAATTTCTAAGATGATTAAAAGGTGACATTCATAGAATATTAGTGGGGTCGGTTGCTGAATTATTGGAGTAGATGACAAAACAAAATTTTGCAGGAAAAAGTAGGGAATGACTTGTTTTTGGTTTTGATTGCATATTGCAGGAGTATGCACCAGTGCCATGACAAGGTAGCACGCAGACAAAGTTGGGAAATGTGCCATTTATTGGACTAGTCAAAGTGGGGAAGCCCTCAGATCTTAAATCTTAATCACCTATCTTTATATTTATATATATATATACACCATATAATCATATATATTTTGCTGTAGTTTCTTTGTAATCAACAGGAAAAAGACAGCAAAATAGCTAAGTATTTCTCTATCTCTGTTTCTGTCAAGTGGGAAATCCCAAGATCCCAAATCCTAATAAACTATTTGTATATTCGTGGTCTTATGTATGTTGCAGTTGCATTAAAATCAGCTGGGAATAAAAGATTCTCAAGATTTCTAAGAGCCTTCTTTGTCTCTCTCTCTCTCTCACACACACACACACACATAAAAGTCATAAGGCCATTGACTCTGTCAAAAAAGCATATGATATGTGAATACTATAACTTTTATGACAACTTCTTATAAATTGACTTACAATTAACTTTAATTGTTTAGTAATTGGTGTGATGATAAGTGTTGCTAAGATGTACAAACTGTCATAGCAATTCACGTGACACTATCATGACAATCACAATCAAATTTAATTGTTTAACAGCTAACGTGATAAATACCACGTGAATTGTTACGTTAGTTTGTAATAAAAATTATAGTATACCTAACAACATTTTGGGATAAATGGAGTGGGGGAAAGGGAAAAGAAAGCTAGATGGTTTTTCTTTATGGTGATTATTTTTCTTTTGCGCTGGCTGCTAAGAGAGGAGGGCTATGTCCAGTTGCTTTCAATTTTTGTTGTGTGGGGCAAAATGTTTATTAGATTCTCAAGTGTGGATCGTAGTTTGGTATTTTAGCTTTATGGTTTAGTGAACTTCTCATTTATCACACTCATTTTACACCAGTTGAGATAATGTGTTTTAAATGACTTTTCATATCAGCTACTTAAAAAAACAAAAGGAAGCAACTTAAAACACGTCACATCAATCATCAGCTGGTGTGAGATGGATGTGAAGAGTAACATTACTCTAACTTTTATCACAGCTCATTATAAACAAACGTGGCAATACATGTGGCATTGTCACGTAAACCACAATCAAATTTAGTTATTTAGTAGATCTAACATGAGAAGTATCATACAGACTTACAAACTGATGCAGCATTGTCACATCAATTACAATAAAATTTAACTGTTTAGCGGCTAATGTGGTAAATACTATATAAATTGCTACGTCAGTTGGTAAGAAAATTATAATATAAGTTGCGGTATCCTTAACAACATTTCAGAATAAATGAAGTGGGAAAAGGGGAAAGAAAGGTAGTTGATTTTTCTTGAGGGCTGGCTGCTGAGAGAGGAGTACTATGCCCAGTTGCTTTCAATTTTTGTTGTGTGGTGCAAATTGTTTATTAAATTCTCAAGTGTGAATTGTAGTTTGCTATTTTGGCTTGATGGTTCACTGAGCTCCTCTCTTGCCCCACTGCGAAGTTGACACCTTTGTTTGTTTCTTGGTGCTTGTCAACTCTCAAGGTTGAGTAATTGGCCAGTGTTCTCCTACTTGACTGTTGCAGGCAGCCATATCTCAACTGTAGGATTTGTCCCCCTCATGAACAGGCCAAGTGTGGAATCACCACTAAGTTCATTTATGAAAGCCCCTTCTCATTTTCATCATCAAAAGATGTTCCTTTCTTCGTCGGAACGATCTTTTCCATTTGAAGCGAAATAAAGAACAATTATTTTATGAGCAATATTTTATTTTATTTCATTTAACAGTGTATACGATGCCATGTGACATGATTCATTTCAAATCATCTTCCTTGTCAAGAACAGAAAGAAATCCCAACTCATAATTATCTTTTATTGTTGCATGCTTTAGAATGTTCAAAAGGGAATTTGCCAATGTGGAAAGAATTCATTGCAGAAAATTCTACCAATGGAGAGATAGCAAGGGGATTATAATATGCCCCATAAATTATCATCAACACTACTTAGAATTTGAACCATCTATGTGTTTTTGCTCAATTTCTCTTCAATAATCGACTACTCACTATTTTTAGCACAAACTCACTTAATATTCAAGATGTTCTGACCATGAACCATCCATATTCAGTAACTGCCGATGTCCAAGAGACAAGGTGAAATAAAGTTAAGTAGCACAAATTATCAAAGATGTAGATGCAACTTTCAAACTATATGAAAAGCTGAACAAAAAAGAATTGCCCTAACTTAGTAGGGAGATCAACAGGGACAATTTCCTCCAATCTAGTCTATAAAATTGTCATGTGCTTTTAACATGTGAGAAACATGCGACTTTAATATAACTATTAAGGGAAAACTTCACTTGTAATTCTTGATCTTTCATTACTTTTGCAATGAAGTACTCAAAGTTTAAAAAGTGTCAATTTTGGAATTTAACAGAAAATTCTAACAGATGGTTGAAATTAAAAATAAATAAATAATTAAAAGATAGATACCTTAAATTGACATTTTTTAAAGTTTAAGTACTTAATTGTAAAAGTAAAGAAAGATCAGGAGTTATAAATGAAGTTTTCATAATTATTAAAAAAAGCACGTGTTTCTCACATGCTCAAAAGATGCGTGCTCATTTTATAGATTGAGTTGAAGAAAATTCTACCAACCTAATTTGAAAAAAATTTCTGTCCATCAACAGGAGCTTCAAAGACTATCAACAATTAAGTGGGGGGCTATACCCAATTATAGTCGAGAGCATCAAAGTTTTGTAATGAATGCCCACTCAGTCAACACAAAGCCTAAAAGCCATCTATAGGTTTTTATAAAACTGATATAACGAAGACACACCTTGGGAGTAGCGAGGTTTGGTCTAAAAGGCAAAGCAAGAAGAGTATTATTGGGCTCAAGTGCAAAATAAAAGTTCAAGAGTTCTTGAAAATGAGAATAGTTGAAAAGCAGAGTGGTCAAAAGCACAAAAGTACTCCTGCCTTCTCTCAATGGAAGTCTATTTCGTTTTTTCCATCCCCTTGAGGGGTGATCCCATCTCTCCTTTCCTCTTTATTTTTTTTTTTTTTTTTGGCTCTAAAATTATTTCCTAGATTATCCTTAGAGAAGAGCAAAGAGGTAATATTTCTGGCATAGGGACGGAACCAGAAATTTTAATGTGGGTCGGGAAAACAAACCATAAAATGACTTTTTGGGGAATAAATTTTGGGCGGTCCATCTTATTAAAAAAAAAAAATTAAATTTTAAAGATATTTTTAAAATTTTTGGTTTTCTTTAATTTTAAAGATATTTTTAAATTTTGGGCGGCCCGATTCTTGGTTTTCTTTGGTTTGTGTTTATTCTCCTTTGTTTCTTGTCCCTTTTTCTGTCTTGTATTTGGTCAGTTTACTTTGGAAGGTCGGCACAAGTGGAAAGCCAGTTTTCAAAACAAAAACGTTGACAAACAATCAAAAAAAAAATACTCGACTGTTTTCACCTTTATATTACGTCAAAACACTAAAAGTTTCATACCAGAAGCAAGTTTTCAAAAAACTGCTCGAGTTTTTAGCAAAAGCCGCTCTGCGGGATTGTATCGATTGGTTGAGAGGTCTCAAAGAGAACATCTCAAAATTAAAACAAAAAACAAAAAGCATCTTCCAAAACACATTAACAAACATCCTGATGTCGTATGTTTGGACACTCAATACAACATCCTGGAAGAATATACAGCTTGAAAGCCAAGAAACTGCCAAGTGACTACTTGAAACCTGGTCCAGTAAAAGAGTACTTCAATTGCCAGATTGACAATTCTTTTTATATCTATCGTAGCATTAAATCAGTAAAAATCTTGTATAGAAGGAAACCTATGGTCAAGAAGAACAATAAGTATTAGCAAGCTGAATGAATCGAGCAGTATATTCATCCAAAGGGGGGGAAATGGGACATGTATTGAACATTATACTCATGCGGTGTGTACTTAGAAGCCAACCCTTTAAAAGAGGCGAAACAGATGAACTGCAATATGTTAGATCACATACGTTACTGAGAGACTTTCTTTCTGCATTTAGAAACCTGTAATTTTAAGGTTTTCTACTACAGTAATAATCATATAATACAAGATGGCATGATGAACCTACTCCAATTCGTATTGCTCATAGAGAAATAACTTATCATCGATAGAACAAGATCTGTTTTGCTAAACACTGGAGATTTCATTCGGATGGATATCATCAGAAGCATTTCCGGTGAACAATGGACGGTCCAGTTTCATCATAGTCTGCCTTGGTTACATGCTGATTTTGGGGAAAGACAACTTTGGCAAGAATCGCGCCACCCACCCAAGCTGAATACATCGTCAAATTCTCCGGCATATATTCTGGAGGCTGTAATGAACAAAAAGATTGGTCAAAAACTTGCCTTTATTTATGTAAAATAAGCAGTATATATATATTATAACAGAATTGCTAGGAGGGGGAAGTGAAGGTGATTGCTTAACCACATCCATTTGGATAATATTAATGCATGCAATTGAATATGAAAATATCTAGCTGTGATTAAAAGTATCATTGGCAACTTATAAAGCAAAATTTTACAAACCCATATATAAAGAAGCAACTGAAGAACACCGGATTCCAACCCAACTGAACTCTTTTATTGGCAACTCATGCTTACATTGTATACCGAGTCCAAAATCAACTATTGTGGAGAAGGGTCAAAAAGTCTAATTCAACAGAAAGGGTACCAAACACCAATAGATAAGATAGGCATAAAAATATGAACATTAGTTTTGTATAAAATAGTAAAAATATCTATTTCATCCCTTTTTGTGAGAAAACAGGTTACCTTAACTAGAGCAGGACGAATAGCAGATGAGCATAGGCTAGCTTCTTTCTGAAACCTTTCTTCAAAACCTGCAATTGGAAGTAATATAACCACTACTCAGCAGTTATAAAGCTACAATTTCCACATAAACAGGAAAGTCAACTGACAAGCCACTTGGCAATATCAGTGCCTTCTCAAGCTAGATGGCATTTGCATCACAGGTACAGGTGACCATCTGACCTCATAAATACCTATTTGCTATCTTAGACTATTATGTTTGATGGCGCATCTGCATCATAAACTAAAATATTAACCTAAAGTTGCATAGTTTTTGTTTCATCAAGTATTTGATGACTATTATGATTTAAGCGTCTCTCTATGCAATGCATCAGTTAAGTTGCCTATAAGTCTCACTGATTGACCGAGACAAGAGAGCCTTCCCCATATGGTTCCTCAAACCAAAATTCAGAACAATTCATGGAATTTTTTTTTATTTTTTATTTTTTTTTATGAATTTGATTAATAGAACAATTCATGGATCATATCAATCAATTTAGGTAATGAAGAGCCTAGATTAACCATTATATCAATAGTATTGCAAAAACTCTTAACCGCAGCAGTTATAGTCATTCAAATCTCTCCAAGGCAAACAAAATAAAATAAAACCCTAGATCTACAGATGTGCACAAATTTATTTACTTCCATTGTTCAAAACAATCGAGACAAATGGACCTGAAAAGATGGCACTACAGGCAGCACATGTACCTTAAAATTATCCCTCATGCAAACATTCCTTACGCCAAGGATATCTAAATTTTGAAATCTCTTTCTTAACCATGGCGCTTTAGTAAGAGGATCTGGTTTAGCTCTCCTCTGTCTCACTTTTTGTGACAATCTATCATTAATGGCTGGTTAGGGTTGCTTGAACGTCTTCAAAAAACCAGCTTTTTTTTTTAAAAAAAAAAAAGGCAATGTACTTTTTTAGTGGTTACAACCCTTGGCGATGATACCCAATACGATCCTAAAAAACTGGCAACATCATGCACCTCGAATCTTTGAAGACATTGATTAAATGACTAGAAAAGCAAAACAAAAGGAAATGCTAAGCCAAACCAATCATTTCAACATGTAACTTTGGCACAACTTATAAATGTGTAATTGGAACAGATTTTTGTAGATGCATTTCAAAAACAAGGTAACTTTGGCACAACTTCTAAATGTGGAATTGGAACAGATTTTTGTAGATGCATTTCAAAAACAAGGTTATTGGTTATCTGCTGTTCGCAACTTCATCCAATAGATTACACTAGGACTCCCGTCCCTTTCTAAACCCAATGCCTGGGTATAGGCACTCACCCTTGATCAATAACTACTACTTGAAAATGTATGACATGCACCCACTGTCTTTTCTTTGCTTCTCATCTAGGTTTTAAATAAAACAGGATTTTATTTTACGCTCGAGTTTAGGAGACCATATCATATCCACTGCATCAAAAGTTTCACCAGAATTAACGAATATAGAACGAACCAGGCATAGAAGCAGTGCCACCACAAAGTACTGTGTTTTCTAGCAGCTGCCGGTGGTTATCAGATGACACTGTTGATATACTACGGACTAGCTGCTCAACAATTCCGTGTGCGTCTAAACCCAATAAAGATGGTTGAAACAAAGCCTCACCAACAGTATATCTTTCTCTTCCAATTGTTATCACCTGAAATAGTAACCACGTGTTCTGTTTAGATGTCTATCATGCTGAAGCTTGCAGACTAAATATAACTGTTATGAAGCACAGAGTTTATTGAAGAAACCAAAATGAATTATCAGGAAGCATGTACAGCTAACAGGCAGGTTACATCTGGAATATGAATAATGCATGTGACCTACATATCCTCTTGCTTTAGCAATGTTGACTATGCAAGAATCAATATATTTTATCAGCTTCTCTAACAATTTGGTAAAGTTTTTCAAGATTATTCACCATATCTTATTCGAGGACTCCATGCGTAAATAAGAACAGAGAAGATTATAATTTCTAGTGTTTTTGGTGATTAACTTTGGATTCATGAAAAATAATGATTCTCACAAAAATAAATCAACCACAAAAATTAAATTTAAGGAGTGTAAGTTCCGTAATCAAGTCAAGATATCCTCATCTCAACCATTCCAAGTAGGCTATTTCTGTAACACCCGAGTCCCATATTGGAAAGAGATGAGTAGCCCACATAGAATGAATGGTTTTTAAAGATATTCATGGGTGCTAGGTTTCACATTGCTTAGTTATTAGGTGAAACATGATTTTATAAGGGATTCTCAGAGGCTCCAAACTGACTAGTCTTTTTGAGGTGATATCACAGATGTGGCTAGCGCTTTTCGGTTGCTGTTACAAATGGTATCAGAGTCACCTAGTAATGCCGAGCCATGTGGTACTGGAGCACCACATCAGTTGGCCTTGACGAGTACTTCATAGGTTTAAGGGGTTGGGGGGAGGGGGGAGGGGGGGGAGGGGAGTTCATAACACCCGAATCCCATATTGAAAAGAGATGAGTAACCCACATATAGTGAGTGGTTTATAAAGACACTCATGGGTGTTACGTCCCACATTGCTTAGTTACTAGGTGAAATTGAGTTTTATAAGGGATTCTAGATGAGTTCCAAATTAACTAGTCCTTCTGGGGGTGATAGTGCAGATGTGGCTAGCGTTTTTTCCAGGGCAGTTACAATTTGTATTTTTATCATCTGTTTCATCAAGGCTCAACCATTCACTTACTACTCCAAGTAACATAACTTTTCTCATATTTTCTTTCAATCTAAACCATAAGGCTTCCTACTGGGGGAGTCTTTTGTTGATCAATGTAATAAGAAGAAAACAATTTAAACCAACTAAAGAATCTTTGTAACTTCATATTCTATGTTACCTCCATTTCCTGCCTCTTCAGTCTTTTCCATTTATAGCAGTCAGTGCAGTTACTGATTATTCAGTTTGTTCTCTTTTCATTATTCAGTACGTCCAAAGTATATAAACTAAAAAGAAAAGTAACAGGCATGCAGGCACGCGTGCACGCACACACACAGAGTCCAGTTTGCATCCAAAGCCAGTCAAGTCTATACCGAGGTCTGAAGTTATATCAATTTGGTTCTAGAAGGCTCAGAAATACACAAAGCTAGCCCATAATTGGAATAACTAGACTGAAACCACATTAGTTTTTAGGTAGGAAAACTCTGAATGCAAAACCTGTCCATCAGGAAGTGTATGCTTCTCTATGTGGCATGAATTTTTGATCTTCGAATAAGCAAGTTCGTCTTCAGCACAACATGAGTATTGCTCTTTTATTTTCTCAATATCAGACATGCTGATATTCACTAGCGGATTAGACTTGCCAAGCTCTTGAGCAAGTAACTTCGTCAAATCAATACCTCCAATTTCAAATCTTCTAGAGGCAATGTGCTGAACTGCACCTTCAATTACTGGCGCAATATCTGGTTAAAAAAAAAAAAAGACAATATGAAACAAAAAAAGTCAGTTCAAATCATGGTTTTCTCTGCCAACGGACCATTTAGTTGCATATCCACTCACTAGACTGCACATAGAGATGCCCTAAAGGCCATAAACAAACCCTCCCAACATTAACTAAAGTCTTACCTATCAAAAAAAAAAACATTAACTAAAGTGATTGAAGAAAAATCCTAGGAGCGATTTCAATCATCGCATAATGCAATAGAAAGTATGATTCTCATCAAATATGTCAAAAGCTCAAAGGCGCAATAATAATCTTGATTTCCGAAGGGAATTTAGTGCCAATACCACTTGATAACAGACTAGATAGTACTTGATTTCTCTGCAATAGTTTTTATCATATTTAAATCAATTAAGAAAAGAGGGTGAACTCATTTTAAGCTTTGATACGCTCAAGGTTGTCAAAATGGGGATTCCCCCTTGGATCAATGGAGGGTCTTCCAGAATCAGATCGAGGATCCAATCGAGAATTGAAAGATTCCACAAACTATGGAGAACAACTGCTTCAAAGAAATAAGCTAAGACTTATAATAAGACAAACATAAAGTCTGCTGGTTACATCTTTTACCTTTATAATATGCTCCACAGCAAAGAAGATATAGATGTACTTAATTTCAACTTGTCGATTGACATATTAAAGTGGTATTGATTCACATAACTCTCACAAGCAGTCCTAAAAAATTGCTTACAGGCTTAAAGAGCGCCAAGATGTTTCCTTCTATAGGGTATATATACCTATCTTTCCATGACCAATATCAACAGTGCACCCTGAGATACGTCCTACTGCATAAAGTGATAATACTGCTTGCTCTGATGCATAAAAGCCTGAGATGTTGAACGTTTCAAACATCAGCTGCACCAACTGTTCTCTGACAGACTGCAAAAAACAATTATGTATTATATTGTTTTAAAAATAAATAGAAATAAAAATCAGAAATTTGGATTATTTGGGGTTGTCATGATTGAAAATCACTTAACAATGTCACTACACTACATAAACCACCTCTTCTCCCAACCCAACCCAACCCCAAAAACCCACACCATTCCAGGAAGAATTGCTATTAAGGGAGTACGGATGCACACTAAAATGCGGTAACAGTCATCCATTAGTACTTTGCAAGAGTTGAGATATAAGGGAGAAACTCTTAAAAGGATATCCCCACCCCTATGCACTGCCAATGATACCAATTCAAAAAGTCATCCACATTGAATATGTAGTAAGAATGCCGATTGTTCAAATTAGAAAATATCAATAACAATAATGATGATAACATTGCTAATATGAGTAAGAATAAAAAATAAAATAAAAAAACTGTAATAGTTTACTTCCTAAAATATACATGACCATTCTGCACCACACTTTCCTATAAAGTAATAAACTTTTTTTTTGTACTGAACTTTAAGTTTAACAAGAAACATGAATTTGCTAACCTTAGGAGTAGAAAGTGGATCTGTAAACAATATTTGTCCTTCATTGCCAATCTCCCATCCAAGACCAGTATACAGAACGTGCTGTAACAGATCTTCCATAGCATCCCAGTCTCTAATAAAACCCCGCGCAACAGGATCAACAGTAATATCTTCACACAATGAACTATCACCCATTGATCCATCTTCAACCATGCGTTTCATTTGGGTAGGAATGATCTAAATCACATAGAAAAAAAAGTTAATAAAATACCTCAAGGACATCTCAATACAGAGGTGGAGGCCAACACCCGTGGAGGCTAGCTTCAATCCTTTTTTTTTTTTTTACTTTTTTTTTTTGTTTATCAGTTTTTTGTTTTTCAGAAATACTTCAAAAAATTTATCAAACAAATTTTCTTTTAAGGACCCTGCAAACAATACTTTATTCAAATGTGGCCCCCACCAAAACACTTCTCAATTTTCACCATTTTCAGAACCCAAAACACTTCTAAAAACTCTGCTAAACCAACCCCTAGGTTTTCATTTCACATAAATCAAATCAACTTCAATAACAAAATTATTTTTTTTTTTTTTTTCAATTCTTTATGGTAATGGCAAAAAAATTAACCTTCACTCAACTAAGCACTAATACAACAACAATCTGGCCAATCACAGTAGACGTGTTTCCATTTCGCTTTTCTTCAGTAATGGAAAAAACCTAAACTTTACTCCGCTAAGCCCTAATAATACAACAATCTCGCTAATAGAGTCGAGGTATCACAATTTCTCATTCACCAAACAACAAAGAAACATTAGCTGCAACTCATTTTCTATTCTGCAATTTTCTCAGCTCCAAACAGTGAATAAAAAAAAATAAAAAATAAAAAAGGGACCTAGTTTGGGGTAAGCTTTTCTACAGTAACGGAAAAAACTAAAACTTCACTCTTCCAAGCCCCAAGACTACAACAAACGGGCTAATCACAGTCCTATTTCAATTTCCCATTCAACAAACAACAAGTAACATCAGCTTCAACTAATTTTCCGTTCTACAATTTTCTCAGAAACCAAACAAAGGGAAAAGTAAAAAACGTAAGCTTTTCTACGGTAAAGGAAAAAACTTAAACTTCACTCATCCAAGCCCTAAGACGACAACAATCTGGCTAATCAGAGTCCTATTTCAATTTCCCATTCAACAAACAACAAGTAACATCAGCTTCAACTAATTTTCCGTTCTACAATTTTCTCAGATACCAAACAAGGAGAAAAGTAAAAAACGTAAGCTTTTCTACGGTAACGAAAAAAAACTTAAACTTCGCTCAGCTAAGCCCTAATAACAACCAATCTCACTAATCACAGTCGACGTGTTTCGATTGCCCATTCAACAAACAACAAGTAACATCAGCTTCAACTAATTTTCCGTTCTACGATTTTCTCAGATACCAAACAAGGAGAAAAGTAAAAAACGTAAGCTTTTCTACGGTAACGGAAAAAACTTAAACTTCGCTCAGCTAAGCCCTAATAACAACCAATCTCACTAATCACAGTCGACGTGTTTCAATTTCCCATTCACCAAACAGCAAGAAACATCAGCTTCAGCTTATTTTCTTTGCCAAAACTTTTTCAGCAACCAAACAACGAGAAAATTGGAAAAAAAAAAACAAAACCCTTGTTTTAGGGTAAGCTTTGTACTACCATGGAGGGAGCCTGATCGGGAATTGCGGGTCCAGCCTTGAGGAGCCTGGAGCCGGCGTCGACCACCGCGGCCTCCATTGGCGGCTTGCTTTGGCTGGAAACCGAAACAAAACCCTAGCTTTTGCGCGCAAGCGGCTTCAGATATCAGCGAGCTCTGTAGCTCAAGCTCGGTGTTTGAGAAGTGAGAAAGAAAAAAAGAGCCTCAGCTCCGAAGCTCGGAACGTCTGCCTTTTGTTTATCGTAAGCGGGCTGAGCGTAATTTGAATCTCTTGTAGACTAGTGTTTGTTCCTTGGTTGGGAATTTTCTTTGGGGAAGAAAATTATAACAACAAAATTAATTGGGTACCTACTTATAAAAAAATGGGAAATGATAAATGTACATCACATGTACGACAAGTGTATAACACCCCTCTCATATGAGGTGGACATCACACACTACAGGGCCCACCCCATGTGAGAGGGGTATTGTACACTTGTTGTACATGTGATGTACGGAAATCACCTCTCTAAAAAAATATATAATAGTAATAATAATTCTCCGGTGCCATAATTTTGTTTTTTAAATTTACCATAATATTTATCACGTCAGCCACATTAATCACTGCAGCCCCAAATTCAACCACACAACCCTAACTTTCTCTTTTATTTTGAGACTTCACTACTTTCAACCACTACAATGTAAAAAGTGACCTACATAGTGACTTTATAGCTAAAGACTCGTAATCTTTATGGGAGGAGACTTATGTGTGAGTCTTCATATGCATAGATTGGTTGTGAATTTCTAAAGACCCACGGCTGGCTCGTGGTTGGAGATATAGATTTTTTTTTTCTCTGTTTTCATGGAAAATCAATGTCCAAATGAGTATTAGGAGATGAGGTGACTGGCATGAGTAGCAATGAAAGAGCGGATCGAGAGGGCAAAGTGAAATTCTTATTGTCACGTCAATTGTCACATCATTTTGTAAGTGATTTGTACTAAATGTTGTACCACCCTAGCAACACTCTTAACAATAACTAATACTAATAACTCTAAAAAATTACCGTACATAAAAGTAAATACTATAGTTTTTTGAATCAATAAAAATGTTAGCCACAGAGTATATAATAATTTTTCTTTGGCAAAATGTTAATCTCTCTAAAATCAAAATAGAGGGTTAAAATCTTCTAAATATTTTGAATAATTGAGTTTTTAAAATTTTGTTAATTATTTTTATTTAAATAGTTCGAATTTTATTGTTTTAGCGTAGTGTTTAATGATATATAACGAATATAATGAAATAATAAAACAGAAAACACCATTAAGGAAGTGAACAAACCGAGGGTGATTGGGGGTGAACCATCCCTTCTTTTTGTTGTTATTGTTTTTTTTTTTTAATAATTTTGTTTTTGTTTTTTCTTTTTCTTTTTTTCTATTTATTAAAATTTTTCTTAGAGAATTTTGAGTTCTCAGCCACCCCAAGGTCAAAATGTACTAGACATTCAAGTTACTTGGAAATCGTTAAAATGAGATGAAAAGGAAAGAAAGAAAGAAAAAGGTACACATCTACTGCCTAAATCAAGTTTACACACGAGAACTTCTATCATATGAGACTTGATACAAAGATTTCATGGCTGCGGCATGTAAGAAAATCCTGATACTCCAGCAGGCTTTCGCTCTCCACAATCAAAGGCGTGTCCATTAAATTACAGTAGTTCATATCCACCGCAGCCGACGGTTCGCCTTCATCCACCAATATTAAGTTGCATTCCTCACCAATTGGGGAATCATCATGTGTATCCTTGAGGCAAGGAGGTTCAACATTTGATTCCTGCACGTCACCCAAAAGAGCTTCCAGGGGAGCCCTATTATTAGAAGTTTCCTGAGATGCAAATTTCACATCCAAGACTGGAATCTCGAAATCCACTACAGACGAAGCACATGAAAATTCAAGAACTTTCTGCAGAAATTCCAACCCAGATTTTGTGTTTCCTGAAGCAGCAACAAATTCAGAGCTTGCAAAAGCTTCTTCCTGGGTAGCATCAGAGATATTCTCAGTCTGATCTGATACATCGGTATAATTAAGAACTAATATATTGCTCGGCTCATTGCTCACTTCTTCATTTACATTTTCATCCAATATCTGATTAGAATCTGTTCTTGCAATATCATGTTCAACTATAGTTTCAATTCCTGTGGCCTGACAAGCACCTTCTCCATCACAGAGCTGGCAATCTTCGTCAGCTCCCTCAGCTGTCTTCTCAGAGCGGTCATCATCGAGAGATCTCATTACATGCCCTTCACCATCGAAAGTATTGGAGGAAGTTGAATCTTCCGAGCACTCCGTCCCGTCTGTTTTATAGCAAGAAACCGAGTGATCTCTGGCTTTTTCACATTGAACACTAGGTGAAGATTTTTTATCATCGTTTTCATCATCCTCATTTGAAAATTCAGGGGCTTTAACAGCTAGAGTTTGAGTATACTTTGGAGGCTGGATTGAAGTTGACGATACAAATCCTGCAAGAGCATATGCTAAAGCATCATCAATTGACAAAGCTTGCCTTGGTTTATCCTTTGAAGAATTTGTCACTGATTCTGATGCACAATTTTCTTCCACGTCATCGCCATTTGAAAACTCGGGAGCAGTAACTATGAGACTTGGGAGCAACTGAGTAGCATTTACTGAATCAGAAATATCATCAGGAGGGATGGATGTTACATCTGAATGGAAATCCTTCTTGTCTGATTCAAATGACCCACAATTGGGATAACAACTTCCACTGTTACAAAAAGAGTTGGAATCTGATCCATTGCAAGAAAAATCAGGAGCAACAATTCTTGAGCAAGATGGCAACTCAGAATTATTTGATTTCTTTGTAAGTAATTCAAGTTGCTGCTCTACCTTCTGGAGTCTTGCCTCGATGCTGCTTATGGGCTTTACCATGTTTTCTTCAAATCTCAAGCAAAGATCTTCTATTTTGCCTACTCGAGAAACAAGCTGGTCCATGCAACTTTCAAGACGACTCAATGAGGTATAATCAGGCTTGCTTTCTGAAACAGGCACTTGTAGAGGGTTCTGTACATGAGCTGTACCTGCACTAGCACCATTCACTTCTTGATGATCAGTTGCGCTGGATTCTCCTTCCAGGTGAATTCTAGTTGCAAAATTCATTGGATCCGTTGATCTCAAACCAAACTCGGGGAATTTCTGCTTTTCCCTTGTATCAGTACCGCGTTTAGTTGTCTTAGATAACTGCAAAAGGGTTGGTACAAGCATTGTCATAAGAGAACTTCCAGCTGAGTTTTCCACTCGACCCTCTTGATCTTCAGAGTCAGCTGAATCAACAGGATCAGCAAACACATATACTTCATCAACATAAACACAACCTTTACTCTGAAGTGAGAGCAGACGAAGTGTGAGAGATATGCAGGGACTTGCATCAGTAATCTCTGCTGTAGCCTCATAAAGCTCCTGAAATTTTTAAGGTTAAGCGGGAGAAAAAAAGGGGAGATTAAAACTAAAAGCACTAAGAGAAAAGCTATTGGCCAAAAGGCAAACAAAAACAGGGCTCTAATAGTCACTATACTGAGCATTCCATCCACTGTTAGTATCCCCTTCTAGATTTGGCAAAATCAGCTTAAATAAAGGGTGAATTACTTAAATCTACCATAGATTTTGTCAAATATACGTATGTCCCTTGTACTTTTTGAAATTACACTTCAGTCCATGTTAAGAGATACAAGTGGAAAATGAATATTGTTGGAGTTTTGGAATATAAACTTGAGGAACTCTGACTTAAAAATAAATAAATAAATAAATTTTTTGGAATATAAATAGGATGGTATTAAATGTATGTGTTCCATAAAACTTGAGGAACTCTTAACTACTTTCTAATATAGAAGGTATGAGTGTATGTTTTTTGACAAATCCGAGGAAGGTTGAAGTAATTTAGCCAAAAACAAAGTAACCAAAAGAATGCCCTCATCAGTTTCCACTTAGATCATTTGCATTCTTAATCTACTTTGGTCCTGTCAATGGCTAGTACATAGATGAAGAAATTGTGTTTCCTCTTTTTCTTTTTTCCCCCTTTGTCTTTCTTGGGAAGGGGACAGAAGCCTCTTCACTTGCCACCAAGTAAAATGCATTAAAACATTATGGCACCATTCAAGAACATGAAATGAAGACATAAATAGCTTTGTTTGAATAAGTACATGGATAGTCATCATTGTACCTGTTTGCTTATCCCTGAATTGCTATCAGTCCTTGATGGCAAAGAGAAGTTTTTATTCTCAACCACAGACTCAGGGACTTTCACTTCAACCCAGTCATCTTCACTAGAGGTCAAATTGCTACTATATTTCACTTCTTCAGACAGGCCTTCATTAGGCCCCCTCAGATTGGTAGAAACAACTTCTTCAATGTCTGTTGTCAGCACTTCTTCATCTCTGGCAGCAATGCCACAGCGAACAGTACAGAGATACTCATTGCCACTCTGTAGACCAGAATCACAGTATATCTCATAGACTCGAGCAGTACTTCGAACATAAACCTGCCTGACCTCATGCTTTTGTGTCAAACAAACTGCAATGAAATAAGTTCTTTATTATCTACAAGGATAATGCAAGAGGTTCCAAGAAATTTTTCCCTTCCACTTTCACTAGAACATAATAAAGAAATGATGTTTGTACATCAAGAGTTACTTAATAGATGGCCTTAATATACAAACATCATATCAAAAAGCAATTCGGATATAATAGAAACAGAAAAAAGAATCTTCTTATAGCATCTTGAAGTAGGCTTCTATAATATTCTTTTTTTCTTCCACATAAGTAAGGAACTTCATTAAAAGAAGCACCGACCAAGTAAAGGAGATTTCTATGAGAGAGAGCTAGTAGTTTTATAATCGGAAGATATTACTTCAAATCTTTTCATCAGCTTCAATTTCATACAAATCAGATCTAGTTATGTTGTTTCTAATTACTTGGTCATATAAACCACAAGTGTTTCTAAGACATTGTAGTAAGTGTAAGACAATACAGATCGATATGTGTTTAGATAGACTTCTTGGTGCGCTACTTGGTTGAAACAATCAGGTCTGAAATTATAATGCACACAAAATACCAGCAACAAAATTACTTAAGTAAAAAAGGCAGAAGTTTTGCAATACATAATAGATAGCCATCTACGGCTCTGCAGCAGCCAAGTTGGGCCAAATGATCCACAGGGGCACTAAAACATAGCAACATAAACTTATGGTCCTGCAAATCCTTCTAATAAACACAAAAACATAGGATATAATTTCTGACAGAGGTGATTCATTAAATATATATAAGAGCTAGAAGCTACAAAACCATCAAGGCTATTCAAGGAGTCAGAGGCAGCAGCCCCCTTAAAACCCTGTTGAGCATGCCAGAACATTATTGGAGTCACACCCCAAATGTCAAGTCAGAGAATACAAAAAACGCTAATATTTTGGAACAAAATGAACTTGATGCTCATCACTACTTAACCAGAAAGACAAGTATAAAGATGGAAAGGCACAGTCCAGATGCACACAGCATCACACAACGAATACAGCTATAGATGCAGTGTTGAAACTTGAATTAATACCGTAAAAAACAATCCGATCTGCTACAAACTGAAACCGCGCAACCTAACTGACTTTCTCCACAAAAAAAGCTAACCAAAAAGCACAACACAAAACTAAAAAAAAAATCCTAAAAATTTAATCTAATCTTTTTTCTTTTCTGTTTTGAAGAATGAGAAATTTTCATTACCAAAACAACTGAACACATTACAATGAAAAGCTATAGTAAAACACTAAAGCTTTAAAAACCCCTGCACAAACAAAAATATAACCAACCAAAAAAGGAAAAAAAAAAAAAAAAAAAAAAAAAAAAAAAAAAAAAAAAAAAAAAAAAAAAAAAAAAACCTCTGCAAAACTAAACTAAAATCCCATCTATACCCCAAGTATTACAAAGCATAACATTTCCATATGTCTTCCTAAATTTACCTTTGGTAGTAAACCATATTTTCACTTCCCACTTAATTTGTCGTAAAAGCTTTACTTCAGTCCAAGGATTATTACCATGCATTAGAGCATTCCTAGTTCTCCAAATATTATAAATGGAAGAACCAAACACTAACCTGCATATATAGGCTTTCATATTTTTCCCCTTCCACTCATGCAAACCCAAAGAAACCACATCATTCCAACAAGTGGGCGGATTCAACACACCACATAACCTCATGACATTTTTCCAAATTCTGCCACTAAACCCACAAGAGAAAAATAAATGATCTCTATCTCAATCTCAAATCTGCAAAAAATACATTTCACATCCCCTTGAAAACCCCAACCCAAAAGCTTCCTACCAGTTGATAATGCATCCCTCATTGCCAACCAAGTGACAAAAGCTTACTTAGAAATGGAAAAAGGAAACCAAACCAAAGACCACCAATCCACAATTTGTTGCTTAACACGAATAGCATCCCAAGTATGTGAGCAAGAATACATACCATTTTTTGAAGCAGACCAATGCGGAATATCTTTATCACCAAAAGAAACCAAACTCAGCTTACTCTGAATATTTACAAGCTGATCCAAACGAGCAGGCCTCCAATTCCATTGACCATCCTTAATGACTGAATCTAAACGAGCCTCTAGCTTACTATGAGTATCATAAATGACACGATGCCCATACTTCTCATAAAGCACCCCATCCGGGTGCCAAGCATCAAACCAGAGACGTATATCCATTATCCTTTCCATTACCGACAGAAAAAGAACTAAAATATCTAGCATCATCTCTAAGCTTTAACAACTTCCTCCAACTCCAAGAACAAATATGAGGGTAGCGAACCTGCCAAAAGCTCCTCCCCTTCAACAATATTGCATGCACCCACGCAACCCAAAGAGATCCTGACCTCACAAACTCCAAATATGTCTCATCATGGAAGAACGATTCCATTCCTCAAGCTTCTTAATGCCCAAACCTCCCTCTTCTTTAGGCAAACATAACATATTCCAAGAAACTTTAGCTCTAGCAATCCCTTCATCCTTACCATTCCAAAGAAAACGATTGAACTTTTGATCAATAGAACTAATGATCTTCTTAGGTATATGAAAATACTACTCCAGTATACTTGAACACTATACAACACAGAAGAAACAAGTTGCAGCCTACCAGCAAAAGATAAATTCCTAGATAACCAATAATTAATCGTAGCAGTAATTTTTTTCCAAAAGAGCATCACAATCTGCTGCACAAATTCTAATCTTCTCCTCCATATTCTCATGAACCAAACAAAGTTGCAAACACAAATTCTTAAATCCTATTCAAATTTCTCACAAAACAACCAAAACAGATAATAGTCCGGGAATTAATTTTCTCGGAAAAATCACTCCGAACTCCTACAAACTGGAACAAAGAAACCAAACCGAATTTTATCGGAAAAATTCTTTCCGAGAAAACGTTACCAATCGAAACAAACAGAGAAGCAAAGAACTGAAATTTTCTAGAACTCACTTTTAATCTCGCAAGGGCCGGAATCCGGTGAGGTCGGGCGCAGAACAAGAGGGGATTTGGAGGTGGTGGTTGAATCGGCGGTGGCTTCGGCTTCGTTGTTGTCGATCGGGGAAAGATAGGACTCGAAAGCGACGGAATTTGCGAGAGAGCCACCGGAGACGGTCCAGTTCGTTGAAGGGCTCCATGAAGTCGTCCTTGGGGTGGTGGTCTCTGATTCCATGGTTCGTTTCTGCGTTGGAGAGTGGCTGTGCCTGTGCCTGTGCCGTAGTATGCCTTTCATACGTTTGAGTTAACTCGTTAATCTACAAAGGTTTTATGGACAATTTCCAATGCACAAATTAAATTAATCCTTCGCTTGTTTCCGCGTAAAATAATTTCTGAAAAATGGTTGCGGCGTTTTCCGATATTTGGTAAGGGTGAAAATAATGGTCAACCAAAAAATAATTTTTGTTTGACCAAAAATGCTTAATAAATTTCAAAAAATGATTTACACTTTTTCAAAACATAAATCATTTTCCGTAGATAGTAGTACAGTCGACTCTCTTTTAAACAACGCAGTTGATCTTTACATTCAAGCAGTTGACTATTGCAGAATTTCGACAAGTCAGATTCCGACTCCAGTTAGTGCCGAAATTCGACAAATTAAGCCGGAATCCGGCGACGTCCGGCAGATGTCGCCGGATTCCAGGAATACCATGCCAGATTTCCGGCCAGACTGCCCGAAATCTGGCCGGAGAGGCCGGATCTCAGGCTATCTTGCAGGATTCCGGCCTGGATCACGTGCGGAATCCTGGACGGATCCGGCCGGAGAGGCTGGATCCGGCTAGAACGCCTGATCACCGGCCATCTGGCCGGGATCCTGGACGGATCTAGCCTGGATCTGGCCAGAACGGCCGGACCCCCGGCATCTAGCCAGATCCGGCTATTCTGGCCGAAAACTGGCCAGGACGGCCGGCTTCCGGTCAACTAGCCGGGATCCGGCTGTTTTGTGCCGGATTCCAGCAAATATGGCTGGAATCCGGCAAAAATTTATTTATTTATTTTTTTTTATTTTGTGAATAAAATTTAATTTTTTTAAATTAATATGATTAAATTAAAATATAAAAAATATTTATAATTTTTCGTACGCGCTAAACACCGAAAAATGATTTCGACGGAAAATATTTTTCTGAAAAATGACTTCTCTAAAACTATTTTACGATGAAAACAATTTTACACCGAAACAAACGGATTATAAATTAAATTAAATTTTATTCTCTTTGGCCGTACAAATGTAGAATACGCAACGTACATGTATAGGTCCAATAGGTGGATGAGATAAACAAACTCCAACAAAATACAGAAATCAAATAACAAGAAAATTAAAGAGACCCAATACATAAAAAAACCAATAAACAACTTTATGGCATGTTTGGATGAGATATATATTTCAAATATTTTTTAAATACCTTTATTAAATATCAAATTATATTAAGATTTTATTCAATTTTATTTTTTTTTCATTTTGTCTCGGATTTTTTAAATCATTTAAACATGATTTCAAAAAATAAATTATCTCAATATTTGCAATTTTTCAAAAAATCGTACACCTAAACGAACCCTTATTATTAACAACAATATAAAGCAAGCCCTTTTTATAACCGGAGGAATCCTCGTTGATGGGCGTAATGAGCCAAAAAAACTACTAATAAAATTGGTTGTAACGACCATGGTGTATGTTATGAATGCCGCTAAAATTACTTGCAGTCTAGTCTCCTAAACGAAATTAATAGAAAATGAGTCTCCTTCAAGGATTATATGGCCAAAAAAGAACATCAAGAACATAATTTTTTGATGCCCAAATCTAGATAATATATATATATATATATATATATATATATATATATATATATATATATATATATATATATATATATATATATATATATATATATATATATATATATTTTGTAAAGAGGATCAAAGTTAATTTTGATGAAGTTAGTCGGAAGAGTGTAGGGATATTTGTATTATGTCAATGCATGCAGAATGGGTCATGTTAGAGTGTTTAGAAGTAGCATTCATGGTGGAGAAAGAGTATCCAATTGCAATATCAAAGTTAATCTGTAGTGTAAATCGTAAAGTGGTCCCTAAGGGAAACTATTTTCAGTTGAAAATTTTTCTGGGAAAATGTACTGTTTTTATATTGTTTGATTGAGACCTTGAAAATAGTATCCAAAATATTTTTCATTATTTATGCTTCATTTGTTTGGGCGTTTATGTATTTTTTTGGTGTTTAGTGCAACCGAAAAATGACGGTCAACAAAAATCATTTTCAGTCTGATCGTAAAAGTCTTTTTAATTTTTTAAAAATAATTTATGGTTTAAAAAATTATAATTCGTTTTCTGAATTTAAACTCTTCATTTTTACACGTATGTTTGTGGGCATCCGCCACCTCCAGACATTAGAGTTTGTTGGTAGCCTGAATCTACCTCCGAAGGTCCCCGAATTTTGGTATCCAATTGCTAGAATCCGACACCGGCCAAATTCATCATCGGAATCCAGCCAGTGCTGAAATCTGGTAATTTGTGCCGAAATTCGGCAACCCATTACAAACTCACCTAACAATCCATATATTTTTGGAAATGAATACCACGTGGATTGTCATATTATTATTAAATTTTTGAGATAAGTGATGATTTAATATGCTATAAGAACAAATGTCATGAATTTGAACATTAATTCAATCATTCATATCATATTTCAACTTGGTAAAGCAGCAGGGGATAAGGTTCAATTCCTCTCATCCTTTATTCTTAGTGGTCACGAGTTCGAATCGACTTGCAGTAGTAGTCTGCAAACCAGATACTACAAAGAAGAGGCTTTACCAACTTACACTTTGGTGGGGCTATGCCGCTATGGTGGCGGACTCGCATTCCAAGGCAATAACTATGGTTCAAACCGAACATTTTACAGCAAGTGAGAACCCTAATGGTCACGCCCAAGGGGGGTCATTAGACTGGTCGCCCATTCCCGCATTTTTAATTAGAAATTCATAGTTCATGTGTTATGCCTCACTTATTGAGAGAGATTTTGATCCCACACGTGAAGGGAGTGTTACATTTTCCTGTTAATTAACTTAAGCATTTATTATAAGTAATGATTCAATACATATGATAATCCACATTTAAGTGGTAGGTATTAGGTGAACTACCATTTCAATTTATGAACATAATAACTGTCATACATATTGTCATTTCAATTTATAAACGTGATAATCCACTTTTCTTGCTAAGATTTCTTGCGATTGGATCAATGACAATTTACCAACAGTGAGATTAATAGTCATGTTCAAAATTTGAGTTTTGCAATCTTCCATTAATCTAAAAACATCTTAAGAAAAAACTTGTGGAATTAGCTTTTAGATTTAGAGTGCGTTTAGTGATTTCACATATGAAAAGTGTGATTTTAAAACAAATTGAATAAAATAAATTGTTTGGAATTGCGTTTAAAAAATTGCTATTTGAAAACGTAAAAAATATGCATTTTCAAATTGTAAACAAATATGTGATTTTCTAAAAATGTATGATTTTAAAGACTAAACTACAAAATTTTAAAGGTCAACTACGATTTTGTATAACATTTAACTGCATTTTTAAAAATTATTTTTACAAATCACAAACCCAAACGGACCCTTATATAAACAACTATTAAGGGTGCGTTATTGTTATTTCATAAACAAAAAATACGATTTAAAATCAAAACACAAAAAATGAATCGTTTGGGAAGCTAAACAACGATTTTAAGAGGTCAAACTAAGATTTAGCTAAATGTTTAATTGTATTTTTAAAAATCAAATTTTCGAATCGGGCAATTTTAAATCACACTTATTGAAATCGCAAAAGTCCAAATGAAACCTAAGAATATTAGTATATCATGAGAAAAGTATCCCCACAGTTCAACTTGCATATTTTATTATTGGTGCCAATACACAAACAAACTAATAAGAAGCAACAAATCAGTGAAAATTAGAGAAATCAGATATCAAGCTAGCCATGGAATATTTGCCTAATCGGCTCATGATCCTCTGGATTTTCTAACATAATAGTTTAACAGAATTCTTAATTTTTTCATAATTCTTTTTAATTTAGTAATTCAAATCTTGTTTTTCCAGAGGAAAAATTAAGCCCTGCGATGGTAACATAAATAACAAAATTTAACAATTAAGGCAATGGAAAAAAGTATTTCCACAATTTAATATTACAAGCTTGAATAGATTACAGCATCACTTGTCTTAAAACCAAATAGATAGAGACCACAACAAACCGCAGACCCTCTCTCACCTGCGACAAATCTTAGCAGTTGGCATGGTGACACAAACTGGGGCATAGATTTTCCTAGCTTCCGGGGTCCCCGGTTTCGGCCCTTCCGCCGCCACCGCCATCCCGGCAACGGAGCAAACAGCGGCTGCTGCAGCAGCAAACACCAAGTCCCTCCTTCCATTGCTGCTCTCCTTTTTAGTGTCACAATTGACCTTCACCTTTTCCCCTTCAGCTGCTCTTGCAGCTTTTGTGACGACAATTCTCCGGCTTCCGGCTACCGGAGACCGGTTGGCAAGGGTTGTGCTGCCGAGGAATGAGGCGGCTGCCATGGTGATTGAGGCCATTTCTGAAATGTGACTGACGTTCTAAGTGTTTGTTGTTTTGCCTTTGTGGTGTGTTTTCTCTATGGATGAAGTCGTTAAATTGAGCATGAAGAAGGTAAGTAACAAGAAAGGAGGTCATTGGAGGGCCGTCCAATATGTTATCCTTAAAGAAATTCATTGACCAGTAACTTGGTGCCACGTTGCATGAGATATCCTGATTAGAATTTGAGGACCCAATAGTCGGGGTGATCTTTGGACCATTATTTATTTATTTCTTTATTTATTAATTTTAGAGTGCCTAGGGAATTGACATTTGACTCTCAGTTAGCCAAATGTTATTTTGGCCATTCGAGACTTAAATTTAGTTAAAAATATAGTTACATCCGACTGGCTATTTTAGTACAAAAATTAGTGAGTTGCTACATGCTCACCAAATACCTTAAGTTTTAAAACTTTGGATAAAATATGCACATGACTTTGAAAGTAGGTACCTAAAAAAAAAATTAAAAAGAATAGTAAAAGTAAATAGCTAAAATAGAGAGTAAGATATAGGTGCTTTAAAAAAATAAGTCACTAAAATAGAAAAATGTAATTTTTCAGTTAAAATGAAAAGAAAATTTGCTGAGTTGAATGCAAATGCTCTTTAAAGAAAAAGTCCATGGACAAGAAATTTGGCCTCTCATGATGAAAGAAAAAATAGTCCATTGCCCAAGCCTCACGACACATAAGATGTACACACTACATTTGATTTTTTATGTTCATATTTTTGGTCTTTATACCCTATTGTAATATGAGCCCAAAGTTACTCGGACAAAATCTTCCTTAAAATTAAGTTGAAAGAAGTTCATTTAATTCAGTTTATTAAATTGACAAGTCCAAAATGCATGTAAAAATCACGTGCATTTTAAACACATGTATGTTAGTCTCATCGACTAGGTTGAACGAATTTCATCCAATTCACTTGGAAAGAAAACTTTTTCCTTTTGGAAATAAATATTCAAATGCAAGTCATTCAAATATGCTGGGAAAAAAATAGTCATTCAAATATGCTGATAGATAACAGAATTTTGATACATATTGTTACACGAGACTAATCAGCTCGAGTTCCAAAAAATTGCTCACAATTTGAGGCAGTAATGAATTCCAATTAGGTATACAAATTAAGCATAGAGTACCTCCTCTTCTTTCGTTTCGCATGGAGGGGGTAGCAAACTGTTTATATTTGCAAATAGATCATCACGACCAGATGGTGGCTCCATGACAGGTGAATCCAAGACAGTGTCGGGAATTGCCCCAAGGGTTTCCTCAAAAAATGATTTAATCGTCTACAAGGTTTTCAAATTTGTGTGAGAAACTTCAAGCAGAAGAAAGGAATAAAGAACAAGTACTTCGAGCATGTTTGAGATTGTGCTGAAAAATAGAACTTTTAAAGTCAGAAAGAACTTCTTAGAAAGAGCTTCGTTTTTAAACTTTTTCCAAAAGTGCATTTTGGCCTTTTTTATCTTAAGCAAAAAGTCAAATAAGTATTTTTGAGTTTTTACCAAACCGACCAGCTTTTTGTTTGGCACAACTTTTTATGTACTAAAAATACTTTTTAAACTCTTGCGCAATTCCAAACAGGCTCTTCGTCAACTAAGCAATGAAACAATTGGGTTTATAATAACAAACATACCGTGCAATGTTGAAAAGCAGCGTCAGCTTTGCGCTTCCACAGACCATTTCCAGGCTCCGAGTAAAAAAGATGAAGTAAAGGCTGCAAACACAGCAGAATGCTCATGTAAAAGTTGAAGAATATAGGGAGAAGAAAACTAGTATTGTTCTTGATAAATCAGCCATGGGGCATCTACATGCTTAAATAGAAAAACTAACCCAAAATATTATAGTAATATAGCTAATGTAGATTACAGCAACAATAAAAATAGAATCAGAAAGTAATGACAATAAAACCAAGAAAAAATATGATTCAGGAATTAAGTAAGTTTTCTAATCAACACCAAAACATTTTATGGTGGAAAAAAAGGCTAAGTTTGAAGAACACTAGTGTAAGATATAAAATTGGGGAAAGTACATTATCCCTCTCTAACTACCAAGCAATTTGCAAAGTCTCCCGTACTTTTAATTGTTGCAATGTCCCCCCCTCCCCCCCCCCCCCCCCCCCCAAAAAAAAAAACCCCCCCCCCCCCCCCAAAAAAAAAAAACCACTGGGATTGCAATGTCCCCTTTTGTGCAAAAAATGACAAAATACCCCTACGACAAAAATTCAGAAAAAATAAGCAAAATTTCAGAAAAAAGGGGATAAAATCAGGAAATATATATATATATATATATATATATATATATATATATATATATATATATTTATTTTTTATCTAGAGTATTCTTGTCCTTTTTTGTGCAAAATGAGGACATTGGCACACCAATGGTAGGTGTGTGTGTGTGTGGTGGGTGGGCGCCCCCCGCCCGGGGGGGGGGGGGCAGCGGCATTGAAACAATTAAAAGTTTAGAGGGATATTGCAAATTGCTTGGTAGTTCGAGGAGTAAATGTACTATCCCTATAAAATTTCATGCCAATGCAGTGAGGTTAGGAGGCAGAAAATAAAAAGAAAAGAAAAAAACCGGAAACAAGTAGAGTGACATCAGGAAAAATGAATATAGGTGCATGCCAAATGTTTTATGTACAGCAATACAATATTTGGGGATTCTTTTACAACAATTGCTTTGCGCTTCCTAATACATACACAATGAGCACTTTCAACGTAGGACCTTACTAGCTAATAGGTAGAAAGTGACAAGCAGTTAAACTGGGCCAGCATAGCAGCAATAGGGATGATCTGTTACTAGCATCTAAATGGTTTATCTTTGACATGCGGTCTGATATATAGAACAATATTAAGTGGATTATAGCTAATACCAATAAAATGCCAAATTCCACAAAATGGCATTAGCTTTAGGCAGCATATGTCCAACATGCTCATCACTCATCACTTCCCACATAATAAAGGACTCAATGTGACATAGCCTAAATCCCAACATTTCTCATAGTTACAGAGACGAGATACATAATACCACTTTTAGATAAAAGAAGCATAACAATCAATGTACCTGACTGCAAAAAAAATAATAGTTCATATAACATGCAGATAATTCTGTTTTATTGTTCAATCATCCATGTCCAGAAAAGCAAGGCTATATAGTAAAACTTACCAGACAAAAACATATTATAGTGAAGAAACTGAAGAATATTCAAAGCAATAATCAAAAAGTGATAAGCAGTTAAAGTATCCCTACCTTCACCACATCCCGAATACCTGGTTTTTGTCCATATTTTCTCAAAACCGAATCCCCATATACTTGATACTTTTCTAGAACCTAAAATGACAAAGAAATAATGGACTGTAAGCGAAGTAAATTGATGAAAGGAAATTTGGAGATGCATCCATTTGAGAGCCAAGTCTGCTAATGAACCTGACGACGTGTAAGACCACTCTTTGGTGCACCATAAATTGCAGAATCAACATGTCCCAAAGTATGCCAAGGGCTGTAGAAAAAATGGTAAAGTAGTATTTGGTCAACCAATTGAGTATCAAGAAGGGGAAATATTATACAAACCTCTCAATGAAGATGTGAAAAGAAAGTCTCACAGAAAGAAAACAAAGTTATAAAGCTCAGCATATACTGTTCATGTGAGAAGCTTACTCTTACCTACATAAGAAACTGTTAATACTACGAACTTCTTTCAATGTTTGATTGTCTACTTGGGGCAACAGTTATCAGAATCTAAAAATACATGGCATAATAGGTTCCCCATGAAAAATGATGTCTATCATGGACTCACATCTTGACAATTTCATGATACATACTATGAAAATATACACAATACTCACGATGCAAACAAAATAAGACAGAAGTCCATAGTATTTAGAGTTTCTTATGTAAATATATAGCAGTGATACATATTGGCATGTTAGAGAGTGGCTTTTCACATCAACAGTACATGGTGATCTTTGCATCATTTTTTTTTTTTTAAATCTCTCTTTTTCTTAACACCCAATCTACTTTAAGACAGAACAAAGCATTGGAAAGCTCCATTTTCTTTCTTGTCCCAAGATACAGACATATTACTCATGCAGCCTCATCCCCAGTCTCAAACACGCATCAGTAACAGGAACTTCCAAAAATATTAAGGAATTGAGCCAGCATGGCTATCTCCAGATTCTGGAGATCATTTCAGCCTCATTGCACTACCACTGCAGAAATTTTTGTCTAATCTCACTATTTTCCTTCCTAATTTACCATTTTCTGCAAGGCTGACCTATGCTAAGGAGAAAATGACATAGACTTTCCTCCTGAAGAACAATGGTTTGGCCATTCTCTTGCAAATTAAACTAAGGTGTTTTGGCCCTAAGCTGATGAAGGCTAGGGAATTCACCCAATTTTCCCTCTAACAAGGCCTGGTTAAGAAATATGAGTAAGGGATTCATTTTGATGCCTTGACAATTTGTTTAAGGAACTTGCTCTTGCTAAGAATATAATAGTAAGAGCTTGGATGGCCATAAGGTCACTTAGTCTTCGTAGGGAATCCAAGGAGTAAGGACAGCTCAACCACCCTATTGACACTCCTGCCAGTGCTTTAAATTGTTGCTGCAATCTCACCCCTTCTGCCTTCTTCTATGGAATCAAGCAAAAGGATGCCAACATACTCGAGGTTAATGCATTTGAGTCTGTTTTCTAAGAAAATGGGAGAGTTATGCATGATCAGCTGGATTTCAATGTTGCACATCTTTTAGGGGAATAACAGAAGAATGTTAGACAACTATCTTTGTTGAGCATTTCATAGTCCGCGAATTTTTAAAGTAAATATAGCATTGAGGAGCTTCTGCAAGGTTTCCTCAACTCCTTTCTCCCTTGCCCTCCCCCAATACAAAAATAATAATTAGTATGTATGTTTTTGTGTGTGCACATTTTATAGTCTATGTATGTGACACTATTTACAATTGAGTTAGAATTGCCATATTTCCAGTTACTCCATAAAGTTTCCACATAAAGCAGAAATCTTATTAACAAAACCAGCTTTTAAAATTTCCAACAATGACTAAACCAAAATAAAATTTTCAAGATTGTGTATACCACATACTTATGGTACGCAGCACGTCCAACCATTACACCATGAGCTCCTGACCTTAGAGCTGCATTGACCTATAATTTAAATGGCCACAGGAAAAATAAAAATTAAAAGAAGGTAAAAATGGAAGCATCAGAACTTTTGGTACCAATTTACGAGACAGAAAATTCAATTAAAGAAAAATAAAAAACTAGAACCAAAGATAAATGCAACAATCCATTTTAAATAAGCATATTTTATACAAGCAAGCATTCTTAAGCATAAAAGTAATAACTTCATAATTTTTTTTTTTTTTTTTTTTGATAAGTAATGATAGTTTTATTGAAAGCGTAAGGCGCCCCTACGTACACTAGAAGTATACAACAGGAAACACCTAACTAGAAAGCGAAAAAGAATCAAGAAATTCATAAATAATGTTATATCATCAATCATACTAAAAGTCATTAAGGTTAAAAAAAAATTAGCATAACCTTTCCCTCGATATTAAACAAGGAAATGATAAAGCAACAGAAAATACAGTAAAGAAGAAAAAAGAAATTGTACAATCATTGGGGCAGCAGACTATGAATCCAAACAAAAATTCTTTAACTCATGAAATCAAGGGAACTTTTATAGGTAATAACAGTTTCAGTTGCTATTTGCCTATAGAATTAAATAAATAAAAAAAAAAATTAAATGGTCCAGCGTTCCAGCAAAAGCTTCCAGATTCAAAAAACCCCGTGGTCAACATTCTCTGTGAAAGCAAGATGATGAAGCCAGCACACATCTAATACCTCTCATGTTAACAACAAAGAGAAAATTTAATCATCTATTTACAAAGAATGGACAAACAAAACCTAGTTTCAGACATCAGCAATGATAAGCAAAGGAATAACTTATTGTCAAGGAAGTCCAACATTCAATGGAAAAAGCTGATGTAACATGGTAGCCTAAAAAGGAAAGTCAAAAAATAGGTTCAAGATAGCCAACTGACCATTACGGAACAAGCTCCCGTCTTATTAATATACAGTTGGCTATTGATTTGAATGAGACCCATCATAGAGATTCAAAATTCTAACATGAAAGGTAACATAAAAGTCATTCATAACGTTACAACTTCCAAATAAACTATGTAAAGGCCCAAAATATAGATGTGAACTGAAGCAACAAACTTACGTCTAGAATGTTGAAATAATTTTTGTGTAATCTATATATGGAGTTACAAAGCTGGGAAAGTTTGGAGATAGCTAGGTGATGATCGCTTCCCTTTGCTTTTTATTGAGGTTGGAGGACCCGTCTGAAATCAATTTTTACTTAACCAGTCTATGCAAAACCTGCTTCCTGGATATTTTATACTGATCTTTAGCTCATCCTGTTTCTCCCAAACACCTAGGGAGAAAATGGCAAATCCCTGCTCCCCCAATCCCCCTCCCACCAAACAAAAAGCAAAGAGAACGCTTTATCCCCTAGACAGCCCAAATCAACAAAAAGATGCAAAAATTGCTCTTACCTATCCAAGGAGACATAAGGAAAAACAGAGGCAATTGTCTGTCTGAAAACATATTTTGCACTATGCTAGGTGGGGAAAATGAACTTTATACATGTAAGTTATGTTTGAAATAAACTCATGCAGAAGCATGCAAGGAAATCCAAGGGAGAACTCCAACGCAAGGACCTCTGTTTTCAATTGGAAGCATGGGCAATACAATAGAGCTTTGAAGGAGGAGTTTAGCAGCATGGGCTTTTTTTTTTCCCCTTTCTAGGTCATGTGAAGGGGTCAATCCAAGATCATACCGTTCCTCTACAAAGACAAATAAAACTCTTAACAGCTGGGTGTCATTGCCTTCCTTAGCCAGCTATTCATGATCTCATGACCCTGAATTTTTTAAACAGAACCTATCTGCATATATTCCTGAATACATTGCACTGTATGTAATTATGCATGTGTTTACATGCACACTTCATAATTAGCATTTTTGACATCCAAGCATATACTAACAGAACAAAAAACCAGTTAGTTTGACAATGGCTCACCTCATCAACGCAATTTATGCCCCCATTGATTGTCAATCTTAAGTCTGGAAAGTCACGCAAGAGACCATAAAAGTACTCATATCTGCATAATAAAATGAAGTTTTATGAAATGTACAAGTGAATAAAGACTAGCATATATCTGTATTACATATCATGAATATCAAAATTTGATCTCTGACACACAGATGTCTAGAGTAAATAATCTAAAAGAATTTAGAATAATTAAACTAAAAGCACAAAAGAAAAACACTTTCATTAGTAACTCTTAGTTGAGTTGTAATTAGTCCTTCTACAAGAGTAAAATACTTATCTACATACCTTTTTTTTTTATATAGTTAATCAAGCAAATATCATTAAAAAATGTGAGATGCCCCTAACTACACTGGAAGACACAAGGAACACCAAAAAAAAAAAAAAAAAAAAAAAAAGAAAAGAAAAGAACAGAAAGAGAAGCCCAAAAAAGAGAAATGCCAAGACACCCACAACAAATCCCTAAACCCCCAAAGAAACCATAAAAACCAGCCAAGTAGTCCTGCCTTTACCCCGGCTAGAGCCACTGCCTCTAGCATCAAAGTTAATGGAGCATTCCAAAACTTAAGTACATACTTTAAGGGAGGAATACTTCGATTTTCAGCTGGGCTAATGCCATTAAGCAGTGCTTTCCTCGAGTGTATTATGAAATGCCTAGTTGGTGATAGAGAAGAAACCTTGTAAATAAAATCACCTGAAAAGGGAAAAAGAACAGCAACAACCAAAATATTAGGATGCAACCCCAGCAACATTGGCACATAAGCTAGGGAGAAAAAAGCAGCACATAACCTAATCATAGGTACAATATCATGTAAACAGTGATGATGCAACTTAGCTAGATTAATTGAGACTTGGCTTAATGGCAAAGAAGATAACAAACTCTTGGAGAGGAATCATGTAACATGGTAAAACACTTAATGGCTATCAAGTATAGAAAGAGCATAGGGTATTCGGCTATCTTGTATACTTTCGTGTACGAGGGCTTTGCCCTTTACTTTCAATAAAATTATTATTATTATTCATAAAAAAAAAAAAAAATAGGCACATAGAAAGAGCATAGGATTCTTCAGAAATTGAAGCCACAATAAAGCTTAATATCTACATAAGTTGCTCTCACAAAAGAAAATCAATAATCAACAGGAGCAATATGAGATAAGATTCCGTGTAATCAAAAGCCCGTTAATCTGCAATACATTAAAGCACCAATACTACAGTAATCACAAGATTCTGATGTAATAACCCATGCTACAAAATGAGATAAGATTTTGTATCACTGAAAGCCTGTATAAATGCATGCCGTTCAGATACACTCTTTGAGAATGCAATGGTTGCAGAGGAATTTAGGATGAAAGCAGAAATTTGGCCCCAGTTTCTGATTCACAAGCTGTTCTTCTAATTTTCTAAATGACTAAATCAAAACAAAAGTTCCAGCCAAAATTTTAACTTGAACTTGTTGGCTTTATCTTGAATAGACAAAAGATGTTCGTTAAGAGGACCTTACAGAGCTCATTGTATGAATCGTGATCATCGACACCAATTCGACATTTAACACTGACAGGAACATCTGTATTGGCAGCAATTACTGACATGGCCTCACCAACAAACTATCCTTGCAAACACCAAATGTCTATATCAAAGCAAATCAACAAAGAAAATTACAATCGAGACCAGTTGCACTAAACAAACTACTCAGCGTAGTTATCAAACCTTTGGATCAAGCATAAGACGAACACCAAAGCATCCATGTCCAGCTACTTTTGGGCTAGGACATCCGCAACTGGTACATACTAAAGGGTCTAAGTTCAGTGATCAAAAGGAAAAAAAGGAACTTAAGATTAAGGCGCAATAAATTGTACAAACTTGAAATTGATTTCATCATAGTGGTACGCATTAGCAAGTTTGGTTGCTTTTGCCAGGTTTTCCAAATTATTGCCACCAATTTGAAGCACTATAGGATGTTGTTCTGGAGAAAATGCCAAGAATCTGTCCTGAGCAATAGAAATTAAAATATAAAGAATCAAGAGTATTAGGTTAGCAACACATCAGATGAACCAATATTTGGGAAAATGAGAGCGTAATAAGTTGAATATATATTGCTCTCGAAACTCAAACAATTATCTGTATTAAAAAATGTCCTACTTAAACATGCACCCAAACGCCCATCACAACTAACCCTTTCTTTTTTATCCAATATAAAAATATAACACCAAACTCTTAAGATGCAAAAGAATCATGTTTTTACAAAATTCCCATGCTTCACCCTACAAAGTCACTTTCCTTTCAAGTTCTAAATTCTTTAGTTTGATAATATTGGATGTATCCAAATTCCTTCAAAAGGCAAGTCTTGTACTAACTTACCAGATTATCCTTCTGATAAACTATTGTTTCAGCTGCAAGCATCTCTGTATAGAGCCATGCGTGTTTTGATATAAGCCGAGCAAGAGTCCTGTAATGATTATCTGTCCAGTCCATCATTGGAGCAACACTGGAGACAAGCATCAAAATCCAAGTAAGTTCAAAGAATCAATACACTTAATAGTATTTGGATATGGAATCGAAATATATGAAAATCCACCTAAACCAAGGAGGAAGATAGTGCTCGGCAACCATCACAGCATTTGCAAGTACTTGATCTTTTTGGGTATGGACAGACACGCTACTTGATTTGGTCCAATTCCTCTTAATTAAATCAGACGGCAATCTGCTATAGTTTTTAAGGATATTTGGATAAATAGGAGTAAATGGAGCTGTCAGAGAATATCCAGCAAACTTCATCATCCCTCTAATCAAACCATTGCCTGATCCATTCGGAACCCATCCATTAAATAAAACTATAAACACGTGGAACAAAAAAAAAAGATAAAAAAGATTTTTTTTTTTTTTTTGCGAAAGACAAATTATTGACTGCATGCATATAAACTCCTAGAAGATCATATGCAGTAAAGGAAAAACAAGTTGCACATATACTACCAGTACCGCAACAACAAGAATTTCATATTTCCCTTTGAAAGAAGATTCAACCTTATATGAGTCAATAAACGAGCTATACCACATGGATTGCAGTTTTGTAATTACAAAGCTTTTAAATATAACCAGCTTAATATTGCTATATTCTAGAAAGGAATTCTTCAAAGAAAACTAAAAAGGTGTCAACAATGTAAATGGTATCTTTGCTTTGTGTAAATTAAGTAAGTCATGTCTAAGCAGGGTTAAATTGAGTGTTGTGTAGCTTACTCGACTTCAGAAACTTCAGAGCACCAAAGAATCATCAAAAAACAAAAAAAGACCACTGAAAATTCTTCTGAATACTACTTCTAGACCCAATTATCAAAGGCCAAAGCACAAACTTTCTAGACCATTAAATAACAGGGAATAACTTCAATGTAATAAAATCGAGTACCACAACAACAACAACAACAACAAAAAAAAACCCACCGTTCTCTCTCTTTTTTTTCTTTTTTTTTTTTTTTAATAAGTGAATAAATCTCGTTAGAAAGCACATATGGGCGCAACCCTTTTTTTTGGATGAATAAGGTTTTCATTCAAAAAAAAACACAAGAAAACAACTCACACTCCAGCAGGAGGGGCAATTGAAGCACTAAATTAACATGAAATGAAACTGAAGCATACCCATTGAAGATTAAATTCTAAACATAAACAAATAAACAAACGGGGTTGAGAGAATGAAACCAAAGCGGCATTTTCTCGAACACGTGGTGAGCATGGGATTGTTGTACGTGCATACACACTTCATACATATATACAATATATCGGTGTATGTGTGTGCATATAGTGATTAGGGTTTACATTGAGGAAGAGAGTCACGGCGAGAACTGTTGAGGAACTTCAGGGGCTTCGCCGGAGAGAGTTCCCCTTCAGAAAAGTGTGGTTTCTCTTTTTATATATGCTTTATCCGCGGCAAATATTATATTTATATTCTCTATGCTCAACCATACGAGGTCGTTTTGGTTCCAAATATGGACTAAGGCAATGTTTGCTAACATGCTGCATTCTTGTTTTCTGTTTTAGTTTGAATTTTTTACTCTTCTCAAATCAATAAAAAAAATATCTTAAAATATTAAATATTTCTCAAATTATAAAATACTTTTTATAAAATTGTATTCTTATCTTGTTGTAGGAATATTTTGACAAAATAAATCTTTAACTTTTAAAAAAGTAATAGCTAACTTGTTATTTAAAAAAAAAAGAAAAATGCTAGATTGGCCATGTGAGCACCCTAAGTGGATGAGAGAGAGAGTCGCACAGCCACAAAAATAAGGTAGAGGTGACTATATGGCCACTCTTCTCATCTAATGAGGGTATACTAGGGTTGGCAATTTGGGTTCGTGTCAACCCGATTACATAAACGGGTCTGACACGAACCCGACCCGATTATTAATCGGGTTGTGACGCGCGACCCGAATACGACCCGATTAATAATCGGGTAACCCGAACACGACCCGACAAACACGACTAATAAGCGTGTCACCCGTTTACCCGACACGGCACCAACTTTTCACTGTTTTCACATGTTTCAACCTTCGATTTTAGTTTTTACCTTCAATTTTTATTTTTATTTTAAAATCGGGTTATAATCGTGTTGGCGGGTCAACCCGCGGGCTGACCCACCAAACACAATTATAATCGGGTCAACCCGATTACACCAAACCTAAACCCGGTTTTTTCGTGTCGTGTCGTGTTCGTGTCGGGTTCGCGGGTCGTGTCAAAAATTGCCAACCCTAGGGTATACGGTCATTAATTTTTTTCTTAAAAAAAAAAAATTATTAAATTTTTTTTATATTTAAGTAAGGAGTCAACTCCTTATCATTTGATTTTGTCAAAGTAAATATGTGTACTCTATAGAAAATATTTTCTCATATGTAGACACACACTAGAATACACTTTTAAATATAATTCTCACATTTATATAACGTCATAACCCTTTGTCAAATAAAATACATAAAAGAATTACCCAGATGCGTTAACAAACATGACCTCAGATAATTTCATGTTTTAGCCATTATTTTGAATAAGATAATTTAAATTTTATTACTTTAACAAATAATTTAATAAAATACAATGAATTAAGAAAAAATAATTGCTAAAACATGAGAAAATCAAGGTCCGAAGAAATTATGACTTCAAAGGAAGATATGCAAGAAAAATTGGTAAATATTAAACAATATTAGAATAATTTTGAGTATGTGCATTATGCATGTTCCAAAACTTATTATGTGATCATCTAACACAAAGTTTTCCTTTAAATTAGGTTAAATGAATTTCTCTAATCTAGGTTTTAAAACTTAGGAGTGGGCATTTTTGCCGAACACCGACTAGATGCCGATCGCATGCCGGCCACCACCGCACCGCCACCAATGACAGGTGGCTATTAGGCGGAACAAATTTTGGAGTACCAACTTTGTTGGGTTGGTAGGCAGAATTATTTTATAAATTTCTAGTTTCCGACCCAACGACAAAATAACACAACTTTTTGATTATTTATTCAAATGGCGTCGTTTTGTACCAACCAAAAAACGACATCATTTTAGTCGACTGTATATACATTGCTTTCTTCTAAAACCCTGTGGCCCCTGCACTTTTTTCTTTATAAACAATCCAAATCCATAGCCTCTCCATGGAGACTTCCACCAACTCCAGAAGCTTCGAGCTTCTTTTGTGTCCTGTCAAGACTTTTAATGACTTCGATCTTATAGCTTCTTCTAAATCCGCATGTATCGCCACTAACTTGGCAGTGGCGATTAATTATTAAATTGCCATTCAATCGGAAAAAAAGTTAGTGATTATTCTGACTTTCCGACGTTGGTGGTGACGAGGGGAGAAAATCATATTTATGCCCACTGCATTAACCGATACTCGACCCTAATTAAACTTACATATGTCTTTAAAGCATAAATTTTTTTGCATGCATTTTTAATGAAGCGCGGCAATTTAATATTCTTGTGACCCAATTTAAAGAAAAACTTATTTTTACCCTAATAAACATGGATTCCAAGGATGCTCCTCTAGGCATCATATCTAATGGCCCCATGCCTTTTCAAGAAACCTAATCTTCAAAGAGCCAAAAATAAGAAAAAAGAAGAAGAAGAAGGTAGACCATGCAGAGTAACTATAAAATAACAGACGCCAAACATAAAAGTGACACTGAATTAATTGCTTGGTAGCGTCTTAATGAATCGAGTTACATTACACAAATGTTTGCTTTCGTATTAAACATAAAATCACAATGGCGGTATAAATCAATGGCCCGCCAAAAAAGTACAGGAATTTTCTACAAATTAGTTTGTAAAAAAATTCATACAATCTATATATAAAAGTGACAAGTCCTTTAAACATGTGAGAAGTACAGGCTTTTTTATTACTCACATGTTATTAAAACATGTTCTTCTCACATACCATGAGACACGTATCAATTTTATATGTAAATTGTATAAAATTTCTTAGAAATTTCTTACAAACTTGTAAGAAATTTCTGTCCAAAAAAAATACACTAGAGTAGATGACAAGATTTGGAAAACAGCTTGAAGCACCTCATTAATACAATTTCAACCGTCAAAATTGAAACCATCTAGGAATCGTTTAATTTAAGAAAAAGAAAACTACTTGTTAATACTACTAGTACGGTCGTACTAAATGAAAAACAATCAGCGATATTCCTTAATGTCCTGAGAAATATCTCCGACTCCGAGTGAAAACCCGTCAAGCTATTATTAGGTGTTATGAAATTTATCATATTTCTCGATACCTGTGAAAAGTGAAAAATAAGAAAAAAGTATAAAAAAAAAAGCAATTACTTAAGATAATTTAATTTAAGTGATTCCCTTAATGTGAGGTACTTTCACTGGCTGAGGCGATCTCAAAAAAATTCACTATAAAGATAGATTACAAAAATAGTAGAGAAAAAATTCACTCAAAACCCAAAGTCCCAATATACCCAAATCTCACTATCACATAATAAAGATTCTTAAAAAGACAGGAATACAAACTTTTATTTTGCTAGGACAAGATAAAGGTTGGCCCGTCCTGTGGTCCTGAACCAGCTTTCCATCCTGAAAATAGATGGTCTTTCTATTTTTCTCTCTTCCACAGTAGCACCATTTCCTTTTTTTCTCTTGGCTCCTCCAAAACCAAGAAGAAAACAATACCGGTGCTCTCTTGTTCTTGCAGCAACAATCTCTTGAGAAGTATGCCTTTGCACATCAAAGAAAGGATCATTGCTCCAAGAAGATATCCGCTCATGTAAAAAAGTTGTCAATCCAGCACTCGCGGATACTATAAGGAATATGTGCTGTTTTTAATTCAATCTCACAGTCAGCATTGTCTTCATCATTCACTTTACTAAATCAGACAGAAACAAGAAAAAACAACTAGAACATATTATCATAAGTTTTGCCTCCAGTGCTTGTTAATATTGAAACAGCTGCTCATTTGCTGTCCATGTCACCAGGGAGAGATTATGGAGATTGTCGAGCAACTCTTTATCCCATGATGAGAGCATTGAGACACGTTCTGTGGAAAAAAAAAAAAAAGAAAAAAAAAAGAAAGAGAAAAAGAAAAAATTGGTAAGACTGAAAGAAACAAAAGAAAGTACGCAGCTCATCAGGCTTCAAAATATAGATTTTTAAGCCCATTGGTGAAGAATCATGGGAGCATCATAACATCTAAACAAATTTTAACTTTTAAAGCGGCCCAAAAAAATTGTACTCAGCTATCTTTCTAGTTAGGAGAAAAGAGTTTGTCTAAGGTTTCTGATGCAAAACTCACTTTTTGTAATTCCATGGTCATACAAGAGCAACATTTTTAAGAAGAGTTTTCATATACAACTGTCATTCTTTAGAAAAATACTTTCAGAGAGGGTGAATTGGTGAAAGATTTCACACCTCAACTCTTCAAGAGACCCGGTAGTGAATATGAAGCCGACACTCTTTCCTCGAGATCTTTATTGTAATCCATGAACTGCAAATTTTCATCTCCAACCAAATGGAGAAAGCTGGCCATCCAAGTAACGACAATGATTTGAAGAGCATTCTGAAATACCATTGTCCAAAGCCTGGTAAAGCAGCAAATCGGATCGGCAGAAATAGCACATTGAATAATAATAGTACAAACAAGCACAATGTTACCATAAAACAGTCTTGTCAATATTATGGTGACAGGTGTTTAGTAAACTGTGACATATTTAGCACAAACAAGCACATCATTTTCACAAAATAGAAAAGTAAAACAATGGGGTGAATCCCAATTAAATAAAAGCCACTTTAACAATAAGAGAAAGAGGAAAAAGAAGTCATCAAACTTCTATCTAACAGTATTATTTATAGTTAGTGACAGGTAAAATCTTAAAAATAAGATCCGTGCAAAAACTGGTTAAATTTTCATAATAAATGCTAGAAATTTCTCAAATGACAAACTAAAAAAAGCTTTACAAATAATATGCAGATGCTAGGTAAATGAAGTTTGAATCAGAATATTTATAAATGAACTACTTCTAGCTCTAAGGGTGTGAAGCTAATTGATTCATGTAACACTTGGGCAGTAGATAAATACAGTACAAAAATAAACATACATTTGTACTAGATGTACCGTATAATACAGTACTTGGGAGGTGTCTGGGATGGAGAGAATGTATTTGGTGGCTGATACGGAGCAGGGGCATCCTGATCCTTCAAAAATAAAGAGAACCAGAAGGATGTTGATAATTTCCACCATACGTTCTGCCAGGAACACAAAGCAGAATATACAATGGTTCTGTTTCCTAAGAGGAGCAATATCAAAAAGAAAACATACATTTGTACTAGATGTACCGTATAATACAGTACTTGGGAAGGTGTCTGGGATGGAGAGAATGTATTTGGTGGCTGATACGGAGCAGGGGCATCCTTATCCTTCAAAAATAAAGAGAACCAGAAGGATGTTGATAATTTCCACCATACGTTCTGCCAGGAACACAAAGCAGAATATACAATGGTTCTGTTTCCTAAGAGGAGCAATATCAAAAAGAAAACTTTTTTTCAACAGCAACAGAAACTTACACTAGGAGAAGAGCAAGATTTTCTTTTCAGTATTACAAGGACATGGGGTATGTTTGGCAAAGTACTGTGCAGAAAAGAATAGTGGGGAGCTAATTTTGGAGTTAGTAAAAGTGATAGATGTGATATAAAGTAAAAAAAACTTGTATAGAAAAGTAAAAAAATATTGTATTGTAGTGGATTTTTTTTATTTGAAGAGTAATAAAAAATTATTGATGTAATATTAAAAGTAAAAAAAGTTGAAATGTTTTGATGTTGATTGTTTTTGAAAAATGTGAAAATAAGGTTGAAAATGGTTTTGCGCGATTCTGCATTGTATTGTAACTTGCCAAACATACCCATGGTGTTTACAATGCTAAGAGATCATTGTTCATCATTTCAAAAACAACCTGAAAGTGAAAAAGACCCATGTAATGAAAGAGCCCTTCAAAAATACATTGTGAACAATGAGTTCATAAAATAGACTATCATCCTTTATCTCTTATGCTTTTACATAGATCCATACGTTCATTAAAGAAAAAGATTCAGTTCTTCAAGATGAATTTTTTAACTACCTATAGGAAAGGTGACCGGCACATCTCAAAGTGTATCAACTCACGTGCTCTCCCACAAGATACACCACCAACATGAGTAATAACTAAAGCATCAGCCATCAATTCAAGCACATTGGACACAATCATCAATACTGGGTCAGCACTCTGCTCATATTCATCTGGTTCTTGTTGCGATTGTTCTGAACCATGGGTAGTAAAGTATCATTAGAGCTTAAGAAAGGTGTATCAGTGACTATCAGTCAATTTTGCCAATTTTCTGACCAAACTATCTTCGGCAACTAAGTTATGCGCATAAACATATTTCTTCTGACCAAGAGGAAAAAATGATCATACAAATTGATCATAAAAGCACTAAGAGACGCTAATCAATGAATATACCTCTGAACCACCAGCTAGAACACCATCACTAGAGGAGTTTGCCACCAAAGAAAAAAGGACGCCCAAACAAAACGTATAGACAGCATTTTAGAGCTCTCAGTGGAGCTGCATAAAAGAGATGGTTATGGAAAGTGGTATTAGGATAATGGATTCACAGGCAATAGAATCAACTACAAGAAAATGAGAAAGGTGGGTGGGAATAGGTCTAAGTTCTTATTGCATGCATCAATTCCTAAACTATTTCTTAGTACCCTTGTCTAAGTAACTCATGCTAGTGAACTCAAAATGGCAGAACCAATTACCCTTAACCCAGTTTGATCCGGCACGATCAACAAAGCCTATTGGAAGAGAATGACAACAATTGAGAAGAAGATGCAAAAAAATGCGTAGCAGTTGACCATCTGCAACGAGTAGAGTTTGTATTTCATTCCGGATTACCTGTCCAAAAGCAACTCTCTCCCTATCTCTTTGCTTGTCTCTCTTTCTTTTGAGTTTGTGGATCTAATAACTTTATTTTGCCTTACCTCTTAGATCGAGTCTCAAAGCTGAAAGAATTGTGATTCTATGATGGTGTGCAACGTTGAGCCTACCTAAGATTAGCTCGGTATTGGGTTTTTTGGCCTTGCCTCTCACTATAGATCTTGTGATTTTGTGGGCTGGTGCAACGGATTCATAGGGTGGTTAATTGAAAAACTCTCTTGTCTCCCTTTCAAAAAAACACTAGATCTCCTTTCTGATTCGATTTGTGAGGAGAGGAGGTCTCCTCTCCTCTTCTGGTTCTAGGTTCTTCTTCTTCTTTTTGGTCTTTTGTTTTGGGTTCCTCTTCTTCTTGGGTTTCTCTTCTTCTTCGGTGGATGGGTCTTCTCCGGCACACACGCGCTCCGCCTGAGGCATCGCCGGCTTCTTTCGGTCTTATCCGTCGTCGCTGATTCTGTGGATGGCCGCCCCGCCGTTGTGCGTGGTTGAGGGTTTTTTTTAATTATTATTATTAGAGAAAAGACTCTTACACAACAACATTGCACAAGTTGTGCACAACACAAGACACATGGGGTGGGACCCACCGCATGGGTCCCACCCCATGTGTCTTGTGTTGTGCACAACTTGTGCAATGTTGTTGTGCATCAATCACTCTTCTTCTTCTTATTATTTTTTTAAGATTGAGTTAGATCTACGGGGTATGGAGCCTCTTCTCCGCGCACGCGTCCCTCTGGTGGCCTCTCCATCAGTTTTCGTGCCGTTTGGTGGTTCCACCGGCTGATTCCGTGCCTCGTCGGCGCGCGTGGCGTCACTCGCCGGCGTCTGCTTTCTCCTCCTTTTTTTTTTTTTTTTTTTTTTAATTATTTCCCTATATTTCTGGGTTTTCCTATGTTTTTTGGGTTGCTTTTGGTTGGTTTTTGGGTCTCTCTCTTGGGTTTCGGGTTTGTTGGGGTTTTTTTTGGGAGGGTTGTTCGGGTTCCTAGTGGGTTTTGGCAGGTCTCTTGGGTTAGGGTGCTTCTAGCCAGGTTTGGGTATTTTGTTTGGGGGTATTCTCTTTATTTTGGGTGTTTGTTGGGTTCTACTGTATTTTGATGGGGGTTCTATTGTATTTTGGGTTTCTTGTGGGTTTTATTGGGTTCTCTTCTATAGGCTAGCTGGGTTGTTCCTGTGTATACTTCTTGTGTACTTAGGGGCGCCTTATGCTTTTTTAATGAATTTTCTTACTTATAAAAAATAAAAAAATAAAACCATAGGACCTAGTCCAGTTAAATCTTCTACTATCAACGATAATGAGTTTACAATGTCTTCTCTAGAGAAATATTGAGAGGCTACCAACAAATCAAGAATACATGCATTCTTGGATTTAGCATAAATCTGTCACTTTAAAAAAGTGGATTTCAACAAGAACAACAAAAAGATCTCACCAAGTGGGTATGTATGAGCAACGAACGAACGAACCAACCAAGTGGCCAAATGGGCGTGGCCGAAACCACCCTTGAGTATAGCCGTGGCCCGGCTACCCCCATTCGGCTGGCCTAGGGGTGGCCAAAACCACATTTCCAACTTCTAAGATTGTTTTGAACAACATTTCTTTACTCAACAGTATAAACCCCACCCACATGTTAAATAAATTTTGAAATTCATAAAGTTTAATTCTTATAAATTGGAACATGTTAAATAGATGTGTTAAATAATTTTTTTTTTTTTTTTTTTTTTTGGCGTATGTACTAGAAAATGTTGAACCTTAAAGTCTTACTAGTCATCTTATATTTATGTTAGTGAAGTCAATATTGGCCTCGTTTGGTAAACATTGTGGGAGATTTTTTTTTAATCAAGCAACTCACAAACAAGACAAGATTTTTACTTGGAAAACTCTCCAATGCGAAGGGAAAAACCACAGGACCTAGTCCAGTTAAATCTTTCACTATCAACGATATTAACGAGTTTACAATGTCTTCTCTAAAGAAATATCGAGAGCCTACTAACACATCAAGAATATATGCATTCTTGGATTAAGCATAAATCTGTCACTATAAAAAAGTGGATTTCAATAATAGCAACAAAAAGATCTCACCAAGTAGGTATGTATAAGCAACTAAGCAACTGGAGAAGAAATCCAATGATCAACACCCGTCAATACGTCTTTATTCTAAGTAGTAGATACTGAAGGAATCAGCCCCTTCTTTAGTTCAATTTCATATGCCGCCTTGTCTTGATCATTCGCTTCAGCTTAGGTAGCCAGAAGTTGCATAGGCACAACAGAAGCAAAAGAAAACAACTAGGACTTACTGTCTTGAGTTTTGCAACCTAAATTAAGTTTATGTATTATAAAGAACTGTACCTGGATTTGAACAGTACTGCTTCTTCGCTGAATTTGCATGTGAACCTCCCGATAGAACTTAGCTGAGTGAATACCAATAACTTGATCCCCTGTTTCAGTTTGTAAACCAAAATTTATCTTTAAAACACTTCTAAAAGAAACAAAATCTCCTTTTAAATGTAATATTATTTCTCTTACCTTTCACACGCCGTTTAAACTCCCTGATAAACACCACGGAGAAGTTAACATCTATGCATGGGGGCTTCCCTGCAACGCACCAAGGTTTCATAGGTCTTAATCTGTCCTCCATCAGCAAAATCCTTGGTCTCAAAGGTTATATAATACCTGATCAAATCACAAGCCTAACCCATTAATATTGCTTTCAATACCTTCAATAAAACTTTATTTACTTATAAAAAAAAAAAAATACCTTCACAAACTCCAGTAGAGGAGTTTGAGGCTACACACAAAAGTCACCATCAATATTTAGTTCTGTACTCCAGGAGAAGTAAAGACCTATAGCTATACCTTGTCCGAAGATTTTTGCTGTTTGCGCCTGTGGTATACGTTGATTGCATGCTGCGAAAATCTTTCGCAGTGGCTGTATTGATCCTTATCGCTTAGATCGCGTGGGTGAATTAAACCAAAACCCCTGACCTCAGGCATGCTATCAATATCAAAGCCCTATAAAAACCAACGAGTGTTAAAAAGCTGCAGGCACAGGCATATATAGGACGAAGGGAATTAATTTTACTTGCACCACTTTTATAAACTTGTTCAGTGTAGCGTGGGCTTTCTTCGTCGGTCAATCACTCCAACTCTCCTCTTTCTCTTCTGTGGCAGATCTCGTCGGAGTTGGTGTTAGGGTTCTGGCGAGTGGATCGATGCAGAGGAGCATCCTCAAAGCAATGCTAAAATGTTGCCAATTAAACAGTAGTTGAAGCCAGTATAATTACATTGAAAAGAGATGCACAAATAAAACACCTGATAATTGATCAAAGGGTATCAACCAAGCAAGAATTTTTAATAGCCATAGCCCTAGCCTATTTCTCTGCAACAAACACAGAAAATTCATTAACAGAAACTAAATATAGAGGTTAATATATATATATATATAACAGGGTTTCCCCATAGAAATAGAATATTCAAGAGAGAATTTACCATATGATTCTGCGCTATTTTTAAAATAACTAGAAATGTCATCCATCTTTGATAGATTAGATGGAAACTGGATTGTTCTAATTATCAAGTGAAAAACAAAATGAAAAATAACATGCCAAAAATGTAACAGAAAAGAAGAAACAACAAGGAATTTCATACAGCAAGCACTCGGGTTCTATCACTAAATTAAAGATATTACCAACAACGCATACCGAGTTCTGTAGAAAGTGAAATATGATCCCTTAATATCACAAGTTCAGGTAGCAACTCATCAGATTCCAAAAGTTGATACTCCAATGGACCAGTGCCACTGTTAAAAGCCATTGACTTGCTAAAATTTCAGGATATTTCTCAACAAGCATACACAAAAATGCACCGAATTGCTTTTGTCTAAATTCCTCGGCAAGAAAAATAGTCTCTGCCATCAAATCCTATTGAAACAACAAAAGCAAATAAGCCTTCTGTGAAAGAATATACAAGTCTAAATGTATCTGTAAAGTACAAAGCTAACCTGAAGAGGACCAACATAGGATTTGCCTTTGTGCTCGGTTTGAGAACTACTTGACCTCTCCTTTTTTTCTATTGTTTTGGCTCCTCGAAAACCAAGAAGAAAACAGTACTGGTGCTCTCTTGTTCTTGCAACAACAATCTCTTGAGAAGCATGCCTTTTCACATCAAAGAAATTAAAGGATCATCACTCCAAGAAGATATCCACTCATGTGAAAAAGTTGTCAATCCAACACTTGGATACTATAAGGAATATGTGCCATCTTTAATTCAATATCACATTAAGCATTGTCTTTATCATTCGCTTTACTGAACCAGGCAGAAACAAGAAAAACCAACTAGAATATATTATCTTGAGTTTCGCCTCCGGCTGCTTGTTAATATTGAAACAGCTGCTCATTTGCTGTCCATGTTACCAGGGAGAGATTGTGGAGATTGTCGAGCAACTCTTTATCCCATGATGAGAGCATGGAAACACAATCTGTTGGAAAAAAGAAAGGAAAAATTGGTAAGACTAAAGGAAACAAAAGAAAGTATTCAGCTCATAAGGATTCAAAATATTGATTTTTAAGCCCATTGGGGAAGAATCATGGGAGCATCATAACATCTAAACAAATTTTAGCTTTTAAAGCGGCCCAAAAAAAATTGTACTCAGCTGTCTTTCTAGTTAGGAGAAAAGAGCTTGTCTAAGGTTTCTGATGCAGAACTCACTTTTTGTAATTTCATGGTCATAGAAGAGGGAAATTTTTAAGAAGAGTTTTCGCATACAACTGTCATTCTTTAGAAAAATATTTTCAGAGGGTGAATTGGTGAAAGATTTCACACCTTAACTCTTCAAGAGACTCAATAGTGAGTATGAATCCGACACTCTTTCCTCGAGATCTTTATTATAATCCATGAACTACAAATTTTCATCTCCAACCAAATGGAGAAAGCCGGCCATCCAAGTAACGGCAATGATTTGAAGAGCATTCTGATATACCATAGTCCAAAGCCTGGTAAAGCAGCAAATCTTATCAGCAGAAATAACACATTGAATAATAATAGCACATTGAATAATAATAGCACAAACAAGCACAATGTTACCATAAAACAGTCTTGTCAATATTATGGTGGCAGGTTTCTAGTAAACTGGGGCATATTTAGTACAAACATGTACATCATTTTCACAAAAATGGAAAAGTAAAACAATGGGTGAATCCAAGTTAAATAAAAAGTCACCTTTTTTTTTTTTTGATAAGTAAAATAAAAAGTCATTTAACAATATATGATTCCTAATCTGAATGAGAGTGATAATGAGAGTGATATTTAATGGGCAATGTCTTCGATAAAGAGACACTGCCCACTAAATACACGTACCATTGACCCACCAGTTGGAACACCTGCAGCAGAGGAGTTTGCCACCAAAGCAAAAAGACATGCCAACAGAATGTTTACACCGTTTCAGAGTTCTCATACCAATGCCGCAGAGCCAATATCACAATAATGAACTCTAAATGGCCGAATCAAATACTCTTAACCCAGCTCGCTCCAGCACAATTAACAAAGCCTATTGAAAGATGACATGATATCAATTGATGAAGAGAATGGAACCCATTGAGAATACAAAAACAAAGGCCTAGGAGCGGTTGACCATCTGCAGCAAAGCCATGAGCACACAAGTACAGCTTGTATTTCACTCCAGATGACCTGCTAATAAAAGGTAAACACCGCTCAAAACCCATCTGATATGAGATATTTTGGGCTTTTAATTATTTTCTTGTTTTTGATTGGTTAAATTGGAAATTCATGTTCAAATCAAAACAGAATTATTAAACGAAAATAAAAGAAGAAAAAACAAGAGGAAAGTACCCTTACCAGTAACCATTAAGCAAGTTTTTTGGTGCTTTTGGTTCATTTTCTTTCTATTCTATTCAACGCAGAATTCCAATTGAGTTTTCGGGCATGAAGGATATTAGCAACAAAATCAAGGAGGGCTTTCCTTTCGGATTTTAGGTCAGCAATAATGAACATGGGAAAGATAGCGAGTATGAAGAGAAAGAGCATATGCATGACAATGAAGGACGGGGGTTCATAGATTTTTATTCCGTTTGGAAATGAAACAATTATGTTTAGTCTTGATGTTCTCTTGATGCAGCAAGATGAAAACCATTCGACAAAGTAGTCACAGAGCAAATTATTCAGTCTTTTCATATGGAAATTATAGCTTTCTATTCTATTCAATGGAGAAAATAAGTAACTCATGCTAGTGAACTCAAAATGGCAGAACCAGTTACCCTTAATTTACCCAATTTGATCCGGCACAATCAACAAAGCGAATTGGAAGAGAAAGACAGCAATTGAGAAGAAGATGCAGAAAAATGTGTAGAGTTTGATCTGGCACAATCAACAAAGCCTATTGATTTTGTATTTCATTACATGATGGCCTGCCCAAAAGGCAAAACACCACTTAGAACCCAACTAATTTGAACTCTTTTGGGCTTTTAATTCTTTTCTGATTTTGGATGGGTTAAATTAGACAAATGACTTCGATCATAGCATAATTATTAAAGGAAAATAAAGGAAGAATAAACATGAGTGCAAATCATTATGTTTCATCAGAGGTAGTAGCTAAGAAGAATTCAAATAGAAATGGTTTAAAGTACTGGTAAATATTAGTTGGAAGAAAAAGGAAAGTACCTGACTGTACAAGTGGATATTATGAAAAAGAAAGTGGAGACTCTTGTTGGACTCTTATCTCATCCAGCCAATAAATTTGTTGGGGACGTGAGCAATCTTGCCCCATTCTTCTCCTTTCCTTTCCAACTCTTCTTTAACAAAGGACAACCGTGGATCCTTCGAGTTGAAAGGGAGGCAGGCAGCCCATCTTCTGACATGCGCTCTAACTTGGGGCAGTTCGTGATCACCAATTCTTCAAGAGCAGTGAGGTGTTTAAGCCCCTTCGTGTCCAAATATTTCAAATTTGGAAAATTCCCGATGAATAGATAGGTAAGATTGGTAGGCAGCAACCCCTCATCTGGAAAGGACTCCGCATCTTCAGATTTGTCACCGATTGAGAATCTTCTAACACACGGGAGAGTTTGCAAACCCCAACCCAACCGGCTCGCAAAGAGTTTGTCACAACCGAAGATGGAAATTTCATTCAAATTGGAAGGCAAGCCCCCTTCAGGAAACGACTCAACTTGTGGACAATCTTCTATATACAATTCCTCAAGAGAGGGAAGAAGGATGTGCATCTTTTCAGGTAGTGACTGAAGACTCCTACAATCGTTGATCGTAAAATCTTTAAGGTTAGGGGTCCGCAATCCTCCATGTGGAAAATATGCAAAATTAGGGCACCGCCAGATTTCTATCTGCGAGAGGAGTAAATCTTGTTCATGTTGTTCTCCAACAGTAAGAGATTCTAGATACTCACAACGCGAGATTTTCAAAAGAAGAAGCTTTGGGAACAATGGAAAGGACTTGAGAAACCAACAACGGTCCAACTCCAAAATTTCAAGGGATGAATAGTTCAAGTGCATTGGGAGCTCCAACTTCGGACAGCTTCCAATTCTAAGCTTTTTTATTCCAGTCAGCGATTCGCTTAATAGAACCGTATTGCAAATTGAAAAGTCCAGTTCACATAGAGAAGAAGCCCTGGGGATTGAAGCCACTAGCTGGGGACAACCATAAATGACAAGTTTGTCTAAAGAAGGAAGATGGGCGGGCAACCCACTTGTAAGCTTAGGGCAATCACGAATCGTAAGATCTCTAAGATTAGGAAAAGCTCGACCTTCGTTTTCAGCCTCAAAAGGAGACCATTCCTTCCACTCCAACATATCAGAAAACCATAGATATTCCAAGGCTCCAAATGGCTTCATCGAATGGGATCCACTGCCATAAAACTGACGATCTATCGTAACAACTCCATCCAACCCAACAATCGAGAGTTTCTGCAGAGAGGGTAGTTGCCCAAGTGGTGGCAAGCTATAACTAAATTTACAGTTTTCTAGACGAAGAGATGCTATATTAGAGAATGAAGCATCCCCAACCCAATATGGAAAACTTGTGCCCCCATATCCTTTGATAGTGAGGCTTCCCAAGTTTGTATGGGGCTGGAGATTATTAAGTACGATTTTATGACTTTCCGACGCATTAGTATCACCATTCCACCCCAATACCAACTTCTTAAGGTACTTCAAATCCCTCAAGCTTCTGCCCTCAGCATTCGATGGAGATTCAATATTTTGGAGCTCCAAAACAGAAAGTAATCCTCGAAGATTTGTAAGTTTCCCTAGCTCTTCAATGCCACATCCACTATTGCTAGCGATAAATGAAGGTAATGTCTGAAGACATTTTAGTTTACCCAGATTTATTGGCATCTCCTTTATCTTAGTTCCAGCAACATCAAGATGACGTAAATTAATGAGTTTATGCAAATCTCTTGGCAAGGCATCAAGACCACAACAATCTGATACATCCAATATTTGCAAATTGCACAATTTACATATGGAATCAGGCAACCTTTTAATCCAATAGTTATGAAGCCTCAAATAACGTAAATGTTTAAATTTACCAATTGAGTCTGGCAACTCACATAACTGCCAAGGAGAAAGAATAAGGACCCGTAAGCATCTTATCATCGAAAATTTGACTCCATGTATAAAATGATGACTACCCAACCTATCTAAATCTATGATAGTGCGCAACCTGATAGATTCATGAATCTCTAACTTCTTAATATCAAAATCGTTAGAAGAATACGAGAAATGGCAAGTCTTGCTTAGAATTTCACAAGAATAGTCATCTTTGTGGCATAAAGTAAACTCTTTAGATATAAACTTTGCCAAATCGCTGACAAAATCATGCATTACATATTCATCATGCTCATCGCTCTTGGATCGTTGGAGTAATGATCTCGATACAAGAGCAAGGAAGTAATCATCACCAACTTCTTCCATTGTTATGTTTTGGGGTTGCGGCAAAAAACCTTCCGCCATCCATAATAAGACTAATTGATCTTTTTTGAAAGCATGATCCTTTGGAAATATGGAGCAGTATGCAAAGCATCGCCTTAGACGTAGCGAAAGATATTTATAACTTAAAATTAGAGCAGGAAGGATGTTTGTATCTGTAATTGGTGAATCCCATAATTCACTTCTCAATACCTTATTCCATTCATCAACACATAAATTAGACTGCAAAAGACCCCCAATTGCCGTGATTGCTAAAGGTAAGCCTTTGCACTTTTTTATGATTTGGCTTCCTATTTCTTTAAGTTGTGGATATGCATTAAAGTTACCATTAGGGATTAATGCATATTTTGCAAATAGTGACAAACAATCATTTTTTGATAAATCCGTTATAGGATGATATTTACCGTGCATGATTTTTGCCACCTCATGATCGCGTGTTGTTACAATGACCTTACTTCCTTGCGCCCCAAATTTAAGAGCAATACGTAAGACCTCCCATTTGTCCTCGTTCTTCTCCCAAATATCGTCTAAAACAACTAGGAATTTCTTTCCTATCAATCTCTCCTTGAGTTCATTTTGAAGCCGATCTAAATTATCCTTAATATCACAAGGTGATCGGCTAGGTACTGCCTCTATAATTGTTCTCATGACCATGGACACGTTAAATGGATCTGAAACACAAACCCATGCTTTATGCTCAAAATGGCCTTTCAGCCTGTCATCATTGTAAACAAGCTGAGCAAGGGTGGTTTTACCAATTCCCCCCATGCCGACTATGGCAATCACACCCGGACCCATCTCATCGCCACTTGCACCATCTGAGAGCAGCGAGTTAATTATTGCCTTTTTATCACCATCTCTACCAAAAATACGAGATTCATCGACCAAAGAAGTAGTGGGCAGTCTTTCTGATGGATTCCCTCCAACAGTACCTTCTCTCAAACCTAAATTCTCCTTTTCATTTACTAGAAAATCTAGTCTTTTAAGTAGCTTTTCTATCTGTTTTTCTACCTTCTTGACAAAACGAGAAGTAGATCTAGAGATGGAGTTGCGTACCTTACTTCCAAAGTTTCCAAATTCAGCATCCAACTTGCGTTGCTGGGCTTTTGTAGAAATCTCGTCCAAGACTTGCTCAGCATCATAGACAGCATCATAGACAGCATCAACCCACACTTTCACATCAGGCCTTGTAAATTGCTTGTCCTCCGCATCCTTAAGCACTGCATTCACGGACAGCAATTTTATCTCGAACCTCGTTAAGAGCCCATCATCGAGTTTTCGTCCCCGAAATAAGTCAACAAAGTCGCCAGACGCCATTCTTTGAAAAAACACTTGGACGATGGGAGAGATAAACATGCCAGCAGCTGCAATTGCAGTTTCAACCATGTTGTTATCTTGTTTGGAAATGATCAAAGGAAACGAAGGAAGATGATTGCAAAGGGCAGAGCAAAATGAGACTGGAATGCAAGGTATCTTTAGCTTTTTACAAACACCGAAGAACATGTATATATACACCGAAGAACATGTATATATATATATAGGAAACAGCCAACGGGCAATGACCAAACAACAAAAAGCATCTTAAACGAGTTCACTAAACAAACTTCAAAGAGCTAAATTTGAAAGGTAAAGCATCTATGAGTTTTTCCAAATTAAAAAGAAAAGAATAACATTAATTGCCTGTGTCATTGATTTATTTTTTATTTTATGATGAGAAGTAGTAGTGCGTTGCAGTCACAATGATAGCAAAGTAGTGTTGTAAATTTTGGTGTTCATACTTGACAACAAAAAGCATCTTAAAAGAGTTCACTAAACTAACTTCAAAGAGCTAAATTTGAAAGTTAAAGCATCTATGAGTTTTTCCAAATTAAAAAGAAAAGAATAATATTGATGTCATGTGTCATTAATTTATTTTCTATTATTCTATTTTCTGCTTCATCGGAAATTTCTAATATTATTATTGTCACAACATTTACACCCTCAAATTTAATAGCAATTTTAAAAACCACCCAAAAAATTGAAAATAGATAAAAAAGTAGAAGTGTGTATAACATTACTCTTTTCCTGCAACCCAACTTATAAAAAATTTCTGTCCCTAACATCTATATATATTCAAACATCTATAATCACTACATCATTAAACATCCATTCAGAACAGGCTATGGGCCGCCCGACTGTGAATTGTTTCCACCATAGAAAAGAAAAAACAGTTAATATCTCATTATGGGTAATGTTTTTACACAATATTTGTGCACACTTTGTACAACAATGTTAACGTAGAAATGAAATAGCAACTAGCAAACAACCAAAAAAATAAAATGAAATCATTTTCACGAAAATGAAATTATTTTCACATCAGTATTGTTATACAAAATGTATACAAATATTATGCATGAAACAATAGTTTCTCATTATATATAGCTCATTATTATATAGCAAATATATCCTCATATCAATAATAGGGGAGAGCATCGTTTCCCCTTTATAAAGAGAGAAAGTGAGTCTTCAAATCGTGCCAACCAAAATCAATAGAGATAGAGATAATCTACAAGAAGAAGTGCACAACCAAAAAAAAAAAAAAAAAAAAAAAGAGAAATGTAAAGGTGCCCACGCCCACTACAATTCTTCTTGCATAGATTCCAATCTTATTGACTTGAAGGGCAAAATTAACTAGTGAGAACACTATAATTAATCCTCAATTGGTCATTTGCTTTCATGATATGATTAACGGCATATCATCCATCCTAACTCATAATTTTCTATGTGCATGCACATCACATCCTAAATCGTTCATTTAAACTGAATAGTCAAGATTAGCGGTATTGTATGAAATCTCAATCCCAAATGTTCTACCTCACGAAATTGTAATAGACGAATGTATTGGCATAGATATGAAACAAAAGTGAACAATACCTAAAACTGGACGTCCACACAAAATGCCAAACCCTTAAAATCAACAGAAAATTGTTTAATATTCCAAGACTCTACTACGCTATATTTCTTGATCATCAACCAAATGTTGCAGCTCAAATGAAAGCAATTAATCCACCAGAAAGTTAACATTCAAGTAAAAGCTTTTTATTTCAGGAATTAAGAGACTAGAAGCAATCTGCCCCTTCTTTACTTCAATTTCATTGCCGCCTTGTCTTGATCATTCGTTTCACTGTCATTGTGCACCAAATTTTAAGAGCATTTTTAGTAATTTCATCAAATTTTATTAGTCAAAATAGTTAAAAATTATTATTTTTTTCTATTTTAATCATCTACTTTTTTAAAGCATTTACAATAGTTTTACCATTTTAGCTATCTAATATCACTATTTCATTTAAATAATATTTTTCAAAAGTAAGGTTGTGTGATGCATGAGAGATAAATAAAAATAAAATTTTAATAGTATTTTGTTAATTTGGTGAATGAACAGTGTTCAGTATTTAATGTTGGTGAATATTGTTCATTCATCAAAACTTTTTAATTATAGTAGTGAGACTAATGGAGTGTATTTTTGTAATTTTTCATAAAATTTTATCACCAAAATAATTTTAAAATAGCTAAAAAGACTATTTTGATAAGAATGCTTAGAATGCCAAACAGCAACTGAAATTGTACAAAATAACCAAAGCGTCTTCTTTCAAGGACACATTCTTGACACTTACCTGATACATGTGGAATCTTTGGCAAAGAATGGGCCATTAATTATTATTATGCTCTTTAACACAATTATTAGACGTGTCACTTTTTGGAAAAAAGAAGAAGAAGAAGAAGAAGAATAGCATCCTCTTTCTTTAATTTCTTTCTTTCTTTCTTTTTTTCTTTTTTCTTTTTTTTTAATTTTATTGACGAAAATAGCATCCTTAGACGATGGCGTAAAATAGCATCCCATACTGTTCAAAAAAAAAAAAAAAAAAAGACAATCCTTATACTATTAAAAAAATAAATACACTGATGATGTACTCAATTAAAGAAGCTTTGGGCCATCCACGTGTATGCACTTTAGTAGGTAAGTCTTACGATTCTAACGACTAATTTTTGAAAAAGTTTGATGGAAGACGTCAAGTAAATTATATTTTATTTAACTTTTTTTAACAAATTAAATTTCAAAATTCACGCGTCAAATGAAAATTAAATTTTAATTTAAAAAATTGAACACCCAAACAAATTTCTCTTTCACTTTTCACCAAAGAATTGGACTATCGAAGCGAGTGAGACATTTCTTTGATATTGTAATGAGAGACAATATATCGTGTGAGTGGACCGGTGAATCCACAAAAAAAAAAAAAAAAAAAAAAAAAGAAAAAAGAAAAAAAGAAGAAGATAGAAAACAAAAAAGATGAAATCACCGAAAAAGAGTAAGCTGTCGGCCACTGTACCAACAATATCAATTATCATCATGTTGAAGATCACATGCAAATTAATCATTGCAAGTTTATGCCTAAAGGAAAGAGTTAATTAAATGTGAAAGAAAGAAAGAGAGAAATTTCTTGGACATTGCCTTCTGAAAAAAGAGAGATGGAGAGTGGAGAAGCCACGCCCGCGTAAAAATACATATATAAAAGTATTTAGTAGTCACATTAAATTTTATTAGTTAAAGTAATTAAAAATTACTTTTATTTATTTATTTTAATCATCTATTTTTTTAAAGCATCTACAACAGTCACACAATTTTAATTATTTATTATCACTATTTTATTTAAATAATTTTTTTCCAAAAGTGAGGTTATGTGATGCATGAGAGAGAAATAAAAAAAAAATTGTATTTTATTGATTTAGTGACAGAAATTTTTTACAAACCGGTTTGTAGGAAATTTCCTACAACCCACATGAGGCAAATTTCATTAAGTCAGACGGTCGATTTGGAGGGATTCTCTAAATTGAAAATTTTTGGAACTTAATGGGGTGCAATTAACAAAATTGAAATATTGGTGGTAGAATTGCAAATTGGTGACAACTTCATGGGGGTAAATTGAAGTTTTCCCTTTGTGATAATTGTTGATTTGTATCCCATAAATCAAGAGATTTAGATGATTTAATTATTGTAGATTAAGGGATTTACTAACCCTAATTCGAGAGATATCTTTGTATTTGAAATTATTCAAATTACATGTAAAACTCTTTAAATAGAGTCTTGTACTCAAATCAAATATCAATGAAATATGTAGCCAATAAGGCTTTAACGCGTGGATGTAGGTCATAGGCCAAACCTCCTTAATCTATGTGTTTTCTCTCTTTCCTTCACCTCTTTATTATATTATCAGTTTCTATAAGCAAAGACCTAATCCATTCTTCCCCTACTGCATCTCGCACCATGAGAGAGACATAAAATGAAAGAAAAATAGCGAGAAAGAGAATTACAAACAGAGAATGTGACGTCGGAACAGAATAACGATTATTCTGTAGGCTAATCAACAAGTAATTTGCAAGGAAGAAACAAGAAAATCACCCAAAAACAGAGAGAAAACTCTGAATTTTGATAATTAATCGACAACAATAATCTGCTGAAAAACGCCCACAAGCCGGGCTTAAAATAGCTGAAAATTAGGTTTAGGATAATTTTTGTCAAAAATAGCGAAATCCCGAAAACCCTAATAAAATGAAATACGTAATAAAATAAGTATTCTGTCGAAAATCTGGCCCAAATCGGGCTCAAAATCACCTCCTAAACAATAAACGAAAAGTTACCATAAATGGAAAAAAAATATCTAAAATTAGGGTTTTGACAAGGAAAACAGCGGATTTTGGGGCTCGAAACGAGGCGCACAAAGCGAAGCTGGGTGGCCATGACGTGCGCGCCGAAGAGAGCTTTTCGAATTGGGGTCATATGCGCGAAATGGATACTCGTAGCCAAAGTTATGACCAAATTACTGCAGCGCACTCAGAAATTACCCCAATTAGGCCAAATTATGATTTCTTGCCAATTTTGCGCTGATCCGCCTGCTCCAGGTATTTCAACGCCATTATTGTGCAATCTGACAGCTCAGCTTCATCATACTCGGATCCTCCTGCATCATAATGTAACACTTTGGTCCCATATTGGAAATAGATAAATAGTTCACATAGAGTGAGTGGTTTATAAAAATACTCATAGGTGCTAAGTCCCACATTGTCTAGTTACTAGGTGAAACTGAGCTTTATAAGGGATTCTAGAAAAATTTCAAATTGACTAGTCATTTTTTGGTGATAGAGCAGATGTTTTGTAACGACCCAAAAAAAAATGCTAGTTTCATCTACACTATGATTCAAACCCAAGCTAGACTCAAACACAAATTGCTACCCCTACTATCAATGTTCCAAGAAGTATCTCCACTAGCAACTTTCAAAAATATGTTTGAGAAGCATATTCGTTTAGATATAAATTTATTACAAACTAATTAGTATGAATTCCTCCAATACATTCTCTCAACGTGTCATGTGTCCATTGAGTATGTGTGAAGAACATAATTTTTAAGGTAATAAAAAAAATATATGTACTTCACGCATGCTAAAAGATACATGATACTTTTAGAAATTGAATTGACATAATTTTTTTACGAGTAATGCTACACACACTCCCACTTCCCTACACTAATTTTTCCTGTTATATTTGACTTGAATTCACAAGTCCCTTTTGATAGTGAATTTCCTCGTAGTCATCTCTGCTAGTGGGTGTATGCTTATTAAACTAAACCACTTAAATCTTGATGTCTAGTGTGATTGATTTATTTTCTATTATGTTATTTTTTGCTTTATTGGGATTCCTAAAATTATTATTGTCACAACATTTACACTCCCAAATTTATTAGTAATTTTAAAAACCACTTAAAAAAATATGAAAATAGATGAAAAAGTAAAAGTGTGTATACATTATTCTTTTCATGCGATCTAACTTATAAGAAATTTCTGTACCTGACATCTATATATAATCAGATATCTGTAATCACTAAGTCATTAAACATCCATTTAAAGCGGGCCATGCTAGACGTCCGACTGTAAATTGTTTCCACCACATAAAGGAAAGAACGGTCAATATCTCATTATTAATAATGTTTCCTGCACAAAGCCACCCCCTTCTTTGTTTCTTTTTTTCAATTTTTTTTTTTTAATTTTTAAAGATTTTTATTTTTAATTTTTTAATTTTTTTATATTGTACCACGTGTCAACTCTAGTAGGTTGACACATGGCAGACCATTAAATATTAGACGAAAAACTTGATTAAAGTACCAATTCAGTCTTTTTTCAAAAATGAAGTACTATCTGTTATGCAAATTGAAACTTAAGTATTAAAAAATAAAGTTTATTGATTTGGTGAGTGAACATTACTATTCACTATTAATGTTGGTGAATACTGTTTACTCACAAAAACTTTTTGGTCATATAGTAAGGCTATTAGAGTGTATTTTTGTATATTTTCATCAAATTATCTCACAAAAATAACTTTAAAATAACTAAAAAGCTATTTTTTACTAGTACACTAAAAATGCTAAAAAGCAACTGAAATCGGACAAAACAGCCAAAGCGTCTTCACCAAGTAAACATTCTTGACACTTACATGATACGTGTGGAATCTTTCGCAAATAATGGGACTCATTAATTATTATTATCTTCTTAAACACAATTATTAGACGGCGTCACTTTTGGGAAAAAAGAGAATAGCATCCTTTTTATTTTATGGATGATAATTTAAAATTGGTACATGTATGTATATGAAAGTAACGTTAGCACATTTTTTCAAAATAAAATAAAATAATAAAAATATACAAATTTTAAATTCTAACTTTCATTGCCATCGATAATTAATTTTCGGACGGTTCACAACCCCTCAGGTTCGTGAAAGGTCCAGATAACATGTAATAAGAACTAAAAGAAAGAAACCAATGTAACTAGCAATGCTCACATGGCTCTCTGCTCTACTACTAGCAGGCAGGTGGTCAGTAATTTGTGAGCTTTGGATTTTGTGTGCAAGTGTGAACATATAGTTATTTGACTGGATCAAATCATCCATTCATTTTCAGTTTTTTTACTTAGGCTTGGTGGGATGCTGGTGGGATATTGGTGGGTTCCCTAACATTTCTCTTACTTTTAGAGAAATGCTGGGAAACCCACCAATATCCCACCAGCATCCCACTAAGCTCTAAGTGGCTTTGCCTTTTTATTTAGTAAATTCATTTGAGAAATGCTTGGTTGTACATTCTCATCCCACTCCTATTCCACTCTTGTCTATTTGGACCAATAATGTAAGAGATAGTGGAGAGAGTGTAGTGGGACCCATTTTTTTAACAATATTATTGGTCCAAGTAGGCAAAGATGGGATAGGAGTGGGATGAGAGTGTACAACCAAACATTTTTCAATTCATTTTCAGTTTTTTTACTTAGGCTTGGTGGGATGCTGGTGGGATAGTGGTGGTTCCCTAGCATTTCTCTTACTTTTATATGATCCATTAAAGAAATGAGAAACAGAAGTTCCACCCCCTGATGCGCATGAGATGCTGCCCTTGAAATGAGTTTTGTCAGGGAAAGCAAATCAATAACTATTTTCCCATAAAAGTAGGCAAAAGCTAAAAGAAAGAAGACAAATGCCTCGAACCATCCTGACAACGGTAACATGGGTATCTAATCAACTTGTAGATTTGGATTTTGTGTCCAAGTACGATTCGTATGAACAAATGACTTTACATTTTTTATTTTTTTATTTTTAAAAAATACATAAGAACCAAAAGTGAAGTCAAGGGAAAACGAAGGAAGGTGATTTAATTTTGTGTATTATCTTTATGTGGCAGGTTTACCATTACTTTTATATGATCCATTAAAGAAATAGGAAACAGAAGTTCCACCCCCTGATGCAACCTAACCCAGGTTTACCGCCATTACTTTTATAAGTTGTTGGTGTAAGCTAGCTAGCTTGCAGGCATTTGCGCCTATCCCTTAAATATAATTTCTGTTAAATATTGCTCCTATTTCTATGTCACTTGATATGAAACTTCCTTGTCCAGCCTATTGTTCCATGGTGACCCTCTGATGCAGGGCGGATCAAGAACAAGAAAGATTAATGATTGGTGTATGTCTCACCAAACAGAAGAATTGGTGTCACTCTGTATAGCATTATAAAAGAAAATAAACACTCTGTTTTGGAATCAAGTTTTCCATTTATGGTGGTTACTCTTTATAGCATTATTTCTTTTCCAGCCTCATTTACTTTCTTTGTACTAAGCTAAACTTTCGCTTCTATAAAAAGGCATCAAAAAGAGCACTTGACAGAAATAATTTTTATGCACTCACTACTTTTATTTATTATATTGCTTTTAAAAAATCTGAAATTATCATTCCCTAGAAATGATACGGGTTGTTTTATTAGCCTTTATTCTTGAAAGTAATACCATGTTAAATTATCACTTATCCTAAAAACTTAAGCTTTTGGGGTATATAGTGATTTAACAGTCCTAAACAATAGTAGACGCTATAGTTTAATCTTGAGAGGTTGCGTATTAATAAATCTGATCGCACCGAATTATAAACTCCGTGAGACACGAATCAACATTTAATGACAACGCTCTTACGTGATTTTATAGCATTGTGAGATCTTTCCTTACTTTAATTTTAAAAAAGAGTTTAAGCCCACACATGTAAGAGAGTGTTAAAGCCTAAGTCACCACGTGTTTGGGCCTCACATATTTTCATGAGTTTTATCTCTTCCTATAAGCTTAAGTTTTTGGGGCATGTGGTGATTTAACAGTCATAAACAAAGGTAGACGCTACAGTTTAATCCTGAGAGGTTGCATATCAATAAATCTGATCGCACCGAGTTATAAACTTCGTGAGGCACGAATCAACATTTAAGGACAACGCTAGCATTGTGAGATATTTCCTTACTTTAATTTTAATATCTTTTATTCTATTTATTTAATTGATAATTTTTGAATTAATATTATTTTGTATCAACAAGAACTTTTGCACCATAAAAATTAAATTCCAACAATCTTAAAGGTTGAATACGATGGATGCACAAATTTTTGATGTTGCTAAGGCTCGTCTAAAAAAAATTAAACCTTTTAATGGAAATAATTTTACAACAAAATTCGTCAATCCTTCAAGATGATATAAGTCCATTTTATAATATAGCCAGAGACTTCCAACTGGCAACTGGCAACCAACGGGGCGAAATACCCTTCTTTTTTTTTTTTTAATAATATAATGCCTCAGATATCGATATCGCATGCTTTAGATTTTGTTGAAAATTATTTCATGAAACTTTATGGTGTATTTGGCAACATTGTGGAATAAGTTTTAGAAAAAACCCGCCCACCGGCCCGAATACCTGAGTTTGACCCGAATTTCATTTGAATTCTAAGCTGACATTTTGAGTAATGGCTGAAACCCACGCGCAGGACAAGCTGTTTTCCAAAAAATACGTGGATCCCACATATAAATAATAAAATAATACAAATTTAAATAAAAAAAAATTAAAAGAAATTAATTAAAAAAACAAGGGGTGGCTGCCGGTTGGCAGCCACCCCTGACCCTTGGGGGTGGCCGCACGGTCACCCCCGACCCTTGGGGGTGGCCGTGCGGCCTCCCTTGACCACTGGGGGTGGCCGCGCGCCACCCCCGGAGGTGCATCATTTTTTTTTTAATTTTTTTTTTTAAAAATTATTTATTTATTTTTTAATTAAATAATCAATATATAATAAATTATTATTATTTAAATTATTATTTTACACAACTTTTCAAAATACCAATCATTATACACAACTTTTTAAACTTCCAATCATTTCTTACCATTAAAATATAATTTTTTTCAATCTCAAAATTCAACATCCAAACACAATTTTTTACCTCGATATTTGTAAATAGAATTAGAATTCAATTCTAATTCTCAAAATTCAATACCCAAACACACCATTAAGGCACTCATTCCTTTTCAAGTGCCTGTTCTATTTCCTTTGATTAATGGTTTACTTTTAAAAGTTTATTCTGAAGTTCCAAAATGCGAAAATGATGAGCAAAGTAAGGTTGTAGACCATGAGGTCGGTAATGAGGAAAATAAGAAAGTCAAGCTTTGTGACATTCCTCAAGTTTTAGAAGAAAAAGCGAATCCAACTGCTCATGTTGAAGAATTTGGATTTGGGTTTGATTCAAGACTGTTGGTCACATCATAATCTCAAATGGCTTAAAAAATGAGAGCAATGTTAAAGGATATAAATCATTTGTGATAATTGTTGATTTGAATCTCATAAATCAAAAGGTTTAGATGATTTAATTATCGTTAATCAAGGGATTTACTAACCTAATTCGACGGTTATCTTTGTATTTGAAATTATTCGAATTACATGTAAAACTCTATAAATAGAGTTTTGTACTCAAATCAAATATCAATGAAAGATGTAACCAATAAGGTTTTAACGCGTGAATGTAGGTCAAAGGTCGAACCACCTTAATCTCTATGTTTTCTATCTTTCCTTCACCTCTTTATTATATTATCAGTTTCTATAAGCAAAGACTCAATCCATTCTTCTCTTACTGCATCTCGCACCATGAGAGAGCCATGAAATGAAAGAAAAATAGCGAAAAAAAGAATTGGAAAGAGAGAATGTAACACTTTAGTCCTATATTGGGAACATATATATATATATATATATACTAATTTACAAAATATATACTTATTTTCAAAAAAGTATTCCTATAACCGGACATATTTTCGTTCAAAATGCTTGTCAAAAAAATGGAAGGTGCATTTAACAGTCCATTAGTGGCTATATGGGCTTTACTAATAACTATCAAACCCAAGCCCATCCAGCCACTAATGGACTGTTACATTGTTACAGTGCAATATAATCATCTCTCAAAAGTCCAAAAAAAAAAAAAAAAAAAAAAAGAAGAAGAAGAAGATACAACATATCAACAATTCCAAATTTCTAAAGATATGGGGATATTAAGCAGTGAAAATCTTACAGGTTACAACTATTGACCTAAAACCATGTAAGGTTTTGGGGCATACAAATTAGTGAATTACAATACTCCTTTTGCAAAAACATACAAAAAATTAGGGCAAATATAGATTATAATCTCCAAGGTGACTAAAATCATGAACATAAAAATATCAAAGGCAGTATAATTCAACGGCGGAAAAACCACATTTATGTGAAAGCCTCTCAAGCTATTATAAAGAACCAAATTGCAGTAGCTGAAGCATCTAGAAGCCATGCTTGTGTTGTGTACATCAAACAGAGGATTATAGCACCAAAAGAAAGCCCCTCATGCAAAAAGTTCCTAATCCAGCAACAAATACTAGAAGGGATCTGTGCCTTCTTTACTTCAATCTCTCACATTTTGCCTTGTAGCCTTGCCCTATAATAGCACAAGCAAGCACAACATTTTCATAAAACAGCAAAGTAATAAATGGGGTGACACCCAAAACAATTATATGCCACTTTTAACATTATTATACAATAGCTCTGTATTTTTCAGAGCAGGAGGACTTCCAGGGATAAAGAGCCTCGCAACCGGTTGAGTGGTAACAGGAGATGTGGGAAACTTGGGATATCAGAGAAAGAGGAAAAATAGGTCATAAAAATCACAGGATTATCTTTAGTTAGTGGCAAGTAAAATCTGTGCAAAATTTTGGTTAAAATTTGATGACCAAACAGCATTAACATGTTAAATGCCAGAAATTTCTCAAAAGACAAGCTAGAAAAAAACTTTATAGATGATACGCAAATGTTAGAGAAATAAAGCTCGACTCAGAAGATATATAAGGGAACTACTTCTAGCTCTAAGAGGTGTAAAAAAATTGATTCATGTATCACTTGGGCAGCAGAAAAAACAGTATTAAAATAAACATGTTCATATCAAACACCGAGTAAAAATTAGTAGTGCTAGACGAACCATATTACACAAAGTACCTGATAAGGTGTCTGGCATGGAAGGAATGTATTTGGTGGCTGATACAGGGCAGGGGCATCCATATCCTCCTCCATCAGCACCATATACTGCTCCCCTCTGTGTTTGAGAATTTTTAATAGCCATAGCCCTAGCGTATTTCTCTGCAACAAACACAGAAAATTCATTAACATAAACCAAATATAGAGGTCAATATATATATATCATAGTGTTTCCCCATAGAAATAGAATATTCAAGAGAGAATTTACCATATGATTCTGAGCTATTTTTAAAATAACTAGAAATGTCATCCAATTTCCAATTTCCGAGGCAAAAATGCACCGAATTGCTCTTGTCCAATTTCCTACGCAAGAAAAATAGTCTCTTCCATCAAATCCTAATGAAACAACAAAAACAAATAAGCCTTCTCTGAAAGAATATACAAGTTTAAATGTATCTGTAAAGTACCAAGCTTGCCTTTGTGCTCAGTTCGAGAACTACTTGACCAAATTTCCATTGTTTCATCAATATTTCTCATTCACATGTAACATAGAGTAGCGGCAAATGTGTCACCAGCAATCATGAGTTGAGAAGCAAGAGTGTCACAGAGCATACTCCATTCTTTTCAGTGAAAACTGAAAGTTGATAATGATTAAAAAAAAACATAAATAGATTGTAGTAGACTAATAACTTCACGATGAATGCATCTAGAGAGTCCTTCAAAATACTCAATCAACTTTTAAGATAGGATAGCATCTTTATCTCTGATGTTTTTACATATGTTCATTCAAGTAAAAGACGTAGCTCTTCAAGATAAATATGTGAACTACCTTTAGCTCTTGCAAAACGATGCACCCCAAAAGCATCAGTCATTTTACTTGCAGATATGCATTGTGCAACTACCCCCTTGGCCCTTGTAATCTTCAACAACTAAAGCACGTCGGGCACCATCATCAAACGCTGGGTCAACACTCTCTTCAAATCCATATGGTTTTTGAGAAAGATGTATCAGTCAATTTTGCCAATTGACTGATCAAACTGTCTTCAGTAACTAAGTTGTGTACATAAACCTGGACAAAGAGGGAAAAATGATCAAACAAATTGATCATGAGAGTACAGAGAGACACTGACCAATAAATAATACCTCTGAACCGCCAGCCAGTTGGAACACCTACAACAGAGAAGTTTGCCACCAAAGCAAAAAGACATCTCAAAAGAATGTTCACCATTTCAGGGTTCTCAGAGGAGCTGCATAAAAGAGATTGTTATAAAAAGAGCTATTAGAATACTGAATTTCACAAGCAAAAGAATCAACTACAGAACTTTATAATCAATTAATTTTTAATTCCATTGCAATTTCCAACTAAATTCATGACTTTGCTTCTGCAAACTGATTGTATCCAAAAATCAGTCAATAATATAAATGGTATCTTTGCTTTGTGTAAATGGGAGCTACTACACTTACACTCACATTTTACACCCTGACGTGGCAACACCTACACCACACAGAGGCACGGCGAAACTACACGGAGGGAAAACTACTTCTGGACCAAATAATCAAAGGCCAAAGAACAAACTTTCTAGCTAGACCATTCAATAACAGGAAATAAGTTGCATGCAATAAAAGCAAGCACCGTAAAATGAAGAAAAAGAAAAAAGGAATTAATGGTAGAACAATAAGCACGAAATGGCAGAATCAAGAATGAGATTGTAGAATGCTAATTGAATTGGGCATTGTGTCAAAAAGCATCGGTTACCCTTTTAAGCCCGTCGAACAAAGATGAAGAGGGTGCACCCGTTGAGAAGAAGTGAGTAGGAGCCCTTGACCATCTGCAACTGAATCCATGAGCACACAAGTGGAGTTTGTATTTCATTCTAGACGACCTGCTCCAAAGGCAAGCATCGCTTAGAATCCAACCGATTTGGAACCTTCTGGGCTTTTAATTCATTTTTGGTTTTTGAAGGATTAAGTTAGACAAATTACTTCAAATCAAAACAAAATTATTAAACGAAAAGAATGAAAGAATAAACAATTGAGCAAAGCATTCTATTCCATCGTGAAATTAGCTAGTTGAAGAGAGAAAGTACCATTAACCCATTTATGTCGGACGTGAGCAATCTTGCGCCATTCTTCTGTTTTCCTATCCCACTCTTTCTCCAACAAAGGACAAGAGGAGATATTTAGAGTAGTAAGGGAGGGAGGTAGCCCGTCTTCTGGCATGCATTGGAGCTTAGGGCAATTCCAGATCTTCAATTCTTCAAGAGCAGTAAGGTGTTGAAGCCCCTTCTTATCCAAAGACTTCAAATTTGGAAAGCCTTCGATGCGAAGATGGGAAAGAGTGGCAGGCAACAACCCCTCATCGGGAAATGACTCCACGTCTTCAGATTGGCCAACGACTTGGAATCTTCTAACGGATGGGAGGTTTTGCAAATCCCATCTCAATCGCCTCGCTAAGAGTTTATCACAATTGGATATGGAAATTGTATTCAAATTGGAAGGCAAGCCCCCTTCAGGAAACGACTCAACTTCTGGACAATCTTCTATATGCAATTCCTCAAGAGAGGGAAGAAGTATGTGCATCTTGTCAGGTAGTGATTGAAGACTCCTACATTTCTTGATCTGGAACTCTTCAAGGTTGGGGGCAGACAATCCTTCTTTCAGAAAACTTGTAAAATTAGGGCAGTCCTGAATTATTAGATTTCTAAGATTAGGAAAAGCTTCACATGCGTTTCCGGGGTCGAAAGAAACCCATTCCTCCCAGTTCAACATATTCTTGAAGCTTATAACTTTCAAGGCTCCAAATGGCTGCATTGAAGAAGATCCAATGCCATAAAACTCATGACCTACTGTAACAACTCCATTCAACCCAACAATAGAGAGGTCTTGCAGAGAGGGTAGTTGCCCAAGTGGTGGCAAGCTACAACAAAATTTACAGTTGTTTAGATGAAGAGATGATATATTAGAGAATGAAGGATGCCCTACCCAGTCTGGAAAACTTTTACCGCCATAACCATTGATAAAGAGGCTTCTCAAGTTTGAATGGGGTTGAAGACTTTCAAGTACAATCAAATGACTTTCTAAAGCATGAGTATCATCAACTTTCCACTCCAACACCAACTCCCTAAGGTACTTCCTATCCCTCAAGTACTTTGCATCCTTAGCATCCATAGGAGATCCAACATTTTGCAGGTTCAAAATAGAAAGCGTTCCGTCCTGAAGATTTGTAAGCTTCCCTAGCTCTTCAATGCCAAATCCGCTATGTTTGCCGATAGGGGTGTAAACGAGCTGAGCCACTCGCGAGTTTATTCGGGATTGACTCGATTTAAACTCGACTCGTGCTCGAATCGATTATTAAATGAGCTGTTCGTGGATACGAAAATAGGATTGATTATTAAACGATACAAACTCGTATAAACTCGGCTCGACTCAGTTAAAGCTCGTAAACCCGCTCGTATAAGGATCGACTCGCTTATTAAGGCTCGACTCGTATATATTTATTATATTAATTTGTTAATATATATATTATTTTTATAATATAGTATACTAATAAACAATATACTAATGTAAGCATAAATTAAATGACAAATAACAGTGGTCATTGGTCAGTGTATATTAATTGATTATATGTATAAAAAATAGTAAAAATGAATAATATCAATACTTAATTGTTAGTCATATATATGATATAATGACAATCTAAATACTTAATCATATTATTCATGTAATATAATAGGATTATAGGACTATATAATCATATAATAATATAGCATTGTGCCATATAACATGTAATCATTTTATTATATGTTATAAGCATTATCATTAGATATTTGACAATCATTACATCGTTTATTTATTTATTTATTTATTGTAAGTTATATACTTTATTTAACATAAAATATAAATATATATTATTTATATGTTATATATATAATGTAATATTAATTTTTAAATGAGCTCATCCCTTTTTTTGTATTTTAAATAAATTATATAACTTACAACAAACTCAGCCGAACTGAACTTAAAATTTTTAGAACTCGTCATAAGCTCGAGCTCGGCTCGATCGAGCTCATTTAGTCGACTTGAGCTTAATTGTTACCGCTCGAACTCGGCTCGAGCTCGTGATGAATGAGCTCGAGATCGGCTCGGGCTCGTGATGAATGAGCTCGAGCTCGTAATGAATGAGCTTGAGCTCGGTTCTGGCTCGCTCGAGCTCGGCACTGGCTCGCTCGAGCTCGGCTCATTTACACCCCTATTTGCCGACGATAAATTTAGTTAATGTCTGAAGACATTTTAGTCTACCCAGATATCTTGGCATCTCCTTCATGTTGTTAGTTCCACTAATATCAAGATGTCGTAAATTAACGAGTTTATGCATATCTTTTGGCAAGGCAACAAGGTTCCAACAAGAGGATAAATTCAATATCTGCAAGTTGCACAGCTTACATATGGAATCAAGTAACCTTTCAATCCAAGTGCAAGAAATGTTCAAATAACGCAGATGTATAAGTTTACCGATTGAATATGGCAACTTAGTTATGTTTGCATGGTGAGATATAATGAGCACTCATAGGGTTTTTATCATTGGTAATAAAAATTGTTTTTCGGACAAGATCAAAATACGGTCCGGAATTAATTCTAGGACAGTGTGCAATCTCTTATCCTCATGAAAGGCCGCAAACTTCTTAATATCAATATTTTTGCAAGAATATGAGAAATGGCGAGTACTCTTGCTTGGAATTTCATGAGAACAGACATCTTCAGGGCTAAAGATGAATTTTTTAGATATAAACTTTGCCAAATCGCTGACAATATCATGCATTACATATTTCTCATGCATTGTATATTTCTCGTCATTGGATAATTGGAATAATGATATTGATACAAGAGCAAAGAAATAATCATCACCAACTTCTTCCATTGTTTTGTTTTTGGGTTGCGGCAAAAAACCTTCTGCCATCCATAATAAGACTAATGCATTTTTTTTTCGAATTTATAGTCCTTTGGAAATATGGAGCAATATGCAAAGCATTGCTTTAGATGTGGTAAAAGATATTTATAACTTAATCGTAGAGCAGGAAGAATGTCAGTCTCCTCAATTGGCAAATCCCATAATTCACTTCTCAATACCTTATCCCATTCATCAACACCTAATTTAGACCATAAGAGAGCCCCAGTGGCCTTGATTGCTAAAGGTAGGCCTTTGCACTTTTCTACAATTTGTCTTCCTATTGCTTCTAGTTCTGGATATGCATCAGAGTTGCCATCATGGAATGCATATTTTAAAAATAGAGACCAACAATCTTCTTTGGATAACTTATTTATACGATGAGTTTCACTAGCGAACATGACTAATGCAACCTCCTCATCACGTGTTGTTACGATGATCCTACTTCTTTGTGCCCCAGAGTTAAAGGGTTTGCTTAGGAGTTCCCAATCAGCCCGCTTTCTATTCCAAACATCATCTAAAACAAGTAAAAATTTCTTCTTCATTAACTCGTCTTTGAGTAGACTTTGAAGTTGATCTAGGTCCTTATCTTTAGTTTTTTTGATTCCTAATTTCTCAACAATTGTTTTTGTTACCTGAAACACGTCAAATGGATCCGAAACACAAACCCATGCCTTATGGTCGAAATGCCCCTTCAGCCTGTCATCATTGAAAACAAGCTGAGCAAGGGTGGTTTTGCCAATTCCGCCCATGCCAATGATGGCAATCACTTCCATCTCGTTGCCACTTCCATTATCTGAAAGCAGCGATTTAATTATTGCATCCTTATCATCATGCCTGCCAAAAATACGAGATTCATCAACCAAAGAAGTCGTGGGCGGTCTTTCTGATGGATTCCTTCCAACAGTACCTGGTTTCAGACCTAAGGCCCCTTTCTGGTTTGCTAGGTCTTCTAATTTGTCAACTGCATCTTTTATCTCTCCTTCTATCTTATTGACAAAAAGAGAAGCAGTGATGGAGTGTCGTACCTTACTTGCAATGGTTCCAAATTCAGAATCCAGCTTGAGTTGCAGGTCTTTTGTATCAATCTCGTCCAAGATGTCCTCTGCATAATAGATAACATCTTTCATCTCATCGAGCCACTTTTTCACACTAGTATCTGTAAATTGCTTGTCCTCTGCGTCTTCCACCACTGCATCCACGGACGACAATGCTATCTTCAACTTGTTTAGGAGTCTGTCATTGAGCTTTCGTTCCCGAAACAAGCCATCAAACTCGCGAGATGCCATTCTTTCAAAAAACACTTGGAGGAAGGGAGACAGAAACATGCCTACAACCTCAGCCATGTTATCTTGTTTGTAAATCCAAGGAAACGAAGGAAGCCGATTTCAAAGAGCAGAGCAAAATGAGAAGTCTTTTTTACGTACGTACACCAAAGAATTGAAGTAGCTAATATATAGGAAACGGCCTTGTGGAGTACGTCACATAATTAATAAGAAATCTTTTTGATTTTGTAACTATGAGAGACAATATTAATTGTGTCGGCAGACCACCTAATAAGCATCTTCGATCTTGCTTTTGAATATGATACGCCGAAATCTCTTTCTTTCTATTTAGATAGTGAAAGTGATCGATCATAGCTTTGAATTCCGTCCGTGGATTGATTAATGTGGCCAATTGTGGTGACCATCACATGCATGCACCATGTGATTGAATCAATGTACGTGTACTTTTCTAAAAACAAAAGAAAATATGATGCCTTTTATTCCAAGCATTAGATACCAGAAGGAATCTGCCCCTTCTTTACTTCTCCGCTGAATTTGCACGCAGGTTTCTGATGTCTCATTGAGAACTCTTGTGATGATAGGCTGTTGGTGGCCTAGGGGCTAGGGCAAAGTAAAGCACAAACAGGAACAACTTCAGCATATATGATGGGCTCTACATTTTTCAGTGCAAGAGAAGTTGGAATAAAGGGCAAGTTTGCAACAGGTTAAGTAATAACAGGAGTGGGAAATTTTGGCTAGAAGAGAAAGAGGAAAAAAAAAGGTCATAAAAACTCATCTCTCTTAGATAATAGGGTTTTCCCCATAAAAATTGCTGAAATAACTAGAAAAGTCATCCATCTTAGAAAGATTTGATGGAAATTGAATTTCTCTACTTATCAAGTTTATTAAATTATCCAGTATAATAAATAAACAAAATCCAGATCTCTTAGATGATGTTTGTTGACCTCATTTCAATATCCATACAATGAGATTCCACTGATTTCCCAGATATGATTATACATGCCTAATTGTAGACAGCAATAGAAAATACAAGCCCCAAAAGATATAAAACACTTTTCTATGAGCAGAGTCTCCAGAGACCATATCCCCTGCAATTATACTTGTTGGTAAAAATTATTCTGCACAGAAATTAGGCATCTGCCACTTTCTTTGCAGATATTCCTTTGTGTAACTGTCCCTTTGTAATCTCCAACAATTAAAGTATTGGAATTTGGACATGATCAAATGCTGTGTCAACACATTCCTCAAACCCATCTGGTTCTTGTTGCAATTGTTCTGAACAATCAGCAGTATCCACAATAGCAAAGTTAACTCTAGAGATTGACAAACTTGTATAAGTTGTGCGTATAAACCTGGACAAAGAGGTAAAAATGATCAAACAAATTGATCACTAGAGCACAAAGAGACACAAACCAATAAAATGTATTAGTTATGCCTCCATTCACTGAAAATCTTAAGTCTGGAAAGTCATGTAAGATACCATAAAAGAACTCATATCTACATAATAAAATGAAATATTATGAGCTATACAAATGAATGAATACTAGTGTATATCTGTATAAGAGAAATCATGAATAGCAGCATATGATCTTTGATGCACAGATGTCTAGAAGTAAATAATCTACAAATTTTAAGAATAAGCAATCTTGATTTAAGGGAAAACCACAAAAGAAGAATACTTTTGGCTGTCACATTTAGTTGTATTGTAATTTGTCTTACAAAAAGAGTAAAACAACTAAGTAGCTACTATAAGGGAGCAATTCTTCGATTTTCAGCTGGGCTAATGCCATTGAGCAGTGCCTTCCTCGAGTGTTTTATGAAGTACCTAGTTGGTGAAAGAGAAGAAACCTTGTAAATAAAATCACTTGAAAAGGGGAAAAGATCACAACAACCACCGGAATATGGGGATGCAACCCCAGCAACCTTAATTGGCACATAAGAAACGGAGAAAAAAGCAGAGCACATAACCCAATCACATTAGCAGCGATGATGCAACTTAGCTAGAGTAATTGAGGCTTGTCCTAATAGCAAAGAACATAGCCAACTGGTTGTGTGGAAAAACCGGTATTTTGAAAATATTTAACTAAAAATCCTAACAGATGAATGAAATTAAAAAAAATTGAAAGAGAGATACATTAAATTGAAAATTTTTCAAATTTAAGGGTATGATTGTAAAAGTGATGAATGATAATGACTAGTAAGCGAAGTTTTTCCTTTATATATATATATATATATATATATATATATATATATATATATATATATAAGTAATTGGACTCAAAGAGTTGAGAAAGAGAAGATTCCAACTAATTATTTTTACTTTATTAGACGTGGTCTTTAGTCAATTGATCTACCCCTTCAAGTTCTTTACCGCACATGCTCCTTCAAGAAAGTGAGAAACAATGCATTTTTTGAACAATAATTTTTTTTTTATACAAATGCTTAAGATTTGGATAAAAATGGGAGGAAAATTCTCTAACTCAGTTTAAAAAAATATCATGTGTATTTTGAGCATGTAAGAAGCAAATGATTTTTTAATAGTTCTATTAAAAAAAATATGTACTTTTCACATGTTAATTAAAAAAAATATGTATTTTTCACATGCTAAATAACACATAACAATTTTATAGAATGGATTAAAAAAAATTTATCCAACTTAATTTGGAAGAAATTTAACATGACCTCAAACTCCCATAATCGCTAAACTCAAGTCAAAATCATAGGTTGATGGCACATTTTTAGGAAAAGACACAAAACCATAATTGGAAAAAAGTCAATGGTCATTCCGACTTTCCGATGCTGGTGGTGGCAAGGGGCAAAAATCCCATTTATGCCACTGCATTAGCCGATACTCGGCCCTGATTAAACTCATATTTGTCTTTAGAGCATAAAATTTTTCAAATGCATTTTTTAATGAAGCATGTCAGTTTAATATCCATGCAACCCAATTTAAAGGAAAACTTATTTTTATCATAATAAACATGGATTCCAAGGATGCTCGTAGGCATCATATCTAATGATCGCATGCCTTTTGAAGAAACCTAATCTTTAAAGAAACCATGCAGAGTAACTATAAAAGAACAGACGCCAAACATAAGAATGACACTAAATTTATTGCTTGCTAGTCGTTTTAATGAATCATGTTCGTGTTATATTACTCAAAATATTTGCTTTCGTATTAACCGTAAAATCACAAGGGCGGTATAATTCAATGGCCCCCCAAAAAACGACACTAGATGACAATGGAAAACAGCTTGAAGCACCTCCTTAATACAATTTCAACCGTCAAAATTGAAACCATCTAGGAATTGTTTAATTAAAAAAAAAAAAAAAAAAGAAGGGGAAAAAGAAAAAAGAAAACCACTTGTTAATACTACTAGTACAGTAGCACTAAATGAAAAACAATCAGTGGACAACGATAATCCCTCAATGTCCTGAGAAATATCTCCACCACAACTTCCAAAAATAGCATTCAAGTAAAAGCCAGTCAAGCTATTACCAAGTTTTAGGAAATTTATCATATTTTTCAAAACCCGTGAAAAGGGAAAAATAAGAAAAAAGTAAAAGATAAGCAATCACAAAAGACGTCAAAATTTACGTGGTTCCCTTAATATGAGGTACGTCCACTAACGAAGGTAATCTCGAAAAAATTTACTTTGAAAATGGAGTACAAAAATAGTAGAGAGAAAATTCACTTAGAACCCAAAGTCCCAATACACCCAAATCTCACTATCACACAATAGAGATTATTACAAAAGACAGGAATACAAACTTTTCATTTACTAGGACAAGATGACGGCTGGCTTGTCATGCGGTTCTGAACCAGCGTTTCATCCTGAAAATAGACGATCTTTCTATTTTTCTCTCTTCCACAATAGCACTCTTTCCTCTCTTTTTTTTTTCTTTTTTCTTTTTTCTTTTTCTTTTTTTTTTTTTTTTTTTTTTTTTTTTTTTTTTTTTCTTCTCTCTTGTTTTGGCTCCTCAAAAACCAAAAAGAAAACAGTACCAGTGCTCTCTTGTTCTTGCAGCAACAATCTCTCGAGAAGCATATATGCCTTTGCACATCAAAGAAATGATCATCACTCCAAGAAGATATCCACTCATGTAAAAAAGTTGTCAATCTAGCACTCGGATACGATAAGGAATATGTGCTGTCTTTAATTCAATCTCACATTCAGCATTGTCTTCATCATTCGCTTTACTGAACCAGACAGAAACAAGAAAAACCAACTAGAACATATTTTCTTTGAGTTTTGCCTCCAGCTATTTTTTGTCATTCAGAATTGGTGAAAGATTAAACACCTCAACCAGTTTTTTTTAAAAAATTTTTGTTTTTAGTTTTTTTATAACTTTTTTTTTGAAATAATTTTTTTATTTTTTTTTAGTTTTTTTTTTTTTTAATTTTAATAATTTTATGAAGGGTATTTTTATCATTAGGGCGAACATTGATATTTTTCAGTAATTTATAAAAAAAAATTGACACAATTAATAATTTAGAGGAACATTGACAATAAAATAATAATTTAAAAAAGAATTATTTGTACTTCCCCCTCTTCAAAATAAATATGCCTCAAAAAAGTTTAACAAACAATTTTACAACTTGCCGGATTGAGTGAAATTAGTTGGCTAAAAGTTCATGAGTCAGACTAGTTGGTGCTTGTCAGCTGTTTCGTGGAATCAGTTGGCTTGACTTGAAATGCTGTAAAATAGGACCATCTACTCCTCCTTCAAATATATCAACAAATGTATTCGCTCGAAATTTGGCTTAAAATATATATATAAGAGATTTTGTAGTGTTTTTAATGGTTCAAATTTGATTTTAAGTTTTTTATTAAAAAAAAAATGGGTAAAATGAAATTTAAACTGTTAAAAAAACTAAAAAAAAAAAAAAAACTCCTCAATTTTTCTACAACACCTAAACCATCCACTCGACTCACAAGCCAATGCATTTGCAAACTTATTATAAGCCCCAAACGTGAGCCCTTTCCTTTTTCTTTTTCTTTTTTTTAATCCCCATTTGCAATTTTCTGTTACAACAACAAATTAGGGGAAATTTTACTTATTTGCTTCATTATTAGAGGGTTTACAGTCATAATCTCAAAATTTTAAAATTTTTTAAGGTCGGTATCTTAAGAATTTTTTTAATTTTAATTTCACTTATTATTTGTTAAAATGCCCAAAACACCCCTGGTTTAAAGAGGAAAAAAAAAAGGTGAAAATTATGGTTATGGTGACCCGCGCTTGGCTGTGGGTCACTAGAAATAATGTCAATATTTAATAAAGTATTAATTAAATGATTAAATTTATCATTTTTTTACCAACTTAAATTTTTAGAATAAATTAATTATTTAACATATTATCATAATTGAGGTGTTGAGTTCGAGTTAAACGTTTAAGATAAGTAGTTATTGAATTTACCTTTTCTTAAAATCTAAATATCTAACAATTTGCTGCCTGGATTGAGAGCTTCTATGGGGCTCAATTGCCCTAGCAGAGTTCGGGCAGGCTATCTTTTTACTTGGATAAATATAAAAGTGGGGAAATGTTAAAGATCCTCCCCTTATCACCCTCTTTTCCTTATAAAAATTAATTTTTTTTATTATAAAAGGGTGATAAGAGGAGAATGAGAGGTGGATGTGTAGAAGCTCTCATAAAATAATAATTTTTTATTAAAAAGTAAGCTTTGACGTGATATTAAAGCTTATTTTTTAATAAAAAATTATTATTATATTATAAAAGGCTCACAGGGGGACGGTCATAGCAAGACTCTTACTATTCGGTTATCCCAAAATTAATGGGCCGAGGCTGGGCCTAAAATCTGATGATCGCAGTTTCTCAGGCCTGGCCAATTATTATCCCCAACGGATATATGCAGCGGAAGTTAACAACCTACCTGCCTTCCTTTGTATGTCTCACACTCTCTTATCAGTTACACAGAGCGCTTCCATGGCTAGTTTAAGCTTCAACGCCACGAGAATTAGAACCCCAACGCTTCAATCTCACAAACCCATCTCCAAATTCATCTCCCTCACGAAACCCATCAAAATATCATATAGTTTCTTCCGGAAACCTTCACAAAACCAAGCAAAACTCGGCCTTTTCCGGTCAGAAAGCTCCGTTTCTGCACCAAAAGAAGTCGAAATTGATGATGAAGAGGATGACCCAACGGCAGAAATGAGCTATCTTGATCCAGAAATCGATCCCGCGAGCATTTCGGAGTGGGAGTTGGATTTTTGCTCCAGACCAATACTAGATATCAGAGGAAAGAAATTGTGGGAGCTTGTTGTATGTGACAGTTCGCTTTCACTTCAATCAACAAAGTACTTTCCTAACAATGTTATCAACAGTATCACTTTGAAGGATGCTATTGTGTCGATAAGCGATGATTTGGGCATCCCTTTACCGGAGAAAATCCGCTTCTTTAAGTGAATTATTTGATAATTTGAAGGAATTTTGTAGTATTTACACGATTATCTGTGTATAAATGTCTGTGTGTATAATTTGATAAATGTCTTTAACGATTGGTTAATTGTTGGTTTGAAGGTCACAGATGCAGACAATTATAACAAAAGCGGGTAGGGAGCTTGGTATAAAACCTATTCCAGGTAAACGGGGGCGTTATGACTATGCTTTACTTTTCTCTCTGTGTCAATTTTTAGTTCATTTTATTTTACTTGAATTTGCTGTGTGTTGAGTTCAAACCAAATTAGCTCCCATGTTGTTAAGAGCAAATTAGGATGAGATCATGAATTTGCCTTTGTGCTCGGTTCGAGAACTACTTGACCTTTCCTTTTTCTTTTTTTTCTCTCGTTTTGGCTCCTTGAAAACCAAGAAGAAATCAGTACCGGTGCTCTCTTGTTCTTGCAGCAACAATCTCTTGAGAAGTATGCCTTTGCACATCAAAGGAATTAAAGGATCATCAGTCCAAGAAGATTTCTACTCATGTAAAAAAGTTGTCAATCCAACACTCGGATATTATAAGGAATATGTGCCGTCTTTAATTCAATATCACATTCAGCATTGTCTTCATCATTCACTTTACTGAACCTGGCAGAAACAAGAAAAACCAACTAGAACATATTATCTTGAGTTTCGCCTCCAGCTACTTGTTAATATTGAAACAGCTGCTCATTTGCTGTCCATGTTACTAGGGAGAGATTATGGAGATTGCCGAGCAACTCTTTATCCCATGATGAGAGCATTGAAACACATTCTGTTAGAAAGAAGAAAGGAAAAATTGGTAAGACTGAAGGAAACAAAAGAAAGTACTCAGCTCATCAGGATTCAAAATATTGATTTTTAAGCCCATTGGGGAAGAATCATGGGAGCATCATAACATCTACACAAATTTTTGCTTTTAAAGCTGCCCAAAAAAAAAAAAAATTGTATTCAGCTGTGATTTTAGTGAGGAGAAAAGAGCTTGTCTAAGGTTTCTGATGCAGAATTCACTTTTTGTAGTTCCATGGTCATAGAAGAGCGACATTTTTAAGAAGAGTTTTCGTATACAACTGTCATTCTTTAGAGAAATACTTTCAAAGAGGGTGAATTGGTGAAAGATTTCACACCTAAACTCTTCAAGAGACTCAGTAGTGAGTAAGAAGCCGACACTCTTTCCTCGAGATCTTTATTGTAATCTATGAACTACAAATTTTCATCTCCAACCAAGTGGAGAAAGCCGGTCATCCAAGTAACGGCAATGATTTGAAGAGCATTCTGAAATACCATTGTCCAAAGCCTGGTAAAGCAGCAAATCTTATCAAGCAGAAATAACACATTGAATAATAATAGCACAAACAAGCACAATGTTACCATAAAACAATCTTGTCAATATTATAGTGACCGGTTTTTAGTAAACTGGGGCATATTTATCACAAACAAGCAAATCATTTTCACAAAATAGAAAAGTAAAACAATGGATGAATCCCAGTTAAATAAAAAGTCACTTCAACAATCTATGATTCCTAATCCGAATGAGAGTTGATATTTAATGGGCATTGTCTTTAATAAAGAGACATTGCCCACTAGATACACCATTGACCCACCAGTTGGAACACCTACAACAGAGGAGTTTGCCACGAAAGCAAAAGGACATCCCAACAGTACGTTTACACCATTTCAGAGTTCTCGTACCAATGTCGCAGAGCCAATATTACAATAATGAACTCTAAATGGCAGAATCAAATGCTCTTAACCCAGCTTGTACTAGCACAATTAACAAAGCCTATTGAAAGATGACATGATATCAATTGATGAAGAGAATGGAACCCATTGAGAAGATATGAAAACAAAGGCCTAGGAGCGGTTGACCATTTGCAGCAAAGCCATGAGCACACAAGTACAACTTATATTTCACTCCAGATGACCTACTCATAAAAGGTAAACACCGCTCAAAACCCAACTGATATGAGATATTTTGGGCTTTTAATTCTTTTCTTGTTTTTGATTGGTTAAATTAGAAATTCATGTTCAAATCAAAACAGAATTATTAATCGAAAATAAAGGAAGAAAAAACAAGAGGAAAGTACCCTTACCAGTTGCCATAAAGCAAGTTCTTTGGTGCTTTTGTTCATTTTCTTTCTATCCTATTCAACGCAGAATTCCAATTGAGTTTTCGAGCATGAAGGATATTAGCAACAAAATCAATGAGGCCTTTTCTGTCGGATTTTAGGTCAGCAATAATGAGCATAGGAAAGATAGCGAGTATGAAGAGAAAGAGCATATCCATGACAATGAAGGACGGGGGTTCATAGATATTTATTCCGTTTGGAAATGAAGAAATTATGTTCTCTTGATGCAGCAAGATGAAAACCATTAGACAAAGTAGTCACAGAGCAAATTATTCAGTCTTTTTATATGGAAATTATAGCTTTCTATTGTATTCAATGGAGAAAATAAGTAACTCATGCTAATGAACTCAAAATGGCAGAACCAGTTACCCTTAATTTACCCAATTTGATCTGGAACAATCAACAAAGCGAATTGGAAGAGAATGACAACAATTGAGAAGAAGATGCAGAAAAATGTGTAGAGTTTGATCTGGCACATCAACAAAGCCTATTGATTTTGTATTTCATTATATGATGGCTTGCCCAAAAGGCAAAACACACCACTTAGAACCCAACTAATTTGAACTCTTTTGGGCTTTTAATTCTTTTTTGATTTTGGATGATTGACGTCAATTTAGGTGTGCTTGAGATTGTAATTTCGTAAATAATAATTAAAAATCAAATCGCAAAATAGAAATCGTTTGAGACCTACGATATTAAATTCGAAAGATTGATTTGGTTAGCAAAAATAAAAAATTACTATCTACATATACTAATACAATTAATAATTTTAAAGTATGCGACTGCGGATATGTTTATGATCAATAAGTTTATGCCCAAAGGAAGGAGCCAAATGTGAATGAATGAAGGAAAGAAATTCCATAGACATTAGGTTTGAGAAAAGAGAGATGGCATTATTCTATAAAAAGAAGTGCGCGCACTACTTAAAGTCGGATCCAGAATTAAAGTTCATTCATAGTGTAATTGTTAGTAAATTAAGGATGATGTATGACTTATTATATAATGGTTTTATCATTTTCTTTATGAAATTTATGTGTGATAAGGGTCAAATAAGAGAATCTTAGAAAAGAAGGAGAAATTTCATATTTTCATGAACATTGCCTTTGAAAAAAAAAGAGAGATGGCAATCTACAGAGAGATGATGGTCAAAGTTTAAACCCATGTGATTGAATGAAATTGATCAAAGAAAAAGGACACAAGGAAACTGATTTTTTCACACCATTATTTCACAAAGAAAACTTGAAAGTTGACTTTGAGTCAATCAACTGGTAATGCCATTCATTTCAGAAAATAAAGTAGCCTTCATTTAAATTTTACAGACTTAACTATGTATATCTTTTTATTTTTTTTTTATTTTTTTTTTTAAGTAACTATGTATATCTTAATGTTGTTATTTCATTTAAATTTTACTCATTTTGTTCCTTGATCTCATTTCGTTTTTGTTCATCAATCGCAAACTAATCCCCAACCAAAGCAAGAAGTTTCAGACAACCTAAAATTTGGCGGTCCTTTAGAGTTTATAGAGTTTACGGTTTAGGATCGAACACCTATTATTATGGCTGTTCATACATCTGTCTGAATAAAATGACCTCAAATACCATCGTACATGTAGAGTCGAAAGTTAGATAACTTGGTAATAGAATAATTATTTTCGCATTTTACACTGCTACGGTCAATAAAATCTGAATTTTCACCAACTTTTTTCGGCAATCAACATTTATGTCACCGATATGTTGGTTACGATGACGGTCAGTAATGTCGGCCATGAGTAGCAGAGAAATCAAAGAGCGGCTGGGATTGAAAGGATGAGGGTTTGAGAAATGGGAGGCTTCGAGAACAATGACTATATAGCTATCTCAAAACGACATCGTTTTGAATGAGAAAAATGATGCCATTTTAGATGACTATTTGTTATTAATAAGTAATCATTCAAAACAGCATTGTTTTGGCAGACAAAAACGATATCGTTTCATTTTATTGTAATCTAGGTAATGTTGGGTCAATTTCGGTTGAAATACCAACTTCTTAAAACCTATTCCACCTACCGAGTCGACTTTGTCAGAAATGGAAAAAGTTTACCTCCTGTTGGCAGCTAGTTAGGTGGTGTCGGATGGTTCTCGACCGAGCAGGTAGTAGGTGGTTTTTTTGGCACAGCTCTACTTACATAAACTACCCATTACACATATAATAAGCAAGCTCTCATTGGATCCAGGATCCCTATGGAACAACCGAAGCTTTGACATCATTACCAAAATTAACTGAAATATGAGACCTCATGATGTTTGACACTCAACTTTTCATAAAGAAAGTATCAACAAGTAACTATCAAGAAATAAAGTCCTTTTCTCATATTTGAATAGAAAAAATAAAAATAGAAATAGAAATAAATAAATAAAGTCCTTTTCCTTCAAAGATTTTGAGCATAAGTTCACAATGTACGTACCAACAAATATTGCTCGTTCCCATGACTCATATGAGTCGTAGCACATTCTATGACCGTTAAATAGGTGGGCCTCAAATTGCCCAAATCAAAGGTATAGGGTTGAGAGGATTATACACCGGTTAATTAGGGTCACAGAAAACCTTTGGAGATTTTTTTGATTTTTGATTTTTGTAAATTTGGGCCTTTTAATGTTCACTAACAACGCACGTGTCCACTGTGATTATGGTTGTCTATCATAGATTTTACAGACAATCCAGATAGAAGAGAACATTTTTTTTTTCTTTCGATTTATTTATAATGGACTAGAAGCAAAGAGTGATCTTCCACAATAATTTCTATCAAGGCCTAGGAGACAATGTTTGTTTGTATTTTTGTTTTTTGTTTTTTGTTTTTTGTTTTTTTCTTTTTTCTTTTGTTTCTGTTCTCAACATAAATTAGTAATCAAACAATTCAAAAAAGAAAAAAAAAAAAAGAAAAAAAAAGAAGCACTTATCAATGTTACAACGATTTACTGGATTGACAACTTCTTAAATTTGCCCTATCCTCAAATGTCAAATTTGTATTTATATATTTAACATTCTCAAATTTGTTTTTATATGTTTCTTTGACCTTGTAGCGATCATTTTATAGGCAGGAGGATTTCATGAGATTTACTATTTAGTATATTTGATTTTTTTTTTTAATTTTAAAAATTATTTATTTAATTTGTACTATTCACACCGAACTTTTGTTAATTTTTGTGTTCTTTTAAAAATAATACAACTTTTAAAATCACCATAAAATTGTAATTTATCACTATTAAACTTTTATCAAGTGCTAATTTTAAAAGTTACAACATTTAGGACAAAAATGACAAGTTTCTGGAATTACTCGGCAAGCTTTCAAATACAAACAGTACACTCCATAAAAAGTTTAAAAATAATTATAAAATCAATTCATGTGATTGTCTTCTAAACTATAAATTGCTCAATGTTGTATCAAATTCAATTTAGATATCGAATTGGCTTCTTAAGGATGAAACCCTCTCTCTCTCTCTATTATGTGTCAAGAAGATGAATATTCAATTACTAAAACAAAATTTTGAAGATATTATCTCTATATGAACTTTCTTCAAAATATAAATTAAATATATCAGTTTTCTATAATTTATTTTCCCAATAAAAAAAAGAAAGAAATACATGTTTGTATGGCCAAAGGGTCAAATTAGTAGCGTCACCACTTGGTTCATGTGCATATATGCACCCACCTTTTGAAATTTGCATAGTGTATATATATATATATATTGCAGGTTTGTGCTAACTTGCACCAGTAGAAAAATCAATGTAAAATAGCAAATAAGAGGGCAAAAGGCCTAAAAATACAGTCCAAATAGCAAATAAGAGGGCAAAAGCCCTAAAAATATAGTCCCTGCCCACCTAAGATGTCTATGTCTACTTTCTTAATTTAGGGTAGGGCTTAATTTGTGTATATATATATATATTTTTTTTTTACAAATCTATACATTTGCCTTATTTTGTAATTAATTTTAACCAAGACCACCTAAACCCTTGATCTGTTCGGTAGACTTCAGTGACTCCTTCCATTTTCTTCTTTCTTAAGCAAAAGAATCGGCTGATCGCCTTAAAAAACGAGCAGACTACTGGAAGTCTTTCCACCGCCGTGAAAAAATTATAGTTTTTAAAATCTTTTTCTTTCCTAGTCCTCCCATTCCAACACCTGCCAATAACACAAAGAAAAGAACTTCTAGCAAGTAAGAAGCAAAAAAAAAATTGGATGGTTAAAAGGGAAAATAATTTCAAAAAAGAAAAGCAGAAGATTAACTGCCCACAGCCGACAAGCATAATTTCAAACTCTATACCTTTTGCTGTTGCTTGTTGTCCCCAAGATTTGGCTAAACGCCTCATGAAGTGGATTCTGGTACCGCTGCAAATACAGATATATCGATCCAGTTATTGAACGATTTTTTTCTTTTCGTGGAGGAAAAAAAGTCAAAAACCAAGAAAAAGAAAAGGAACAAGCACAAAAATTGAAAGATCAAAGAGGTGTGTTGATTTGTCGTTCAAAATCAGCTAGCCTTTTAAACCAAAAGGAAAAAGAATTGTTGAAAGAAAATAAAACTCACCTCAAACTTAACAAAACCGAATTCGGCAGTTCTCATGTCACCACAACACCATAGAGATTAAAGAGAGAGAGAGGGTTGATGGTTTTTTTTAAGAGTGAAGTATGTTTTTCGCATTTGCCAGGAGGCCACTGGAGACAAGGGTGGTCAATGCTCATCCACCAAAGAGAGGATCATATATATAGAGGATTCTGGGAAATCACGAGGGAAGATTTGCTTCAGTATTCCCCAGAAAAAGAACAAAAAATCACGTGAATGTCTGAAGTACCTTTGGGTTTTTTTTTTTTGAGGTGTCTTTCTACCCCTTTTGGTTGCTACTTAATGGAACTACGTACCTATACTTATATATATATCTCCTTAATTACGATGGTCAAATGAGATAAATTGTAGTGAACATCTAAAAGAGTATACGATTCCTTGCTCTATATATAGCATGTTAATGTCTTTGACAAATAAAAAACAAATGTATAATTCGATGGACAAGACATGCATCCTTCTCTGTATAAGAGCAAAGGCTAACCAAATTAGTTATTTAGCTATTTTGGTGAGTTTATACGCTGAAAACACTAAAAAATCACTATCAATAGCCTCTTTACTCTAACAAAAAAAAAAATTGATTAGTGAACAGTTTTAAAATATTAAAGTAGTCATTTTTCTTTTTGGGGGTGCTTTAAAAATTTGTCCTTTTTTTTAAAAATAAAGTATTATTTAAATGAAATAATGGTAGTGAACAGTTAAAATTATGAGGCAGTTGAGAGTGGTTTAAAAAAGTGGCTCACCACAGTAAAAAAAAAAAAAAATTAATTAATTAATTATTTTGATAAGTAAAATTTGATAACCCTACTAAAAATACTATAAGAGATCAACATTCCTCTTCGTCTTCGTCTTAACATTCAAATAATTGGTAACAAAACATATATAGAACGAAACAAAACTCTGGAATAAACAAAAAATAGACAATGGATTTTTTTAAATAGTGACAGATTTAGGAGGTTTATTCCAACTAACAGACAACGGATCAACATCCCTTCAAATATTATAATAAAAGCAAAAATTCGGGGTATGTTTGGCAAGTGATTCAACGGAACAAAAAAGTAGAGAAATTTTTTCGAATTAATAAAAAGTGATAGATATGATATAAAGTAAAAAAAAAAAAAATTATACAGAAAAGCAAAAAGTTTTGTATTATAATCAATTTTTTTTATTTAAATAGCAAAAAAAATATTAATGTGATATAATAAATATTAATTGTTTTTAAAAAATGTAAAAATAAAGTAGGGAAAAGTAGAAGTTGTTGCCAAACATATACTAGCCGTTTGAAAAGAAATTTGGAGATGAAATTTCCAATGAGGTCCCTAATATTCCGTCTCATTTATTTTCTGTGTCAAAAAGCTGATAGTAGAGTGGATGAAGAATTAAAGCGGATAGTTTTTGTTATTATTATTATTATTTATAATAAAAAAAATAAAAAATAGGATCTGAGTATTCTAAAATTAAACTTAAAAATGAAAATATGTAATGATAATGCTTCCAAAAATACGGGCTAAAAAATTTAAGGCACGAATGTCAAGAATCATGATCATCGGTAAAAGTGGTTTGGGAGTCATTTTGAGCAACAAAAACTCAAAACAAAAATACGAAGAAAAAAAGAGAAAAAAGAAAAAGAAAAAAAAAAGGACACAGTCACACAATAGAGAAACTCATAAACAAAAAAAAAAAAGCTGTAACAAAACCAATGAAAATACAGGCTGCACTTTTAATGCCGCATATATCTAAAGGGGCTAATCCTTGCATAGCAGTACTATGGAGAAGGAAAAATTCTGGATTTCATCCGGAAATTTGGCTGTACAGTGGCATTTTTGTAATTATTTAAAATTACAAAAATACCACTGTACAGCCAAATTTCTGGATGAAATCCGAAAATTTTTCTTCTCCCCAGTATTACCCATCCTTGCATAACGGGTTGTGTGCACAACTCACTTACATGAGTGCACAATTTGTATACAACTTGTCGGGAGCTTTTCCCTATATCCAAATCTTTGCCAAATGTGAAATGTGGCATTTCTGTACAACCTCACATCCTACAAGAAATTGATCCAACGGCTGAAAGTTTATGATCTGAAGTATCGGATCTAAGACACGCTTGAATATGTGATTTTTGGACAATGTGAAAATTCAAATCACAGCAAATAAGCGAAACTAATGCTCCGTTTGTTTCGGCGTAAAATGATTTCGACATTTTCCGGTGTTTGGTTGGGGCGAAAATAACAGTCAACGAAAATCATTTTCGGTTTGACCGTAAAAGCTTCTTTAATTTTCGAAAAACGATTTACGATTTTTAAAACCGTAAATCTTTTTCCGAAATTAAGCTCTTCATCCTTACACGCATGTTTGATATTCGATCGTTAAAATTTAGCAATTGTCGGTCATCAGGATCCAGTCGGCGCCGGAGTCCGACAACATCCAGTCGTCGGAAACCTGACGGCGCCGGAATCAGGCCACCGGAATTCTGCCGGTGCAGGAATCAGGCAGCCGGAATTCTGCTATTACCGGAATCCGGCACCGGCAGACCAAATTCCGGCCGGGATATCGCCGGATTCCGGCCAAGCAGGTCGGATCTGGCCAAAACGGCCGGGATCCTACCGGAACTGGACGGACCCGGCTATTGATCCGACCGAATCTGGCCAAAACGGCCGGGATCCGGCCGGATCTGGACGGATCCGGCCATTGATCCAGCCGGATCTGGACGGATCCGGCCATTGATCCGGTTTGATCTGGCCAAAACGGCAGGGATCCGGCCGGATCTTGACGGATCCGGCCATTGATCCGGCCGGATCCGGAAGACTCCGGCCTGAATCCGGCCATTTTGGCCGGATACGGTCAAACTTTCTCGCCGGAATCCGGCAACGGCGACCGGACGTTGCCGGATTCCGGCGACAATTACCAAACTCTTATTTTTGCATTTCGTAATTTTTTCGTGCGAACCAAACATCGAAAAATATTTTCGAGAAAATCATTTTTTCTGAAAATGATTTCTTCGAAATCATTTTACGACGAAAATCATTTTACGTCGAAACAAACGGAGCATAATATAATATACATTTAGTGGGAGTATTTAATTGATTGCTTGTAAAAGCAATTGCAGTTGTTGTTGCTATTCTTTTATTTTAAAATAAGAAATAAAAAAAAAATAATAATAATAACGTGATTCTTACACAATTCAAATTTATCCAATATTTATGCAAGACTTTCAAATGGGGTGTGATTCATATGGTGACCGGTGAGTCCTACTTATATGAATTTCATCCAATGTGAATGTGTTCTTTATATTATGAAAAAACTCCCAAACACCTACATGTAAATGGGTCTCACTTCAATGTGTCTTGTGTGAGTATAGTTGTTATACTTGTGACGTTTTTCTATCATTTTCGAAAGAGAATCAATTTTCTGTCAAACTATTTTCATTCTCTCTCTATTTCTTTTCACTTCTTTCAAAAATATCAAATCAAAAACATTTTAACTTTTTTATACTTTTTATATCACATCAATAATTTTTTATTATTATTCAAATAAAAAAATCCACTACAAAACAAAATTTTTTCACTTTTCTATAAAACATTCTTAAATTTTATATCACATCAATCGTTTTTTACTATACAATACACAAATATTCCCCAACCCAATTACTTACCAAACAAACCTATAATTTTTCTCAAGCAAATCTTTTACTGTCGGTCAGCAGAATCATGCGAGAATCAATTTGCTGTCAAATTCGTTTGGGAATTGAATTTTTAGAATTAGAATTAGAATTGAATTCTATTTCACTGTACGAATTTCAAAGTTTGACTTTATGAGATAAAATTTAAAAAATTAAATAAAATATAATTTATTTTTAAAAAAAATAAAGAAGAATTCTTCTCTATTCCCGAGCAAATCTTTTACCGGCGGTCAACGGTATCATGCGAGAATCAATTTTCCTTCAAAAAGATCAATTTTTGGGAGCAAATCTTTTCACCGTCGGTCAATAGAATCATGCACGTTTTGTCTTGGCATTTCTCTTACGGTGGAGGGGGAGGTGGCATTTTGTCTTGGCATTTCTCTGTGGCTCTATCATGAAGACTGAGGACATGCTCATGCTCTTATCGTGAATGTCTGTTGCAATTTTGCATGACACACTCTGAAATACGGTCTGCTGAAAGCACTGCCAATAGATTTCTTATATTAGTTTCCTTTCGTAAAAAAACTTCTCATAGAGATGTCTTAAATATATATGAGGATTTTTAAAATGTACTATAATTCCTTAAATATACATGAACACTGTTTATTTCCAATTTATTATTTTAATATTAAAAAAGTATATTTAATTGATATAAGAAAAAATTAGAAAATCCATTGTTAAGTAATTTTTTTTTATAAAGAAGCAAAAAATAATTTTGCTTTCTAAATATAAGAAAAATAGTTAAAAACCTATTGATAATGGTATAACATGTTTCCTCTCCGCACCAACATGGCACCAATTAGCAGCTCTCTACTTCTATTAGAGCACTACAATGACTAACGTAATTTCTATTTCTATTTTTATTTATTTTATGTAAAATAGATAACAATAGCTCATTTGATCTATTTTATCTAATAGATTTTAAAAGGTATTATATATTTGATTATTTATTCTTAGCTTTATATTATTATTTTTTTAACAGTCTTTTTGTTTTTTTTTTTTTTTTTCAAATGGGCATATATATTTTGTCATATTTGTCAACGATCGTTTTGTTAAAATGATCATTTGTCCAAAGCAAATTTTTCAATGGTCATTTTTTCTCAAACAACTATTTTTCTAACAGTCATATTTTTCAACAATTATTTTGTTAAATCTTTCATTTTCCTAACACAATAATTTTTAAACGGTCATTTTTATTAATGATCATATTATTAACAGTTGTATTTGTCAATGATAAGTATAAATATAATTTCCTTTTACTAATATCAAGCATATTTATGCCAAATACATAGTCAATTGTAATTTTCAACTTCATATTATCACATAATGTTAATTTTAAAATATGGCAAATTTATTTTAATTAAAAACTTATCTCTACCAAAAACACAAAAATAAAACCCTTCATTTGCCAGTAGCATGAACATATTCCACCAAAACAAATTGAAATCGAGGAACCGATTTTTTTTTACTAACAAATAAAACTGTACAAAAATCTCCAGTTTAATCAAATTTAAATAAAATGCAGCAAAATCATCATCAAACAACACTTCTATAGAAATAAACTATAGAAAAACAAGATAACCCAATATCTGCAAAACCTATTCAGTCATCTACCAAAATTTCATCAGCAAATAAAAATTAAGAGACTCCCAAAATTAGAAACAACCCTAAGCTTCTCAAACCACCTGTAAAATCAACCGCAAATTTGCTCAAGCTGTGAATGCCAATACAATTTTTTTTTTTTTTTTTTTTGGGTGACGAAGTAAAAAGTAACTACTAATTAATTTTAATCACAAGCAACCGTGAAAAAAGAAGGAAAAAAAAAAGAAAAAGGAAAAGGAAAATAGAGAGAAGGAGAAAGGCAATTTTATTTATTTATTTTTAAAAAAAAGAAAGATGGATTTGTGAATAGTGTTACTCAACATGCATGTGGAGTTTCACTAATCACAAATCTAAAACAAATCTATTTTGCATTTGGAATATATAATTGGATTGAGGAGATTTTTGTTTCTATTCTCAATATAAATACGTAATCAAACAATTCAAAATAAAACAAACACTTACTATATATATATATATATATATATATATATATATATATATATATATATATATATATATATATATATATATAAAAGAACATTTCTAGTTCACGGGACGGCCTTTTTCTTCCCTTATAATTTATATTGGTGGACGGTATTGACTATATTGGTATGCAAAGTTAGCTCTGATGTCGAATGAATGGCGCTAAAATATTTTGACATATATACTCTAACTTAATTAGAAAGCTCTTTTTCAGCAGAGAGTCGTGGCCACCAACTCTGCTTGATAAGAGTCACTTTTAGTCTCAAAATCTGTTGTTTTCCTATTCGAATCAGTGTTTTAGTTTTTAAGAAATGCTAGACATCTCTCTTTTTTTCTTTTTTTCTTTTTTTTTTTTTTTTTAATAATTGGCTATCAAATAATGTGTCACAATCCCGTAAAATTATGACACATTTCCCAAAATATAAACCCACATGGTTAATATACATCCATATACAAAAGAAATAATTAACCCCTAAACATTGATTAGCCGGTGTACGTGTCTCTCTTTCTACTTCTTTTTTGTGTGAAAAGAAAGTGGGATCCCATTATTCAGCAACTCTTTAGAGCTGCAACCCACCCGCAAGTGTTTGTCTTAAACATGCACACACACATAACCGTGGATGTCTTGGATGCTGCTGCTTTATAGTACTGTTTATCTACACATGGCTTGCAACCACATAGATATATATCATATATATATGTAGTAAATCCACCAAAGAGATGGCTCCGTCACAAAATTAAGAGTTGTGCTTTAAGTCTTTATGAATCATATAAAGTCTTTAAGGTTTAAGTAATTCAATCATAGCATTAATTGGACTCTCTTTTTGAATCATTACATAATTAAATCAAAAGAAAAAGGCCCCACAAATATCATAGAAGCTCGAGATATCCACAGCAAAAAGACGAACAAATACAAAGAAAATGGGGTGGAGAGAATTCTAAAGAGAGATCGGGAGGAGACGTATCTTAGCTTTGAGAGGAGGTGTTTTTATTTTAGGCTCCCTAATCATTTTTTAGGCTTTATGGGCTCTTTTGAAAGTGAGCCTTTAATTTGATCAAGTCTTGGGGGCTAGACTGACTTTAATTTCTATCCACATGACCTTATAAGAGTACTCTTATTAGATTTCTAATCATTTTTCCTATATTCAGTGAACAAAAACTATTTTTTTCATTCCCTATAAAAAAAAAAAAACCCTCCCTTACATTTTTATATATCAATTAAATATTATTTTCTTTACTCTTATTTTATTCTTTTTCTCTCTTTCCTACTTTTTCTCTCTTCCCTACATCAATTAAATATACTTTTTTTTATATTAAAATAATACATAAGGAATGAATAGTAGACATGTATATATAAGAAATTATTGTTCATTCCTAACCCCCTAATCTAAATATAGGACATATGTTATTGAAGGTTTTTTAATGTTTTTCATGAATTTTTTTTTTTTTAAAATATAGGGAAGGGAACCGATATAGGTTAACTATTGCTAGTGCTTAGACAAACCATGGATAATTCATTGGGTCAAGGCTAAAAGCACTACCAGCAGTTATCCTATATTGATTCTCTTCCCTATATCAGTTATAGTTAGCTATAGAATGACAAATGCAGCCAAAGATAGAGAGGAGTGTCAACAGTAGTTGGTTGGGATGGCCACCTTACCTAATTGGTGGTGAAGCAAACAAGCTAGTCCTCAAGAAGAAGAACAAGTACTGTTTGTTTGTTATCATCAGAGATCGTAATGATCAAGACTTGGAACTCCAGAATAATGTTACACTCGCTTTGAGCTTGCCTTTTGTTTTTCATGCCCCTGCTAATGTCTCTCAGTATTCCGATATGCGTTCTGTAGTTTCTATTAAATCACCGACATATTTTAAAAGCTTAAATTAATAAAAAAATAATACCGTGCCAACTGTCGAACCGTATAAATTTGCTTAATTTATGGGTAATTTTTCTGGGTACAGGTGGAGGGAGTTCCACAAGTGGCCAAGACACAAATGCTGGTTATTGAAAGTGGACAACCAATTTTAAGAAATTTTGATTCCTAATTCAAGTGAAATTTAGGGGAGTTGAGTAAGGTAAGAAGTTTCTTGAAAGCTTCAACAGTTAATTTTGATGAAGATATTTATATGCTTATTTGCCTTAGCTAGCCATGTATAAAATCTGCAAATACTTACATGGTAAAGTTGTGAGTTGTGATTTGGGAGCAAGACTTTACCCAAAATCCTTTAGGTCTTCTATTAAAGTAATGCTACATATCACCCATTTGTCCTTCAAAATTGATGTGACTCTTAAAATTACCATTGAATTTATGATAAATCATTATTGAATTTTTGATATAATGATGATTTTAAAAGCCACATCAATTTTAAAAAGACAAAAAATAAAAATAAAAATGTGATATGTAGCGTTACTCTTTCCATCTCAACTACTACTAAGTCCCATTCGTGTGGTAGGAGTCATTCCACATGGGTCATTGTCATGAACCAGGCCTAGGTTCTTCCAAGCCCACGAAGCCCACTTGGAGTTGATATAGTAATCGTACAAGCCTAGTAAAGAATTCCATCGATGGGTTCAGTTGAGGCCCACGACCAAATTTCACTTTTCATCGAGAATGGGTAAGGTAGATGAGGGCCCGGTGTTAAGACATACGAAGATGTAAAGATTGGGAAAACCCAGAAAGGGTGGCGACTGGCGAGGATTTGCATGGTTGGAGTGGGATTTGATGGTGCCCCATTATATTGACTCTTACTTGCTCGATTTTGGTTCTCACAGAATGGACTCTCTCCCTGATGCCCTTGTTCAACACATCTTATCGCACATCAACAATGCCAACGATCGATGTGGCAGCGGTGACAATCTTTCTGGCCAGGAAAATCCTGACAACCATCAACCATGTGTGGAAGATGATATCCTCAATTGTTAGACTAGAGGACCTTGTCGTGTATTGCCCATTTTCGATCTGGTGTTGGCTTTGCTTCATGGCTTCCACTTGTAGTTGTAGGCCCATCCCTCCGACATCTTGAGCTCCGAATGGATAATCTTGTTGAACATCAGATCTAAATAAATAAATTAAAAATAATAAAAAAATAATATAGAGTTAAGAATAGATAATCAGATGTATAGTGCATTTAAAATTCATTAGCTAAACTAGATAAAATAAATTTTGATTAGCTATTCTAGATTGAAAAATACATAAACCATTGGGAATGCTCTTAGAGCACTCCCAATAGATTATCTATTTGCAATTTTAAGCTAGAATAGATAGCAAAAGTGTTAAAAAGAGACTCTATCAGCTTATGTATTCCAACTCTAAAATAGATTTTTCTTAATTCCATAAATAGTGGAACTCTACAAGTAGAGTTATACTATTCACTTATCCATTTTTTTTTATTCTTCGTCTCCACTTTTTTAACTTTGCTTTTTTCCTTTTTCCCTCCACCACTCCACGTTTTTCCTTTTTTTTTTTTTTTTTTTTTTTCCCTTTATAGTGGAGATCTAAGAGAAAGTGTGTAAAGTAGTGGAGTTATGAAGCGGGACCCACGTGAAAAAAAAATACTATAATGAAATAAATTAATTAAAAATAATATATAGTTAAGAATAGATAATCGGATGTATAGTGCATTTAAAATTCATTAGCTAAACTAGATAAAATAGATTTTGATTAGCTATTCTAAATTGAAAAATACGTAAGCCATTGGGAATGCTCTTAGCTCATCCAATATATTTGTTGAGGACGTGAGCAATCTTGACCCATTCTTCTCCTTCTTTCCTTCCCAACTCTTTCTCCAACAAAGGACAACCGAAGATTGTTAGAGTCGAAAGGGAGGCAGGTAGCCCATCTTCTGACATGCACTCTAACTTAGGGCAGTTCTTGATCACCAAATTTTCAAGAGCAGTGAGATGTTTAAGTCCCTTCGTGTCAAAATATTTCAAATTTGGAAAATACCTGATGAAAAGATAGGTAAGATTGGTAGGCAGCAACCCCTCATCTGGAAAGGACTCTGCATCTTCAGATTTGTCACCGATTGAGAATATTCTAACACACGGGAGAGTTTGCAAACCCCACCCCAACCGGCTCGCAAAGAGTTTGTCACAAGTGTAGATGTAAATTTCATTCAAACTGGGAGGCAAACCCCCTTCAGGAAACGACTCAACTTGTGGACAATGATTTATAGACAATTTATCAAGAGAAGGAAGAAGGATGTGCATCTTTTCAGGTAGTGACCGAAGACTCCTACAATCGTAGATCGTAAAATCTTTAAGGTTAGGGGCCCGTAATCCTCCTTGTGGAAAATATGCAAAATTAGGGCACTCCCAGATTTATATCTGCGAGAGGAGTAAATCTTGTTCATGTTGTTCTCCAACTGTAAGAGATTCTAGATCCTCACAATTCCAGATTATCAGACGACGAAGCTTTGGGAACACTGGAAAGGACTTGAGAAAACCACAATCTTCCAACGTCAAAGTTTCAAGGGATGAATAGTTCAGGTGCATTGGGAGCTCTAACTCCCGACAGCTTGTGACGCTAAGCTCCTGTATTCCGGTCGGCGATTGGTTTAATAGAACCGTATTGCAATTTGAAAACATCAGTTTACATAGAGAAGAAGTTCTAGGGATTGAAGCCACCAACTGGGGACAATTAGAAATGGAAAGTTCAGCTAAAGAAGGAAGATGGGCGGGCAACCCACTTGCAAGCTTAGGGCAAAAAGAAATCGAAAGATGTCTAAGATTAGAAAAAGCTCGACTTTCATTTTCAGCCTCAAAAGGAAACCATTCCTTACACTCCAACATATGAAAAAACGATAGAGATTTCAAGGCTCCAAATGGCTTCATTGAAGGAGATCCACTGCCATAAAAATGATGATCTATCGTAACAACTCCATCCAACCCAACAATCGAGAGGTCCTGTAGAGAGGGTAGTTGCCCAAGTGGTGGCAAGCTACAACAAAATTTACAATTGTTTAGATGAAGAGATGCTATATTAGAGAATGAAGCATCCCCAACCCAATCCGGAAAACTTATACCCCCATAGCCTTCAATAGTGAGCCTTTCCAGTTTGTATTGGGTTGGAGACTATTAAGAACGATTTTATGACTTTTCGAAGCATTCATATCAACTTCCCACTCCAATACCAATTTCTTAAGGTACTTCCTATACCTCAAGTTTACACCCTTAGCATATGTAGGAGATTGAACATTTTGGAGCTTCAAAATAGAAAGCGATCCATGAAGATTTGTAAGTTTTCCTAGCTCTTCAATGCCATATCCACTATGTTTGCCGACAATAAATCTAGGTAATGTTTGGAGACATTTTAGTTTACCCAGATTTATTGGCATTTCCATTATCCCAGTTTCAAGAAAATAAAGATGATGCAAATTAGTGAGTTTATGCATATCTCTTGGCAAGGCAGTAAGATCCAAACATTTTGATACATTCAATATTTGCAAATTGCACAATTTACATATGGAATCAGACAACCTTTTAATGTGAGAGTTACGAAGGCTGAAATAACGTAAATGTTTAAATTTACCAATTGAGTCTGGCAACTCCATTATCCCATATAAAATAAGGACCCGTAAGCATCTTATCAACGGTGATAAAAAATTTGATTTCAGATCTTAAATAAAAAAATTGATTTAACGCTATGATAGTGCGCAACCTCATAGATTCGTGAAAAGTCTCTAACTTCTTCATACCAAAATTTTGAGAAGAAGAGAAATGGCGAGTCTTGCTTAGAATTTTACGGGAATAGTCATCTTTGTGGCATAAAGTGAACTCTTTAGATATAAACTTTGCCAAATCGCTGACAAGATCATGCATTACATATTCATCACGCTCTTCCCTCTTGGATCGTTGGAATAATGATCTTGATACAAGAGCAAAGAAGTAATCATCACCAACTTCTTCCATTGTTAAGTTTTGGGGTTGCGGCAATAATCCTTCTGCCATCCATAATAAGATTAATTCATCTTTTTTGAAAGCGTGTTCCTTTGGAAATATGGAGCAATATGCAAAGCATCGCCTTAGAGGTGGTGGAAGATATTTATAACTTAAAATTAGAGCAGGAAGGATGTCTGTATGTGCAATTCGTAAATCCCATAATTCACTTCTCAATATCTTATCCCATTCATTAACACATAAGTTCGACCGCAAAAGACCCCCAATTGCCGTGATTGCTAAAGGTAAGCCTTTGCACTTTTCTACGATTTGGCTTCCTGTTTCTTCAAGTTGTGGATATGCATTAAAGTTACCATTGGGGAATGCATATTTTGCAAATAGTGACCAACAATCTTCTTTTGATAACCAACAATCTTCTTTTGATAAATCCGTTATAGGATGCTCTTTACCATCCATGATTCTTGCCACCTCATGATCACGTGTTGTTATAATAACCTTACTTCTTTGTGCCCCAAATTTAAGAGCATTACGTAAGACCACCCATTTGGCATTATTCTTCTCCCAAACATCGTCTAGAACAACTAGGAATTTCTTTCCTGTCAATCTCTCCTTAAGATCATTTTGAAGTTGATCTAAATTATCCTTAATATCACAAGGTGATTGAGTTACTGCCTCTATAATTGTTCTCATGACCATGAACATGTTAAATGGATCTAAAACACAAACCCATGCTTTATGATCAAAATGGTCCTTCAGCATTTCATCATTGTAAACAAGCTGCGCAAGGGTGGTTTTACCAATTCCCCCCATGCCGACTATAGCAATCACACCCGTCTCATCAGCGCCACTTGCACCATCTGAGAGCAACGAGTTAATTATTGCCTTTTTGTCATCATCTCTACCAAAAATACGAGATTCATCGACCAAAGAAGTGGTGGGCAGTCTTTCTGATGGATTCCCTCCAACACCTTCTCTCAAACCTAAATTCTCCTTTTGATCTACTAGAAAATCTAGTGTGCCAAGTAGCTCTTCTATCTGTTTTTCTACCTTCTTGACAAAACGAGAAGTAGATCTAGAGATGGAGTTGCGTACCTTACTTCCAAAGTTTCCAAATTCAGCATCCAACTTGCGTTGCTGGGCTTTTGTAGAAATCTCGTCCAAGACTTGCTCAGCATCATAGATAGAATCATAGACAGCATCAACCCACACTTTCACATCAGGCATTGTAAATTGCTTGTCCTCCGCATCCTTAAGCACTGCATTCGCGGACATCAATTTTATCTTCAACCTCGTTAAGAGCCTATCATCGAGTTTTCCTCCTCGAAATAAGTCAATGAAGTCGCCAAACAACATTCTTTCAAAAAACACTTGGACGATGGGAGAGAAAACCATGCCTGCAGCTGCAATTGCAATTTCAGCCATGTTGTTATCCTGTTTGGAAATGATCAAAGGAAACGAAGGAAGATGATTGCAAAGGGCAGAGCAAAATGAGACTGGAATGCAAGGTATCTTTAGCTTTTTATACACACCGAAGGTAACATGTATACATATACAGGAAACAGCCAACGGGAAATGACCTCACAGGCTGCATGGCGCATGCTTATGAAAAAGCAAAATAAGTTATGGACGCACATGGCCCTACCCACGTGTTTCTTCTTTGCAATGTTTAAAGAAATCAAAGGAAATGAATGTGGGTGATTGATGTCAATTTTAAATTATGTAATTGGTGAGCTTTGGATTTTGTGTCCAAGTGTACGTGAACATAGATATATATTTGATTGGATCAAAACTTTTTAGTTATAGGAGTGATGCTATTCGAGTTTATTTTTATGTATTTTTATCAAATTACTTTACTAAAATAATTTTAAAATGATTAAAAAGCTATTTTAATGAGGTCCCTAAAAATGCTATAAAGCAACTGAAATCGGACAAAATAACCAAAGCGTCTTCATCGAGGACTCATTCTTGACACTTATCTGATGCATGTGGAATCTTTTGCAAAGAATGGGCTTCATTAATTATTATTATGTTCTTAAACACATGCAATTATTAGACGCGTCACTTTTGGGAAAAAAGAGAATAGCATCCTTTTTATTTCATGGATGATAATTTAAAATTGGTACATGTATGTATATGAAATTAACGTTACCACATTTTTTTTTTAAAAAAAAATACAATAATATAAAATATGTACATAGTTAAATATATAAATTTTAAATTCTAACTTTCATTGCCATCGATAATTAATTTTTCGGCGTTTCACAACCCCTAAGGCTCATGAAAGGTCCAAATAACATATAATAAGAACTAAAAGAAAGAAACCAATGTAACTAGCAAAAGATATGATACGTTTACAACTTTCGTACAACTCTAACAACTTTTTTTAAGATCAATCATTGAATATTTATGACACACATCTAGGAAAACAAATCTAATGGTTAGTTTAAAAAAAACAAATTATTGGAGTTGTACAAGAGTTGTGTTAAGAGTTGTACAACAATAATTTCTCAACTAGCAATGCTCACATGCTCTTTACTCTACTACTATAAAGAAGGTGTTTAGTAATTTGTGCATGTGTGAACATATATAGATATTTGATTGGATCAAATCATCGATTTTTTTTTTTTTTTATTCAAAGATCCCATCTAATATATAAAAAGGGACCAAAAGGTCTAATGTTCAGGGTTACAAAGATTCCCTAATAAACTATGTCAGAGGCACAAGGGGTAGAGTTTCCTCCACCCAGACAAAGTTAGACTCAGACCATAATAGACCACAGCTGCTAAAAAATAACCTAGACAACAAAAAATGCATATACAATACATGAAACTCTACTTGATCTAAGAGAGGACATACATTCCAAGTTATAAAAAAGCTTTTACAGACTAGGTTATGATCTAAAAATCCCAGAGCAGGCTACATAAGAAACCCACTACAAACAAAACAGAAAACAACTAAAACCTTACTGGCCGGAGGGACCAAAACCAATTTCCCCACTTTCCTTTTTGCACGACGATTTGGCTGCACTAAAACACCGAATTAATTTCCTTGATAATCGAACGGTTTCAAAACCATAGCTTTTCTGAAATCCTTGGCTTTGTGCCCCTTGTGCAAGAGAGCGGTTACTGTAGAAACGCAACCACTCTTCACCCAAGCCTCCATCCCATCAGAGGTCCATATGCTGTCGTCTCTGCAAGCTTCCATGAAGCAAAACCTGTGCAATGATCGGCTCCATTGTTTCCAACAAATCCAGCAACCGCATCATGTAAAAATTTCATATCCAAAACAAAACCAAGCAAAGCCACCAAATCCCTGGTGTGACGACCCTTTTTTTTTTTTTTTTTTTTTTTTTTTTTATACAAAATATTTCATAAACTTTAATCTCTTAAAATACAAATGGATCTTCACAGTGGCACGACGATTTGTCGCAAAGCCAACATGTGATACATATCCCATAATATGTACCTGGTAAATCAAAGTATGACATTTATCTAACTATGCAACGGAAAACATAAATCTAATAGAGGAAATCATGTCTCAAACATCTATCACCAATTAATTACAACAAGAGCCATTTAACATCTATCTGTTTAAGTCTTTCCTCAATATAACAAATACATAACAGAAATGGCTTGACATAGATTAGGTGACACAAGCGTCACAAACCATAACAAAACCTATAAAACTGAAGACACCCATGGTCTTGCAATTACGACTGTCGCGGCGAGCTTTGGTCATAATATCCCACGTGCACATCTATAACATCATCACTACGACCGGAGTACCTGCAGCCAGAGGAACATCATCTATACGATTGTGGGGGTTTGCCACATCCGTATAGGTGAAATGATGAGTTCACCGCCTCAGTACATAATACCGAGACCTCAGTGATATTAAACTAACTGAGTTTTCCAAATGAACCAACTTTTCTTTTTAGTCTCGTGTACACTATAACAGCTACCAATTTATAAAATTTTGTTTGAAAACCCCTATAGCTGATATAGCAAACACCGACTATCAGAAAACATTTAAAACATACTATGTAATTGGACCCATACGTAGAAGTTCCATTGGCCTGGAAGCAACCACGTATAAACCCAGCTACAATAATACTTTTATGTTGGTAGCTCAAATGCACATAGGCCTAACGTTATTAACTGTGATAACACTGTGCCTTAGGGCATTACAACTTCATGTCGAAGCACATAGTTGTCCATGCAGTTACTAGAGTAAGACTCTGATATCCAAGCACTTCTTACTGATGTGCCACGACAATCCATTTACCTACTCCCAAGCCACACCGATATCGCAACCAATAGCATCAAAACCAAGCACACTAAGCTTAAAACATGCCATCTCGCTCATTAGTTCAAGCTTACTATCATTTTTCGAACATGGTTAACACGGAATCGTAGGGCATTACAACTTCATGTCGAGCACATAGTTGTCCATGCGGTTTCTAGAGTAAAATTCGGGTATCCAAGCACTTCTTACTGACGTGCCACGACAATTCATCTACCTACTCCTAGGACGTTGTATTACTCATACCGAACCATGACAATATTCTTGTTCGTCCAAGCTCAATGTTCTAAAATTATGCAACTAGACGATAACAGTATACATAAGCTCTTTTGCCATTAAAACTCTTAGGCATACTAATACGTCTAGCATAAAAACTACAATATTCTATAGCATGAAAACATTATACAATTTAACAATGATATGCATGCTCATGATTGTCCTTCCATTCTTTATGTCAATCCTTTCATTCCTTGTGCTTTGTCCTTTCATTCCTTTCATTCTTTGTACTTTGTCCTTTCATTCCTTTTATGCTCATGCTTTATGCTTTACAATTCAAACTCTATTCTCCTATTCTTTACAAATCATGCTTTCTTCAAATACAGTAAACCAATTAACATGAAACTTTATCATTCTACTTTGCATAATTTAAATCCCAACCGCAGTTCACATTCAAATACTTTAAAAGTAATTCTACACATTTCATCCATACATCATTTCATAACATCATTAATATTATTTGAACATAGTTGAAACTACTCAAATCAACCAAAACAGATAATCAACATACAGTTGGTTCGAATTTATAAAACACATATATTTTGCTATTCTAATAAACATAACAATAATAGTTTTTCAGTGAGTAAAATATCACCTGGCTGCATTGGACTCACGACTCCAACTCTACATTGAAGAACCCATTGAAGTCTCCAATTATGACACGACCCTGCAAATACTTATAACGTTAGACAACGTTATAGAACTCTATACTCTATGGCTCATAGACTACCCGCGTGCTCACACGTTGCGTTACCCGCGTATAAATCTAGTTAAGATACCTTAAGCTATCATTAGGTTACCATTGATTCTAGGTTTATATATTCTTTTTAGAACACGTTTACTATTTTATTTGCCTATTTATTATTATTACATCACCTTACTATTATTATTAATCCATTATTGGCTTGTTATTTATTTACTTAGTTAACATTTTATATGGGACTCATACCTATTTATATATATATATATATATATATATATATATATATATATATATATATACATACCACACTTAATAGGCTTGAATCTAATTTGATGATACCTTAAAATATTATGAATACATGAATATGTGTATTAGTTACTAAGTCTTCCTATTACTCCACCGGTACCAAAACTAAGACTTTATCATCTATCACCATAACCTAATACATTGTCATAAACAAATGAACTCAATCTCTTTCATAAATGGAAATAGCATGTTCTCTACCAAAGCTTCATTACACCGATTAATAACTTACTTAAGTCAAAGCATCACCAAGTGAATCATTAAGTCTCCAAATCCTTCCAAAAATCATAGCTCATAGACATAACCAAATGATTCTACTAACCCTCTAAACCACTTATAGCCATGTTCACAAGTCAATACAAACCTTTAAATAAGTCCCTATTAAATTAAAGCCTCAAAACATACTTATAACATTCAAACAACTTCATTCAACCTAAACCTTTCTCAAACCAATAATTAACAATATATCTATAAATATCAAGATCCACTTCTCTATTAGTCACAAAATCACCATCAAACCAACAATCCATAATATTTCAATATAACTAAAATTACATACTCATCAATATCAACCATAATAGCTAACACAAGAAATCACCAAGTCCAAACTTCAAAACACAACCCATAGGCAAACCACACTTCTATCATTCAAACACAAGGGCTGGATTTTGCTTCTATAAATCCTAATAATATTCAATAGAAAAAACCATGAGCATAATCTCAAAATCATTCCCAAATCAGTAGGTATTTATAAATCCAATCACATAAAGCCAACCCAAATACTAAAGATCACTTCAAAAATATAAACCTCTTGATTTGTAAACAACAATCAACAATTAGCAACCTATTCTTAAATATCAAAATCAACTCCCCTTTCTAAAGTGCCAACACTCATAGATTCTCTACAAAAATCACATAGCAATACACATTAAGTTCCATACCAATATATAACCAACCCAATCAGAATTTTAACACCTAAAGTATACCAATCGAAGCCCTATATCTTAGCCATCAACCACCACAAGTTCTATAACAAAGCACCAATCGATGCCCAATAATTAACATGAAATCCAAACTTCCAAACATAACCCATTAATAACCTATCAATCCACAATTAAAAACCAATCCCTAAGAACAATAAAGCTTCCTAATCCATTCGGCCATCCTCACCCAAAACAGGGAGTTATCAACCATAAAAATATTCTCAATTTCAGAACCTACCAATCCAACATATATACCCATGAAATTCACCCAACCGGTTGCTACAAAATTCAGGGAAAGAGACCTAAAAATCATAGTCAAAACAACTCTCAAATCTGCCACCGAAATTCCAACATTCATCTACTAAATTTCATTCCTAAACTAATGAAATCAAGACCCATACAATCCTAGAAAATCCACACCCCTTTCGGTTATCAACAAAAACTTTGATAAAAATTAAACCCTAAGAACCCATTCGGTCCTTCCCCAAAAAATCCCATCAAACCACACGGCCAACAAAACAGGGGATTGAACTACAAAATCACACGAAAATTACCTTTGAAGGCTTCACAAGAAATAACCGGAAATCCCCATTGATTTTCACCGAAAATCGCTTCATTTCACCGGAGATCGTGCCTCCAATAAGTCCAAATCTCCTTCAGCTCTCTCTCGGGTTCAATGGGTCGTTGTGTCTCCCACAAATCTCGGGTTTCTCCTGACCCAGACCTTCAGCTCTTCCTCTCCATCACGGTCTCTCTCTCACGGTATCATCTCTCTCAATCTCTCGGCTGGATGCGCGTGTGTGTGGGGAGGAAGGAGAGGAAAGGAAAAGGGCTGGGTGCTACGTGTGGGGAGGGAGAAGAGAGATAAAGAGCCATGTGTCTTCAAGTGATTGGTTGAGAAAGGATAATGTAATCTTCTCTTGACCAATCAGGAGGTGACATGTGGCAAGCTAGGATTTCTTTTTATTTTAAAACCTCAACTTCTATTAATTACATCAGGACCCTTATTTCTAATATTTCTCTCATTTAACCCTTTACATTCAATCCATTCAATTAATTACTTATTCTATTAGGACTCATTATTATTATTTTTATAGTTCTATTATTTTTACATAGACTTACTTTATTTTCTGAACATAAATATTACTACCTAGAATATAATTATTTATCCCATCTATTTAATAAATGTAATTTATTAATTGCTAAAACTCTATATTTAATTTCCTGGCCTTTACACCTGGAGTTCCTCGCTCTTCGGAATGGCGATATGGGTGAAACCATCAACAAGATTCGTGTGTCATCTCCAGACAGTTCTTTTCGCTTCTAATGGAGACCCTTCCCTTCCCTGAAACACAAATCTTGACTTTCTATGGGAGAAAACAGCCGTCAGTATGTACACCCCAACAAGCCGATAGAAGAAAACATAAAACAAAAAACATAAAAGCAACTTCTCCACCCTAGAAACAGGAAACAGGACGAGAATAAAATCCCGGCCCCTTCTCCTCTAGGATGCCGACGACGCCCGAAGGTAGAAGAAGCACCTACCATAATCTAAAAAACGAAACCCTAAAAGCACCATGATTGCTTCCCTCCTCCTCTGCAACCAAAGCTGCTCTTTTTGCTCTCTTTCTGGAGATAACCGCTACAGAGCAAAGAGAATAGTCTCACGTTAGGCCATCTCCAGCAGTTGGAGTTAAAATAGCTACTCAAAAAGTACCAATCTTTACTTTAACCACTGGCTATCTTAAAAACACTCCAACAATAATCTCTATTCCACTCTTCATTTTCTTAAAATATTGTTTTTTAATCTTTTTCTTTATTTTTTTTTTTTTTTCACTTTTCCCTCTCACTCTCCGCTCTCCCCCAACCCCCAACCCCAACTCATCTCCGGTAGTGACAATGCAGAGATCGGATCCGACGGTGACGGTGTAGTTGACGGAGGCATGGATTTTGGTGTGGGGGAGGAAGGCAACGACATGCTGAAGGTCGAGCATCTCGCTGCGAAGCTTGTTGGGCTTGGTGTCGACGAGGACGAGCTCATCGATGGCCTCCACGTCTGCACCTACCGGGTCTTCCTTAAATCCCTCAACTTCTACCTCCACTTGCCCACCCACACCCAAGACCTAGAACCGGTGCGATCAATGGTGGCTTCTCGAGCAGCAGGCATTGCTTCTTCTGGGCGACGAGAATGGCCTAGTGTACGTGGAGGTCGGTGGGCAGGGGTACGTAGACGGCGTCGACATCTGGATCGTCAAGGACGGCCTCATTCTACGCCGGAGCTTTGGGAGGATCGGTCGGATCTCGGCGTCGGCGTAGAGAGAGGAGACCGGTGCCTATTCAGAGGAGCGGCGTCAGCGTCGGCGTCGAACCTTGTCTTCTCCGGTGGGCGAGAGAGGAGTGAGAGAAAGAGGGAAGAGAAAAAAAAAATTTAAAATTTTTTTTTAAAAAAAAACAATAAAAAAATAGTAGATATGTGAACCGTGAATAGCCACTAATAGTTATTCACTATTCATGAAGTTAGCAAAAAGTTAGAATAGCTACTCTGCTGGAGGAAGAAAAAGAGAAGGAAAAAAAATAGTCAAATTTAACTTATTGGTTAAAGTAGCACTCCTGCCGGAGATGCCCTTAGGTTTTTTCATCTCTCTGTTCAATCATTGATTTATGTTAGTTGGCTGCAACTCTAATTAGATATATATACCATTGCTTACTGTTTACTATTTGTATTTGTGTTTCGCTGCCTTTTGCCCTTTTTCGTTGTGATTTTGTTTGCTTGTAGTTTGATCCCCCGTAACCCTCTGTCTGTTTGTAGTTTGATCCCCAGTAACCCTTTTCCCATATTTGAATAGGAAAAAAAAATGTTAAACTCTCTTCTAGAATCATTTTGTAGAGACCTATACTAAAAATGATTTTATTTAGAAGTTATATAGTTATGATATACTCAGGGCTGGCTTAATTAAATATTTAAATAATTTTAATTTTAAAACAAAGAAGAAAAACAAATATCGTGTGTCGTCGGCAGATGCCGAGACATTTCTTTGATATTGTAATGAGAGACAATATATCGTGTGAGTGGACCATTGAATTCAAAAAAACAAAGAAAAAAACAAAAAGGAAAAAGCCAAATGTGAAAGAGAGAGATGACAATCTAGAAGTGCACAACGGACATATAACAGAGGCTAATAATTATTCCTTTTACGTGGATAAAAAAAATTATTTGATTGAGAGTAAATTTTACAGCAATTAACATGTATGTTATGTCATATTATTTAATAATTTTAAATCATAACAATATAGACAATAAACACTTTCACAGCCCTACCTATTTTTTCTTCTTTGCAAATTGCAAGGGAAGAAATCAAAGGAAATGGAACGTGGGGATTGAATCAATTTAGTTCGCTATCTTTATTTTATTTTTTTTTATTATTATTCTTTTAAGTGTTCGCTACCTTTATTAGATAAGGAATTGAAAAGGCGTTATGCCCAAAAGAAGGAGCCAAAATGTGAATGAACGAAATTTCATGGACACAATTGCCTTTCGAAAAAAATGGCAATTTGAAAAAAGAAATGCACAACACACTCATTCATATAAATGCATAAACAATTAATGGTGGAGAGTAGACAGGCTCACACCAGTCTATACAATTTTTGTACCATTTCAATAATTTTTTAACGACGTTAAAGAACTTCTTCATCATGAACGCAGCACGTCTTTCTTTTAAACTGTCTTATTTTTTTTTGTTGTAACTGCTTTTTCTTCTTCACATCACCAACAAAACAGCTTAAAAGAGTTCGCTAAACAAACTTCAAAGAGCTAAAATTGAAAGGTAAAGCATCTATGAGTTTTTCCAAACTAAAAAGAAAAGAATAATATTAATGTCATGTGTGATTAATTTATTTTTCATTCTGCAATTTTCTGCTTTATTGGAGATCCTTAAAATTATTATTGTCGCAATTAACATTTACTCTCCCAAATTTAATATTAATTTTAAAAACCATCTAAAAAAAATATATGAAAATAGATGAAAAAGTAAAAGTGCGTATAACATTACTCTTTTTACTGCAACCCAACTTATAAGAAATTTCTATCCCTAACATTTATATATAATCAAACATCTATAATTACAACATCATTAAACGTCCATTCAGAGTAGGTCATGCACGCTAGCTAGCCGCCTGACTATGAATTGTTTCCACCACATAAAGGAAAGGACAATCAATATCTCATTATGAGTAATGTTTCTACACAACATTTGTACATACTTTGTACAACAATGTTGACATGAAAATGAAATAGTAATTAGTAAACAACCCAAAAATAAATAAAATCATTTCCACGAAAATGAAAATCATGTTCACATCAGTATTATCTTACAAAGTATATACAAATGTTGTGCATCAAACATTACTCCTTCATTATATGCAGTTCATTATTATATAGCAGATATATTCTCAGATCAATAATAGTGGAGAAAATCGTATTCCCCTTTATAAAGAGAGAAAGTGAGTCTTCAAATCGTGCCAACCAAAAGCAATAGAGATAATTTACAAAGATAAGTGCACAACCATGTCAACCAAAAGCAATAGACCCAAAGAAAAAAAAAAAAAAAAAAAAGCAAGTTAAAGTTAAAGGTGCCCACGCCCACTACAATTCTTCTTGCATCCATTACTATCATATTGACGTGAAGTGACAAAATTTAAGTACGTACACCAAAGAATTGAAGTAGCTAATATATAGGAGACGGCCTTGTGGAGTACGTCACACAATTAATAAGAAATCTTCTTGCTTTTGAATATGATACGCCGAAATCTTTGTTTCTTTCCTTCTATTTAGATAGTGAAAGTGATCGATCATAGCTTTGAACTCCGTCCGTGGATTGATTAATTGTGGTGACCCCTCCACGTGCACAAAGTTATTGACTCAAGGGAAAATTATGTAAAAGCTCTTTAAATTACCGATCGTTTTTAAAATAGTCTCTTAAATTATTAATTCTCGCATTTTGACCTTCAAAACTATCAAAGAATGCAAAAAAGATCATTTTTGTCGAAATATTCCTATAATAACCTTGTCACATGTCATATTTTCAATTAAAAATAATAAAAATTAAAATAATTTAAGAATCAAAAGAAAATTTTAAAATATTAAAAAAAAAAAACTAAAAAAGAAAATAATAAAAAATAAATGAGGTGGCCGGTCACCCCCATTTTGGCCATGGGGTGGCCTAAGGCCAGCTTAGGGGTGGCCGAACCACCCCCCATGGCCCTTGGGGGTGTTTCGGCCACCCCTAAGGAGCAAAATGAGGGTGGCCGGCCACCTCCATATATATATATATATATATGTATTTTTTAACATTTTAATTTTTTTTTGAGGGCTTTTATGTAATTTTTCCTTGAATCAATGTACTTAATCAAAGAAAAAGGAAAACAGAAACTGATTTTTTCATCCTTCATTATTTTGATTATATAGTCATCCTATTAATTATCACGGCTTTTTTCAATGCTAAAAAGCATTATGCTTAATTACTTTGTCCCCCTTTGAAAACTGCAATTTGGGGCCCTTGAGCATAAAGTGGTTCGATCATGAAGTTATGAGAATAATTTCTATACAGATTTCACACAAATCTAGTCTTTTTTTTGCGCTATTTAATGGAACACCCACCACAATAAACTTCAAAACACTAAATTTTTGCATTCTAAAAAACGAGAGGAATAATTTTTAATTGAAAATATAATATAAAAATTAAAATTAACTTAATTTAATTAATATTTAAATATAAAAAAAATGGCCTTACTTAAATAGTATAATATTCTCTATGATAAAGTATGGGCGTTGCCTTTGGAACATAAGGGATATATCTCCATCCTTTCTCCCTCTCCCTCTCCCTCTCCCATCGAAGTTGAGAGTCTTTTGAGAAGCTTGTTTACCGGGGGAGGCTCCACCCCTCCCTCCTCCCGATGATGGTTTTTCTCCCTAGCCCTTCTAGGGCTATGGAGGTTTTTTGTTCCTCCCTGAAGTGATCCAGTAGAAGTTAGGAGTCTCCCAGCCATTAGGGTTGTGGAATTTTTGTTCCCCCAAAACTAGATCCGGTGGTGGCTGATATTCTTCTAGTCCTTTCAGGGCTATGAAGCTTGTTTTATTTCTTTCCTTGTTCTTTTCTGTTGGTTTCCTAGCAAAAGACTACATGGGACGTTCGTGTTAAGAAGTGGATTTTCTAGTGTGTCTCTGGCGAAGTTTCTGGTTGCGCTTTCTTTGGTGTCTTCTTTGGAATCAAATCTGCTCACTTCGGCTAGGTCATTCAAGACACGTGCCTCTCCACGACGGTCGTCAGCTTCTTCCAGTCTAGCAGCCCCCAGCCACGGCCGTGTCGATATTTCCTGCTTGGTACATGGCCAGCACGCGCTAGGGAGGTCACTCCTTGGACCGGCACGTGAGGGTCACGACTTGTCTTCCAGGGCGGGGCTAGTGGAGATTGGTGGTTCCTGGTGGTGGCGTGTGTTCTACACGCGCTATCACCGGTGACGGCATTTCCCGAAGCTGATTTCGTTTTGGCTTCTTTTGGGTTGTTTTATTTGTTTTTGTTTTTTGTTTGTTCCTTTGACAGCTTGCTTTGTTTGTTAGATCAACCTGATCATTGCTTTTTAGCCCAAAATGTCTAACCTACTCCCACTTCAAGCAAAGTTTTATGTCAACGCAGAAGCATCATTCTGTTGACTAGGTTTCATTGTAGCAACTGTCTATGTTGGTCTGAGCCTGTCTTAACTCAATTTGGTTGTGCACCAGTTTGGTTGAAACTTGTATAACCATTCGTTTGGTCTTGATTAATGGAAAGTTTATTTTCTTCTCAAAAAGAAAAAGAAAAAAGAAGGGATATATCCCCTGTGACGACCTTTTTTTTTTTTTTTTTTTTGTTACAAATGTAAAACAAGTCATCATAGTGGCACGACTACATGTTGCTCAGCCAATATATGGCACATGACCCATAACATGCACCAGATTATCAGAGTTACATAATAATAGTGGAATACAATAATCAATGTGCAACGGAACACATATCATTAGCGGAAATACATCTAATACATAACAGTTAATTACAATAAGAACCAATTACATGTCTAACTAGTTAAAACTTATAAAACATATTACTATAATTATATACCCAAAATACAGGCTCAGCAAATACATGCACCACATAGGATACGAGCCATATCAAAATACCCAAAATGCAGACTACCCATGAGTCCAGCATATGGTTGTCGAGATGTACTCCAATCATAGCATCTCATACGCTAAGCAAACAAGCCATCATCTACATGCATCTGCGGTACCTGCAACCAAGAAACCTCATCTACATGTTTGTGGTAGTATCCACAACCGTATAGGTAAAATAATGAGTTTACCATCTCAATATAAAACATACTGAGACTTCAGTGATATTAAACTAACTTAGTTTTCACAAAGAACCAACTTTTATTTTATTTTTAGTCATGCGAGCACTATATTAGCCACAATTTACCAGTAACTAATACAGTAAACACCGACTATTCAGAAAACATTTAAAACATACTATATAGCTGTGAATATATGTAGGAGTTCCAGTTTACCGCTTAGAAGATTCTACATATAGACCCTTCTATAATATATTACTTTTGTGGTTTGATTGCTTAGGTTTATATACACCCGAGGGCGTTCGCATGCATATAACCCTTAAGCTTAAATAATGGCATTTGGTTTATTGGTGCAAAGACCTCCACATTACTAGAAATAGGCAACACTAAGCCTAAACCTCTAAGCAAATTGCCTTTGAACGTCAATGTGATCATGCGAGTATTAGAGTTAGACTCTAATATGCTAGCATGTCATAACTAAAGAACAACAACAACTCGCGAGGCCTTACATAAACGTTAGCATCCAATAATACCAGGCCTAAACCTCTTAGCCAATTGCCTTTGAATGTCAATGTGATGAAGAACGACAACTCGCGAGGCCTTACATAGACACATGCATCTTTAATTCTAGGCAATGCAATCATCTATGCACTCTCAAACTCAATGCATTTAAATCATGCAACCATCCGATAGAAATATACATAAACTCTTTTCATTTAAGACCCTTATGCATATTAACACGTCTAGCAAAAACTACTCATAACATAAAAACATCACACTCATAAAACAATGTTGTATATGATATGCATGAATCTAGGTCTATTGGGGCTTGGGTCCCCCACGATGCTGATAATTGCTGTTTAACTGTGTTTACTGCGTTCTGTTGTTGTTGTACTGCTGTTGTATGTATGCTCTATACTACATGTTCTATGCTATATGCTTGACCAGTACTATATCATGCTATCAAATCATACTGTTACTAAATCATATTTCCTTAAAACTAAATAAATCCAACTTTTCATCAAATATGTTGAAATCATTCAAATTATAGTTTCTTTATAAAACATAAACAGTTTCAACATTACATGTTCTTAAACAATTTGCATGATTTAAATCTCAACCACAACACACACTCAAACACTTTAAATCAATTCAACACACTTCACTCATACATCATTTTTTTAAACATCATTGATATTATTGAACATAATCAAACTATTTAAATTACCCAAAACATATAATTCATTATATGGTCGATTCGGAATTATAAAACAAATATTTTACAAATCCATAATATATCAAAAATATATTTTCTCAGTAAGTAGAATATTCACATTGGCTGCGCGGATTTAAGTACTAGGTTTCCTAGACACCACCATGCAATACATCACTGTAAAATAACACATTTCATCATTTAGCACTTTAAATAACTTAACACCAAAGTTAGCACTTGAATCGCTCAAGGCTAACCGTTGGAAAACTCATAATATCATTAAGGGTTCCAAACGTTTACCCATAAATTATTTTCATTAACCTAATCGTATAAATTACTACTGTATTTAAAATAACATTAACCTTAAAATTACGTTTACTAATCTTATTACAATAATTACTAACTTATTAACATAATTTAACAATCTACTTTTAAACACTACCCGAAACACAATATTATTAACCCAAAAGCATTTACTAAGGGTTAATCACATAAAAACTCAATTAAAATTAAATATCTAAAAGTTAGGGTTTGAGGAAACTCACTAAAAATTCACCAAACCAAAACTCATGGTTTTGGTAGCCTCAAGCAAGTTCTAAGTAACTCATTACTTAAAGAAAGCACTAGATTAAACTCACATTAACAAGATTTATCCAAAATCTTCAAAACATGAGTTTAACGAAAATACCTCAAAACATTCAATTAAAACGTAGATAGAACTTCGATGATCACGTTACTAGAATCGAATCTAAGATTGGACGACTGGATTTCAAGATATCACGGTTTTTAGGTGAAAAACAGTAGAGAAATGGGGTGAAAAACCGAAGAGACTAAGAGAAATGGGCATTCTGCCCATATAAAGCAGGTCCCATCCGAACAGCAATACCTTGATGTCTGGACGCGCGACTTTGCAAGACGTGTGCCATCCATTTTTCGCTATCCGTCCGTACGGCATTACAATCTGTCCGGACGTATGCCTTATAAAAACAAGGCATGAGCCCACATGACATGCCGTCCGGACGCTCATATATATATATATATATATATATATATATATATATATATATATATATATATATATATATATATATATATATATATATATATTGTTATATTTAATTTTCTATTTTCTTTGCATTTCATTTTCTCACACTTTTCTCTTATATAATTTATTTCTTTGGACCTTAAAATATTTTCTGCGCGTCCTACTATATTTTCTAGTCGTCAAATTAATTTTAATCATTTATTTATTAAATTTTATTCTTAAAATGATAAATAATATTTGGGACATAAGAGCATTCACAGTGGGTTATGTAAAACCCACTGTGAATGTATAATAGATAACCAAAGCAGCAAAAAGCCCCTCCAACGGATTCTCTAAACTTAACGCTAGAATACATTCATGAGCATTTGTGAACAGTATCACTCCACATGTGGCGTGATACTGTTCACACATCTATCATTATTTTATTCTTCTTTCTCTCACTTCCTTTGACCTTTTTTCCTCTTTTTCTTGTCATTCTCCGCGTCTCTCTCTCGTGCTCTTCTCCTCCTCCTTTTTTTTTTTTCTCCTTTTCCTTTCCATTGATTTGGCTTTGCTTTCCTGTTCGGTGAATTTTTTGGCAGTCTTGTAGGCTTAACTGGAAGTTGGGTTTTCTCTTTGGATTGTTTCCGCAATAGGTTGGAGGATGGGTATGGGATTTGGTCGGCGTGGACGCAGAACCGGCCTTGGAATACGCCGCCGGGAGGAGTGATTTTCACCGATGGGTCGGCGTGGATGTAAATGCTGTAGAGGTGACAGTTGCCATTGAAGAATTTCTCGAGAAAGGGAGCAAAAGAGAGGTCGGAGTTTGTGAGGAAGAGGAAGGCAATCTTGGGCTTGGGATTGGTGGCGGTGCCCAAGTGGGAGTGCGTGGAGCACGTGCGCACGGGGGAAAGGCGGGTGGCCTTGCGGAAGAGAGCGAGGTCATCGAAGAAGCGTGCCAGCGGGAGGATTTTATGGCCGAAGACAAAGAGAAGGGGTAAGGAGAGGAACAGAGCGAAGCAGAGGACAAATGGGGTTGATGATCAGGTGATGGATGAAGGTACTGTTGAACAGGTCTGGTTCGGTGTGTAGAAGTTTTTGGACGGTGATGTGTTTTACTTGGTGAATATGTGTTTTTAATTAAAATGAATAAAAATTAAAATTGATTATTTTAATAAAATAGAGAGAAGTTTAGATAAGCTGATAGATGGAGGTGTTGAAAAGTAGTTAGCTAAACTAGTAAAAGTGAGATTTGGTTAGCTATTCTAGATAAAATTTTAGATAATCTGCTGGGAGTGCTCTAACATCCCCAAATCTATTATAGTGGAGAGGATCCTATTTCCTTTTTAATTAGGGACGTAGTATGTATTGTTATTCGGGAAACACACGGAATCTTTTAAGAAAAGGAAAAAAGATAAAAGGGGATATCATCGTGTGAGAACCAATGGATGGTTTTACCAAATATATTCCTTTGATAAAAATATTTAAGGCAATCATTCCTTCGAGTGCTCTTTTCTAGGGGTAAAAATAATATTTTTGAGAATTTATTTCATAAAATGCATGCAATTTAGAGGAATTTTTAAAATTCAGCGATTCATGTCATATTATTCCAATTTTGATGTGCCCAAAAAAAAAAAAAAAAAAAAAAAAAAACAAAAACAAAAACAAAAAAAAGGGCACATAAGAGTTCAAAAAGACTTCAAACAGAATTAAAGGCTAAACCATCTATCAAAATTCAATAATAATTATCAAAAATTTAATGATAATTTTAAAAACTCAAATATGAAAGAACACAATAACACAAAGAGAACTCATATTCTCTCTCTTTTTTTTTTCTTTTTTTTTTTTTTATTTAATAAGTACAACAACTTTTTAGCAGAAGCAAGAAACACTAGAATTCATATTCTGATCAAGATTTTAGGTCACATCTATATTCCTTGCGTGAGTGCCGTGCAATCTTCCTTTCAAGCGCAATTGGGTCTATTCCAACAACCTTGTCCACCTCCTTGCCTTTTTTAAAAGGAAAAAGGACGGAACTGCATGTATCAATTTTCCATTGAGCAGCCACCTCCCTGGCCTCATCTAGTAGATTTGGATTTTGTGTCCAAGTATGATTCGTATGAACAAATAACTTTACATTAGTATTATTATTATTTTTTTTAATAAAAGAAAAGAACCAAAAAGTGAATGATTCCGTGCGGTGATTTTTGTGAAGACGATGGTCAAACCACCGGCCCTCGTAATTGGTGCTGTCAATCTAATAACACTAGCCCAAGGAAAGGGCTCCATGCAGCGGAGAAAAGTATCAGATAGATTTTGCAGAGAAAAGCATAAAATATATACATTAACATATATGAACTTTAAATCATGACTATCAAATGAATATTATTCATTTTATTTAAAATATAAAAAATTCTATTCTGGAATGGGTTGGATGGTTTATCAAAATACCCTTCAATAAATGTTTAAATTAAGACACTAATTTCTCTAAGGAAATCGGATCCTCTCCGGTAAGGGTGTACATTCATGAAGATATTAACCACTTGTAGATGTGAATGTGATTAGTAAAAATTACTATCTATATACGTAGATGCGGATAATAATTTTAAAATATATGTATGTTTACCATCAATAAATTTATTTCCAAAGGAAAGGAAGAAGCCAAATGTGAATGGATGAAAGAAAGAAAGAAATTTCATGAAAATTACATTTGAAAAAAGAGAGATGGCAATATTCTAGAAAAAGAACTGCACTACTTAAAGTTGGACCGGAAGTTCATTCATTGCGTAATTGCTACTAAATTAGGGATGGCATGTGACTCATTATATAATGGTTTTATCTCCTTGTATAACTTTTGTGTAGTATTATTCAAGAATCTATGTGTGAGAGCATTTAATGAATAAATTAGCTAGAATAAATTAAGTTATGGTCATTATTGAAGTACTTAATACCATAAAGAAATTTATGTGTCATAAGGCTCAAGTGAGAGAATGTTAGAAAGGAGAAATTTCATAAACATTGCCTCTGAGAAAAAAAAAAGAAAAAGAAAAAAGAGATGACAATCTAGAAACTTCAAGTATTAAATGAGAAAACAATCAGCAATGGTCAAGCAGTTGTTGAGAACCAAATTCCTGCAGCTGATATCTAGAGAAGCTAATCTTGTTTACACTGAAGATTGAAGAAAGGATCATTGTTGAAAGAATTGGTGGAAGAACTGGTTTGGTTGCATTACCAAAACCAGTGTAGTGTCTTGTATTTATAGTCATTTACAGGAGTAAGGAGTGATTGTACAAGGTTTACAGAAACAGAAAAATCAAAGAATGCAGAAAAGGGAAATGCTAGGACTAGAGTGTCTGCTGTGTTAATGAGCAGAAAGTGATCCGGGAAACATGGAGCTTCAGCTTGTAGCAGGAATCCAGGAGACTAGGCTGCTGTTGTCAGCTGCTGTGAGAGAGCATGTCAGCTTGAATTGTGGAGGTTTCAGTGGATTGTCTAGCTGATTTTCATGTCTGATTTGAGGGTCCTTTTGTTGATTGTCATGCTGATCATACAGACCATGCAGATCATGCAGACTATGGTGATTTTCATCTTAACAATTGTCACAAGAACTTAACCATTCAAGTAAAAGCTCTTTATTCCAGGAATTAAGAGACTAGACTAGAAGCAATCTGCCCCTTCTTTACTTCAATTTCATTGCCGCCTGGTCTTGATCATTCGTTTCACTGTCACAATGCACCAAATTTCCTCGAATTATCTTCATTGAAAACGATCTAGTGATGAAAGGTTGTTGGTGGGCTGGGGCAAAGTTAAGCACAAACAGGAACAACATTAGCAAAATTACATCATCAACATGTTAAATGCTAGAAATTCCTCAAATGACAAGCTAAAAAAAGCTTTACAAATAATATGCAGATGCTAGGTAAATGAAGTTTGATTCAGAAGATTTATAAGTGAACTACTTCTAGCTCTAAGGGTGTGAAGCTAATTGGTTCATGTAACACTTGGGCAGTAGATAAATATGGCACAAAAATAAACATATTCTAGAGTTAATACGAAGCTCTATATACCAAACACAAAGTAAAAATTAAGAGTACTAGATGAATCCTATAGCACAGTACCAAACACCAATGCAAGAACATTAATCTTTTCCATCAAATCCTAATCAAACTCCAAAAGTTTTGCCTTCTGGACCTGGTCAAAGAATATACATGTCTAAGATCTCTCTCTGATCACTTTGAAGGACTCTCTCCTTGCTCCGCCGTATGCTTCCGTAGCAGTGATAGGCGGCTGCGCCAGAGAGCACCGCCAATGTCAAGGCTTGCGCGTGCATCATAGCCACAAGAAGTGGATGCATTTTAGTATTTCACGCATTTTAGATGAATAGCTCAAGAAGTTCAGGCCTTGAAGAGATGGAAGTTACCTTGCATGAATAAGCCTAAGGCTTGGCTTCAGGGGAGATCTTGTACGTGAATAAGCTAGTGATGCCCCAATTCCTGATGCCCAGAGCGCCCCCATATTAGCTACTAGTAAAAAACAGGAACATATTAATTGAGAAAGAGGATTATTACTGGCCAATGCTGAGGTCCAAGACTGAATTGCTTCCATCTTGTTTTTCTTCTGTAACCAAGTTCCGAGTATACCAGTGAGTAGACTGAGTGGGGTGGAAGTGGGTAAAAGTCTACATGACGAAGCAAGTATGTCACACAGCAAATTCCATTCCTCTCTCTGTGCAAACTGTTCATTGATATCGATGATGATTAAAAAGAAAAAGGCATAAATAGATTATAGCAGATTCATTAACGTCATGATCAATACATGCATGAAACTTTTGTTATAATAACTACTATAGAGATAGCGATCATTGCAGAGTAAAGGAACAAACAGTTTTGATTTGGCTTGTCTGACTTTCCGGGCAACAGTACAAAGGCCAAGATCATGTCAAAAAGTCATAACCTCACAATGTATTCAGAAACAAAAACTTCGTGTTTATATAGTTTCACAAGGTATTTTGTTGGTTTCTTATAATAATATCATCAGAATGTACCGATATTCTGGTCAAAATATGCTGTAAAAAGAAGCAAGCTCTCCAGAAAATCTTGCAACTAAATGCAGATGCAAGGGAATGGACTCATGGAGGTTGGTCATGTATGGAAATCATAACAAAATAAGTACGAAATGGGGATAAAAATTCAGTAACAAAATTTATTTTTGTTTGGATCTAATAAAGAAAAACTTATTGAACTCTTACCTAATATAAATTCTAAACAATGCGTTGCAATATCAAAAAGAAAACATTTTTTTCAACAGCAATAGAAACTTACACTAAGAGAAGAGCAAGATTTCTTTTCAATATTTCAAGGGGCATGGTGTTTACAATGCTAAGAGATCACTGTTCATCATTGCAAAAACAACCTGAAAGTGAAAACGACCCATGTAATGAAAAAGCCCTTCAAAAATACATTGTGAACAATGAGTTCATAAGATAGACTAGCATCCTCTATCCCTAATACTTTTACACAGATTCATACGTTCATGAAAGTAAAAGATGCAGTTCTTCATGATGAATATTTGAACTACCTTTAGGTAAGGTGAGCGGCACATCTTAAAGTATCAACTCTCGTGCTCTCCCACAAGATACACCACCAACATGAGTGATAACTAAAGCATCAGCCATCAATTAAGGCACATTGGACACAATCATCAATACTGGGTCAGCACTCTGCTCATATCCATCTGCTTCTTGTTGTAATTGTTCTGAACCATGGGTAGTAAAGTTATCAACAGAGCTTAAGAAAGGTGTATCAGTCAATTTTGCCAAACTATCATCGGCAACTAAGGTGTGCGCATAAACATATTTCTTCTTCTGACCAAGAGGGAAAAATGATCATACAAATTGATCATAAAAGCATGAAGAGACACTGATCAATGAATATACCTCTGAGCAACCAGCTGGAACACCTTCACTAGAGGAGTTTGCCACCAAAGCAAAAGGACACCCCAACAAAACGTATATACAGCATTTCAGAGCTCTCAGTTGAGCTGCATAAAAGATATGGTTATGGAAAGTGCTATTAGGATAATGGATTCACAGGCAATATAATCAACTGCATGAAAATGAGAAAGGTGGGTGGGAATAGGTCTAACTTCTTATTGCATGCATCAATTCCTAAACTATTTCTTAGTACGCTTGTCTAAGTAACTCATGCTAGTGAACTCAAAATGGCAGAACCAATTACCCTTAACCCAGTTGAGAAGAAGATGAAAAAAAATAGTGTACCAATTGACCATCTGCAACGAGTAGAGTTTGTATTTCATTCCAGATGACCTGTCCAGAAGGCAAAACACCACTTAGAACCCAACTGATTTGAAATCTTTTGGGCTTTTAATTCTTCTATCTTTTTGAATGACTTCAAATCAAAACAGAATTATTAAACGAAAACAAAGGAAGAATAAACCAGAGGGCAAAGCACTCTGTTTCATCAAAGATAGTGGCTAAGAAAAAATAAAATAGAAAATGAAGATAAATTATATTGATAAATATTAGCTGGCTAAAAATGGAAAGTACCTGACTCTAAAATAAAGTGGAGACTCTTGCTGGACTCTTAGCTCATTCAATCCGCCTGAATTTAATATATTTGTTGGGGACGTGAGCAATCTTGACCCATTCTTCTCCTTCTTTCCTTTCCAACTCATTATCCAAACAAGGACAACCGTTGATCCTTAGAGTAGAAAGGGAGGCAGATAGCCCATCTTTTGACATGCGCTCTAACTTAGAGCAGTTCGTGATCTCCAATTCTTCAAGAGCAGTGAGGTGTTTAAGCCCCTTCGTGTCCAAATATTTCAAATTTGGAAAATTCCTGATGGAAAGATAGGTAAGATTGGTAGGCAGCAACCCCTCATCTAGAAAGGACTCTGCATCTTCAGATTTGTTACTGATTAAGAATCTTCTAACACACAGGAGAGTTTGCAGACCCCACCCCAACCGGCTCGCAAAGAGTTTGTCACAATCGAAGATGGAAATTTCATTCAAATTGGAAGGCAAGCCCCCTTCAGGAAACGACTCAACTTGTGGACAAGCACTTAAAGACAATTTCTCAAGAGAGGGAAGAAGGATGTGCATCTTTTCAGGTAGTGACCGAAGACTCCTACAATCCCAGATCGTAAAATCTTTAAGGTTAGGGGCCCGCAATCCTCCTTGTGGAAAATATGCAAAATTAGGGCACCGATTGATTTTTATCTGCGAGAGGAGTAAATCTTGTTCATGTTGTTCTCCAACTGTAAGAGATTCTAGATCCTCACAATCCGAGATTTTTAGAAGACGAAGCTTTGGGAACAATGGAAAGGACTTGAGAAAACCACAACCGGCCAACTTCAAAATTTCAAGGGATGAATAGTTCAAGTGCATAGGGAGCTCTAGCTTTTGACAGCTTCTGATGCTAAGCTTTTTTATTCTAGTCAGCGATTCGTTTAATAGAACCGTATTGCAAATTGAAAAATCCAGTTTACGTAGAGAAGAAGCACTAGGGATTGAAGCCATCAGCTGGGGACAATTATCAATGACAAGTTTGTCTAAAGAAGGAAGATGGGCGGGCAACCCACTTGTAAGATTCGGGCAATTAGAAATCCTAAGATCTCTAAGATTAGGAAAAGCTCGACCTTCGTTTTCAGCCTCAAAAGGAGACCATTCCTTCCACCTAAACATTTTAGAAAAAAATAGAGATTTCAAGGCTCCAAATGGCTTCATCGAATGGGATCCACTGCCATAAAACTGACGATCTATCGTAACAACCCCATCCAACCTAACAATCGAGAGGTCCTGCAGAGAGGGAAGTTGCCCAAGTGGTGGCAAGCTACAACAAAATTTACATTTTTCTAGACGAAGAGATGCTATATTAGAGAATGAAGCATCCCCAACCCAGTATGAAAAACTTATACCCCCGTAGCCTTTGATAGTGAGGCTTCCCAAGTTTGTATGGGGCTGGAGATTATTAAGTACGATTTTATGACTTTCCGAAGCATTAGTATCACCTTTCCACCCCAATTCCAACTTCTTAAGGTACTTCAAATCCCTCAAGTTTCTGCCCTCAGCATTCGATGGAGATTCAATATTTTGGAGCTCCAAAACAGAAAGTAATCCCCGAAGATTTGTAAGTTTCCCTAGCTCTTCAATGCCACATCCAGTATTGCTAGCGATAAATGGATGTAATGCCTGAAGACATTTTAGTTCACCCAGATTTATTGGCATCTCCTTTATCTTAGTTCCAACAATTCGAAGATGACGCAAATTAATGAATTTATGCAAATCTCTTGGCAAGGCAACAAGATAACGACAAAATGATACATCCAATATTTGCAAATTGCACAATTTACATATGGAATCAGGCAACCTTTCAATCCAATTGCTACGAATTCTCAAATAACGTAAATGTTTAAATTTACCAATTGAGTCTGGCAACTCACTTATATCCCAAGACAACTCACTTATATCCCAAAAAAGAATAAGGACCCGTAAGCATCTTATCATCGGTGATAAAAATTTGATTCCAAGTATAAAATGACTACTACCGACCATATTTAAATCTATGATAGTGCGCAACCTGATAGATTCGTGAAAGGTCTCTAACTTTTTAATATCAAAATCTTTGGAACAAAACGAGAAATGGCAAGTCTTGCTTAGAATTTCACGAGAATAGTCATCTTTGTGGCATAAAGTAAACTCTTTAGATATAAACTTTGCCAAATCGCTGACAAGATCATGCATTACATATCTATCATGCTCATTGCTCTTGGGCCGCTGGAATAATGATCTCGATACAAGAGTAAGGAAGTAATTATCACCAACTTCTTCCATTGTTATGTTTTGGCGTTGCGGCAAAAAACCTTCTGACATCCATAATAAGATTAATTGATCTTTTTCGAAAATATGATCCTTTGGAAATATGGAGCAGTATGCAAAGCATCGCCTTAAAGGTGGCGAAAGATATTTATAACTTAAAATTAGAGCAGGAAGGATGTTTGTATCTATAATTGGTGAATCCCATAATTCACTTCTCAATACCTTATCCCATTCATCAACACATAAATTAGACTGCAAAAGACCCCCAATTGCCGTGATTGCTAAAGGTAAGCCTTTGCACTTTTCTATGATTTGGCTTCCTATTTCTTTAAGTTGTGGATATGCATTGAAGTTACCATTGGGGATTAATGCATATTTTGCAAATAGTGACAAACAATCATTTTTTGATAAATCCGTTATAGGATGATATTTACCATGCATGATTTTTGCCACATCATGATCGCGTGTTGTTACAATAACCATACTTCCTTGTGCCCCAGATTTAAGAGCATTACGTAAGACCTCCCATTTGTCCACGTTCTTCTCCCAAACATCGTCTAAAACAACTAGGAATTTCTTTCCTGTCAATCTCTCCTTGAGACCATTTTGAAGTTGATCTAAATTATCCATAATATCACAAGGTGATTGAGTTACTGCCTCTATAATTGTTCTCATGACCATGAACACGTTAAATGGATCTGAAACACAAACCCATGCTTTATGATCAAAATGGTCCTTCAGCATTTCATCATTGTAAACAAGCTGAGCAAGGGTGGTTTTACCAATTCCCCCCATGCCGACTATGGCAATCACACCCGGACCCATCTCATCGCCACTTGCACCATCTGAGAGCAGCGAGTTAATTATTGCCTTTTTATCACCATCTCTACCAAAAATACGAGATTCATCGACCAAAGAAGTGGTGGGCAGTCTTTCTGATGGATTCCCTCCAACAGTACCTTCTCTCAAACCTAAATCCTCCTTTTGATCTACTAGAAAATCTAGCGTGCCAAGTAGCTTTTTTATCTGTTTTTCTACCTTCTTGAGAAAACGACAAGTAGAGATGGAGTTACGTACCTTACTTCCAAAGTTTCCAAATTCAGCATCCAACTTGCGTTGCTGGGCTTTTGTAGAAATCTCGTCCAAGACTTGCTCAGCATCATAGATAGAATCATAGACAGCATCAACCCACACTTTCACATCAGGCCTTGTAAATTGCTTGTCCTCCGCATCCTTAAGCACTGCATTCACGGACAGCAATTTTATCTTGAACCTCGTTAAGAGCCCATCATCGAGTTTTCGTCCCCGAAATAAGTCAACGAAGTCGCCAGACGCCATTCTTTGAAAAAACACTTGGACGATGGGAGAGATAAACATGCCAGCAGCTGCAATTGCAGTTTCAGCCATGTTGTTATCTTGTTTGGAAATGATCAAAGGAAACGAAGGAAGATGATTGCAAAGGGCAGAGCAAAATGAGACTGGAATGCAAGGTATCTTTAGCTTTTTACAAACACCGAAGAACATGTATATATATATATATAGGAAACAGCCAACGGGCAATGACCTCACAGGCTGCATGGCCCATGCTAATGAATTGAAAAAGCAAAACAAGTAATGGACGCACATGGCCCTACCCACGTGTTTCTTCTTTGAATGTTGAAAGAAATTAAATCAAAGGAAATGAATGTGGGTGATTGATGCCAATTTAAAAATATCTCACGGTCCTATCTATTTTGTCTTCTTTGCAAATTGCAACGGAAGACACCAAAGGAAATGTTGCAAATTGCAATGGAAGACACCAAAGGAAATGAAGGTGGGGATCGACTCAATTTAGTCCGCTACCTTTATTAGATAAGGAATTGAAAAGTCGTTATGAGGATGAATATTCATGTGCCATCGTATATATTTCGTGGAAGAAGAACCCAAAGTCTCTTTATTGTGCAATTGGGACGTCAAAGTGAATTAAAAATATTTTCTACACTTCTCTCATATATTGTATTCATTTTACGTGATAAAAAAAAAATTATTTGTTTGAGATTAAATTTTACAGCAATTAATGTGTACGTTATGTCATATTATGAAAAAAAAAAAAAAAGTTTTCTATTTTGTACGATTTTAGATGCAAACTTATTAGCTACTCCAATTTTATGATTTTTCGTTGAAGTGAATTTATATGTTGAATATGTTTTTCAAACTTATTCCTTATTGTGATGATGTTAATTTTGGTTTATTTAAATTGATTAAGATGATCAATTGAAGAAAGATTGAGGTTAGGATTGAGCCTAGTAGATGAATATTGCTTGCTATTATCAGTCGGGTTTTAATTAATCTTTGAAAGGCTACATACACTGCCTCTCTACATACATATATTCTGAATTTATTTCAAATAATGAATTATTTGAGAAATTTGAATTTATTTTTTATTCCTTTATAGGATAAATAATTAAGAAAAAGTTCTAAATGAGGATCCCTAACGTGGGACCTAGGAAACACATACCTAAGAAGAAGGACCACACCTCACAAGAGCATTCACAACAGCTTTCTTTTGATTTTTTTTTTTTCAATTTAAGGAAGAAAATTACTTTTTGCTTCCCTATCCAAATATACTCTACAATAACTTTTCTTATCCTTATATCAATTAAATATTTGTTCTTTACAAATATAAGCTTGTACATACTTTCACATTTTTTACAAAATTTCAACACAATCTCTAATAAAAGACAAAAAGAAGAGAGATGAGAGAAGAAAGAAAAACATTTTGTATTAAAATAATGGATATAGAAGCTCCTTTGATTTTTTACACATTTGATAGATAGAATTGTATCATTCTCAATAATTAAGAAACTGATAAGATATCTACCGTGAGTATTTTTTACGATTTTTTTTAACATTTTTTTTATACGTAGAAAAGGAAAAGGGTTACAGAGAAATTGTTTGTAATGCTCTGAAAAGCACTAGTCTTTTGTGGTTATTAATTTGTGAGTTTTGGATTCCATTGGTCGAATGAATTTGGCCAATTAAGTGATGTGACACGGTTAAATATCAGTAAAATTTAAATGAAGACCATTTTATTTTAAGAAATGAATGGCATTAATTACACGCTGGATGACTCCAAGTCAACTTTCAAGTTTTCTTCGTGAAATAAATGGCGTGGAAAAATCAGTTTCTTTGTGTCATTTTTTCTTTGATCAAAGAAAAATGACACAAGGAAACTGATTTTTCCACGCCATTTATTTCACGAAGAAAACTTAAAAGTTGACTTGGAGTCAACCAGCTGGTAATTAATGCCATTCATTTCATAAAATAAAGTGGTTTTCATTTAAATTTGAGTAATGCTACACATCATCCCCTTGTCTTCTTTTTGTCCTCTCAAAATTGATGTGTCTCTTAAAATCACAATTTGATCAAAACTCAAGAGTGATATATCAAAAATTCAATGGTGATTTCAAGAGCCACATCAATTTTGGTGGGACAAAAGGAAGACAAGGAGATGATGTGTAGCATTACTCATTAAATTTTACTGATATTTAACCGTGTATATATGTTAACGTTGTTACATTATTTAAGAAAAAAATACACTTTACTCTCAAATGTTTCATTTTTTTTTTTAAAAAAAAAAAATACTTTCAAAGTGAAAAAGTTTGTAATGTACTCCATCCAAATTTTAAATTTTTTTTAATGTTGTCAATCTGTTATTTAAGTTCATCTTCTTTGACAAAAATAGACTCACGTGCGTTGCACGTGGAATTTTAAGAACAAATCTCCTCAAAATATTCCTAAAATAACATTTTTTTAAAAAAAAATAAAAAAGAAAAAAGAAAAGAAAAGAAAAAAAGTTAGGGTGGTCGACCACCCCCATTTGGCCAGAATGAGGGTAATTTGCCATCCCGATAGCCCATGTGAATGGTTCAACCACCCCCAAGTGGCAAAAAGAGGGTGGCTGAAACCACCCTTGGGTATGGGCGTGAATCGGCCATCCCCATTCGGTCGGCCTAGGGTGGTCGAAATCACATTTCTAACTTCTAAGATCGTTTTGAACAACATCTCTTTCTTTTAGGAAAAATGAAGAGAAGAGAGGAAAGTGAGAGAAAGTGAAGGCGAGAAGAGGTTTTAGTGAAAAGAAATAATATTAAAAAACTCAATGGCTAAAAGAAGTTGTGAGCTAAATTTGGAGTGAGAATTTGACCAGAACTAATTTGGAGAAATGATAGAGTTTGATAAATTATACTTTTTTAGAATATTCTCCAAACTTTGGTGAAAACTTTAAAATTGAGAACTTGTTGAGGATGTTCTTAGTTTAGGAAACAACAAAAGAGTCTATTTCAATTAATTTTTTTGAAAAAAATAAAAATCCTACATTTAAGAAATGGAATGAATTTAAAAAAAGATGCTCCTAGTGTTATTAGATAATGATGAGAAATGAGATGATAGCTTTGAATTTCGTTGGTGGATTGAATGTGGCCTATTGTGCATGGTAGCCTTCACACCATGTGATTGAATCAAGGTAATCAAAGGAAAGGGTGAAGTTGGGTTTGGCTTGGAAATTTCATGAACATTACAATATCAAAGAAATTTCATGAACATTGCCTTGGAAAAAAGAGAGATGGCAATCTAGAATGACGTTATGACGATCTTAAAAAATAATAATAGTAATGGAAATAAAAAAATAAAATAGGAAGAAGAAGAAAATTCAACACCAAAAGGACAAAAAAGAAGAGGACACTTTTTCTAAACACTCATTTTTTAAGTTGTCTTATTGATGTGGGATACTCTCTTTTTTTTTTTTTTTTTTTTTTTTTTTTTTAAATTACTAACAATTTGTACAGTAAATATAAGAAAATTTATATAGGATTCACATATTCGAGTAAGTGGCCGAACAACTCAAAATTAAATTTGAAAAGGTAAATCTCATATGGGCTATCTCATAATGATACACGTAAATTTTAATTGTTTAAGATAAATATTACACACTTCAATTTTATGACATGATACTAAAAATATCACTGAATTAAAATTTAATAATAATTCATTCAAAATTTAATAGCACCTTTTAGTTTCATGTCAATAAGTCACGCTTTTAAACTCACCCCCTTTTACCTTTCAGGTCAAACACTTCCAGAGGGAAAGGGGATGTTATGTATGTTATGTCATATTATGAAAAAAAAAAAAAAAAGTTTTCTATTTTGTACGATTTTAGATGCAAACTTATTAGACACTCCAATTTTATGATTTTTCATTGAAGTGAATATATATATTGAATATGTTTTTCAAACTTATTCCTTATTGTGATGAAGTTAATTTTGGTTTATTTCAATTGATTAAGATGAATTGAAGAAAGATTGAGGTTAGGATTGAGCCTAGTGTGGAGGATGTTTAATTTGGTTGGGGTACATTGCAAACTTTTTCACTTCGAAGGTAAAATTAAAGAGTCCTTCTACACATCCTCCCCTCATCCCCCCTTATCACCGTTTTATAATAAAAAAATTGAGGGAAAGATGTGTAGAAGGGCTCTTTAATTTTACGTCCGAAGTGAAAAAAGTTTGCAATGTACTCCAACCAAATTTTATAATTTTTTAATGCTGCCAATCCGTTATCTTAAGTCCGTCCTCTTTGTCACAAATAGACTCACGTGCATTGCACTTGAAATTATAAGAGCAAATCTATCCAAAATATTCCTAAAAGCATTTTTTTTAAAAAAAATATTAAAAATTAAAAATCTAAAAAAAAAAAAAAAAACAGAAAAAAAAAATAAAAATAAAAATAAAAATTGGGGGTGGTCAAAGCTACCCCATAGGTCATTTGGGGGTGGTCAACCACCTGCATTTGGTTGGAATTGGGGTAGTTCGCCACCCCGATGACCCATGGGGTGGGCAAAACCACCCTTGAGTATTAGGGTATGAGCGTGGCTCGACCACCCTCATTTGGCGAGCCTAGGAGTAGCCAAAACTACATTTCTAACTTCTAAGATCGTTTTAAACAACATTTATTTACTCAATAGTATAAACCCCACCCACATGTTAAATAAATTCTGAAATTCATAAAGTTTAATTCTTATAAATTGTAACATGTTAAATAGTTGTGTTAAATAAATTATTACTTTTTTCCTATTTTCTGCGTATGTACCTACCAGAAAATGTTTGAACCTTAAAGTCTTACTAGTCGTCTTATATTTATGTTAGTTAAGTTAATATCACTATAAATGAACATAACAACGTCTAGAATGGAGTAAGGTGATCGTGACTTCATGGTAAGGAAATTGTGCAAGTGGACGTGAAAAGACGTTATATTTTAGCCATCTACTTTTTTAAAGCATCCACAACAATTTCATCATTTTAATTATTTACTAACACTATTGCATTTAAATAATATTTTTCAAAAGTGAAGTTGTGTGTGATGCATGAAAAAAAAAAAATTTTTTAAAAAAAAGAGAAAATTTTAATTGTATTTTATTGATCTGACAAGTGAACAATGCTCACTATTAGTATTGGTGAGTACTGTTTACTTACCAAAATTTTTTTTTGTAAACGGCACAACACGGAGGTAGATGGACGGATGCATAGTGGAGAGACCAAAATTACTGATTTGATCAGAGAAAGAAAAAATCAGAGTTAGAGGGGGAGGATAGGAGCAGGGAGTATAAAGTGAAAGTGAGAAGAGGAGAGAGCAGATCTGTTCCCTCGTATTATATCTGTTTTACTGTAATTGAGGTCTTAATTACAAAGCATTGATTAACTTTTTTGTCATAATATTATTTTTTACCATAATTGGAGCCTTAATTAAAGAGTATTGACTAATTTTTTTTTAGTCATAAATGGGGCTTTATTTATTTTTTTTTTTTAAAAAAACTTAATTATACTATTTTTATTTGAAGCCTTATTTAATTGGAGGACTTAAGTGACTATGTAATTTGCTTAAAAAGTTAACATTGTTCTCAAGGAGTAGCTCAATCAGTTGGGGACCATGCCTTATGAATAAGGTCACTAGTTCGAATTTCCATTATTTCTTATGTGTACATGTCAAAAAAATAAAAAATTGCTTAGCATTGAGCCAGCATTGGACAGTCTGGACATACTATACTACTAAAAAAATAAATACACTGATGATGTACTCAATTAAAGAAGCTTTGGGCCATCTGTACTTTAGTAGGTAAGTCTTACAAATCTAACGACTAATTTCTAAAAAGGTTTGATAGAAACTCTCTTCACTTTTTTTCAAAGAAATTAACTCAAATCTTAAATAATTTAGTTTTAATTTTATATGTTTATCTTATAGTATGTTTATATATGCACTTATATTTATATTCAAATTTATAATTATAATACTTTAATTTATATTTATTATATTACAAAGAACATTTTTTTTAAAAAAAAAAAAAAAATACTTAGACATATTCTCATTACAAAATTAAAAATAATATATATTAAAAAAAAATATATTAAAATTAAAGTTATACAAGCATATACGAATCAAGCTAAACTTATACGAACTGAGCATAAATTTTTTATTTAAACTCTGTTTATTTAATAAACAAACCGACCTCAAACCAAACTATTATGAACCAAACCTAAACATGTTGACTAATAAATCTACCCGCTTACCGCCTTAGTTCAATTAATGAATCGAGAGGATCCATGTCCAGAGGCTGCATTCATCATTCATGCATCATGCTCATGAAAAAACAAAATAAGTAATGGACCCACACGTATTCTCTTTCTTCTTTGCAATTAATGTTGGAAGAAATAAAAAGGAAGTGAAGGTGGGTACATGATTGACGTCAATTTAGTCGGCCAAGTTTTCTATTTTGTACGATTTTAGATGCAAACTTATTAGCCACTCCAATTTTATGATTTTTTGTTGAAGTGAACTATATATATATTGAATATGATTTTCAGACTTATTCCTTATTGTGAAGATGTTAATTTTGGTTTATTTCAATTGATTAAGATGATCAATATATTGAAGAAAGATTGAGATTAGAATTGAGCCTAGCTAGTACATGAGTATTGCTTGCTATTATGAGTCGGGTTTTAATTAATTTTTGAAAGGCTGCACTGCCTCTTTACATACACATATTCTGACTTTATTTTAAATAATGAATTATTTTGGAAATTTTGAATTTATTTTTTATTCTTTTATAGGATAAATAATTAGGAAAAAGTTCTAAATGAAGATCCCTAACGTAGGACCTAGAAAGTAGAAACACCTACCTAAGAATAAGGACCACACCCCGTAAAAAGCTCTAGTCTTAACTCTTCTGTTGTTATTAATTAGGTGAGTTTTGGTTTCCATTGGTCGAACGAATTTGGCCAAGTGTGGTGGACTCCACACCATGTGATTGAATCAAATTGATTAAGGAAACTAAGTTTTCCACACCATTATTTCACAAAAAAAAAACTTGAAGGCTGACTTGGAGTCAACTTTGCCGGTAATCCCATTCATTTCATAAAATAAAGTGGCCTTCATTTAAATTTTACTGATTTAACCATGTATATGTTGACGTTGTTACATCATTTAAGGAAAAAATTACAGTTTATTCTCAAATGTTTCACTTTTTTTCAATCTTACCTTCAATGTACCCAAACCAAATTTTAAAATTTTTTAATGCTGACAATCCGTTATCTTAAATCCATCTTCTTTGTCACAAATAGACTCACATTGCACGTAAAATTTTAAGAGCAAACTTTTTCAAAATATTTCAAAAAAAAAGAAAGAAAAAAAAAATAGTTTGGAAGTTGTCGAAGCCACCCCATAGGTCATTTGGGGGTGGTCAACCACCCACATTTGGTCGGAATTGGGGTAGTTCACCACCTTGATGGCCCATGGGTTGGCCAAAACCACCCTTGGGTATGGGCGTGGCTCAACCACCCCCATTCGGCCGGCCCTAGGCCTAGGGGTGGCCGAAACCACATTTCTAATTTCTAAGATTATTTTGAACAACATTTTTTTACTCAATAGTATAAACTCCACCCACATGTTAAATAAATTTTGAAATTCATAAAGTTTAATTCTTATAAATTGGAATATGTTAAATAGTTGTGTTAAATAAATTATTGTTGTTTTCCTATTTTCTGCATATGTACCAGAAAATGTTGAACCTTAAAATCTTGCTAGTCGTCTTATATTTATCAATTTATGTTAGTTAAGTTAATATCACTATAAATGAACATAACAACGTCTAGAATGGAGTAAGGTGATCGTAAATTCATGGTAAGGAAACTGTGCAAGTGGACGTGAAAAGTCGTTATGTATTTCGTGGAAGAAGAACCCAAAGAAAGTGTCTCTATTGTGCAAGTGAAACGTCAAAGTCTTCATCAACTCACCAAAAAAAAAAAAGAAAAAAGAAAAGAAAAGAAAATTGTGATTATCTGACTGTCCATTTTATCAAATAAATAACCCGAATAAAATATATTGCACATGATACAATACAATCATTCAAGGCACTGATTTTTGTTCTCTTTTTTTTTTTTTTTTTTTTTTTTTTTTTTTTTTTACATTTTTATAAATGTAATATTCTATAATCTCCTATGGTGGATTATAGAATATGAAAATAATCAATCACATTTTATAATCTTATAGCTAGGTGGTTATGTGTAAAATCCATACACGTAACCACCTAGCTATAAGGGGCACACCTGGCAACACTGACTGCTAATTCTTTCCGTTTCCTTTTGTTTGATGAAGATCTTGCTCGAACATCTTTTGAGATCTGCTTGAGAACTGCAGTTTGAGGGAGTTTTTTTTTTTTTTTTTTTTTGTGACTTTCTAATGGCCATTTTGGAAGTAGTTGAGGGAAGTATTGGTTTAGAGCATACCCTTCGTGTTAGAATGAGTCATAATTTGATTCAGCCCATTAGAATATAATGGGATTGGGTTAATATTAATTAGAGAAAACTTCACTAATAACTCTTGATCTTTTATCACTTTTGAATAAAGGTAACCAAACTTTAAAAAATGTCAATTTAGGGTATCCATCTTTCAATCCTCTTTAAAATTTTATGTTAAATCTTGTCAAAATTCTCAAAATACCCGTATGTTTTTTTTTTTTTTTTTTTAAAAAAATTATAATTTTTTTCAAAGATTCAGGAATTGGTATTTTTGAATTTGTATTTTTACAAATTCTGTTAAATTCCGACCAACACCTAAACCCTAACAATTTTTTTCCTAAAAAAATGGGTATTTTGGAAATTTTGATAAGATTTAATGAAAAATTCTAACTGAAAATTGAAAGATGAATACTCTAAATTAATACTTTTTAAAATTTGAATACATTTTTTCAAAAATAATGAAAGATCGGAGGCTATAAGTAAAGTTTTCCCTACTAATTACTAGAATTAAATATTTCTATTTTGGGAGTCGAACTCTTACCTTTGTAGTAGTACGTGCCCAACCACTTAGAGATTTTCTTGAGGCCATTGAACCATCACAACATGGTAATCAAAATTAAAGTGGATGTTCAACGTATAAGCCTCTGTTATTTTATTTTATTTTTTCGTTACCTCAAATGGCTATCAACCCCTTTTAATCAATCGTATTGTTATAGTTTTTTTTATTAATTCAAACAACTAATAAAGAGAAGTCCCCTATACCTTGTCAAATTTATAAAAATGCAAATATATCTTTAAAAAAAATTAATTAATTAATTAAAAAAAAAAAAAAAAAACTTTGTAGGTCATGATGATGAGTTGAAGGTATGTGAGCGAATGCAGTTTTTAAACGTTATTCGTATCTGACCGTGTAAGTGCTTCAACACCTAGAGACAGTGAGATTGATGCAGCTAGGAATTTGATGCAACCTCTTCTAGTTAAGCGTGGTTTTCTATGTAATTGGGTGGTAGATTTAATGAGCTATTATTTATGTTTAAGCATGGACATTTTAATCAAAACTTTCTTTTGATGGTTAAAATTTGTTATGCCCGTAATGAGTTATTCTCACAGTACTTTTTCATGCTTAGTTAAGTTGCTTGAGTAAAATTTGGGGATTGTTCTAGTGGATCAATTGAAGATGTTTCTTCATAAATTGTTGGCATGCAGGTGGGTTGATACTTGATAGCATCCTTGAGGCATTGGGAGCGCATGATCATTTCTAGAAAGTGAATTTATCTAGGTACGCAGCCTTTTCTTTTCCTGCATGTGTCTTTAGTTGTAATATTAACCTTTTTCTCCATCTTTTCCTTTCCTTCAAAAATTCAATCGAGTTGTTTCTCTCTAGTTTTCTCCCGGGACTTGGCAGCAGGCTGACAACGAGGCAACAAACAAGTTTAGGGTTATTAATGCGGCAGACTCTGCAGCTTCTGAACAAACTAGCTGCAAAACTCAGTGACGTCGTTTAATTATGGCGGTTTTTCTTTTTTCTTTGTTTTTGAGAAAAGGGTTACATAAGTGGGTCTTTGTCATTCTGGATCCGCAAGAAAGAGAGGATGGAAGAGTTCGTGAGAATGTTACTATAAACATATATAATTGGTAGAGCACGACTCATTTTACTAAAACATGTGCCATAGGCATTACGAATTGAAACACTTTGAAAGTATTTAAACCCTGAAAGAAGGATATATATAATATCACATTAATATCTGAAACAACATTAGAAAAATACAAAGAAGAGAAATTTCGTATGTATTTTTTAATTATTACGGTCAATTTTGCCATTCTTAATTAAAAAAATATGAAATATATATAAAATGTGATTGATTATTTTCATATTCTATAATCCACCGGGAATTTCTATATTACGTTCAATTAAGTAATTATCTGGTTATAATATTATATAGGATTTTTTTTTTTTTTTTGGCATTAGTTTTGACGTATTTTTCTTATAGATATATATATATATTTAACATAGTTGTCTATATGTTTGGATTTGATCATCTTTTCTAGCCTATCTCACTTAATTACCATATTTTCCCCATAAGTAGACAATGTACGTAGTCTTATCGGTCTCTTCTTAGCTAAAACTAAAGAAAGATGCAAATAGAAGCTTAAAGACAGGTTTATGATCATTAAATATTTTTATTTACACATACACGTAAGCCTTTATTGTTTACTTTAATAAAAAACAATAAAGGCTTACGTGTATGGATTTGTATCACATTTTTTTTACGTGATAAAGAAAATTTTTTTTGATTGAAATTAAACTTTACAGCAATTAATGTGTATGTTATGTCATATTATGAAAAAAAAAAACAAGTTTTCTATTTTGTACGATTTTAGATGCAAACTTATTATTAGACACTCCAATTTTATGATTTTTCGTTGAAGTGAATATATATATTGAATATGTTTTTCAAACTTATTCCTTATTGTGATGATGTTAATTTTGGTTTATGTCCATTGATTAAGATGAATTGAAGAAAGATTGAGGTTAGGATTGAGCCTAGTTAGTAGATGAATATTGCTTGCTGTTATGAGTCGGGTTTTATTAATTTTTGAAAGACTACACTGCCTCTCCACATAAATATATGATATATTCTGACTTTATTTCAATAATGAATTATTTGAGAAATTTGAATTGATTTTTTATTCCTTTATAGGAGAAATAATTAAGAAAAAGTTGTAAATGAGGATCCCTAACGTAGGACCTAGAAAGTAGAAACACCTACCTAAGAATAAGGACCACACCCCATAAAAAGCTCTAGTCTTGACTCCTGTGTGGTTATTAATTAGTGAGTTTTGGATTCCATTGGTAGAACGAATTCGGCCAAGTGTGGTGGACTCCACAGCATGTGATTGAATCAAATTGAAACTGATTTTTCCACACCATTATTTCACAAAGAAAACTTGAAAATTGACTTGGAGTCAACCAGCTGGTAATCCCTTTCATTTCATAAAATAAAGTGGCCTTCATTTGAATTTTACTGATTTAACCATGTATATGTTAAAGTTGTAGGAGCTGTTTCGCAATAATTGTTAAATTTCTAATTTCTTTTTCACTTTCTTTCAAAAAAAAATCAAATAAAAAGCATTCTAATTTTTTTTTTTTTTACACTTTTTACATCACATCAATAATTTCTTATTATTATTCAAATAAAAAAACTCACTACAAAACAAAATTTTTTTCACTTTTCCATAAAACATTCACCAATTTTATATTACATCAATTACTTCTATTCAAATAAATATTCTATTTCACACTTACTTACCAAATAGCTCTGTATCATTTAAGGGAAAAATTACAGTTTACTCTCAAATGTTTCATTTTTTTTCAATTTTACTTTCAACATACCCCAATCAAATTTTAAAATTTTTTAATGTTGCCAATCCGTTATCTTAAGTCCGTCCTCTTTGTCACAAATAAACTCATGTGTATTGCACGTGAAATTTTAAGTGCAAACTTTTTCAAAATATTTTTAAAAAACAATTTTTTTAAAGAAATTAATATATATATATATATATATATATAAGTTTGGGGGTGGTCGAAGCCACCTCATAAGTCATTTGAGGGTGGTCAACCACCTACATTTGGCTGGAATTGAAGTAGTTTGCCACCTTGATGGCCCACGGGGTGGCCAAAACCACCATCGGGTATGGGCGTGGTTCAACCACCCTCATTCCATTGGCTTAGAGGTGGCCGAAACCACATTTCTGACTTATAAGATCGTTTTGAATAGCATTTCTTTACTCATCGGTATAAACTCCACCCACATGTTAAATAAATTATGAAATTCATAAAATTTATTTCTTATAAATTGGAACATGTTAAATAAATTATTACCGTTTTCCTATTTTCTGCGTAGGTACCAGAAAATGTTGAACCTTAAAGTCTTATTAGTCATCTTATATTTATGTTAGTTAAGTTAATATCACTATAAATGAACATAACAACGTCTAGAATGGAGTAAGGTGATCGTAAATTCATGCTAAGGAAATTGTGCAAGTGGACGTGAAAAGTCGTTATCAGCAATATTGATATTTTGTGTTATGTATTTCATGGAAGAAGAACCCAAAGAAAGTGTCTCTAGTATCGTGCAAGTGAAACGTCAAAGTCTTCGTCAAATAATGTATTAATTATCCTGTGGCAAAGGTGTTCTGCCACCCAACAATCATTCAAGTCACTCATTTTTGTTCTTTTTTGTAAAAAAAAAAAACAAAGAAAAAGAAAAAGAAAATTATGATTATCTAGCTGTCCATTTTATCAAATAAATAACCCAAATAAAATATATTGCACATGATATAATACAATCATTCAGGTCACTCATTTTTGTTCTTTTTTTTTTAAAAAAAAAAAAATTTGTAATTATCTGACCGTCCATTTTATCAAATAAATAGCCCAACTAAAATATATTGCACATGATACAATACCCTAAATAGTGCGTTGATACAAGTCCCAGATGATTTTTTTTTTTTTTTTCCTTCAAATTAAAAGAAAGAAAAGAAAAACACCATTTCTCACTTGAGCAAGTATTAAATGAAAAATCGCTTGTAGTAGTAGTTTGCAAATTAGATGCTTCTAAGAAGAGGTTTTATCAATTTGAACTTTGGTGGAACTATGGTGACAAACTCGCCATTCAAATCAGTAGTTATGGCTCAAACCGAACATACCATAGCGGGTAGGAACCTCGATGGTCACGTTCAAAAGAGATAATTACACTGGTTGTCCTTCCTGCCTTATTAATTAGAAAAAAAAAAAAAAAAAACAATAGTTTATCAATGTCCCGAGATCTCTCTCATCTGACAGACTGGCAGGTTTCAAAATTATCAATTAATTGACCGCCAATAAAGCTATTATGGAGAACCAAATACCTGCATGTTGCAGTTGATATCTAGAAAATCCAATCTTGTGTACAATGAAGAAAGGATCATGGTCACAAGAGGATAACCATTTAAGTAAAAAGTCTTTATTATAACTTTCTAAGAATTAGATACTGAAAGTGTTGGGGTGAACACCAATTGCAAACACAAACCACAATTAATGCATGCCTCTTAATTTGTATAAATTAAATAGGTAAACTTGCACTTAAATAAACTCACCCACCTACAATGCAATGAAAAATAATTATCAAGCAACTCACAATTAGCTAGACAAAATTTTTACGTGAAAAACCTTCTTCCATTAATGCGAAGGAAAAAATTACGAGACCTAATCTATGCCAATTAAATCTTTCATTATGAGCCATAATGAGTTTATGTCTTTTCTAAAATAATATCAAGAGGCAACCAACCCATACAAAATACATGCATTCTTAAATTAAGCATAAATCTATTGCTCTGAAAAAGTGAATTTCAACGATAGCAATAAAAAGATCTTACCAAATGGGCATGTATGAAGATGTATATAGCCATAGGAAACAGCCAACGGGCAAAGGAGTACTCCTCCAGGCTGCATGCGTGCTCATGGAAATTGAAAAGGCAAAATATGTAATGGACCCACACGGCCCTACCCACGTGTCTCTTCTTCGGCAATGTTTGAAGAATGCAAAGGAAATGAAGGTGGCCCGGGTGGGTGGAGGATCAATTATCATTAAAAGAAAGGAGACAAATTCTGACCCTATTGAATCAATTATCATCATGCATGTGGAGGATCACATGGGCATAATTGCCTTTCGAAAGAAGAGAGATGACAATTTAGAAAAAGGGACAAGCGCACAGCTCAACAACAGATATATTTTCAGACCAGTACTAATGGGGAGTGCAGAGGCCCACGCCCACGTGAAAATACACAGCACAGATAAAGCTGCAACCGAAACCAGACAGAGGAATTGGGCCATCGGCAAGGAGTCTTCAAATCACCAATAGAGATTGATAAAAATATTTAAGGCACTCATTCTTTTTCAAGTGCCTGTTCTATTTCCTTTTATTAATGGTTTACTTTTAAAAGTTTATTCTGAAGTTCCAAAATGCGAAAATGATGAGCAAAGTAAGGTTGTAGACCATGAGGTCGGTAATGAGGAAAATAAGAAAGTCAAGCTTTGTGACATTCCTTAAGTTTTAGAAGAAAAAGCCAATCCAACTGCTCGTGTTGAAGAATTTGGATTTGGATTTGATTCAAGACTGTTGGTCACATCATAATCTTAAATGGCTTAAAAAAATGAGAGCAATGTTAAAGAATATAAATCATTTGTGATAATTATTTAATTGTATCCATAAATCAAGAGATTTTGATGATTTAATTATCGTAGATTAAGAGATTTACTAACTCTAATTCAAGAGATATCTTTGTATTTGAAATTATTCAAATTACATGTAAAACTCTATAAATAGAGTCTTGTACTCAAATTAAATATCAATGAAAGATGTAACCAATAAGGCTTTAATGCGTGAATGTAGGTTATAGGCCAAACTACTTTAATCTCTGTATTTTCCCTCTTTCCTTCACCTCTTTATTAATTATATTATCAGTTTCTATAAGCAAAGACCAAATCCATCCTTCCGCTACAACATCTCGCACCATGAGAAAGCCATAAAATGAAAGAAAAATAGAGAGAAAGAGAATTGCAAAGAGAGAATGTAACACCTTAGTCCCATATTAAGAAGAGATAAATAGTTTACATAAAGTGAGTGGTTTATAAAAATACTCATGGGTGCTAAGTCTTACATTGCCTAGTTACTACGTGAAACTGAGCTTTATAATGGATTTTAGAAAAATTTCAAATTGACTAGTCATTTTTTGGTAATAGCACAAATGTTTTGTAACGACCCAAAGAAAAGCACTAGCCACATCTATATTATGATTCAAACCCAAGCTAGATTCAAACACAAATTGCTATCCCTACTATCAATGTTCCAAGGAGTATCTCCACTAGCAACTTCCAAAAATATGATTGAGAAGCATATTCGTTTAGATATAAATTTTTTACAAACTAAGTAGTATGAATTCCTCCAATACGCTCTTTAAATGTGTCATGTGTCTATTGAGTATGTGTGAAGCACACATTTCTTAAAGTAATAATATATATATATATATATATATATATATATATATATATATATATATATATACTTCACGCATGCTAAATGATACATGATACTTTTAGAAATTGAATTAATATATTTTTTCTATGAGTAATGCTACACACACTTCCACTTTTCCATACTAATTTTTCCTGTTGTATTTGACTTGAATTTATAAGTCCATTTTGATAGTGAATTTCCTCTGAGTCGTCTTTGTTAGTGGGTGTTGGCTTGTTAAGCCAAACCACTTAAATCTTGATGTCTTGTGTGATTGATTTATTTTCTATTATGTTATTTTTTGCGCATTGGGATCTCTAAAATTATTATTGTCACAACATTTACACTCCCAAATTTAATAGTAATTTTAGAAATCACCTAAAAAAAATATGAAAATAAATGAAAAAGTAAAAGTGTGTATAACATTACTCTTTTCCTTGCAACCTAATTTATAAGAAATTTTTGTACCTGACACCTATATATAATATATAATTAGACATCTATAATCACTACTTTCATTAAACATCCATTTAGAGCATGCTAGACGCCCGACTATAAATTGTTTCCACCACAAAAAGGAAAGGACAATCAATATCTAATTATCAATAATGTTTCATGCATAACATTTGTACATATTTTGTACAACAATGCTGATGTAAAAATGAAATAGCAATTAACAAACAATTAAAAAAAAATGAAAATCATTTCTACATTAACATTGTTATACAAAGTGTATATAAATGGTGTACATGAAACATGACTCTCTATTTTTTTTTTTTTTTTTATATATATATATATAGCAAATATATCCTCATATAATAATAGTGGAGACACTGGAGAGCATCGTATTCCTCTTTATATTTAGGGTTAAATATTTTATTGGTACTTGATTTTTGAAAACTTTATTTTTTGGTACATGAGTTTTAATTTGCGTCACAGATTGTACCTCAATTTTGGGAAAAGACCGAATTAGTACCTCGGTCAAGTTTTTCGTCCAATATTTAATGATCTGCCACGTGTCAACCTTCAAGAGTTGACACGCGGCACAATATAAAAATAAAAAAAAATTAAAATCTTTAAAAATTAAAAAAAAATTGAAAAATTGGAAAAAGAAACAAAGAAGGGGTGGCCGGCCACCCCATTTTGGCCAAGAAGCCACCTGCTTGGCCGGTCTGGGGTGGCCGAACCCCAAAGCAGGAAAAAAAAAAATTGAGAGCCACCCCCTTATTTGTTTCTTTTTTTCAATTTTTTTTTATTAATTTTAAAGATTTTTATTTTATATGTTTTTATTTTTTTATATTGTGCCACATATCAAGCCCGATGGTTGACACGTGACAGACCGTTAAATATGGGACATTAAACTTGACTAAGGTATCAATTCGGTCTTTTTTCAAAACTGATATACCATCTGTGATGCAAATTAAAATTCAAGTACTAAAAAATAAAGTTGATTGATTTAGCGAGTGAAAAGTACTGTTCACTATTAATATTAGTGAGTATTGTTTATTCACAAATTTTTTTTAATTATAGTAATAAGATTATTAGACTGTATTTTTGTATATTTTCATCAAATTATCTCATAAAAATAACTTTAAAATAACTAAAAAGCAATAAATACTATAAAGCAACTGAAAATCGGACAAAACAACCAAAGCGTCTTGACACTTACCTGATACATGTGGAATCTTTCGCAAATAATGGGCCTCATTAATTATTATTATCTTCTTAAACACAATTATTAGACGCGTCACTGTTGGGAAAAAAGAGAATAGCATCCTTTTTATGGATGATAATTTAAAATTGGTACATGTATGTATATGAAAGTAACATTAGCACATTTTTTTTAAAATAAAATAAAATAAAATAATATAAATATACAAATTTTAAATTCTAACTTTCATTGCCATCGATAATTAATTTTTGGACGGTTCACAACCCCTCAGGTTCGTGAAAGGTCCAAATAACATGTAATAAGAACTAAAAGAAAGAAACCAATGTAACTAGCAATGCTCACATGGCTCTCTGCTCTACTACTGGCGGGCAGGTGGTCACTAATTTGTGAGCTTTGGATTTTGTGTGCATGTGTGAACATATATAGATATTTGATTGGATCAAATCATCGATTTATGTGTATATTGTCTTTCTGTGGCAGGTTTACCATTACTTTTATATGATCCATTAAAGAAATGAGAAACAGAAGTTCCACCCCTGATGCAACCTAACCCAGGTTTACCGCTATTACTTTTATAAGTTGTTGCTGTAAGCTTGCAGGAATATATTCGCGCCTCTTCCTTAAATATATTCTGTTAAATATTGCTCCTATTTCTATGTCACTTGATACGAAACTTCCCTGTCCAGCCTATTGTTCCCTGGTGACCCTCTGATGCAGGGCGGATCAAGAACAAGAAAGATTAATGATTGGTGTATGTCTCACCAAACAGAAGAATTGGTGTCACTCTGTATAGCATTATAAATGAAAATAAACACTCTGCTTTGGAATCAAGTTTTCCATTTATGGTGTTCACTCTGTATAGAATTATTTCTTTTCCAGCCTTATTTAATCGTTTTACCGTTTGACATTAATACATATTTTCATGAGTTTTATGAAAAAAAAAAAAAAAAAAACAGTTTTAACAAGTTCTACGTTTATGACAGTTTTAGTCATAGACTCGTTAACATAGTTAACTATGTTGGTGAAGTTATTAGGAATGTTCTAACCATTTGGCCATAAAATTATTTCTCTTCTTTTGGATATTATTAGATCCTATTAAAAGAAAAACGTTAGTCTTTTTTTTTTTTTTCCTGCTAATTAAGCTAAACTTTCACTTCTATAAAAAGGCATCAAAAAGAGCACCTGACAGAAATAATTTTTATGTACACTACTTTTATTTCTTCTATTGCTTTAAAAAAATCTGAAATTATCATTCTACAAGAAATGAAACGGGTTGTTCTATTAGTCTTCGTGTAATTTTATAGTCTAATTCTAAAAATGCATCATTAACGAAGGTATAAATGCTATAGTCTAATTTTGAAATATTGCGTGTCAATAAATCTGATCGCACTGAGTTATAAACTCCGAGAGACACGAATCAACATTTAAGAACAATGCTCTTACGTAATTCTATAGCATTGTGGGATATTTCATTACTTTAATTTTAATTTCTTATATTCAATTTATTTAATTGTTAATTTTTCAATTAATATTATTTTGTATCAACGATAACTTTTGCACCATGAAAATAAAATTCCAACAATTTTAAAGGTTGAATACAATGGATGCACAAATTCTTGATGTTGCTAAGGTTCTTCTGCAAAAATTAAACCTTTTGATGGATATATATATATATATGGAAAATGTTAGATTTACAACACCAATACAACAACTGCACAACAACCATTACATGAGGGTAGGTCCCACACACTGAGGCCCATCCTCATGTGAGGAGTTGTTGTGCAGTTGTTGTATTAGTGTTGTACAAGAATCAAATCTTATATATATATATATATAATGCTTCAAATATCGTTGCATGTTTTAATTTTTGAGAAATGCTAGAAATATCAATTTTTTTATTAAGAAATGTATACTAAAATAATGTGAAGTTTATTACCTGTAATATTTTTTTATTAATTATTTTAAATATTTTTAATAAATAAACTTTACATTATTTTAATATATTTATTTCTAGATAAAATATTTGATACCCAACATTTTTCTTAATTTTTACCTTTATTCATCACGTTAATAGTCATCAATTATCTCTACTCCATTTTCAATGCCTCGGAGGCTGAGGCTAGAGGCTAGAGGCTGAGACATGCGCATGAGATTCTGCCCTTGAAATGAGTTTTGGAAAAGCTAATTAATAACTATTTTCCCATAAAAGTAGGCAAGAATTAAAAGAAAGAAGACAAATACCTCCGACCATCCCGACAAGAAAAATGCTACAATTACATTTAAGGGAAAGGGAAATGCTACCTTGTACACCGAAATCTCACCCCCATCCCACTCCTCCTACGTGGCCAGCTTTTTTAATCTTATTTAATTGCTTTAATAACTTTTTTGGTTTTTACAACTTTTTTGGTTTTTTTTTTTCAAGCAATAAAATAAGATTAAAAAAGTTGGCCACTTAGGAGGAGTGGGATGGGGTGAGATTTCGGTGTACAAGGTAGCATTTCCCTTAGGGAAATGCTACCTTGTACACCGAAATCTCACCCCCATCCCACTCCTCCTAAATCCTCACACTTTGACGTGAAAATTTCACATCATATTTCTTTCTTTTTTTTTAAATGGAAACTCTCTCTCTCTCTCTCTCTCTCTCTCTCTCTCTCTCTTCCGGTTGGCAAATGAAAACGGAGACGGAGATGGAGAGCGTGCCGGAGACGAAGAATGCCGGCCTGCTCAATGGGATTCGGCCCTTTCCCAGCCAGAACGGCTGGATCCTGGCCGGCTGGTTGGGATCTGGCCCTTTCTCGGCCGGATCCCGGCCAGGATCCAGCCCTTTCCCCGCCAGAACGGCTGGGGATCTTGGCCGACTGGCCTGGATCCGGCCCTTCCCAGACTAGAATGGCTGGATTCCGGCCGTTCTGACCGGGGAAGGGCCAGAATCCGGCCGTTCTGGCTGGGAAAGGGCTAGAATGGGTGGTCGACCGGAGGTGGGAGGGAGAGGGAAGATGGAGGGAGGAGGCGGAGAAAGGAGATAAGGTGGAAAAAAAAAAAAAAATTTGATGTGGAGACAAGGAAGGGAAAAACAAAACGAAAAAAAAAAAACTTGATGTGAAATGTCACGTCAGGGTGTAGGGATTTGGGTGTAAAAGGTTGGATGTAAGTGTAACAACTCCCTCTCGACAACGGTCACATGGCTATCTATTCAACTAGTAGATTTGAATTTTGTGTCCAAGTATGATTCCTATAAACAAATGACTTTACATTTTTTATTTTTAAATAAAACAAAAGAACCAAAAGTGAAGGATTCCGGGTGGTGATGTTTGTGAAAATGAGATGGTCAAACCACCGGCCCTCGTAATTGGTGCAGTCAATCTAATAACGCTAGCCCAAGGAAAGGGCTCCACCATGAGGTCTCTTCAGTCTAGAAGCTTTGAACCATCCACGTGTAAGGCAAAGAGGCAATCATGCACTGAAAATAACTTTCAAGTTCAAAAGAACTTTTTGGATGATGCTTCCATGGAGCGGAGAAATAGTGAGGGTCCTGTTCCGAAAAGAAGTGATAATTTATCAAGATACCATTCAATAAATGTTTAAATTAAAATACTCATTTCTTTACAGAAATTGAATCATTTCTGGTAAAGGTGCACATGCATAAAGATATTAATTGTCTACATATGCAAATATGACTAGCAAAATTTATTATCTATATATGCATATGCAAATAATAATTTTAAAGTATATAAATACATATACGTTTATCGTCAATAAGTTAATTTATGCCCAAAGGAAGAGCCAAATGTGAATGGATGAAAGAAAGAAATTTAATAAAAATTACATATGAAAAAAGAGAGATGGCAATATTCTAGAAAAAGAAGTGCATGCACTACTTAAAGTTGGACCCGGAAGTTCATTCATAATGTAATTGCTAGTAAATTAGGGATGATGTGTGACTCATTATATAATGGTTTTATCACCTTGTATAACTTTTGTGTAGTAATATTTAGGAATCTATGTGTGAGAGCATTTAATGAATAAATTAGAATAAATAAAGTTATGGTTATTATTGAAGTCTTAATACCATAAAGAAATTTATGTGTAATAAAGTTCAAGTGAAAGAATGTTAGAAAGGAGGAGAAATTTCATGAACATTGCCTTTGAAAAAAGAGAGATGACAATCTAGAAACTTCGAGTACGAGAGAGAGTCTCAATAGTATCAAGTATTAAATGAGAAAACAATTGGCAATAGTTAGTCAATGTCCTGAGAACTATTTCCGTCTCTAACAGCTTCCAAAAATAGCATTTAAATTGAAAGCCAGTCAAGCTGTAGTTGAGAACCAAATTCCTGTAGCCAATATCTAGAGAAGTCAATCTTGTGTACAGTGAAGATTGAAGAAATTAGGATCATTGTCAAAAGAAGATAACCATTCAAGTAAAAGCTCTTTATTCCAGGAAAATCATACGTAGCCAGAAGTTGCACTATCCCACTTGCCAGCTCTAAGTACCTAAACGAGGCATCATTTTGGTTGGCTAAGTTTTATTTGTAGCATTCTGTCTGTAATAGTCTGAGTCAGTTGTTGGCTCAATTTAGGTATACACCTTTATGGTGGTTGAATTTGTACCCTTCACTCTTGATTAATGAAAGTTGATCTTTTCTTCAAAAAAAGTACCTAAACGAGGCAGAAACAAAAGAAAACAACTGGGACTTATGACCTTGAGTTCTGCAACCTAAAGTAAGTTTATGTAATATAAAGAATTGTACCTGGATTGAAGAACACTACTTAAATCACCATTGAATTATCTTCAGTTTCACTTCTTCGCTGAATTTGCATGTGAACCTTCCGGTCTTCTGATGTCTGATTGAAAACTCTTGTGATGATAGTTTGTTGGTGGGCTGGGGCAAAGTAAGTACATACAGGAACAACATTAGCATAAAACAACAAAGTGAATAATAATTGTAACACATAGGGTGAAAACCAATTAGTGCAGAAGCCAAATTTTTAATATATGATAGCTCTGCATTTTTCAGTTCAAGAGAAATTAGTTGTTTGGCATAAAGGGTATCACAACAGGTGAAATGGTAACAGGAGGAGCAGAGAATTTTGGCTAGAAGATAAAGACGGGAAAACAGGTCATATTATATCTAACACAAAATAAACATGTTGTAGAATGAATTTTAAAGGTTCAAAATCATAAGAAAATGAAAACAGGTCATATTATATCTAACACAAAATAAACATGTTATAGAATAAATTTTAAAGGTTCAAAATCATAATGGAATAAATATCAAATGGGGGGGAAATTCTGCATGAAAATTGTTTTCATCCGCATTTAATGAAAATCTCAACAAATTTAGAAAAGAAAAAAGCCTTGTATTGGTGTATGATACTCACGGTACGAAAAAGAGAGAGTATCTTTCCAGAATTTCAAGGTCCTAGCATTTGCAATGCTCAAGATCATTTTTCACCACCGCAGAAACAACTTGAAAGTGATAATAACCCATATGCATGAATCATGATGAGAAAGTCCTGTATTTTGATAACAATTAATTCACAAGATAGAATAACATCTTTTTCTCTGATTTCTTCACACAGATTCAAATGTTCATTAGAGTAAAATCTGAATATGTGAACTACCTTTAGGTGAGATGAAGGCTCATCCTAAATTATTGGTCCAATATGTTCTTCCATAAGGATGCACCTCCAACGTGAGCAGTAACTAAAGCATCAACCCCATTTTATTTGCAGATATGCACTATGCAACAGCCCCATTGTATCATCCATTTTTCCCAATTGACTGACCAAATCGTCTTCAATAAATAAGTTGTGCACATAAACCTGGATACAGAGGGCAAAATGATCGCACAATTTGATCATAAGAGCACAAAGAGACGCTGATCAATGAATATTCCTTTGAACCACCAACTGAAACACTTGCAGCAGAGGAGCTTGCCATCAAAGCAAAAAGACACCAAGCATGAGATTGCACCATTTTGTAGCTCTCAATGGAGCTGCACAGGCGAGATGGTTATAAAAAGAGCTATTAAAATACTGAATTTCACAGGAAATAGAATTGACAACAAAAAAATTATAGGAGTGGCCTTGGTGGAGGCGGCTTTCTAGACCATAAATGTGAGACTAGTTTTTTTTATTCTTTATGAAGCGAGAATCTGAATGAAAAATAAACGCCACATAATGGAAAACTACTTCTGGACCAAATAATCAAAGGCCAAAGAACAAACTTTCTAGACCATTCAATAACAGGAAATAAGTTGCATGCAATAAAAGCAAGCACCGTAAAATAAAGAAAAAGAAAGAAGGAATTAATGGTAGAACAATAAGCACGAAATGGCAGAATCAAGATTGAGATTGTAGAATGCTAATCGAATTGGGCATTGTGTCAAAAAGCATCAGTTACCCTTTTAACCCCATCCGACAAAGATGAAGAAGGAGCACCCGTTGAGAAGAAGTGAGTAGAAGCCCTTGACCATCTGCAACTGAATCCATGAGCACACAAGTGGAGTTTGTATTTCATTCTAGACGACCTGCTCCAAAGGCAAGCATCACTTAGAATCCAACCGATTTGGAACCTTCTGGGCTTTTAATTCATTTTTGGTTTTTGAAGGATTAAATTAGACAAATTACTTCAAATTAAAACAAAATTATTAAACGAAAAGAATGAAAGAATAAACAATTGAGCAAAGCATTCTATTCCATCGTGAAATTAGCTAGTTGAAGAGAGAAAGTACCATTAACCCATTTATGTCGGACGTGAGCAATCTTGCGCCATTCTTCTGTTTTCCTATCCCACTCTTTCTCCAACAAAGGACAAGAGGAGATATTTAGAGTAGTAAGGGAGGGAGGTAGCCCGTCTTCTGGCATGCATTGGAGCTTAGGGCAATTCCAGATCTTCAATTCTTCAAGAGCAGTAAGGTGTTGAAGCCCCTTCTTATCCAAAGACTTCAAATTTGGAAAGCCTTCGATGTGAAGATAGGAAAGAGTCGCAGGCAACAACCCCTCATCTGGAAATGACTCCACGTCTTCAGATTGGCCAACGACTTGGAATCTTCTAACGGACGGGAGGTTTTGCAAATCCCATCTCAATCGCCTTGCAAAGAGTTTATCACAATTGGATATGGAAATTGTATTCACATTGGAAGGCAAGCCCCCTTCAGGAAACGACTCAACTTCTGGACAATCTTCCATATGCAATTCCTCAAGAGAGGGAAGAAGTATGTGCATCTTGTCAGGTAGTGACTGAAGACTCCTACATTTCGTGATCTGGAACTCTTCAAGGTTGGGGGCAAACAATCCTTCTTTCAGAAAACTTCCAAAATTAGGGCAGTCATGAATTATAAGATTTCTAAGACTAGGAAAAGCTTCACATTCGTTTCCGGGGTCGAAAGAAACCCATTCCTCCCAGTTCAACATATTCTTGAAGCTTATAACTTTCAAGGCTCCAAATGGCTGCATTGAAGAAGATCCAATGCCATAAAACTCATGACCTACTGTAACAACTCCATTCAACCCAACAATAGATAGGTCTTGCAGAGAGGGTAGTTGCCCAAGTGGTGGCAAGCTACAACAAAATTTACAGTTGTTTAGATGAAGAGATGTTATATTAGAGAATGAATGATGCCCTACCCAGTCTGGAAAACTTTTACCACCATAACCATTGATAAAGAGGCTTCTCAAGTTTGAATGGGGTTGAAGACTTTCAAGTACAATCAAATGACTTTCTAAAGCATGAGTATCATCAACTTTCCACTCCAACACCAACTCCTTAAGGTACTTCCTATCCCTCAAGTACTTTGCATCCTTAGCATCCATAGGAGATCCAACATTTTGCAGGTTCAAAATAGAAAGTGTTCCGTCCCGAAGATTTGTAAGCTTCCCCAGCTCTTCAATGCCAAATCCGCTATGTTTGCCGACGATAAATTTAGTTAATGTCTGAAGACATTTTAGTCTACCCAGATATCTTGGCATCTCCTTCATGTTGTTAGTTCCACTAATATCAAGATGACGTAAATTAATGAGTTTATGCATATCTTTTGGCAAGGCAACAAGATTCCAACAAGAGGATAAATTCAATATCTGCAAATTGCACAGCTTACATATGGAATCAGGTAACCTTTCAATCCAAGTGCAAGAAATGTTCAAATAACGCAGATGTCTAAGTTTACCGATTGAATATGGCAACTTAGTTATGTTTGCATGGTGAGATATAATGAGCACTCGTAGGGTTTTTATCATTGGTAATAAAAATTGTTTTTCGGACAGGATCAAAATACGGTCCGGATTTAATTCTAGGACAGTGTGCAACCTCTTATCCTCGTGAAAGGCCGCAAACTTCTTAATATCAATATTTTTGCAAGAATATGAGAAATGGCGAGTACTCTTGCTTGGAATTTCATGAGAACAGACATCTTCAGGGCTAAAGATGAATTTTTTAGATATAAACTTTGCCAAATCGCTGACAATATCATGCATTACATATTTCTCATGCATTGTATATTTCTCGTCATTGGATCGTTGGAATAATGATCTTGATACAAGAGCAAAGAAATAATCATCACCAACTTCTTCCATTGTTTTGTTTTTGGGTTGCGGCAAAAAACCTTCTGCCATCCATAATAAGACTAATGCATCTTTTTCGAATTTATAGTCCTTTGGAAATATGGAGCAATATGCAAAGCATCGCTTTAGATGTGGTGAAAGATATTTATAACTTAATCTTAGAGCAGGAAGAATGTCAGTCTCCTCAATTGGCAAATCCCATAATTCACTTCTCAATACCTTATCCCATTCATCAACACCTAATTTAGACCATAAGAGAGCCCCAATGGCCTTGATTGCTAAAGGTAAGCCTTTGCACTTTTCTACAATTTGTCTTCCTATTGCTTCTAGTTCTGGATATGCATCAGAGTTGCCATCATGGAATGCATATTTTAAAAATAGAGACCAACAATCTTCTTTGGATAACTTATTTATACGATGAGTTTCACTAGCGAACATGACTAATGCAACCTCCTCATCACGTGTTGTTACGATGATCCTACTTCTTTGTGCCCCAGAGTTAAAGGGTTTGCTTAGGAGTTCCCAATCAGCCCGCTTTCTATTCCAAACATCATCTAAAACAAGTAAAAATTTCTTCTTCATTAACTCGTCTTTGAGTAGACTTTGAAGTTGATCTAGATCCTTATCTTTGGTTTTTTTGATTCCTAATTTCTCAACAATTGTTTTCGTTACCTGAAACACGTCAAATGGGTCCGAAACACAAACCCATGCCTTATGGTCGAAATGCCCCTTCAGCCTGTCATCATTGAAAACAAGCTGAGCAAGGGTGGTTTTGCCAATTCCGCCCATGCCAATGATGGCAATCACTTCCATCTCGTTGCCACTTCCATTATCTGAAAGCAGCGATTTAATTATTGCATTCTTATCGTCATGCCTACCAAAAATACGAGATTCATCAATCAAAGAAGTCGTGGGCGGTCTTTCTGATGGATTCCTTCCAACAGTACCTGGTTTCAGACCTAAGGCCCCTTTTTGGTTTGCTAGGTCTTCTAATTTGTCAACTGCATCTTTTATCTCTCCTTCTATCTTATTGACAAAAAGAGAAGCAGTGATGGAGTGTCGTACCTTACTTGCAATGGTTCCAAATTCAGAATCCAGCTTGAGTTGCAGGTCTTTTGTATCAATCTCGTCCAAGATGTCCTCTGCATAATAGATAACATCTTTCATCTCATCGAGCCACTTTTTCACACTAGTATCTGTAAATTGCTTGTCCTCTGCGTCTTCCACCACTGCATCCACGGACGACAATGCTATCTTCAACTTGTTTAGGAGTCTGTCATTGAGCTTTCGTCCCCGAAACAAGCCATCAAACTCGCGAGATGCCATTCTTTCAAAAAACACTTGGAGGAAGGGAGACAGAAACATGCCTACAACCTCAGCCATGTTATCTTGTTTGTAAATCCAAGGAAACGAAGGAAGCCGATTTCAAAGAGCAGAGCAAAATGAGAAGTCTTTTTTACGTAAGTACACCAAAGAATTGAAGTAGCTAATATATAGGAAACGGCCTTGTGGAGTACGTCACATAATTAATAAGAAATCTTTTTGATTTTGTAACTATGAGAGACAATATTAATTGTGTCGGCAGACCACCTAATAAGCATCTTCGATCTTGCTTTTGAATATGATACGCCGAAATCTCTTTCTTTCTATTTAGATAGTGAAAGTGATCGATCATAGCTTTGAATTCCGTCCGTGGATTGATTAATGTGGCCAATTGTGGTGACCATCACATGCATGCACCATGTGATTGAATCAATGTACGTGTACTTTTCTAAAAACAAAAGAAAATATGATGCCTTTTATTCCAAGCATTAGATACCAGAAGGAATCTGCCCCTTCTTTACTTCTCCGCTGAATTTGCACGCACGTTTCTGATGTCTCATTGAGAACTCTTGTGATGATAGGCTGTTGGTGGCCTAGGGGCTAGGGCAAAGTAAAGCACAAACAGGAACAACTTCAGCATATATGATGGGCTCTACATTTTTCAGTGCAAGAGAAATTGGAATAAAGGGCAAGTTTGCAACAGGTTAAGTAATAACAGGAGTGGGAAATTTTGGCTAGAAGAGAAAGAGGAAAAAAAAAGGTCATAAAAACTCATCTCTCTTAGATAATAGGGTTTTCCCCATAAAAATTGCTGAAATAACTAGAAAAGTCATCCATCTTAGAAAGATTTGATGGAAATTGAATTTCTCTACTTATCAAGTTTATTAAATTATCCAGTATAATAAATAAACAAAATCCAGATCTCTTAGATGATGTTTGTTGACCTCATTTCAATATCCATACAATGAGATTTCACTGATTCCTAGATATGATTATACATGCCTAATTGTAGACAGCAATAGAAAATACAAGCCCCAAAAGACATAAAACACTTTTCTATGAGCAGAGTCTCCAGAGACCATATCCCCTGCAATTGTACTTGTTGGTAAAAATTATTCTGCGCAGAAATTAGGCATCTGCCACTTTCTTTGCAGATATTCCATGTGTAACTGTCCCTTTGTAATCTCCAACAATTAAAGTACATTGGAATTTGGACATGATCAAATGCTGTGTCAACACATTCCTCAAACCCATCTGGTTCTTGTTGCAATTGTTCTGAACAATCAGCAGTATCCACAATAGCAAAGTTAACTCTAGAGATTGACAAACTTGTATAAGTTGTGCGTATAAACCTGGACAAAGAGGTAAAAATGATCAAACAAATTGATCACTAGAGCACAAAGAGACACAAACCAATAAAATGTATTAGTTATGCCTCCATTCACTGAAAATCTTAAGTCTGGAAAGTCATGTAAGATACCATAAAAAAACTCATATCTACATAATAAAATGAAATATTATGAGCTATACAAATGAATGAATACTAGTGTATATCCGTATAAGAGAAATCATGAATAGCAGCATATGGATCTTTGATGCACAGATGTCTAGAAGTAAATAATCTACAAATTTTAAGAATAAGCAATCTTGATTCAAGGGAAGACCACAAAAGAAGAATACTTTTTGGCTGTCGCATTTAGTTGTCTTGTAATTTGTCTTACAAAAAAAGTAATACAACTAAGTACCTACTTGAAGGGAGCAATTCTTCGATTTTCAGCTGGGCTAATGCCATTGAGCAGTGCCTTCCTCGAGTGTATTATGAAATACCTAGTTGGTGAAAGAGAAGAAACCTTGTAAATAAAATCACTTGAAAAGGGGAAAAGATCACAACAACCACCGGAATATGGGGATGCAACCCCAGCAACCTTAATTGGCACATAAGAAACGGAGAAAAAAGCAGAGCACATAAGCCAATCATAGGTACAATATCACATTAGCAGCGATGATGCAACTTAGCTAGATTAATTGAGGCTTGTCTTAATAGCAAAGAACGTAGCCGGCTGGTTGAGAGGAAAGACAGTGGTATTTTGAAAATTTTTACAGGAGATTTAACGAAAAATCCTAACACATGAATGGAATTAAAAAAATTGAAAAATGGATACACTAAATTGACAATTTTTAAAATTTAAGAGTATGATTGCAAAAAGTGATGAAAGATGATGGATGGTAAGTGAAGTTTTCCCTTTATTTATATATAAAAGTAATTGGACTCAAAGTGTTGAGAAAGGGAAGATTCCAACTAATTATTTTCACTTTATTAGATATGGTCTTTAGCTAATTGAACTACCCCTTAAAGTTTTTTATTGCACACACTCTCCTTCAAGAAACAATGCATTTTTTGAACAATCCTTTTTTTATGCAAATGCTAAAGATTTGGATAGAAATGGGAGGAAAGTTTTCTAATTCTGTTTATCAAATGTCATCCAACTTAATTTGAAAGAAATTTAACATGACCTTAAACTCCCACAATCACTGAACTCAAGTCAAAACCATAGGTTGAGGGCACATTTTTAGGAAAAGTCACAACCACAATTGGAAAAAAGTCCGTGGTTATTCCGACTTTCTGACGTTGGTGGTGACAAAGGATGAAAATTCCCATTTATGCCACTGCATTAGATGATACTTGGCCCTAATTAAACTTATATCTGTTTTTAAAGAAGCACGTATATCAGTTTAATATTCTTCCGACTCAATTTAAAGAAAAACTTATTTTTATCGTAATAAACATGGATTCCAATGATGCTCCTAGGCGTCATATCATATCTAATGGCCCCATGCCTTTTCAAGAAACCTTTGCTTTCGTATTAAGTCTATTAACCATAAAATCACAAAGGGCGGCATAATTCAATGGCCCCCCAAAAATGATACTAGATGATGACAATGGAAAACAGCTTGAAGCACCTCATTAATACAATTTCAACCGTCAAAATTGAAACCATCTAGGAATTGTTTAATTTAAGAAAAAGGAAACTACTTGTTAATACTACTAGTACAGTAGTACTCAATGAAAAACAATCAGCGATAATCCCTTAATGTCCTGAGAAATATCTCCACCACAACTTCCAAAAATAGCATTCTAGTGAAAGCCAGTCAAGCTATTATGAAGTGTTCGGAAATTTATTATATTTCTCAACACATGTGAGAAGTGAAAAATAAGAAAGTAAAAAAATAAATAATCACAAAAGATACCAAGATTTAAGTGGTTTTCTCAATGTGAGGCACGTCCACTGGATGAGGTAATCTTGAAAAAAATTCACTATGAAGAAGTAGTACAAAAATATTTGAGAGGAAATTTACTCAAAACCCAAATCTCCAATACACCCAAATCTCAATATCACACGATAGAGATTATTACAAATAACAAGAATACAAATTTTTCTTTTGCTAGGACAAGATGGCGGTTGGCCTGTCCTATGGTCCGAAACCTGCGTTCCATCCTGAACAGAGACTGTCTTTCTATTTTTCTCTCTTCCACTATAGTACCCGTGCTCTCTTGTTCTTGCAGCAACAATCTCTTGAGAAGAATGCCTTTGCACATCAAAGAAAGGATCATCGCTCCAAGAAGATATCCACTCATGTAAAAAAGTTGTCAATCCAGAACTCGGATACTATATATAAGGAATATGTGCCGTCTTTAATTCAATCTCACATTGAGCATTGTCTTCATCATTCGCTTTACTGACCAGACAGAAACAAGTAAAAACAACTAGAACATATTATCTGAGTTTTGCCTCCGACTGCTTGTTAATATTGAAGCAGCTACTCATTTGTTGTCCATGTTACCAGGGAGACATTATGGAGATTTCCGAGCAACTCTGAGCCTGTTTGGTTGCTTGTTTTGGAAATAGGTTTCTGTTTCCAAAACAAGCAAAACCGGTTTTGTCACTATAGCAGTGCGTTTGGCTAGCTGTTTTCAAACACGAAATGGATGAAAACGAAAACAGCTAAAACACGAAATCAAAGAACAACTTGAACCTGTTTTCGAAAACAGATTTCATGTTTTTATCTACGGTCATCAAAACACACGGAGAAAACAAGTGAAATCGGTTTCTTTTTAAGTGCACAGTATTCCTATAATGCATCAGGTTGGACGTTCGATTCCTGGTGCCTTTTTTTTTTTTTTTTTCCTTTCGCTTCTTCCTCAAAATTCATGATTCATTTTCCAAAATAGATACCAGATGAGAGCATCGAAACACGTTCTGTTGGAAAAAAGAAAGGAAAAATTGGTAAGGTTGAAGGAAAAAAGAAGAAGTAAGTACTCAGCTCATCAGAATTCAAAATATTGATTTTTAAGCCCATTGGGGAAGAATCATAAACAAATTTTTGCTTTTAAAGCGGCCCAAAAAAAATTGTACTCAGCTGTCTTTCTAGTGAAGAGAAAAGAGCTTGGCTAAGGTTTCTGATGCAGAACTCACTTTTTGTAAATCCAATGTCATAGAAGAGCGACATTTTTAAAAAGAGTTTTCATATACAATTGTCATTCTTTAGAAAAATACTTTCACAGAGGGTGAATTGGTGAAAGATTTCACACCTCAACTCTTCAAGAGACTCAATAGTGAGTATGAAGCCGACATTCTTTCCTCGAGATCTTTATTGTAATCCATGAACTACAAATTTTCATCTCCAACCAAATGGAGAAAGCTGGCCATCCAAGTAACGGCAATGATTTGAAGAGCATTCTGAAATGCCATTGTCCAAAGCCTAGTAAAGCCGCAAATCTTATGAGCAAAAATAGCACACTGAATAATAATAGCACAAACAAGCACAATGTTACCATAAAACAGTCTTGTCAATATTATGGTGACAGGTTCTTAGTAAACTGTGGCATATTTAGCACAAACAAGAACATCATTTTCACAAAATAGAAAAGTAAAATAATGGGGTGAATCCCAATTAAATAAAAGCCACTTTAACAATATATGATAGCTTTTTATATTTCAGCGTAGGAGGGGTTCCGAGAATAAAGGGCCTTGCAATAGGTTTGAGTGGGAAATTTTGGATATAAGAGAAAGAGGGAAAAAAAGTCATCAAACTTATATCTAACAATATTATTTATAGTTAGTGACATGTAAAATCTTAAAAATAAGATCTGTGCAAAATTATGGTTAGAATTTGATAATCAAACAGCATTAACATGTTAAATGCTAGAAATTTATCAAATGACAAGCTAAAAAAAAGCTTTACAAATAATATGCAGATGCTAGGAAAATGAAGTTTGATTCAGAATATTTATAAGTGAACTACTTCTAGCTCTAAGGGTGTGAAGCTAATTGATTCATGTAACACTTGGGCAGTAGATAAATACGGTACAAAAATAAACATATTCTAGAGTTAATACGAAGCTCTATATACCAAACACCAAGTAAAAATTAAGAGTACTAGATGAATCCTATAACACAGTACCAAACACAAAGGCAAGAACAATAGTCTTTTCCATCAAATCCTAATCAAACTCCAAAAGTTTTGCCTTCTGGACCTGGTCAGAGAATATACATGTCTAAGATCTCTCTCTGATCACTTTGAAGAAGGACTCTCTCCTTGCTCCGCTGTACGCTTCCCGTAGCAATGGTAGGCGGCTGCGCCAGAGAGCACCACCAATGTCAAGGCTTGCGCGTGCATCCTAGCCACAAGAAGTATACGCATTTTAGTATCTCACACACAAACTCACTCTGTTTTTTTAGATGAATAGCTCAAGAAGTTCAGGCCTTTGAAGAGATGGAAGTTACCATGCATGAATAAGCCTAAGGCTTGGCTTCAGGGGAGATCTTGTACGTGAATAAGCGAGTGATGCCCCAATTCCTGATGCCCAAAGCGCCCCTATATTAGCTACTAGTAAAAAACAGGAACATATTAATTGAGAAAGAGGATTATTACTGGCCAATGCTGGTCAGCTTGTGCTCTGAGACCCAAGACTGAATTGCTTCCATCTTGTTTTTCTTCTTTAACCAAGTTCTGAGTATACCAGCGAGTAGAATGAGTGGGGTGGAAGTGGGTAAAAGTCTACATGATGAAGCAATTAAGTATGTCATAGAGCAAATTCCATTCCTCCCTCTATGCAAACTGTTCATTGATGGTGATTAAAAAGAAAAGGCATAATAGATTATAGTAAATGCGGTAACTTCATGATCAATACATGCATGAAACTTTTGTTATAACAACTACTATAGAGATAGAGATCATTGCAGAGTAAAGGAACAAACAGGTTTGATTTGGCTTGTCTGACTTTTCGGGCAACAGTACAAAGGCCAAGATCATGTCAAAAAGTCATAACCTCACAATATATTCAGAAACAAAAACTTAGTGTTTATATAGTTTCACAAGGCGTGTTGTTGGTTTCTTATAATAATATCAAAAGAATGTACAGATATTCTGGTCAAAATATGCTGTAAAAAGAAGCAATCTCTCCAGAAAATCTTGCAAGCAGATGCAAGGGAATGGACCCATGGAGGCTGGTCATGCATGGAGATCATAATAAAATAAGTATGAAATGGGGATAAAAATTCAGCAACAAAATTTATTTTTGTTTGGATCTAATAAAGAAAAACTTATTGAAATGTCACCTACTATAGATTCTAAATAAGGAAATGCAATATCAAAAAGAAAACGTTTTTTCATCAGCAATATAAACTTACACTAAGAGAGGAGCGAGATTTTCTTTTCAGTATTTCAAGGGGCAAGGTGTTTACAATGCTAAGAGATCATTGTTCATTATAGCAAAAACAACCTGAAAGTGAAAACGACCGATGTAATGAAAGAGCCCTTCAAAAATACATTGTGAACAATGAGTTCATAACAAAGACTAGCATCATCTATACCTAATCCTTTTACACAGATTCATACGTTTATGAAAGTAAAAGATGCAGTTCTTCAAGATGAATATTTTAACTACCTGTAGGTAAGGAGAGCGGCACATCTTAGACTATCAACACACGTGCTCTCCCACAAGATACACCATCAATATGAGTAATAACTAAAGCATCAGCCATCAATTAAAGCACATTGGACACAATCATCAAATCCTGGGTCAGCACACTGCTCAAATCCATCTGGTTCTTGTTGCAATTCTTCTGAACCATGGGCAGTAAAGTTATCACCAGAGCTTAAGAAAGGTGTATCAGTCAATTTTGCCAATTTTCTGACCAAGCGCATAAACATATTTCTTCTGACCAAGAGGGAAAAATGATCACACAAATTGATCATAAAAGTATGAAGAGACGCTGATCAATGAATATACCTCTGAACCACCAGCTGGAACACCTTCACTAGAGGAGTTTGCCACCAAAGCAAAAGGACGCCCCAACAAAACGTATATACAGCATTTCAGAGCTCTCAGTGGAGCTGCATAAAAGAGATGGTTATGGAAAGTGCTATTAGGATAATGGATTCACAATCAACAAGGCCTATTGGAAGAGAATGACAGCAGTTGAGAAGAAGATGCAAAAAAATGAGTAGTAGTTGACCATCTGCAACGAGTAGAGTTTGTATATCATTCCGGATGACCTGTCCAAAAGGCAAAACACCACTTGGAACCCAACTGATTTGAAATCTTTTGGGCTTTTAATTCTTCTTTTATCTTTTTGAATGACTTCAAATCAAAACAAAATTATTAAACGAAAACAAAGGAAGAATAAACCTGAGGGCAAAGCACTCTGTTTCATCAGAGATAGTGGCTAAGAAAAAATAAAATAGAAATGATAAATTATATTGATAAATATTAGCTGGCTAAAAAAGGAAAGTACCTGACTCTAAAATAAAGTGGTGACTCTTGCTGGACTCTTAGCTCATTCAATCCGTCTGTTGAAACCAATATATTTGTTGGGGACGTGAGCAATCTTGCCCCATTCTTCTCCTTTCCTTTCCCTATCTTTCTTCAACAAAGGACAACCGTCGATCCTTAGAGTAGAAAGGGAGGCAGGCAGCCCATCTTCTGACATGCACTCGAACTTAGGGCAGTTGTCGATCACCAAATCTTCAAGAGCAGTGAAGTGTTGAAGCCCTTTGTTCAAATATTTCAAATTTGGAAACTTCCTGATGAGAAGATAGGTAAGACTGGCCGGCAGCAACCCCTCATCTGGAAAGGACTCCACATCTTCAGATTTGCCACTGATTGAGAATCTTCTAACACACGGGAGAGTTTGCAAACCCCACCCCAACCGGCTCACAAAGAGTTTGTCACAATCGAAGATGGAAATTTCATTCAAATTGGAAGGCAAGCCCCCTTCAGGAAAAGACTCAACTTGTGGACAATCATTGATATACAATGTCTCAAGAGAGGGAAGAAGTATGTGCATCTTTTCAGGTAGTGACCGAAGACTCCTACATTCCTCGATCTGAAACTTTCTAAGGTTGGGGGCACGCAATCCTCATTTTGGAAAATATGCAAAATTAGGGCACTGACTGATGATAATTTCATTCAAATTGGAAGGCAAGCCCCCTTCAGGAAACGACTCAACTTGTGGACAATCTTCCATGTCCAATATCTCAAGAGAGGGAAGAAGTATTTGCATGTTGTCAGGTAGTGACCGAAGACTCCTACAATGTTTGATCGTAAAATGTTTAAGGTTAGGGGCCCGCAATCCTCCATGTGGAAAATATGCAAAATTAGGGCACCCATTGATTTCTATCCGCGAGAGGAGTAAATCTTGTTCATGTTGGTCTCCAACTGTAAGAGATTCTATATCCTTACAATCCAAGATTTCCAGATGACGAAGCTTTGGGAACAATGGAAAGGACTTGAGAAAACCACAATCGTCCAACGTCAATTTTTCAACGTCAATGTTTGGGAGCTCTAACTTCCAACAGCTGTTGATGCTAAGCTCCTGTATTCCAATCAAGGATTCGTTTAATAGAACCGTATTGCAATTTGTAAACGTCAGTTTACGTAGAGAAGAAGTCCTAGGGATTGAAGCCACCAGCTGGGGACAGTTATAAATGGACAGTTCAGCTAAAGAAGGAAAAGCTCGACCTTCGTTTTCAGCCTCAAAAGGAGACCATTCCTTCCACTCCAACATATCAGAAAACCATAGAGATTTCAAGGCTCCAAATGGCTTCATTGAAGGAGATACATTGCCAAAAAACTGACAATCTATTGTAACAACTCTAACCAACCTACCAATCCAAAGGTCCTGCAAAGAGGGTAGTTGCCCAATTGGTGGTAATCTACAACAAAAGTTACAGTTTTGTAGACGAAGAGATGTTATATTAGAGAATGAGGCATCCCCAACCCAGTCTGGAAAACTTATACCCCCATAGCCTTCGATAGTGAGGCTTTCCAAGTTTGTATACGGCTGGAGACTATCAAGTACGATTTTATGACTTTCCGTTTCCGAAGCATAAGTATCACCTTTCCACTCCAATACCAAATTCTTAAGGTACTTCAAATCCCTCAAGTTTCTGCCCTCAGCATCCGTTGGAGATTCAATATTTTGGAGATTCAAAACAGAAAGTGATCCCCGAAGATTTGTAAGTTTCCCTAGCTCTTCAATGCCACATCCACTATTGCTAACGATAAATGTAGATAATGTCTGGAGACATTTTAGTTTACCCAGATTTATCGGCATCTCCATTATCTCAGTTCCAACAATATCAAGATGACGCAAATTAATGAGTTTATGCATATCTCTTGGCAAGGCTGCAAGACGTTCACAATACGATAAATTCAATATTTGCAAATTGCACAATTTACATATGGAATGAGGCAACCTTTTAATCCAAGAGTTACGAAGGCTCAAATAACGTAAATGTTTAAATTTACCAATTGAGTCTGGCAACTCACTTATCGCCCCATAAGATAGAATAAGGACTCGTAAGCATCTTATCAGCGGTAATAAAAATTTGAGTCCAGATCCGATATCATCAATTGAGAATCTATTTAAACCTATGATAGTGCGCAACCTCATAGATTCGTGATAGGTCTTTAACTTCTTAATATCAAAATTTTTGGAAGGGAACGAGAAATGACAAGTCTTGCTTAGAATTTCACGAGAATAGTCATCTTTGTGGCATAAAGTGTACTCTTTAGAGATAAACTTTGTCAAATCGCTGACAAGATCATGCATTACATATTTATCATCATCATACTTATTGCTCTTGGATTGTTGGAACAATGATCTCGATACAAGAGCAAGGAAGTAATCATCACCTTCTTCTTCCATTATTTTGTTTTGAGGTTGCGGCAAAAAACCTTCTGCCATCCATAATAAGACTAATTCATCTTTTTGGAAAGCATAATCCTTTGGAAATATGGAGCAATATGCAAAGCATCGCCTTATAGGTGGCGAAAGATATTTATAACTTAAAATTAGAGCAGGAAGGATGTCTGTATGTGTAATTGGTGAATCCCATAATTCACTTCTCAATATCTTATCCCATTCATCAACACATAAATTAGACCGCAAAACACCCCCAATTGCCCTGATTGCTAAAGGTAAGCCTTTGCACTTTTCTATGATTTGGCTTCCCTTTTTTTTAAGTTGTGGATATGCATTAAAGTTACCATTCGGGATTAATGCATATTTTGCAAGTAGTGACAAACAATCATTTTTTGATAAATCCGTTATAGGATGATATCTACCGTGCATGATTCTTGCCACCTCATGATCGCGTGTCGTTACAATAACCTTACTTCCTTGTGCCCCAAATTTAAGAGCATTACGTAAGACCTCCCATTTGGCATCATTCTTCTCCCAAACATCGTCTAAAACAACTAGGAATTTCTTTCCTGTCAATCTATCCTTAAGATCATTTTGAAGCTGATCTAAATTATCCTTAATATCACAAGGTGATCCAGTTACTCCCTCTATAATTGTTCTCATGACCATGACCACATTAAATGGATCTGAAACACAAACCCATGCTTTATACTCAAAATGCTCCTTCAGCATGTCATCGTTGTAAACAAGCTGAGCAAGGGTGGTTTTACCAATTCCCCCCATGCCGACTATGGCAATCACACCCGGGCCCGTCTCATCGCCACTTGCACTATCTAAGAGCATCGAGTTAATTATTGCCTCTTTATCATCGTCTCTACCAAAAATACGAGATTCATCAACCAAAGAAGTGGTGGGTAGTCTTTCTGATGGATTCCCTCCAACAGTACCTTCTCTCAAACCTAAATTCTCCTTTTGATCTACTAGAAAATCTAGTGTGCCAAGTAGCTCTTCTATCTGTTTTTCTACCTTCTTGACAAAACGAGAAGTAGATCTAGAGATGGAGTTACGTACCTTACTTCCAAAGTTTTCAAATTCAGCATCCAACTTGCGTTGCTGGGCTTTGGTAGAAATCTCGTCCAAGACTTGCTCAGCATCATAGACAGCATTATAGACAGCATCAACCCACACTTTCACATCAGGCCTTGTAAATTGCTTGTCCTCCGCATCCTTAAGCACTGCATTCACGGACAGCAATTTTATTTTCAACCTCGTTAAGAGCCCGCCATCGAGTTTTTGTCCTCGAAATAAGTCAATGAAGTCGCCAGACGCCATTCTTTCAAAAAACACTTGGACAATGGGAGAGATAAACATGCCTGCAGCTGCAATTGCAATTTCAGCCATGTTGTTATCCTGTTTGGAAATGATCAAAGGAAACGAAGGAAGATGATTGCAAAGGGCAGAGCAAAATGAGACTGGAATGCAAGGTGTCTATAGCTTTTTACAAACACCGAAGAACATGTATATATATAGGAAACAGCTAACGGGCAATGACCTCACAGGCTGCATGGCGCATGCTAATGAAAAAGCAAAACAAGTAATGGACGCACATGGCCCTACCCACGTGTTTCTTCTTTGAATGTTGAAAGAAATTAAATCAAAGGAAATGAATGTGGGTGATTGATGTCAATTTAAAAATATCTCACGGTCCTATCTATTTTGTCTTCTTTGCAAATTGCAACGGAAGACACCAAAGGAAATGTTGCAAATTGCAATGGAAGACACCAAAGGAAATGAAGGTGGGGATCGAGTTAATTTAGTCCGCTACCTTTATTAGATAAGGAATTGAAAAGTCGTTATGAGGATGAATATTCATGTGCCATCGTATATATTTCGTGGAAGAAGAACCCAAAGTCTCTTTATTGTGCAATTGGGACGTCAAAGTGAATTAAAAATATTTTCTACACTTCTCTCATATATTGTATTCATTTTACGTGATAAAAAAAAAAATTATTTGTTTGAGATTAAATTTTACAGCAATTAATGTGTACGTTATGTCATATTATGAAAAAAAAAAAAAAAAAAATCTATTTTGTACGATTTTAGATGCAAACTTATTAGCTACTCCAATTTTATGATTTTTCGTTGAAGTGAATTTATATGTTGAATATGTTTTTCAAACTTATTCCTTATTGTGATGATGTTAATTTTGGTTTATTTAAATTGATTAAGATGATCAATTGAAGAAAGATTGAGGTTAGGATTGAGCCTAGTTGATGAATATTGCTTGCTATTATCAGTCGGGTTTTAATTAATCTTTGAAAGGCTACACTGCCTCTCTACACACATATATTCTGACTTTATTTCAAAAAATGAATTATTTGAGAAATTTGAGTTGATTTTTAATCATTTATAGGATAAATAATTAAGAAAAAGTTCTAAATGAGGATCCCTAACATGGGACCTGGGAAACACATGCCTAAGAAGAAGGACCACATCCCATAAGAGCATTCACAGCAGCTCCTTATTTATTTTTATTTTTATTTTTATTTTTTTTTAATTTATGGAACAAAACTACTTTTTGCTTTTATATCTAAATATACCCTACAATAGCTTCCCTTATCATTCTTTATATCAATTAAATATTCTTTCTTTACAAATATAAGCTTGTACATATCTTCACATTTTTCACAAAGTTTCACCACAATTCCCAATAAAATGCAAAAAGACGAGAGATGAGAGAGGAAAGAAAAATATTTTGTATTAAAATAATGGATAGGGAAGCTCATTTGGTTTTCTACACATTTGGTAGAACTATAACATTCTTAATGTTTAGGAAACTGATAAAATATTTACTGCAAGTAATTTTTTGTGTTTTTTGTACATTTTTTCTATAGGTGGGAAAAGAAATGAGTTACAGAGAAATTGTTTGTAATGCTCTGAAAAGCACTAGTCTTTTGTGGATATTAATTAGTGAGTTTTGGATTCCATTGGTCGAATGAATTCGGCCAATTAAGTGCGATGGAATCCACACCATGTGATTGAATCAAATTGATCAAAGAAAAAGGACACAAGGGAACTGATTTTTCCACACCATTATTTCACAGAGAAAACTTGAAAGTTGACTTGGAGTCAACCAGCTAGTGATGCCATTCATTTCATAAAATAAAATGGCCGACCTTCATTTAAATTTTACAGATTTAATTAACCGTGTATATGTTATCGTTGTTACATCATTTAAGAAAAAAATACACTTTACTCTTGAATGTTTCATCTCTTTTTCAATTTTACCTCCAAATTGAAAAAAATTTGCAATATATTCCAACCAAATTTTAAATTTTTTTAATGTTGCCAATCCACTACTTAAGTTCATCTTTTTTTTTTTTGATAAAAATAGACTCACTTGCGTTGCACGTAGAATTTTAAGAGCAAATCTCTTCAAAATATTCCTAAAAAAACAATTTTTTTTTTTTAAAAAAATAAAAATAAAAATCAATAAAAAAAGAAAAAAGAAAAAAAAGAAAAGTTTGGGGTGGTCGAAGCCACCCCATGTATAGGTCATTTGGGGGTGGTCGACCACCCGCATTTGGCCAGAATTGGGGTAGTTCGCCACCCCGATGGCCTATGGGGTGGCCAAAACCACCCTTGGGTATGGGCGTGGCTCGGCCACCCCCATTCGGCGGGCCAAGGCGTGATGACCCGTTTTATTTTTTATTTTTTATTTTTTTATACAAACATAAACGAGTCCTCACAGTGGCACGACGATTTGTCGCAAAGCCAACATATGGTATATATCTCATAATATATACACCTGGTAAATCAGAGTATAACATATAACTAACTATGCAGCGGAAACATAAACCTGAATAGTGGAAAACACAGCTTATACATCTATTACAAATTATTTACAATACAGAGTCATTTAACATCTATATGTTTAAGTCTTATCAACATAATATTTAAACAACAGGAATGGCTTATACAATAACAAGTGACACGAGCGTCACAAGCCATAAACAAAACCTATAAGATAGTGGACAACTGTGGTCCCACAATTATGACCGTCGCGGCGAGCTTCGGACATAATATCGCAAGTGCATATCTACAAGACCCTCAACTACGACCGGAGTACCTGCAGCCAAAGGAACATCTATACGGTTGTGGGGGTTTGCCACATCCGTATAGGTAGAATTATGAGTTCACCATCTTAACATAAATAAATAGACTAAGACCTCAGAGGTATACTATTTACTGAGTTTTCGCAAAGAACCAACTTTCATTTTCTGGTCATGCGTACACTATAACAGCCACTAATTTATAACCTTTTATTTGAAAACCCTCATAGCTGATATAGCAAACATTGACTATTAAAAGCATTTAAAGCATACTACGCAGCTGAGCTTATACGTAGAAGTTCCATTGTTGGAAACATCTACATACATCCTCACCTACTATATTACTTTTGATTTAGTGAGACTTAAAAACGAGGGCATTTAAATCATGCAACCATCCGATAGAAATATACACAAGTTCTTTCCCATTGAGACTCTTATGCATACTAATACGTCTAGTAAAACTACTCATAACATAAAAACATCACACTCATCAAAACCATGCTATAAATGATCATGCAATGCACATCATGGAAATTAATCCAAGCATCATGGAAATTAATCCAAGCATCATAGGAGTTACCCCAAGCATCATGGGTGTTACCCCAAGCATCATGAAAATTAATCCAAGCATCATGGGTGTTACCCCAAACATCATGAAAATTAATCCAAGCATCATGGGTGTTACCCCAAGCATAGTTTTCCGTAGGCTATAAACCTCACTTCGATGCATGTTTAGCGTTCATATGCGTATGCCTCATGCCATAAAACAATATACATTTCATTTCATAAATCATGCCTTTAACACATGCTTTCTTTATAAAAACATAAACAATTCTACATGTGATTTCTTAAACAATTTGCATAACACTCTAAAATCATATTCATTTTCCATTACAATCACGGTTTTCAAAACTCCCAACCATAACATATAGTGACTCCATTCATTTAAACTCCACATATCACATTCATACTTCAAAACATCATCATAATTTCAATATACTCAAAAGTACTCAAATCATCCAAAACAGTTCATAATCAACATACAGTTGGTTTATGTTTGTAAAACAATATATATTTTGCAATTCATCATATATGAAAATAATACTTCTCAGTGAGTAGAATACTCACCTTGGCTGCATTGGACTCTTGACTCAAACATTTCTCCTGTGTTCTAGTTACTTGAACTCTAGATTGGAAAACACGATGAAGTTTCCAATCACGACACGTGCTTGCAAACATTTATGACGTTAAACTATGTTATTGAACATATACTTTATGATACATAAACTACCCGCGTGCTCACACGTCGCTTTACTTGCTTCCAAAGCCAACTAAGTACCTTGCCTACCATTAAGTTAACCATTGGTTATAGGTTCATAATTATTTCGTTTATTATTTTTAAGTCGCGTTTACTATTTTATTTCCCTACTTATTATTATTTTGTCACATTATCATCGTTAATCCTTTAATGGCTTGTTACTTATTTACTAAGTTAACAATATATATATACACACACACACACACACACACATACACATACAACACTTAAACCTAATCAATTGATACACATAAATATCATGTGTACACAGATAGGTGAATTAGGTATTTAGTCACCTTATTATCATTATTATCAATTAAGTCTTATAATTTGCTTATCCACTTAGGCTAACTATGTGTATTCGGTCAATATCTATATGTAGATACATATATGCATAGAAGGCTTATTAAGTTAAACATAGTCTCCTAACGCACTTAGAGGTTTCATATTACATAGGTAAACGCATTAATCATCCAATTACATTTACCGAATGACTCCAGAGCTTATTATGTATTTCCCTCACTTATGTATACTTATTGACTTAAGATTGTATTGGACATACCAACTCTATGTTCTTTTAACCTTAATCACTACATCTAATATTTTATTCTTATTAGTTTCTAACTTTCCAAGTAATTTAGATTTAAGACTTTAATCTTATTTAACATACTAATTTAATAACTCATATTAAACTAGATTATAATCACATTTATAATATATCCATTACTAAAACTTGAGGCACATACCTAGACTCAAAACTAAACATTATGCTAATAATTGATTTATTAATAATCCATAGTTCTTATGAACTTTATTCCAATATTAATTATGTTTATATTTCAACATTTAACTCACTATTTATGTTTATTTGACTAACTCCATTAATCCTTGTATTTCCTTCATATCCATTTATAATTTATTCACTTGTGACACTATCCATTCACTTGTTTATCATTATTGCCCCTTTATCTTACTTAAACTATTAACTTAATGACCCTTATTACACTTTATTTCCATTTTCTCCCATTTTTACTAATTATTTATTTTGCTCTTTTCTCTTATTCTCCACTCATAATTCTGCCCAAGGCATTAACCATGAGCTACCAAAATAAACCACCATTAACTTAACAACCAACATCATCAAATCACCAACCCAAAACCAGATTTGGGTTCCACCAAAAACACCCATCCAAATTAGCCCATACATTCTTCAAACTCAAACTATCAATCACTAAGCTAAGCTCCAAAAATACAACATCAAATCTGTCGAGACTTCTTCACATCCAACACCAAAATCCAAGATCCCAAGAGGACAACCCACTCGGTCCATCCCATGGAAATCCATCTAAAATTCCAACAATCAACAATAAAGCATTAAACACAAGCTAAAATCACTAAAACCAAAACCCCAAAAGATATGCACCATTCGGCCATCCCTTTCCAAACTCATCATAGAACCCTCAATTTCCATCTTAAAGCAAAATCCACGATTTCAATTTAAATCAAACCAAATGGAACCCATTTGGTTTATAAAGCAAATCCAAGAAATTCTCAACAATACCCATTCGGTTTTCACCCCAAAAAATCTACAATAACCTCCTAAAAACTGAAACCCATTACCATTTTAACCTAAAATCCGAATCTAAACAAATCTCAAACTATTCACATGATTTTCGTGCTTAATAAACAATGGGTAACATAGAAACACGAAGAAAGGCTAGAAATTTACCCCCACAAAAGCCCATGGCCGGATCTCCTATCTCTTCTTCTTCTCTCTTTTTCTTGGGCTGCAACATGGCTGGATCTTCCTTTTCCAGCCGGTAATCCTCTCCCACGGCGACTCTCCTTCACATGGCAACCCTCTCTTTCATGGGTGTGTGGGTGTATGGTAGAGGAGAGGAGAAATGAGGAAAGTCGGGAGAAGAAAGGAAATAAAGATGAGGGATTTGATTCATACACAACACCATCACAACAATCACACAACAACCCCTCACATGAGGATGGATCCCACACACTAGGGCCCACCCTCATGTGAAGGGTTGTTGTGTGGTTGTTGTGTTAGTGTTGTAAATTTAACATTTTCCTAAAGATGAAGGGGGAGATGAATATGTGTTTGCGTGAATGAAGGGGGGGGGGGGATTTTTTTTTCGAAAATGGGCTTGCCATTCTTTTCTTTTCCAAATTTTTTATTTTGTTTTTTTTATCTCTTTTATCAAAGGGATTTGATTCCTACACAACACCACCACAACAACTGCACAACAACCCTTCACATGGGGTGGGGCCCAGTGTGTGAGGTTCACCCCATGTGAGGGGGTGTTGTGCAATTGTTATGGTGATGTTGTAAATCTATCATTTTCCTTTATCAAAACCAAGAGATAAGATACCTCCATAGTCAACCAATATGTGACAAGTGACACATGATAGATTCCCTTTTTTTTTTAAGGTTTCATCTTCTATAAAATTACTGCAATGCCACCTAATATTTATTCTATCTCTTGATAATTAATTTCTAGCCTCTTTTTTAATCTAACTACATTTTACCCATACAATTAGTTATTTATTACCCAATGACTCATTAGTAATATTTATTATTGTAATTATATTACTATGTCTTAAACCCATTTTATTCCAATCATATAAATTTATCTACTTAGGATTTAGTATTAGTCTCATCCTACTAAATAAATATAATTTATTAAATGTTAAATTCCCTATTTATTTTCTTGGTCTTTACACTAGGGTTGGCGGAAACCACATTTCTAACTTCTAAGATCGTTTTAAACAACATTTCTTTACTCAACAATATAAACCCCACCCACATGTTAAATAAATTCTGAAATTCATAAAGTTTAATTCTAATAAATTGGAACATGTTAAATAGTTGTGTTAAATAAATTATTACTTTTTTCCTATTTTCTGCATATGTACCAGAAAATGTTGAACCTTAAAGTCTTATATTTATGTTAGTTAAGTTAATATCACTATAAATGAACATATATAACAACTAGAATGGAGTAAGGTACTATTAACTTGAATTTCTTCTAAATATATGAAATTTCTAGAAGAAAGATCTTTTCCTTCGTAGAAGGCGATTTTTTTTTTCCTCTGAAGGTAAAAATAGTTTGAAGTTGGTTTTGCTGGGAGAGGGAGGCTCTACGTCTCCCTCTCCCGGTGGTGTGTCTCCTAGATGTCTTAGAGTTTAGTTTCCTCTCAGCCTTTTGAGCTGTAGGGCTTTTGTTCCTCCGGTTGATCCGGTTGGGGTTGTTGTTCACCTAGCCCTTTGGGCTATGGTGGTTTTTATTTCTTTAGTTCAGGCAGAAGGTTCAACTCTAGTTGCTCAAGTTGGGGGAGTGGCCGGTTTGTCCGGGTCGTCGTCGGTGTGTTTTTGGCCGGTTTTTTCTTTGTTTTTGTTTCAGATTTTCTACGCCAGATCTACGCATGTCCGCCGACTTCTGCTAGACACGCGCCGCTCAGCCAAGTTCTCCGCCGCTGTCCGCGCCTGCTGCCGCTCGCACAGGTCACGCCGGTCGTCGGAGTTTGGTGTGTGGCCTGCACGCGCCAGAGAGCCCTTTGCTCTTTGACGCGCGTGACGGCCATGTTTCCGCCATTTTCTGGTCTTGCATGGTGGGGAAGGGGTCTACGGCGGTTGTTCTTTGGCTGGGCGGTTCTGTTGATGGCGCGTGTTGCCACGCGCCGCCATCTCCGGCGAATCTTGGCTGTGTCTCCTCTGCCGGCACTGTGTTGGATTTTTGCTTGTGTTTTCTGTTATGGTTTCCCTATGTAATTTTTTAAACATTATGAGGACTGTTTGTTGGCTTGGATGCTAGACCTGTTTTTGACAGGGGCTTTAAAGTCTGTTCTTTGTAATGTTTATTTATTATTTGGGTAGCTGCTGTTGTTGTATATTCTTGATCTTTGTCACAGTCTGCCTTTGGTGGCTGCTTTAAGTCAGGTTTTTCCTGACTTAGTGGATGGAGTTTCTTTATCTCTAGTCACAAATGGCCTACGGGCAGTGATTTTGCCTTCGGGCATGTATGAGTTTCTCTTGTATTTCTTTTGGCCTTTTGGTCAAGTGTAATCCCAAGTTAGGCTCATATTCAGTAATGAAGTTTTATGTTTCATTTCAAAAAAAAAAAAAAAAAAAAAAAGAATGGAGTAAGGTGATCGTGAATTCATGGTAAGGAAATTGTGTAAGTGGACGTGAAAAGTCGTTATCAGCAATTAATATGGATATTTTGTGTTACGTATGTTGTGGAAGAAGAACCCAAAGAAAGTGTCTCTATTAGTCTATTGTGCAAGTGAAACGTCAAAGTCTTCGTCAACTCACAAAAAATGAAAAAAAAAAAACGTCAAAGTCTTCGTCAAATAATGTATTAATTATTTTGTGGCAAAGGTGTTCTGCCACCCAACAATCATTCAAGTCACTCATTTTTCTTCTTTCTTTTTTTTTTTTGAAAAAAAAAGAAAGAAAGAAAAAGAAAATTGTGATTATTTGACCGTCCATTTTATCAAATAAATAATCCGAATAAAATATATTGCACACGATACAATACAATCATTCTGGTCACTGATTTTTGTTCTTTTTTTTTTTTTTTAAAAAAAAATGTAATTATCTGATCGTCCATTTTATCAAATAAATAACCCAAATAAAATATATTGCACATGATACAATACCCTAAATAGTGCATTGATATAAATCCCAAATGAGGATTTTTTTTTTTTTTTTTTTCAAATTAAAAGAAAGAAAAGAAAAATACCATTTCTCAGTTGAACAAGTATTAAATAAAAAACCGCTTGCGGTAGTAGTTCGCGAACCAGATACTACTAAGAAGGAGTTTTACCAATTTGCTTTGGTGAAGCTGTGGTGATAGACTCGCCTTCTAAGACAGTAGCTATGACTTAAACTGAACATTCCACAGCAGGTAAGAACCTCAATGGTCATGCCCAAAAGAGGTAATTACACTGCTCGTTTATTCCTGCCTTATTAATTAAAAAAGAAATGAAAAACAATCAGCAATAGTTCATCAATGTCCCGAGATCTCTCATCTAACAGACTGACAGCTTCCAAAAATATCAATTAATTGACTACCAATAAAGCTCTTGTGGAGAACCAAATTCCTGCAAATTGTAGTTGATATCCAGAAAATCCCATCTTGTGTACAATGAAGAAATGATCATGGTCACAAGAGGATAACCATTCAAGTAATTCAAGTAAAAAGTCTTTATTCTAAGAATTAGTTACTGTTTGGGTGAACACCAATTGCAAACACACACCAGAATTAATGTATCCCTCTTAATTTTTATAAATTAAATAGTTAAACTAGCACTAAAATAAACTCACCCACCTATAATGCAGTAAAAAATAATTATCAAGTAACTCACAATTAGCAAAACAATTAAGATTTTTACGTGGAAAACCCTTCATTAATGCGAAGGGAAAAATTACGACACCTAGTCTAGTTAAATCTTCCACTATTAGCGATAATGAGTTTACAATGTCTTCTCTAGAAAAATATCGAGGCTATCAACACATCAAGAATACATGCATTCTTAGATTAAGCATAAATCTATCGCGCACTCTAAAAATGGGGGGACCTCAACAAGTGGGTACGTATGAAGATATATATAGCCATAGGAAACAGCCAACAGGCAATGGACTCCAAGGCTGCATGCGTGCTCATGAAAATTGAAAAGGCAAAATATGTAATGGACCCACACGGCCCTACCCACGTGTCTCTTCTTCAGCAATGTTTGAAGAATGAAATAAGATTCTCTCAATTTTAAAAAAAAATTGATACTATTTATTTTATGGTCAAGATTTAAAGTTAATGTATTTAATTGTGTATATATAAAATTGATACTATTTATTTTATGGTCAGGATTTAAAGTTGATACCTCTAATGGAGTACATGATTTCACATTATTTAAATTTTAAAAAAATGTGTCAACATTAGCTTTATATACATCATTAAATGCATTAACTTTAAATTTCACATTTCATTTCAAATGAATAGTATCTATTTCATTAAATGAAATTGAGAGAATCCTATTCTTGAAGAATGCAAAGGAAATGAAGGTGGCCTAGGTGGGTAATTAAAGTCAATTTAGTCGGCCAAGTTTATACTTTGTCTTTACTTTTCACCAAAGAACTGGACTATCTACACTACTGAGACATTTCTTTGATATTGTAATGAGAAACAATATATAGTGTGAGTGGACCAATGAACTCAAAAAAACAAAGAAAAAAACAAAAAGAAGGAAAAAGCCAAATGTGAAAGAGAGATGACAATCTAGAAGTGCACAACGGACATATAACAGAGGCTAATAATTATTCCTTTTACGTGACAAAGAAAAATTATTTGATTGAGATAAATTTTACAGCAATTAACGTGTATGTTAGGTCATATTATTTAAGGATAGAAATTTTTTACAAATCAATTTGTAAGAAATTTTCTACAACCCACATATAAGATTGACATGTGTCTCACATGTTATTTAAATAGCATGTGTTTCTCACATGCCAAGGGACATATGTCAATCTTATACGTGGGTTGTAAGAAATTTTTGTCCATTATTTAATAAAATTTTAAATCATGGCAATATAGACAATATACACTCTCATGGCCCTACCCATGTTGTCTCTTCTTTGCGAATTACAAGCAGAGAAATCAAAGGAAATGAAGGCGGGAATTGAGTCAATTTAGTCCGCTACCTTTATTAGATAAGGAATTGAAAATTCGTTATCAAGACGAATATTCATGTGCCATCCTATTTCGTTGAGGAAGATAGAACCCAAAGTCTCTATATTGTGCAATTGGGACGTTAGAGTGAATTAAATACATTTTCTATATATTTTTTATATATTGGTATTCATTTTATGTAATAAAGAAAAATTATTTGATTGATATTAAATTTTACAGCAATTAACGTGTATGTAATGTCATATTATTTATTAAAATTTTAAATCATGGGAATATAGACAATATACATTCTCACATTCCTACCCATTTTGTCTCTTCTTTGCAAATTGCAATGGAAGAAATCAAAGGAAATTGAAGGTTGGGATTGAGTCAATTTTGTTCACTACCTTTGTTAGATAAGGAATTGAAAAGCCGTTATCCCCAAAATGTGAATGAAAGAAATTTCATGGACATAATTGCCTTTTAAAAAAAGAGAGATGGCAATTTGGAAAAAGAAATGCATAGCAACACTCGAAAACAAATTACTACCTCTACTATCAATGTCCCGATGAGTATCTCCGCTAGCAACTACCAAAAATACGTTTGAGAAGCATATTTGTTTAGATATAAATTTCATACAAACTAAGTAGTAAGAATTCTTTCAATACGCTATCTAAACGTGTCATGTGTCCATTAAGCATTATGAGAAGCATATGTTTTTTAAAGTAATTAAAAAAAGGAAAAATTATAGTTTAGCCCCCCAAATTACCACCCGTTTTGCGGATAGCCCCCTAAACTACCAACACTTTGACTCTGGCCCCCCAAACTGCCAACGACTCCCAAAATGGCCACTCCATTAGCTCTTCCCGTCAGAATGGATGGAAAACACATCACGTGCACGGCATGTGATATTTTAGGACTCAAACCACCGAAAATGCCCCTGTCCTCAGAGTTTGAATCCAAACTTAAATCGCCCAACATCTCTTCTTTACTTTACTTCAGCTTTACTAGTATTGGGTATACCTTCCACACAGGTCACGATTGGAAGCCAGGGAGAGATTTTGTGTCGCACTGTTGGAGACGAAAAAAACTTCGGCGTCGCCAACCCCAAAATCTTTTCTGCCTAGCCATCAACAGCTTCGGCATCAAGGACCCGAAGTCATTCGGCCATTTTTCCACTCTGAAAATTTCCCCAACACCCAGCTGCGTTGACACCAGCACCGCCGTTGTAAGTTGCCGCCATTGTCCTATTGTGGCTTTATACCAGTTTTTTCATACATTAAAGTGGTTTTTGTTTTTAGGGTTTTTAACACATTTATGGTCTGTTAGGGGATAGCAAAATGACTTTTGAGAGCTGAGTTTTGATTTTTAAGGAATGGTTGACTGGTTGCATTTGAATTAATTGGAAGATGTTTCGGGCATGTTATGGTATTGAAATTTATGGTTGCTGATGGGCGGTAATCTATGGTTGATTTTTGCTTGTTGGATTGATTGTCATAGACTCTGGGTCGTTATTGTTGATGGGTGGTAATCTATTTCAAATAATTTTGTTTTTTGTTCCATTTGTTCAAATTATTGTTGCTGCTTAATTTCCATGTTTGACAGTGAGTACATGTATTCTCAATTGTCAATTTTGTTAGAGCATTACAATCCACAACTAATCATCATGAATTATGTTAAGGAAATCTCTGTCACATATGTTTCACATTGGATCAATTGGTGTGGTCATCAAGGTTTCTTGGAATAAGGTTTCTTGGAATCACTTTGATCATTGTTTTGAAAACATTGAAGATAGATAATTATGATTAGATCAAAATAATTATGTTATGAGATGCTTGCTTGTTTGACATGCTTGGTTGGTTGGATGATTAGTTATGAGGTACAAAATGTCTTTTGCGTAGGCACGACTAAATGTCGACAAATAGTGATGCAGCAACTGTACGTCGATTATGTTATTGTGGAGTACCTGCACGTGTAAGGTACGCTTGGACTACGTCTAATAGCGCTAGGAAGTGGTATGGGTGTGAAAACTACAAGGTCATTTTTGAAATTAAGATTGTGTTATACTTTGTTCGCTTGTCGTATGCTCAATAATTTTTTGCCTTCCTTTTTTCATGTAGAGAGATGGTGATTGTGATTTTTTTGCATGGGCTAATAACAAGATGTCGCCATACGAGGTGAAACTAATGGAACATTTCAAACGCATGGAGGATAGATACCAAGCAGATATTGATAGACTTGAGCAGTTGATTGAAACAAAATGTAATGATCAATATGTTAGACTTAGGCGGGAGTTGGAGCTGCATCAATCTAATTGGAAGATGTCTTGAGCAGTGATAGTAGTAGTCATTTTGCTTTTAGTTTTTTACCTTAGTGGCTATGGTCAACCTAGAGGTACTTACTTGATGTTAAACTGAAAGTGGTTGAATTTAATGTGTTGTAATTTTGTTGTGGACATTAGTGGCTATGGTCAACCTAGAGGTACTTACTTGATGTTAAACTGAAAGTGGTTGAATTTGATGTTTGTAATTTTGTTGTAGACATTAGTGTGATTTTAAAGATGGTCACACTTGTAATCGGGAGTTATGCACATTTTAGTGTGATTTTTGATATGGACTTGTAAGGGATGTATAAAATTTACAATTCAAACACAAACACAAACACAAACACAAACTCAAACTCAAACAATTCAAATACAAAAAATAGTTGACATCAAATACCATAGCCATTCCACTTGCAATCCCGAAAATAGTTGTTCGTGAACAAAACATATCCAAAACATACTTGCACTACACCATAGCCATTCCGCTTACAATCCCCAAAATAGTTGTACCATAGCCATTCCAATTACAATCCCTAAAATAGTTATATGTCAGCAAAACATATCCAAAACATACTTACACAAAAAACATGTTGTGTCATCCAACAACATACAAATCACACCGCAACCCAACAAACTATTCCATGTAAGTTAACAGTTGCATATGTAACACCACATAAGTTAAAAACAAAACAACATTGATGCTCAATCACTTCCAATCCGGCCTTTTTCTCTTGTTCTTCTTAGCCTCAATCATTTCCATTGCTTTCTCTACTGTTGGATCAATATTTCTAGCTTTGGTCACTAGCCTTGATGAAGACCCCACCGACTGAGAAGAACCCAATGCCTGAGAACAACCTAATGTTTGAGAAGAGCCATGTGGCTGTGAAGAGCCAGGTGGCTATGAATGTCCTGTTGTCTGAGGAGGTCCATACAGTTGTACTGTATTAACAGTACCCTAGAACTGTAAATTCAAAAGGAAATTAGTGCTCACAATGAGTAAAAAATAAATCAAAATCCAACACATAACATGGGGATTTTGAATGCTTACAATAGCATTAATATGAGGCAGAGGCTGTGACTGATATTGGCTCCTTGTCTGCGGAGGTCCATATAGTCTTACTGTATTAACAGTACCTTGAGACTATAATTTAAACCATTAATTAGGGTACTAATTTATATAATCTAAAAATGCAGTAACAAACTGAGTGCATCTAAAAAAAAAAATGTAGATGCATGTTTTTGAGTGCTTACAATCACAGTTGTTTGAGGATGAGGTTGTGACCAAGGCTGACCGATCGTTTGGGGTCCATACCATCTTAGTTTGTTCACATTACCTTCAGGCTGTAATTTATTTCAAAACAAAATCAATATTTTGAATAAGAAATAATTAGAAATCAACACATAAGAGAGGAGTGTAGATGAGTGCTTACAATGATATTGGTTCGAGTTTGATTCTGTGACGCATACCGACTTCTTGTTCGTACAGATGGCATCCCTTGTGGGGTAGGTTGACCCCCTACCCCTACCCCTACCCCTACCCCTACCAATACTCCTATCCTTACCCCTACCTCTACTCTGACCCATACCTCTAGATGAAGCAATAGTAATAGGTGGGGTATTATGGGAAATTGATGGCTGCAAAATGTGCACATATTTTCAACATTAGTGTAAATTGCAATGTAAATGGTGGGTCACACTGTGTGTTTTGAAACTCACTGGTTCAGCGTCAATTGTAGACTGGAGATTAGATGTTTGACAGAGGGAGCTTTGACCACCATCATCAACTTGTGCCTATCACAATAAAAATTGTCAATTTCAAGGGGGTGATATGCTTTTAAACAGCCCACAAAACTGAAAAAGTAGTAACAAAGTAGAAATCAAACACGATATAATTTCACCTGAGATGCACTCATGCCCTCTCCTCTGTAGTTCATTGCTTCTCTTCTTATCCGGGAACATGTTCTTGCATTGTGTCCAACCCCCCTGCATCTTGAGCATCTCATAGTAACCCCACCATTCCTCATCCTGTACTGATTTTTAGGCTCGTCTGGACCCCTTGTCCTTACTTTTCTCGGCCTCCCAAGTTGTATTCTAGCCATTGGTGGGTCTACATGCTCGCCGTTTGTCTTTGTCCAGTGATCTTCTCCAGGCATTGGATAAACAATCTCATTATATGCCTTCTTAAGCATGTCCACAGTATACCAAACATCAACATAATCAAGAGGGTCAGCATTATCACTCCAAATTGCACAGATTGCATGTGCACATGGGATACCGGTCATGTCCCATTGTCTGCAGCCACATGTTCTCCTCACTAGGTTCACCACATATTGTTTCTCCTTGTGTGTGACTTCAAACAATCCATCCCCAGCATATGTGCAGTAGCAGTGACCAGCATCCTGCCCGCATTCATCTAACCGTGCCCTTATTTTTGGACAAATCCGACCTTCCATGGTACTGATGCCTTCTCTCTTCTTCTGGTATCTTTTCATCAATTTCTTCCTCAACATCTCCATCATCGATATGATAGGCAAATCACACAACTTCAAAATCCAGGCATTGAAGCACTCTGATAGATTGTTCACAATCAAATCACATTTCGTGAATGTGCTAAACCAAGCTCTAGACCACGTACTTGGGTCTATCTTCAACAAGTAATCGTACGCATCCGGGCTTATCCACTTTAATTCATCCATTTCCCTAAAAAAATCAGCCTCAGTGTAGGCTGCAGCCGCGCTCCATAGCTTGTCCTTCAACGCCAAACCACGATGTCCTGAGTCTCTGTAGTTTGCGTACAAATGTCTTACGCAAATCCGATGTTCAACACCAGGAGCAACCAAATCCAACTCGGAACTAGACCTTGCATACAATGAAATTAAAATGTCAAACATTCACAACTATGATTCAATGAATGAAAAAGTAATTGAAGAATTACCTTCTGACAATCAAAAATGAACGTCCATCCTTCTGCAGGACCATTACCAAGGTCCGATAACAAAGCCTCTAGAAACCAAGTCCAACCGTCTTTTACCTCAGCTTCTACAACTGCGAAGGCCACTGGATACATCTGATTGTTGGCGTCCCTCGAAACTGCAGTCAACAGTTGCCCCTTGTATGGACCTTTTAGGAAACATCCATCTAATCCAATGATTTGCCGACAACCAGACATAAAACCGCTTTTCATGGCAGACAATGAGAAATACAATCTCTGGAATTTTGCAGGTAGATCAGGTATAGGTCTCTCCAACTTCATCATTATACAACTACCAATATTGGTTCTCCTTATTGTTTCACAGTAATCCCAAAGCTTCTGGTATTGAAGATTCACTTTCCCACGAATCTTCTCTTTTTCAAGTACTCTCGCTCTATACAATCTGTTTTTTTTTTTTACATCCACACCCCAACGATCCTTCACCTCCCTTAGGATTGCCTTTACAGGCATGTTAGGTTGTGCCTTGAACTTGTCAATCAGTTGGGAGGAGATATTAGAATATCACTGCGCGCCATGTCTGAGTTGGCGTCATCGTCATCATCATCATCCTCAACACCATCTTCACTCTCCTCACTCTCCTCACCTTCCTCACCCTCCTCATTGTCTACACTGCCCTCCCCCCGGACATCTTCACCCTCTCTCATGCCCCTCCCACTAACATGTTGACCAGCTCCCATGCCACCCCCTATGGAAGTCTCAAGAATATCATTATTTTCAACAAAAAGATCCGGTTCATATACCTCATCCCAATACGGATCATCTCTCTCAATCCTAGAATACCCCCCATCATCACCATCATCATCATCGTATTCATACTCACTGTCGGGTAAAGGCTCATCAAATGAAACAATGTACAACTCTACAATTGGCAGACCTTGGTGGAGTTTAACCATTTCAATTACATCATGGTTTGATGTAATTAATGTCAAACCATTTCGAATAGTACTACCCGGCAGTAAGTAGTACATTAAATCCCCTGATTTATATCCATAAGTTTTAGCAATATTTTCAACCACTGAATATGACATCTTATCCTCCGCAACGACTTCCTTGAACACATCAACATCCCCACCCACATATGAATCCATAAGCCACCTATCTATATGACCACCAAAACGCACCTCGAAAACAAGTTCTCGTACAGCCATCTTCACAACAAAACATAATAAATAAATTAGCATTAGGCAAATCTAAAATTTAGCATTAGGCATTAGGCAAATATATAAGTAAAAGTCTGATATTTAGGCACTGATATTTACATATCGGACGAGTGCATGCATGGTGTGCATTATTAATATGCACAAGGACTCACCATGGCCCTCATATTTACATTGGCAAATCTAAAAGTGCACTGCCAGAGCTGGACCACATACAATTCAACAGATATTCAATTATTAGTGGATCACATGAAATACACACTCACTCGATTAGGGGACCACCGAACACAGACTTAGTACTGTTAGTGGACCACATGAAATACACACTCACACGATTAGGGGACCACCCAACACAGATTTTCCAACATTATTTTAGTCACAATGCCTACCACAAAGTAAACAAAGCACCAGACAAATGGAATCGGTCCCTACCCGAAATAACAGATTAAACATTGTCCTAACATAAGGAATCTGTCCCTACACCCAAAAGGAGTTGTTGGGTAAGCCGACATGCAGATACAAATCATAAAAAACAACAAAACAAAAAAAAGAATTAAGTCTGGACCCCAAATATATTGGACATTATATAAGAATTGGTCATTGTTACCTTTGGTGACCGAAAAACTACATTCTTCTCCAACCAAGCACTGCAGCGGAAATCCAGCAAAGTAGGGGAACTTACTTCGGCAAGGCGACTTAAGGTAGCTCCGGCAAGGCGATTCAACTTCGGCGAGGCGACGCGACGCAACCCACACGATTTTGGGTATTTCACGAAAGAGGGCTAAAATCACACCACAACAAGTACACGATTTTGGGTTTTTACCATAGACGATTTTCGGCTAGCACAACAGCACCCACACTTCGACGAAGACCGACACTCCGGCGAAGATTTTCGGTTGGTTTTTTCACGAAAGAGGGTTAAAATCACTGCGCGCCATGTCCACGATTTTGGGTTTTTACCAGAGACGATTTCAGCTAGCACAATAGCACCCACACTCCGACGAAGACCCACACTCCGGTGAAGATTTCGGCCGAACCCTAAACACCCACACTCGAACAGCAACTCCGAATACTTCTAGGTGTAAAATGGTTCTAGGTTTAAAACGAAATGCCCATCTATTTACCTGAATGGCATTTTCGTAAAATCATTTTACCAAATACCACTCTATACAAGGGTAAGTGCTTGTTTTGTTTACAAGGGTAATTTCGCAATTTAAACTCTGAGGACAGGGGCATTTTCGGTGGTTTGAGTCCTAAAATATCACGTGTCATGCACGTGATGTGTTTTCCATCCATTATGACGGGAAGAGCTAATGGAGTGGCCATTTTGGGAGTCGTTGGCAATTTGGGGGGGCAGAGTCGGAGTGTTGGCAGTTTAGGGGGCTATCCGCAAAACGGGTGATAATTTGAGAGGCTAAATTGTAATTTTCCCTAAAAAAAAAATATGTACTTTACGCATGCTAAAGAATACATAATACTTTTAGAAATTGAATTGATAGAATTTTTCTATGAGTAATGCTACACACACTCCCACTTCCTCACACTAATTTTTCCTGTTGTATTTGGCTTGAATTCACAAATCTCTTTTGATAGTAAATTTTCTCCGGGTCGTCTCTGCTAGTGGGTGTAGGCTTCTTAAGCCAAACAACTTAAATCTTGGTATCTTGTGTGATTGATTGATTTATTTTCTATGAGTAATGCTACACATACTCCTACTTTCCGACAATAGTTTTTCTTGTTATATTTTACTTGAATTCACAAGTCTCTTCTGATAGTAAATTTTCTCCGGATCACCTCTGCTAGTGGGTGTAGGCTTCTTAAGCCAAACCACTTAAATCTCGATGTCTTGTGTGATTGATTTATTTTCTATTATACTATTTTCTGCTTCATTGAGATCCCTAAAATTATTATTGTCACAACATTTACACTTCCAAATTTAATGGTAATTTTAAAAACCACCTAGAAAAAATAGGAAAATAGATGAAAAAGTAAAAGTGTATATAACATTACTCTTTTCCTCAGCCCAACTTATAAGAAATTTTTGTCCCGTCTATATATAATCAGACATCTATAATCACAGGAAAGGACAATCAATATATCATTATATATAGCTCATTATTATATGGGCAGAAATTTCCTACAATCCACACGTAAGATTGATATGTGTCTCTTGGCATGTGATAAGCGCATGTTGTTTTAATAGCATAAGCTTCTTACATGTTTTTTTTAAAAACATAATTAAAAAAACATGTGCTTCTCACATGTTTAAATGACACATATCACACTTACTTGTGAGTTATACAATTTCCGTCCTTATTATATAGAAGATATAACCTCAGATCAATAATAGTGGAGAGCATCCTATTCTCTTTTATAAAAAGAGAAAGTGAGTCTTCAAATCGTGCCAACCAAAACCAATACAGATAATCAACAAAAAGAAGTGCACAACCAAATGCAATAGACAATTCTTCTTGCATCGATTCCTATCAGATTGACGTGAAGCGACAAAATTAACTAGTGAGAACACTATAATTAATCCTTAATTAGTCCTTTGCTCTTATAATTCTATATATATGTGCCGATGTGCGCGTCTTATCCTAAATCATTCATTTAAACTGAACAGTTAAGATTAGCGGTATCGCACGGGATCTCAATCCCAAATGTTCTACCTCTCAAAATTGTAATAGACGAATGTATTGCAATAGATTTAAAGACAAAAGTGAACCAATACTTAAAACTGAACGTCCACCCAAAATGCCAAACCCTTAAAATCAACAGAAAATTGTTTAATCCAAGACTCTACTACGCTATATTTCTTGATCATCAACCAAATGTTGCAGCTCAAATGAGTATTTTGCCAGTTATATTCCATTAAAGAAAGCAATTAATCCACTAGAAAGTTAACCATTCAAGTAAAAGCTTTTTATTCCAGGAATTAAGAGACTAGAAGCAATCTGCCCGTTCTTTACTTCAATTTCATTGCCGCCTTGTCTTGATCATTCGTTTCACTGTCATAATGCACCAAATTTCTTTGAATTATCTTCATTGAAAACGATCTTGTGATGAAAGGTTGTTGGTGGGCTGGGGCAAAGAAAGCACAAACAGGAACAACATTAATTAGCATAAAACAACTAAGTGAATAATAATTGCAACACATAGGGTGAAAACCAATTAATGCAGAAGCCAATCTTTTAATATATGATAGCTCTGCATTTTTCAGTGCAAGAGAAATTAGTTGTTTGGTATAAAGGGCATCACAACAGGTTAAATGGTACCAAGAGGAGCAGGGAATTTTGGCTAGAATATAAAAGAGGAAAAACAGGTCATATTATATCTAACACAAAATAAACATGTTATAGAATGAATATAGATAGAACTACTAAAAAGCTCTACATACCAAACACCAAACACCAAATACAAATTGCCTACAAATGGCGCATCCGTTTAACCAGAGCGTCAGGACCATAGCACAGCCATTGCATCCAAAGACCGAAACAAAACAAACTTTAGCCCCAACAAGCAAGTAAAAGCTCTTTATGTTCAGATTTTCAAAGCTAAAATAGAATTCATAAATTTAACCATAAAGCAGCAAAGTTCACCACCCCCTACAGCACATGGGTGATTAATAGAGGATATTTCTAAGTTCTAACTATCCAACACTAAGCAGCAAAGTTGTTCTGAGGAAAAAGGTGGGGCGGCACTAGGTTAACAACTACAAAATCTACTTCTCCCTGCACTACCTGTGGCCTTAGTCTTAAGTTTGAAGGGATGGTGCATGTCCACAGGCAAGCTTTCTTATGGGGATTTGAACTCACAACTCACTTTAGAAAATAATCACTTGATAACCTTTAACCACATCAAGAAACGGGGGGAAAATTTTGCAACAAAATTGTTTTCATCTGGATTTAATGAAAATAATATGTTAAAATCTTACCAAATTGAAAAAAGAAAAAAGCCTTGTAGTTTTCCTTCATTTGGTATGATACTTACGGTATGAAAAAAAAGAAAGAGTATCTTTCCAGAATTTCAAGGTCCTAGCATTTGAAATGCTCAAGATCATTTTTCACCACCGCAGAAATAACTTGAAAGTGATAATAACCCGTATGCATGATGAGAGTGTCCTGTATTCTGATAACAATTAATTCACAAGATAGAATAACATCTTTTCCTCTGATTTCTTAACAAAGATTCAAATGTTCATTAGAGTAAAATCTGAATATTTGAACTACCTCTAGGTGCGATGAAGGCTCATCCTAAATTATTGGTCCAATATGCTTAAGGCCTTCGCCGCCGGTCTGCATCCTTATGGAAGAGCAAATTCCTGATATATAAACAATTCGCCTTAATTAATCATGTAAAATGGCTTAAGGCGAATTGTTTATATATAAATTTTGCGAAATCGCTAACAAGATCATGCATTATATATTCATCTTCGCTTAATTGTTGGAATAATGATCTTGATACAAGAGCAAGGAAGTAATCATTACCAACTTCTTCCATTGTTTTGTTTTTGGATTGTAGCAAGAAACCCTTTGCCAAAGGCTAATTTATCTTTTTTGAAAGCATAATCCTTTAGGAATATGGAGTAGTATGCAAAACATCGTTTTAAATGTGATGAAGATATTTATAACTTAATCCTAGAGTAGGAAGGATGCCTGTCTCCTCAATTGATAAGTCACATAATCCGCATCTCAAGGCTTAACTGATGGTCATAAAGTTTTCAACTACATCATATTATAATTGATGAATAAACATATTTTATTATTTGTAAATTGTGATTATTCTGCTCTCGTGCAGAGACACCATTCCCTTGGTGTGATGCTAATTTAATTTCTCTATTTGGTGAGACGCCAATATTTCCAACAATTTCCTTAAACTCTCCATATTCATGTCACCATTGGAAAAATCTTCTAGATCAGAATATGAGTTCTAGTGCTTCTTGCTCCTAGAATTCATATTTTTGTATTTTTGCATTAAACTTGTGTAAAGAAGAGAAACGTAACGGCAAGGGTAAGTTTCAGAGAAGAACATGATTGTTAGGTGTTAGGAAATTTATCTTATTTCCCAAGACCTGTGAGATGTGAAAAATAAAAAAACAGTAAAATTAAATTAATCTCACACGACACCAAAATTGAAGTGGTTCCCTCAATAAGAGGTACGTCCACTGGTAGAGGCAATCACGAATAAATTTACTATGAAGATGAAGTACAAAACATAGTAGAGAGAAAATCACTCAGAACCCAAAATCCCGATACACCCAATTCTCACTATAACATTGCACACAAGCTGCTACTCACGTTTTGCACCCTATAAAATTCTGAACATCACATGCCCTTTTATAAGCTTCTCAAACTCCTACACCTAGGAGGACTTGGAGATAGTTGAGTCGGCCAACTCAACTCCAACACAGCTGGGCCACACTTCACTTGATTCAAGGCACACCACAACACCAGGAGAGATGCCATTGAAGCATCATTCAACTGCGTTTCCAGTTCACTGGGAGAGTGAATACCAATAAGTACTCGGTCCCCTGTTTCAGTTTGTAAACCAAAATTATGGTCAGATAAGCTAGGACAAACAAAGCTGTGGAGAATTAAACAAAGTCTTTTTTACCTTTCTCCCGCCGCTTATAATTCCTGATAAACATCACGGAGAAGTTAACATCTAGAAGAAAAGAAGACCTATAGCCCTAGCGTATTTCTCTGCAACAAACATAGAAAATTCATTAACAGAAACCAAATATAGAGGTTAATATATATATAGATAGATAGATATTCAAGAGAGAATTTACCATATGATTCTGCGCTATTCTTAAAATAACTAGAAATGTCATCCATCTTTAATAGATTAGATGGAAACTGAATTGTTCTAATTATCAAGTGAAAAACTGAATGAAAAATAACATGCCAAAAATGTAATAGAAAAGAAACAACAAAGAATTTCATACAGCAAGCACCCGGGTTCTATCACTAAATTAAAGATGTCACTCACGTGCTCTCCCACAAGATACACCACCAGCATGAGTAATAACTAAAGCATCAGCCATCAATGGAAGCACATTGGACACAATCATCAACAGTTGGTCAGCACTCTGCTCATATCTATCTGGTTCTTGTTGTAATTGTTCTGAACCATGGGTAGTAAAGTTATCACCAAAGCTTAAGAAAGGTGTATCAGTCAATTTTGCCAATTTTCTGACCAAACTATCTTCGGCAACTAAGTTGTGGGCACAACCATATTTCTTTTGACCAAGAGGGAAAAATGATCATAAAATTGATCATAAAAGCATGAAGAGACGCTGATCAAAGAATATACCACCCGCTAGAACACCTTCACTAGAGAAGTTTGCCACCAAAGCAAAAGGACACGCCAATAAAACGTATATACAGCATTTCAGAGCTTTCAATGGAGCTGGATAAAAGAGACGGTTATGAAAAGTGGTATTAGGATAATGGATTCACAGGCAATAGAATCAACTACAGGAAAATGAGAAAGGTGGGTGGGAATAGGTCTAACTTCTTATTCCATGCATCAATTCCTAAACTATTTCTTAGTGCCCTTGTCTAAGTAACTCATGCTGTGAACTCAAAAATGGCATAACCAATTACTCTTAACCCAGTTTGATCTGGCACAATCAACAAAGCCTATTGGAAGAGAATGACAGCAGTTGAGAAGAAGATGCAAAAAAATGTGTAGCAGTTGACCATCTGCAACGAGTAAAGTTTATATTTCATTCTGGATGACCTGTCCAAAAGGCAAAACACCACTTAGAACCCAACTGATTTGAAATCTTTTGAGCTTTTAATTCTTCTATCTTTTTGAATGACTTCAAATCAAAACAGAATTATTAAACGAAAACAAAGGAAGAATAAACCAGAGGGCAAAGCACTCTATTTCATCAGAGATATTGGCTAAGATAAAATAAAATAGAAATGAAAAATTATATTAATAAATATTAGCTGGCTAAACAAGGAAAGTACCTGACTTTAAAATAAAGTGGAGACTCTTGTTGGACTCTTAGCTCATTCAATCCGTCAGTGGCCTATGGAGTAATCAAGAATATATTTGTTGGGGACGTGAGCAATCTTGCCCCATTCTTCTCCTTTCGTTTCCCACTCTTTCTCCAACAAAGGACAGTAGCCGATCCTTAGAGTAGAAAGGGAGGCAGGTAGCCCATCTTCTGACATGCACTCTAACTTAGGGCAGCGCCAGATCTCCAATTTTTCAAGAGCAGTGAGGTGTTGAATCCCCTTCGTGTCGAAATATTTCAAATTTGGAAAATTCCCGATGAAAAGATAGGTAAGATTGGTAGGCAGCAACCCCTCATCTGGAAAGGACTCTGCATCTTCAAATTTGTCACCGATTGAGAATCTTCTAACACACGGGAGAGTTTGCAAACCCCACCCCAACTGGCTTGCAAAGAGTTTGTCACAACCGAATATGGAAATTTCATTCAAATTGGAAGGCAAGCCCCCTTCAGGAAATGACTCAACTTGTGGACAATCTTTTATATCCAATTTCTCAAGAGAGGGAAGAAGTATGTGCATATTTTCAGGTAATGACCGAAGACTCCTACAATCGTAGATTATAAAATGTTTAAGGTTAGGGGCCCACAATCCTCCATGTGGAAAATATGCAAAATTAGGGCACCATCTGATGATAATTTCATTCAAATTGGAAGGCAAGCCCCCTTCAGGAAACGACTCAACTTGTGGACAATCTTCTATATCCAATTTCTCAAGAGAGGGAAGAAGTATGTGCATGTTGTCAGGTAGTGACCGAAGACTCCTACAATGTTTGATCGTAAAATCTTTAAGGTTAGGGGCCCGCAATCCTCCATGTGGAAAATATGCAAAATTTGGGCACTTCCAGATTTCTATCTGCGAGAGGAGTAAATCTTGTTCAAGTTGTTCTCCAACTGTAAGAGATTCTAGATCCTTACAATTTGAGATTTCCAGACGACGAAGCTTTGGGAATAATGGAAAGGACTTGAGAAAACCACAACCGTCCAACGTCAAAATTTCAAGCGATGAATAGTTCAAGTGCATTGGGAGCTCTAACTTCCGACAGCTTGTGATGCTAAGCTCCTGTATTCCAGTTGGCGATTGGTTTAATAGAATCGTATTGCAATTTGAAAAATCCAGTGTACGTAGAGAAGAAGCCTTAGGGATTGAAGCCACCAGCTGGGGACAATCATAAATGAAAATTTTGGCTAAAGAAGGAAGATGGGCGGGCAACCCACTTGTAAGCTTAGGGCAATCACAAATCGAAAGATCTCTAAGATTAGGAAAAGCTCGACCTTCGTTTCCAGCCTCAAAGGGAGACCATTTCTCCCACTCCAACATCTTAGAAAAACATAGAGATTTCAAGGCTCCAAATGGCTTCATCCAAGGAGATCCACTGCCATAAAACTGACGATCTATCGTAACAACTCCATCCAACCCAACAATAGAGAGTTCCTGCAGAGAGGGTAGTTGCCCAAGTGGTGGCAAGCTACAACAAAATTTACAATTTTGTAGAAGAATAGACGCTATATTAGAGAATGAAGCATCCCTAATCCAGTCTGAAAAACTTGTGCCCCCATAACCTTTGATAGTGAGGCTTTTCAAGTTTGTATGGGGTTGGAGACAATCAAGTATGATTTTATGACTTTCCGAAGCATTAGTATCACCTTTCCACTTCAAAACCAAATTCTCAAGGTACTTCATATCCCTCAAGTTTCTACCCTCAGCAGCCATTGGAGATTCAACATTTTGGAGCACCAAAACAGAAAGTGATCCTCGAAGATTTGTAAGTTTCCCTAGCTCTTCAATGCCACATCCACTATTGCTAACGATAAATGTAGATAATGTTTGAAGACATTTTAGTTTACCCAGATTTATCGGCATCTCCATTATCCTAGTTCTAGCAATATCAAGATGACGCAAATTAATGAGTTTATGCATATCTCTTGGCAAGGCAGCAAGACGTCGACAACATGATAAATTCAATATTTGCAAATTGCACAATTTACATATAGAATCAGGTAACCTTTCAATCCAAGATTTACGAAGGCTCAAATAACGTAAATGTTTAAATTTACCAATTGAGTCTGGCAACTCACTCATTGTCAAATGAGATAGAATAAGGACTCGTAAGCATCTTATCAGCGGTAATAAAATTTTGAGTCTAGATCCGAAATCATCAACTGAGAATTGATTTAAACCTATGATAGTGCGCAACCTCATAGATTCCTGAAAGGTCTCTAACTTCTTAATATCAAAATTTTTAGAAGGAAATGAGAACTGACAAGTCTTGCTTAGAATTTCACGAGAATAGTCATCTTTGTGGCATAAAGTGAACTCTTTATTTATAAACTTTGCCAAATCACTGACAAGATCATGCATTACATATACATCATGCACATAGCTCTTGGATCGTTGGAGTAATGATCTCGATACAAGAGTAAGGAAGTAATTATCACCAACTTCTTCCATTGTTATGTTTTGGGGTTGCGGCAAAAACCCTTCTGCCATCCATAATAAGACTAATTCATCTTTTTTGAAAGCATGGTCCTTTGGAAATATGGAGCAGTATGCAAAGCATCTCCTTATAGGTGGCGAAAGATATTTATAACTTAAAATTAGAGCAGGAAGGATGTCTGTATGTGTAATTGGTGAATCCCATAATTCACTTCTCAATACCTTATCCCATTCACCAAAACATAAATTAGACCGCAAAAGACCACCAATTGCCGTGATTGCTAAAGGTAAGCCTTTGCACTTTTCTATGATTTGGCTTCCTATTTCTTTAAGTTGTGGATATGCATTAAAGTTACCATTGGGGATTAATGCATATTTTGCAAATAGTGACAAACAATCATTTTTTGATAAATCCGTTATAGGATGATATTTACCATGCATGATTTTTGCCACATCATGATCGCGTGTTGTTACAATAACCATACTTCCTTGTGCCCCAGATTTAAGAGCATTACGTAAGACCTCCCATTTGTCCACGTTCTTCTCCCAAACATCGTCTAAAACAACTAGGAATTTCTTTCCTGTCAATCTCTCCTTGAGACCATTTTGAAGTTGATCTAAATTATCCATAATATCACAAGGTGATTGAGTTACTGCCTCTATAATTGTTCTCATGACCATGAACACGTTAAATGGATCTGAAACACAAACCCATGCTTTATGCTTAAAATGGTCCTTCAGCATTTCATCATTGTAAACAAGCTGAGCAAGGGTGGTTTTACCAATTCCCCCCATGCCGACTATGGCAATCACACCCGGACCCATCTCATCGCCACTTGCACCATCTGAGAGCAGCGAGTTAATTATTGCCTTTTTATCACCATCTCTACCAAAAATACGAGATTCATCGACCAAAGAAGTGATGGGCAGTCTTTCTGATGGATTCCCTCCAACAGTACCTTCTCTCAAACCTAAATCCTCCTTTTGATCTACTAGAAAATCTAGCGTGCCAAGTAGCTTTTTTATCTGTTTTTCTACCTTCTTGAGAAAACGACAAGTAGAGATGGAGTTACGTACCTTACTTCCAAAGTTTCCAAATTCAGCATCCAACTTGCGTTGCTGGGCTTTTGTAGAAATCTCGTCCAAGACTTGCTCAGCATCATAGATAGAATCATAGACAGCATCAACCCACACTTTCACATCAGGCCTTGTAAATTGCTTGTCCTCCGCATCCTTAAGCACTGCATTCACGGACAGCAATTTTATCTTGAACCTCGTTAAGAGCCCATCATCGAGTTTTCGTCCCCGAAATAAGTCAACGAAGCCGCCAGACGCCATTCTTTGAAAAAACACTTGGACGATGGGAGAGATAAACATGCCAGCAGCTGCAATTGCAGTTTCAGCCATGTTGTTATCTTGTTTGGAAATGATCAAAGGAAACGAAGGAAGATGATTGCAAAGGGCAGAGCAAAATGAGACTGGAATGCAAGGTATCTTTAGCTTTTTACAAACACCGAAGAACATGTATATATATATATATAGGAAACAGCCAACGGGCAATGACCTCACAGGCTGCATGGCCCATGCTAATGAAAAAGCAAAACAAGTAATGGACGCACATGGCCCTACCCACGTGTTTCTTCTTTGAATGTTGAAAGAAATTAAATCAAAGGAAATGAATGTGGGTGATTGATGTCAATTTAAAAATATCTCAAGCCCTACCCATTTTGTCTCTTCTTTGCAAATCGCAATGGAAGAAATCAAAGGAAATGAAGGTGGGGATTAAGTCAATTTAGTCCGCTTTATTACATAAGGAATTGAAAAGTCCTTCTGAGAATGCATGAATATTCATGTGCCATCTTATTTCGTGGAAGAAGAACCCAAAGTCTCTGTATTATGCAACTGGACGTCTGAGTGAATTAAATATTCTTTTACACATCTCTTATATATTGGTATTCATTTTACGTGATAAAGAAAAATTATTTGTTTGAGATTAAATTTTACAGCAATTAATGTGTATGTTATGTCATATTATGAAAAAAAAAAAAAAAAAAAAAAAAAACAAGTTTTCTATTTTGTACGATTTTAGATGCAAACTTATTAGCCACTCCAATATTATGATTTTTCGTTGAAGTGAATTTATATATTGAATATGTTTTTCAAACTTATTCCTTATTGTGATGATGTTAATTTTGGTTTATTTCAATTGATTAAGATGATCAATTGAAGAAAGATTGAGGTTAGGATTGAGCCTAGTAGATGAATATTGCTTGCTATTATGAGTCGGGTTTTAATTAATTTTTGAAAGGCTACACTGCCTCTCTACATACATATATTCTGACTTTATTTCAAATAATGAATTATTTGAGAAATTTGAATTGATTTTTTACTCCTTTATAGGATAAATAATTAAGAAAAAGTTCTAAATGAGGATCCCTAACGTGGGACCTAGGAAACACATACCTAAGAAGAAGGACCACACCTCACAAGAGCATTCACAACAGCTTTCTTTTGATTTTTTTTTTTTCAATTTAAGGAAGAAAATTACTTTTTGCTTCCCTATCCAAATATACTCTACAATAACTTTTCTTATCCTTATATCAATTAAATATTTGTTCTTTACAAATATAAGCTTGTACATACTTTCACATTTTTTACAAAATTTCAACACAATCTCTAATAAAAGACAAAAAGAAGAGAGATGAGAGAAGAAAGAAAAACATTTTGTATTAAAATAATGGATATAGAAGCTCCTTTGATTTTTTACACATTTGATAGATAGAATTGTATCATTCTCAATAATTAAGAAACTGATAAGATATCTACCGTGAGTATTTTTTACGATTTTTTTTAACATTTTTTTTATACGTAGAAAAGGAAAAGGGTTACAGAGAAATTGTTTGTAATGCTCTGAAAAGCACTAGTCTTTTGTGGTTATTAATTTGTGAGTTTTGGATTCCATTGGTCGAATGAATTTGGCCAATTAAGTGATGTGACACGGTTAAATATCAGTAAAATTTAAATGAAGACCATTTTATTTTAAGAAATGAATGGCATTAATTACACGCTGGATGACTCCAAGTCAACTTTCAAGTTTTCTTCGTGAAATAAATGGCGTGGAAAAATCAGTTTCTTTGTGTCATTTTTCTTTGATCAAAGAAAAATGACACAAGGAAACTATATATATTGAATATGTTTTTCAGACTTATTCCTTATTGTGAAGATGTTAATTTTGGTTTATTTCAATTGATTAAGATGATCAATATATTGAAGAAAGATTGAGATTAGAATTGAGCCTAGCTAGTACATGAGTATTGCTTGCTATTATGAGTCGGGTTTTAATTAATTTTTGAAAGGCTACACTGCCTCTTTACCTACACATATTCTGACTTTATTTTAAATAATGAATTATTTTGGAAATTTTGAATTTATTTTTTATTCTTTTATAGGATAAATAATTAGGAAAAAGTTCTAAATGAAGATCCCTAACGTAGGACCTAGAAAGTAGAAACACCTACCTAAGAATAAGGACCACACCCCATAAAAAGCTCTAGTCTTAACTCTTCTGTTGTTATTAATTAGGTGAGTTTTGGTTTCCATTGGTCGAACGAATTTGGCCAAGTGTGGTGGACTCCACACCATGTGATTGAATCAAATTGATTAAGGAAACTAAGTTTTCCACACCATTATTTCACAAAAAAAACTTGAAGGCTGACTTGGAGTCAACTTTGCTGGTAATCCCATTCATTTCATAAAATAAAGTGGCCTTCATTTAAATTTTACTGATTTAACCATGTATATGTTGACGTTGTTACATCATTTAAGGAAAAAATTACAGTTTATTCTCAAATGTTTTACTTTTTTTTTTTTTCAATCTTACCTTCAATGTACCCAAACCAAATTTTAAAATTTTTTAATGCTGAGTTATCTTAAGTCCATCTTCTTTGTCACAAAATAGACTCCGATTGCATGTGAAATTTTAAGAGCAAACTTTTCAAAAATATTTCAAAAAAAAGAAAGAAAGAAAAAATAAAAATAGTTTGGAAGTTGTCGAAGCCACCCCATAGGTCATTTGGGGGTGGTCAACCACCCACATTTGGTCGGAATTAGGGTATTTCGCCACCTTGATGGCCCATGGGTTGGCCAAAACCACCCTTGGGTATGGGCGTGGCTCAACCACCCCCATTCGGCCGGCCTAGGGGTGGCCGAAACCACATTCTAATTTCTAAGATCATTTTAAACAACATTTATTTACTCAACAGTATAAACTTCACTCACATGTTAAATAAATTCTGAAATTCATAAAGTTTAATTCTTATAAATTGAAATATGTTAAATAGTTGTGTTAAATAAATTATTATTATTTTCCTATTTTCTGCGTATGTACCAGAAAATGTTGAACCTTAAAATCTTACTAGTCGTCTTATATTTATGTTAGTTAAGTTAATATCACTATAAATGAACATAAAAACGTCTAGAATGGAGTAAGGTGGTCGTGACTTCATGGTAAGGAAACTGTGCAAGTGGACGTGAAAAGTCGTTATGTATTTCGTGGAAGAAGAACCCAAAGAAAGTGTCTCTATTGTGCAAGTGAAACGTCAAAGTCTTCATCAACTCACCCAAAAAAAAGAAAAAAAAAAAGAAAAAGAAAATTGTGATTATCTGGCTGTCCATTTTATCAAATAAATAACCCGAATAAAATATATTGCACATGATACAATACAATCATTCAAGGCACTGATTTTTGTTCTTTTTTTTTTTAAAAAAAAAAAAAAAAAATTGTAATTATCTGCTCCTCCATTTTATCAAATAAAGAACCCAAATAAAATATATTGCACATGATACAATACCCTAAATAGTGCATTGATATAAATCCCAAATGTTTTTTTTTTTCCTCAAATTAAAAGAAAGAAAAGAAAAACACCAGTTCGGAGTTGAGAAGTATTAAATGAAAAACCGCTTGCGGTAGTAGTCCACGAACCAGATGCTATTAAGAAAGGGTTTTACCAATTTGCATTTTGATGAGGCTGTGGTGACGGACTCGCCTTCCAAGACAGTAGCAATGGCTCAAACCGAACATTCCACAGCGGGTAGGAACCACGATGGTCACGCCCATAAGTGGTAATTACACTGGTCGCTCATTCCCGTCTTATTAATTGGGAAAAAAAATGAAAAACAATTAGCAATAGTTCATCAATGTCCCGAGATCTCTCTCATCTGACATACTGACAGATTCTAAAAATATCAATTAATTGACCGCCATTAAAGCTATTGTGGAGAACCAAATTCCTGCAGACTGCAGTTGATATTCAGAAAATCCAATTTTGTGTACAATGAAGAAAGGATCATGGTCACAAGAGGATAACCATTCAAGTAATTCAAGTAAAGAGTCTTTATTCTAAGAATTAGATACTAGAAGTGTTTGGGTGAATGAACACCAATTGCAAACACACACCAGAATTTATGTATCCCTCTTAATTTGTATAAATTAAATAGTTAAACTAGTACTAAAATAAACTCACCCACGTACAAATGTACAATGCAGTGAAAAATAATTATCAAGCAACTCACAATTAGCAAGACAAAGATTTTTACGTGGAAAACCCTTCATTAACGCGAAGGAAAAAACCACGAGCCCTAGTCCAGTTGAATCTTCTATTATTAACGATAATGAGTTTACAATGTCTTCTCTAGAGAAATATCGAGAGGCTACCAACACATCAAGAATACATACATTCTTAGATTAAGCATAAATATGTCGCTCTAAAAAAGGGGGATCTCACCAAGTGGGTACGTATGAAGATATATATAGCCATAGGAAACAGCCAACGGGCAATGGACTCGAGGTTGCGTGCGTGCTCATGAAAATTGAAAAGACAAAATATGTAATGGACCCACACGGTCCTACCCATGTGTCTCTTCTTCGGCAATGTTTGAAGAATGGAATAAGATCCTTTTCATTTTAAATAAAATTGATACTATTTATCTTATGGTTAAGATTTAAAGTTGATACATCTAATGGTATACATATGGAATTGATACTATTTATTTTATGATCAGGATTTAAAATTAATGCATCTAATGAAGTATATGATTTCATATTATTTAAATTTTTAAGAAAGTATTAACATTAATTTTATATACATCATTAAATGCATTAACTTTAAATCCCAAGTCTCATTTGAAATGAATAGTATGAAGAAATTGAGGCAATCCTATTCCCGAAGAATGCAAAGGAAATGAAGGTGGCCCAGGTGGGTAATTAAAGTCAATTTAGTGGGCCAAGTTTAGACTTTGTCTTTACTTTTCACCAAAGAACTGGAGAATTTACACAACTGAGACATTTCTTTGATATTGTAATGAGAAACAAATTCAGAAGAAACAAAGAAAAAAACAAAAAGAAGGAAAAAGGCGAATGTGAAAGAGAGAAAGAGAGATGACAATCTAGAAGTGCACAACGGACACATAAAAGAGGCTAAAAATTATTCCTTCTACGTGATAAAGAAAAATTATTTGATTGAGATTAAATTTTACAGCAATTAATGTGTATGTTATGTGATATTATTTAAGGACAAAAATTTCTTATAACTCACATATATGACATATTTCTTATAACTCACATATATGACATGTATCCTACATGTTATTTAAATAAAATGTACTTCTCACATGTCAATAAACACGTGTCAATCTTATATGTGGATTATAAGAAATTTTTATCCATTATTTAATAAAAATTTAAATCATGGCAATATAGACAATATACACTCTCACGGCCCTACCCATTTTGTCTCTTCTTTGCAAATTGCAAGCAGAGAAATCAAAGAAAATGAAGGCGGTGATTGAGTCAATTTAGTCCGCTACCTTTATCAGATAAGGAATTGAAAAGTAGTTATCAGGACGAATATTCATGTGCCATCTTATTTCGTGGAAGAAGATCGAAACCAAAGTCTCTCTATTGTGCAATTGGGACGTCAGAGTAAATTAAATACATTTTCTATACATTTTTTTATATATTGGTATTCATTTTATGTGATAAAAAAAAATTATTTGATTGAGATTAAATTTTACAACAATTAACATGTATGTTATGCCATAATATTTAATAAAATTTTCAATCATGGGAATATAGACAATATACACTCTCACGGCTCGACCCATTAATTTTGTCTCTTCTTTGCAAATTGCAAGCGGAGAAATAAAAGGAAATGAAGGCGGGGATTGAGTCAATTTAGTCCGCTACCTTTATTACATAAAGAATTGAAAAGTTGTTATCAGGACGAATATTCATGTGCCATCCTATTTTGTGGAAAAAGATCGAACACAAAGTCTCTCTATTGTGCAATTGGGATGTCAAAGTGAATTAAATACATTTTTTATATATTGGTATTCATTTTATGTGATAAAGAAAAATTATTTGATTGAGATTAAATTTTACAGCAATTAACGTGTATGTTACGTCATATTATTTAATAAAATTTTAAATCACGGGAATATAGACAATATACATTCTCACGGCCCTACCCATTTCATCTCTTCTTTGCAAATTGCAAACAGAGAAATCAAAGGAAATGAAGGCGGGGATTGAGTCAATTTAGTCCGCTACCTTTATTACATAAGGAATTGAAAAATCGTTATTAGGACGAATATTCGTGTGCCATCCTATTTTGTGGAAAAAGATCGGACCCAAAGTCTCTCTATTGTGTAATTGGGACGTCAGAGAGAATTAAATACATTTTCTATACATTTTTTATATATTGATAATCATTTTGAGTGATAAAGAAAAATTATTTAATTGAGATTAAATTTTAAAGCAATTAACATGTATGTTATGCCATATTATTTAATAAAATTTTAAATCATGGGAATATAGACAATATACGCTCTCACGGCCTGACCCATTTTGTCTCTTCTTTGCAAATTGCAATGGAAGAAATCAAATGAAATTGAAGGTGGGGATTGAGTCAATTTTGTTCGCTACCTTTGTTAGATAAGAAATTGAAAAGTCGTTATGCCCAAAAGAAGGAGCCAAATGTGAATGAATGAAATTTCATGGACATAATTGCCTTTTGAAAAAAGAGAGATGGCAATTTGGAAAAAGAAATGCACAGCAAAATGGATATATTTTCGGATGAGTAATGGTGGAGAGTGGAGAGGCCCACGCCAGTCTATACAATTTTTGTACCATTTTAATAATTTTTTAACGATTTTAAAGAACTTCTTCATCGTGAACGCTGCATCCCTTTCAAACTACCACTCAATTGTCAATGTATCCTTAAACTATCAATTGTGTCAATTTTTCCCTCAAACTATCAAAAAAATGCCAATGTCTCCCTCCTAATACTAACAAAAAGGAAAAAAATAATACTAATTTTTTTTTTAAATAAGACGAAAATGTCTTTATAAATTCAAAAAAAAAAAAAAACTAAAACTAAAAAAAATTAATTTTTTTTAAAAAAAAATTAAAATTAAATAAAAACCGAAAAAAAAATTTAAAAAAAAAAAACGAAAAAGATAGACAAGTCGTACAAACAGGAACAACATTAGCATAAAACAACAAAGTGAATAATAATTGTAGCACATAGGGTGAAAACCAATTAATGCAGAAGCCAAATTTTTAAGATATGATAGCTCTGCATTTTTCAGTGCAAGAGAAGTTAGTTGTTTGGCATAAGGGCATCACAACAGGTTAAATGGTAATAGGAGGAGCAGGGAATTTTGGCTAGAAGATAAAGAGGAAAAACAGGTCATCTTATATCTAACACAAAATAAACATGTTATAGAATGAATATAGATAGAACTACTAAAAAGCTCTACACACCAAACACCAAACATGCACCAAACACCAAATACAAATTGCCTACAAATGGGGCATCCGTTTAACCGGAGCGTCAGGACCTTAGCACAGCCAGTGCATCCAAAGCAAGTAAGTAAAAGTACTATATGTTCAGATTTTCAAAGCTAAAATAGAATTCATAAATTTAAACATAAATGAAGACCATAAAGCAGCAAAGTTCACCTGTATCCCCTACAGCACATGGGTGATTAATAGAGGATATTTCGAAGTTCTAACTATCCAACACTAAGCAGCAAAGTTGTTTTGAGGAAAAGGGTGGGGTGGCTCTAGGTTAACAACAACAAAATCTACTTCTCCCTGCACCACCTGTGGCCCTAGTCTTAAATTTGAAGGGATGGTGTATGTCCACAGGCAAGCTTTGTTATGGGGATTTGAATTCACAACTCACTTTAGGAAATAATCACTTGATAACCCTTAACCAAATCAAGAAATGGGGGGAAAATTCAGCAACAAAATTGTTTTCATCCGGATTTAATGAAAATAATTTTTTAAAATCTCACCAAATTGAAAAAAGAAAAAAGCCTTGTAGTTTTTCTTCATTTGGTGGTACGAAAAAGAGAAAGACTGAATTTCAAGGTCCTAGCACTTGCAATGCTCAAGATCATTTTTCATCACCGCAGAAACAACTTGAAAGTGCTAATAAACCATATGCATGATGAGAGAGTCCTGTATTTTGATAACAATTAATTCACAAGATAGGATAACATCTTTTTCTCTGATTTCTTCACACAGATTCAAATGTTCATTAGAGTAAAATCTGAATATTTGAACTACCTTTAGGTGAGATGAAGGCTCATCCTAAATTATTGGTTCAATATGCTCTTCCATAAGGATGCACCTCCAACGTGAGCAGTAACTAAAGCATCAAACCCATTTTATTTGCAGGTATGCACTATGCAAATTGTCTTCAATAAATCAGTTGTGCACATAAACCTGGACAAAGAGGGGAAAATGATCACACAATTTGATCATAAGAGCACAAAGAGATGCTGATCAATGAATATACCTTTGAACCGCCAACTGAAACACTTGCAGCAGGGGAGCTTGCCATCAAAGCAAAAAGACACCATGCATGAGATTGCACCATTTTGTAGCTCTCAATGGAGCTGCACAGACGAGATGGTTATAAAAAGAGCTGTTAAAATGCTGAATTTCACAGGCAATAGAATTGACAACAGAAAAATGATAGGAGTGGCCTTGGTGGAGGCGGCTTTGGCGATGGTGGTGCAGGTACTGGAGAAGAGTTTGGAGCAGGTGGAGGGTTTGGCAAAGGGGGTGGTTTTGGTGCTTTAGTAGAGCTGGGTTTGATGGTCGAACCTAGAGTGCTTGGACGAGCTTCCGTAGAAACTACAGATTTGTTCTTTAATTTGTCTATGTGCTATGACTAATATGTTTGTTCATAGTTTCGTCTATTAAGGTTTAGAGAAATTAAGCAATGTTGATAGACTGATCATGGCTGTAGCCTATTGCAAAAAATCAATAATGAACCAAACAAGGCAAAAGAGGCTAATCATTAAACTTCTGGCTATGTGTAATCGCGAGGATCAAAATGAATTCAAGGAGGCTTGGATCCTATAATTGAGTGGTTAATTGTCAAACCATTAGCATGCCATGTCTCTATTGTAATGATGGGATTGACTCTTGATATTGTTTTTTAAAAGAATATCTAAATGATCCAAACATAACTCTATGAAGAGAAAAATTGCTGCTTCTCTAAAGATTCCACTGGGAATTTTAACCATATTCTTTATGAAGCGAGAATCTGAATGAAAAATAAACGCCACATAATGGAAAACTACTTCTGGACCAAATAATCAAGAACAAGAAATAAGTTGCATGCAATAAAAGCAAGCACCGTAAAATAAAGAAAAAGAAAGAAGGAATGGTAGAACAATAAGCACAAAATGGCAGAATCAAAATTGAGATTGTAGAAAGTAGAATGCTAACTGAATTGGGTATTGTGTCAAAAAGCATCGGTTACCCTTTTAACCCCGTCCGGCAAAGATGAAGCGGGAGAACCCGTTGAGAAGAAGTGAGTAGGAGCCGTTGACCATCTGCAACCGAATCTATGAGCATACAAGTGGAGTTTGTATTTCATTCTGGATGACCTGCTCCAAAGGCAAGCATCGCTTAGAATCCAACCGATTTGGAACCTTCAGCGCTTCTAATTCGTTTTTGGTTTTTGATGGATTAAATTAGACAAATTACTTCAAATTAAAACAAAATTATTAAACGAAAAGAATGAAAGAACAAACAACGAATATACCTCTGAACCGCCAGCTGGAACACCTTCACTAGAGGAGTTTGCCACCAAAGCAAAAGGACACCCCAACAAAATGTATATACAGCATTTCAGAGATCTTAGTGGAGCTGCATAAAAGAGATGGTTATGGAAAGTGGTATTAGGATAATGGATTCACAGGCAATAGAATCAACTACAGGAAAATATGAAAGGTGGGTGGGAATAGGTCTAAGTTCTTATTGCAGGCATCAATTCCTAAACTATTTCTTAGTACCCTTGTCTAAGTAACTCATGCTAGTGAGCTCAAAATGGCAGAACCAATTACGTACCCTTAACCCAGTTTGATACTGTACAAACAACAAAGCCTATTGGAAGAGAATGATAGCAGTTGAGAAGAAGATGAAAAAAAAAAATCTGTAGCAATTGACCATCTGCAATGAGTAGAGTTTGTATTTCATTCCGAATGACCTGTCCAAAAGGCAAAACACCACTTAGAACCCAACTGATTTGAAATCTTTTGGGCTTTTAATTCTTCTATCATTTTGAATGACTTCAAATCAAATCAGAATTATTAAACGAAAACAAAGGAAGACTAAACCAGAGGGCAAAGCACTCTGTTTCATCAGAGATAGTGGCTTAGAAAAAATAAAATACAAATGATAAATTATATTGATAAATATTAGCTAGCTAAAAAAGGAAAGTACCTGACTCTAAAATAAAGTGGAGACTCTTGCTGGACTCCTTGCTCATTCAATTCGTGTGTGGAAAGAAATATATTTGTTGGGGATGTGAGCAATCTTGCCCCATTCTTCTCCTCCTTTCCTTTTCCACTCTTTCTCCAACAAAGGACAACCGTGGATCCTTAGAGTAGAAAGGGAGGCAGGTAGCCCATCTTCTAACATGCACTTGAAATTAGGGCAGTTCATGATCTCCAAATCTTCAAGAGCAGTGAGTTGTTGAAGCCCTTTCGTGTTCAAATATTTCAAATTTGGAAAATTCCTGATGAGAAGATAGGTAAGATTGGTAGGCAACAACCCCTCATCTGGAAAGGACTCCGCATCTTCAGATTTGTCACCGATTGAGAATCTTCTAACACATGGGAGAGTTTGCAAACCCCACCCCAACCGGCTCGCAAAGAGTTTATCACAATCGAAGATGGAAATTTTATTCATATTGGTAGGCAAGCCCCCTTCAGGAAATGACTCAACTTTTGGACAATCTTCTATATACAATTTCTCGAGAGAGGGAAGAAGTATGTGCATCTTTTCCGGCAGTGAACGAAGACTCTTACAATCGTTGATAAAAAACTCTTTAAGGTAGGGGGCACGCAATCCTCCTTGTGGAAAATATGCAAAATTCGGGCACCGATAGATTTTTATCTGTAAAAGGAGTAAATCTTGCTCATGTTGTTCTCCAATTGTAAGAGATTCTAGATCCTCACAATTTGAGATTTCCACAAGACGAAGCTTTGGGAACAATGGAAAGGACTTGAGAAAGCCACAACCGTCCAACGTCAAAATATCAAGGGATGAATAGTTTAGGTGCATTGGGAGCTCTAACTTCCAACAGATTTCGATGCTAAGCTCCTGTATTCCAGTCGGCGATTCGTTTAATAGAACCATATTGCAATTTGAAAACTTCAGTTTACATAGAGAAGAAGCCCTAGGGATTGAAGCCACCAGCTGGGGACAATTATCAATGGAAAGTTCGGCTAAATAAGGAAGGTGGGCGGGCAACCCACTTGTAAGCTTAGGGCAATTAGAAATGTAAAGATCTCTAAGATTAGGAAAAGCTTGACCTTCATTTTTAGCCTCAAAAGGAGACCATTCCTTCCACTCTAACATATCAGAGAACCGTAGATATTTCAAGGCTCCAAATGGCTTCATTGAAGGAGATCCACTGCCATAAAACTGACAATCTATCGTAACAACTCCAGCCAACCCAACAATCAAGAGGTATTGCAGAGAGGGTAGTTGTCCAAGTGGTGGTAAGTTACAACAAAATTTACAGTTTTCTAGACGAAGGGATGCTATATTAGAGAATGAAGCATCCCCAACCCAATCTGGAAAACTTATACCACCATAGCTTTTGATAGTGAGGCTTTCCAAGTTTGTATAGGGCTGGAGACTATTAAGAACAATTTTATGACTTGCTGAAGCATTCGTATCAACTTCCCACTCCAATACCAATTTCTCAAGGAACTTCATATCCCTCAAATTTACACCCTCAGCATCTGCAGGAGATTCAACATTTTGGAGCTTCAAAATAGAAAGTGATCCCCGAAGATTTGTAAGTTTTCCTAGCTCTTCAATGCCATATCCACTATGTTTGCCGACAAAAAATGTAGATAACGTTTGAAGACATTTTAGTTTACCCAAATTTATTGGCATCTCTATTATCCAAGTTTCAGTAATATCAAGATGACGCAAATTAATGAGTTTATGCATATCTCTTGGCAAGGCAGCAAGATGCCTACAATGTGATACATCCAATATTTGCAAATTGCACAATTTACATATGGAATCAGGCAACCTTCTAATCCCAAGGCTAAGAAGTCTCAAATAACGTAAATGTTTAAATTTACCAATTGAGTCTGGCAACTCACTTATATCCCAAGAAAGAATAAGGACCCGTAAGCATCTTATCATCGGTGATAAAAATTTGATTCCAGATCTGAAAGAAAAAATTGAGAAATCATTTAAATAATTCAACTGTATGAAAGTGCGCAACCTCATAGATTCATGAAAGGTTTCTAACTTCTTAATATCAAAATTTTGGGAAGAAGAAAAATGGCGAGTCTTGCTCAGAATTTCACGAGAATAGTCATCTTTGTGGCATAAAGTGAACTCCTTAGATATAAACTTTGCCAAATCGCTGACAAGATCATGCATTACATATTTATCGTGCTCATCTATGACAATATCACGCCTTACATATTCATCACGCCCATCGCTCTTGGATTGTCGAAATAACGATCTCGATACAAGAGCAAGGAAGTATTCATCACCAACTTCTTCCATTGTTATGTTTTGGGGTTGTGGCAAAAAACCTTCCGCCATCCATAATGAGACTAATTGATCTTTTTTGAAAGCATAACCCTTTGGAAATATGGAGCAGTATGCAAAGCATCGCCTTAGAGGTGGCGGAAGATATTTATAACTTAAAATTAGAGCAGGAAGAATGTCTGTATGTTTAATTGGTGAATCCCATAATTCACTCCTCAATATCTTATCCCATTCATTAACACATAAATTAGACCGCAAAAGACCCCCAATTGCAGTGATTGCTAAAGGTAAGCCTCTGCACTTTTCTACAATTTGGCTTCCTATTTCTTTAAGTTGTGGATATGCATTAAAGTTACCATTGGGGAATGCATATTTTGCAAATAGTGACCAACAATCTTCTTTTGATAAATCAGTTATAGGATGGACTTTACCGTCCATGATTCTTGCCACCTCATGATTGCGTGTTGTTATAATAACCTTACTTCCTTGTGCCCCAAATTTAAGAGCATTACGTAAGACCATCCATTTGGCATCATTCTTCTCCCAAACATCGTCTAAAACAACTAGGAATTTCTTTCCTGTTAATCTCTCCTTGAGATCATTTTGAAGTTGATCTAAATTATCCTTAATATCACAAGGTGATCGAGTTACTGCCTCTATAATTGTTCTCATGACCACGAACACGTTAAATGGATCTGAAACACAAACCCATGCTTTATGCTCAAAATGGCCCTTCAGCCTGTCATCATTATAAACAAGTTGGGCAAGGGTGGTTTTACCAATTCCCCCCATGCCAACTATGGCAATCACACCCGTCTCATCGTCACTTGCACCATCTGAGAGCAACAAGTTAATTATTGCCTTTTTATCATCATCTCTACCAAAAATACGAGATTCATCGACCAAAGAAGTGGTGGGCAGTCTTTCTGATGGATTCCCTCCAACACCTTCTCTCAAACCTAAATTCTCCTTTTCATTTACTAGAAAATCTAGTATGACAAGTAGGTTTTCTATCTGTTTTTCTACCTTCTTGACAAAACCCGAAGTAGATCTAGTGATGGAGTTACGTACCTTACTTCCAAAGTTTCCAAATTCAGCATCCAACTTGTGTTGCTGGGCTTTTGTAGAAATCTCGTCCAAGACTTGCTCAGCATCATAGACAGCATCATAGACAGCATCAACCCACACTTTCACATCAGGCCTTGTAAATTGCTTCTCCTCCGCATCCTTAAGCACTGCATTCACGGACAGCAATTTTATCTTCAACCTCGTTAAGAGCCCATCATCGAGTTTTCGTCCCCGAAATAAGTCAACGAAATCGCCAGACGCCATTCTTTCAAAAAACACTTGAACGATGGGAGAGATAAACATGCCGGCAGCTGCAATTGCAATTTCAGCCATGTTGTTATCTTGTTTGGAAACGATCAAAGGAAACGAAGGAAGATGATTGCAAAGGGCAGAGCAAAATGAGACTGGAAAATGCAAGGTGTCTTTAGCTTTTTACACCCAAGAACATATATATAGGAATGGCGCAAGCTAATGGAAAAGCAAAAAAAGTAATGGACGCACATGGCCCTACCCACGTGTTTCTTCCTTGCAATGTTGAAAGAAATCAAAGGAAATGAATGTGGGTGATTGATGTCAAGTTAAAAATATCTGACGGCCCTACCCATTTTGTCTCCTCTTTGCAAATTGCAATGGAAGAAATCAAAGGAAATAAATTTAATACATCCTCTACGTATCTCTTATATATTGGTATTCATTTTACGTGAGAAAGAAAAATTATTTGATTGAGATTTGCTACCCATTTGAAATAAACAATCCAAATAACTATACTTTCATATATAGGGACATTTATTTGACACCCATTTTTATAAACTTACAACGAAGCTCAAGTCGTTACTGAACGATCGTAAACCTTTATCTAAAATTCAGATTCTTGAAACCTTCACAAAGAAAGAGACTTACTTGAACTAGCCCATTAATTATTGTATTTTCAAAGTTTTTTTTTTCGTCAAATTAAATTAAATAAAAATATTAATCACTTAAAACATGTCTCATTAATTAGTCAGTATGACATAAGTGAAGACTACATCTTTCTTTTTTTCATTTTTTCTGTTCATAGGGGGGAAAAAGGGGGGAATTAAAGGATTCTTTCCTCTTTGAGTACAAATATGAAATATACAATGGAGTTCAAGGGTCTTGACATTTTGGTGACCCTTTTTCAATCGATGACACTAGGGAACATTCTAGCAATTAAAAGTTAGAAAGGGCTTGGAAATTATGAAGTAGTTAAAGGGGTATTTTCCCATAAAAGTAGGCAAAAACTAAAAGAAGACAAATGCCTCGAACAATCCCGACAACGGTCACCTGGGTATCTTTTCAACTAGTAGATTTGGATTTTGTGTCCAAGTACGATTTGTATGAACAAAAGAACTAAAAGTGAAGGATTCCGTGTGGTGATCTTTGTGAAGAATCAAGATGATGGTCAAACCACCGGCCCTCGTAAATTCATAATTGGTGTAGTCAATCTAATAACACGAGTGATGCTATGGAGCAGAATTTTTTTTAAAATTCATTCGAGAAAAGTGTTATTTCATAACACATTTGTAATTAAATGTCATAAATAATTACAAATATACTATGAAACAACGCTTTTTGGGGATGAATTTTGGGTAAAATGCTACTCCTTAGCATTAGCCATAATTAACACTAACCCAAAGAACGGGCACCACCATGACGCCTCTTCAATCCAGAAGTTTTGAATCATCCGCGTGTATGGCAACGGCAATGAAGCAATCATGCACTCAAAATAATGGTCTGTTTGGGTATTGAATATTTTGAGTATAAACAATATTCTGAATCTGATTGCGGATCTCAAGGCAATAAAAATGTGTTTGGATATTAAATATAATTCAGATTCTTTTTGAATATGTGTTTGGATGTTGAATTTTTGAGATTGAAAAAAAGTGTTTTATAATGGTAGAAAGTGATTAGATTGTATGAAAAATTGTGTATAATGATTGATATGGCAAAAAAATAATAAAACTAATAATAAAAAAATAACAAAAAATATTAAAAACTAAAAACTAAAAAAACTAAAATTTTATTTTTATTTAAAAAACAAAAAGAAATAAGAAATAAGAAATGAAAAAAAAAAAAAGAGAGAAAATAATGTTTTGGGGTGCCTGCCAGTGAGAGAGGGGGGGGGGGGGGGGGGTGGCCCGCAGGCCACCTTGGCCCCTGGTGGCGCCCAAGCGCCGCCACCCCCCCCCCCCCCCAAAACTCCCTAGGGGTGGCTTTCAGGCCACCACGAAATCCATTTGGGGTAACCGCGCAGCCACCCCGGCAACTATTTGTAGCCGCCCAGTCACCCTCAGCTACAGCCACCCTCGGCCACCCGTAAGGCTTAGGGGTGGCTTTCGGGCCACACCGAAATCCACACGGGGTGGCGCACAGCCACCCCCCGACCCCTGGGGTGGACGCGAGCCACCACCAGAGGTGGCACTGGCCACCTGTGGGGGTGGCTCGCCGGCCAGCCCATTTTCCTATTTTTCTTGATCCTATTTTTTTTTTTTTTTAGTTTTATTTATTTGCTTTTGATTTTTGCCAGCTCTAATTTCTGCCAGTTGAAAGAAAATGCAGCTTGAAATTCAAACTGCATTCAAAACAATATTCAAGAGGACAGCCAGGTTTTATTCAGTTTGGTTCAGGTTTCGGGTTTTTGAATAAAAACCCGGTTTGAATATTGAATAATATTTGAACCAAACGCATCATTAAATAATACGACATTCCTGTTTCAACAGTATCCTAATATGACAGTAATTTTATCAACAAAATGTCGTCAATATACTAACATATGCAATACTTATGTGATCAATTATGAGTAGTTAATGTAGTATGTTATTTATTTTAAATTTAAGAAATGCGTGAAAGCCCTTTCCCCCATTTCAAAATACAATTCCCCCAAATTCAAAATCTCCCAACCCTAACTCTCCATCATCAAATTTCAAAATCTCCCAAATTTCAAGTTTTGGGGAAGGTGTTTTCTGAAATGGTGAAAATGGCTTTCACGCGCTTCCTAATTTTTTTTTTTTAATTAAAAAACTAAATAATTGGCGCCATGTGGGACAAGGGTCAGACGAAAATGTGACCCTCGTCTCTCGTATAGGCGAACTCTATTTCATAAACTTGGCCGGCTACAAAAAGACAAGGAGATATGTTATTTGCACAATTCTTTCACAATAATTGCAGAACAATGCTAATGTATAAAATATTTTCAATTTTTTTTTTTCCAATATGAAGCAAAATATTGAAGCATAGTGTATCACTTATCTCTCTCTTCCACATTAGCATTGTTATGCAATTGTTGTGTAAGAGTTGTGCAAATAACATATCTCAAAGACAAGAAGCGTTTTTCATCTCAAAAAAGGAAAAAGAGGGTTGCTCAAATACTCTATTCATATGAAGAAGAATTCTAAATGTACATTAAGTATTTATCAAGTGTAAATAAAAAAAATAAGATAACTTTTAAAATCACTATTGGACTTGTAATTGGTCAAATGATGATTTTGAAAGCCACATCATTTTTTTATGGACACTTATCGTACATTTAAAATTGAAGGCCTTAAGTCCAACGTTCATAATAGAATAAAAAAAAAAAATGCTAAAAAGATGCAAAGTCTCCAAATATTTTATTTAATTACAGTCAATATTTTGGTAAAAAAAAAAAAAAAAATTAACAAAAGGCATTAATATCATGGCATGAGATATGTTGTCGTTGTTGTTGTTGAATTTTTTTTTTTCTTTTTAACAAAGGGCATTAAAAACTTAATAACTAGTTTTGCATCCCGAAAAGTGAGAAGAATGAATTTTAAATAAAAACATAATTTTATGTTAATTAATATTTAATTTTAAATAAAAAGCATCACTTAAACTTTTGCCTAAGGACCCAAAATATATCGAGCCGGTCCTACCCACATGACCCCTCTTTTCCTCCCCATGCCCTGATTTCACCACTCGGGTTCGGGTCTGACCGTGCCATTCCCCGCTCAAATCCACCGTTTTTTTCCCGAGTTCCATGGGTGCATACCCCATCAAAGGTGGTGGGCTTGCCGATGTAAGGGCATTTTCATCTCCGGTCGGTGTTCAACTGGAGATGGTGAAGGGCATTTTCGTCTTTAGTGAATGGCATTTTCCTCTCTATTTTCGTGAGTTTGTTTTGGGTTACTTTAACATTTATTTTATATGTACAGCTAGCATATTATGAATGATTAAATATAAAGTATGACTAGAATTTAATAAATTGAAAATCTCAAATATTAAAAAAAATTTAAAGAGATCCCGATTGTTCAAGATATGGATAGAGTATAAGAGTAACTCACTTTTTTCCATTTTAGAGATGATCAAAAGCGCTTTTTGTCTTTTTGTAGCCGGCCAAGTTTATGAAAAGTGAAATGATCAAAAAAACTCTTGCTGTACAACTCTGAGTCCCACTTCCTTGTATCTGGTATAAGTGTACAAGTTATGCAGCAAGAGTGCAACAATCACTCCACTTTTGAAAATAATGAAATTGCCCAAGTGAAGGTAAAAGGTGCTTATCCTCTCGAAAGCGCTTCTTGTCTTTTTGTTGCCGGCCAAGTTTTGAAAATAAGGAAATTGCGCAAGTGAAGGTAAAAAGTGGTTATCAACATGAATTTTATTATCTTATCTAGTGGAAGAAGATGACAAGAAGTTTATTTCTCAATAATAATTTTTTTTTTCAATTGTTGTGCAAACTTTTGTTAATACTTTAATAGTTAGATTAAATCATATTTTCTTGTTGCTATTTCTTTTCTTTATACTTCTTTTTCATTGTAGCCGGCCAAGTTTATGAAACAAGGAAATTGCGCTAGTGAAAGAAAAAGTTGTTGTATATCAACATGAATTATATTATCTTATTTCGTGGAAGAAGAAGACAAGAAGTTACTTTTTCAATAAATAATTTCTTTTTTCATCAGGATGTCAAAGTCTTTCATCAATTAATGTGTTATTAATTACCTTCTTTCTTATTTTAAGAGGAACAAATAAGGAACAAGATCTAAAATAGATGGCCGTCGTTTCTTCTCTTCCTCCTCCTACTTCGCCACCTTAACCATCTCTCTTTGGCTAGAATCCCTAGTGATAATGAAATTAAATAATTAAATAAAACAATTTTAAAAATCTATCCTGAATAATAATCTATTCTTTAAGAGAATTCACTAAACGTACATGATAAGTTATCAAAATAAAAAATTATTGTTTTATAACTCTTAGTCTTAGCACAACTCTTATAACATGCATGGTCACTTTTTGCTCCAAAATAGCATGATATCTTGCATCAATATTCTGAATTCCTTTTTTCACTCAAAATGCTTGTCAAAAAAGAGAAGGTGCAATATAATCATCTCTCAAAAGTCTAAACAGGAAAATATAAATATATCAACAATTCCAAAATTCTCAAGATATGGGGATGTTAAGCAGTGAAAATCTTACAAGTTACAACTATTGACCTAAAACCATGTAAGGTTTTGGGGCATACAAATTAGTGAATTACAATACTGCTTTTGGAAAAAGATACAAAATTAGGGCAAAAATAGATTATAATCTCCAAGGTGACTAAAATCATGAACAGAAAAATTACAAAGGCAGTATAATTCAACGGCCGACAAACCACATTAATGTGAAAGCCAGTCAAGCTATTATAAAGAACCAAATTGCAGTAGCTGCAGTCTCTAGAAGCCATGCTTGTGTTGTGTACATCAAACAGAGGATTATCGCTCCAAGAAGATAGCCACTCATGCAAAAAGTTCCTAATCCAAATACTAGAAGGGATCTGTGCCTTCTTTACTTCAATCTCTCACATTTTGCCTTGTTGCCTTGCCCTATAATAGCACAAACAAGCATAACATTTTCATAAAACAACAAAGTAATAAATGGGGTGAAAACCAAAACAATTATATGCCACTTTAACATTATACAACAGCTCTGTATTTTTCAGAGCAGGAGGATTTCCAGGGATAAAGACTCAGAGCCTTGCAACCGGTTGAGTGGTAACAGGAGATGTGGGAAACTTGGGATATCAGAGAAAGAGGAAAAAGAGGTCATAAAAATCACAGGATTATCTATAGTTAGTGGCAGGTAAAATCTGTGCAAAATTTTGGTTAGAATTTGATGACCAAACAACATTAACATGTTAAATGCCAAAAATTTCTCAAAAGACAAGCCAGAAAAAAACTTTATAGATGATACGCAAATGTTAGAGAAATAAAGCTTGACTCAAGAAGATTTATAAGGGGACTACTTGTAGCTCTAAGAGGTGTGAAAAAAATTGATTCATGTAACACTTGGGCAGCAGAAAAAACAGTATAAAAATAAACATATTCATATCAAACACAGAGTAAAAATTAGTAGTGCTAGATGAACCATATTACACAAAGTACCTGATAAGGTGTCTGGCATGGAAGGAATGTATTTGGTGGCTGATACAGGGCAGGAGCATCCATATCCTCCATCAGCACCATATACTGCTCCCCCTTGTGTTTGAGAATTTTTAATAGCCATAGCCCTAGCGTATTTCTCTGCAACAAACACAGAAAATTCATTAACCAAAACCTATATATATATATATATCACAGGGTTTCCCCATAGAATGGAATATTCAAGAGAGAATTTACCATATGATTCTGTGCTATTCTTAAAATAACTAGAAATGTCATCCATCTTTGATACATTAGATGGAAACTGGATTGTTCTAATTATCAAGTGAAAAAACAAAATGAAAGGAAACATGCCAAAAATGTAACAGAAAAGAAACAAGAAGGAATTTCATACAGCAAATTAAAGATATTACCAACAATGCATCCCGAGTTCTGTAGAAAGTCCAAAAGTTTAACATACTATGAAATGGTTTAAAGTACATTGGTAAATATTAGTTGGCTGAAAAAGGAAAGTACCTGACTGTACAAGTCGATATTATGAAAGAAAGTGGAGACTCTTGCTGGAGTCTTAGCTCATCCAACCAATATATTTGTTGGGGACGTGAGCAATCTTGACCCATTCTTCTTCTTTCCTTTCCAACTCTTTCTCCAACAAAGGACAACCGTCGATCCTTAGAGTTAAAAGGGAGGCAGGCAGCCCATCTTTTGACATGCGCTCTAACTTATGGCAGTCTGTGATCTCCAATTCTTCAAGAGCAGTGAGATGTTTAAGCCCCTTCGTGTCCAAATATTTCAAATTTGGAAAATACCCGATGAGAAGATAGGTAAGATTGGTAGGCAGCAACCCCTCATCTGGAAAGGACTCCGCATCTTCAGATTTGCCACTGATTTCGAATCTTCTAACACACGGGAGAGTTTGCAAACCCCACCCCAACCGGCTCGCAAAGAGTTTGTCACAACGTAAGATGGAAATTTCATTCAAATTGGTAGGCAAACCCCCTTCAGGAAACGACTCAACTTGTGGACAATCAATTATATGCAATTTCTCAAGAGAGGGAAGAAGTATGTGCATCTTGTTAGGTAGTGACCGAAGACTTCTACAATTCCTGATCTGAAACTTTCTAAGGTTGGGGGCACGCAATCCTCCTTTTGGAAAATATGCAAAATTAGGGCACCTTCCGATGATAATTTTATTCAAATTGGAAGGCAAGCCCCCTTCAGGAAACGACTCAATTTGTGGACAATCTTCTATATCCAATTTCTCAAGAGAGGGAAGAAGGATGTGCATCTTTTCAGGTAGTGACCGAAGACTCTTACAATTGTAGATCGTAAAATCTTTAAGGTTAGGGGCCCGCAATCCTCCTTGTGGAAAATATGAAAAATTCGGGCACCGACGGATGTTTATCTGCGAGAGGAGTAAATCTTGTTCATGTTGTTCTCCAACTGTAAGAGATTCTAAATCCTCACAATCCGAGATTTCCAGAAGACGAAGCTTTGGGAACAATGGAAAGGACTTGAGAAAACCACAACCGTCCAACATCAAAATTTCAAGGGATGAATAGTTCAGGTGCATTGGGAGCTCTAACTTCCCACAGCTTGTGATGCTAAGCTTTTTTATTCCAATTGGCGATTCGTTTAATAGAACCGTATTGCAATCTGTAAACGTCAGTTTACATAGAGAAGAAGCCCTAGGGATTGAAGCCACCAGCTGGGGACAATCATAAATGGAAAGTTCGACTAAAGAAGGAAGATGGGTGGGCAACCCACTTGTAAGCTTAGGGCAATCATAAATTGAAAGATCTCTAAGATTAGGAAAAGCTCGACCTTCGTTTTCAACCTCAAAAGGAGACCACTCCTTCCACTCCAATATATCATAAAATCGTAGAGATTTCAAGGCTCCAAATGGCTTTATCGAAGTGGATCCACTGCCATAAAACTGACGATCTATCGTAACAACTCCATCCAACCCAAGAATCGAGAGGTCCTGTAGAGAGGGTAGTTGCCCAAGTGGTGGCAAGCTACAACAAAATTTACAGTTTTGTAGACCAAGAGACACTATATTAGAGAATGAAGCATCCCCAACCCAGTCTGGAAAACTTGTGCCCCCATAGCCGTCGATAGTGAGGCTTTTGAAGCTTGTATGGGGCTGGAGACTATCAAGTACGATTTTATGACTTTCCGAAGCATTAGTATCACCTTCAAACTGCAATTCCAAATTCTCAAGGTACTTCATATTCCTCAAGTTTCTGCCCTCAGCAGCCGTTGGAGATTCAACATTTTGGAGCACCAAAACAGAAAGTGATCCCCGAAGATTTGTAAGTTTCCCTAGCTCTTCAATGCCGCATCCACTATTGCTAACGATAAATGTAGATAATGTTTGAAGACATTTTAGTTTACCTAGATTTAGCGGCATCTCCATCATCCCAGTTCTAGCAATATCAAGATGACGCAAATTAATGAGTTTATGCATATCTCTTGGCAAGGCAACAAGACATCCACAACATGATAAATTCAATATTTCCAACTTAATGAGTTTATGCATATCTCTTGGCAAGGCAACAAGACGTTGACAGTGTGATAAATTCAATATTTGCAAATTGCACAACTTACATATGGTATTAGGCAACCTTTCAATATGAGTGTGAGAAATGTCCAAATAACGTAGAAGTATAAGTTCTTCAATTGAATCCGGCAACTCGGTTATGTTCTTATGGTGAAATAGAGTGACAACCCGTAGGTATTTCATCATTGGCAATGGAAATTGCCTTCCTTGGTGAGAAAAAAACAAACCTCTATAAGAGATACCCAAATCTATGAGAGTGCGCAACCTCTCAGGCATATGAAGGACCTCAAAATTCTCAATATCACGTTTGCAGGAAGAGTACGAGAAATGGCGAGTGTTGCTTTCAATTTCAAGAGAACATCCATTTAAATGAATGGTTCAGATATAAACTTTGCCAGATCGCTGACAAGATCATGCATTATATAATCACCGTGATCATTGTTGGATTGTTGGAATAATGATCTAGATACAAGAGCGAAGAAGTAATCATCTCCAACTTCTTCCATTGTTCTGTTTTGGAGTTGTGGCAATAAACCTTCCGCCATCCATAATAAGACTAATTGATCTTTATAGAAAGCATGATCCTTCGGAAATATGGAGCAGTATGCAAAGCATCGCCTTAAAGGTGGTGGAAGATGTTTATAACTTAAACTTAGAGCAGGAAGGATGCCGGTCTTCTCAATTGGTAAATGCCATAATTCACTTTTCAATACATCACCCCATGCCTTAACATTTGATTTAGACCCCAAGAGAGACCCAATCGCCTTGATTGCTAAAGGTAGACCTTTGCACTTTTTTAAGATTTGTCTTCCTAGTTTTTCGCACTCTTGACGTGCATCAGGGTCAAGATTTTGGAATGCATATTTTTCAAAAAGCAACCAACAATCTTTTTTTGGTAACTCATTTATGCGACGAGTTTCACTAGCAAACATGATTGATGCAACCTCCTCATCTCGTGTTGTTATGAGGACCCTAATTTCTTGTGCCCCACTAGATTTAAAGGGTATGCTTAGGAGCTCCCATTGAGCATGCTCAATATTCCAAACATCGTCTAAAACAAGTAAGAATTTCTGTTTTGTCAACTTCTTCTTGAGTTTAATTTGAAGCTGATTTAGATTATCACTATCAGCAGGCAAATCTACTTCCTCTAGAATTGTTTTCGTTAACCTTAACACGTTAAACTCATCCGAAACACAAACCCACGCTTTATGTTGAAAATGCTCATTCAGCCTGTAGTCATTATAAACAAGCTGAGCAAGGGTGGTTTTGCCAATTCCTCCCATGCCGACTATGGCAATAACACGCATCCCATCGCCACTCGCATCATCTGGCCGGAGCACCGAGTTAACTATTGCATCCTTATGATCATCCATACCAAAAATACTAGATTCATCAACCAAGGAAGTCGTGGGCAGTCTTTCTAACGGTTGCCCTCCAACATCTACTCTTAGACCTAAGTTCTCCTTTTCTTTTAGTAGAGATTCCAGTCTTTCAAGTAGCTTTCCTACATTACGTTCGACCTCCTTAACAGAAATAGAAGTGGAGACGGTAGTCCATACCTGACTTGCAAAAGTAGCAACCACGTTCCAGATGGCCTCTGACTCCTCTGAAGGCCCTCCAAATTCAGCCTCCAGCTTCTGTCGCAAGTCTTGGGTAGCAATCTTGTCCAAAAGGTCCTCTGCATCATAGACAACACCTTTAACACTATCAAGCCACTTTTTCACGGCAGGGTTGATAAATTGCTTGCCCTCCGCATCTTCAACCGCTGGAATCACGGAATCCAATTTTCTCTTCAAATCCTTTAAGAGTCCTTCATTGAGTTCTCGATCCCCAAAGAAGTCGCTAGAAGCCAATTTATCAAAACATACTTGGAGCAAGGGAGAGATAACCATGCTTGTAATCCCAATTGCAGCCATGTTATCTTGTTTGCAAATCAAAGAGAAAGAAGGAAGGTGATTGCAAAGAGCAGAGAGAGCAAAATGAGACTGGAATGCAAGGTACGTACGTATGATCTTTATCTTTTTTACACAGCCAACGGGCAATTGATGCGTGCTCATGAAAAAGCAAAATAAGTAATGGAGGTGGCCCAGGTGGGTGGGTAATTAAAGTCAATTTAGTCGGCCAAGTTGTCCCACATGAAAGGTCGAAATCACATATAAAAATTAAAAGAAAGCACACAAATTCTGACTATTTTTTTTTTTTTTTTTTTATGTAAGTACGTTTTATCATTCAACCGGAAAGGATACAAACATTAAAGCAAAGGGGTGGGTGCCCCAACAATAACCCAAATCTGAAAAAAGTAGTACCAACATGAAAAGTAACAGAGGATCCAAGAGGGAATGGTGAGTTTTCAGTTCCCAGAGGAATTGAAAATGTTCCGGCCCTATTTACCTTGAACAAAGCCAAGGCTTGGTCCGCACAAGGCGGATTAAAGACCAGATCAGTGGTGAACAGGGGCATGTCCCGTGCAGAGGACTTCAACCCAGTCCAAAACAACCCCTTTGAGAGGGTTGGGTGGCCACTAAACTGGATATGGAAGAGGATTGGCACCACAAATAACAGAACAAAATTTCCAGTGAACAGATCTCCAAAAGAGACCATAACCCAGCAAAGAAATGTACAGATAAAGAAAGAGATAAAGCAGAAACTTATCACCAAGCATCTTAGGTGAAGAAACCTGGCCGGAAATCGGTCTTGGCAGCAAACAGCGGTGTGAATCAGCACGCTCAGTGTCCAGATCTGGCGCGTGGGCTGCACGCTCCAACGCCGGAGGGCCGGTTGATGAAACGGCTGACAGTGGATTGAAGGGGGAAAAGCCGTGGAGCCGATGGAGTGGGTCGCTTGGCGGAGAGGCCATCTGAAGTTAGTAGATCTAGGACGAAAAACCCCAGATCTAAGAACTTCAAAATACCGGAGGATCCACAGCCATGAACGGGAGGAGGCACACCAGTCCGATCCGGTGGAGGAAAACCCACCAACGATGCTATAGCAACAATCCTGAGGAGTGGCTAGCGAGAAAGCTAGCAAGAAAAGTATCTCAAAGGAAGATAAGGACCTCAAAGGAGGCGTGCGCAGGCCAAACGGGACGGAAAGGAGAAGAGAGGGGAAGAAAAGTGGGGGGGAGAGCAGCTCCAAAAGCTTGCAGCTGCTCTCCCATGGCAGATGTGACGGAGGGAGTTGCAGAGAGAGAGGGAGAGTTGCACCGACAGAGAGAGAAAAACCAATCTCCTGGTCCAAATTCTGACTATTGATTATCATCTTGCATGTTGATTTTTTATTCCTTTATAGGAGAAATAATTAAGAAAAAGTTGTAAATGAGGATCCCTAACGTAGGACGTCGAAAGTCGAAACACCTACCTAAGAATAAGGACCACACCTCACAAAAAGCTCTAGTCTTGACTCTTGTGTGGTTTTTAATTAGTGAGTTTTGGATTCCGTTGGTTGAATGAATTCGGCCTAGCGTGATGGACTCCACACCATGAGATTGGATCAAATTGATCAAAGAAAAAGGACACAAGCAAACTGATTTTTCCACACCATTATTTCACAAAGAAAACTTGAAAGTTGACTTGGAGTTAACCAGCCGGTAATTAATGCCATTCATTTCATAAAATAAAGTGGCCTTCATTTAAATTTTACAGATTTAACCTTGTATGTTAACGTTGTTACATCATTTAAGGGAAAAATACATTTTACTTTCAAATCTTTCATCTCTTTTTTTTTTAATCTTACATTCTTACTTTCAAGGTGAAAAAAATTTGCAATCTACTCCAACCAAATTTTAAAATTTGTTAATGTTGCTAATCTGTTACTTAAATCATTATTCTTTGACAGAAATAGACTCACGTGCGTTGCACATAGAATTTTAAGAGCAAATCTCTCCAAAATATTCCTAAAAAACAATATTTTTTTTCTTTTAAAAAAAAAAGGTTTGGGGTAATCGAAGTCACCCCATAAGCCATTTGGGGGTGGTTGACCACTCCCATTTGGCCGAAATGGGGAAGTTCGCCACCCTGATGGATCATGGGGGTAGGGTTGGCAATTTTTGACACGACCTGCGAACCCAACACTAAGTTAAAGGGTTAGGATTAAGCTTAAAAAGGTTCGGGTCATAAAAGGGTTGACTCGTTAGACTCGTTTAATAAACGGGTCATTAACGAGTCAAACTCATTTGACCTGCAGAGTGACCCGTTTGACCCATATACTTAAACATTTTTTTTTTCAACATTAAAAAGTAAACATAAACAATAATGTTACCCTTATCTTTCTCTCACTATCTAAAGAGTAAAGACTAAACTAAAAAAATTTCACAAAAGATAAAACAAGTTTTTTTCTTTTATTGAGTTAGAACTTGAACTAAAAAAGCAAAGACTAAAAAAATTTAGCCAAGTGTTTTTTTTTCTTCAAGTTTTTGAATTTGAAGTTGAATCAAAACAAGTAAACCATAAAACAACTCAATGTAGAGTAATATGATTATTCAAACAATATGATTTTTTTTAGTTTATATTTGTGTTTTTATTTTTACTTTTATAGACATTATTATATAATAGGTCAAATGGGTTGTGTCAACCCAACACGACCCGTTTAATAAACAAGGCATGTCGTGCCAACCCGTTATTTAAATTGGTTATTTTATGGTCGAAAGGTCTGACCCTTTTAGTAAAACAGGTCGTGTCAGGGTTGACTCTTAACGGGTTGCCCAAATCCGACACATGAACCCTTTTTGCCAACCTTACATGGAGGTGGTTCAGCCACCCCCAAGTGGCTAAATGGGGTGGCCAAAACCACCATTGAGTATGGGCGTGGCTCGGCCACCCCCATTTGGCCAGCCTAGAGGTGACCGAAACCACATTTCGAACTTCTACGATTGTTTTGGACAACATTTTTTTTACTCAACAGTATAAACCCCACCCACGTACATGTTAAATAAATTTTAAAATTCATAAAGTTTAATTCTTATAAATTGGAACATGTTAAATAGTTGTGTTAAATAAATTATTATTATTTTTTCCTATTTTATGCGTATGTACTAGAAAATGTTGAACCTTAAAGTCTTACCAGTCGTCTTATATTTATGTTAGTGAAATCAATGGTCCTGTTTAGTAAAGATTGTGGGAGAAGTTTATTTTAATAGTAATGAAATGTGGTTGATGTGATATAAGAAACAAGTTTGATTTTTTTTTTTTTTTAATAAGAAAGTGAGAAAGTTTTGTTTTATAAGAAAGAAGTTTAAAATTAGTAGAATAGAGTTGAGAGGTCTGACTCGTTTAGTTAAATGGATCCGATTGAGATTGACATATATAGTATTATATTTATATCTCGATATGACTCTAACTCAACACTCGAACACAAATTGACACCCGTACTATCAATGTCCCGAGGAGTACATCCACTAGCAACTTCTAAAAATTTGTTTGAGAAGCATATTCGTTTAGATATAAATTTCTTACAAACTGAGTAGTATGAGTTCCTCCAATACTCTCTCTAAACGCTTCATGTGTCCATTAAGCATGTGTAAAACACATGTTTTTTAAAGTAATAAAAAAACGTGTACTTCACACATGCTAAATGATACATGATACTTTTAGAAATTGAATTGACAGAATTTTTCTGAGTAATGCTACACACACTCTTATTTCCTCACACTAATATTTCATGTTGTATTTGAATTCGATTTTGAGCTGGGCTAATGCCATTGAGCAGTGCCTTCCTCGAGTGTATTATGAAATACCTAGTTGGTGAAAGAGAAGAAACCTTGTAAATAAAATCACTTGAAAAGGGGAAAAGATCACAACAACCACCAAAATATAGCAGTGTTTTGATTGTTGTTCCTTTTTGGGGGGTTTGTCCCTGTTTAGGACTAGGATCCAGTTTTAACTGGAGAGTTGTTCTGTTGAATCTGGTTAATGAAAGTTTTATTCATCCAAAAAAAAAAAAAGAACAACAACCACCAAAATATGGGGATGCAACCCCAGCAACCTTGGCACATAAGACACGGAGAAAAAAAGCAGCACATAACCCAACTTAGCTAGAGTAATTGAGGCTTGTCTTAATAGAAAAGAACATAGCCAACTGGATGAGAGGAAAAACAGGGGTATTTGAGAAATCTTGACATGATTTAACAAAAAATCTTAACGAATGAATGAAATTAAAAAAAATTGAAAGATGGATACACAAAATTGATTCAAAGAATTGAGAAAAGAAAGATTCCAACTAATTATTTCCACTTTATTAGATGTGGTATTTAGCTAATTGAGCTACCCCTTCTTTACTGTACATACTCCTTCAAGAAACAATGCATTTTTTAAACAATCTGTTTTTTATGCAAATGCTTAAGATTTGGATAGAAATGGAAGGAAAATTTTCTCCTTCAATTAAAAAATAAAATAAATAAATAAATAAAATGATGCCTTTTATTCCGGGAATTAGATACCAGAAGGAATCTGCCCCTTTTTTACTTCTCCGCTGAATTTGCACGCAGGTTTTTGATGTCTCATTGAGAATTCTTGTGATGATAGGCCATTGGTGGCCTAGGGCAAAGCAAAGCACAAACAGGAACAACTTCAGCATATATGATGGCTCTGCATTTTTCAGTGCAAGAGAAGTTGGAATATTAAAGGGCAAGTTTGCAACAGGTTAAGTGGAAACAGGAGTGAGAAACTTTTGGCTAGAAGAGAAAGAGGGAAAAAAAGGTCATAAAAACTCATCTCTCTTAGATAATAGGGTTTTCCCAATAAAAATTGCTAAAATAACTAGAAAAGTCATCCATCTTAGAAAGATTTTATGGAAATTGAATTTCTCTACTTATCAAGTTTATTAAATCATCCAGTATAATAAATAAACAAAATCCAGATCTCTTAGACGATGTTTGTTGACCTCATTTCAATAACCATGCAATGGGATTACACTGATTCCCAGATATGATTATACATGCCTAATTGTAGACAGTAATAGAAAATACAAGCCCCAAAAGACATAGAACAATTTTCTATTATACTTGTTGGTAAAAATTATTCTGGGCAGAAATTAGGCAACTGTACCAACTATTTTTCATGTATGTTGTTCTTCATGCCCAACTTGTAATATGGTTGAGCCGTAATTCAATCAATAAACAGAAAATGCTATGTGCAACAGTGACATTGTTATCACTTATAGAGTCATATTATTGAAGAACTACCTGTTGAGTTTTGCAGAAGGGCCTGTGTAATTCAACCTCACTACCTTTTACGTAAGGTGAAAGGCTCATCTTTAAGCATCGATATCACGCGTGCTCTCAATGTGAGCAAAAACTAAAGCATCTGCCACTTTATTTCCAGATATTCCTTGTGCAACTGTCCCTTTGTAATCTCCAACAGTTGAAGTACATTGGACATCATCATCAAATGCTGTGTCAACACATTCCTCAAACCCATCTGGTTCTTGTCGCAATTGTTCTGAACAATCGGCAGTATCCCCAGTAGCAAAGTTAACACTAGAGATTGACAAACTTGTATAAGTTGTGCGTAGAAACCTGGACAAAGAGGTAAAAATGATCAAACAAATTGATCACTAGAGCACAAAGAGAGACAAACCAATAAATATACACCTCTGAACCACCAGCTGGAACACATGCAGGCGGAAGAGCTTGCCACCAAAGCAAAGAAAGACACCAATGGGACGTTTATACCACTTCAGAGCTTCTAGAGGAACTACATAGAAGAGATGGTTATAAAAAAAAGCTGCTAGGATACTCAATTTCATAGGCAACAGAATCAAATTCAGAAAATTAATATAACAGATAAAATGTTAGAATATATATTTTTCGTATATTTTATATTTGATTGATATTGTAATATTCTCTATTTACGGGTTTATTGTATTAACATATTTGTATTTACTCTAAACGCTATAAATAGGTACCTTTGTATTGTAGACAAACAAGTTATTGAGCACAATGTAGCCCTTTGAGCTTTATCCTGTGGACGTAAGTCATAGACCGAACCACGTAAATTCTGTCTCTTTTCTCTCTCTTGCATGTCACCGCTGGAAAAATCTTATGGATCAGAATATGAATTCTAGTGCTTCTTGTTCCTGGATGGTTTCATGTGATTCCACATATTCAATAGTTTGCTTATTTCTTGTATAGAGATAGACAAAGTATGGATGTGTAACATTTCTTTGAATAATGCTATAAGGAGGATTAGAGTCCTCATTGTATTGTCTTCTCAAATGTCATGTGACTTTTAAAATTATTATTGGATTAAAATTCAATAATAACTATCACAAATTTAATGATAATTTTAAAAACCCAGATATAATAGAACACAATGACACAAAGAGAAGTAGAGAACTCATATTCTCTGCTTTTTTTTTTTCTTTTTCTTTTTTTTAACAAGTACAAGATTTTAGGTCACATCTATATTACCTGCGTGAGTGGTGCAATTGGGTCTATTCCAACAACCTTGTCCACCTCCTTGCCGTTTTTAAAAGGAAAAAGGACAGAACTGTGTCAATTTTTCATTGAGCAGCCACCTCCCCAGCCTCATCTATGTCAACTTTCAAGAAAAGAAAACATTTTTCGGGGTGCTTAATTCCCAGCATAGTTTGTATAAAGAAGAGAAACGTAACAGCAAGGGTAAGTTTTAAAGAAGAGCAGGATTGTTAGGTGTTAGGAAATTTATCATATTTTTCGAGACATGTGAGATGAAAAAAAAAAAAAGAAAAAAAAAAAAAGTAAAATTAAATCAATTCCACACGACACCAAGATTTATGTGGTTCCCTCAATATGAGTTACGTCCACTGGCGGAAGTAATAACGAAGAAATTCATTATGAAAATGAAGTACAAAACATAGTAGAAAAAAAATCATTCAAAATCCAAAGCTCCAATACACCCAATTCTCACTATAACATTGCACACACGCTGCTACTCACGTTTTGCACCCCATAAAATTCTGAACATTACATGCCCTTTTATAAGCTTCCAAAACTCCTACACCTAGGAGGACTTGGAGATAGTTGAGTCGGCCAACTCAACTCCAACACAGCTGGGCCTACTTTACTTGATTCAAGGCACACCACAACACCAGGAGAGATGCCATTGAAAAAGCATCATTCAACTGAATACCAATAACTTGGTCCCCTGTTTCAGTTTGTAAACCAAAATTTCAGTTTAATTCCTGATAAACATCACGGAGAAGTTAACATCTAAAGGGTGTTCCCTGCAACGCACCAGAAAGGTTTCATAGGTCTTAATCTGTCCTCCATCAGCAACATCCTTGGCCTCAAAAGGTTACATAATACCTGATCAAATCCCAAGCCTGACCCATTGCTTTGAATACCTTCACAAACTCCAGTAGAGGAGTTTGAGGCTACACACAAAAGTCACCATCAATATTTAGTTCTCTACTCTAGTAGAAGAAAAGAAGACCTATAGCCCTAGCGTATTTCTCTGCAACAAACACAGAAAATTCATTAACATAAACCATATATATATATATATTCAAGAGAGAATTGAATTTACCATATGATTCTGCGCTATTCTTAGAATAACTAGAAATGTCATCCATCTTTGATAGATTAGATGGAAACTGGATTGTTCTAATTATCAAGTGAAAAACAAAATGAAAAATAACATGCCAAAAATGTAACAGAAAAGAAACAACAAGGAATTTCAAACAGCAAGCACTCGGGTTCCATCACTAAATTAAAGATATTACCAAAAACGCATACAGAGTTCTGTAGAAAGTGTAATATGATCCCTTAATATCACAAGTTCAGGTAGCAACTCATCAGAGTCCAAAAGTTTAAAGCCACTGTTAAAAGCCATTGACTTGCTAAAATTTCAGGATATTTCTCAACAAGCATACACAAAAACGCACCGAGTTGCTTTTGTCCAAATTCCTAGGCAAGAAAAATAGTCTCTTCCATCAAATCTTAATGAAACAACAAAAGCGAATGAGCCTTCAGTGAAAGAGCATACAAGTCTAAATGTATCTGTAAAGGACCAAGCTTGCCTTTGTGTTCAGTTTGAGAACTACTTGACCAAATTTCCATTGTTTCATCAATATTTCTCGTTCACATATGAGTAGCGGCAAATGTGTCACCAGCAATCATGAGTTGAGAAGCCAGAGTGTCACAAAGCATACTCCATTCTTTTCAGTGAAAACTGAAAGTTGATAATGATTAAAAAAAAAAACATAAATAGATTGTAGTAGACGAATAACTTCACGATGAATGCATCTAGAGAGTCCTTCAAAATAGACTCTGAACAATCAATTTTTAAGATAGGATAGCATCTTTATCTCTGATGTTTTTACATATCTTCATAAAGTAAAAGATGTAGCTCTTCAAGATAAATATGTGAACTACCTTTAGCTCTTGCAAAAGGATGCACCCCAAAAGCATCAGTCATTTTACTTGCAGATATGCATTGTGCAACTACCCCCTTGGCCCTTGTAATCTTCAACAACTAAAGCACGTTGGGCATCATCATCAAACGCTGGGTCAACACTCTCTTCAAATCCATATGGTTTTTGAGAAAGATGTATCAGTCAATTTTGCCAATTGACTGATCAAACTGTCTTCAGTAACTAAGTTGTGTACATAAACCTGGACAAAGAGGGAAAAATGATCAAACAAATTGATCATAAGAGTACAAAGAGACACTGACCAATAAATTTACCTCTGAACCACCAGTTGGAACACCTGCAACAGAGAAGTTTGCGACCAAAGCAAAAAGACATCCCAACAGAACGTTCACCATTTCAGAGTTCTCAGAGGAGCTGCATAAAAGAGATTGTTATAAAAAGAGCCACTAGAATACTGAATTTCACATGCAGTAGAATCAACTTCAGAACTTAATGAACTTAACCAGTTAATTATTAATTTTCATTGCAATTCCCAAAGAAATTCAAGACGTTGCTACCGCAAGCTGATTGGTACCCAGATATAAACACAGTAAAATGAAAAATAAAAAAGAAGTCATGAAATCTTATAGAAAAAATTCACATAAATAAGCATATTAGATAGGAGTGAAAATGTTTCCACAAGGAACTCTTGAATCAAAATAAAGAAATCAAGTATTCTTGCCTAGGCGTAAGTTGAAGACATTTTTTTTTTTTTCCTTTTGGGATTTCTAAATAACTCACCCTCGATCCATGAGATTTGAACCCATCGCATCATCAACCAACCCTGATCCCGTACCAATGCTGCAGAGCCAATGTCATGCTAATGAATTCAAAATGGCAAAATCAACTACTCTTTGAAGATGACATATTAATTGATAAAGAGAAGACGCGAAAAAAAAATGCCTAGGAGCAGTTGACCATCTGCAGCAAAGCTATGAGCACACAAGTACATCTTGTATTTCACTCCAGATGACCTGCTCAAAAGGCAAACACGGCTCAAAACCCAACTGATATGAGATCTTTTTGGCTTTTAATTCTTTTCATATTTGTGTTCAAATCAAAACAGAATTATTAAAAAAAAAAAAAAGAAGAAGGAAGAATAAACAAGAAGACAAAGCATTAATTATGTTCATTTTCACTTCGCTGAATTTGCATGTGATGATAGTTTGTTGGTGGGCTGGGGCAAAATAAGTACAAACAGGAACAACATTAGCATAAAACAACAAAGTGAATAATAATTGTAGCACATAGGTTGAAACAATTAATGCAGAAGCCAAATTTTTAATATATGATAGCTCTGCATTTTTCATTGCAAGAGAAGTTAGTTGTTTGGCATAAAGGGCATCACAACAGGTTAAATGGTAACAGGAGGAGCAGGGAATTTTGGCATCACAACAGATAAAGAGGAAAAACAGGTCATATTATATCTAACACAAAATAAACATGTTATAGAATGAATATAGATAGAACTACTAAAATGCTCTACATACCAAACACAAAACACCAAATACAAATTGCCTACAAATGGGGCATCCATTTAACCGGAGTGTCAGGACCTTAGCACAGCCACTGCATCCAAAGCAAGCAAGTAAAAGCTCTTTGGGCTTGTTTGGTAAGGGAAGGGAAAGGGAAGGGGAATTGGTAGTGGGAGTTAAAATTGATAGATGTGATATAAAGTAAAAATAATTTGTATAGAAAAGTGAAAAAAATTTGTATTGTAGTAAATTTTTTTATTTAAATAATAATAAAAAATTATTGATGTGATATAAAGTTGAAATGTTTTGAAGTTAGTTATTTTTGGGATAAGTAACAAGCCCTTTATGTTCAGATTTTCAAAGCTAAAATAGAATTCATAAATTTAACCATAAATGAAGACCATAAAGCAGCAAAGTTCACCACCCCCTACTGCACATGGGTGATTAATAGAGGATATTTCTAACTATCCAACACTAAGCAGCAAAGTTGTTCTGAGGAAAAAGGTGGGGTGGCACTAGGTTAACAACAACAAAATCTATTTCTCCCTGCACCACCTGTGGCCTTAGTCTTAAGTTTGAAGGGATGGTGCATGTCCACAGGCAAGCTTTCTTATGGGGATTTGAACTCACAACTCACTTTAGGAAATAATCACTTGATAACCCTTAACCACATCAAGATTGTTGTTGTATCCATATGCAACTTAAAAAAGAAAACATGACAAATTATTTTCCCCTTAAGATCAATAATCTGAATCTGATAGATGATTTTTATTTATTTATTTATTTTATTGGTTAAATTGGAAATTCATGTTCAAATCAAAACAGAATTATTAAACGAAAATAAAGGAAGAAAAAACAAGAGGAAAGTACCCTTACAAGTTGCCATTAAGCAAGTTCTTTGGTGCTTTTGGTTCATTTTCTTTCTATTCTATTCAACGCAGAATTCCAATTGAGTTTTCGGGCATGAAGGATATTAGCAACAAAATCAAGGAGGGCTTTCTTGTCGGATGTTAGGTCAGCAATAATGAACACGGGAAAGATAGTGAGTATGAAGAGAAAGAGCATATCCATGACAATGAAGGATGGGGGTTCATAGATATTTATTCCGTTTGGAAATGAAGAAATTATGTTCTCTCGATGTTCTCCTGATGCAGCAAAATGAAAACCATTAGACAAAGTAGTCACAGAGCAAATTATTCAGTCTTGTCATATGGAAATTATAGCTTTCTATTCTATTTAATGGAGAAAATAAGTAACTCATGCTAGTGAACTCAAAATGGCAGAACCAGTACCCTTAATTTACCCAATTTGATCCGGAACAATCAACAAAGCCAATTGGAAGAGAATGACAAGCAATTGAGAAGAAGATGCTGAAAAATGTGTAGAGTTTGATCCAGCACAATCAACAAAGCCTATTGATTTTGTATTTCATTATATGATGGCCTGCCCAAAAGGCAAAACACCACTTAGAACCCAACTAATTTGAACTCTTTTGGGCTTTTAATTCTTTTCTGATTTTGGATGGGTTAAATTAGACAAATGACTTCGATCAGAGCATAATTATTAAAGGAAAATAAAGGAAGAATAAACAAGAGTACACATCATTATGTTTCATCAGAGGTAGTAGCTAAGAAGAATTCAAATAGAAATGGTTTAAAGTACATTGGCATATACAATTAGTTGGCTGAAAAAGGAAGGTACCTGACTGTAAAAGTGGATATTATGAAAGAAAGTGGAGACTCTTGCTGGACTCTTAGCTCATCCAATATATTTGTTGGGGACGTGAGCAATCTTGACCCATTCTTCTCCTTCTTTCCTTTCCAACTCTTTCTCCAACAAAGGACAATCGTAGATACTTAGAGTAGAAAGGGAGGCAGGCAGCCCATCTTCTGATATGCACTCAAACTTAGGGCAGTTCAAGATCCTTAGAGTAGAAAGGGAGGCAGGTAGCCCATCTTTTGACATGCGCTCTAACTTAGGGCAGTAACTGATCTCCAATTCTTCAAGAGAAGTGAGGTGTTGAAGCCCCTTCGTGTCCAAATATTTCAAATTTGGAAAATGCTCGATGAAAAGATTGGTAAGATTGGTAGGCAGCAACCCCTCATCTGGAAAGGACTCCGCATCTTCAGATTTGTCACTGATTGAGAATCTTCTGACATACGGTAGAGTTTGCAAACCCCACCCCAACCGGCTCGCAAAGAGTTTGTCACAATTGTAGATGAAAATTTCATTCAAATTGGAAGGCAAGCCCCCTTCAGGAAACGACTCAACTTGTGGACAATCTTCTATATACAATTCCTCAAGAGAGGGAAGAAGGATGTGCATCTTTTCAGGTAGTGACTGAAGACTCCTACAATCGTTGATCGTAAAATCTTTAAGGTTAGGGGCCCGCAATCCTCCATGTGGAAAATATGCAAAATTAGGGCACAGACTGATTTTTATCTGCGAGAGGAGTAAATCTTGTTCATGTTGTTCTCCAACTGTAAGAGATTCTAGATCCTCACAATTCCAGATTTCCAGACGGCGAAGCTTTGGGAACAATGGAAAGGACTTAAGAAAACCACAACCGTCCAAGGTCAATTTTTCAAGGGATGAATAGTTCAGGTGGATTGGAAGCTCTAACTTCCAACAGCTTTTGATGCTAAGCTTTTTTATTCCAATCGGCGATTCGTTTAATAGAACCGTATTGCAATCTGTAAACTCCAGTTTACATAGAGAAGAAGCCCTAGGGATTGAAGCCACCAGCTGGGGACAATTATCAATGGAAAGTTCGGCTAAAGAAGGAAGATGGGCGGGCAACCCACTTGTAAGCTTAGGGCAATCACGAATCGTAAGATCTCTAAGATTAGGAAAAGCTCGACCTTCGTTTTCAACCTCAAAATGAGACCATTCCTTCCACTCCAACATAACAGAAAACCAGAGAGATTTCAAGGCTCCAAATGGCTTCATCGAAGGGGATCCACTGCCATAAAACTGACGATCTATCGTAACAACTCCATCCAACTTAAGAATCCAGAGGTCCCGCAGAGAGGGTAGTTGCCCAAGTGGTGGCAAGCTACCACAAAATTTACAGTTTTCTAGAAGAAGAGATGCTATATTAGAGAATGAAGCATTCCCAACCCAGTCTGGAAAACTTGTGCCCCCATAGCCTTCGATAATGAGGCTTTCCAAGTTTGAATGGGGCCAGAGACTATCAAGTACGATTTTATGACTTTCTGAAGCATTAGTATCACCTTTCCACTCCAATACCAAATTCTCAAGGTACTTCATATCCCTCAAGTTTCTGCCCTTAGCAGCCATTGGAGATTCAATATTTTGGAGCTCCAAAACAGAAAGTGATCCCTGAAGATTTGTAAGTTTCCCTAACTCTTCAATGCCACATCCACTATTGCTAACGATAAATGTAGATAATGTCTGAAGACATTTAAGTTTACCCAGATTTATCGGCATTTCCATTATCCCTGTTTTAGCAATATTAAGATAACGCAAATTAATGAGTTTATGCATATCTCTTGGCAAGGCAGCAAGACAGTAACAATGTGATAAATTCAATATTTGCAAATTGCACAACTTACATATCGAATCAGGCAACCTTTCAATGTGAGTGTCAAAAATGGTCAAATAACGTAAATGTTTAAATTTACCAATTGAGTCTGGCAACTCCTTTATCCCCCCAGATAGAATAAGAACCCGTAAGCATCTTATCATCGGTGATAAAAATTTGATTCCATATCTGTAATAAAAATTTGAGAAACCTTTTAAATATTCTAACTCTATGATAGTGCGCAACTTCATAGATTCGTGAAAGGTCTCTAACTTCTTAATATCAAAATTTTCAGAAGAAGAGAAATGACGAGTCTTGCTTAGAATTTCACGAGAATTGTCATCTTTGTGGCATAAAGTAAACTCTTTAGATATAAACTTTGCCAAATCGTTGACAAGATCATGCATTACATATTTATCATCATCATACTTTTTGCTCTTGGATCGTTGGAATAATGATCTTGATACAAGAGCAAGGAAGTAATCATCACCAACTTCTTCCATTGTTATGTTTTGGAGTTGTGGCAAAAAACCTTCCGCCATCCACAATAAGACTAATTCATCTTTTCTGAAAGCATGATCCTTTGAAAATATGGAGCAGTATGCAAAGCATCGCCTTACAGGTGGCGGAAGATATTTATAACTTAAAATTAGAGCAGGAAGGATGTCTGTATGTTTAATTGGTGAATCCCACAATTCACTTCTCAATATCTTATCCCATTCATTAACACATAAGTTAGACCGCAAAAGAGCCCCAATTGCCGTGATTGCTAAAGGTAAGCCTTTACACTTCTCTACGATTTGGCTTCCTATTTCTTCAAGTTGTGGATATGCATTAAAGTTACCATTGGGGAATGCATATTTTGCAAATAGTGACCAACAATCTTCTTTTGATAAATCCGTTATAGGATGGTCTTTACCATCCATGATTCTTGCCACCTCATGATCACGTGTTGTTATAATAACCTTACTTCCTTGTGCCCCAAATTTAAGAGCATTACGTAAGACCACCCATTTGGCATTATTCTTCTCCCAAACATCGTCTAAAACAACTAGGAATTTCTTTCCTGTCAATCTCTCCTTGAGATCATTTTGAAGTTGATCTAAATTATCCTTAATATCACAAGGTGATCGAGTTACTGCCTCTATAATTGTTCTCATGACCATGAACACGTTAAATGGATCTGAAACACAAACCCATGCTTTATGCTCAAAATGGTCCTTCAGCATTTCATCATTGTAAACAAGCTGCGCAAGGGTAGTTTTACCAATTCCCCCCATGCCGACTATGGCAATCACACCCGTCTTATCGCCACTTGCACCATCTGAGAGCAGCGAGTTAATTATTGCCTTCTTATCATCATCTCTACCAAAAATACCAGATTCATCGACCAAAGAAGTGGTGGGCAGTCTTTCTGATGGATTCCCTCCAACACCTTCTCTCAAACCTAAATTCTCCTTTTGATCTACTAGAAAATCTAGTGTGCCAAGTAGCTCTTCTATCTGTTTTTCTACCTTCTTGACAAAACGAGAAGTAGATCTAGAGATGGAGTTGCGTACCTTACTTCCAAAGTTTCCAAATTCAGCATCCAACTTGCGTTGCTGGGCTTTTGTAGAAATCTCGTCCAAGACTTGCTCAGCATCATAGATAGAATCATAGACAGCATCAACCCACACTTTCACATCAGGCCTTGTAAATTGCTTGTCCTCCGCATCCATAAGCACTGCATTCACGGACAGCAATTTTATCTTCAACCTCGTTAAGAGCCTGTCATCAAGTACATTTCGTCCTCGAAATAAGTCAATGAAGTCGCCCGACGCCATTCTTTCAAAAAACACTTGGACAGTGGGAGAGATAAACATGCCTGCAGCTGCAATTGCAATTTCAGCCATGTTGTTATCTTGTTTGGAAATGATCAAAGGAACCGAAGGAAGATGATTGCAAAGGGCAGAGCAAAATGAGACTGGAATGCAAGGTGTCTTTAGCTTTTTACACCCAAGAACATATATATAGGAATGGCGCAAGCTAATGAAAAAGCCAAAAAGAGTAATGGACGCACATGGCCCTACCCACGTGTTTCTTCTTTGAATGTCGAAAGAAATCAAAGGAAATGAATGTGGGCGATTGATGTGAAGTTAAAAATATCTCACGGCCCTACCCATTTTGTCTCTTCTTTGCAAATTGCAATGGAAGAAATCAAAGGAAATAAATTTAATACATCCTCTACATATCTCTTATATATTGGTATTTATTTTACGTGAGAAAGAAAAATTATTTGATTGAGATTTGCTATCCATTTGAAATAAACAATCCAAATAAAATGTATTGCACCTTACACAATACCCAAAATAGTGGCACTAATATAAATCCCAAATAACTATACTTTGATATATAGGGACATTTATTTGACACCCATTTTTATAAACTTACAACGAAGCTCAAGTCGTTACCGAACGATCGTAAACCTTTATCTAAAATTCAGATTCTTGAAACCTTCACAAAAAAAGAAACTTACGAGTAATGTTATAAAAAGATGCTTCTGTTACAAAAAGATGGATGGACATGGCAAGCCACCAATTGATACTTGTTAGTCCTCCTTTTCAAAAAAAGAAAAAAGAAAAAATTGTTTATTTATGGATATTTGAATTATGAGTAATGTTAAACTTTATACTCATTTATTCGGTTCATATGTCACACTGAATGTTGTGTTTAAAGTGGTTTATCATGTTAATTATTTTAAAAAAAATAAAAATATTAATCACTTAAAACATGTCTCGTTTATTAGTCAGTATGACATAAGTGGAGACTACATCTTTCTTTTTTTTCTTTTTTCGGTTCATAGGGGAAAAAAAAGGGGGAAATTAAAGGATTCTTTCCTCTTCGGGTACAAAAATGAAATATACAATGGAGTTCAAGAGTCTTGGCATTTTGGTGACCCTTTTTTAATCGATGACATCAGGGAACATTCTAGCCTCGAACCATCCCGACAACGGTCACATGGGTATCTTTTCAACTAGTAGATTTGGATTTTGTATGAACAAATGAATTTATATATATATATATATATATATAAAAAAAACAAAAGAACCAAAAGTGAAAGATTCCGTGTGGTGATCTTTGTAGAGAAAAGTACAAAATATATACAATAAAATACATCAACTTTAAATTATAACTATGAAATGAATATTATTCATTTCATTTAAAATAAAGAAGGTTATATTCTGGAAATGGGTGTATAGTTTACCAAGATATCCTTCAATAAATGTTTAAATTAAGACATTCATTTCTCTAAAGGAAATCGAATCCTCTTCGGTAGGAGTGTACTTGTAGAGACAGGGACGAAGCCAGAAAGTATTTTGGGCAGGGCCAAGCCGCCAAAGCATGAGTTACAAACATATTAAAATAGGGATCGGGTTCAAAGCATAAATAAGAAATATATTAAGATTGAAGATGAAATAAATATATAAAGACGAAATTAGCATCAATTCAGTTTTGACAAAAAAAAAAATTAAATAAATTAACAAAAGAAAATATACAAAATAAGTGTTTCATAATACATCAAATTTCATCTAAAACATCTATCAAAATGGAACCCGTCGTTTTTTTGAATCCCGAAAATCATTTAGCGAATCTATAATAATTGTTGTAGCAACTTCTCTTTCAATTTACACCATTAAAGAATCCATAAAAAAACTCATATTCAATTTTGTTGTGAAGCCTAGTTTTGACAATATTCATAGCTGAAAATGCTCGTTCTGTAGTTGTGGTAGAAACGGGAAGAGTAAGCATAAGTACAATAACTTGAAAAAGAAGTTGGTAGATAGTTGATTTTCTGGTACTAACCAATAATTTGCAAAATTCAGAAATATTTAGCAATGCTTGGAAACTCGAATGTTGAACTACATTATGCTTATAATAGTTAAGTTCTATTTCTAGCTGTTCATTTTCAAGATCAGTAAAGTCTTGCGGATAAAACTTGTTTACTAACTGACAAATATCATCAATTCTAAAAGATTTACGTGTGGCTCAAGAATCAAGAGCCGAGCCAAGAATAAGCAACTCCACCGCATGCTCACTAAACTGGCGATTTAATTCTTGCAATTGAATCACCTAACTCTGTTCCGGCTCTACTGTAGTGTTATTGAATAAAACCGTCTAGGTTATTTCTCAAATAAGGTGTCAAGATGTAACATCGACTGGTTCTCGCTGGCCTAGAACTAGAAAATTAATGATTTTTTTTAGGTTTAATTGGGTAAGGCCAACAAAAATTTAGTTATATGGCCAAAATTTTATTGGGTAGGGCCAACATAATTTGTTAAGAATGGGCTAAAAATAATGTTTTTTTTTTTTTTTTCATCCTTATAATTTTTTTTCTTGAAAATTGGGAGGGGATGGCCCCCCTCCCTCCGTCACTATGCAGAGAGATATTAACCGCCTGTAGATGCGGATGTGGTTAGCAACAATTACTATTAATCTGTATATACGGATGTGGATAATAATTTTAAAATATGCGAATGCGTTTACGATCAATAAGTTTATGCCTAAAGGCAGGAGCCAAATGTGAATGGATGAAAGAAAGAAATTTCATGGAAATTACATTTGAAAAAAGAGAGATGACAATATTCTAGAAAAAGAAGTGCACCACTTAAAGTTGGACCCAGAAGTTCATTCATAGCGTAATTGCTAGTAAATTAGGGATGGCGTGTGACTCATTATATAATGGTTTTATCACCTTAACTTTTGTGTAGTATTATTTATGTGTGAGAGTATTTAATGACTAAATTAGAATAAATTAAGTTATGGTCATTATTTAAGTACTAATACCATAAGAAGAAATTTATGAAATTTATGCGACGCAAGGGTCAAGTGAGAGAATGTTAAAAAGGAGGAGACATTTCATGAGCGTTGCCACTGAAAAAAGAGAGATGACAATCTAGAAACTTCAAGTAAGAGAAAGAGAGAGAGAGAGAGAGAGAGAGAGAGAGAGAGAGAGAGTCAATACTATCAAGTATTAAATGAGAAAACAATCAACAATAGTTGGTCAATGTTCTGAGAACTATCTCCGTCTCTAACAGCTTCCAAAAATAGCATTTAATTGAAAGCCAGTCAAGCTGTTGTTGAGAGCCAAATTAATTCCTGCAGCTCATATCTAGAGAAGCCAATCTTGTGTACACTGAAGAAATGGATCATTCTCACAAGAAGTTTAACCATTCAAGTAAAAGCTCTTTATTCCAGGAATTAAGAGACTAGACTAGAAGCAATCTGCCCCTTCTTTACTTCAATTTCATTGCCGCCTTGTCTTGATCATTCGTTTCACTGTGATAATGCACCAAATTTCATTGAATTATCTTTTCATCGAAAATGATCTTGTGATGAGCGGGGCAGAGTAAGCACAAACAGGAACAACATTAACATAAAACAACTAAGTGAATAATAATAATTGTAGCTATTATATGTAGGGTGAAAACCAATTAATGCAGAAGCCAAATTTTTAATATATGATAGCTCTGCATTTTTTAGTGGAAGAGAAGTTAGTTGTTGGCATAAAGGGCCTCACAACATGTTGAATGGTAACTGGAGAAGCGGGAAATTTTGGCTAGAAGAAAAAGAGGAAAAAGATGTCATATTATATCTAACACAAAATAAACATGTTATAGAAGGTCGATAGAGTTACTAAGAAAAGAGATGCACGATTAAAGCACCTGATAAAATGATCAAGGGGCATCAACCAAGCCAAAATTGGATTGATCATCAACATTTACTGCTACACCTTGTGTTCGAGAGTTTTCAAAACATAGGCATAAAACATATTTGTCAACAGAATCCACATATTGAAATAAATAGAAAAGTCATCCATCTTAGAAAGATTTTTTGGAAATTGAATTGTTCTATGTATCAAATGAATTAAAATTTTCCAGTGTCATAAATAAACAAAATAAGATCTCTTATATGATGTATGTTGATCTCATTTCAATATCCATACAATGAGATTCCATTGATTTCCAGATATGATAATACATGGCTGATTGCAAACAGCAATAAAAAATGGGGCATGGAAGCATTGAGCAGAACCAAGGCCGTTTATCTTACCGCCTGTTTATAAACTATTATTGTCAAAGCACGAGAGCTTATAACTTGACAGCATCCTATTTGGAAGCGGACTGACAGGACTGTCAACAATCATCCGGTCCATTGTTGACCTTGATTTCCAAGAGTCTGCCAACTGCTTGCCTACAAATTCTTGAAGCTACAATCTTGAGAAGCATGCCTGTGCACATCAAAGAAAGGATCATCGCTTTAAGAAGATAGCCACTCATGTAAAAAAGTTCTCAAGATATTATAAGGAATCTGTGCTGTCTTTAATTAAATCTCACATTCAACATTGTCTTGATCATTAGCTTTACTGTAGCTGCTTGTTAATATTGAAACAGCTGCTCATTTGCTGTCCATGATACCAGAGACAGATTCTGGAGATTGCTGAGCAACTCTTTATCCCATGATGAGAGCATTGAAACACGTTCGGTTGGAAAAAAAAGAAAGGAAAATTTGGTAAGAGTGAAGAAAACAACTGAAAGTACTCAGATCATCAGGTTTCAAAATATTGATTTTTAAGCCCATTGGGGAACAATCATGGGAGTATCATAACATCTAAACAAAGTTTTGCTTTCTAGTGAGGAGAAAGGAACTTGTCTAAGGTTTTAAATGCAGAACTCACTTTTTGTAATTCTATAGTCATAGAAGAAAGACACAAGGAAAAGGATTCCAAAGGCAACTAGGACTACATCACATAAGTCATCAATTAAAAAGTCTCTTTCAATGTTGATGGGTCCCACCATATGACTGGAGAAATACAAGTCATACTATAACAAGTATCTCACATACAAGCTCACTTCTCTGTTTTTTTAGATGAATAGCTCAAGAAGTTCAGATCTTGAAGAGATGGAAGTTACCTTGCATGAATAAGCCTAAGGCTTGGCTTCATGGGAGATCTTGTACGTGAATAAGCTAGTGATGCCCCAATTCCTGATGCCCAGAGGGCCCCTATATTAGCTACTAGTAAAAAACAGGAACATATTAATTGAGAAAGAGGATTATTACTGGCCAATGCTGGTCAGCTTGTGCTCTGAGACCCAAGACTGAATTGCTTCCATCCTGTTTTTCTTCTTTAACCAAGTTCTGAGTATACCAGTGAGTAGAATGAGTGGGGTGGAAGTGGGTAAAAGTCTACATGATGAAGCAAGTATGTCACAGAGCAAATTCCATTCCTCTCTCTGTGCAAACTGTTCATTGATGATGATTAAAAAGAAAAGGCATAAATAGATTATAGTAAATGCGGTAACTTTATGATCAATACATGCATGAAACTTTTGTTATAATTGTTGGAGATGGAAACAATTATTACTATAGAGATAGCGATCATTGCAGAGTAAAGGAACAAACAGGTTTGATTTGGCTTGTCTGACTTTTTGGGCAACAGTACAAAGGCCAAGATCATGTCAAAAAGTCAACCTCACAATAAATTCAGAAACAAAAACCTAGTGTTTATATAGTTTCACAAGGTATATTGTTGGTTTCTTATAATAATATCATCAGAATGTACCGATATTCTGGTCAAAATATGCTGTAAAAAGAAGCAATATCTCCAGAAAATCTTGCAACTAGAAAAACTTATTGAACTCTTACCTAATATAAATTCTAAACAATGCGTTACAATATCAAAAAGAAAACATTTTTTCAACAGCAATAGAAACTTACACATAAAGAGAAGAGCGAGATTTCTTTTCAGTATTTCAAGGGGCATGGTGTTTACAATGCTAAGAGATCATTGTTCATCATTGCAAAAACAACCTGAAAGTGAAAACGACCCATGTAATGAAAGAGCCTTCAAAAATACATTGTGAACAATGAGTTCATAAGATAGACTAGCATCCTCTATCCCTAATACAGACAAGTATGAAATGGGGGAAAATAGTCAGCAACAAAAATTGTTTTTATTTGGATTTGATAGAAAATAGTTTAATGAAATCTCACCTAATACAAATTGTAAACAATGCTTTGCATTTTCTTCATTGGGATATGAAACTTACGCTACAGAGAAGAGCACGTGTTTGTTTCCAGAATTCCAGGATCAGGATCAGGATCCTGGAATTTACAATGCTCAAGTGATCATTATTTACCATAGCAGTAACACCTGCAAGTGAAAAGTGACTTATTCAATGAGGGTCCTTCAAAATACATTGTGAATAAGATAGAATTACATCTTTATCTCTGAACTTTTGACAGAGATTGATATGTTCTTTAAAAGTAAAGATGAAGCTCTTTAAGATGAATATCTGAAAGTACCTTTAGGTAAGGTGAACGCTCAACTTATAGATCCTGCGTGCTCTCCCACAAGATGCACACATACATGAGCAATAACTAAAGAATCGGCCATTGTATTGACAGATATGCTATCTGCAACTCCCTCCTTGTAATCACCAACAATTAAAGCACATTGGACACCATCATCAGCTGCTGGGTTAGCATTCTATTCACAACCATTTGATTCTTGTTGCAATTGTTTCGAGCCATTCATAGTATCCCCAATAGCAGAATTATCACGAAAGGTTGGCCAAGGTGTGTCTTCACCAATTGACTGAACCAAATGTCTTCAGTAACCAAGTTATATGCAAAAATCTGGAAAAAGAGGAAAATTATCACACAAATTAATCATAAGAGCACAATGAGACACTGACCAATAAATATACCTTTGTACTACCAACTGGAACACCTGCAGCAGAGGAGTATGCCACCAAAGCAAAAAGAAATCCCAACAGAACATTTACACTATTTCAGAGTTCTCAGAGGAGCTGCAAAAAAGAGATTGTTATAAAAAGAGCTACTAGAATATTGAATTTCACAAGCAGAAGAATCAACTACAGAACTTTATAATCAGTTAATTTTTAATTCCATTGCAATTGCCAACTAAATTCAAGACTTTGCTTCCACAAACTACCAGATATAAACACAGAAAAATAAAAAAGATATCATGAAAGTTCTTAGAAAAACTCAGATAAATAAGCATATTAGATAGAAGTGAACAAATCTTTTGACAAGAAACTCTTGAAACAAAATAAAGAAATCAAGTATTCTTTGTCTAAACGTACATTAGCTCAAATCATGGCAACAATGTTAGTTGAAGACATTTTTTCTTTATGGGATTTGTAAATAACTCACCCTTCATGAGACTTGAACCCGTCACATCATCAACCAACCCCGACCTCGTACTAGTGCCGTAGAGCCAATGTCATGCTAATGAACTCAAAATGGCATAATCAACTACTCTTAACCCAGTTTGTACCAGCACAATTAACAAAGCCCAGAGCTTGTAATTCACCCCAGATGACCTGCTCAAAAGGCAAACACTGCTCAAAACCCAACTGATATGAGATGTTTTGGTTAAATTGGAAATTCGTTTTCAAATCAAAACATAATTATTAAACAAAAATGAATAAAGAATAAACAAAGCACTATGTTTCATCAGAGATAGCAGCTAAGCAAAATTAAAATAGAAATGTGGTAAATTATATTGATAATTACTAGCTTATTGAAAAGAGAAAGTACCTGACAGTAAAAGTTGATATTATAAAAGAAAGTGGAGGCAGCTCATTTAATCAAGTTTCCATCAATATATTTGCAGGGGATGTGGGCAATCTTGCGCCATTCTTTTCCTTTTTTCGTTTGCCACTCTTTCTTCAGCAAAGGACATTCGTAGATCCTTAGAGTAGAAAGGGAGGCAGGCAGCCCGTCTTCTGGCATGCACTTTAACTCAGGGCAGTTCGAGATCAACAATCGTTGAAGAGACGTTAGGTGTTGAAGGCCCTCCTTGTCCAAAGATTTCAAATTTGGAAAGCATTCGATGCGAAGATAGGTAAGATTGGCAGGCAGCAACCCCACCTCTGAAAAGGACTCCATATCTTCATATTTGCCTCCGATTTTGAATGTTCTAACGGACAAGAGATTTTGCAAACCCCAACCCGTCCGACTCGCAAAGAGTTTCTCACAATCGATGATGGCAATCAATTTCAGATTGGACGGCAAGCCCCCGTCAGGGAACGACTCAACTTCTGGACAATTATATATAGACAATGTCTCAAGAGACGAAAGAAGCATGTTCATCTTCTCAGGTAGTGACAGCAGACTTCCACAATTGGTGACCCAAAAATCTTTAAGGTTGGGGGCATACAGTCCTCCTTTTGGAAAACATACGAAATTGGGGCATCCATTGATGTCGATGTCTATCAGTGAGAGGAGTAGATCTTGTTCATGTTGTTCTCGAACTGTAAGAGATTCTAGATTCCCACAATCCCTGATTTCAAGACGACGGAGCTTTGGGAATAAATCTAGTGGAAAGGACTTGAGAGAATCACAACGGTCCAACATCAAATCTTCAATGGATGAATAGTCAACATTTGTTGGGAGCTCTAACTTCCTACAACTTTCAATGGTTAGGGTTTTTAGTGTCGGTTGGCCACCCCAGAAAAGAAACTCTAGTGCATCGAGTCGTTGAATTTCGAGCTTCTCTATTCCAGTTGGCAATTCATTCAATAGAACCTTATCACAATTTATTAGTAGCAGCTCACATAGAGCGTAAGCCCTAGGGAGTGCAGCCACCAGCTGGGGACATTCACGAATCTCAAGTTTGGCTAAACAAGGAAGATAGACGGGCAACCCTCTTGCTAGCTTGGGGCAAATGCAAATATAAAGCTCTTCAAGTTGAGGAAAAGCTCCACCTCCATTTTCATTGTCAAAAGAAATCCATTTCTCCCACTTTAACATATTCTCCAACCTTAGAACTTTCAAGGCTCCAAATGGTTTCATTGAAGAAGACCCACTGCCATAAAACTCACGGCCCACTGTAACAACTCCATCCAACCCAACAATAGAGAGGTCCTGCAGAGAGGGCAGTTGCCCAAGTTGTGGCAAGCTGCAACAATATTTACAGTTTTCTAGACGAAGAGATGCCATATTAGAGAACGAAGGATGACCTACCCAATTCGAAAAACTTTTACCACCATAATACTTGATAGCAAGGCTTTTCAAATTTGTATGGGGTTTGAGACTATCAAGTATTTGTAATTGTACAGTTATTTGACCATCTGAAGTATTTGTATCACGATTCCACGCCAATACCAACTGCTCAAGGTAATTCCTATACCTTGTGTTTATGTACTTAGCATTCGTAGGAGATTCAACATTTTGGAGCTCCAAAATAGAAAGTGATCTTCGAAGATTTGTAAGTTTTTGTAGCTCTCTAATGCAAGATGTGCTATTTTTGCTTAAGATAAATGTAGATAGTGTTTGAAGACATTTTAGTCTACCCAGCTTTAACGGCATATCCTTCATGCGGTAAGCTCCAGTAATATCAAGATGGCGTAAATTAATGAGTTGATGCATATCTCTTGGCAAGGTAGCAAGATCCCTACAATGGGATAAATTCAATGTTTGCAAATTGCACAACTTACATACAGAATCAGGCAACCTTTTAATCCAAGTGGAAGAAAGGTCCAAATAACGTAAGTGTATAATTTTGCCAATTGAATCTGGCAATTCACTTAAGTCCCCATAGTGAGATAGAATGAGCACCCGCAGGCATCTTATCATTGGTAATAAAAATTGGGTTCCATACCTATAGACCGAACTGTCCATAAAGAAATTTAATTCTATGACAGTGCGCAATCTCTTACCCCTATGAAGGGCCTCGAACTTCTTATTAATATCAAAACTTTGGGAGAAATAGGACAAATGGCGAGTCTTGCTTCCAATTTCATGAGAAGAGTCGTCTTCAAGGCTTAAAGAGAATTGTTTAGATATAAATTTTGCTAAATCGTTTGCAAGATCATGCATTATATATTCATCACCACTTGATTGTTGGAATAATGATGTTGATACAAGAGTAAGAAAGAAATCACCACCAACTTCTTCCATTGTTTTGTTTTCGAGTTGCGGCAAGAAACCTTCTGCCATCCATAATAAGACTAATTGATCTTTCTTGAAAGCATAATCCTTTGGAAATATAGAGCAGTATGCAAAGCATCGCTTTAAATGTGACGGAAGATATTTATAACTTAATCTTAGAGCAGGAAGGATGCCTGTCTCCTCAATTGGCAAATTCCATAATTCACTTCTCAATACCTTATCCCACTCATCAACGTCTAATTTAGACCGCAATAGAGCCCCAATCGCCTTGATTGCTAAAGGTAGACCTTTGCACTTTTCAACAATTTGTCTTCCTAGTGCTTCTAACTCGAGACGTGCATCAGAGTTACCATTGTGGAATGCATATTTTGCAAATAACGACCAACAATCTTCTTTGGGTAACTCCATTAAACGATGAGTTTCACTAGCGAACATGACTCTTGCAACCTCGGAATCGCATGCTGTTATGACGACTTTACTTCCTTGTGCCCCAAATTTAAAGGGATTGCTTAGGAGCTCCCAATCAACATATTTTTTATTCCAAACATCATCTAAAACAAGTAGAAATTTCTTCTTCATCAATTTCTCTCTGAGTAAAATTTGAAGTCGGTCTAGATCCTTAGTATCATAAGTTGTTGAAGTTACTCTCTCAACAATTGTTTTCGTTACCTTAAATACGTCAAAATCATCCGAAACACAAACCCATACTTCGAGGTCAAAGTGCTCCTTCACCCTGTTATCATTATATACTAACTGAGCAAGGGTGGTCTTTCCTATTCCTCCCATGCCGACTATGGCAATCACACCTATCTCACTGCCACTCGCATCATCAGACAGTAACGAGTTAATTATTGTCTCCTTTTCAAAATCTCTACCACAAATACTAGATTCTTCAATCAAAGAAGTAGTGGGCAATCTTTCTGATGGATTCCCTCCAACACCTCCTCTTAGACCTATATTCTCCTTTTGTTTTACTAAAAAATCAAGTCTGTCAAGTAGCTCTTTTATCTTACTTTCTACTTCCTTGACAAAACGAGAAGTAGAGATGGGGTTGCGTACCTTACAGGCAGTGTTTCCAAATTCAGCATCCAACTTCCGTTGCAAGTCTTTGGTAGCAATCTCGTCCAAGATATTCTCTGCATCATAAACAGCGTCTTTCAGCTCATCAAGCCACACTTTCACATCAGGCTTTGTAAATTGCTTGTCCTCCGCATCTTCAACCACTGCATTCGCGGATAGCAATGTCATCTTCAACCTCATTAAGAGCCCATCATTGAGTTTTCGTTGTCGAAAGAAGTCGACGAACTCGCGAGACGCCATTCTTTCAAAAAACGTTTGGAGGAAGGGAGAGAGAAATATGCCTGCAATCTCAGCCATGTTTCCTGCTTTGCAAGTCGAAGGAAACGAATTAAGGAAGGTGATCGAAAACAGCAGAGCAAAATGAGACTGCAATGCAAGCTATGTTTAGGAAACGGCCAATGGACTCACACTCTCACGGCCCTACCCATTTTGTCTCTTCTTTGCAAATTGCAATGGAAGAAATCCAAAGGAAATGAAGGTGGGCATTGAGTCAATTTAGTCCGCCACCTTTATTACATAACGAATTGAAAAGTCGTTCTGAGGATAGATATTCATGCATGTGCCATCCTATTTCGTGGAAGACATCAAGCCAAATGCCTCGAACCATCCCGACAACGGTCACATGGGTATCTATTCAACTAGTAGATTTGGATTTTGAGTCCAAGTACGATTCGTATGAACAAATGACTTTACATTTTTTATTTTTTATTTAAAAAAGAAAAAAAAAGAACCAAAAGTGGTGATCTTTGTGAAGATGATGGTCAAACCACCAGCCCTCGTAGTTGGTGCCGTCAATCTAATAACACTAGCCCAAGGAACGGGCTCCACCATGAGGCCTCTTCAATCCAGAAGCTTTGGACCATCCACGTGTATGGCAATGAGGCAATCATGCACTCAAACTAACTTCTAAGTTCAAAAGAACTTTTTGGAGGATGCTTCCATGCAGCCGAGAAAAGTATCGGATAAAAAGTATGCAACAACTTCAAATTATGACTATAAAGTATTTCATTTAAAATAGAGATAATTTTATTCTGAAAAGGGATAAATAGTTTAAATTAAGACACTCATTTCTCTCCCTATCTTTCCAAAAAAGCACGCTCTTGTTAAAGGAAAAGGTTTTGGGAATCCTATGCCCTCCTTTTATTCCCATAGTTTGGTTCTTATTGCTGTGTCCCTTTTTAGATTACAAGATTCCCCCATCTTCATCGTCATCACTCTTATTAAAAAGTTTTATTTTTATTTTCGTCATTACTCTGACTTCTTTGTAGCTAAATTATATAGCCATAGGACAGCCATTCTAAGGGCGTTTGGTCAAATTTTACAATTGACTTATTATTATTACAAATATCCTTCCACCCGAAATTACTCGGAATCGGTGGTTGTTTCAAAAGTTAGCCTAATTAAGCAGACAAAAATTATTATCTATATATATGCTAATGCGAATAATAATTTTAAAATATACAGATGGAGATATGTTTACCATCAATAAGTTTATGAACAAAGGAAAGGAAGAAGCCAAATGTAAATGGATGAAAGAAAGAAATTTCATAGAAATTACATATGAAAAAAGAGAGATGGCAGTATTCTAGAAAAAGAAGTGCATGCACTACTTAAAGTTGAACCCGGAAGTTCATTCATAGTGTAATTACTAGTAAATTAGGGATGAAGTGTGACTCATTATATAATGGTTTTATTACCTTATATAACTTTTGTGCAGTATTATTTAGGAATCTATGTGTGTGAGCATCTGATGAATAAATTAGAATAAATAAAGTTATGATCATAATTGAAGTACTTAATACCATAAAGAAATTTATGTGTCATAAAGTTCAAGTGAGAGAATGTTAGAAAGGAGGAGAAATTTCATGAACATTGCCTTTGAAAAAAGAGAGATGACAATCTAGAAGCTTCAAGTACGAGAGAGAGAGAGAGAGAGAGAGAGAGAGAGAGTCTCAATAGTATCAAGTTTTAAATGAGAAAACAATCGGCAATAGTTAGTAAATGTCTTGAGAACTATTTCCGTCTCTAACAGCTTCCAAAAATAGCATTTAAATTGAAAGCCAATCAAGCTGTTGTTGAGAACCAAATTCCTGCAGCTGATATCTAGAGAAGCCAATCTTGTATACACCGAAGATCGAAGAAATTAGGATCATTGTCACAAGAAGATGACCATTCAAGTAAAAGCTCTTTATTCCAGGAATTAAGAGACTAGACTAGAAGGAATCTGCCCCTTCTTTAGTTCAATTTCAGATGCTGTCTTGTCTTTGATCATACGCAGCCAGAAGTTGCACTATCCCACTTGCCAGCTCTAAGTACCTAAACGAGGCAGAAACAAAAGAAAACAACTGGGACTTATGACCTTGAGTTCTGCAACCTAAAGTAAGTTTATGTAATATAAAGAATTGTACCTGGATTGAAGAACACTACTTAAATCACCATTGAATTATCTTCAGTTTCACTTCTTCGCTGAATTTGCATGTGAACCTTCCGGTCTTCTGATGTCTCATTGAAAACTCTTGTGATGATAGTTTGTTGGTGGGCTGGGGCAAAGCAAGTACAAACAGGAACAACATTAGCATAAAACAACAAAGTGAGTAATAATTGTAGCACATAGGGTGAAAACCAATTAATGCAGAAGCCAATCTTTTAATATATGATAGTTCTGCATTTTTCGGTGCAAGAGAAGTTAGTTGTTTGGCATAAGGGCATCACAACAGGTTAAATGGTAATAGGAGGAGCAGGGAATTTTGGCTAGAAGATAAAGACGGAAAAAACAGGTCATATTATATCTAACACAAAATAAACATGTTATAGAATGATTATAGATAGAACTACTAAAAAGCTCTACATACCAAACACCAAACACCAAATTCAAATTGCCTACAAATGGGGCATCCGTTTAACCGGAGCGTCAGGATCAACCTTACCACAGCCACTGCATCCAAAGACCGAAACAAAACAAACTTTACCCCCAACAAGCAAGTAAAAGCTCTTTATGTTCAGATTTTCAAAGCTAAAATAGAATTCATAAATTTAAACATAAATGAAGACCATAAAGCAGCAAAGTTCACCACCCCCTACAGCACATGGGTGATTAATAGAGGATATTTCTAACCATCCAACACTAAGCAGCAAAGTTGTTTTGAGGAAAAAGGTGGGGTGGCACTAGGTTAACAACAACAAAATCTACTTCTCCCTGCACCACCTGTGGCCTTAGTCTTAAGTTTGAAGGGATGGTGCATGTCCACAGGCAAGCTTTCTTATGGGGATTTGAACTCACAACTCACTTTAGGAAATAATCACTTGATAACCCTTAACCAAATCAAGAAATGGGGGGAAAATTCTGCAACAAAATTGTTTTCATCCGGATTTAATGAAAATAATATGTTAAAATCTCACCAAATTGAAAAAAGAAAAAAAAGCCTTGTAGTTTTTCTTCATTTGGTGTATGATACTTGCAGTATGAAAAAGAGAGTATATTTCCAGAATTTCAAGGTCCTAGCATTTGCAGTGCTCAAGATCATTTTTCACCACCGCAGAAACAACTTGAAAGTGATAATAACCCATATGATGAGAGTCCTGTATTTTGATAACAATTAATTCACAAGATAGAATAACATCTTTTTCTCTGATTCCTTCACACAGATTCAAATGTTCATTAGAGTAAAATCTGAATATTTGAACTACCTTTAGGTGAGACGAAGGCTCATCCTAAATTATTGGTCCAATATGCTGTTCCATAAGGATGCACCTTCAATGTGAGCAGTAACTAAAGCATCAACCCCATTTTATTTGCAGATATGCACTATGCAACAGCCCCATTGTATCATCCATTTTTCCCAATTGACTGACCAAATTGTCTTCAATAAATAAGTTGTGCACATAAACCTGGATAAAGAGGGAAAAATGATCACACAATTTGATCATAAGAGTACAAAGAGACACTGATCAATGAATATACCTTTGAACCACCAACTGAAACACTTGCAGCAGAGGAGCTTGCCATCAAAGCAAAAAGACACCAAGCATGAGATTGCACCATTTTGTAGCTCTCAATGGAGCTGCACAGACGCGATGGCTATAAAAAGAGCTATTAAAATACTGAATTTCACAGGCAATAGAATTGACCACAGAAAAATGATAGGAGTGGCCTTGGTGGAGGCGGCTTTGGCGATGGTGGTGCAGGTACTGGAGGAGAGTTTGGAGCAGGTGGAGGGTTTGGCAAAGGTGGAGGTGTTGGTGCTGGTTTTGGTGCTGGTAGTAGAGCTGGGTTTGATGGTTGAATCTAGAGTGCTTGGATGAAATTCCATAGAAACTACAGATTTGTTGTTTAATTTGTTTATGTGCTATGACTGTAGATCAAATGTTTCATTTTGTGGATAAGATTCCAAACAATTCCAGATATTAAAACCAATCACCCTCGCAAACAAGATAGTTTAGCAATTTTTGAAGTCTAATGACATTTTCATCTTGTACGTATCAGTATTTTGGACTCATGGCTGTAGCCTTTTGCAAACTATCAATAAGCAATCAAACAAGGCAAAAGAGGCTAATCATTAAACTTCTGCCTATGTGTAATCGCGAGGATCAAAATGAATTCGAGGAAGCTTGGATCCTATAATTGAGTGGTTAATTGACAAACAATTAGCATGTCATGTCTCTATTGTAATGATGGGATTGACTCTTGATATTTTTTTAAAAAGAAAATCTAATTGATCCAAACATATATAACTCTATGGAGAGAAAACATGGTGCTTATCTTAAAGATTCCACTTGGAATTTTAACCATTTTCTTTATGAAGCGAGAATCTGAATGAAAAATAAACGGCACATAATGGAAAACTACTTCTGGACCAAATAATCAAAGGCCAAAGACAAACTTTCTAGACCATTCAATAACAGGAAATAAGTTGCATGCAATAAAAGCAAGCACCGTAAAATAAAGAAAAAAAGAAGAAGAAGAAGGAATTGTAGAACAATAAGCACAAAATGGCAGAATCAAAGATTGAGAATGTAGAATGCTAACTGAATTGGGCATTGTGTCAAAAAGTATCAGTTACCCTTTTAATCCCGTCCGACAAAGATGAAGAGGGAGCGCCCGTTGACAAGAAGTGAGTAGGAGCCGTTGACCATCTGCAACCGAATCTATGAGCACACAAGTGGAGTTTGTATTTCATTCTAGATGACCTGCTCCAAAGGCAAGCGTCACTTAGAATCCAACTGATTTGGAAACTTTTGGGCTTTTAATTCGTTTTTGGTTTTTGATGGATTAAATTAGACAAATTACTTCAAATTAAAACAAAATTATTAAACGAAAAGAATGAAAGAAAAAACAATTGAGCAAAGCATTCTATTTCAGCGTGAGATTAGCTCGTTGAAGAGAGAAAGTACCATTAACACATTTGTGTCGGACGTGAGCAATCTTGCGCCATTCGTCTCTTTTCCTACCCCACTCTTTCTCCAACAAAGGACAAGAAAAGATATTTAGAATATTAAGGGAGGCAGGTAGCCGTCTTCTGGCATGCATTCGAGCTTAGGGCAATTCCAGATCTTTAATTCTTCAAGAGCAGTAAGGTGTTGAAGCCCCTTCTTATCCAAAGACTTTAAATTTGGAAAGCCTCCGATACGAAGATGGGGGAAAGGGTGGCAGGCAACAACCCCTCATCTGGAAATGACTCCATGTCTTCAGATTGACCAACAACTTGGAATACGTCTTATGGAATGGTATTCCGTCAGGATTTGTATCAAAACATCTTCAATGAGGAGCAAAACGGGTACTTCGACCTTAAAAAATCACGTGACAGACATGTGTTGCGGGCTCTGTCAAGATTTAACAAAGAATCCTGACGGAATACCCTTCCATGATACATTTTGATAGTTTGATACCTCAATTCGAGACGTTTACTAGTTTGATACCATTCCGTCAAAACGCGTGGTAGTTCAGTACCCTTTTGTGAACTTATCCCTTGGAATAAAGGACAAGTTTGCAACAGGTTAAGTGGTAACAGGAGTGGGAAATTTTGGCTAGAGGAGAAAGAGAGAAAAAAAAGGTCATAAAAACTCATCTCTCTTAGATAATAGGGTTTTCCCCATAAAAACATACCGGGCAATGTTGAAAAGTAGCGTCAGCTTTGCGCTTCCACATACCATTCCCAGGCTCTCAATGGAAAAGATTTAAGCAAAGGCTGCAATACAGTAGAAATACTCATGTAAACACACCAAAACATATTATAGTGGAAGAACAAAGCTAAATTTGAAGAACGCTAATATAACAAATAAAATAGTCTTTATACATGCAAGCATGCTTTATAGAAATCATTTTTGACATCCAGGCACATACTAACCAAACAAAAAACTAGTTAGTTTGACAATGGCCCACCTCATCTACCAAGTTATGCCTCCATTGACTGAAAATCTTAATGGTCTGTTTGGATGCAAGAGTTGAATTTTGATCTTATTCAACTTTTTCCTGCAGTGTTTGCTTTTTTTAAAAACAAATCATATTTTATTCAATTTTTTTTAATTTTATCTTACAAAGTCAAACCTCGAAATTCACGCACCAAATAAGAATTGAATTTTGATTTAAAAAATCGAACACCCAAACGAACCAGTCTGGAAAGTCATGTAAGATACCATAAAAAAACTCATATCTACATAATAAAATGAAATATTATGAGCTACCCAAATGAATGAATACTAGTGTATATCTGTATAAGAGAAATCATGAATAGCAGCATATGATCTTTGATACACAGATGTCTAGAAGTAAATAATCTACAAATTTTAAGAATAAGCAATCTTGATTTAAGGGAAAACCACAAAAGAAGAATACTTTTGGCTGTCACATTTAGTTGTATTGTAATTTGTCTTACAAAAAGAGTAAAACAACAAAGTAGCTACTTTAAGGAAGCAATTCTTCGATTTTCAGCTGGGCTAATGCCATTGAGCAGTGCCTTCCTCGAGTGTATTATGAAATACCTAGTTGGTGAAAGAGAAGAAACCTTGTAAATAAAACCACTTGAAAAGGGGAAAAGAACAACCACCACCAAAATATGGGGATGCGACCCCAGCAAACTTGGCACATAAGACACGGAGAAAAAAGCAGCAAATATTCCAATCATAGGTACAATATCACATTAGCAGCGATGATGCAACTTAGCTAGAGTAATTGAGGCTTGTCTTAATAGCAAAGAACATAGCCAACTGGTTGAGAGGAATCATCTAATGTCACATAATACTTATATGGCCATCAAGCATAGAAATAGCAAAGATATATAGCATTCATAAGAAATTGAAGCCAAAACTAGGCTTATTATCTACATAAAGTGCTCTTACAAAAGGAAATAAATAATTAATACGAGCTTAGCTGCATATTTACAGTAACAACATGAAATAAGATTCTGCATAATCAAAAGCCTGTTAATTTGCATGACGTTAAAATGCACCCATTCCATAATATTCATAATATTTTGATGTAATAGCCCAATGCTACAATATGAAACAAGATTCCACATTAGTAAAAGCCCATATATTTGCATGATGTCCAGATACATCCTTTGAGCAAGCAACGAGTTGCAAAGAAATTTAGGGCAAAAGCTGAAAGCACAAATTTGACCCCAGTTTCATATTCACCAGTTGTTCCTTCTAATTTTCTAAAAGACTAAAAGAAAAGACAGGTTCCAACCAAAATTTTGACATAAACAAAAGTGCCTTACTAGGTTCATTGTATGAATCATAATCATTCACACCAATTTGACATTTAACTATGATAGGAACATCTGTATTGGCAGCATTTACTGACATGGCCTTGCCGACAAACTTCCCTTACATACACCAAACGTCTATACTATAGCAAATCAACAAAGAAAATTACAATCTAGACTGGTTGCACTAGACCAACTACACAGCATAGTTATCAAACCTTTAGATCAAGCATAAGACTAAAACCAAAGTGTCCATGTCCAGCTTTTGGACTAGGACATCCAGAAATGGTAAATACTAAAAGGATTTAGTTTGGTGAGCATTTAAAAAAAAAAAAAAAAAAAATTGATAATGTGGCACAACAAATTGTACAAACTTGAAATTGATTTCATCGTAGTGGTATAAGCCGGGCAAGAGTCCAACAATGATTATCCATCTAGTAAATCACTGGAGCCACATCGGAGAAAAAACATCAAAATCAAATAAAGTTCACAGAATCAAAGGCCGAAGAATAGAATCAATAGAATTCAGATACATAATAGAAATATATGAACACCCACCTAAACCTAGGAGGAAGATAGCACTTGGCAACCATCACGGCATTTGCAAGAAATTGATCTTTTTGAGTGTGAACAGACACGCTACTTGAATCGGTCAAACTCCTGTTCAGTAGATCAAATGGCAATCTGCTACTTGAATCGGATCAATCGGAGTAAATGGAGCTGTTAGAGAATATCCTACGAACTTCATCATCTGCGAATCAGGGCATTGCTTGATCCATTGGGTACCTATTTCTTAAATAAAACTATAAATACATGAAAAAAAAAAAAAATAGATAACCAAGATTACTTTTGTGAGTCGACAAAAATGATTGACAACATGCCTAATAAAAACCTAGAAGATCATAAACAGCAAAGGAAAATCAAGTTGCGCCTATAGTACCTGTACAGTGAGAACAAGGATTTCATGTTTCCCTTTGAAAGAATATTCAACCTTTATATAAGTTTAATAAAATGGCAATTTACATGGACTGCAGTTTTGTAATTACTAAGCTTTTAAATCAAACTAGCTTAATATAACTATATTCAAGAATAACAACATGGCCTAATGAAAGGACAATTTAGTTAAAAGATGCCGCAAAAATGTATGAATCTCCCCAACAATTCTTGCATCTAGATGCAGCTCTTGGGGGGGGGGGGGGGGGGGGGGGGGATGTAGGTCATGACTATATACTATCATCTATCAAATGTATGGAACAATTCCACATCGTTAAAGAACCTAATGAAACATGTAAAATTAGTTTTTGTTTAGATTTGATAAAAAAAAAATAGTTTAATCAAGCAATCATTGTCTACCATAGGCAGAAACAACCTGCAAGTGAAAAGTGACCTATGCAATGAGCGAGTCCTTCAAAATACATTGTAAACAATTAAATCATGAGATAGAATGACATCTTTATCTCTGAAACTTATTGACAGAGATTCATATGTTCATTAAAAGTAAAAGATGAATATTTGAAGCACCTTTAAGTAAGGTGAATGATGTTGTGACAGACTAATATTCTAAGATCACCAAAGAAGCAGAAAATTATACAATAGAAAATAACAACAAAATCACATGAGACACCAAGATTTAAGTGGTTCGGCTTAACAAGCTTACATCCACTGGCGGAGACGATCCGGGAGAAATTCACTATCAAAGATGGAGTACAAAGAGCAGCACAAAGAGAATCACTTAGACCCAAAAGCCCCAATACACCCTTATCTCACTCTCACACAAAAATGAGAACTATATACAAAAGAGAAAACTTCTCTTAGTTCCCTTACCTCTCGGCATACCCAAAAAAAAGAAAGTGAGAATACAAGTGAGACAAAAATGGCTTATCTCTCTCCCAAGTGCACTGCTGTTGTCTTCACTGCAGCAGCCTCTCTTCTTCTTCTTTTTTCTTTTCTTTTTCGCACACTGCTCTAAAGGACTGAATGTAGCTTTCGGTTTTGCAACAAAAGGCTTATGCTTTTTTTCACAAAGCTTCGGGAAGAAGCTAGCTTCTCAACTCTAGAGACAAAACATGTATGCAAAGATAGGTCAAAAAACTGTGGGGCCCACGGTGAGGCTTGATAAAATTAAGTCATTTAAATTGTGAATACCGAGAGAATTTGTTTTTTGAAATTATATTTGGATGATTTAGAAAACCTGAGACAAAATTAGAAAAAGTTGGATAAAATCTAAGTAGAATTTGCATTCTAAAAAACAGTAATTGAAAAATGCATCTCACCCAAACATGTCATTACTCTACAAATGACTCACCTTAAATAATCGATCTTGCATGCTCTCCCACAAGATGCACCACATACGTGCTTTGTGCAACTACCTTCTTGTAATAACCAACAATTAGACCACATTGGACACCAGTATCAGCTGCTGGGTCAGCACAGCTCACATCCATCTGGTTCTTGTTGCAATTATTCTGAACAATGCACAGTATCCCCAATAGAAGAATTATCAAAAGAGCTTGGGAAATGTGTATCTTTACTAATTGACTGAACAAATTGTCTTCAGTAACCAAGTTATGTGCAACCAGCTTTGCATTCAAGAAAAACATTTTTCAAAGAAAACCAAAAATCAATCAATAATCTAAATTAAGCAAGCCAAATCCTAAGCAGGGTTAAATTGAGCTTTGTATAGGTTACTCTTCTTCAAGAACTTTCAGAGCACCGAAGAATTATCCAAAAAAGAAAACGAGAAAGACTTATGGAAACTTCTTCCAAATACTACTTCTAGACCAAATAATCAGAGGCCAAAGAACAAACTTTCTAGACCATTCAATCACAGGGAATAACTTCCATGCAATAAAAGCAAGCACCAAAAAATAAAGAAAAAAGAAAGAAGGAATGAAAGAAAGTACGAAATTGACATGAAATGCATGTGAAGCATACCCATTGTAGTGAACTCAAAATGACAGAATCAAGATTGAGCTTGTAGAATGTTAATTGAATTGGGCATTGTGTCAACAACCATCAATTATCCTTTTAAACCGTCCCACACAGATGAAGAGGGAGCACCCGTTGAGAAGAAGTGAGTAGCAGCCGTTGACCATCTGCAACTGAATCCATGAGCACACAAGTGGAGTTTGTATTTCATTCTAGATTACCTGCTCCAAAGGCAAACATCGCTTAGAATCCAACCAATGTGGAATCTTATGGGCTTTTAATTCGTTTTTGGTTTTTGAAGGATTAAATTAGACAAATGACTTCACATCAAAATAGAATTATTAAATGAAAATAATGGAAGAATAAACAATCAGGCAAAGCATTCTGTTCCATCGAGAAATTAGCTGGTTGAAGAGAGAAAGTACCTGCGAATAAAAGCTGATATTATAACAGAAAGTGGAGACTCTTAACTCAATAAATCAATTGGAAGTTAACCGATTTGTGCGGAACGTGAGCAATCTTGCGCCATTCTTCTCCTTTTCTTTCCCACTCTTTCTCCAACAAAGGACAATTACAGATATTTAGAGTAGAAAGGGAGGCAGGCAGTCCGTCTTCTGGCATGCACTCGAGCTCAGGGCAGCTCTCGATCTCCAATTCTTCAAGAGCATTGAGGTGTTGAAGCCCCTTCTTGTCCAAAGATTTCAAATTTTGAAAACCATTGATGTAAAGATAGATAAGACTAGTAGGAAGCAACCCCTCATTTGGAAAGGACTCCACATCTTCAGATTTTCCAATGACTTTGAATATTCTAACAGACGGGAGGTTTTGCAAATCCCACCCCATCCGTCTCGCAAAGAGTTTCTCACAATCCAAGATTGTAATTTCTTCCAGATTGGAAGGCAAGCCCCCTTCAGGAAACGACTCAACTTCTGGACAATCTTGTATATACAATTTCGCAAGAGAGGGGAGAAGAATGTGCATCTTGTCAGGTAGTGAACGAATACCCCTACAATTCTCTATCCGGAACTCTTTAAGATTGGGGGAACGCAATCCTTCTTTTGGAAAATATGCAAACTTAGGGCACCCATGAATGTCTATGTGTATCAGCGAGAGGAGCAAATCATGTTCATGTTGTTCTCGAACTCTAAGAGATTCTAGATTCCCACAAAATCTGATTTCAAGACGTCGAAGCTTTGGGAATAAATCTAATGGAACGGACTTGAGAGAATCACAACCGTCCAACATCAAATATTCAAGGGATGAATGGTCCAAGTGGGTTGGAATCTCTAATTCACATAGAGCAGAAGCCACCAACTGGGGACAATCACGGATCTTAAGCTTGGCTAAAGAAGGAAGATGGACGGGCAACCCTCTTGTCAGCATAGGGCATTCATAAATTTCAAGCTCTCTAAGATTAGGAAAAGCTCCACCTTCGTTTTCAAAAGAAAACCATTCCTCCCATTTCAGCATATACTTGATGCTTAGAACTTTCAAGGCTCCAAATGGCTTAATTGAAGAAGATCCACTGCCATAAAACTCACGGCCCATTTTAACAACTTCATTCAACCCAACAACAGAGAGGTCCTGCAGAGAAGGCAGCTGTCCAAGCGGTGGCAAGCTGCAACAGTGGTTACAGTAATCTAGACGAAGAGATGTTATATTAGAGAATGAAGCATGCCCTACCCAGTTTGGAAAACTTTTACCACCATAGCCGTAGATAACGAGGCTTTTCAAGTGTGTATGGGCCTGGAGACTATCAAGTACAGTTACATGACTTTCTGAAGCAAAAAAACCAACTTTCCACTCCAATATCAACTTCTCAAGGTACTTCACATCCCTCAAGCGTCCATCTTTGGCATCCACGGGAGATTCAACATTTTGGAGCTCTAAAATTGGAAGCGACCCCCGAAGATTTGTAAGTTTCCCAAGCTCTCCAATGCAAGATCCATTATGCTTGCTGACGATAAAGCTAGTTAATGTCTGAAGACATTTTAATTCACCCAAATTTATAGGCATCCCCATTATGTTATTTTCAGCAAAATCAAGATGACGCAAATTAATGAGTTTATGCATATCTCTTGGCCAAGCAGTAAGATACGGACAATGTGATAAGTTTAATGTTTGCAAATTGCACAACTTACATATGAAATGAGGCAATTTTTTAATTGCAGTGAAAGAAAGGTCCAAATAACGTAGATATATAAGTTTTCCTATTGAATCTGGCAACTCAGTTATGTCCGTATAATGAGATAGAATCAGCACCCGTAATCGTAGGCATCTTATCATCGGAGATAAAAATTGGGTTCCAAACATGTGCGACAGATCATCCCCAAAGAAATGTAATTCTACGATAGTGCGTAACCTCTTAGCCCTACGAAGGGCCTCAAACTTCTTAATATGAGTATGTTCGCAAGAATACGAGAAATGACGAGTCTTGCTTCCAATTTCATGAGAGGAGCCATCTTCAACACTTAAAGCAAATTGCTTTGATATAAATTTTGCCAAATCGCGGACAAGATCATGCATTATATATTCATCGTGATTGGATTGTTGGAATAATGATCTAGATACAAGAGCAAGGAAGTAATCATCGCCAACTTCTTCCATTGTTTTGTTTTTGGGTTGCGGCAAAAAACCTTCCGCCATCCATAGTAAGACTAATTTATCTTTTTTGAAAGCATAATCTTTTGGCAATATGGAGCAGTATGCAAAGCATCGCTTTAGATTTGACGAAAGATATTTATAACTTAATCCTAGAGCAGGAAGGATGCCTGTCTCTTCAATTGGCAAATCCCATAATTCACTTCTCAATACCTTATCCCATCCATCAACATTTATTTTAGACCGTAAGAGAGCCCCAATCGCCTTGATTGCTAAAGGTAGGCCTTTGCACTTTTCTACAATTTGTCTTCCTATTGCTTCTAGTTCTGGATGTGCATCAAAGTTACCATCATGGAATGCATGTTTTGCAAATAGCAACAAAGAATCTTCTTCGGGTAACTCCATTATACGATGTACACTCGCAAACATGACTGATGCAACCTCCTGATCTCGTGTTGTTACGATGACCTTACTTCCTTGTGCCCCATATTTAAAAGCATTACTTAAAACCTCCCATTTGAAATAACTCTTCTCCCAAACATCATCTAAAACAAGTAGGAATTTCTTTCCTGTCAACGTCTCCTTGAGTTGAGTTTGAAGCTGATTTAGATTTCTACTATCGGCATTATCATATGAACCTACTTCCTCAAGAATTGTTTTCATTACAATGAACACATCAAATGGATCTGAAATACAAACCCATACTTCGTGGTCAAAATGCCCCTTCACCCTATTGTCATTGTATACAAGCTGAGCAAGGGTGGTCTTGCCAATTCCCCCCATGCCAACTATGGCAATCACACCTTTCTCACTGCCACTCGTATCATCTAAGAGCAACAAGTTAATTATCTCCTCCTTATCATAATCCCTTCCACAAATACTAGATTCTTCAATGAAAGAAGTCGTGGGCAGTCTTTCTGATGGATTCCCTACTTGTCTTAGACCTATATTCTCCTTTTGTTCTACCAGAAATTTTAGTCTTTTAAGCAGCTCTTCTATCTTTCTTTCTACCTTCTTGACAAAACGAGAAGCAGAGATGGGGCTAGCTATACGTACCTTACTTGCAATGGTTCCAAATTCAGCATCCAACTTCTGTCGCAAGTCTTTGGTAGGAATCTCATCCAAGATGTCCTCTGCATCATAGAGAGCATCTTTCAGCTCATCAAGCCACTCTTTCACATCAGGCTTTGTAAATTGTTTGTCCTCCGCATCTTCAAGCACTTCATTCACGGACAGCAATGTCATCTTCAACCTCATTAAGAGTCCATCATTGAGTTTTCGTCGCCGAAAGAAGTCAACGAACTCCTGAGACGCCATTCTGTCAAAAAACAGTTGGAGGAAGGGAGGGAGAATTATGCCTGCAACCTCAGCCATGTTTTCTTTTTCTTTTTCTTTTTCTTTTTCTTTTTCTTTTTCTTTTTCTTTTTCTTTTTTTATGAATGAATATTTTATAACCACAAGGAACCCATTACACACCAGCAAGCAGCTGGACAACCACAACAGGACACAGCAACTGCCAGAATACAAGAATAGAAGCCAAACCCAACTACAAACTTTCCACAGAATGAAAAGACCAACCAACAAGCAACTGCCGGGATACAAAGACAAGCCTAAACAACTACAAACTTTCAACAGAAAACCAACCCCAGGGGAAACGAAGCCTAAACAGCCAGATATGATACGATATATGTTATCTTGTTTTCAAATCAAAGGAAACGAAGGAAGGCGATTGCAAAGAGCAGAGCAAAATGAGATTATTGGAAGCTGTGTTTTGCTTTTACAAATTACACCAAAGAGCCTGGTGAAGTGATTGACCCAAACGAAACGACTGATGTACGCGTGAATGAAATTTCTTGGATATTCTAACTTCTTGCTTTTGAACATTATTCGTGGAAATATTTGTTAGTATTAAATTGTCCCAGGTTCCTAAAATATATATATATATATATATATATATATATTATGATTTGGTTGCTTTTTAAGTTATAGTGTTATTTCCTCTCTAGATGTGTCTTTTGAAAGTGAGATAGGCCCATAAGCTTTTATATGATATGCCAGTTCCTTGGATAATGATGGACATTTTCCTCCCTATATTGAATACGTGTTTGACCAAAGTTGCAATGAGATGCATATTAAAGTGTCCCAGATCGACGACATCGCCAAGATATATATAACCTGGATACATTGTAAGCAATGATGTTCTCCTTCTCTCAAAGCATCTTTTGAGAGGGTGAGTTAAGCCCATGAACGTTTACGGTCTCTTTGTTTCTTTCCTTCTCTTCATAGTTCTTACCATCATCGATCGCATCTTTTAGATTTTTTCTAAATGTAAATGTCAAACTATTTTTTGCATTTTTATTTAAATAAACTCCACAAAAATTTCATTTTTATTGATATGTAGCATTACTCCTCACAATGATACACGTAGTTTTTAATTATTTAAGAGAAATATTACACACTATCAATTCTATATTCTCAAGTTCACATTTTTTGACGCGGTACTAAAAATGCCATTGAATCAAAATTTAATCATAATTCATTCAAAATTTTATAGTACTCTCTAGTTTTTAGTTTCATGCCCATAAGTTACGTTTTTAAACTCACTCCCTTTTACCTTTCAGGTCAAACACTTCCAGAGGGAAGGGGGTATCGAGTGCCTGTTCTATCTGCTTTGATAAATGGTTTACTTTTTAAAGCTTATCAGCAAAATCAAGTGCTAATTATAATTAGTCTTAAAGGCAGAGTTTACATTAATGACTGAACAAATCTTCAAGAAACAGGCTCAACTTTTTGACAATCTTATAGGCTGAATTGTGTTCAAAATCAACGTGAACAGTTAAATATGATTAGTTAAAGGATTTGAAATTATCATTCTTGATTGTTTGCACAATTTCTAGCATTTTTACACCCCTACACCGTTGACTTGGGATACACCTTTTTTGATAAAATGTCTTCGTCGTTCAAACATCATTCAATGTTCAAAGCCGCGTGTTCAAAGTGATGTGCAAATGCACATGCAGCTGAAGTGGGTCCATTGTTGAATTGTTGTGCACTCCCATCGAGAGGTGGAAATAAAATTTTTTTTAAAAAAAAAGCATTTTCTTATTCGTGATTTGAAAAAATAAAATTTTGTGTTTTTCAAATCGTAATTTTTAAATTATTTTTTTTTACAATTTAATTTAAAATCGCACCGTTTATTTCTTTACCTAATCTCAAATGCACCCATAATCTCTCTTTATGTGTGTATTTGTGCGTATTTATATAAAATAAAAGCATAGAAGTCTTAAATTTAATCTCATGACATCACAAACACACAATAGCATAAACAACTAGCAAAATAAACTAAACATAACCTATAGGGTCCAAGAAAAACGATACATTTGAGGGTGAACTCTTTCTCTTAACAATCTCATAAAGCCTCAAATAACAACAATACTAAAAGTCGAGTCAAACAATGGTACAATCATAAATGATTAAATCATTTAACTTATGATACCAAAACAAATACTATGAACCTAAATGACCGCAAAATAACCACTTAGAGTCCTAAGCCAAATTGAGTTTTGGGTTAGGAGCGAACTAGAATATGGAGGAAAACTAAATACATTTAGGTATTTTAAGGGTTTTTTGTTTTTTTTTTTTTTATGTTGAAGAGGGTGCAAAAATTAAAATAAATAAATACAATTAAAGGGGGACACAAATATTATTTTGGGGAGACAAAAGTATAATTTTAAGGGAACAAATTTATAAATATGTATACTTTAAGACAAATTATGAAAATTTTGGGAAGACATTCATCCCCCAACCTAAGCCTTGGGTCCACCCCTCTCGCATCAACTTATCTATTTTAGAAGTGTCGTTGTGTCCATCATTGCTTATTTATTCGGTAAAATTGGACTTTATAAGGGTTTTTAATAAAACTTTAAATTAATAATTGTGAGAGACCACTTATGAGACTTATTTGACTGGATAAGTAGTTGGGCAATTCAATTTTTATTTGGTCAAGTAGGTTTCATAAGTGGTACCTCACAATCACTTGTCTGAATCTTCTCAAATTCAAACAAATAATTATAGAGGATCCTCATCCCAGCTTCATACCTGTTTTGTGTGTTTTCAAAAGGGAAAAGTGCACGTATCCCCCTCAAACTACCATTCAATTGTCAATGTCCCTCCAAACTACCAATTGTGTCATTGTCTCCCCTCAAACTACCAAAGCATATCAACGTCCTCCCAAAACCAACAAAAAGACAAAAAAAAAAAAAATGACCCTGAATTTTTTTTCAATAAGACAAAAATGTCCATATAAATTCGGAAAAAAATTAAAAAAAAAACTAAAAAATTAAAAAAAAAAATTAATTAATTAATTAAGGAAAAAAACGAAAAATAAATTTAAAAATAAAAACAAACAAAAAACAACATTTTTTTTTTAATAAAAAAAAAAAACAAAACAAATGAAAAAATAGCTTTTTCTTAATTTTAATAACTTATGAATGGTATTTTTGTCATTAGGGAGAACATTGTCGTTTTTCGGTAATTTATGATGAAAAATTGACGCAATTGATAGTTTTGAAAAACATTAACAACGAAATGATAATTTGAGAAAATTATTTGTACTTTTTCTTTTTCAAAATAAATATGCATCAAAAAAGTTTACCAAACAATTTTACAACTTGCCGGATTGAGTCAAATTAGTTGGCTAAAAGTTTATGAGTCAGATTAGTTAATGCTTCTCAGCTGTTTCGTGGAATTAGTTGGCTTGACTTGAAATGCTGTAAAATAGAACCATATACTCCTTCTTCAAATATAATTGAGTGGACCTCGGTCTTCATCAACAAATGTATTCGCTCGAAATTTGGCTTAGGAGTAAAAAATTATATATATATATATATATATATATATATATATATATATATATTTAAAAGAGATTTATTTTTGTAGTGTTTTCAATGGTTCAAATTTGATTTTTAGTTTTTTATTAAAGAAAAAAAAAACAAAAAAGAAAAGAGAAAATGTAAAATTAAATTTAAACTGTTAAAAAAACTAAAAAAAATCTCCTTAATTTTTCTACGACACCTGGTGCATTTGAGAATTGAATTTTTTGAACTTAGAATAGAATTTTGATTCCTTGCGCGAATTTTGAAATTTGACTTTGTGAGATAAAATTTGAAAAAGTTAAATAAAATATAATTTATTTTTGAAAAAAGTAGAGATGAATAGAGAAGAATCATGATTCAACTCTGTTGGCAAACAGACCATAAACCATCCACTCGACTCACAGGCCAATGCATTTGCAAACTCATTATAAGCCCCAAACGTGAGCCCTTTTCTTTTTCTTTTTTTTAATCCCCATTTGCAATTTTCTGTTACAACAAACAAATTAGGGGAAAGTTTACTTATTTCCTTGATTATTAGAGGGTTTACAATTATAATCTCAAAATTTAAAAATTTGCAAAGTCGGTATCCTAAGAATTTTTTTAATTTTAAATTCACTTATTTTTTGTTAAAATGCCCAAAATGCCCCTGTTTCAAAGAAGAAGAAAAAAGTAAAAAAAGGTGAAAATTATGGTGACCCACGCTTGGCCGTAAATCACTAAAAATAATGTCAATATTTAATAAAGTATTAATTAAACGATTAAATTTACTATTTTTTTACCGGCTTAATTTTTTGGGATAAATTGATTATTTAATATAGTATCATAACTGAAGTATTGAGTTCGAATTAAACATTTAAGATAAGTAATTATTGAATTTCCCCTTTATTTTTAGAATCTACATATCTAACAATTTGGTGTCTGGATTTTGGGACTCAATTGCCCTAGAAGAATTTGGGCAGGCTACTAGTTACTCGAGTAAATATAGAGTTCTCACATTTACTATTCGGTTATCCCAAAATTGATGGGCCGAGGCTGGGCCTAAAATCTGCTGATTGCAGTTTCTCAGGCCTGGCCAATTATCCCCAACGGATATATGTGGTGGAAGTTAACAACCTACCTGCCTTCCTTTGTATGTCTCACACTCTCTTATCAGTTACCCAGACTGCTTTCATGGCTAGTTTAAGCTTCAACGCCACCAGAATCAGAACCCCAACGCTTCAATCTCACAAACCCCTCTCCAAATTCATCTCCCTCACAAAACCCATCAAAATATCATATAGTTTCTTACGGAAAACTTCACAAAACCAAGCAAAACTCGGCCTTTTCCGGTCAGAAAGCTCAGTTTCTGCACCAAAAGAAGTCGAAATTGATGATGAAGAGGACGACCCAACGGCAGAAATGAGCTATCTTGATCCAGAAATCGATCCCGCGAGCATTTCGGAGTGGGAGTTGGATTTTTGCTCTAGGCCAATACTAGATATCAGAGGAAAGAAGTTGTGGGAGCTTGTTGTATGTGACAGTTCGCTTTCACTTCAATACACAAAGTACTTTCCTAACAATGTTATCAACAGTATCACATTGAAGGATGCTATTGTGTCGATAAGCGATGATTTGGGCATCCCTTTACCGGAGAAAATCCGCTTCTTTAGGTGAATTATTTGATAATATGTATGAATTTTGTTGTATTTACACGATTATCTGTGTATAAATGTCTGTGTGTATAATTTGATAAATGTCTTTAACGATTGGTTAATTGTTGGTTTGAAGGTCACAGATGCAGACAATTATAACAAAAGCGGGTAGGGAGCTTGGTATAAAACCTATTCCAAGTAAACGGGTGCGTTATGACTATGCTTTACTTTTCTCTCTCTGTCAATTTTTAGTTCATTTTATTTTACTTGAATTTGCTGTGTGTTGAGTTCAAACCAAATTAGCTCCCGTGTTGTTAAGAGCAAATTAGGATGAGACCATGATTGAAACAAAAACAAAAAAAAAAAATCGTAACTTTTATTGAATTTGATCACATTGTGCAAAATATACATGGAGGATATATAACAGCAGAAATTATAAACCCACTGGACAAATGATGAACTATTTCTTGAAAGAATCTGGGTGATATTTGTGAATATGTATATTATCATCATGGCATAGACAATAAGAAACAAATCTGAAACATGATATGCTGCAAATTCTCTGATGGCCATTATTCGGGGTTCATGATTAGTTTAGTTGAGACTTGAGAATGGACTATTCGGGCAAAAGCTTAGTTGGGAAATTAATAGTTATTGTTAAATCACCACTTATCTCAAAAGCTTAAGTGTGAGGCACGAATTGTGTTACGGAGAGAAACGCCAAGGGAATCAACCAAGACTAAGTTAATATACATATTAGGACATCACTTTTAGCCCAGAAGCCTAAGCTATGGGCTTGGGTCCATTTAAGTGTATTAACTACTCACTTTCTTTATGCTTTACTAATGTGGAACACAACTTCACAAGTGTACTCACAACAAATTGAATACCCTTTTATCTGCCTAGTGTAGAGGGATTCCTTTGGTTCTTTTACTTAATTACTACGGTAATACTGGCTCTGAGATTTTAGTTAGAACTGCTTGATCTATATTTTCACTTACTGGGGTTGCCTTGATATTTTCTCAGTGTCTGTCCCTACTTCTCTGGCTGGAAGAACGCTATGAGACTGTATACAAGCGTCATCCTGGTTTTCAGAAGGGATCAAAACCACTTCTAGCATTAGACAACCCTTTCCCAATGGAGCTCCCAGAGAACCTGTTTGGTGAAAAATGGGCATTTGTCCAATTACCTTTTTCAGGTACATTCACAGCAGCAGCTTTTGAAAGTTCAATTTTAATATGGGGCTATGTCATCATGGCAGTATTTCACAAAAGCTACTGTCATGTGTACAAATCTCACTTAAAAGCCGATGCTATGATTTGCTCTTGTAATGTATTTCACTAGCCTGTACTGATCTTACTTTCCTGTGTTCAGATATTCGTGAGGAGGTATCATCCTTGGAGACGAAATTTGTGTTCGGTGCAGGTCTAGATTTGGATTTACTGGGGATTGAAATTGATGACAAGACATTGGTTCCAGGGCTGGCTGTCGCGTCTTCACGTGCTCAACCTTTAGCGGGTATATATTCCTCTTATATCTTTATCTAATTCATGTTCCTTTTATTTGATTCATTATATACAATACCAATATGTTTTTCACATCATTTTGAATCTATCTCCCAATATATCCTACATCTGTCAGCATGCCAGCTACAATGTGCACCCGGTCTTAAGAAAATTGATTCCAGCACGGAATATTTAAGTCGAATGTCAAAGGGAGATGCACAGTATCAGAGTGCCTGTTACTCGACTAACAATGTCTGGCATGTCTTACTGTCATAAATAGTAGGCAGCAATCATGCATAGGCTTCAATCTGTAAGATTGATCATTGCAACAACCAAAAGCCATTCCATTCTCTAAACTCATTGTGGGTTTGAACAGTAATCAATTAACTTAGGTTCCCATTTACAACTTCATTGAAATATACTTTTTTACTTTTACAATCAATTTCAAAGCCAGATGGATGGTTTATGAGAGTGGCAAGAGGCAAGAGGCATTATGCATTTTCGTTATTCTTAGTGGGTATTCATAACTAACTGCTAGAGCAGGATTCTTGTTGCAACTAAGATCACAACACATGTAGAACAACCATGCCATTGTCTGTTGCCATACTTGTTCTTTTGATGAAATTCTTAGCCAATTTGTATCATACAAGCAAGAAATCAGATTCATTTGGTAATGACCTTGAGCTTTCACTTCACTGCTAGTTCATCAGATAAACTATCACTTCATTGATATAATGGTTGTATCCAACTTCATAATGATTGTGGAATATAATTTTTCAATCTACCGTCTCATTCCAAGTATGTCTTAAACACTTCTATGCTGCTCCTATGGCTAGGAAGTATCATTCTAAAAACCTGCTCTTGCAGCTTGGATGAATGGACTGGAAGTCTGTTCAATTGAAGCTGACATCAACCGCGCTTGCTTGCTTCTATCTGTGGGAATTTCTACCCGGTACGTTTATGCTACCTACGAGAAAACTCTGGTAACAACAAACGAAGCTGAAGCCTGGGAAGCAGCAAAGAAAGCCTGTGGAGGTTTACATTTCCTTGCCATTCAAGGAGACTTGGATTCAGATGACTGTGTTGGATTTTGGCTCCTACTAGACTTGCCACCTCCACCTGTATAATTTATCAATTCTTGAATGAATATACCTTTCTTACACTTTTTTGTTGTTTTTTTTTTTTTTTTTTATAATTCCATTACTTTAGGCATCTTGACTGCAGAAATGAATGTTAATTGAGGTTCTTTCTTTGTTCTGAGCCAGGTTTACCATTTGCAATTTATATGACCTAGACAAAATAAATATGCTGCATTCTAATAATTATCGGAGAAAGGAAACATAAAATGAAATGCATTGTCTTAGATTGTTGTGAAAGTAAAGCTGCACTTCAATTTTCCACATAAGAATTAATTGTTTGCACTCAAGAACCAGTCTGGTGTATGAAAGATAAGATGAAGCATAATGCATACAATAAAAAGCTCTCAACATTTCCCTTCCCAAGAAAAAAGATTTTTAAAATAAAAAATTAAAATAAAATTGCTCCAATTTCAATGATGGACAAAGAGAAGTTCTAACTTCTTTTTAGTACACAGAAAAGTGTGGTAGTACAGTTTGCTTTGGAAGATTAAAAGTAATTCTTTTTTTTTTTTTTCAAGCACTGGGTTACCCCCGATTTAAGGTTTTATATTGGTGATTAGCAGAAAAATAGTTGCTTAGCAAAAAGAGTAGCTGCAAAGTCCAATCTTACCCGGCAAGGAACCAATTTGAAACAGCACAATGTCATACAGTGTTTCAATGCCACATGATGAGTTATAGTTACATCTGCGCTATGCCTTCAAACGGGCAAGGCAGATTACAATTAGAATCTCTAAAATTACTTATGAAGTTTAAATTCACCTAGTAAAGAATCAATGTAAGACTTAGTAGCCATGAACACCTTTATAATCCATCCACTCACATAATGTGAGTCTGAGACTACTTTTTAGGGTGGTCCACAGTATTTGATGATAAAAGGGCAGGGGGTCAGGTGCCCTAAAGAAAGTGCCTTGATAGAAAATTTTGTCCTTGGTTGTGAGTTGCAGCCTAATAATTGGCACCATAAATTTGCATTTGCATTTATCTCATAGTTGGGGTCTGTCTGGGTTTGTGATTTCAAAACGTGCGATTTAAAATATGCGATTTTGAAAAACACAGTTAAGTGTATAGTAAAATCACAACTTGGCCTTTACTCGTGTTTCTTTTTTTTTTAAAAAAAAAAAAAAAAAAAAAAAAAAAAAAAAAAAAACCCTCCCTTGTTTGCCTTGTGATTTGAAAAACACAAATTTCTCTACGTTTTCAAGTCTCAATTTTTTAAAAACGTACTCTCAACTGATACATTTTCTTCAATTTGATTTCAAAATCACACTTTCGATCTCTGAAATTGAATTGCCAAACGCACTGGTATAACCCCCTTAACAAATATTTTCTTATGCAGAAGGCAAGGGAGATGGAATTAATGCTACCATTACCTCTATACTGCATGTATTAACGAAAGAAGGAAGAGCTTGGAATTGAGAGCCCCTTATGTCCAGTCTTGGCAGAAAACATGGGTTTTTTGCCCACTAATAATCAGTCGACACGTCAGCTTAGCACACCAAAGCACCATAGTTTGAAAACACCCAATCACACCCGCTGAAACCCATCCCCGTTCTCCATCACCGCCTACCCAACCCAACCCGCCACCACTGCCACCACAACCGGAGTCACCACCAATGGGCCGGCCGACGGAGTCGGAGTCGACCTGGGGTGGCGGAGTCGGAGTCGGAGTCGACCCAAACAGAAGGGTTGGCCTGAAGGCCACCCCCAGGTTCGAGCCAGCCCCAGACCTCGGGGGTGGCCGCGCGGCCGCGCAGAGCCTGGGGTGGCCCGAAGGCCACCCCCAGACCCCAGGGATGGCCGCGCGGCCGCCCCATGGACCGGGGGTGGCCACGTAGGGCCTGGGGTGGCCATCGGGCCAACCCTAGATGGATCTAGGGTTGGCCCGAGGCCACCCCCAGACCCCGGGGATGGCCGCGCGGCCACCCCCGGCCAACTTTGGGTCCAAGAAGAGCGGACATGACTACCCACCTCATTCGGCTTCGTCGCGTCGTCCGTGGAGTTTCCGATCTTGGGTGTCCGGTGTGCAGTTGTCAATCTCGGGTGTCCGGCATGGCCGCGTGGGGAAGTGGCTCTGTGGCTGGGAGGAATTTTGGTTTTTGTTTAGGGTGAAAGGAGAGATGATCCGGTATTTTGCCAACATTTACCTTTTTTGTGTTTTTTTTGTTCCATGCTGATATGTCAACCTCTTATTGGTGGGCAAAAAGGCATTAGTTTTTGCCACCACCGAATAAAAGTTATACTCCTTGGAATTTCCTTTCCCTAGACCAATTTAGAACCTCACTAAACAACAAGATCTCTTATTAACATCTTTTGATTCTTGGCCAAGCGAAAAAAAAAAAAAAAAGGGAAAAAAGAGGAACATAATGATTCTTGACCATCCAATGATACTTCTACTAGAGTTGATTACACTTTCCTAATTATAATTAATCAAAATTCATTAAAAAGCAAACCGGCCGCCACTTCAGTACCCATGAAGTACATAAGAAAAACACCCAATTAAACAAAAAGAAAAAGAATCAAAAATCATGAAAACTAGAAATATGAAAACACTTATATAAGCAGCCATCCATTGGAATAGGGCATTGACAAAGAAGAAAGCCTGAAAAAAAAAAAAAAAACAAAAACAAAAACAAAAAAGCCTTTAATTTTGCCACCATCCTCTCGCTTTCCTAATTATTGAACAACCCAATGGCTTATTAAATATTATGATAATCACTAATCAGAATATGAAGAACAGATACGTACAGACATGGATTGAAATAAATTCGCTGAGAGAAAAACATGTAAATTCAAATAAATAAAGTTCATCACCATCAGTTTTGCATTTTATAGCAGATTCAGCATGCATGGACACATGTTCAATCAAAGGAGTTGAAGCAGGATTCTAGATGACTGCCTTAGAGACTTTGTAGTTAAACACAAGGTATTTCTCCACATTAGGGAGAAGAGCCTTTGCATATTCAACATGGGCAGGATGAGCAACATATTCTGAGACACCCTCCATACTCTCAAAGGTGCATTCGAAGACATGAGTGAAACCCTCGTTCTTGTTCCAGGTGCTCACATCCTTGCCCCCGTTACAACTTACATCACCCAAACATCACAAAAAATCCTGCATATTTGAGTTTGTTATCGTTTGTTGTATTTAGTGGTTTGTTTGGCATCGGATTTCGTAGGCAAAAAATGTTATTTTAAATTAAATCGTAAAAAATAAACCATTTGGAATTATGTTTTTTTTTTTTAAAAAAAAAAAAATGCTACATAATTTCTTTCAAATTTGCCCATCAAATGACGTGTTACAATCCTATGAGATGGTATATATATATATATATATTAATTGAAAAATGACACGAGACAAATGTAAAATGAGGATATTTCGCCAAATGTGGCCCTTTTCAAAGATTTTTGTAGTTTGGAGGGCCGAAGTCGGAGTGTTGACAATTTGTGGGGTTAAACGCAAAACGGGTGATAATTTGGAGGCTAAACTGTAATTTTTTATTTTTTATTTTTTATTTTAAGGACATTTAAATAATAATAATAATAATAATCGAGGGGTGGTTTGGCTCACATGAAGGTGGCCAGTTTTGGGGGTGGCCTGGACCTTCGGCGTGGTTCGGCCACCCCCAAGGGCCAAAGTGAAAAAAATAAAATAAAAAATTAGGTTTTTGCCTATGGCCAAATGGGGGTACAATTTTATTTTATTTTATTTTTTTAAAAAAAAAACCTTAAAATAAAAAACTGATGTAACATTTATGATATTTATTAAAATCACAATGGGTACATCATGAAATTTATAAAACCACAGGGGCTATACAATTGAAAACCGAGATACCATTTGTGATACTTAATGAAACCACATGGGGCAAAACATGAAATTAATAAAATCACAGGGGGTTCAAAGTTACATAATTCACATACATATGTCAAAGTACAAGTTAGCGTTGACGTGGTGCTAGTGGATAGGTGTCATTGTATTACACACACGTTTTAGATGACGTGGCAATCTGTTAGTTTTGGACGAAAAAATGGACGGATATACAATTTCTATCTTTCCCATAGCACAGGTACCTCATATGAAAAAAAAAAAATGAAAACTCAGTGAGCAAAAAATAAAGTTTTGAAACCACAGGGAACAATTAAGTATTTAACACTTAAATTTTTCTTATACCTTTATAAAATTTATAAATATTAAAAATCTACCCATAATTTTTTTAAATAAATAAATAAAGGCCAAACCAACTGCCGGCTTCGGATCACACGTCGTGGGTCACAAAACCCAATTCCTCTCTAACAAAGATTAGATTACCTATGGCGTTGTTCAATCCAATGAAAAATTATATGTTTACAACTTTTTTACAACTTCAACAACTTTCTTTTAAACTAATCATTAGATCTGTTTTCCTACATGTAGGCTCTTCATATCCAATTATGAATTTTAAAAAAAAAATGTTAAAATTATACAAAAATTATAAACATATCATGCATATCCCGAATCCAATAGAGCAACTTATAAGCATGAATATTGGCATCCACACTAGAAATCAAGAGGTGTGCTAGCAAACAAGTAGCCCTCGGTCTTCCATTTGTTGGTTGCGAACGGTTACTGGAAAATCATGATAAGCATCAAATATTGCATATTTGGCCAAGGGCCCAACGTATGGAAACGAAGATCAGTTCATATTAATAATGATATTTAGTAAATTGATATATGGCTATTATATAATCTGATAATGTAACAGTAAAAATAAATAATTAGACATCTCAATTATATGTCAATAAATTAAACTGATTTGTAAAAAATTTTATACAACCCACATATAAGATTGACTTATATCCCGAGAAACATGTTTTAATAGCATGTTCTTTTCACATAATTTTCTAATAGTATTAATTAAAATTAATTTACTTAATATACACTAACATTCAATTACATATCAGAAGGTAATCTCTTAGTTAACTTCAAGGTTTTTTTTTTCAAATAAAAAAATGTAAAATAAAAATGATTCATATCTCTACTAATAATATTAAATTCAATCACCTATTACATAATAACATTTTTACATATCACATAATAAATGAAAATAAGGCGAAAAATTCAATGTACCATTTAGGTACTTGTCAATTATAGAAAAGCAGCCGATATTGGAACTTAAAATATAAAATCAAATATTATAAATAAAAAAGATATTTAAAGAACAACAAAGATTTCTCCTACGAAAGTTTCGAAACTAAAATAATAGGCAGGGGCCGCGCGAACGCAGGCCCCCACTATCACAAATTATGACGTAGGCTCTGCCACTTGGGCAGACCTTAAGCGAGCACCCCTCCTAAGTGCAATGGAGGTCACTAGCTTAGGCCATGGGCCTTGATGATCGCCCATCGACCCCGTCCAGGTAAGTATGTTGGTAAGTCAGGCTCACTTCTTATTTATACACCAAGCTCGTCCCTACTCTGACTGACGTTATCGATGTGGGACTAATGCTTCCACAATTTTCAAGCTGCTAGCTTAATTAGTTCAGTCTCCTTGTTTTTTCTGATTGTTTTCTAGTTTGGGCGCTGCTATAAACCCAAAGGAACAACACACAAGAAAAAGAGAATGTTTGTAACCATCTGCAATCAGTTGCAGTTGCAGTTGCACAAATGTTTTTTCAATAAAAGAGACTTGAATCTGGTCCTTATTTTGTACAAAGATGAAGTAGGATTGTGCTTTGTACAAGACTGTTAGCGATCACACTTGCCCTTGAGAAACCGAAAAGTGGAGGTTTTGTGCTCTATCACCATGTATTCTCATAATGTCCATGCTCACAAAGGTGGATTCAAAGCCATGAGTTACAACCTTAGAACAAAGGTACCACCATCATACCACAACCATAAACCGGACAACTTATGCATTAAGCTTGAAACCTTTGAAATTTTCTGTCTGAATTGCACGCAATTTAAGCAAAGAATGAGCGAGAGAGAGAGAGAGAGAGAGAGAGAGAGGGGGGTGTGAGAACTGATTGCCCCGGGCAGGTGGACCCCACACTCAGGGTGCACTGGGAAATTCAATCCCTACCGGCTACCGGAATTGTATACCATTTGGATAGAAAATTTCAGAAAATCCTCATCCTCAGCCACAACCCTAACAACATATTATTACATGGTAATGTTTACATCGCTTCACACTTAAAACAAGAGTCTTTGTTAGTTCGAAGTAATCAATCAAGCTTGACTGTTTGCCAATAAAATTTGATTATGTATATTCGGTCAAATCCCCACAATTATTTTATTGTTTTCATCAGAAAGAAGAAATAATAATTGGTTACACATAATCCCACAATAAAATGAAAAAAAAAAAACAAAAAAAAAAATCAATTTCATTAGGTAGGAAGAGGAAGATATCATTATTCATTAGCATCTTTGATAAATTCAATCCCTTTAATTATGCTAATAAATGGAGTATGTTATTCACAAAAGTACTCGCTAACAGGAGCTAACATTTTTCAGTCCCCTACTTGGTTACAATGGACTCCTACAACGTCCGAGTTCCACACAGAAGTGGCAGCTTAAGCAAAGCTACATCTAAGAATCAAGTGTATTCAGATTCATGTAAAGAAAGGAGAAAGAAAGGAATGAAATATGGGGAGCCTTTTAGCTTGTAGAATAACCCTAGCTGAACGGGATCAGCCATTGAGGGAATTGAATAGCCCAGAGCCAACAACAATCCTGCGAAATATCATCAGCAGTACAACAGCCAACCAGAAGAATAAAACTCTGAACTCTTGAGGCCTTGGGGAGTGGAGAACTGCCTCTTCAGCTTTAAAATGGAAGAAAGCCTCCAGGTAAAATAGACACCGATTGAGAACGAGCTCGGCCCTCATGTTCTCGATCTCTTCTGCTTCTGAGGAACAAAGCGAACCCCTTGTTTGCCAAGCTCCAAGGTTTTCACCTTACCATCATCTAGTGTGACAGCTAATGATGTCGTACCTTCAATTATGTTGGTAACCACTCCTTTGTGCCTAGATAAGCATAAGGACAAATAATTTAATCCACAATGCACAGACGCTGCTAACAAAGTAATCAAGCCATTGAAGGATTTATAACACAACCTCATTTGAAATGGAGACCTTGGGTTTAAACAAGAATGGGATTTATCATTCATTTTTAATGACATTTGCAACACAACAGCAAGTCATCCATTCATTTTTCTTTTATTTTATTGGAGTTTTTGCAAATTCATGAGGAAAGAGGACGTGTTTTTACTTCTATTTTTGGAGCGAAAGGAGGAAGAGGTGGAGGGGTGTTAATAAGGATTTAATTAATCCAAGAGACAAGCAGTAGGAAAGTGTAGACCCGAGGAATCATTTTAGACTATTTTCAACCATTTTCAACATGGATCCCACCCAAAATTTTCCACTTCCTACTGTAGTAGGGCAGAACACCATCAGATATATTTTCTGCTTGAAGACAGTTCGAAGGGTGAAACTTGAAAAAATATATATACATATATATCAATTTCGGCCTATAACTAACACAGTTCTTAGTAGACTGTCTTTATTTTCCTTCGCCATGATTTCCTCCCCCCACCCACCGAAGGAGAAAAAAATAAGGGAAAGAAAAGAAAAACTCACCACGAATTGTCAGATGACTGATGAACTTCAACTCTCTTTCCAATTGCGTCTTTACCCAACTTTTTCAGTATCCAATTAGCATCCATGATCTCATCCATCAAATTGTCTTGATGTGACACTGCCATATCTTCAACTTCATTAAATGATGATTTCTCCAAGGGAGATGGTCTCCTCCTTTTTGACCTTTGGCCCTTGACAGAACTCTTCTCCTCCTCAGGATGAGGAGAATTTTGATTTTCCAGAGTGGGTTTCTTAAATTTAAACTTCAGCAAAGGTTTGGAATCTTTTGGCAGAGATTGTGAACCAGGTGTCTGACCATAATCGTCATTAGCTTCATTGTACATCTCAGGCCTGCTATCTGATAGCTTTCCCCATACTTCCTTGCTACCTCTTACTTCACCTAAAGACCCATCTGCAGCCATGTTTCCTTCACTGTTTCTCTTTCCCAATGAAATACGCGTATGCTCTTGAGTAATAGTTTCATGTGCATCAGCGCTACTACCTCTGCGAAATTTGGGGTTTACATCAGAAACTTCTGGTCTAACTTTGCCTAATTTTAGCAAATTTCCTTCTTTCCCACCAACCTTCAAAAGTTTCAATTGGCCAAAGCTATCAGTTCTGTCTCCTGCAAATTGCAGAAAGTCCGAACGACTTTTGTTAGTGCAACTTAGAAGAAATATCATATTCAACAGTTATTGTGAATCAGAGGTAGTTTTAGGAACAAGGAGTTGAGCACCACACTTTTATTGAAGAAAAAAAAATCCAAACTCCTACCTTTACCATCACCAAGTTTAGCATTGCCAGCATATCTATCCACTGTAGGTTTGTCACTCGTTTTCCATTGGCTTGTATTTACATTGCCTGTACATTAATTTGCATCTATAAGTCATGCCCAGAGAAGAGACAGGGAGACAGAGAGATGGTACTATTTATCATTTTTCAATAAACCGAATATTAGTCTCTAAAGAAACAAAGTCAAACCAATTATGTTAGAAACATGCAAAAGATGAGAAGTAAAGGCTAAACAATAGAACCAGAGAAAGGAGAGCCTAAAAGAAAATATTCAGATAGACAAAATGTTGAAAGTAAAATCACTCATCGAAAATTGCCTAAGAAAAAAAAATGGTGGAGAACAATAAGCATATGAAGAGATTTAAATAGGTGAAGTACGGTGAGAATGACATAAGTCGGGCAGTGGCCATAAATATAAATCTAACAGCAATTTACCAGCAGTTTATGCGGTTTAAAAGTTATTTATAGATGCTTATATCAAAGGCAAAACCACAAAGACTAACTGTTATCAATCATCAGCTAAAAAATTGAGTAAAGATAGTCCGCACCATAAGCCTTGAATGGCAAACTATATTAAACTCATCAGGACTAAGAAAAGTTTGTGCAATACCGCCAAAATTCTTGTTAAACACACCATCTATCCTCCTCGTCCAATGATTCATAACAATCATTCTTGTCTAATGATAATTATGAGGATACTAAAAAAGAAGAATTCAAAGCCGTAAGCATACCATTGGACGTCATCAGATCTTGTTCTCTTTGGAAGCTTGAAGCATCAGACCTAGGAGAGTTAGTTACATTTATTTTTCGTGCACCCAGATTTATAACTAACTTCTTTCCTTTCACATTTTTTGACTTGCCAGTATGTTTTCCAGTGTCGTCTCCAGTATCCAACCCATGAGGCTTAAGTCGAACAACTCTAGAGGCCCTATCTTCATCGCTCACCATCACCTCATCAACAAACTTGTGTTTCAAAACCCCTGGCTGATTGATTGAGCAAATCCCATCGGTATTATTCATACTTCCAGCCACAGGAAAGGAATATTTTTCTGTTCCTTCCTTTCTTTGGAACTGCTTATTATCATCATTCTTGTCATCATCCAAGCTGTATCCAAAAGACTGGGCATCATTATGTCCTTCAAAACTCTCGTGGGATTCAGTTTTACCGACCAAAGGTGCCTCATATACTTTTTTCTTGGCATACTTTTTATTTGAAGATTTCTTTCCATAATCCTTGCTCTTTTTTGGGGACTTCTCAACTAATCCTTTGAGAGAAAACTTCAAGGACCGCCCAAATTCATTCTTTAATCTCGTAGGACCACTGTCTTCATCATCTGAATAAGGTGAAATAGAAAATATTTCTTCTTGGGTGGGCAAACCTGCCGCAGCCCTCAAGCTTGCAATCAAATCGTGATCAGTTTCATCTCTTCTTCTCCAAAGCTCTTGAATAGCATCCTCAATACCGTTTACCTGACATAAAATTTCAGTACAAAAACAAAAGTCAAATTCAACAATCCCTAAAACAAATGTATTAAACACATAGATGAGAACTCTCTCCCTTTTTAACCAACCTGATAACACTCCCCACGACATGTGGGACATTTAAACTGGAGATTTCCATCTACTTGAAACTGCAGATATTTTTCATCACTGCAAAATATATTTTCAGAAATAAGCAATTAATATCTTAACCTTAAAATGAAAAAACAATTCACCTAAAACTCAAAAAAGACATTAACATCTTTCTTTTTCTTTTTGTTTTTTAATGACGAGAAACCCCTCCAAGGCAAGGCCACTTTGTGTTCACTCCTGTCAGGTAAACCTCGAACTCATACAAAGCGCCTCCTCCACATAGGTTGGGTAATACTCTGGCTTTGCCGGCAAACTGGCTCCAAAGAATTGTTTGCACCAAGGGGATTCGAACCTTAGACCTCATGGACTACCACAAAGACCAAGGCCCTCACCACTTGAGCCAACCCCTTTGGGATTAAAAAGGCGTTTACATCTTAAAGGTCGAACCAATTATATTGGGACAGATTCTTGAGGCAAGGGATCAGCATGCTCGGAAGTTACTTTGGATCTAACAGATGTTATAAGCCTAAGAAGACCTAATGTGCTAGTTTTCGAAACAAAGGATGCACTTTCCTCAGGGAGGGGGTGTTTGGGGTCAGGACTTGGATGTAAGGAGAAAAATTCAAGTAATTTTCAATCACAGAACCTAATAGGGGAGATTATATATAGCTTTCAATGAAATATATATATATATATATATATATATATATATATATATATATATATATATATTAAAAAAAAAAAGTGGTGTGTAATGGCATACTATGAAGTGGTGGTGTCCCATATTTACTTTGTATGTAAACTTGAATTTACTAGTTATAATCAAAGAAGAATTATCAAACTTTTTATCATTGCAAACAACCTTTCATAGTGATCTGTCCTGAGAAAACTGAAATGGAACATGATGATAGAGACAAAACATATCGAGTATAATTTTTTATTGAAGAAGCAGAAGTGAACCTGATGCCATCACACTGGCAATGCACCCAGCGCTGGCAAACATCACAGCAAACCATTGGTGTTGATTCTGAATCTCTATAAACCTGCAAAACACACCTAGTCAAGTTCTTTTTTCTTTTTATGCACAAAATTTTCAGATACAATTATCATATGTATCTGAACTCACAGGGACGGAGAGAGCACAAAAGGAAATAACAGATTTCCATCACTAGTCAATTTTTTTCTCAAATGGGCACTTAATAATCACTGATCAAGTTACATAAACACATGTACTGTTTTTTCTCTTTTTTTTTTCTATTGGTAAGGTATACATTCTTATTGCCAGAGGAAATATTGTTTCAACTAGTACTCATGGGCTATATACATGCATGTACCCCTAGAACACACTAACTTTTCCCCCTCATTACAAAGCATCTAACTGAAAACATTATGCAGTATACAACCAAAACAATAATGTGCAAACGAATAAACTAAGAGAATTTCATAAAGATCATACAAGAATATACCTTCAAACAAACAGGGCAATAATTCCCCTTTACAAACAATCTTCCACATGCATCACAGCAAGTGTAACCCAGAAACCACCTGTAAAGTTAAAAGGCAAATCGTGAATTTACCTGCTAAAAGCAAAGGAGATGCTCAATTTATTAATTCATTGGCTGGCAAAAGTTTCAGGGTGATAGGAGAGCATTGTAAAACATTTAGAAATATTTTGGACTATCACTTTAGATGGTAAAAATAAAAAATAAAAAGAAGCATCACGGCTGTTACACCTTAAGATCTTAGGAACTTTCAGTCATCACAAAACAATATAACAATTAATTAAACATCAAATACAGAAAAGATCCTATTATCATGTGTCAACTTTGACCAAAACAATCAATACCTCACACTTGAGCCATTTCCAGGGACAGTGGAGGCACAGCTGTGACACCTTGTATGTTTTGGGCACAAATAAGGCCCAGAACTGACATTCTGCATTATCCACGAACAAATATAAGCAAGCTCTATTAATGATGATATAAAACTTTGGAACAAGCAATTTACACCCCACCTTGTGAGAAGGCTGCTGGCAGTAACAATGGTGAGCACCATCGCATCTTTTACAGAACATAAATTTATTCGGGTCTCCAGTTTTTAGGCAAACCTGGATAAAGCAAAAGGCAACAAAGTGTAAACAATAATAAGTATACACAGAACAAGGCATGTTAGACAAACTTTACAATCAGCAAGTGATGAATTTTTATCTAGTGCAAAAGCACCAGCCAGATATGAATAACTTGATAGGCAAGGCACATGATCTCAATGGCACTCCAAGGGGAAAACAATGTAAGGCAGAAAAAAGGCTAACCTTCAGGAATTTATACAATTTATTGAACAAGGTTATTAAGAAATAGCACAACCAGATCCCAGACCTAACAAAGAAGTAGTCATGACCTCAAAAGTAAGGTCAATCTGGACATCCATGCTGGACAAGTAGAAATTACCATTTAGGGAAAAAATCTAGCACTGAAATAGAGGAAAGTGAATTTGGGAAAAGAGGTAGGCTTCCCCTTTCGATTCACAAAATGTGATCTGGGACACGATGGGACCAATCCCAAGTCAGCGGGTAACAAACAATCTCACCCTCATGACTGAGTTTTCTTTTGATTCTGCTAGTACAGTATAAGTACATACTTCAAAGTAGGCCATGAATATGGAGTGTGACATCAAATCATTTTAACTAAAAAGCATGAATAAGAAGAAGAGTTCACTAATTCCATGTCATTTTTTACCTCACAAATCCGACAAGATGGGCAGACCCATGAACTCCAGTGGAATAAATCTGCAACAAGTCCCCCACAAATGAGAGAATGTATTGGTTGGAGCACCATAGATATGTTTGGCCACTAAATCTTACCTCTATGTTGAGCCCAAGATTTCAAGCAGCTCCTGTGGTACTTCTTGCCACACTTCTTGCATGGAAGCATCCTTCTTGCTTTCTCACTAACTTCGTTTTCACCAAAAAAGCACAACCGGCACATTACATTCACATTGGACTGACCCAGCTCCTCTCCAACATGAGCTCCAGAGGCATCCTGTTCAATCAAAAACCCAATCAGTATAGCCACAGCAAGAACTAAGAACACAATGAACAAATAACATTGAAATCAAAACGCCTTCAAAGGTTCATTGCACCATAAACCCAAATTGCCACCAAAAAAATCCACATAAAGCAAGCTTAAATGTTTTTGATCTCATCAAGCCATAATGGCCATGCCATAGCACATTAAAAGGAGATGCAAAACTTTTTCTTATGTAAGTGAAAGGAGTAACAAAACTGAATGCAAAAGAAAATGAAAACCATTTTGTTTCCAAACCCCATTCTATATGGCCACATGAAAGGTTTCTATTCCATATAGTGTCTCGGTAGAATAAGCAAAGTTGTTGTTTTCAAGACCTTACCTTCCAAAATATAGGGTGCAAGTCCATTTCCTGTTATGTAACAAATATCCATTTCCTTTATCTCACGAAGAGAGGACATTACATACATCCAAAGGGTCGGTGATAAATTTTACTGATGGGCTTCCTAAACTAGCAAAGGGGAAAAAATCGAACACCATCATATAAACTTCTTAGTTCACAAGCTCAAGCTTCAGAAAATTTAACAAAAGGCAATTTTACACCAAACTTCATGGAATAAAATGCAAATAATAAATCTGCAAAACTAGCACTAAGGAAGCACTCCAATCAAGTGAAACTTACCAACATTCGGTGCCCTTTAAGAAACATCTAAATAAACTGCCAATGCTAATACTGACCCACCCAAATCTTTTAACAAAGAACTTTCCCTAGCATCCAACATTACACAGTCTCAAACTTCCGCACAACACCACAGAAACGATGTCAACCCAAAAAAGCATGAATTCGTCTTGTAAGCATTGAACAGCTTAACTACAACAAATCCCCCTACAATCTTGCACATTAAAAATCTGAAAAGTATATAATAAAGGAAAGAAACCATTTCACAAACGCAAACTAGAAATTCAAAATTCAAGCTCAAAGCAACCCCAATCCACTGAAATTCACAAACCTAACCACCCAACCCCACAGACTCACACTCCAAGAAGACTAATAACATCAAATCATGACAAAATCCAAAAAAAAAAAAAAAGCACGCAATTATTGTATAACTCATTTCTTTCATACACATAAACTAGAAACACAAATTCAAGCTTAAACCAAACCCAAGCCCGTGAAATTCACAAACCTAGCCGCCCAATCAACCCCATAAACGCACACTAAACAAAAACTAACAATACAAAATTTAAGCTTTAAAAAAACTAATTCCCTGCAATTCACAAACCTAGCCGCCCAATCAACCCCACAAACGCGCACTCCACAAAGTCGAAGCTAAATCATGACAAAATCCAAACAAAAACACACACACAAATCATTGTACAGACCATTTCATACACATAAGCTAGAAATTCAAAATTCAAGTTCAAACCAAATCCAATCCCCTCATATTCACAAACCTAACCACCACCCACTCAACCTCACCAACTCACACTCCACAACAATTCAAACACAAACTTAAACTCATATCCACGAATCGAGATCCAAGAAAGCTCACTCACCGCAGCGGCAACGGCAAGGTCTCCGGACTCGAACCGCCTCGCATAATCCTCGGCGGCGACCATCGCGGCAGCGGCCTTCTTCTGCAGCGCCATACGCTTGCTCTGCGCGGAGGCAGCGGCCGCAACCTCGTCTACCACACTCCCTCCACCTCCGCCTCCGCCCCCAAACCCCTTCTCCACGACCGCCGCCGCAGCCTCCGGCGGCGGCGGCAGCGGCGTGACCCTCGGTACCAGCACCTGAACGGTGCCGTTTCTCCCGGCCTTCCCCTTCCCATCCTCCCTCGCCCCCCACGGGTCTCTCAGAAACGCCTCGATTCTAGAAACCTCCTGCAGAAAGTCATTCCTGCCCTTCCCGCTGTGAAGGCCCCGCGGAAACCCTAGCGAACAGAAACAGATTCGCCGGCTGCAAAACAGAAAGAGCTTCAGAGGCAGAGAAATAAAGAGTGCGGGTAGAGAGTGCGCGTGTGCGAGTGTGAGAAGAGAGATTTAGAGAGGGAGAGAGAGCGAGGGGTACCATGTAATTGGGCAACCGACGTGAAAGGCCATGTAGAGGAAAAAAATTTCGCGAATTTGAAAATTTTTTTGGGTTTGGGTCTGAGTGTGTGTGTGTGTTAGGGATCGCCTTTCGCACTCGCTCGGCTTTCTTTTTTTCTTTTTTCTTTTTTCTTTTTTTTTTCAAGATTTGGGATTTTATTTTCTTTTTCTTTTTTAAATTCAAGCGGCCATGTTAGGCTGTGTTTGGTTTGGACGGTATGGTGGAGCTGTGAGGTGGGATAGGAGTTTTAAACGCGGAGTTTTGGGGTGTTTGGGGATCGTGTACGGGGAGGGTGTGATGCGCTTGTGGTTTTGTGACCAATGAGAAAGTGACATGGTAGTGGTCAAGGTCAACAGGCAATAGGAAGCGGCCACGTTTGTCAACTGATTTAGATTTAAGGTGAGATGGTGGTCACCAATAGCAGTTGCTGACGACGATGATCTCCATCCAAATTTGAGAGAGAGAGAGGGAGGGAGAGAATCATCGGGAACAAAATAAAGGTTAAAGAAGTTGAAAAACTTATAAATAATGGGAAACGTGAAGTTTCAAGTTTATGTGCAAATCTTGATCCACCAATACATTTATGCCACGTTTTCTGGGAATTTTGCGCAATAAAATGGACTATCAAGATTGAACTTGTATTTATTTATTAAGAGTAATACATAGTTATTTTATTAACGCTGATGTAGTACTTAACGTAATTTGTCAATTTTTTTTTAATGAAATTTGACTGGAGGAAGTGATTTGTATTTTTTGCATACCATATGGACCTTTGAGTTAATTTTGATACCACAAATAATTAATTTTATGTCAGATAAATCACATTAACTAATTTTGCATTTTTTTTTCTTTTTTACTAAGAGTGACACATTTCATCATTTTATTAGTGTTGATATAGACATTTTTTTTTTTTTTTTGATGAATAAATGTTTTCATAACCCACACTCAACAATCTACAAGCACCCTAGATAATCTGAATCAAAGCTACACAAACAGAGCAACTAAACACACAATAACAGCAACAATTGAAACACAACAAAGACAACAAAGGCTGTAAGTTCTATTTCTCTACAAGTTGAAGACTATTCCTAATCTTCTTAGCCGAACATCAAACTAGCAATCTCGAACGCACATCCCTCTTCACTTGATGCACCAAAGTCTCCTCAGATCGAAGTAAATTCTCATAAATCAAATCATTACAGTGCCTCCAAATATGATAAACAATTGCCCCCAAACAAACCCTACAAATGGTAGCAAGCAAGCTTTTCCCCTTCAAATGAGCATCACTCCATCTCTCAATTGAATCCCACTCAACTAGCGGAGTCCGTATCAAAGAATCAGCAATAACATTCATCTAGATATACCTGCTAAAGCTACAACTAAATAAGAGATTATCTCTACTTTACTGGCAAGCAAAGCAGAATATATACAGAGTGGATCCTGTGCTGATATGGATATTAATGAAATCTGTCAAGTATTTTGATCGCATAGACTAAATAGTATTTTGGCCTACCCTGATGACCTATGAACTATTTGTATACAATAGGAAGATATTTGTGATTTAAGCCAATTACAAATAATGATTTTGCATAATGATTTTGCATATATATATATATATATATATATATATATATATATATTTCTTTGTATTAATCCACCCCTTTTTTTTAAAAAAAAAAAAACGTTTTTTAATTAATTGTTTATTTTTGTTCGACAAGAGTATTATCGTAAAAAGTTGCCTTTTTGGAATACGTAGATAGTTTTTGATGGGTCACTTTAACACATTTAAAAATTGAATGGCTATTCTAAAATCGGTTATTAGTTCATGGGCTTTTTTTATATTTTTATAAAATTAGTGTAGTATTTTTTTATTAAAAAAAAAAATTAGGCATGGAAAATTTTACTGCGGGATTTAAGATAATAATAGCAGTGTCACAAAATAATGCAAAATGTTGCATTTATATTTGGCTGGAAGTTATATAGGATAAAGAGAAAGGGAGTGCGGTGTGGGAGTTGGGGCATAAAATAAGGTAAAACTTTAAAAAATTTCAAATAATTTAATCTTAAATTTGCATATAAATCTATGCTAAAAACTCGCTTCCAAACAATGCCTTACTATCTTGAGATTGTATTTTTGCTCTTGATTGAGAGTGAACGCTTAATTGATATTTGAGGAAGATAAATAAAAGTAGTATCGTCAAGATTTGTAAAGATGGGATATTAAGAGTATTTTCAATAATAATAGTCAAAATAATTATTAAAAAAAGTATAATTTTAAGAATCTTATAATAATATGAGAAATGATACTGGTACACAATGTTTACAACAATGTTACAACAGTCCTACGTGGAAAGACTGTTTAAACCTTTTTTCTCATTTTTTTAATATCACACAGCACACAGCGTTCGTCAAAAGAGGTTGGGGCGAAATGAAAAATTCATTTCCCCCCAAAGCTGAACGAACGCACCCCCCCTCTCTCTCTCTGAATTCTCTCCGTACAGTCCCCAAATCGGTCCTTCACCGGAGTTCCGCCCCCAGCCCAGCTCTCTCTCCCGCTCGCTCCGGACTGCCGCCCCCAGCCCAAATCGGCCTCCGGCGTCCGTCCCCGGTCCTTCACCGGAGTTCCGCCCCCAGCCCCGCTCTCTCTCCCGCTCGCTCCGGACTGCCGCCCCCAGCCCAAATCCGCCTCCGGCGTCCGTTCCCGGTCCTTCACCGGAGTTCCGCCCCCAGCCCCCAACCCAAATCGGCCTCCGGTGTCCGTCCCCGGTCCTTCACCGGAGTTCCGCCCCCAGCCCAAATCGGCCTCCGGCGTCCGTCCCCGGTCCTTCACCGAAGTTCCGCCCCCAGCCCCTCTCTCTCCCGCTCTCTCCCGCCGGATCTGCCGCCCCCAGCCCCGCTCTCTCTCCCGCCGGATCTGCCGCCCCCAGCCCCGCTCTCTCTCCCGCCGGATCTGCCTCGCCCAGCCCCGCTCTCTCTCCCGCCGGATCTGCCGCCCCCAGCCCCGCGCTCTCTCCCGCCGGATCTGCCTCCCCCAGCCCCGCGCTCTCTCCCGCTCGCTCCGGACCGCCCTCTCTCTCTCTCTCCCGCTCGCTCCGGACCGCCGCCCACAGCCCCTCTCTCTCTCCCGCTCGCTCGCTCCGGTGCCGTCTCCACCTCCGGTAACTCTCTTTCTCTCTCTGAAATTATTGTTTGAAAATACTGGAAGAGGTTTTTGTGCATAGAAAATGTAGTCTGGTTCGTGTGAATCGTATCACTAACTCCAAATTGGGGACACTATATATAGGCCTCTGAATGATGGGCATATTGTGTTGATAAGCAGACCTCCTTCTATGCATAAACACTCCCTTATAGTGCTCTATATGTTAGGATCCTACCAGTAACCTTAGTTCTTTATAACTTAGGAAAAAAAAAAAAACTTTAATTCTTTCTATAAACCCACTTTGTTGTTCTCCTTTTCATGGGGATTTTGATGGTGATTGCCTTCATGGCTATATTCGTCAATCAATTGATACTAGAGTTGAACTTAGTGAGCATTAAGATAGCCAATTTCATGGCTAAATTAATGGGCAGAGTGGTTGGAACCTACTTTCACTAAGTCGTGATAGTTTAATTGCTGCTCATTTGGTCATGGAGGATGGGGTTCTCTTGAACCTTTTCCAAATGCAGAAGCTGCAAATGTTTTGCCCGCATCAATTTCTATCACCGTCAATTGTTAAAATGCTCTTACTTACTAGTTTTGTTTGGACTGGCAAACAACTATTCAGCATGCTTCTGCCTCAAGGCTTTATGTTTTTCCTTCAAATGGTGTTTGCGTTAGTAATTGAGAGCTTTTTATCTTCTTAATGATCTTTCTGCCTCCGGTAACTCTCTTTCTCTCTCTGAAATTATTGTTTGAAAATACTGATTCGGTCTTTTATTTGTTGTTGGATGCTGTAACTGGTGTTAGTGATTTTGCTGGTTCTGGTTGTTGGATGGTGTTGGTATTTTGCTTGGTTGCTTGGTTGCTTGGTTCTGATTCGGTGTTAGGGGGGAAAAAAAAAAAACAAAACTAAGATTGGTTTCAGTCATGCATATAATACCAATATTATAGAAAGTTTCTCCTTCCAGAAGGCTGTGCTTTGTCTGAGTGCAGCTCTGCATATCATCATATTTGGCGGAAAAAATGAAAATAGTAGTTAGCAACTGGGAGAAAAAGAAAGGGACGAGAGGAAGATTAAGAACTGCATTATACCTCGTATGTATCAGATCATTAGGTATGCAAGAAAAGACATCTTGGTAAATGGCCGTATTTGTCTGTCAAAAAAAAAAAAAAAACCGATAAAAAGAACTACATTTTTTGAAGTGCTAACATGCAAGAAAGATCTGTTAATCATCCATTTCGTGAATGATTTATAAATTTTTTGAAATCCTGTCTTATTGTTCAGTTCAGTTGCTTTTCTTCTTGTCTTATTTCTTTTGATTGGAGGTTGACCTGGTGAGTCTCGGCTCCTGTTGATTAGCTGAATGATATTATTTTTTTTTTTTTTTTGTGCGTAGGCCCGAAAAAATGTCGGTAAATAGTGATGCGTCTAGTACCCCTCCATTATGTTACTGTGGAGTGCATGCACGTTTAAGGTACTCATGGACTAGTGACAACCCCGGAAGAAAGTGGTACGGCTGTATAAAGTATAAGGTAATTTTAAAATTAATTAATTGTGATTTAATTTTTCGTTAGTAGTTTATGACATTTATTCTTATGTTTTCACGCAGAAAGTTGGAGATTGTGACTTTTTTAAGTGGGTGGATAACCAAATGACTTCTTATGAGAAGAGATTGGAGGATCATATGAGAGACATTGAGGAAGGGAGACGGGCCGATATTGAGAAACTTGAGAACGTGACAATGGCCAATATTGATAGACTTGAGAAACTAATTGAAACAAGACACAAGGAACAATATGAGAGACTTCGGTTGGAGTTGGGTCTTAATAGGAAGATGTTTTGGTTTTGGACAGCAATAGTTGTAATCATTTTGGGCATTGTAATTTATTTCAATGGTTATAGCAGTTCTGAAGTTAGTTACTTGATGTTAGAATGAAAGGATGAAAACATTATTAGGTTAAAAATTGTCATTATCAGATATTTTACTTATTAGTTTCAAAAATGGTAAGCATGCAAATAGCTGAAAATCTTAAAATCCATAGTTAATTTTTTCTTTTCTTTGGGTTTGATTTTCCTGTTCCTCTACCATTTTTTATAACTAACTCCTAAATTCCTCTACCATCACAGAAAAGACCTCTTTATCAGAAGCCATATACACTGACAATGAGCAAACAAATCAGGGGCAAGCATTCCCACAACATTACTTTGACACTCCAGTGAATCATGAACAAGAACCCCAACACTTCTAAATGATCTAATTAACTAAACGGGCACAATTCTGAAGCAGCCAGAGTAATGTCATTGAAACAAAGTAAATGAATCATATTTACAAGTATACAATCCATAAAATATTGATCACCCTTATTAAATGAAGCATATGCAGACTTATAATCCATAAATGAAGCATATGCAGACTTATAATATACACATGCACGACTTATCTGACCTCAGTAGCATCACTTGATGTATGTGAAATGAAGATTAAATTAGTAAATAACAACCTTTGTATCAGTTTCTAACTGTCATCTATTGTCCAACAAACACAATAATTATTGTTTCCTCTATTTAAGCATTTACACGTTTCAAAATAAAGCTAATCTCGATCTCTAGTTAAAGCTCCAGCTTTATTTATGGGTTTTGAGAACCCATGCATTCTTCAACCTTCATTACGTTGGTTGCAACAATAATTCCACCGTTGTAACCATCCATCAGCAACTTTGCTATCTTTGATCTCCACTCTGAGCTGTCCTTCTCATTCTTCCTATCATGCACAACTCTCTCACAATAATTAAGCATTGTTCCCAAGCCGCTATTTTGTACCCAACCATATTCCATCAACACCTGAGCCTCTCCTTTACTGCTGTCTTCTCCCACCTTTTACCAACAGATTCACAGGCATGAGACGATTAAACCACAGCAAAGAAGGCACATAGGCAAACAGCATAAATTTTATGCCCATAAATCATTACACAAGTAGGAACTAGGAAAAGATGTGGGAAAAGAGTTTGGGACAGAGCAATACAGATATTGTACTGACATCAATTCCTAATGCCTGTGCACGTTCAGTCAAGAATTCTGGTTCATGTACACGCTGAGCTCCAGAGATTATCTCCTCACCTAAGGGAGAAGGAACAGAACAAATTAAGATCAATTACCCAAAAAAAAAAAAAAAATAGATCAAGTAAACAATAAGCAGGGAATTTCAACACGCACAACACATTCTACTATTTTCCAAACAGAACATCCATTAGGCATTAAGGGCATACTTATCAAAAAAAAAAAAAAAATTAAGGGCATAAGCACAGACTCAGACACATTAACTTTCAAAACAGGTAATCATGATCAATGAAATGCAGCAATAGATTCTATCTCCCAATCCCGGAAAGCTCATAAGGAAGCAGGAGAGAAAGAGAGAGGGAGGGACTTAAGGACAAATTAAATCTTCAAAACAGGTGATCAGTTTACTATTAAACATAGCAACAGATTCTAACTCCACATCCTTTAAGGTCCCTCCCTCTGGTTGGGAGTCAAGATGTGTATGTAATTCCAGAAGGGTATCAAGGCTTGGATTTCGTGCACGTACCCTTGTTGACACAGGTACCTCAGGGCAATCATACAACACACCATATAACATATTACATAGAAAAGATAATAAATAGGCATCCAAGGATATGGGAATAAACATGTACATACCAAGTTTGATGAACAAAACAGATATGACCCCTAAAATATGCTCATTTGATTTAACTGCGAGAGGCATATGATTTTTAAGCAAAAACAGTACCAACTTGCTCGCTGCCTTGATAACAGCCGAGCCCTTAAAAGAAGTAAAAACCTTCTCAAGATAATCTTGAGCACATCTCCTAACCTGCATTGAAGCAATCAAAATATCAATAAACCACTTATTAACTTGCTTTAAAATTTTCTACAAACGATCATTGCACTAATTAATCAACATATTCCGCATTCTATACACATAAACTGTCCATTGGTGCAAACCTTGCTGCAGCACCCAAAACCTGCAATCACCCAAGACAATCATCAACTACAAACAAACAAATTTAAATAAAAACTAATATAAATGATCTAGTTGCGGTGCACAGAAGGCAATATTATGAACACAAACCTTTGTCCATGTATCTGTTGTAAAGCTCAATCAATTGGGTGTAGTTCGTATCTGAAAACCCACTGTATATTCAAAATCAACCAACCAAAATGTAAAGAAAAAAAAAATAACATAAAAAAGAAAATAGCATACACCATCCAAAATTGACCTACATCTCTTTAGCTAGTACACAACATATATGAACATCATATAAGAACCAAAAAAAAAAAAAATTACAATAAAATAAAATAGAGTCGTCAATATTTTCCAGTACATCCAGGAGTCCATTAGCTCCATTACAACTCCATCACAAATACCATTAACTATCATATTGGCCTAAAGGTGGAAGTAAACCATTCATCAGAAGACGTATAGTTGACCGCATAGCATCAGTAATTGTCGACAGGACACTTATATGGTTGAGTGCAGCATAGACTTGATTGAAGATGGGCCGCACATGCATTTCAATTGCCGGATCAGTTGGAATTATGGAATTAAAAACGTCTGTCATCCAAGCAATTATTTCGGCTGGGTTGGTATTGAAACAATAGGGTAAAAGCCAGAACAACTGGAGTAATACTTCTTGACTCAAAGGCAGAGGATCCATAGTCAAGACCCACCGTATATCAACCTGAAAATCAACGTTAATATTCAGACATCTAAATTGGATGCATTTTAATAACACAATACTATCAATTGATTTACCTTGGAGCATAGCCAATTCACAATTGACACATCACGCATTTGTAAAGCTGTACTGAAAGCCTCTTGGTATTTGTGTTGGCTTATCAATGTAGATAACAAATTTATGGGGTCCATTGACAAATTCACCTGATACACACATGATTCGTTTCCCTTATTGTACGCATATGAATGAATGCCAACACAAAATTTGAAAAACGCAAATTATACCTGAGAAAGAATAGAATGATGGTGACCACTGAAAGTGTGAGCAACTGTCGATGACGAAGCGACAGAATCCTGCAAAAACAGACATTGAATAAGTACGTGAAATATCAAATAATTGTCAAAAACCAATTAATAAATAAAGAGATGTTGGCTAATCACCTGAGTACTATGATCGCGAGCTGCAGAAGGCACAGAAGGCAATGGAGATTGACTAGTGTTGTCTTGATTTTCCGTTGATTTGGAGGCCTACAATTAAAAAATGGTTTATGCAATGTGGAGAAGTACACATGTTTTTTAAGTAAGTAAAATGTGGACAGAAGTAATAAAAAAAATAAATAATAAATTCACTAACTTGATTTTTTCGTTTCTTCGTTTTATCATTGTTGTTTCTTGGTGGCTTGCTCGATGCTTTGGATTTCTTCACCTCTGTTTCTATAACAGACACCTTTCTCTTTGTTCGTGGTCTCCCTTTACAGTTAATCTTCACAGGACTAAGCACATTTTTGCAGCTAGAAGATGCGACAGTAGCTGAAATGCTGCCAAAAGATTGATTTTCGCAACGCCACAACTCTTTTAATTGATCAATTTTTTCCATTAGTTCCATGCAACGTTTCTCCGTGTTTACCGACGTGAGCGACAGTAATTCTTCCAAATTGTTTCTCACTTTGTCATGTATTTGGGCATGTGGATTATCACTAATGGCATCATAACTACTCTTAACCTTCGAGTACTCTCGCTTAATATCTTTCCTCCATCTGTCAAGAACATATCTTTGTGGCAGAGTTGTCACTTTCTTTGTCCGTAACACGGAAAGCGAATGCCTACATAGGATGCCTTTTACTTCAAACATTGCACATGTGCACTTCACTTCGAGTTCATTTTCATTGAAGTAAACAAGAAATGTCTTTTCTATTAAGTGATCTCCAACTACAACATATTCAACAACTTCGAAGGTAGAAATCGCACCTTCACTTTTGAGAAGAGCGTTATTAAAAGACATCATTTTCACAAATTGCTCATGTATTTCTTTGAACTTCGCATTTGTGTAAACAACTTGAAACTGTTTCTCTAATTGCAAGGCACTTATACATGGGATTGTGCGATTGAAAGAATCGAAATCAGCACGTGCCTCACTCTCGACCATTCTCCTTAAAGCGTTATCATATTCATCAACAAATTCTTTCAATGTGGTTCGTGAGTGCACGTAACCATCAAAAAATGCGTTCATACTTTCACTTCGCTGTGTAGTACTCATTCCCGCCCAAAACGTATCTTTCATGTATGCCGGCACCCAAAATGTCTTATCCATATATAACCCATTCAACCATGCATTATCATGAAGATTATACTTCTCCAGAAGATCTTTCCAATTTTCCTCATATTCTTCACATGTTTGAGAGTCATACAAACATTTATTAATGGCACCCTTAATGCCATCAAAATTAGCATGTGATCCAAACTTTTCAGGCAATTTTTTTAAAATGTGCCACATACAATATCTATGACGACTTTCAGGAAAAACAATAGCGATTGCATTTTTCATAGCTCTATCCTGGTCTGTCATAATTGCTTTAGGGGCTTGACCATTCATGCACTCCAACCAACATTTAAACAACCACACAAATGTGTCTGTATCCTCTCTTGAAATTAGTCCTGCCCCCAAAAGTATAGATTGACCATGATGATTCACTCCTACAAAAGGAGCAAATGGCATGTCATATTTATTGGTCAAATACGTTGTGTCAAACGTAATAACATCTCCAAAGAAATCATACGCTGCCCTACTTCGTGCATCAGCCCAAAAAACATTTCTTAACCTACAATCATCGTCCACATCTATTACGTAGTAGAAGCCACTATTCTGCTTTTGCATTCTTCTGAAGTAATCACAAAGTGCTTGAGCACCACCTTTACCAAGATTGAGTTCTCTTGCCTTGTTAATATAATTCCGACAATCTCTCTCTCCAAAGGAAAGATTCTCAAACCCTCCACTTTCAACAACTAATGAATTGAAATTTTTACACAAACGTATTCCTGCTCTGTCATTTAGCTCAAGTCTTCTTTTCGCAGCGTCACTAATTTTCTTATTGCTTCTAAAAAATCTCGCCTTGCCCGGGCTTAACGAATGATTATGCATCAACTCAACTTTACTCAAAAACCACGTTCCATCATCACATAAATTTGCACAAATCCTAGCACCACACCCTGTTTTATTTGAAATTGGAATTGGCTTCGAACAATCACTTGTTTTAGGTCGCTCTGCACCTCCACGAGTACATATAAGCATTACGTAACCTTTTATACCCTTCTTTTTTCTCGAGCTTCTCTGCGCTATACCAAACCCAGCTTGCTTAGCATACTTCCTATAATAAGAGCAGACTTCGTCTAATGAACTAAATGTCATTGATTCTTTCGGCTCTTCAACTTTCTCATCATCCTTTAACACCACAGGTAGTACCACATATTCTTCCTCATCATTCAACTCTTCATCAGAAATAAATGTCATTAAATCCTTCGACTTCTCAAATTTTTCACCCATATCTATCCAAAAAAGTATACAAAATGTGTTTATAAAAAAGCCTAGAATAATAATAAAGAAAAAACTATAACTCAAACAAAAGTGAAAAAACTAACCATTTTGACGGTCATCTTGATGGGTTAGATCATCGTCAAATTCACCCTCATTATCCAATCGTGAACTTGAAGAGTCCATTTAGAAAAGTGCTATATTAAAAAGTAATATAAGTTAATTGAATGAAAAAACTAAACTACATAACCTTAAAAGCATGTAATTTGACAATATTATACAAATTAAACTACATAAAGGCAGTCATAGCACTAGCTTTTTAATGCCTTCATTTTTCCTCATGGAAGTCTGACAATAAAAAACCATAGAAATCACGAGTATGTTTTCCTCATTGTACAAAAGATGGGGCACTTTTCACTAGACATATAATGACATTGAACAACTGATACAACAATTGTTTATAAAAAATAGAAAAAAAAAAAAAAAATTGTTTAGGATCTACTCAAACTTAAATAGACAAGGATCCAGGCAAAGTCACATATGATGCCTAAACCAAAAAAAAAAAAAAAGATAAAATTTTGGTTTCCGAAAAAGTCATAGTAAGCCAGAGGCCCATTTTGATTCAGCCATTAAAGATGGTCAATGAAATTGGAGGCCTGCTCGTTTTGATCAGATTGTAAATATTCAGAGTAAGCTAAGTTTGGTTTCTTTTGGTGATAAAGACATTCTGCATTGGTTTGCTTCAAAAAATGGTATGTATTCTTGCTCACACATACTTAGTATGCTATTCGTGTTAAGCGACAAATTGTGGATTGGTGGTCTTTGGTTTGGTTTCCTTCTTCCATTCCTAAGCAAGCTTTTGTCACTTGGTTGGCAATGAGGGATGCGTTATCGACTAGTAAGAAGCTTTTGGGTTGGGGCTTTCAAGGGGATGTGAAATGTATTTTTTGCATATTTGGGATTGAAGATAGAGATCATTTATTTTTCTCTTGTGGGTTTAGTGGCAAAATTTGGAAAAATGTCATGGGGCCATGTTGTGTGTTGAATCCACCCACTTGTTGGGATGATGTAGTTTCTTTGGGTTTGCATGGAAGGGGAAAACTATGAAAGCCTGTATTTGCAAGTTAGTGGTAGTGTTTGGTTCTTGCTCTAAGGCATGGTTATAATCCTTGGACTGAAGAAAAGCTTTTACGACTGTTTAAGTGGAAAATGAAAATACGGTTTACTACTAAAGGTAAATTTAGGAAGACACACGGAAATGTTATACTTTGTAATGCTTGGGGAATGGATGGGACTTTAGTTTAGTTTTGTAGAGGGGTTTTTTGTTGGTTATATTTTTCTTTATACAGGGGTTATTAAGCTTTAGTGTTTTACTATAGCTTTTCATTGTAAAGTGTTAAGTTGTTTTGTTAATGAAAGTTTTCTCATTCATCAAAAAAAAAAAAGCCAAGCCTTTTAGTGGAAAGGAGTCTAAGATCAATCCTCTTTCTGGAATGCGATGCAATGCATCAAAGCAGAAAATGAATCCTAATAAGGTCTCCTAACTCAATCAACCCTCACAATTATTGGAAATGGGCAAACATGGACAAAAAAAAAAGACACAGTTATGACGCTAGAACATGCTAACAATTAAAACAAATATGTTCTAATAACTGTTCATGTTGGAGCAAACAAGCCAATTCTCAGAACAATATCCCTATAAGTCATTTCTCAAGGTCTAAAACCACTAGCTAAATCATCCACAAATTAAAATGCTATCAGAACAAGTAAATGCCATGAAAAACAAAACACACACCTGCCATTTACAAATTTAATCCTAATTAGAAACCAACCTCAGGATTAATCCTTGGTCCGGAGAGAGCGGGAGAGAGAGGGGCTGGGGGCGGAACTCCGGTGAAGGACCGGGGACGGACGCCGGAGTCGGATTTGGGCTGGGGGCGGCAGTCCGGAGCGAGCGGGAGAGAGAGCGGGGCTGGGGGCGAAACTCCGGTGAAGGACCGGGGACGGACGCCGGAGGCCGATTTGGGCTGGGGGCGGCAGTCCGGAGCGAGCGGGAGAGAGAGCTGGGCTGGGGGCGGAACTCCGGTGAAGGACCGATTTGGGGACTGTACGGAGAGAATTCAGAGAGAGAGAGAGGGGGGTGCGTTCGTTCAGCTTTGGGGGGAAATGAAATTTCATTTCCCCCTCCAACCAGTTTTGATGGAAAAAAAAAATGAAAAAAAAGGATTTCCACGTAAGCTGTTGTAACACTGTTGTAAAATCTGTGTACCAGTATCATTTCTCTAATAATATAGATAGTTTTTATGAGATCGAGATATTTTCAATTTTCAGAATATCCCACTACTAGTTATATACTTGAGATCAGGATCCTTTAAAATTTTTAGAATATTTTATTGCTATGTAATTTTTTTTGTTTCTCAAATTATAATATTATTTTTCAAATAAGATTATTAAAAATTAGTCACATCAATATTTAACACCTCCCTCAACTCAACATTCACATGTCAATAATTATTATATTAATACCAATGATTTAATTTAATATAATAATAATTATTATTATTACTTTTTTTTGTAAGTACATCAGAAATTATTACAAAGAAAATTTAAAAGAACAAAAACAGGGTTTGGGCAACCCAAATTTAAAACTAAGAATGAAAGTACGCGGGAGCAATGCTTCCGAAGATGCGGGCCCTTTGACTCGAGGCAATGATGCCGCAAAGCCTGGGTCACCAATAAAGGTGATATCACAAGTGTATTGAGTCACAAGGACCCAATCACAAAAACAGGAGTAAACTGGGGGAGAGGGATACAACAAATAAGCCCAAAAAAACAAAGAAATAAACACACAACACAGTAACAGCAGAAGTCCGGAAGAAGGGGGAGCAGTGGGAGCCATTCGTGACGGCGTGTGAGGTACACGCGCCGCTGAGGGGAAGCCTCTCAGCAACAGGAAACGCCGGTTTCGCCCGGAACCACCGATGGCCGAAGTGGTGGGAGGAAGTGGGAGCAAACGGGGTGGTCACGCGCCGGCGGTGGAAGAACCGGAGACCATCGGTGGAAGTCGGGGACGCCGGAAAACCCGTTGGTGAGGAGCGTGTCGTGTAAAAATCGAAGGAGGAGAGTAGATCTAGATTCGAAAATTTCAATCATAAAACATTTCCAAAAGTTACAGAGAACACAGTAAGGGGCGGAGGAAAATACCAGATACAGATGCTGTGTGGTGACAAACCAGAAAACATGTAAAGAATTGAAAGGATAGAGGGGTAGATGGAGCTTTTGCCTTATCTCCAGTGGCTTAAAACATCTAAAAGGATAGAGGGATAGATGGAGCTTCTGCCTTATCTCCAGTGGCTTAAAACACCATAAAAAAGGATGATGGATGACGGAAGGTGAGAAGGGTGGACGATTGGCAGGGAGGATGAAGAGATGAGGTATGGAATAGTGATGGGTGACTAGGAGGGAAGCACAAAGCTTCCCTGCCATGAAGACTTTCACAGAGGACACCAGAGGATTCTAGAGAGAAGGTAGAAATATTGACCCTAAATGCGGCTGCTGTTTAATTAATTAAATATTTAGGAGAAAGAACAGGTGGCTTACAACAATAAGATATGTACGTGAGATTGAGCTACTTAACTAAATAAATAGTTTAACCACCCAAAATCAATATAAAAAAGTGGTTCCATCACTTCGATTATTAAGTTAGAGTGCCTGAACCACCCAATGATTAAGGGTGCGTTTGAGATTGCGATTTCGTAGACAATAAGTGCGATTTTAAACCAAATCGCAGAACATAGATCGTTTGGGAACTGCGTTTTTAAAAATTGTGATTTGAAAACGCATAAAATCTGCTTTTTCAAATCGCAGATAAGATGGTGCTTTTTTGAAAACGCAGGATTTTAAAAGGTAAATTCGTGATTTTAAAGGCTAAACTGCGATTTTGCCAAACGCTTAACTGCGTTTTTAAAAATCACTTTTTTCAAATCGCACATTTTAAAATCGTTATTTTAAATCGCACTTTTTGAAATCGCAAACCCAAACGGACCCTAAATGATAATGCGCCATGTCTTTGCAAGTCATTTATTTTCTATGTGTTTTATTTGGAGTGGCCAAAGCACATGTGCCCGTGTCGTGCCTGTGCATAAGCCAAAGCCTCATTTGATAACGTTTTTTGAATTTTTTATTTTTTTGGCTTTTTAGCCAAAAAAAAAAAAAAAAAAAAAAAAAAAAAAAAAAAAACCCATAAATTTCTTACAAACACTCATACAAATCGACCTCTAAAAATATGTATTCCTTACGTTCTAGGAAGTAGTAACACATATTACTTTTAAAATTTGATTTATAAAAAATAATTACTAACAAAAATACTCAAAAATTATTTTTCACATTTTTATGACGTCAAAACACTTTCCAACTAAAATGGAAAAAATATCTTCCAAAAAACGTTGTCAAAAAGGCCAAGTACCTGTGCAATTCTTAAGATGAGATGAACGATGCAGATAAAAGCTATTGCACCGTACAAGATCTCAGCCCTCTATTACCACCACCTATTCTCGCTACGAAGAAAGTTGTTGTCATATAAACGACGCCGTTCCCTTGAAGTCCCCACTCCCCAGTACAAAAACAGAGTACTTTAGCAGAGGAAGTTATTCCAGTTCTCAGTGATAGCGAAAGGAAGAAGCAGCAGAAGCTATGAACGCTCCGGACCGCTACGAACGTTTCGTCGTCCCCGAAGGCACCAAAAAGTAGATTCACACAAACTCCTCTCTCCCTCTCTTTCTGACTTCTGACTATTTCCTCTTTGTTTCAAAATTACAGGGTGTCATACGAGAGGGACACGAAGATAATCAATGCGGCGTCGTTCACCATCGAGAGAGAGGACCACACCATCGGCAACCTTCTTCGCATGTAACATTCAATTTAACTAAAATTATTTTTCTTATTTCTGATAAAAATTTGTTTAGCTTAATCAAATCCCTAATTACGTGTTTGTTTTGGGCATTATCAGGCAATTGCACAGAGACCCAAATGTTCTGTTCGCTGGGTACAAGCTCCCTCACCCACTTCAGTACAAAATTATTATTAGGGTTAGTATTTGAATTTGAATTTGAATTTTATTTTTTTGGTATTATGTATGTGCAGTTTTTAGGGTAGGAAACTTCCTGGGTACTACAGTTATTGGTAATATGCATGTGCAATTTTTATTGGCTGTATACTAGGGAGGAGGAGGCTTTGTGGAGATCGGTGGTGGAAAATATGTATGATAGTTTGAGGGGACGTTGGTGTTCTAAGGAGGTTGTGGGGCCTTTTGAAGTGGAAGTGAGGAAATATATAGGTGAGAAGTTTTCTCTAGATTTGTTAGATATGAGGTGGGAGATGGGTCTTAGGTGAGGAACATGATCCTCTCCATTTAAAGTGAAATGGAAAGGAACCATTTTATAATCCAGATTAGATTTCACAACAACTAAGAGTGTATATGTTACCTACGTTGCCACATCATTTAAAATTTTTACATGATGTGGCGCCATACACCGTTAGATGCCATAGAATCAAATATGGGCCACAAAATAGTTTCTCTCCACTTCAAGTGAAATGGAGAGGATCTTATTCCCCAAGGTACTCTATCATGTGTTATCCATTCCTATAAGTTCACATTTTTCTTGGAAGAGTATTTGGAGAGTTAAGGCTCTCTCAAGAGTGACATTATTTGTGGGGACAGCGACAAATCTTGACTTTGGTAATTTGAGAAAGAGATACGTCATAGTGGTGGATTGGTATTGTATGTGCGAGATGAGTGGGGGAATCTATTGATCATCTTCTTCTCCATTGTGAAAAAACATGAGAATTATGGAGTTCGCTTTTCCATTGTTTGGTGTTGTTTGGATTATGCCTAGAAGGGTGAGCGAGAGTTTTTGATGAGTTGGAGGGTACAAATGAGAAGTCGTAAATCATAGTGTTTTGGAAGTTTGGAGGTTGTCTCCTTTGTGTTTAAAATGGTATATTTGGAGAGAGCATAATGCAAGGAGCTTTGAAGATCGAGAGACTTTGGTGTTGTCGCTGAAAAATACTCTGTTCAAATTACTCAGCACATGGATAGCAGCGTTAAAGAGTCTGCCATTTTCTACTTATCCTGAGTTTTTGGAATTTTGTTCTTTTTCACCATATTAGGGGATTTCTCTTGTATTATTCCTGTGTACTAGGGTTGTGCCCTTAAACTCTTTTAATGAGATTGAATTACTTATAAAAAAAAAATGACGCGGTAGACCCAAAGTGTCCCACGGTACCAACATGGCAACAAAATTTATTAGTTAAATTTAATTATTTAGTAGTTGATGGGGCAGACCACATAAGTGTCATGTGGATTGCCACATCAGTTTGTGAGGAACTTGTATTAAAAGTTATATTACCCCTATCAACACTTTTAGGGTAAAAATATAGAGGATCTTAATCTGGAGCATTAGTTTTAGAGTTGTTGGATAAAAGTAAATGTTTGATTAGTGGTTTTTTTACATGTTTTCAAATAAAGGCAATGCCTCATTACCTTGTCTATAAAAACTTGGGGTTTGTGGTGTAGGTGTATGTGTGTGTTTTGTATGAACGTATATGTGCATGTGTATCCGTGCTTGTGTGTGGGTGTGAGTATGTATTTGTGGATTTATGTATATGCACGGGTGTGTGGGTGCACACACAGTTATGTATAGCCATGTCATTAATTGCTTACCTGTATAAATGTGGGATTTGTGGAGATGTGTACGTGTGTTGGTTGGAGTAAAGCATAATTGGATGATTTATTGATTTTGCAATTCTAGCCCTGTTAATATGTTGGATAGGTTTTTTTTTTTTTTTTTTTTTTTTTTTTTTTTTTTTTTTTTTTTGTTTTTTCATAAACTGTTCTCTCTTTTAGCTCGTAAGTTGGACTGTATTATGAACCTTTTCAATGTTCCATAGAGCTTCCGGTCCTAATGATTTTGGTCTTTTTGCATAGATACACACCACTAGCCAGTCGTCGCCAATGCAGGCATATAATCAGGCTATCAATGATCAGGACAAGGAACTTGACCATTTGAAGAATGCGTTCGAGGTAAAATGCCTCTGTTTATCCTGCACGTAGAAAGAATGTTAAAGTTATAAGTATTTGTAAATATTAATCTCTCTTGTAAATGCTTATGTCTTCATGATCAAGCATCTCTGTTTTTTTTTCTCGTCTTTTTTGGGATAAGTTGATCAAGCATCTCATACGAATATACTCGTGAAACAAGCATATTTGCAAGCATCAGAGGAAAAGCTTTTCGTTTGTCAATCATCCAAGAATGTTTAATAATCTACTAACTTAAGAACAATTTATTTTTATTAAAGCTTAGGTAGGGGCTTAATACCATCATTTGGATCAAGCTAGAAGTAGATTTCTATTTTTGTATACTCTATGTCAACATCTTCAGCTGTAAATATTCCTTAGAAACGAATAGTCTTAGTCCAAGATGGCAAGGTACCGAGTGTTTGTATATCATAGTGGGTCCAACATGGGTCCCTCATATGGTTTGGAATGTCTGATTGTTGGAGGAACATAGCGACTGAGTTTTCTTGAAAACTACTGCTGAACTAGGAAGGAAGTCCTCTCATTGATTTTAGTTGAGACCTTGGCTGGGCACATATCCGGAAAGTTGGTATGTTGGACAAATAGTGTACCTATTCCTAGGTTGTATTGGAATCTATAGAAGGATATATTTTCTTTCTGGTTGGATCTAGTTTTTGGAGTAATTTGTTGGGCTATATATATATATTTTTTTTCTCAATTTCCTTCACATGGAAAAGAAACTTGTGGGTTGTGAGACGGTGTAGAATCATTCTGTTTCCTTTAGAGTATCCTATGCCTACTTATGTTTCCGTAGAATTACTTGTGACAAACAAGAACTAGGATACTTGCTATGGATTCTTTAAGGTTGCAACTTCCTTAGTCTCAGCTTTAGCAATTGTTACTTTTCTTCTTTGTATGATTTGGATGTCTACTATTGGCAATACTTCTGTTTCTACTCTTTTTTATGATGTGTTATTGTTTACATCCTGTCTACCATGGATTTTCCTCTCTAAAATAAATTTTACTCCATCACTTATCAAGAAAAATTTGGCAGCTGCTACTTTGTCAGTAATCACCTCTAGGCACTGGAAGTATAAGCTTCTTTGGTTTTTTAAAGCTTCTATGAATTTTTAAAGAATGCCTGAGTTTCATGTTCAGGATGGCTTTACAAGTTTCATCCATGTTCCTCTCACTTGTAAAACAACTGTGATGTCATGCTTTATTACCTGTGGTCATTGACTTAAATGGGAGAGTAGGTGGCATGCTTTGATCTATATACAAGTCATGAGATAAGTGGACTGTTTCTTTTTATGTCAATTTTGGCCATCTTAGAGCATTCACATCAGTCTCCCTATAAGTGTTTTGTATCATATATTTTAGGGAAAATTTCAAGAAAGTCATAAAAAGGCACCTACAGCAGACACCCTATATTTTATTATAATCATAAAAAAAGTCTCTCTCCTCTCTACAACCTGCATCTCTTCTTCTTCTTCTTCGTTGATCAAGCTTGCCCGATCGGCCTCTTCAACTGTGACCCACCCCATGAACGCCGGCCACCACGATCTACCTCTTTCTCTTGAACCTCAAATGCCCGATCTGCCTCTCTTTCTTTTGAACCTCAAACGCTTGATCTACCTCTCTCTCTCTTGAACCTCAAACGCCCGATTTGCCGTCGGTTCCGGATTTGAACTCGGCCAAGTACCGGTAGTAATCGCCCTTCATCTTGAGATAGAAGACCTTGGATTTGGCGGTGTAGGTGAAGGGGATGAGATGGGAGTCGAGCAGGCGGAGAATGCCGCCGCATATGGAGGAGATCTCGGACTCGATCTTGGCACGGTACTCGCGGACAGCGGCGACTTGGTCGGCGTTGTTGCAGCCCAGCTCCTTCTACAACATCCGCCAGGACTTGCGGCGGGCCCCGACTTTGTTCTTGTAGGCCACAGATAGCAGGTTGCTCTCCTCCACGCTCAGCTCCCTCAATTTGTTGTTATCCAGTAGGAGAAAATATGGGGAGAGAGGAAGTATTGTTTAATGAATTAAATGACTAAAAAAATATAAAGTAAAAGTAAGGAAATAATATTTAATTGATATAGGGAAAGGTAAAGGGAAGCTATTGTGTGGTGTATTTTGATAAGGAAGTAAAAAGTAGTTTTATTCTCTATATTTAGGGAAAATGTTTGGGTAGCTGCTGTGAATGTTCTTAGTTCTGGAGGACTTGTAGTTGTATGACAAAACATCTGGAACTGACTGACAATAATAGTGAGAGGTTATGAGTGTTGCATTATTACAAATATGAGGTATTAAGTTCTGATGAGCCTTGTGAAGACCAAAATGCTTATTTCTGACATTTTTAAATCCCTGCTTGCAGGCTGAGATGGCAAAGCATTCAAGGGAGTACTAGTATGCATTCAAGGCATGCAAGGAAGCAGTTTGTCGATTGTTTATGTTGAGGGAGTTTTATGGAACTTTTGCGTTGAATCTGATGGGTGTCATGGATTAATGAACTTAATACAGTCCTGAAGAATATTAAATATGTGTAATGGAGGATTTGATCATAACCTTAATCAATCGCATTTTCATGTGCTCTGATCTCTAGCAAAGTGCATAAAACTACCGGACATATGGATCTCATGTAACATAGTTCTCTTTTTGGGTTCCATTACCATTATGTAGTAGGAGTTACTCTGTTGTCAAACAGGATATTTGTTGATGGTTATCTTTTGTTGCTGTTGAAGTCATTCCCGATGGATTTAGTTTGCAGCTAGTATTTAAGGTTTTTCTGTTGCCCAATTGTTTCATCATTTTTGCAGAAATTTTATGGAAGTTTTGTTATAGCCAGTTGCAAATGATGTTTTTCATCTACATGAAGAGTAGTGGGTGTGCAGAGATTTTCCCATGGATAAAGAGGAGGAATATGAAAGTTCTTGTAAATCTTATGAAGTCATGAGAGCCTAGAGGCACATACTATCATATTAGTAAAAACATGGACATAGTTTTTCTCCCAACCGAGCTGGGGGAAATTTTTCTGATCCAGTTTATTAAATTGTCATCTCTTAATAGATTATGTGGAAAGCACATATTTTAAAAGAAATGTAATTTTATTAGATAGGTAGGAGGAAAACTTTGGTCAAACAAAAATTTAGTTGTGATTTGTACGGCTGTAATTGGTTTAGAGCCTGGTAGAATAGCCCATTTATGGATTCTACTAGGCTCTTTAGAACAGTTATGGGGAGATTTGGCCGTGACAGGTGTTGATAGATTGTTGTCTTAGTGTATTCAAGCAACTGGTTTTGAAGACTAAAGCCAAGGGAAAAAAAAAAAGAAAAAGAAAAAGAAAAGAAAGTTACACTAAAAATTGAGCAGTAAGAATAAATTTTGTTTCGAAAAAGTCGAGACCAGAAGAACTTTAAAGATATATGGTCGCTGAGTTATTTCTAGTTAGCAAGTGGTTTGGTTAAATTTAATAAGGTTGTGTAGTTTATGTTACATGCACATTATTAAAGGTTGTGTAGTTTATGTTACATGCTTTTGTACATCACTTTTCTAAATCAATAATTGGATCTGGAGGACTCACATGTGGATCTTTGTGAATCCTATAAATTCAATGGTTAATTTAAAAAAATGATGTACAAAAGATGTGCAAAAGATATCCCATTTATTACAAATGTAAATCAAGAAAATGAATGTTTCTCATGAAATTATGTAAAGGACATGCTCTAAGAACCTTCAATGAGCCAAAAATTGTCTACAACGTTGAAGAACCCAAAAAATAAAAAAGTGGCAAACTGGACTCTTTTTTTTTTTTGAATCTCATTTATTATAATAGGAGATTGGCTGAATTGCTCATCATTTGTAATAACAATAACCATTCACAGCGAAATGGGTTTGGATCTTTAGCCATTTATTGTTCAGAGCAATTTATTGTTCAAATTGTTAGCAATCTAAGTAGCAAATGTGAAAGAGTCATGTTGGGCCCACCTACCACAGTAGGTGGTCGAACAGTCCCAAATTTGCTTAAACATGTAGCTCCATATTCTCTTTCTCACATTTAGTGTCCGAATTGTTAATGGCTAATGGCTAAGAATCTCTATCTTATTTTCCTCTTAAAAAGTGTTGTTCGATACTGATTGAAGACACTAGGATGAGAAATGCCAGAATGTGTTATCCCCCCATCAAGCAATTAACCTGCAGGGGGATGCCATAGCAAGACAGACCACAGTGAACTGCTTTTCCGCTCATTTACTGTCATTCCATTGTTAATTTTCACTAGTTTTACCTCTATATTCTTACCTTTTTTCTTGACCCTTTCAAGTAAACAATCTTGGGTTGTTGTCATTTCTAAGAACTAAGGTTCTACATATCATCTGCTTCCATAAACTTTCTTTTTCCCACAGTGAACTGCTTTTCCATTCATTTACTGTCATTCCATTGTTAATTTCCTCTAGTTTTACCTCTATATTCTAATATTTTTTTCTTGACCCTTTCAAGTAAACAAGCTTGGGTTGTCATTTTTACAAACTAAGGTTCTACATATTATCTGCTTCCATTAACAATTAGTTTCTAAGTCCTAAGCTACCCCACTAGGTTTGAGACATTTACATGATAGAGAAGTCATCTTCAAGCCCATCTAGCACTCCTCTTACACTGTGTTGTTGGATGATCAAAACAGAGGTTTTCACTGAGAAATCAGACCCTGAAAGAACATCACCTATTGGACCCAATTCTGGACACTGCTCCCAATCATTCATGCCCACTGTCAGCGGTGAGTTCACCCTTCCCCCCCTTCCTACAATGATGAGTGCATAGTGCCCTTCCAATGACCTCAAAGTAGAATAAGTCTCAGCTGAATTTGCATGATGCTTCTCTGTGTAAGCAACATGCCCTCCTGCAACATGCCTTTCATAAAACTCTGCAAAACACTCATCATCAAGCTTCATCTCCTCTTCCTGCTCCGCAATGTTGACCCTGTAGTTGCCAGCTCTTTGGCTCGTGTTCTCCGAATTGGTTTCCACTAAGAATCTTATCACCGTCAGCTTTACTCCGGGATGCCGTGCTACACGGCCGGCATAGGCTAGGGCTTCTCTGTCATCTTTGCCAGCAATGAAAATAACAGCAACGTTGAGAGACACATATGATCTTGATATTTTTTCTATCAGTCCAAGGCCTCTGTCCACTAGAATTCCCACTGAGCATGGGGCACTCCTAAGCACCTGTTGAAAACCACAACTATCATCAAGCTACAATCTGGAAGTTTGGAAAGAGCTCTACCTGTTATCATTGTGAATCATTTGAAACACTCTCGAAGTGTTACGGGTTTTGCAATGTTGACTTTGAATTATCAAAATTTGAAATGTGTGTATTTTATTTTTCTGCCATTTTTAATTTCACCCCTACCGTTATGGTTTAGAGTTAAATCAAAATGCAAACAAGCGAAATGTCTCTTATACTCCCTGCAAAAACAGTGTATTTTGTGCATTTTGACATCCTCCGTTAGGATTTAATAAGACATCTTTATGGAGATGCGAAATTAAAAGGGGGTAAGTGAAGTTTCCAGCTTTTAAATAATTCCATTAGCTCCTTTAGGAGCTTAAAAGTTCTACAAATTTTATTTGATTTTATTTTTTTTCTTCTGATTTTTACCTTGCGGTTTACGTATCGGAACCCTGAATGGCCTGTATCCAATGTTCCATCTGCACGCTGGCTCTTGTGAAATGGCAAGATGATGAGTGTTAACATCAACTCTTCTGCCAAAATACAGATGTCTGAGGCCATGCCATTGAATGTGGAGAGTGCAAGCATTCGTCTGAGTTTGAGACCCTCAGCATTCTGGTCCACATAGGCTTGAACTGCAGTGGTGACTTGATCTCTCATCTCCGTCACACACTTGTCTGTCACCGTCACCGTGTCCACTCCGTCGCCTTGCACGAGCGTGGCGGCTATTTCATCGGTGAGTTCGATAATGTCGGTGACAAATACAACAGTTCCAGGCTCGGCTGTGCTGCGAGAAATCTCCATGAAGTTAATGGCAGCAGGCACGTTTTGAGGTCCATGAACACATAGCAAGATCCGGAGTTCATTTGCAGGGTCAAGCCATTGAAGTGCCATTCTTTGTGTTGGTGCTCGTTTTCTTGCACGTTTGATGATATGTGCCACTACTGATGGGGTGTGGACAACAGTGAAAAAGACTGCAATCACCATCACAATGCTGGTTGATGTAGATGTGAGACCAAACTGCATTGGCATGAAAATCATAGCTATTATTGCAGTCTTTCTTTTGAAACCATGTTCATTATTTGCTGAGCATTAATAACCTGTTCTCAGGAATTAATAAAATCCATTTCATTCTGGCTTAGATTATAATTTAAAATGAGTCAATGAAATTTTTGTTGACTGTTTAAGGTCTTCTTTTTCTTAATTATTATGCAGAATCATTTTTAGGAGGGTCATGATTACTTAGATTACACTGCTATCTTTTTTCTTAGCTGCATATATTTTTATTTGTTCCTATAACAATTTGTCAAATGTAGTCGTCCAAAACAAAAAGGGTAATGTTATTTAGTAGATTGTTATACGACTATCATACAACTTGACGAAGTGATAGTAAAATCAATCCTCTTGGATCAGTACTTGTAAATAAAAAATAAAAAATAAAAAGTTGATTTTCAAACACAAAACAATTAGTTAAATGTAACTTGTGAAACAATGTTATTATATTTAAAATATTCCTTTCATGAGGGCTTGGAGATACTTTGTCCAATGCATGTAACTTGTGTGTCCAAATGCTACAAGAAACAATTAATATATATTACACCCTATTTCATTCTTACCATACTTGATTGATGTGACAATGTTCATCGACCTTTGAATTTTTGTTTTTTAACAAAAGTTGATCCAAGAGCTGATGGACACTACTAGATCAATCTAATAAAACGAATGTGAGATAAGAGTGTAGCATTAAGCATTACTCTTATATTTATGTTGCTTTTAGGCCCTAAAAGCATGACTTGCACTAGAATTAGAAGCACTTTTTGTATACACTCATGGAGAAAAATGTTTATGAAAATATTTTGATAAAATAAGTGTCAATGTGATATGACGGTCATTACCTATAGAATAAGTTTCTTAGTGATTACTCGGAGTGAATTTGAGTTTGCGAATTGCAGGCTAAAAGTGTGATTTTAAATCAAATCGCAAAAAGTGTATTATTTGGGAGTGCGTTTTAAAAATTTGCGGTTTGAAAACCTTTTTTTTTTTAAAAAAAAAACTATATTTTCAAATCGCAAGCAAGAAGACACGTTTTCAAAAACACACTATTTAAAAGTTAAACTACAATTTTAAAGGTTAAATTGTAATTTTACTAAACGATTAACTGTGTTTTTAGATTACACTTTTTCAGACTTCAAATTCATAGGGACCCTTAGTCTTATGAGAAGAGAGGATAAACAATTTATTTCAAACAAAAAATGAAAATAATAGAATAAAATAGAGAGACTTACTGATCTAGCAGCAATAGCCATATAAATTTGAAAATGGCCCTTTGTCGATAGAAGCAGCCCAAGTGCAACAGATTCCGGCCAGTGGAACCCGAGGAGCACCCCAGAAACCAAAGTTCCGACGACTTTCCCCACCGTTGGAATGACAAAGAGCAGAAGTAACCTTCCCCAGGTTCCCATATGTTTAGGTTCAAACTCGCGGAAATCAGCTTCAAACCCCATCCAAATGAAAAATATGGGAAAGAAAATGGTAGTTAACAAGTAGTTGACCTTGCCAATTACCTGTTACAATATAAATTAAATGATTAAATTAATTATTTACTATCGGCATAAGCTTTTAAAAGAAATGATGATTTAATATAATATTAAAACAAAGATCTTGAGTTCGAATTTTATTTCAAGCATTCATCTCCCGTTTCAATTAAATATTTCACGTGTAGGGCTTCACTAACACTAATTATAGGAGAATTTGAACCCACACGTGAGGGAGAATATTAGAACATAAATTAAATGATTAAATTAACTATTTTCTATTGTCTTAGGAATATATACAAAAGTGGTTCATGTACTTTCGATATGTATCAAATCAATCCTTGAGTTTTCAAAAGTGATAAAATTAGTCCTTATACTTTATGACAGTTTAAAATCAATCATTCCGTCTACTTTTGCTAGTAAGTCGTTTGTCACGTGTAAAAAAATAAGTCAGTTGGTCCAATCGTGTTGCGCCGAGTGTACCACCTCTACATAATCATTGCTCGGCAATCATCAAATACTGTCAAATCAGTTCTCCATTTGATCCCCTCGCTCCACGTCATCCCCACCACATCTCCAGAAACAAAATCACACTTTAGCCTTTGCATCACCATTCTTCACTTACAACTAGAAATTACTCAGGAAAAATAATAATAATAATAATAATCCGTGTTAACGGAAGTAAACAAAATGATTGATTTTACACTGTCAAAAAGTACAAGGACTAATTTTACCACTTTTAAAAATTCAAAAACTGATTTAATACACACGGAAAAGCACGTGGACCAATTATGTATTAAATACGCATCCGCTTAAACTTTTTAAATATGCATACGCATCCCACGTTTGGGTGTGCAGTTTAAAATTCAAAATTACTAATACCGAGAGAATTTGTCTTTTAAAATTATGTTTGAATGATTTAAAAAACCTAAGATAAAATTAAAAAAAATAAAATTGAATAAAATCTTCTTTTATAATTTAAATTCTAAAAACAATATTTGAAAAATAATTATCACCCAAACATGAGATTACCCATTTGGAGACTCTCCCGTCGCTAGGAAAGAAAATCCCGGCCACAAACGCGCTTAGAACAGAGCTGTATCCGTATACAGTGGAGCAGCTGCAAACCAACACCATGAAAGCAATTGACAGAACTAGATGTGTGCCTTTCATGGGTTTCCCTGGAGGGTTCTCATTGTTAACCCAGTTCATAACAACTGGAGAAACTTTTGCAGATACCAATATCTGCAGAACCAGAGCAGAACTCATCTCTATGATCTCTCGAGGCCGACCGATCTTTCGTGAAGGTTCTTTACTTCCTCTTATTGGAAATACAATGTAGCCAATGGAAAGGAGAAGAGTGGATATGAAATCGGAGTGCATTCCGGCCGCAATCACGAGGCGGCCGATGTCCGATTTCCCGATTTTGCAGCTGGTTATCAGGCGGGTGAGAACAGGGGAGGCTGTGCTGGAGAGGGAAGTGGAGAGGGCGAGGATGCAGAGCGTCTTGTTTTTCTCTGGGAAGTTGAGAAATGGGGTTATGGAACAGGCCATGATGAAGGTGGAGAGAACTCCGGCGTAGGCTACTTTAGCTTCCCGAGTTGGTGCTCTCAGGAGTACATACGGATCCATTTCTATGCCTAACACAAACATGTAGCATATCATGCCGAAATCGATGATGAAACGCAGAACTTGAGCTGCTGCTCTATCAAATAAGCTGTGTACAATGCCTAAGTTTCCAATCAGCAGCCCCACCTGCATATCATAAGAAAAAGACATGATTTTGAAAGAATGTTTATGGGATTAGATGAAGAAGAAACCACCTCTTAGTATAATGATACATGCAATGCTTGTCATAGATATGTTTGAAATGAAATGTGGGATTTTTGGAATTAAAAGAAAGCAGAGAATAATACTATATGGGAATGGCTGAAATCTTGACAGTAAGGGGAGCTTAAATCTATCTCTAAAGATAAATATTGTCTCCCACTTGTATAATAAGTTTTGCAAAGAGAACAGATTGTAAATTCTGAATACTATTCTTAACAACAAGCGTGTTACATTTTAAATTTCTGAAACAATTCTTTATAAAATTATGAGAGCAATTTATGCCTGTTGAAACTACAATTATTAATGCTGAAATTCAAACATAAAATTGTTCGTTGGAATAACAGTTGTACGTGTCCAAAAAAGCACACAAAAATAATAAGCACGTTTTTGGTGCCAATGCATAACAAGCGGCCAATGCTATGCGCGAGGTGACACCACTAGCATGTGTTTACCCAAAAGCCTACACAAGGCATGGTTAAGTTTATGAAGCAGACCGTGTGGGATTTGAGCTTATTATTCATAGCTATCCAGTCTATAAGTCGCCTTTACTGTAACTTGATCATAAAGCCACAACTCTTTCGGTCCTATACTCAACAAATTGTGTCCGATCTTATATAACTCGACTTGATAGCTGGCTCTGATATCAAATTATACAAACTTTAGGTAGAATCCACCCTTAAAACCAGTGTGCAAGAGGAGAGTACCCAATAACTTATATATACATGGTTGTCATTGCACTTAAACCATGAGAAACACTTAAAATCGTAACAATTGCCGAATTTGCTATAGAGATATAAGGGGAGAAGAAGTTATTGGCTACACAAGCTTGCTTTAAGGGTAAAACTCGTCAAGCTTTTGCATGCAACATTGTTAAATCACCAGTTATCTCAAAAGTTTAAGCGAATAAGAAATGATAAATTTAACCATTTAATTAACATATTAATCCTCATAACCTCCATATTATGAGATAACCGACGATTTAACATGGTCGGTGCTGCAAGTTTAGGCTGACTAACTCTAAGCGACCCCAACCACAATCATCCTCACCTCTGTTATGTAAATAGATTCTATGAAACACACACACAAAGATATATAGATACATCAATGCTTTGTTCAGACCCATCACTCAGTGATGCATTGGGGATCAATCAAAATTTTGATATTTTTTTGTTTGTTTTTGTTTTTCACGTTTGGATCAAAATTAAAGAAATTTTTTGTGTTTGGTTAATTCATTTCTTGCTTGAGAGAGAAGAATAGAGAGACTTACAAGGGTATCGGAGGTGATGCGTGGCTGTGAAAAGGGCCTTAGAAAGTAGTGCGTGAGATTGCAAAGAACCACCATTAAGAAGAAGCCGAATACGTGTTTTGCTGCTCTTGCAAATATTGCTGATAGCCTGCCCTCACATGGGTCATCTAAACCATTATTTTCTTCCATTTTCTTTCCTGTTTAATTCACTTTTCTCGATCAACGATGGGTATTTCTGTTCAAATATCCTCTGTTTTTGTTTTTGTTTGACTTTACCGATCACGATGATCGGGTTTTCGCCGGGGAGTTTGAGTGGCTGGGAATGAATGCATACTTTCAGGGGAAAACGAAGGACTATTCTTAGGAGAATAACCCATATATGTACGTTGTGTTGGCCAAACACATCTAGAGTGACAATATTTAGAGGGACAGATATATAGCCATGAAAAGATTGAAATAAAAGGACTCAAGTTTTTATTTTATTTATTAATCGAATAATAATCGGATAATAGACACGTCATTAAAAAAACTACGCCATAACATATCACGTCATTAATTAAAAATGTCTCATAAGCAAATCACTAAATTTCGTATAAAAATAAAAAAGTTAAAGAAGGATATTGGTCGCACAATCCATCCAATTAATGTGGCAAGGGTGGTCGCGATCACCCTATCTACTTTAACTTCTTTTTCTCCGACCATTCCTTCATGTTTCCTTTTCCTTCTCTTGCTTCTGTTATCGAAACTAATTTTTTTTTTTTTTTTGGACTTTTATCATTCTTTTTTTAAATCATATTTTTTCCATTCCACACCGTTCACAAACCGATAAAAAAATAGATTTAATTATTTAATTAATACTTTAAAAAAGCTTTGCACGAAGCCCATACTATAATTTTTCAAAAAAAATCTAACCCAAAGCCCACCATAACAAACACAACTAACCTATATATAGTCTTTGCCAAAGACAGCTGTTACAATCCAATAAATAGGTCATAATTAGATTAAAATCTTCTAGAAATTTTAAAGTATTTTATCATATAGAATTGGTAAATTAATCTTAATTGTTGATTTCAAATTAAATAGTTAAAATTTTGTCCTATCTTTACATTAGTGTGGTTCTATACTTCCAATCATGAATCAATATATCATATAAGGACCGGCTGTAATTTTAAGGATCCAGACCGTTCATTCAAAAAAATAAAAAAAAAAATCAAAATAAGTAAAAAGATGATTCAGGTGATCAGTTACATTAATTAGAGCCTTACAAAGGCTCGAGGGGTGGTGTGACCACTCCGAGGGTTCAAGGGACGGTCAACCAAGGAGGTAGTCGGCTACCCCCTCATGGGCCATAAGATAGTTCTCAAAGGGTAAAATGGTAAGGTGGCCGACTACCCTTTAATTATTTTTATTATGATATTTTTTTAAAAAAGTTTGCGTAGTTTAATCTAGACTATTCATTTTAAACGAAGGTTCTAGATCTTTAGAATTACAGGCCCCATGACCTCGATCCCTCTCATTAGTACCCAAGAGATGCAAGAAAGTGTAGTTAGCATTTCTTCTCATGATCACAACTCGGGAAAGGAGATGCCTTCTGAATTATTCCCATGGTCTCTGCTAAGTTAAGTAGCTGCTTATTCGTTCCTGCAAAATGGCTTGATTCTGAAACCATGTGCAGGGGGGCAATCCCTTTTTGACCCAATCAGATGAATAATAATCTACATAGAATAGAATGAAGGGGTTATAAAGGCATTTATAGGTGTTAAATCTCATATTAATTATTTATTAAGTGAAACTGTACTTTATAAGTAATTCTAACTAACTATAATTATAACTTAATTAGTCTTTTTTTTTTAATTGATAATGCAGATATAACTTAACTTTTTTTCTCTAAATATGGTTAATACACCTTCATGTTTGGTGTGCCATAGAATAAGCCCTCTCGAAGCGGGCCTTTCTAGCCCATTTAGTTAGCCTAAGCAGGAGAGGTTCTAAGTTCGAATAATGTATGATATAAGAACAATGTGTGAGTCCTTGCAGTACTTACCATGTCGGTTACTGAAATGTGAATTGTTTTTACTGGCTAACGTGAGAGTCCTTACAGTACTTACCATGTCGGTTACTAAAATGTGAATGGTCACGTGACAATTTATTTGACCTCATTTTACAAAAAACATGGATTATAAGGTGAATTTGTAAGGAATTTATAATAAAAGTTGTTGTACTCTAAGTATTTTATTTTATTAATTAAAGTCTTGTGGGGCATAGGTAAATAGAGAAAAGAACAAAGGAAAAAAGAAAAGTAGAAAGAAAGAAATATGATTCTCACGTGACGCACGTTCTCCGCATGCTTCAAAAGTGTCTCCATATTTTCAAAAGTGTCTCCATATTATTATTATTATTTTTTTTACCAGAAATATTTAAGAGCATTTGTATGTATATAGTTTAGGTTAACATAGATGATATTAGATAATAATAAAAAACAATATTCAAATCAATACATACAACGCATACTCATATTTTCAAATACTAATCCTAATAATTTTTTTTTTTTTTTTTTTTATATAATAATTTGTTAGCCGTATTGCCCCCTCTTAGTAGTATATGATTTGTTAAACGTATTTTTCCCGCTTATCGTTAGATTTGCTAGTCATATTGTCGCTTTTAACACTGGATTTGTCAAGCGTATTGTCCTCACTCATACCGTGTTTAGCCTACCCTCCCTTCGAACATGTTTTCATTTTATTTTCTCTAAGTCTTTAAGTTTCGTCATTCCCTATTTTATTTTCGGGCACTACAAAGATGTTATTATGGTCATGTCTAGTAAAGAGTTTCAACCTCTAGTGTCTACTTTCGTTTGGCTTGCGATTTCAAATTAATCGTGCTATTTAAAAGATAGAAATTTTTTTTATTTTTTTTTTGACATAAAAGATAGTAATTTTAATATATTATTTTTAAAAATATAGTTAAATATTTGATAAAATTATGGGTTAACCTTTAAAATTGTGCCATTTTTAAAATTAATTCCTTACTTACGATTTGAAATAATAATTATTTCACAGCTTTAAATGATCATTTTTTAAAAGACGCACTTTCAAATAAAATACTTTTAATAAGTTTATTTAAAACACACTTTTAATTTGTAAAAATAAAAAAATAAATAAAAATTAAGGTACTTTTAAAAAAATTATATATATCCCAGAGTCTAAAATTTCTCCCTAGACAGCAAAGAACCTGCAGCACGTGGGCCGTTAGATCGAACAAAGAAACAATAAGTTGAAGTACTCGGCATTTGGAATTTAATGCTTTTGTTTGTCTCTAGAATCTTCTTCGATCGTTGAAAAGCCAAAACAATCCATTTGATCGCATTTGCCCAACAAATCCTCAAAGTGCAAAGCTCTCCGATCCTACTCCTCCCACTGCAAGTAAACCCATACTCACTCTCTCTCTCTCTCTCTCTCTACGATCTGTTTGGTTGCCAAGAAAATCCATGGGAGCGTGGAAGAGAAAATTTTGAAGCTTTGGATTCGTACACTATGTTTTGTGGGTGTATTTGTTTTTTTAAGAAATGAAGTCAACTGAGCTAAACTGGTTCTTTTAGAAGCTCAGCTGAGTGGGGTTTTCTCCTTTTCCAGCTACATTTTCTCAGTTACCAAACGGAGCGTAGAATATACTCCTTTGTTCAAACTGTTTATGTACTGATTGGTGCTTTATTTGACTTGGGTCTGTGCAGAAGTTTGAGGAAAGCCCTTGGGTTTGTTGAATTTTGAATAATGGATGAAGTTCAGGAGCAGCAAAGTCAACCACTTGGTGAGCTATTATACATTTGAACTTCAATTTGCATAATCAAATATTTGATTTTTGTTGTTGTTGTTATTCTGTGTTTGACGATTTTATTTCGAACGTTATAAATGTTTAACCTTTGGATTCTCCACCCAATTCTGTTGGTTAATATTATTAATGCAACTACAACACAAGACCCCCATTCCAAGTATGAGTCTTGTGCGGCACAACTCTATCCGAAAATGGTTGATAAGAAGTCTATCTCATCCGGTCTCATCCAGACTCCTTATTAATGCAACTACAACACAAGACCCCCATTCCAAGTATGAGTCTTGTGCGGCACAACTCTATCCGAAAATGGTTGATAAGAAGTCTATCTCATCCGGTCTCATCCAGACTCCTGGTTCTAAGCTAGAGTCCTAAGTCTAATTGTATGCTAAATAGATGGGAGTTATAGAGTCCTACTTTCAGTATGTATAGGAGTCTTAATCTATTATGATCAGCGTGTACAAGAGTCCGAAATATTCAAACCTGTTCCATCACCTATGCGGATTTATGGGGACCATCTCCTACTATTTCAATTAATGGAAATCGTTATTATGTTTCGTTCATTGATGTTTTCACTCGTTATACATGGGTTTTCCCTATTCAAGCAAAATCTGATGTCATGCCCATTTTTCTTCAATTTCAAATCATGGTTGAACGTTTACTTAATCATAAAATTATAAGTGTTCAATCTGACTGGGGTGGTGAGTATCGTAATCTTCATCAATATTTTCAATCTGTGGGTATTAATCACCGTCTCTCTTATCCTCATACACATCAACAACAAGGATGTGTCGAACGTAAACACAGACATCTCATCGACACCACTTTGGCATTGCTCACTGACAGCCATCTTCCCCAAAAATATTGGGATGAAGCTTGTCTTACATCCTGCTACCTCATTAATCGCATGCCAACTCCCTTGTTAAATCATCAATCTCCCTTTGAAAAACTTTTCCATACACCACCCGACTACAATTTCCTAAAAATCTTCGGATGTGCATGCTATCCAAATCTTCGTCCCTATAACTCTCACAAATTTTCTCCTCGCTCAAAAGAATGTGTCTTTCTCGGGTATAGCCAAAATCACAAGGGTTATAAATGTCTCCATCTAGAATCTGACCGGATGTACATCTTTAGAGATGTCATTTTTCATGAAGACCGGTTTCCATTTTCCAAGGTCTCTCCTATTTCCGAGTCTCCCAGTGTTCCTCTTCCTATTGTGCTTCCTCCCTCATTGTTTCCTCCTCCTTCTACCACTATATGTCCTCCGGCCTCTCCTCCAATTTTATCTTCTTCTCCTTCTCACTCCCTGTCCACCCCTGATTCTTCCTCTCATTCTCCAGCAGTTTCCAGTATGCCTTGTTCCACTTCCTTTGCAGATCAGCCTCCAGCTCGAGTACACTCTATGAGAACTCGGTCCATGAACAACATTGTGCAGCCACGGCAACTAACAGATGGTCGAGTTAGATATCCAGCCCCTCAAGCTTTAGTGACAGTAGCTTCTCCGGCCAGTTGTGAACCCACATGCTACTCCAATGCTGCCCCTATTCCAGAATGGAGAAATGCTATGCAAACCGAGTTCAATGCACTTCTTCAAAATCAGACTTGGTCACTTGTTCCTCCTCATCCTTCTCACAATATTGTAGGATGCAAGTGGGTTTTTAAACTTAAAAGGAAGGCCGATGGTTCCATAGAACGACACAAAGCTCGCCTTGTAGCAAAAGGGTTTCATCAACAGGCTGGGGTGGATTATGGAGAGACTTACAGCCCAGTTGTGAAGCCTACAACAGTTCGGACAGTCCTCTCTCTAGCCGACTCAGCCGGCTGGCCCATGAAGTAAATTGATACCCAGAACGCGTTTCTCCATGGGTTTCTTTCTGAAGATGTTTTTATGGTGCAACCACCAGGTTTTGTTCATCCTAGTTTTCCTAACCATGTGTGCAAACTCAAAAAGGCCATCTACGGCCTCAAACAGGCCCCACGAGCCTGGTTTTCAAGACTCAGTGACAAGCTAATTCAACTTGGCTTTGTGGGATCCAAAGCGGATGCTTCTCTTTTTCTCTATCGCACTGAGACAATCACCATGTATCTTCTTATTTATGTTGATGATATCATCATCACAGCCTCAGATCCGGCTGCTATTACCAAACTTTTACAACTTCTAAGTGCAGATTTTGCTGTCAAAGACCTAGGTGATCTCCATTACTTTCTTGGTGTTGAAGTCCTAAAGATGGATTCGGGTCTGCTGCTCTCTCAGAAACGGTATATCATGGACCTTTTGAAGAAAACTAATATGCATGAAGCAAAACCGATCACCTCTCCAATGGCTTCCTCCTCAACTCTCTCGGCATTCACAGGTGCTCCAATGGACGACCCATCTCTCTATCGAAGTACGGTTGGCTCATTACAGTATCTCTCTCTCACTCGGCCTGACCTCAGCTATGCAGTAAATCGTGTATGTCAATTCATGCATCGTCCGCTCCAGCCACATTGGCAAGCTGTCAAACGAATCCTTCGGTACTTGAAGCATACAATTTCTCATGGCCTTCTTCATCGCAACTCTCACAATACCTTACAAGCATACTCCGATGCTGATTGGGCCGGATGTTCAGATGATCGCCGATCTACAGGTGCCTATTGTGTCTACCTTGGCTCTAATTTAATCTCCTGGAGTTCACGAAAACAACCGACAGTTTCAAGATCCTCCACTGAGGCCGAATACAAAGCAGTTGCAAATACCACAGCAAAACTTCTTTGGATACGTGCACTTCTTCAAGAACTCGGGATTGGATAGTCTACTCCACCAATACTTTGGTGTGACAATATTGGAGCCATCTACATGTCGGTAAATCCGGTCTTTCATGCACGTACGAAACATGTGGAGATCGATTTTCACTTTGTCCGTGACCGAGTTGCTGATAAATCCTTAGTGGTTTGGTTTGTTCCAAGTTCGGATCAGATTGCTGATGTTCTTACTAAGCCACTTGTTTCCGCCAAGTTTCAAAACTTTTGTTACAAGCTCAATGTGCGATCTCCTCCGTTGAGCTTGAGGGAGGATATTAATGCAACTACAACACAAGACCCCCATTCCAAGTATGAGTCTTGTGCGGCACAACTCTATCCGAAAATGGTTGATAAGAAGTCTATCTCATCCGGTCTCATCCAGACTCCTGGTTCTAAGCTAGAGTCCTAAGTCTAATTGTATGCTAAATAGAGGGAGTTATAGAGTCCTACTTTCAGTATGTATAGGAGTCTTAATCTATTATGATCAGCGTGTATAAGAGTCCTAGTCTATTATGCACTCTTGTAATTCTCCTATAAATATTCAATGAATGCTCAGCTATAGAGCACGGTTTTACAGCCTAATATATTTGTTCTATCAAATATGCTGGATTAAAGACCCATTATAGTGCTTATCTGAAAACTTTGAAGATTTTTTCTTGATATTTGTCATGCCAATAATTCTGAGCTGTTTTATGTATCACATTTGATTCATAATGAAAGGAAATTCCAGGCTTAATTTGTAAACGTAGTAGAGTAGATTTGCAAATCGCTATTAGTTGTAACTCTTTTTTTTTTTTTTTCTTTTTTTTGAGCTTATCAAAAGCTCAGCTTATATGCTTAGCTCAAAGTATGCTGGATGGTGGGAGGTGTAGAGACGTAAAGATGCTTTTTTTATTTTTTATTTTTTTAATTAATTAATTTTTATTTTTATTTTTTTATGCTCTAATGAGTACACAGTCTTGCTAGAGTGTTCCTCTCTTTGATTTCACCTCATTATCAACACTAAAATTGTCCTTTTCTCTTTGCATTGGTATGATTGAGGAAAGATTTTCCAAATGGGCAGTTCTTACCTGCTCCAATTGTACTGAACTTCAATTTTAGGAAATTAAATCATGAATCCTAATAGGTATTTATACCATCTATGGCCATGCCTTTTGCAGATCAAGATAATGAAAATGAAATAGTAGCTGAAAATGCTGCATTTGTGCATGGGGAACCTCCTCAAGATGCTAATGGCCCCCCAAAAGCAGATTCTGAGGTGGAAATCCTTCATGAGAAAGTCACAAAGCAAATCATTAAGGAAGGTCGTGGTCAGAAACCATCGAAATATTCAACATGCTTCTGTAAGTGCTAGATGGTTGCTTATTTTTGTTCTCCTGACATTTATCTCCAGCATTAAACAAATATTCTAGTTTTCTTTTTGGTCCTCTTTCGTGTCCATGAAACTTAAAATATTGGAATTCCCATACCTGCAACTAATTAGCCACTAATACTATCATACAATCGCACCTTTAGTTGATCTGTTTAAATTTTTGTATTGGTGTCAGGTGTCTGATGTCTGGCATTGAACATGTGATAGTACTTTCCCAATATTTCACTGAAACTTCCAATGATGATTATCTTTAGAAGTCATATATCATAAGGTTGTAGAAAATGGCGTGGCAAAGACTAGACTGATCAATTTGAGGAGTCCTTAACTGGCATGCTAAGGTTCAAATATTTACACTGTTGCGAGTGTTTCAGTCATTTTACTAATACCAGCTAGTTTTAAGTTGAAAATGCTTTATGTTGATGAAGTTTTTTTCCCTTTTCTTTTAACATGTTAACAGACAAAGATATTAATATGTTAAGAAAAAAATATTCATGTTCTTTAATTTACCTCATTCCTTCAGCAGAATTGCCAATTTGTTTTGGAGCTTCTGATAAATGGTCTCTGATTCATGTGTGTCATCTTAAAAGAAGAAGAAATAGTTAATTGCCTTAAAGCAAGAAAAAATAAATTGCAATGGTATTGAACATTTTGATGTAATTAGGCAATATTATATAATATTGTATATTAATCACCCTTATATAAATCATCTTTCTTCCAAATATTTTCTGATTGCAGGCTTTTTTTCCCCTAAATTTTGTATCTTATAATTGTGCCTTGCAAGTTGAGGTTTCTGACTCATTGATGTTGGTATGGGATATTATATTGCCTAGGTTGGCTGGGCAATTCCTAAATATAATAAATATAGATCAATACTGGAATCCATTACAAAAGTCTTGCCCAATAGGTTCAGAGAAGTTTTTTGGCTCTGTGGCTCCATGAAAGTATCTTCATTATTCTCTTCTATTGGCAATCATGTTGCAGTTGTTTTCATATCTAGCAAGCTCATTTTTAGGTAAAATGACCTCCTGAATTTTTTTTGGGTGAGAATTGTTTTTCATTTGTTGGGTTTCATGAATCTTAGAGAAAAACTTCTTTCCAAAAGTTTTTAACCACCTACTCCAATTAATAGAGAAATACATCTACCATTTAAAGTATACTGCTTCAAGATAAATTGGTCCTATTCACTAAATGACAAATTACATTATTCCAACCAAGGGATCTTTCCTGGAATAAACAAAGCGCATATTACTTTCTAGTGGGCTTTCCAATTTACCTCTATAAGTTTTCCCATTTATGAAACTACTTGCCTTTTTTCTGTATATGCATGCACGTTTGAAGGGTAATTTTACACACAGCAAAATAAGACTTCTACTGGAGATAATAGGAAAACTTTAATGTTTAGACACTAAAACAATTCATAGGGTATTATCTTTAAGGCTGAGTGCACAAAGCGCCAATAGAGAGGGTGCATTGTAGAATTATAGTTCAAAAGAGGGGTGTTTTACAGGGTTTAACAGCCAGTTGTCTTGTATATGAGATTATTATCTGTAGTTGTATGAGATGGCAACTAATGCTTCTGATTTCCTGAACTGTATGCACCTTATGTTATGTATGCTAGATATTGCTTTGGCATGGCCCTGTAGAGGGTCGCAGTGTATAAAGATTCTTGTAGCCAATCTTAATTAATTAGGATTAAGCTTAGTTAAGTTGAGTTACAGATTGTTGTGGCATCATGATGCTAGATTTTTGGACATCTAGTAATATTCTACTCATCTGAGAAGCTATTAAAAATTGTTCATTGGATGTTTATGGATGATTTTAACTTCATTATCCTTTCCAAACCACATATGTGTGATAGTGCACTACAGGGCATGGACAGAAAGCAGCCAGCACAAGTTTGAAGACACATGGAATGAACAAAGACCTATTGAGTTGGTATTAGGAAAAGGTATTTGCTATATGACCCTAATACCTTTTTCTTTTCTTTTCTTTTCTTTTCTTGAAATGAACAAAATATCTGCATGAAACTTTGCATGGATAATCCTATTGTTTTTTGATAATCTTATTGTAGTTTCACCCTATCAATTTTATTAATTCCCTTGATGCTATACTTTTCTATATATGATTGTTTCAGGCCATACCTTCTGAATAACCGAGAGTGGTGTTTATTATATTTAGCTCAGTGACTGATATAGATGAAATGGGTGAAAATGGTATAGTGATTCATTAACTTTCATTTCTGTGTGGAGTTTGTAGCAAATGGACTACGGAAGTTAAGGGATGGTTATTTCCAAGATGTTGATGAAAATATAAAATATCCATTTTCATTGTTCTAAATTGGATTATATGTGAAGATTAAAAACCAACAAAAGGAAAAGAATATTGGGGAATACAGCTGCCTTCAACTGCGGATAAACACACCTAGTGCACGCTCTTTTTGACACATTTGCATATACATATGCATTTTAATCATATAAGTATCAGCTAATATCTACCTGTTATAATGTTCTATTGGACATGTTATAGAACATACATTGATATATTATTTTTTGATAAGTAAAAAACCAATCTTATTAAAACATACATTGATATATTTACTTACTGCAACAGAGAAGAAAGAAATGGCTGGTTTGGCAATTGGTTTGTCCAGCATGAAATCTGGTGAACGAGCCCTGTTACATGTGGGCTGGGAATTAGGTTATGGGGAAGAAGGAAACTTTTCTTTCCCAAATGTTCCACCCAAGGCAGACATAATATATGAAGTTGAGGTTATTGGGTTTGATGAGACCAAAGAAGTAAGTTGCTCTTAAATGACTTTCAAAGTACTTCTGGATGTTCAAAGTTTCTGTTTGATTGTATGAGCTTGAATTCGTAGGATTGCTAACAGCGCATATATGTGGTGATGCATAATGCATTTCATAGGGGAAAACTCGTGGTGACATGACTGTGGAAGAAAGGATTGGTACTGCAGATCGCAGAAAGATGGATGGAAATGAGTTATTTAAGGAGGAAAAACTGGAGGAGGCTATGCAACAATATTCAATGGTTACACACTAATGTCCCTTAAATATTATTGTTTCTCAGCATCTGAGTCTGTACACAATTTATCTCTTCTAAGCAAGTTCTGATAGTTTGTCTTCATGTCAGGCTATCACATATATGAATGATGACTTCATGTTCCAGCTGTTTGGGAAGTACAGGGACATGGCTTTAGCTGTTAAGAATCCATGTCACCTTAACATGGCAGCATGCCTAATAAAGCTCAAGCGCTATGATGACGCGATCGCGCAATGCAGCATTGTAAGTATATAGTTTCATGGACATATTTCAATTTACTTGAAATGCTATGCAAAAATATTTTTCATATTTGGTTTCGACAATATTAAAGAATCTCGAGTCTTATTTAGGAATTTTAGAACATGCTTCTTTTTTTTTTTTTTTGACATTTTAGAACATGCTTGAGTTGGCATATTTATGTCACAAACCTACATTTTCAACTGTCTTTATGACACGCATGGAAAAAAACTGGTGTTTTCTTCTAATGGTGAATCAATTTTAAAGATCTACGTGCCACCTAGATATGCCCTCAGGAATTAAATTAATTCCTTACCAGCCCAGATATAAACACTTAAAAGCATTTAAGAACCCTATTGACATGGTCTTGCCACTGTTATAATTTCTATAATATCTTTTTCTTCACTAGTGTGCTGTATGGCTATTTTTATTGCATTTGAATCTATGAAAGCATGAGGGTAAAAAATCTTAAGAGTTGCTTCCTTTCTTTCTCTAACTCCTTTGGATAATTCACTTCTTTTTCCCCCATCAAATGTCTCTTAATGAAAATTCTACCAGCTGTTTGCAGACAACCCAGAACACAGTTTACTATCCACAAAATATCATTATCATTTGATATTTTGTGATGGGGAACAAACATTTTAGAAAACAAAATTCTCTCTCTCTCTTGTAATCAACACCCATGAATATGTATATGGTGATCAATGAGATTCTAGAAAATTAACACTTATTTAATTAGTTATTAAAAAAATGGATTCTTAATGTGATGATGGGCTCACAGGTGTTGACAGAGGATGAAAACAATGTCAAAGCCCTGTTTAGACGAGGCAAGGCTAAAGCAGAACTTGGGCAAACAGATGCCGCCCGGGAGGACTTCCTAAAGGCACAGAAATTTGCACCTGAAGACAAAGCAATTGCAAGAGAGTTACGTTTGCTTGCAGAGCATGACAAGGCTGTTTATCAGAAGCAAAAGGAGATTTATAAAGGAATCTTTGGACCAAGACCTGAACCCAAACCAAAGCGATTTAATCGGCTGGTTCTCTTTTTGCAATGGCTGCTGTCACTATTCTATCGCCTCTTCAGGCGTGGAGGGCACAAAGAAGACTAATCAAAATCTTTCATGAGCAGATGGGCAAGAGGTTTTGTATGCTAAACAAATATGAGATTTCTGGTGTTGGATGTTTACTGTCCCAAGGTTTCAGTGACAGAGACACCCAGTTGTTTAGTGAATGCTATAATGAGGCCGAAAATGAGTTTATAAATGGACTTTTGACATTCTAGTGGACCCTAAAACAATAAATTTGTTAGAACAGTCAATCCGACACTAATCAATTCGTACATGCAAAAGAGAAAAAAATAAACAATGGTGTATGCCAGAGAATACAGGTGGAGGATAATTCTGATGTTTAAGTCGGCATATGTTTTGAGAAGATAAGTGATAAATTGCTAGTGCGCAGAATTTTGGACAAAGACCAAGTCTCTTTTGCCTGACAATGAGCTACCTTTTATAGTGGCTTGTTTTCAACTGCTTTCTGTCAGTTCATGTACTACAACACATTTTTCTCGGGTGATTCATCCCACATCCCCTTGAACATAGCCTGACCTTAAAGTTAGGGACGCACAGTTTAACTGTAAAGGAAAATGACTTTTACACAATATATGAGGTGGGTTTTATATGGTGGGTTCTACCACATGAGTTCCATGTAAGTTAGGGACGCACAGTTTAACTGTAAAGGAAAATGACTCTTACACAACAGTTGTGCAAGGTCTTAAAGACATGAGGTGGGTCCCATATGGTGGGTTCTACCACATGAGTCCCACGTGGGACTCATCCCATGTCTCTAGAGTGGTGCACAACAATTACATAACTGTTGTGGTTGTGCATCAATCACTCCTCAACTGTAAATTATGGACCAAGTGGCAGTTATGTGGCTAAGTAGTGCGATAATGATTTGGGAATGGATTCCCTGCCATGCACGTTTGGTACTCCTGGGTTAATGGATTGATACCTGAATTAAATGGGCTTGGTGTCTGGGCTACGTGGGCTTGCTAGCCCACAAAATTAATATTCAATTTCTCTCTTTCTCTGGTGCAAATGGTGGTCTTGGCCACCAGCAGTACTTTTCTCTTTTACATAGGCTGTGAAACAAGCATATTATGCATTGTGTACAGTTTCATCCTTAGGATTTAGGATTGGCATTATATTTTAAAGGACTTCATATATAGATGTTGCTGATGAGCAATGTAGTTGCTATGTGAAACTTCAATGTTTGGGCAGTTCTGAGAGGTGAATTATCATAGAAGTTGCCTGTTTTTATGCATGTTCAAGGTAGCAGTATGATTTATGGTATCTTCTAGGCCAGCAGCTCATTCCCTCAAATGATTGAGCTTTGTGCATCACTAATTCTCTTCTAATAGTTTTGTGCAAATGGGCCTATTAGAAAAACTCCTTGCAGCAATGAGGAAATCCATTTCAACACATGTTATTGTTACTGTGTCTAAATGGATTAACAGTCTTTTACAAGTTTTATCAATCGTTTAACTATGTTTTTATTAATTGCATTTTGAAATAGTTATTTTTTCAAATTGCGTAATTTCAAACAGAGAAAAAAAGTCAGAGATCTCTAATCAGCTTTTCTCGCACATAATAAATATTCCACATAATGCTGAAGTTAGATTGAATAATTTGATTCTGTTCTTTGTTGAATTTATTAGCCCAAACAGGGAAACTTCCTTGCACCACAAATATATTATACAACTTTTTCTACATGAAATTTCAAACAGAGAAGAGATTAACCCTAAACATATCTACCATAGTTGCTTTGGCATGGACATCCAAGCAAAATAAGCACAAACAAGCTTTTGTGATATGTACACATAAACAGCAAAGGATAAACTCATCAAAGTCAGGTCCTTCCAATCACCCTTCTGCTTTGGGCTCAAACTCTCTCTCAGAATCTTCCCAAACTTCCCAAAACCAGCAGAAGATCTCTGCAACAGCGACTTCCTTTTGCTCTCTTCTTCCTTGGTTCTGGGGTTAGAGTTATCCACTGGTTTGTGGCTTTGGCAACATGAAAGGATGAGTGTTCTTGGGCTGCTGATCTTTCTGAGTTCTTGATCTGTGATGGGTTTTCTGTGAAATGAATGGCCTATTGAAAGAGCAGCCATGGAAGGTAAATGTGACTTTGGATTTGAAGGTAAGGTGGGTGGGATGGAGAAGATGGGTTTTCTTCAAAAAGGAGTTTTGTTTGACCTCATCATGCAAAAAGAAGATAACCCATCACCCTCAGTGGCTGCTAGTGCAATAGAAAATATCTTTCATGTGAAAACAAATTACTCCTATTTTACCTTGAGACTTTTGGGTCATAAAGGTTGGATAGGGGTCTTGCTTTGTGGGCAAACAATTGAAAAAGTTACCTTTGTACATTTGTACTCTTTCCCATTGTCATCTCCCTATGGACCCTATCTACTTCAATTTGGCACGTTTTAGAAAACTTCAAAAAAGAAAATTTAAAAGTTTTTTTTTAGAAGAGACTCAGGTTGGTTTCTCTTTTTTAAGTAACGATAAACATCGATATTTTCTAGTAACGAAATAAAGGGCGATAGTTTGTGTTCATGTGTTGAATTCAGATAATATCAATGTATAGGTATAAAAATTTATAGGTTAACCTAACTCGACTCATTTAATTAAACGAGTCAGACTCATCACCTCTAACTCAATAATTTTGTGTTAAATTCTTGTTTAGTTCGCGGATCATGCCAAATATTGTCAGCTCCTATGCCGCGAATCAAGGCATAGGTATAAGACTATATAGATCAACCATAACCCGACTTATTTAATTAAACGGGTCAGACCTTTTAACCCTAACCCATTAATTTCGTGTTAAGTTTGTATAAAAAAATTATTAGCCCTAAATGAGGCATTAAACCTCAATTCTTTAAAGCTATATTATCAAAAATTACAGTTTTATGTAGTTCAACGTGATATTCAACATAGTGATTTTGATTATTCAAAATGCAGTCATTACAATAGATTCTGAATGACAAAAAAATAAATAAAAATTCACTCTCCCTCTTTTTTTCATGTGTGACGTTTTTTGTCCATTAAAGATTCATTAGGTTTATGGATTAGGAAACAAAAATGTGTCTTTTCTCTTCTTAAATTTTCATTCTCTAAGCATACGTACTTCGGGGAGGGCTCTCAACGAAGAAGCTAAGGCAACAGAATTGATTGATGGGGATACTAAAAGGTGGAAGATTAATGTTGTGCGTGAACTGTTTGGAGTAGAAAATGCAAATCATATATGCCAAATTCCTATTAGTTCCATTCATACTTGTGATGGATAGATTTGGAGGGCCACGGTTAATGGATAATTTACAGTTAGAAGTGCCTACCATCTACACAAAGAACTCTTAATTACTGATCAAGGGCAAAGTTCACAGACAAGTCAGCATAAATCATTGTGAAAATGTTTATGTGGACGGCATGTCACAATGCAAATGAATCATTGGTGGCTTTTCGCAATGCAAATCCTAGAAAATCCATGGCCCAGGTGATAGAAACCTCGGAGATTCGTTGGAAAGCCCCCTTGCATGGTTCTATCAAGGTCAATTGGGATGGTTTAGTGGATAGACATAAAATGAAGATGAGTATTGATGTTATTATTAGAGATAGTATGGGTGAGGTATTGGCTACGCTATCTGAACTAAAAAATTTCATAATTGCTCCTAATGTTGCAGAAGCCATGGCGGCGTAGAGGGCATCGAAATTTTGCAATGAATTGGGTATTTTTAAGGTGATCTTAGAATGTGAAGTTTTCCAAATAGTGTAGGCGCTTAAAAAGGATGAGCGAATTTGAGTACATATGGACATCTCATTGAGGACACTTGAATAGCCTACAAAGCTGGCAAGTTAATTACGTTTGTCGCAATTTAAATGGTGCGGCTCACTGACTTGCTAGGGAAGCATTATACCTTAGTGAGGAGCAATGTTTACTCGAGGAAACCCCTATGTATTTCGAATATTATTGCGTTTGAGCATTGTACTTAAAAAGTTTATTTATGAAATGCGCTCGATTCTAATAAATAAAAAAAATCTTCATTCTCTGATACCTAGGATTCAACCCTAGCTTCTTTACACCAAAATTTAAGAAATTATGTAATGGACAAAGTTTTCTTCTAAATTAGATTGAAGAAATAGTCTATTAAATTGATGTGTTTTTAAAGCATGCGATTCTCATGTGCATTTCACATATTATATTTAAAATGCATGTAATTTTATTATATTTTTTTAAAAAAAATTACAAGTGAATCAGGTAATTTAGGGCTTGTTTGTCAAGGAACAATACATTACAGTACTGTTCATGTACTTTTTTTTTCTTTTTTTTTTCATTTTTTTATATTTTTCACTACTAATCAACATCAAAACATTTTAACTTTTTTCAATTTTTATATCACATCAATAATTTTTTATTACTATTCAAATAAAAAAAATTCACTAAAATACAAAATTTTTTCACTTTTTTATACAAATTCTTTTTATTTTATATCACATCATCACTTTTTACTAATTTCAAAAATTAACAACCCACTACTCTGTTCTGTTCTGTAATGTCACTTGCCAAACAAGCCCTTAAATACACATGTCAGTTTAATAAACTTGAACTTTGTCCTTATCAAGTAAGCTATGAAATACCCACTAATTATTACAAATTTAGACATGAAAATAAGGTTATAGATTTTGTTAAAGTATTAATTAAATATTTAAATTCACAGTTTTCCTATTGGTTTGAAATTTTGGAATAAATAATTTAATATTATATTAGAGTCGCAGTCAATCGTTTGTCCTGCATTTAGATCATCTTTAATTCAAATTGATGAACCGGAGAGGATCCTTATCCGTTTGTCCTACACATGAAGGAGACTATTAAAATATTAATTAAATTTATTTTTTAGTGGTTTAAACTTCTAAAATCAATGGTAATATATTAGAAATTTATAACAAAAATAGATTTTGTTTTTCAAAAATTAGGGTATTTTAGGAATATCTTTTAGGGGAATCAACCAATCCATTGCATTGACTTCAACCTCACGGTCTCCACACCATTCAAATTTCAAATATGCAACTCTGTTGTTTTTTATTCCTATTTTACCCCCTTGTCTTGGAATATAAAAACCCTAAAAAAAATAGAAATAAACTAAAAGGTAAGGGTAAAATGGGAATAGATCGAAATGTTGGCTTCTTGAGGAAGCCAACATTTCGGTCTATTCCCATTTTACCCCCAACTTTTTACTCTATTCTCTTTTTGTTTTGTTTTTCCTATTGAAAGATTAGGGGTAAAATAGGAATAAAATATAGTTGAATTTTTTTTTCTGACTGACACACTTTTCGTACTGACATATGCAGAAAAAAAATGAGAGGAGGGGAGGGGGAAGGGGTTTAGTGAACAGGGCCAATTATCCTTCTTCTTCACCATTTTGACTATTCTATTCCACGTGTCACGTGCAGCTTCCTTTTTCAAACTCATCCGAATGGTGGGCCAACCCAATATCATCCAACGGCTCCGATTCAAACCTCCAAATTCAATCCACACCCTTAGCGTACGCCATCAGACAGTGTCAGACAACATGTCAAAACAAAAGTAATCGTATGACGTCAAAAGTCCAAGATGGAGTCAAACCGTCCTTACTTTTCGTACGCGTCTTCCACTCGCTCTGAGATTATAACACGTGTAGATCCTGATACGTGGTCAGTAGAGATCGAGAGTTTCGTACCATATACACGTTAGTGGGTAGGGAAAATAATAGAGTGAGCCATCAAAATCAACTGGGCACGGCACGGCACGGCACGGCACGGCTGGCCAAGGTTTTAACTTTTAAGGAAAATCGACCGACAATAATGTTTCAGGTTGCAGAATTTGTCATCCCGAGAACCAATCATATTGCGCCACGTAAGTGTACTGTGACTGAGTGGTAAATGCAAAGTAATTTAATTTGCCATGGAGTTAATGGCGAGGGGGTCTGGATTGTATGGTACAAAGGCCCGTTTAAAATCCCCCTTCCCCTTCCCTTCCCTTCCCTTTACTTTTTCTAAAAAATATCAATTTCAAAATATTTTTACTGTTTTTACTTTTTATATCATATCAACACTTTTTTTATTACTTTTTAAATAAAAAATTCACTACAATACAAATTTTTCTCACTTTTTCATATAAATTATTTCAACTTTATATCACATCAATCCTATTTTTCAATTATTAAAAAAAATTCCAAAGGAAAGGAAAAGGGAAAGGGAATTTCAAACGGGGACAGTCCACCAAGAAGTCATATCATAGTTTTTTTATTTTTTATTTTTTTATCTTAAAAAAAAAAAAACTTTTATTTTTATAATTTGTCAATAAATAAAGTTTAATATTTTTAGGTTCAATTCCAAAGTAGATAGCATTTTAAAGAAGTAATGAATTTATTGGTGGTGTTTGGTAAACTGTTATCTAGGTTTTTTTTTTTTTTTTTTTTTTTGAATAAAATTGTTTTTTAATGTTTTAACTTTTTGGAGAAGAAAGGAAAAAAGAAAAATAATGTTTGGCAAAGCTTTTTGATATTTTTTTTGTTAAATAGTAAAAATAAATTTTTTATATGATATAAAGGCAAAATGAGTTTTGAATTTTTGTAAGAATTATTTGTTAATATGAATAAATGAGTTTGATTGTTATGTAAAAAATGAAAAAAAAATATGAGAGAAAGTATTGCCAAACACAAAACCGTCCCTTATATAGAGCATTTACTAGAGAGGGTTAGCCTTAGTCGGATTCCGAACGGTTTAAATTTAATTTGTATTGAAATCATGATGTAGTTATCTTCAGTACTATAATTATGTCATTCATTTAGAAAGAGTTAATGTCTTTTATTTATGTAGCTATTAGGCTGACATGGTTGGTCGAATTATTTAAGTTTATCATCATGAACCTTAAATCTTAAGTTTCTCTCGACCAAATTTGGTCAAGAGTACATATGGTCCATCAATAATAATATAAAGATAATTATTTCCCAAATGCAATTTCATCTCAATACTTATAGTCAACCTCTTAGATTTATTTACTCTTTAAATAAAACTCTTGGCCATATCATTGATCACAATACTAACAAAATCACGTGGTACACACTTCCTAATGAGTATTGTTTAGTCAACTAGTCATCAATTTCTTTTCTTTTTTTTGGTTTGAATCTAGTTATTAATTGAGTAACACAATCTTTGTTATTTTTTTTTTAACTTCATTATTAATAAATGTGACTTGAATGTTCTAAGACCCAGGTTTTAATAAAGAAAACAATCGAATATTTTTTTTTTTAAAAAAAAAAAAAATTAATTCCACTTGCAAAATGATAAGATGAGCATTAACTTCAAATCATTTAAATAACTACATCTACCTCATATACCATTTTCTTAATAAGACCATTATTTCCCATAGACTTTTAAAGGAGAAAAAGTTGTATGCTGTGCACGTAAGCCTAGACACATGGACGGAGCCAGAAACTCTTATGAGCAGGGGCCAAGGGTCCAAAAAAATTATTGGTAGGGGCCAATATGCTAAATTTTATTTTTTTTATCTTATAATTTTTTTGTTGCCTATTTTTTTTTTGTTGCTTTTTAGAATTGAGGGGGGGCCATGGCCCCTGCCAGCCCCCCCTTAAATCCGTCCCTGCCTAGACATGCATCCCATTCTAATATTCTCTCTCAAAATTCACTCACAAGTCTCATCAATCTTCCATTTTTCTTTCAAATTGACTTTAGAAAAAGAAAAAATGAATACTAGACTCTTTGAGATTACACATTCTTGACTCTTCGAGAATAAATTTTTCATCCAAATTTGACCGAAGAAGAATTATCTAGTTCAGTCTATTAAACTAATGTGTCTTTGAAATACATTTGATTCTCGCATATATTTTTAAATTACATGTTAACTTAATATACTGGATTTGAGAGAAACTCAACCAAATTCTTAAGGACTAAAAAAGAAGAAGCAACTATTGATTTATAAATATCTTAACAATTTTAGAAGTTTGAACTCTCTTTTTTAGGGGCAACAATTTCAATTTTCAAGTGAAATTGAGTGAATTGATTTTATGACTAAGATTTTATTTTATTCCATTTAATAAGTTACATGATGTCATGCTATTTAAAATTTTAATTGAGCAAAAATATAATTTTGAAAATAAATTATCTTCATTTTAAGTGAAAAAAAAACAACTTATCTCTTTTTAGGGCAAAGTCTCTTTTGTCAAATTTTCAAAAAAAAAAAAGAAAAAAGAAAAAAAAAGTCTCCTTTGTCAAGATGCAGACACCTGGAACCACGTGAGCGCTCCACCAAACACACTTCCACTAGCCTCCACTGCACTCTACCCAAACCCCAACCCCAGCTAACCTACGCCTCTTGGCGCATTACGCACCCCCCTCTTGCCCACCGCTTTTTTTTTTTCTTCTCTTCCTTCCGCACACAAAACGTTGCGTACACGACTCTCTCTCTCTCTCTCTCTTTTCCTCAGTAGTTAAAACTGCGTTGACTGAGAGCTATCAAAACCCTTTTCCAATTATGCCCTCCATTAACCCGAACAATCTCACCCTCGTCCCGCCGCTAACCATCTCCGGCTCATCTCCGGTATGGCCTGCCCCGTAAATTTATGCTAATCTCAGGGGCAAAAAGGAACCAAAAGGAAAAAAAGCTCACAACAATCTCAATCAAATCTCTTACCAGCAAAAGAAAAACCCTAGCTTTGGTTTTGGGGTGGCTGAGTCGGTAAATTCGTGCATGAATTTTGGGCAAAAGAGAAGGCGTACGATTTCTTAGCTTCGGAGAATGAAGAGATTGAGGCCTAGCGACGATCTCGATTCGACGTCGTATGGAGATAAATGCAAAGATCCGAATCCGAATTTGAGTTCGGGTTCGAATACGAACCGGTCGTCGTCGCATAGGGGCTTCTACTACAAGTCGCCCGAGAATGTGCGGATCAAGGGTTTGTTGTCTTCGTCGGCACGGTACGAGCGGGACCGATCAGCGGCCGACGAGGATCGCGAGGGGTCGAGGATGGTGAGGAAGCGGCCGGAGCACGAGTTCGACGGGGGATCCGATCGGCGGAAGGGAGGCTTCGATCGGTACGGCGGAGGCTACGATCGTAATTTGATGCACCGGTCAGAGAGCTTCTGCGGGGGGTTGTCTTCGTCCTCAGCGGGGAGGAGGGAGTTTCCGAAGGGGTTCCGGTCGGAGCGGTCCTCTTCGGCTGCGATGGATCGGTCCCGGCGGGAGGGGAGCGTGTCTTCGTGGCGGCGATTCGGGAGCAACAACAACAACAATGGAAATAAGGACTCTGAGGTGAAGTCTCCGACGGCGAGAATCGGATTGAGGGACGTGAAGTCTCCGACTTGGTCTAGGGATTCGGCGACGAGCGAGTCGACAAGAATGGTTAGGGCCTCGAATTCGGGATCATCGCCGGTAAGAGGCGCAAGAGTATTTTCCAGTTCAAGGACGACGAGAGAGGAGTCCAAATCGAAGTCCAAGTCGAAGTCGCCGAGTTGGTCGAGGGAATCGGGGGCGAGCGAGCAGCAATCGAGGAGTGTGGAGGTGGAGGCGGAGGCGGAGGTTGTGAAGAAGGTTGCTATTGAACATGAGGAGGAGGAGGAGGTGCAGAATGAGAGTAAGAGTAGTAGTGAAATGGAGGAAGGAGAGCTGGAGCCGGAGCCAGAACCAGAATCGAAACCTGAACCCGAAAGGGAATCGGGTCATGAAGTTGAGGCCGAAGCCGAGTCGGAGAGGAAGGAGGTGAAAGATCGTGTGGGGTTGGAGATCGATAGTGAGAAGGCTGTTGAAGTTGGGGGTGTGGAGGTAGGGGCTAATGAAGAATTGGGTAAAGAAGATAAGGAGAAACAGAGAAAGAGAGAGATAGAGAGAGAAAGGGAGGTGACCAAGAAGGAGAGTGTTTGTGAGGAGAGGAAAGAAAAGGAAGTTGATGAAGAAGTGCAAGAGAGTAATAGTGATAGTGGTAGTGGTAGTGATAGTGATAGTGAGAACGATTTGATTGATGAGTCACGAGGCGGAAGCGTTGATGAGATTGGAATGGCAGCGAATGATGAAGGTGGTGGTGGTGGTGATAAGGAAGAAGAGGGTGTCAAGGAAGATGGGGAGTGTGAGGAGGAGGAGGAAGTGAAGAAGAATGTGGTTGTTGATGACAAGCCTTTGGGTTTTGAAGAGGAGTGTAAGCAGCAAGGTAAGGAGGGTTTAATAGATCTTGAGGCCAAGGCAGAGGGTGTGGACGTAGCGGAATTGAATGAGGAGGAAAATGGAGGAGGGAATGGAGTGAATGTGGGGATTGAAACAGAGAGTTTGAGGACTCAGGATTTCAAGGACAAAGGCAAAAGTGTGTCGATTGAACCTACCCATGTGGTGGATTCTACTGAAGATGGTGGTGTGTGGATTGGAAGGGACGGGAGGGATGATGATGATGATATGGAAGGACCGAGTACTCGGGGCTTCGAGCTGTTCTCGACCTCACCTGTTAGACGACAGGAGAAAGATGATCGATCTGGTGTTAATAATAAGAAGGATGAAAAGCTGGTGCTAGAGCCGTTTGATCTTTCGCTGAGCTTACCGAATGTTTTGTTACCGATTGGTGCTGCTCGTGATACGAACCAAGCTGCTCCTGGTTCACCTAGTCAAGCAAGGAGTGTTCAGTCCTTAAGCAATACTTTTTGTACTAACTCGGATGGATTAACTGCATCGATGTCTTTTTCAGGTTCTCAGTCGTTTTTCCACAACCCGAGCTGTTCTCTGACGCAGAATTCGATGGACAACTTTGAACAATCAGTTGGCAGCCACCCCATATTTCAGGGAATCGATTGGCAGGGACAGTCCCAGAATGAGTCTAAGCAGAAAGAAATTCCCTTGTATCACAGAATCTTGATGAATGGAAATGGGCCAAATGGCTCTCTTAGTCAGTCTCCAGTATTACAGGGCAGTTCGAATGGTCAAGCTACGCAAGGACAACATCACAGGGTTTTAGAAGGAAGCTCTAAAATGGGCAATGGGTTAGAGAGGCAGTTGAGTTTTCATAGGCAGTTGTCTGGTGGACAGTCAAGGCACCACGACGATGTTAGATCACCTTCGCAGAGTGTAGGGTCTCATGATATTGGATCAAATTATAGTTTCGACAAGAAACGAGGAATGAGAGAGAAGAGTAGTGGTAGTTTATATAGGACTAGTAGCCAGAAGGAGCTTGAACAGCTTCCAATAGGTGGAGTGGAATTTGTTGAGACGGTCATTGCCCGGATAGTTGCTGAACCGGTACATGTAATGGCTAGGAGATTGCATGAGATGGCCGGACAATCCATAGCGTGTCTAAAAGAGAGCGTTCACCAGATCATGTTGAATGTTGACAAGCGACCACAACTACTCGCGTGTCAGAAAGCATTGCAGAACAGGTCTGACATAACCATGGAGATGCTACTGAAATCCCATCGAGCTCAGTTGGAAATTTTGGTCGCTTTGAAAACTGGGCTGCCAGATTATCTCCAGCAAGACAACAGTGTTTCACCTACTCATTTGGCTGAGGTTTTTCTGAACTTGAAATGCAGAAATCTTACTTGTAAGCAGTCTTTGCCTGTGGATGAATGTGATTGCAAGGTTTGTGTGCAGAAGAATGGTTTTTGCAGTGCTTGTACGTGTCTTGTGTGCTTGAAGTTTGACATGGCGTCAAATACATGTAGTTGGGTTGGTTGTGATGTTTGTCTTCATTGGTGCCATGCGGATTGTGCGTTGCGGGAATCTTATATTAGAAACGGAAGGAGTGCTACTGGCGCTTATGGGCCGACCGAGATGCAGTTCCATTGTGTTGCCTGTGATCATCCTTCTGAGATGTTTGGCTTTGTGAAGGAGGTTTTTCAAAATTTTGCGAAGGACTGGACAGCTGAAACTCTTTCTAGAGAGCTTGAATATGTGAAAAGAATTTTTCGCGACAGCAAGGACATGAGGGGGAGACGACTTTATGAAATTGCTGATCAGATGCTGGGAAGATTGACTAATAAGTCTGACCTTCATGAAGTTTACAGTCATATCATGGCTTTCCTTAATGGTAAACTCTTTATATTCGATAACAAGGAATTGCATATTTTTCCTTCCTGGATGATTACGAGATCAATTTTACTTCTCAACTTGTCATGCACATAGGTACTTTAGATATTTGTACCTGTTTCATATATTAATTTGTACAATATGACATAATTTGATATAGCTTTTTTCTTGTTGTCTCTGGGCTGAAGCCATGCTTCTTATCTATGATTATGTTCCTAATGGTTTGAGATAACTTTAGCTATTCACAGGATTGCAGTAAAAGAAAGCTAATGGGTTTTAAGAAAAATCAATATTTTTGGCACTTAGTAGTTTTTCCAAATGAATTGAATGTGCGGCAAATTACTTTTCTGGAAGAAAAAAAATGCCAGGTATCTTTGCCATATTCATCAATCTGTTTCTGCATTATTCATCATCTGCATTATTTGCGATATATTGTATGATGCATGACAACTTCAGGTATGGGTCAATTATATTACCAATGTCTTATCACAAATTTCTGTGATTATATTTTGATATATGTGAGTATTGATGTTCTAAAGCAGTGTCGGGGAAGCTCTGAATTCAATCTATTCCAAAACCCTTTTTTCTTAAGTACATATCATATTCATCTTTGAGTGATCAGATATTCCATTTGAACTAAACTCTTTAAGAATTGATTATTTTACATGGGCCACAATATATTGCTGAGCAACCAAAACCAAGTTGAAGAATTACAAGACTGTCATTTTGATCTGCTTTCTGTAGTTTTTGCATTCAATAACCTTTTGATTGTGGTTCTTAGCATTTGACTTCTGTGATATAACTGGTGTTAGAAACTGGTAAACCATTCAATATGGTGACTTGGAACTGCAATATTTGCTTCATTGCCAAATCCAAACTGCAGACTTCATTCTCTTTGAAGTTATAAGAACAACTTTATGCTCTAGAGATATTTGCATTATTGGGTGTGGAACTGGGCAATGGGGAAATATCCAACATTGTTGCGTATGGGTGTTTTGGGTGTATATGTGACAGTCATAGTGGCATCATATGAATATAATGCAATCTTATCTTCTTCCCATGTTGGTTTCTGTTGAAATAGAAAACTGAACCAGAAGGTTATTATTTACATCCTTCGCTTTCAATGCAGATGGCAACTCTTCCAAGTTAGGCAAGACACCTATCTCATCTGGGAAGGAACAAGGTAAAGAAAGCAACGGGATGGCCGGGCCAAGCCAGGAACCGATCTGGCTAAATTCTGTATATTCGGAGAAGGGGCCTCAGTTGGAAAGGGTAGCTAGTATACTCCCTAGCTTCAGTTATGACCGGAATGATAAGCGTGTTTTGGAATCGGAGTTGCAGACAAGTGTTCAAAAGGAACCTCTCTTTGATGAATTGGAGAGTATTGTGAAAATCAAACATGCAGAGGCTAAAATGTTCCAAGCACGCGCTGAAGATGCAAGAAGGGGAGCCGAGGGCCTGAAACGTATTGCCATTGCAAAGAGTGAAAAAATTGAAGAGGAGTATTCAAGTCGAATCGCGAAGTTGCGTTTGGCTGAGGCGGAAGAAATGCGTAAACAAAAATTGGAAGAACTCCAGGCCCTAGAGAGAGCACATAGAGAATACTTCAATATGAAGATGAGGATGGAAGCGGATATCAAAGATCTGTTACTGAAAATGGAAGCTACAAAACGAAACCTTTCCATGTGATTAGCAGCTGGTCAAGAGGTTTGCCTGTAGAATTGTCATCTTCTCAGGTAATTGTTTCCCTCAAGTGCCAACATTTCTGTGTTGTATTTTAACATCATGGTTCCATCGGCTTTAGTTCATGATCAGTAGGTGTATTTTCTGTTTTAGGTTTGTTATTTTATTTTATTTTTCTGTTCAAGCCGCTAACCAGAATTTGTACAGAGACTGCAACATCTCTTTATATGTTAAAAGGGTTCCCATTTAGGGTAGCAATATGAAAGAGATAATTATAGATCAAACTTTTATTTCCTGAAGAAATTTACTGCAATTGTTGGGAACTTGGGATACGTATTTTGGGCTGCAATGAAAGGTGATGAAATTTCGAGAGTACCGTATAGAGACACAACAAAGTTGCCTGCCATATCGTAGAACATGTAATTCTCATACATTTAGGATTACCATACTCGAATTTAATAGTCTGGGATAGTCGTTATATTTAAAAATGAATGTGAAAATTATATACTTTTAAGGACAGAGATGTCAATTAATAAATTGAATTTGAAAGATTTTTTTTCCAACTTAATTTTGGTGGAAAACATTGTTGATATGGTAATAGGTACCCATGCTCAATTTTAATATGCGACAATTGGGGTGCGTTAATCTGAACAGTTTCTGAGATACGACGTCGTTTGCGGAGTCTTATTCTTCGACGCTAAGGTTTTGGTAGATTGGTCCCTTCTCTTTGAGAAATTCACCTCTGGAGCCTGAGGAAACGTACACATCCCTCAACGTCCACGTCATAAAATTTCATTACGTACATTTCCCATAAATAAAGAACTATTTCACGTACACGTCCCTCAACGTCCACGTCATAAAATTCCATTACGTACATTTTCCATAAATAAAGAACCATTTCCCATAAATAATTTCTTATAAATTGAGTGGTTGAAAAATTCTTTCAATTCAAAATTTTGAAGCTCATAAATAAAATAAATAATATATATTTTAAAAAAAAACTATAAAAATTTGAAGAGGCTCAACTCGATGACCTTGGGTCTGTGGAAGGAACCTTTATATATATATATATGTGTGTGTGTGTGTGTGTGTGTGTGTGTGTGTGAGCCTGAGGAAACGTACACGTCCCTCAACGTCCACGTCATAAAATTTCATTACGTACATTTCTCATAAATAAAGAACCATTTCACGTACACGTCCCTCAACGTCCACGTCATAAAATTCCATTACGTACATTTCCCATAAATAAAGAACCATTTCCCATAAATAATTTCTTATAAATTGAGTGGTTGAAAAATTCTTTCAATTCAAAATTTTGAAGTTCATAAATAAAATAAATAATATATATTTAAAAAAAAAACTATAAAATTTTGAAGCGGCTCAACTCGATGACCTTGGGTATGTGGAAGGAACCTTTATATATATATATATATATATATATATATATATATATATATATGTGTGTGTGTGTGTGTGTGCGCGCACGCGCGCGCGCGCCACCTTAATTACTATCCTGAATTTTTCATTTGTCAAATCTTTGTACAAGACTATATTTATATATTGAAAAAAAAAATATTCAAGACGTTTATTGCTGACTACAATAAGAACTATACTGGTACAATTTAATGAAATTACTCTTCATTTATTTGGTTTTGCAACCCTCTATTCCTCTTCCCCCCCTTTTTTTTATATTTTTTTTTTTTACTATTCAAATAAAAAATTAACTACAAAACAATTTTTTTTTCTTTTTTATAATATATATATATTTTATAATTTTATATCACGTCAATTCTTTTTTACTGTTCAAACATCAATCACTTCTTTCGATGACTTTTGCACTATTCTAATACATTTTTTTTTTTTTTTTTTTTTTTTTTTTTTTTTTTTTTTTTTTTTCTTTTGCGTCTGGCCAAAACGATTGTAAAAGAGAGACCTTTCCACCCTTAAAGAAATCAACTAGGTAAAAAAAAAAATCAATTAGAATTAATAAAGTAGACAATGATAAACTAGAAAAAATTTAAAAGAAAAAATAAAAAAAAATCGATACTCATAGAAATATTCTTTTTTAACGTCAGTGTAGGTACAATTTGCGAGTAATGGCCCTACTGTTTTTTTTCGAATTTCGTAGCCAGCCCCTATTATAGATTCTTACCTTGAAAAAAGCATTTAATTGGTTTCTCCGTCATAGAAAAATGCCCTGGCTGTTTACCAAACAATGTAGTAGATTTTTCTTTATTTTTTGTTTTTATTATTATTATTATTATTGGCCATGGGAAAAAAACACGTTAGTGAATAGTGAAATATACTTGCACTGTTAACTGCATAATTCAACTGCAAGGGGGAAAAAATATCCTTCCAATCCAACATACAGTGATCATTGCTAGGGGAACACAATTTAGCAGAGAATCGAAGCACCAAGTAAAGAGAAACAGAGTAAAATATGTTAAGGGGAAATGAGATTGAATTCCCGTTTCAAGTTTTCAGTCAGCTCCTCAACAGAACAAACTAATCTAGTCCTCCTCTTCATCGAAGTCAGAATCATCCGGGGGATTTTCACTTTCAGAGTCACTCAGAACATATCTTGTCTGATTGCGGTTCGCCCTCTGAGGTCTTGCTCTTGCTGGCACAGCTTCAACCGATTCTTCAGTACTGGCAGAAGTAGAAGCAGAACCCAAGTTTTCCTCACCTCCAGTTGCCTCATTTTCCCCACTAACTCTGCCCAACATAGAACTACTTTTTTTGTTGAAGGGAGATGCCCTCATCTTTCTCACTTTCTTCTCCGGTGAAATCCCCGCATTCTCAGCAGGCTTAAACATGTCAGTTAAAAGCTTCTGGCCCGATGTCTGAGGCTGCTGTTTCTTGGGTGCACCTCTCTTCTTTGCAGCTGCAGGGGCCTTAGCGGCCTTGGCATTTGCAGCCGGTTTTTTGCCTCCCTTTTTTCCTGTTTCTAGCTCAAAGACTTCATCATCGGAATCATTCTCATCAACATCCGAAACCTCTGTAACAGCGGCAAATGGCTTCTTCTGCGCAGCAGTCGTTTTGCTAGGTTCTTTCTTCTTGGCTGGGACTTTGCTAGGTTCTTTCTTCTTGGGTGGTACTTTGGGCACTTCAGTCTCCATAGCTGCGGGCATATAAACAAAGTGAGCTTACTCATAAATACTTGCAGGAAAAACACTCCAACACACACTCGATGTTCACTTTTAAACATCATGAACCAAGCAACAAATTGTTTCTGCTGCATCTCAAGTAAAATTTTAAGCTGATGCCGTTAAATAAGAGACGGCTTATAACTTATAAGTGTACATAATACTAGGATATTCTTGCAATTAAATTGACCAAGAAAAAGTGAAAAACATAATTTTTCACAGAAGCACATACTATGACATCCCCACATTCCGATCTCTTATTTCTTATATTTAATTTCACTTGCAATATGATATCCCCGACATAATTTTCACGGAAGCACATACTATGATCAGTTATTATATGCAGCAGCGAAAAATAGTGTAGAGATCATTACAAACAAATAATTTTATGCATATAACATTACCTGCTGATTGATCAGGAGATGATTCAAGGTTATAGGCAGCAAGTCGATCTTTAAGCTCGAGCACTTCGTCGTCCTCATCATCATCGTCATTCAAGAGTAAAGCGGGCCTTTCCTGCTAATAAGGAAAAGTAATAATAGTATAAGTTATAGATACATCCTTTTGCATGGGACGAATGGATTATAGGAACAGAACAGACCTTAGCAGGAGCTTTTTTAGGGCGCCCTTTGCCTTTGGGTTTCACCACCTCAGGAGCTTTCTCTAACAAATAAAGCATATGTAAACAAAAAATCTAAAGAAAAAACCAACACATTTTGAAAAAAAAAATAATAATAATTTATTGTTCCAGGTGTACCAATTTCCATTGCAGATGTAGTAGACGATGTTGAGATGGTTTCTGCAACTGATTCTGCATTATTTGCCTTCTTCTTATTGTCCTTGCGCGGGTTCTTGGGTGCTTGTCTAGACTTTCTAGCAGCTTCACCCTTTGCTTTGCTTCTCATTTTCTTTCTCTGCTCCTCTGACTGAGCATCATTTGCTTGTAGCTCCTGAATCACACAAAACAAATCATTCAAGAAACAAGTTAAAGAAGCGTCATGCAAAATCATAAATTTTTTGTTCATACATCGAGCTGCCTCTCCAGAGCATCCAGATCGTTCATCCAAAAAGACCTTGGAGTTTCCTTCCTTAAATCCTCAACCAACTTATTGAGCTTATCCCTGTCAGCACATAGCTTCTGAACCCTGTCGACGGTCAAGTTGTCAATTGCCATGTCCAGTAGATACTGGTAGTCACTGATAACAGCATGAGAGTTCTCTTCTGTTTCTTCTGGGGGGCCATCAATTGCCCCAGCAACCTCTGGTTCAACAGATTTAGTTTTCTTTCCTAGAGGAGTGAAACCTTTTCTTTGCAGCTCATCAATCAGATCAGCTTTCTTCCTATTGCTCACAATGATCTCTCCATTCACAACTGCAAGGATAAACCTAGCCTGGTTTTCCAACATCAACAATTGCACTTCACGTTTGTTCAATAGAAATTTCTGCATGCATTTATAAAATTATAGTTAATAGTTGTACTAAGAAGCTGCTGAAATATTGAGAAGCGATTGGTACTCTTTCCTATGATCATAAGTGAGCTCACCTTTCTTTTCTCATAAAATTCAAGTCGTAGGGGAAAAAAATCTTCAAGAACTGAGGGAGAAAAAAAAAAAAAAAAAACAGTAAGTATGTTATCATTGGAATATATTGAGGAATAATTGTGAAGTACTCCGTAACCTCTAACACATACTTTGTTCTGGGGTGTCATACTTCTTTATGACGCCTTTTGGGTCAAACAGGTGCATGTTACTTGTGCTAATTGTGGTGGTTAGTTTAAATTTCTTCAGCAAACCCTCTTGCTTGGCCCTAACAAAGTTCTCTTGGGTCAAGCAGATGTCAAAGTCTACTGTTACATCGTCACAATACATGTCAAAATCCTGCAACCAGCATAATTTTTTATGAGAAACTGGATACAGACCAAGACACCTTTTGATGGATGTCATAATTCTCAAATACTTAGTTTAGTTTACCTCAATCAGAGGATCCTTGCATTCTTTATTACTTGAAGAAATAGATTCCAGGAATTCCTTATAATCCTGGGTCCACCTACGAATTGGCAGCTCCGTTATCTTGAGTGTAGTCTCATTCACTTCCTCTATAATTCCACTAACAGTATAGCCGTTCGCAGCTTCCTTTGCAGTTTTCTCGATAGTTCCTTTAAACCATCGATACCATGGATCCATAGGCTCCATGGTTTCACCCTTCAACAAGCGCCTAAGATTTGCGATGATGTCTCTTGGGTTATAATTGGGAATGTACGAGCTCCAACCGGTTCCAATTCCTTCACTACCATTGACAAGAACCATTGGAATAATTGGCATATACCTAAAATAGACAAAAAAAAATAAAAAATGAATTGTAAGCTTTATAATTTAGAAGTTCCTTCATATATATATATAATGCATCAATCCACTCAACAAATATAGCGAAGGAAAAAATACCAAGTTGGTTCAATTAATTGCCCATCTTCATTCAAGTAGTCAAGAACGTCATCATCATCCTTATGGAACAGAAACCGTGTGATAGGAGAAAGCTGAGTAAATATGTACCTAGCACTCGCATGGTCTTTGCCTCCCTGAAAACGAACAGATTATAAATAAATTCAAAATGTGAAAATAAGCACAGAATTAATGAAGCAAGATTGAGCTTCATTCATATTTAAAGAGTGACATGGGTTTTGTTCATCTCACAAAATTACGAGTTCCAAACTGGCCATTTGGTTGAAGAAGGTTAATGTTGTTGCTGCCCACATAGTCTTGTGCCAATCCAATGATGGTACTTGTAAGACTCTGCTCACCGTGATGATACGCTGAATGTTCAGACACATAACCAGAAAACTGTGCAACTTTTGCTTCCTTGACAAAATTCCTCTTAAAAGAGCAGAAAATAATCTTCCTTTGACCCGGCTTCAGGCCATCAACCATGGAAGGAATAGACCTTTGGAGATCTGCCATGGAAAACAATATAAGCTCCTTGTTGACAAAGTCACTGTATTTTATGAGCTTGGCCTGCTGATCAAGGTGAGTGCCAGGCTGCACATTAAGAAGATGTTGAATTAGAACCACAATGTCTCAATTAGGTTCTCTAAAAACCACAACAATGAAAAATGGCAAAACTTTGACCTCAAACCGCCTGAGCCAATTCTTCCTCTCTTCTATCTTCTTCTTACTGAATGCCAGCTCAATGGCATCCCCGTCTTGGTCATCTACCCAAATAAAATCTTTCCTGTGCTTCTCAAGATTCGCAAAGTACTCTCTCCCTTCCTTTGATGTGCTTGTTCCCAACCCCTATAAAACAGAAACAAAATAGGACATGAGAGAAGAATAACAAGGTGCTCTAATTGGCTCTCATTACTTGTACACGTTAAAAAGACAAACCTTATAGTACTTGATAGACCAGCCACTTGCATTGCTCCTCAAACTTTCCTTCCACGACTCGTACTCCGGCATGGTATAAAACGATAATTGTGTCCCATTTTTGTGGGTTGCCTGCAAAGATGATAATCGACAATATTTCCTCAAGAAAGATTCCACTTAGTATTAAAGCTTTGCTATCAAACGACTTAACTGAAATACCAACCTTCACAATAGGAGTTATGAACTCAATTAAGAAAGAAGGAACTTTTAACAGTGACGGCCAGTAAGAATGAATGAAATTGATCAACAGCCCTTTGATGTGGGAACCATCATGATCCTGTACAAGCGTAGAAGTTAAACAATTATTGTCTGATTAATTGGCAAAGGCAAACCTGCCAAACCATGTGTTTGTTACCATTGTGGATGAGATTTTGTAAACTGAAAACAAGAAAACAGAGAGAGCTGTTTAAGGCATCACACCTGATCAGTCATTATCATCAAATGACCATATCTCAAGGACTTGACATTGCTGTAATCTTTATTCTGCTGCAGTCCAAGAATCTGCTTGATGTACCCAATTTCTTTATTCTCTTTGAGCTGTTTAATGGTGGCTTCCCGCACATTGAGCAATTTACCTCTCAACGGGAACACACCATAGTAATCTCGACCGACAGCAGCAAGCCCAGCCAACTGTATGACTCAATAATGTCAAAACTCATAAAAATGAAACAAAAAATGAGCTACATTGGTTTCAAAGTGAACTGCGCGATAACTCGACAACTTACAGCAAGAGCTTTAGCTGAATCTCCTTCGGTTAAAATCAAGGTACATTGGTCAGATTCCTTTCCCCCAGCTTTGTTAGCATCATCCAGCTTTTCAATTCCATGAATCTTCTCTGTCTTTGTTCCATCACTTTTCTTAAGATCTTTGCTCTGTTTGAAATTTGCCCACGACAGGAGACTGTCCACAATTCCGGACTTTGTGACTGTAAATAGTGGTAAGGACGTAAAGATCACTCTCTAGCACTTCAATGATAATATTCTATTATCGAGAATAATGAATAATGAAGCAATATTCATCATTAGAAAGCCAAAAAGATGAAGATTGAAGCATAAAAAACCTTTCTTCAGAAACTCTTCTGAAAGCTCACACGAGGACCCGAAACTGCTATGACGAAGCGTCAGAGTTTCCTTAGTTTGGGAATCAAAAGCAGGATTGTCAATAAGAGCATTGACAAAGACCCACAGGTAGCTCTTCACATTATGAGACTTGACGTTGGCATTCTTGTTCTTCTTATTTACAAAATTCATCACATAGTTTGTAATTTGATTGGTGATGTAATCAACATGGGTTCCACCCTTGATTGTGGCAATCGAATTCACAAAGCTGACCTGTTAAAGGAAAAAAAGAAAAGAAAAGGAACCCTCGATATAAGACTCACATAGTTGCAATCACAAAGAAGTCGTTACTCCCTGTGCTTCAAAAGATCTTCTAAATACCTGTTGAAACTGCCCATCACTAAGGCTCACACATATCTCCCATCTATCACTAACTTTCACATGATAGCTGAGGAAATCAAAGAATCCAGTCAGTAAACTCATGTTAAGAAACAAAAAGGAAAAGTAAACATAGAGAACCAAAGTTTCATAGAAAGGACCTTGGAGGTTTCTCGGGTTTGGAATTAGCAGCAGATTCCAAGTAGAGATTAACATAGTCAGTAAATGATTTTACAGGGACCCGACTTCCATTCAGTTCAACCTTCACAGACCCTCCAAGGCAACCGGCCAAGTCAATCACCCGCTTCTTCATTAGTGCAACTACATCATCCTCAAGATGGGTCATGTTAAATTTTTCTAAGTCAGGCTTAAATGTCACCTTCGTCCAGTTCTCACTCTCCTTGCACTTGGTTATGACCGGCTCAGATTTCTTTCCCATGTTGTTAGAGAATACCTTCAAGTTCAGCAAAACAAATTTACTAAGTTTTGCAGATAGATGAAATGATATGACAAAAACTTAATCTATAACCCAATGCTAATGCCGTCTTTCTTTGCTGGGGGTTTAAGTAAACAAAGAATCAGTGTAAAATCTCTTGCTCCCTAAAAGAAGAGAAATCATAAGCAATTTCAAAACGCAAAAATACAAGAACTGTAACCTAATTGACCAAAAATATTATCCAAGAATTAAACCAAAAATCTAATCAAACTACTTGAATCCTCTGGATTTCCGACAATAACTTCACAACGGAGCTCTTCAAACCCTAGCCATCATTTTCCGATTAAATTGTTCAAATTTTTTCAATCAAACAAAAATCCCAAGAAACCGCAATCCAAAACAACCATTTAACCACACACCAACAAAACCCCTTAAACCCTAACTAGTACATTCATTCATATCCGGTACCTGCTTGTACTTCTTCTGGCGCTTTCCATCGGCGGTCTCAATGATGAACTCTGTCGAGAAGATATTCGTGAGTTTGGCGCCGTAGCCGTTGCGGCCGCCGGTGGTCTTCTTCTGCGTGTCATCGTAATTACTGCTGGTGAGCAAGTGGCCGAAGATCAATTCTGGCACGTACACCTTCTCCTCCTGGTGGATCTCCACGGGAACCCCATCCCCGTTGTTACATACGCTGATAGTGTTGGCCTCGGCGTCGATGACGACCTTGAGGGAGTTCATGGAGGGGTCACGTTGCTTGTTGTCGGCGGCATTGACGAGGATCTCGTCGAAGATCTTGTAGAGGCCGGGGACGAAGGAGATGGGGCGGTTGACCATGAGGTTGGAGACGGAGTCGAAGATCCATAGGTTTTGGGTGTGCTTTTCAATGGAGCCTATGTAGGTGTCTGGGCGAAGGAGGATGTGCTCGAGCTGGGTCTTCTTCTGGTACATTTCTTCGATGGTTTTGCCGGTGGTGGGGTTGGGAGGGGGGTCCATGTTGGCGGCGTCGCTGGGCTGGAGAGGGCGTCTCTTGTCGATCGCCATGGGAGGCGTTTCTTGTTGCGAGAGAGAGCGAGGGAGAGGGAGAGAGAGAGAGAGAGATCTTGATTTGTTTGGACACAGAGGGGGTGTCCTCTTGGAAGGGTTCTAGAGAGAGAGAGGGATTTGAAGGGGAGGGGTAACGGTCAGAGTGATTTGAATTTGAATTTGAATCTGGAGCGTTGGGCGGGAGTATTTGAAAATGGTTCATTAAAGGGTTTTGGGGATCGGACGGTTGTGGGGGAGATTTGCGGGTCACGCGGGGGGATGGGTAATCGCTGGATTCGGTGATGAGTTTAGTTTGATGGGTTTTGATTGGCTTGAGTAAACGGGGTCAAACGTTTCATTAGGTTCAGCTCTTTTACAAGTAGCTTTTTTTACGGTAACAATAAAATGAATTCAAATGTCGGTACGTCAAAAAAAAAAAAGAAAGTATTTTCTATTGTCAAATTCGTTTTGCATACCGACTTAAAAATGACACGTGTCATAATTTTATTGCTTTGACGTATAATATTATCGGAATCGGTTAATTTAGTGGGCAAAATTGAACTGTAAAGAGTAATTTGTTTATTTGATGTACCGAGCATTATCTTCCCTACCTATAGGAAAAATGTCAAAAAAAAAAAATCACAAATAACTACCCATAGCAGATATCCTATCGGTTCTTTAAGCATTGAGAATGCCACAGTTTTACCTAATGTGTAGGGAACGAAAAGGGCTTCCTTACCCATTATTTTAATACAAAATATTTTTCTTCTCTCATTTTTTTTTTTTGCCTTTTATTAAGGATTGTGTTAGAATTTTGTGAAAAATGTGAGGGTAGGTACAAACTTATATTTATAAATAAATAATATTTAATTGATATTAAGAAAGATAAGTGAAACTAGTGTAGAGTGTATTTAAATATAGAAATAAAAAGTAGTTGTGTTCTTTAAATTTAAGAAAAATCAAAGATAAGCTGCTCAGAATGCGCTAAAGAAAAAAAAAAAAAAAGTATTTTTTATCATTATTTCTTTCAACTGGTTGAGAACTAATATTAGTTGTCCATTCTTTACGTCTGAGGCAATTAATTTCGGGGGGATCAGCTTTACAAAATGTGGGGCCAGATTGGGGTTCCAATTTGGGCCCACATTATGTGTATTTCTGCGACCATCTGATCATCTGAAAATGATTTGGTCACTCGTCTGCCAAATCCAAACAGCTCAACGGAAGGGCCATCATCTGGGCCCTTGAGCACATGCAGCCTTCTCCCTTTCACAAAAAGATGATGAAATATTTTCATGTGACCTCCAATTCTATCACTTTCATCAAACACTGCAAACATGTTATGGGCATGTGCCATTTCCCTTTTCTCTGCGACCAATGCCACAAAAGCATCTTTTTTATTTTTTTATTTTATTTTTTTTGTCTTTTGTCTCTTGCCTTCTGTTTTTTGCTTTTTTTTTTTTTTTTTTAATAAAAAAAATTGCTTTATACCAATTTAATCGGAACTAAAATACCCGTTAGGATTAGGATATACGTCTTATAATAGAACATAAATGACATGTGTTTCAATTTAACGGGCGTAGTTTCTACTAAAATTGAACTCAAGCTGAATACCTTTTTTTTTTTTTTTTTTTTTGAGAATATGGACCTATTGCCCTCTTTCTCGACACAAGTTGCAGTCTACCGAAGCATTGAGGTACACATAATCGAAGCTATCTCCAGCATTATCCCCCCCCCCCCCCCCAACCCGCCCCTATCAAAACATTGGAGAAACTTTGGCTGCACTCCTTGCAGTCTCTTTAGCCTCTCAACTTTAGGTTAACAATTTCATCATTGAAGGCGGCTCTCAAGTTGTTATATTTGCGCTATTATTTCTTTTGATCACCAAAGACCGGAGATTATCCACCATTATTGTGGATACCCTCTCGTCCATCCTAACCTCCTCCACATGGGAAGCTCGAAAAGTAAACAGAAGCGTAAACTTTTATGCTTACAACACGATCAAATTGACCGCAATCAGACTTTTTTATGTTTATTAAATCACCAATTATTTTAAAAGTTTAAATTAATAAAAAAAAATGATAAATTTAATTATTTAATCAATCTTTTATTACTCCTCTTGAAATGATCCCGACTTGATGATTATGTTAGATCATTGATGTCTCCCTAGCAACCATCACCTACCTACTTATTGAAGTAATTGCCAACACAACTATGCTCCCTACCCACATTATGGCCATGCTGAAGACCATCACCTAATACTGCTAAATCCTAATGTCATTGCTGCAGAACCACTAACCTTGATAGTTTCCACCACTTCTAGCACGTCTTCTTTTCCTACGCAGATTGAATGATTGAATTTCAAACTTTAAACAAGGAAATACTCCTTGATTATATAACATCTATTGGAACCATCCAAACAATTTCTTTTTGTAAAATGATTATTTTAGGGTTAAATACCTTACACACAATGTGGTTTAAAAACTTTAAATTTTTATTTTTTATTTTTAAAAGAAGCTTAAAAATTAAAAAAAATTGTGTAGCTACGTGTCGCAATTTTAATGGTGACATTTATTGCTGATGTGAAAATTTGTTAGTTTTGGACGAAAAAATTGACGGAGGTACCATTTCCGTCTTTTTGCATAGCATAGGAATCACGTATAAAAAAATAAAAACTCAAAAAATAAAAAATAAAATTTTTAAACTACATGGAGCAAAAGGTATTTAACCCTTTGTTTTACGATTTTAACCAATATCGTATTTCACTTCAAGTTGTCACAAACATATTGATTTAAGTGAGGTTTTAATATTCTTGGTCGTGTGGATTCATATATGATAATATTCACTATTAAATTATTTATCCAAAACCTTAAATTGATAAAAAAAGAGAGAGAATAAATTAATTGTTTAATTAATATTTTTATAATGTTTAATTGTAAACTTTAAAAATTTAATTATTGAATCAATATTTTATTAAAAAAATTAAAAAATAATTTGCGAAGGATTGGACTGATCATCGGAAACACCTGTCCTCAAGCAGTCAAGCATCCAGGAGCAAAATTATCAAAATGTCACTGGCATTAATTATGGAGAAAAAGTCGGTTTCGATAATCTGTGAGACAGCCAGACGGGTGCAGTACTGTGTGGTTTCTCAACGTGATTTCAGCTAAGCTTTTTCTTCATCATTTTCCTAAACCCACTTTTTTGTTTCAGTATAAGTATAGGTGCTGGATCTCTCTTATCTTTCTCCCACAGCAAACCCATTCCAGCTCTCTCCTTCTCTCCCCCTGGTCCTTGTCCATTTTTCCTTGTGCCAATGGCACTGAAAGTCACACTCTTGCTCGCTGCCTGCTTGCTACTGTTCATCGGTCCTGCTTTTGCAGCTACATTCTTGGAGGGTAATGCTTGCATCTAAACTAACCCCCCCATTTCTTGAGCTGGATTTTGTGCCTGTAACTTTGTTTTGCATTTTACTTGTGCTGGTTTTATTGCACAAAGTTGATCTATTTTGTTGGGTGTCTTCCTCTCTCTCTCTCTCTAACCCCATTTGGCTTAGTTATTGAGTTTATGGTATTCTGATCTGTATCACGAAGTTGGACTCTATGTTCTTTCCTGTGCACTCTTTTGGAGTGGCTTTAGAATCTGATTCGGTTTGTTGGGTGTTCACTTTTTGGTCTTCCTCTCTCTCTCTCTCTCTCTCTCTCTAGACGCATAGATTTTTCCTTATTCTAAATTTCTAACCTAAGATTAGAGAGAGAGAGAGAGAGAGAGAGAGAGAGGCTTAAATTTGCAATCTTTCTACTGTCAACACTTCTTGGTCTTCCTCTGTATCTCACACACACTCGCACACACAGATTGTGTTGGAAAGATTTTCGCTTTTGCTCTCTCTCTCTCTCTCTAGACGCATAGATTTGTTGAAACATTTTCCCTTATGCTCACCTAAGATTCTAGAGAGAGAAGCTTAAATTTACAACCTTTCTACTTTCAACACATCTTATTTGCTGTTGCTTTGCAAATCTACAGGATACCTGGACAATGGCAACTTTGAAGAACAACCAAAACCGACTGACCTCAAGAAAACAGTTCTTGTAGGAAAAAACGCACTGCCCAAGTGGGAAATCGATGGCTTGGTGGAGTACATCTCCGGGGGGCCGCAGCCCGGGGGCATGTTCTTCGCCGTGGCTCACGGTGTCCATGCTGTAAGGCTTGGCAATGAAGCCTCAATCTCTCAGACCATAAAAGTCAAACCAGGCTCTTTATATGCTCTAACATTTGGGGCATCAAGAACATGTGCACAAGAAGAGGTTTTGAGCGTCATAGCGCTTCCTCAGAAAGGAGACCTTCCATTGCAGACACTCTACAGCAGTAATGGAGGTGACACTTACGCTTGGGGATTCATCCCCATTTCTGATACTGTTACAGTGAAATTCCACAATCCTGGGGTTCAGGAGGATCCTGCTTGTGGACCACTCTTGGACGCAGTTGCTATCAAGGAGCTCTTCCCTCCAAGGCCCACAAGATGTAAGAGGATAACTAGCCATATATATTTGTTCTATTCTAGCCACATATATACCTGGGCTTCCTTAGTTTTTGATCTCTTGATGTAGGACAAGAATTCCATCTTGTTCCCAAGATGCTCTTATTACTGAGGGGACTCGTCTTGACGTTCTTGTGGACCCTTTCTGCATATTACTTGTTCTAGAAATCCATTTTGGGGATTCTTCTGGAATTGTGTAGCGCTAGATCTGTGATATGGGATACTGCCTTTTGTCAGAATATTAGTTTCCTCTGTTCACTATGGTTTGCGAACTGTGCTTGCAACTGATTTGGTCTGTCTATTTCTATGAGCAAGTTTTTACTGTTTAGGCAGTGAGATTAATGCTTATCTCCATGATATGACCTATATACCCTATTATCCATATGCTATTTTTTCTGCCCTCTGTGGTTTATAGCTAAGTTAATTCCTTGTAGAGTCTCAAACAGATGGCCTAGAAAAGAACATAACTATCACTGAGATCTGGAATTGCAGTCCCTGGTCTGAGTTTTACTCTGTTTTATACGTTTTTATTTGTCGACACCCTAGTCCCCCATTAGGAAAATGAGTAGTCCACGTAAAGTGGATGAATTATAGAGGCACTTGTGTGTGTTAAGTTTTACATTGGTTTTTAATTGGGTAAGATCGAGTTTGTAAGTGATTTTGGAGAGCTCTAATTGCAACTTGACTAATATTTTTCCTGAGTCGTTACAAGAAATATCACTGTGATCCGAATTCTGCTCTTCGCTTTGAATGTTTTATTGTAATTGTATTATTAGTGAGAATTGTGTTTATTATTTCTATCAATGAACAACTTAGGTTCTTATCAATACCTGTAAATGAATTCTTGCAGATAACTTGGTGAAGAATCCAGGCTTTGAGGAGGGTCCCTATCATCTGGCAAACTCTTCCCATGGTATTCTCCTTCCTCCGCAGCAGGAAGATCGCACATCCCCGCTTCCTGGTTGGATGATTGAATCCCTTAAAGCTGTGAAATTCATAGATGCGAAGCACTTCAACGTCCCTTTTGGACATGCTGCGGTTGAACTTGTTGCAGGGAGAGAAAGTGCCATTGCCCAAATTCTCAGGACAGTTCCCAACAAATTCTACAATCTCACCTTCTCTGTTGGAGATGCAAAGAACGGTTGCCATGGGTCGATGATGGTTGAAGCATTTGCTGCTAAAGACACCTTGAAAGTACCCTTCAAATCCGAAGGCAAGGGCAGGTTCAAGACAGTGAGCTTCAAGTTCAAAGCACTGTCAATCAGGACCAGAATCACATTCTTCAGCTCTTTCTACCATACTAGAGTCGATGACTTCGGATCCCTTTGTGGTCCTGTCCTTGATCAAGTTAGTGTTGTCCCTGTAGCTTAGATGCTATTTCAATCATCTACTTTTTTTTCTTTTTTCTTGTGATTGAGATTTGGCAACGGTTATAAGATCCTACTTTTTATGAATATGACCGTTGATTAGGCCCATGTTCTACTGAAACTAGTTATCTAAACTGTTTGAAGTCTTCTGCTTAATGTTAGTATTGTTGCTTCATTTGGGGAGTGGTGTCAGATTAGAAAGCTATGTGATATTCTGTACACTGGAAAAATGTAGTGGGAATTACGCGCTTAATGTCACATCCCCTAAAAATAAATATTTTTATTTAGTATATTTGAATCTTTCTTTCATTTTTTTATTTTGAAAATTAACTATTAGATTTGTAGGACCTACACATGATCTATGTGTGACAATAAGTCCTACTGATCCAATGATTAATTTTCAAATTGAGAGGATAGGAGAAGGATAAAAGAATACATAAAAGCATTTATCTTAGTTTAATATGGCAGGTCGAAGAAAAACTTTCTTTTATTAATAAAGTGCATTTCTTATAAAGGCATTAGCCATTGAAAAAAAAGAAAGAACAAAAGTGCCTTGGTAAGACAAATGAATGTAGTCTTGAATGTTATTTAACTAACAAAGTGATAACAAGTATCAACAAGTTGTCATTAATCCCGGCCATAGCTAGGGAAGCAACAAATACGCCTAGAAAATATTACAAATTTTGGGGAAACAAGAAAAAGATTTCGGAGTTCTAAAAACATATTGATATGGGGGAACACACCGGTCAACCTCAACTACTGCAATTATTATAGGATTAGGATCCTCTCTATTTTAAGTGAAATGAAAATGATTTATTTAATGGCTTAGATTAATTTTCACATATTTAATAGTGTTAATGTTTAAATGGCATGGCACCATGTACACTGTTACATGTAACAAAACAAAATCTTGATCATAAGATGGATCCTCTCAATTTCGAGATCCTATTCCATCATTGTACACCATATTGCATTTAAATGTAAACATCGCATTTCAAAACCATCCCAAGGACAAGGATCCTTTCCATTTTTCTCACGTCACATTATCTACACAATTAGATACAACAATAACAAATTCAAATCATGAAATAACTCATCTCTATTTTAAGTAAAATGGACTTGAAATGGAGAGGATCCTATTCCCCATCCCAATAGCAACAAATAATTCCAAGTCCGCTCTAGTGGATAGGTAGCAGAATGCTTAGCTCGAGTGGGCGCTCTACAGACCACTCGAGTGGTCTATCACAGATAAAAAATAAGGCTATGTGTGTGCGTCGTGTTCTTTTAATTCCCCTGTTTTCTCTATCAACTATTGTAATGCTGCATCAGAGAAGGAGTTTGAAGAGGTGGAAGGGAATGAGTTATTCAAAGGCAAGTTTCTCTTTCTAAGTTTTGGTTGATGTTGTAGTGGGTGTTGTTGGTTGTGTCGTTTGGTGCTTGAGAATGGTGACGGAAAAAGTGAGAAGAAGTGGAGGATTTTTTTTTTTGGTGTTTGTCTAGGCCTTTAGTGTGTCTGGGAAAGGTGTTGGGTTTTTGGATGTGTGAGTTAGGTGAATGAAATGTTTTGAGTTTGTGTAGTTTGTTGGTTGTTTATGTTGTGGTGGTTGAAAAGTGGAGGGGAAGAGGATAGTGAGGAGGTTTTTGAGTTGTTTCAAAGGAGGATTATTGGTTTTTTGGATGTTCTTTTTAGGTGATTTTTATGATTTAGAAATGTAGGGTTTGATTGGGTGATGGAGTATTGTGAAGGAAACCAAGAGAAAGTTTAGAAAATAAAGGTTTTGGGGTGGTTTTTAGAGGTTAAGGACAATTAATGCATGGTAGAGCACTTCGCTCGAGCGAAGTAAGGGCCGAGCCAACTTTAATTAAGCCACGTCTCAAGAAATTTTGGTCAAATTAGACACTTTGACACCCGTTTGAGTGGTGTGTCGAGCGGACTACTCTAGTCAAAGAGAGATAGGGACGGGGGCGGGGGGGTGTTTAGGGCTTAAAAGAAAATAGTATAAGTAATAGGTTCATGGCTTAAAAAATTAGGAACAATATGTACAATTTGAGTTTAGTGTTAACGTTATGATTTAGGGTTTAATGGTTAAACCTCGCCTAAAGATGAGGTAAATTGCAGACGAAGGAGCAGAACGTTACGGGGAAAGTTTAGCATGGACTTTAAATGAACACAATAAGTAAACATACTTCAAAGTGGTTAAAAAAGTTGTTCCATGAATTATTTGTCACAATTGAAATGTTTACTGTTGAGACCACAAAGTCATCTAGCATGGTAAAAACCCGACTCTAACATACATTTCAACTTGTCAGAATCCCAGGCAAGATTCCATGACTATGACATCAGGTTTATTAGTTTACATTAACATGTCACTGATTGTCTGAGAGCAGCTTCCGGACCAAGAAGAAATACATTGGTGTGAAAATCTCTCTCCTGAAAGGCAAAGTAATATAATTATTCGAGTAGCTAATGTGTATATCAACTTAATGACTGAGAAAGATAAAAACTGTGATTCAACTCCTATAAGAAAAGAATTTCGAAGGCTAACTTATCAAAAAAAAAAAAAAAGAGAATTCAAAGGCTCTCTTTTTTCATTTACCCATTTCTTTTCATCATTGAGGCTCAAACATGAAATATAAATACTATCTTTATGTTGCTAAGGAATGATATATCAAAGATTTAGCATATTTAGTTCTCAAATGAGATCAAAGAGAGTAAGTATTTCAGAGGGAACACTCACTTTCCAGCTTTAGTTAGGCCATCTGCAGCCTGCTCTAGAAAGATTTGAACACGTAGGCTTCCCTTTGGGGCAAGTCCTACAAATTCCATGGCCTTGACCTGCCAAAATGAAAACTCAGCTCTAAATCCCTGCCTTTCTACAGTTGAACAAGTATGAATTCTTGCAAATCTTGTAGAAGCAGGAAACATTTCACTGAAACAAATCTTACCATGTTCCTTGTAATGAAACGCCCAGCAGCAGTTATACGGAAATTACTCAGTGTGAAGCGACTTGTATCCATATCAAAGTACCAAGGGACTTGTGAGTCCTCAGCAAGATCTTTCTCCCATATGACCTTTGTGCAAAATAAATCAAAAAGTTGAAACTTGTGCCAATAATAAAAAGAGATTCGAAAAAAAAGAAAAAAGAAAAAAGAAAAACTTGCAGTCACCTCAAAACCTGCTTGTTTGAGAGCTTCAAGGCATTTTCTTGTCAACCTGATTTCAGGAAGGCCATTACCAACCTCAATTTCTGTCTGTGCCAATGAAACTTTGTTATTGGGATCGAAAGAATCAGTCATGCACCACTCATATGCAGCAAAGCATTGGCCTGGTTTCAGTACTCTGTATATTTCTTTGTAGCATCCATACTGTCCAGATCAGAAGCAAATGTTAAACCAGTATGAACCGAAGAGAAGAAAAAGACACTAAGAAGTGGAAGTTGATTTGCCAAGGTTGTAATGATTAGAATTTGGAATACATACTGCATCTGGTGCATGACAAGTAGCGTCAAGTGCATATGCTGCATCAAAGGTATTGTCAGGAAATGGCATTTTCATGAAGTCAGCCTGCATCATCAAGAACCAATACTAATCAGACATCTATCACCAAAAACCCTTTTGTAGTATCATAAAAGGTCAGAGAAACTTCACTTAAATCTCTTAAACTTTCATTACATTCACAATTACTTCTCTAAACTTCAAAAACTTTCAATTTAGTGTATTTATTTTTCAAAATGTTTCAATTTCACCTATTCGTTAGGATTTTTTGTTAAATCCTAACGGATCGAGGGGTGTCAACATCATCAAGAACCAATATTAATCCTTTTGTAGTATCATAAAAGGTTTGTTTCCAAGTCTCATTACTAATTAATATAAAATACTTACAGGAGAATGAGATTAAAAAAAAGAAAAAAAAAAAGAAAAACATTTCAAAGTAAAGGGTTGTACCCCATGGCTCTTTTTTTTTTTTTTTTTTTTAATGATATTGAATTACTTATAAATAAATAAAGGATTTTATAACCAACGACCTTCACAAAATTGCAGGTTTTGTCCACTCCAGCAATGCGGTTTAGTTCCTGTGGAGCAACTGAAGCTTGCAAATGTTATTGCTATTTTGAGATTTTAATTAGCACTTGATCAATCTTTATAAAATCCAAATCCAACTGCAAAAAAAAAACCCTTATAATCCAATACTATTTGAGCTAAATACAAAAGGTTAAACAGGAAGAAAAATGATTGTTCTAGATATATACCTTTCCCCTTGATATCTGATATTCATTGTTGTTCACCCCCGTAACCGATGTTAATTAAGCTGTAACAAATCACCATTAATGCAATTTGCAAACATAACTGAAGAGTCCTTCCCTCAAGAGAAAGTTAGTACTTTCAATATTCATCCAAATTCCGATCTAATTTGAATATAAATGAAAACTACAAACAAGTTGAAAGCATGACCTCCATGACACTCTTATTTAATCATAGACTGCCATTCACCTGAATCTGGAAATTTCTCTTAGTGGTCCACCAATTCCACATCCAACGTCCAAAACCTGTTATGGCAAACAAAATAAATGTCAAAACCTAAATAGTGAATCTCCAAATTGTCGGTTTTCCCATGTTCTACTAAAGGAACAAACCTTTTGTCCAGGCTTCAGGCCTAACTGTAAAGAAAGGAAGTGTTCATGTCGCTTGATGCTCTCTTGAAGAGACTCCCCTTTCCATCTTTAGGAACAAAAGTATGAACATGATTAGATATAATCAACAATATTGTAGGCCAAAAGAAATTATACTGCATTTCTTCAAATTAAGGCTACCTTTGTGCAAAATGGAAAGACTCCCCCCAGCCATACTCATAAAAGCTAGTAACAAGATCATAGTATTTATTAACCTGAAGTCCACAACAGACAGTTCAATTTTGTTCTTCACACATGTATAATAGAAATTATACTCTTTCCTCGTGATTTCAACCAATAAAGCAACGAATATATAAGATGGAAAAAAAAACCTCCTAAACAAATATAAATTTACAATAATTCAAGTTGCTGGCTTGGGTTTCTCATTTGATCTACTCACCAGAGCACCTTAATTATAACATGATTTAGAAACTAAAAATCGAAGAGATTATTATAGTAAATTCAAAAGACAGTAACACCCTGCCATTGCATGGAATAAAAAGATTGGTAAAGACGGAACGTCACTCATCACCATGTCAGTGTAGTTTGCTTTTCTCTCTTCCTCGTCACCACCATAGTAGCCATGATACTTCTCGTACCTGAATTGTCAAACAAAAAGAGTGATGTAGCATACTTCTCATTTTAGTGAAACAGAGATTGAAGCTGAAGAATATCATTTTATTCAACGTATAGCTAGAGAGAAAAAGCAGACGCCAAGTCGAAGTTTGGCGTAATATAGAAAATCCCACATGTTATATAAAACGGAAAGCTTTTGGGTTTTGTCTGGACATGCATGTTATATATCAAACTTAAGTCTGAAGCATCATTTAGAAAGACAGAGAAACAGATAGATTTGTTTGAAGCTCCACAATCACAACGCTGGAGAGACAAAGAGTACCAAGTGAAACATCATACTTTTCGACGGCGGAGAGGACATCGCGCTTCTCCATCTTCCCTCCCACACCTGACGCGAGATCGAATGCCCCTCCTACCTTCGACATTTGGCAAAACCGAACACACACACACACGTACGTGGAGATCTTTAAAAAAAAAAAAAAAGCGTTAGAATTAGAGTTAGAAACTCAGAGTCATAGAAAAAGATTTTGGAAAACATGTTTTGAATGGAATGTGGATTAGTTGAGTATTACATAGAGAGAGGCGGAAGATTCCAGAGGCAAAAGCAGAGAGAGAGAACTGAGCGATATCATATTCGTTGCATAAAATGGATATTTATAGGCAGTCATGTTGGATTCCATTGATACGTATGAAAGATAGAAAGGATATTATATTAATAGCTCAAATTTGCAATATATTTTCAGAGGGAAACTAAAACTTTTGACTATTATTTCCGGAGTGTTTTTTTGACCCTTCAAAATATTAAGAGTGAAAATTTTTGTAGTATTTTTCTCTTTTTTCTTTTAACCATTGTCTTATATTATTTAAATAATGTTAAAGGAAGCAAAAATGTTATCCTAAATTTGGATTAAAATTTTCGGCCCTTTTTAGACATCAAAATGCTCAGTAATTGCCACATTAAAAAGATGGCATGTTATGAAATAACAATCAATAATTTCCCTCTTAAAAAACTTTTTATTTACTGTTTAAGAGACTGTAATATCCAAGAAATTGTTTAATGAGTTTATAGAAATTAAATTAGTGTAAGACCACTTAATGTGGTGAAATCACACTTGAGGATTTAATTTAGAAGAGTGAAAAGAAAAGGTAGACTATTAGTAATGGATTTTTAGGATTAAATAAAAATAAGTTTATTTAGTGTGATAAAATGAATCAAAGTATTTTATTTTATCTTATGGGCTTTTAAATGATAGCCCAAGAAAAGAGAATAAGAATGATGTTTTTGAGGCCCAAACCAGAAATTTCCACAAATGCCCACAAATGTCACTTAAGTGAGAGGGCATTTCCGAAATTTTGCACTTTAGCACTTTATCTTTTTGTGTGGCTCACGACAAGTCCTTTCCTCATTCAGATTTTTATTCCTTTGTCCCCCACACACGCACACTCTCTTCTTTATTTCTTTCTTTCTTTTTCTTCTCCTCTCTTCCCCTTGGTTCCTCGCACAGCAACTCCTCCTTCCCATTTTCTTTTCTTTTTCTTCTCTTCCTTCTCCCCTACCGCACACAGCAGTCCCTCCCCTGTTCCAGCATGCGATTCCTTCTCCCTTTTTCCTTCTCTTCCATTTTCTTCCTCTCTTCGTCTCTACCACGCCCACACACGCACAGTGAGCCCATGTGAGAGACGAACCCGTGAGAGAGAGAGAGACCTGGAACTCATTTCCGGTGGGTGTCGCCGGTGGTCAGTGGCGCGATTTCCGGCCATGCTTCGGTAAGATCCTTTTTCCCTAGCTTTTGGATTTGAATTTCCGTTGAGATTTTTGGAGATGCGAATCGAATGGGTTCTCCCTTGTTTGGATTATTTTCGGAGCTCTTGATTTGGACCTTTCTCTTTGGTTTGTGTTAGCAATTGGTTGAGGAGCGAATTTTATGGGTTATTGTTGGATTTGTCATGCTAGGGTTGAGGTAGCCGAATGGGACTTGAGTGCAATATTGGAGTTTGGTAAATCCCTACCTTTTCTTGTGATTTTTGTAATACCCAATGAGTATAGAGCTAAATAATGGTGTAAATTTCTATGGCTTTTATTAGATGCAAATTTAGGTTAATTTTGAGGGAAAATACCGAATGGGTTCCAAATTGCTTTTGATTTCTTTGGGTTGCTTTATGCTCTTGAATGGGTCCTTAGAGTTTATTTTGGAGCTGTGGAAACCTTAAGTCCTTGATTGGCCGAATGGGCATTGTGGGAAATTCTGGAATTTCTTCTTGGATAGATTATTTTGGAATCTGTTTTGGGTCCTTTTTAGCATCCGTTTGGGTTTGATTTTCATGGGGTTTGTTGGTGATGGGTTATCATTTTGAATGGCGTTTTGCTTGGCTTTGATTGGTAGAGACGCTGGATTTTGTTGTTGGCAAATTTGATGATGTTTTGTTGAGTCTTGTTGGTGGAACGTGGTTGAGGATGGGTTCCGGTTAATTTCATTTGGAAATTGTTGGGTGTTATCCGAAGAGGGCTTGTGGATGGGTGCTGAAATTAGTTAGCATTGGTCTTCTAGAGTTGTTGGAGATTGATTTTGAGGGCTTTGTTGAGAATTACCGAATTGGTACCCTTAGAGTTGGTTTTATGGCTTTGATGTGTGTATGTTGTCGAATCCAAATTTGGAGTTGATTGATTAGAGTTCTAATTGTTTATGGTAGTGTTGTCGATTGAGTGTGGTAACGACCGGAAGTGTTATGGCCAAATGTTATGGCTTAGTGAATAGGATGTAGTTTGGGTAATAGTGATGAACAAATGAATGGATAGAAATCAATATAAACAAGTAAATAAAATACATTTGTATAAAGAAAGAATAAACTTATGAATAGGTAAAATGATTATATAAATGGATTATGGATTTATGCTAATATAATTGAAGACATTAAGATAATCTTTAAGTATAAGTCACTAGGGTCCTAGGTTGGAAAGACTTAATGGATAAGCGTATCAATAAATAGGTAGGAGCATTAATGTAGAGTTGTGGTGGACTAACAGTAAATTGAGCCTAAGTGTAACGCTTAGTTTTGAGGTCTTGGTATATGCCTCAAGCTATGGTAAGCGTAAACATTACAAAACGAGATTGTAACCTAAGCTAATCTAAAGAGTTATTAGATTAGTACGTTAAATAAGATTAATGTTCTATAATCCAAACTACTTATATGGTTAGTGACTAATTAAGGTTAAGCATTAAAGCAATGATTAAGATGTGAATGCCGTGAAATGATAATTATTCATATAATCCTTAGACAACAAAGAATTGATAAAAATGTAGAAGTACATAAATGTACTTTGAATCCTATAGGAGCTAATTTAGTAACTAACTCACATATTCCTGTACACAAAGTATTTAAGTGTATCATCAGTTAGGTATAAGAGTTGTATATATATAGGTATGTATGTATATATAAAAATATATACGTATGCATACATATATGTTAAATATATATTGTTAACTTAATAAATAAGCTAGTAAATAGAGTAAATACATTTTATGTTGATAAATAAGATACAATAGGAACCAAGAACCAATGGTAAATTTAATAATAGCTTAAGGTATTTAGCTAGCTTTAGAAGCGAGTGATGTGACGTGTGAGCATGCAGGTAGTTTATGTGTCATAGGGTTTAGGTTCAATAGCATAGTCTAATGCTACCAATGTTTGCAGGATCGTGTCGTAGTTGGAGACTTCAACGGGTTCTCCAATGTAGAGTTCGAGTCGTGAGTCCAATGCAGCCAATGTGGGTATTCCACTCACTGAGAAAATATATATTTTTATATGTATTGGATTGATAAAAATATATATTGTTTATGAAACCGAACCAACCATATGATGAAATGTATATGCTTTGAGATGATTTGTTTAGTTTCGATTATGTTTAAACTATATCAATGATGTTAAAGAGATAGTGTATGAGTGAAAAGTATTGAATAGATTTAAAGGGTTAAGTTTTGCGGTTGAGATTTAAATTATGCAAATTGTTTGAGAACATGTCATGTTGAAACTGCGTAGATTTGATAAAGAAACTAAGTTTTGAATGATTTCAAAGTGTTGGGTAAAATGCTGGATTTGTTTAGTTTTGAGAGGATGTGATTTAACAAATGCATGATTTCAGCGTGACACAGTAGTGAAATATATACTGGTCAAGCACGGAACATTGAGCATGTAGTATAGAGCATACATACCAGCAGTATCAGCATATCAGCAGCATAACAGTATCAGCAGTATCAGTATCAGCAGCATAACAGTATCAGTATCAGCAGTATCAGTATCAGCAGCATAACAGTATCAGCCCCAGTTCATGCATAGCATTATAACATTGTTTTATGAGTGATGTTTTTATGTTATGAGTAGTTTTGCTAGACGTATTAGTATGCATAAGAGTCTTCATGAAAAAGATCTTATGTATATTTCTATCGGATAGTCATGTGTTAAGGTCATACATTGAACTTGAAAGTACATGGATACATGACTGCCCAGGTGCGAGTAATGGCATGTCTATGAGTAGGAAGGTTGACTGTTCTTGTTCTTCAGGAAAGACGTGTTAGCATGATTGAGTTTAACTCTAGTGCTCTCATGATCTACTGACGTCAAGGCACGAAGCTGGAATACGATTAGAGATGGTGTTGCGAGTGTTTTGTTGAAGGATGTTATCCTAGTATGGAAGAGTAAGATGCCATGTTCTTTGCTTAAGACCTATGTGTATACGTGATATCTGTGATGGAGTGATCGTGTGCACATATGTCTGAGCGACCGGTGAAAAGTATTATTATAGAGGGGTCTATATGTAGAATCTTCCAAGCGGTAGACTGGAACTTCTACATATGTTCACAGCTATATAGTATGTTTTAAATGATTTTTGAATAGTCGGTGTGTGCTGCATTAGCTGTTGGTAAATTGTGGCTAATATAGTGCTCGCACGACTAAAATAATATAAATGTTGGTTCTTTGTGAAAACTCAGTTAGTCTTATACCACTGAGGTCTTAGTATGAGGTATACTAAGGCGGTGAACTCATTCTTTCACCTATGCGGATGTGGATACCACCACAACCGTGTAGATGATGTTTCTTTGGCTGCAGGTACTTCGGTATAGTCTATGGGTCGGAAGCAGTATGCTTGGGATATTATGACTGAAGCTCGCCGCGACAGTTGTAATTGTCGGACCACGGGTTGTCCACTATTTTATAGGTTTGGTATGGCTTGTGACGTTTGTGTCACTTATTCTTTGTTAAGCCATTATTGTTATAGTGTTAATAAGACTCAAACAGATAGATGTTAAATGGCTCTTTGTTGTAATTAACTTGTGATAGATGTATAAGTTGTAATTTCCGCTATTCAGATTTATGTTTTCCGCTGCATAGATAGATTTATGTTATACTCTGATTATCAGGTACATGTTATGGGGCATGTGCCATATGTTGGCTGAGCGACACGTAGTCGTGCCACTGCGATGACTCGTTTTATGTTTGTATAAAAAAAAAAAAAAAAAAAACGGGTCGTCACAGAGACGCTTATTCTTCCTAAAACCAAAACCAAAAGATGGTTTTTTGTTCAAAGCTTTTTTGCAACATAGAGTGCAAGATCATTATGAAAATATACACATTTTTAATAGGTAGAGTTTTCCTAGGGTTTCGATGCCTAGAAACGATCTAAATTCTATAATTTGATAATCTAATTTTTTTTTTTTTAGAATTATAGGGAATCCCGATCCCCTAAATTTAAGGTAGCACTCTTAATTTCCTTGATTTAGGGAACATAAAAAAAAAAAAAAAAAAAATCTGTTTTATAGATTTTTTTTTTAATTTCCTTACATTTAAAAAATAAAATGAATTTAAAAAACCCTGTCGTGCATCAATTAGTAAACAGTACAGAACAGAGTAGTGGGTTGTTAGTTTTGAAATTAGTAAAAAGTGATGATGTGATATAAAATAAAAAGAATTTGTATAAAAAAGTGAAAAAGTTTTGTATTGTAGTGAATTTTTTTATTTGAATAATAATAAAAAATTATTGATGTGATATAAAAAGTAAGAATGTTTTGATGTTGATTGTTATTGAAAAATATAAAAATAAAATAAAAAATATGTGAATAGTGACCAGCACTATCCTGTAATGTACAGGAGCTTAACAAACAAGCCCATAAATACATGTCCTACATATTTCATTTTTAAATTTACTATTGAATTTGTGGGACCTAAATATGATAAATTTAAAATTTAATTTTATATAAATGTGTAGAAAATATGGATTTACCATTGAATTTGTGGGACCCAAATGTGTATGGATCAGGATCCCCTACAATTTCAAAGAAATTTGAAATTCTCAAATTTTTTTGAAATCAAGCTGTTTTCTACATTGAAATTACGTGAAAATGTTACATATTAAAAATATGACATGTTAACAATGAAACTCAAAAAAAAAAAAAAAAAAAAAAAAAATCATTCCAAAAGGTTTTTTCTTACATTTTATGTCGTATAAAAGCTTTGAGCAAAAAACTGTATTTCAATTTAGTAAAAAAGAAGCGTCTTTTTAAAAGTAAAGAAAAAACCATTTGGAATATATATATATATATATATATATATATATATATTTGTGTTTCATTGTTAACAAGTCATATTTTTAACATACAACATTTTTTACGTCATTTCAATGTAAAAAACGGCTTGATTTCAAAAAAAATTGAGATCGTAGGGGATCTTGATTCAATGTGTGCTTTCTTCCCAACCCACCGAAAAAATTAGAAATTGGCTTTTGAACCTTTTGTATTCGATAAATGGACTCCATATAATTACGAAATTTCAATTTACTTTGTCGGATTTTATATCTAATTTTTAACTTTAAGTTTTTTCACATTTCTAACTTCAATCTTTTTGTTCAAAACCGTGTAAGAGTGTGTTTGACATTGCGATTTCACAGTATTAAAGTGCGATTTTAAATCAAATCGTAAAAAAATATATTGTTTGGGAGTGTATTTTTTATTTTATTTTTTAAAAGTTTTCAAATCGTAAGCAATAAGTACATTTTTAAAAATGCACGATTTATGAAGGCTAAACTACGTTTTTAAAAATCGCATATTTTAAAATCATACTTTTTAGACTCGCAAACATTAAAGGGCCCTAAAATTGCTTTTGCGGCATTAAAGGGGTTATTACCATGTAAGCTTGTTTTTTACACCGAATGAGCGAAATGAAAAACAAGAAAAACTTAAGGAGTTACAAGTCGGATTTTAAACCCAAGGGAATAAATTGAAATTACACGATTATTGAGAGTAAATTTATATTTTCCATAATTTTTTTTTAAAATAATACAATAACACTTTTATAACTCAATTAGAGAAATAAAGCAAATTGCTGATGCTTGATATCATTGTAACTTTACTTATTTTAAGTTTGCAGATTAGTCATTAATAGTCAAGAGAGAATTATTTTGCAGTGGAGGGGGAAGTGGTATGTGATGGATTGTGGTTGGTTGCATTTTTGTGACTTTGTTCATCTTCTATTATTTATTAATCTTGGTTTTAATTTTGATAATTATTACCCTTTATAGTTCCTTTCGTTTTAAACTACATCTATGGTCACAAAGATTTAACACGTTTCAATTTTATAAGGATCAAACTTTAGAATTTCTGAAATTATTTGATATGTGGGGTTTATTCTGTAAACTAAAAATTTCGGTTAAAAATTGTAAAGCCCGAGAAAATAATACTGTAGCTATATATATATATATATATATATATATATATATATATATATATATATATATATATATATATATATATATACAGAAATAATAATGCTAGTGGTAAATCTGATAAAAGAACTATATGAGTATTTATAGGATTAAATATTCATTGATGTTTGAGGTACGTTTACAGCTCCAAATTCATTAGATAAGTTTATTGGACCTTCAACTTTAAAATGACGGAATTATGATCAAACGAGCTCCGATTTAGTTGATTCGAAAGCTAGAAAACTCTACCCAAAGTTTTCTATCTTCTCTCCGAATTGTATGATTTTTGGACTTCATCTAAGATGCGAAAACATTCACGGATTACACAAACCCAAGTCTGTTGAAGGTGATCGATCCAATGTGCGCTCGATCCCCCCAGTACATGGCGCTCGATCCACAGAACATGGCTCTCGATCGCAATTGCGCTCGAACTGCAGAATATGGAGCTCGATCGTAGTTGCGCTCGATCCCCAAAATATAGCGCTCGTGTTCCATATAATTGCTTAGAACAGAACTTGACTGAACAACTGTCATCCGATTTTTATCAAAATCATCATTACCCATTTGATGATTTTCTCTCCATGCATGAACCCATTTTGTCAATATCTAACTCCTAAATATTATGAAGGCTAAAGCAAACTAAATTAGTTAAACCACTTAATTTAGTTAGGAGAAAACTTTCGGTTAAATAGAAACTTAACCGATAGTTCATTAGAGATAGCAGATTTTTGTTATTGCAATGACTCACCACATAGCTCATCGACATCTAGCTTGCTGCCCACGAATAGGATCCTCACCCATTGTTCAGGTATGACTCAAACTGATCTAAGCCATCCACAGCATTATATATTGAAGTGCAACCCCTTACGTTCAGCACACTTCTTCTTCTTTCTCTATTGTTTTCTGCAGAAACTCTTCTCTTCTCTTTCTTTGTTTGTAGAAAGACATCAAGCTCTCCTTCTCTCTATGCTACACGGCCTGTACCCCTTTAACAGAAATAGGAGACAATTCTCTCAAACTCTCTCATTCCTCTGTTTCTTTTCACGGCCGACCCAAAAGAAAAACCAGAAAAGCTCTCTTCCTCTTTCTCTTTTAAATCAAAGTAACCTTTTGCCCTTCCTCTCTGTCTCTTTCGGCCAGCCCATAGAAAGAGAAGAAAAGAACTTTTCTCTTCCTCATTGTTTTGGCTGTACCTGGTTGGAGTCCTCTTAAAAATATCCCAATCTTATTTTGTGATATTTTTGAGTAAGTTCTTAAGGCATGATTTAGTTTGTGTGATTTATAAATTATTGGGTTATTTAAATGTTTAATGTTGTGTTTAAACATGATTTTCAAAATGGTGTATTTAATTAATAAATACGACGTTATAATTCCCAAATAAAAGTAAGTATTTTATAAAAGCGTCGTTATACTGCCCAAAATTATAAAAATGTTTTTAAGCATTAGTCATATTAATGCCGTTATTCTGCCAAATTTTATAAAAAAAAATAAAATAGAAATTATTTATATTTGTGCCGTTATTCTACCCGAATTTTATAAAAGGATAAAATATAAATTATTTATAATTATGCCGTTACGATGCCCGTATATTTCTAAAAATATCATACTCATTATTTATATTAATGAGGTTACTATTACTATTTTTACACAGAATATTACATATTTAGCATACTAATGCTGTTATGATGCTTGTTTTACTTTACGGATATTTTAGGCATTAGCTATATTAATACCGCAATAATTGTCATGCCCCCATTTTGGGATATAAGGGGAAATGTGAACGTGAGTGCTAAAAACTTGTACATTTACAATATAGTGATTGTAATTTTATTTTTATTTTTTTATTATTGCCTATAATTAATTAGTTACAAAGCCATAAACTCCAAAAAGGGATATACTATACAATGGTCGGTCCACAACGAACCATTTCTCTTAGCGAGGTGTACCCCTTTACAAGAATTAACTTCGTCTTTCTGCGTCATCTGAAAAAAAATTTAGGGGAAAATGGGTGAGTTTGACAACTCAGTAAGGTAAATATAACAAACAAGAGTATGCTATTTTTTAGAAATTCTAAATAAACTTCAAATAATTTAACAGGTAAAGAAACAGTTATATAACATAAAAATAGATCAAATGCAGCATGGTGCTGGAATCATTTATACAGTGTGTTAGTTTCACCCTCCACTGGCCCACCTCTGCTATTTAACCGTGAGCAGCGCACATTATGTTTGGCATATCCATGGGGACCGATCCCGAAGGACCAAAACGCTCATCCTGTCGTCACAGAGAAGAGCCGTCGGGCTAGGAACTTCCTTAGGTGAAGATCCCCCGACCGATAGCCCACACTTTTGGTGTGGTTGCCATGCTCCCCTACTTGAATCCGGATCAACACCCGATGCAGCCGTGGGGCAAAACTGTGTGTAATATATGCACATATAATTACGATAATATCATCATTATCCGCTCACATGGAGCATATGCAACATATACGATATGATGCACAAATACAACTATACAGAATCTCATGAAATCATCATATAGCACATACATTTTGAGAACCGTAGTTTCATTATCTTAATTCACAATTCATACTTTGAAAGCTATAATCATATAATCACATGATTTCCCAATCACATTTGATAATAAGAGTAATATCATGACAGAATTTAAAGTGACAATCAATATAGAGAAATGAGGCAGTTTTAGGAAAATTCCCGACTTTTCTTTTGAAAAGTTTTATTAAAATTTCGCCGGGATTTTTAGGTAGTGTTCCCTTACCTGGATTTTTCATTAGTGTCAGTGTTGAGCTTTTACCTAAATAAAACACGAGGATAAATTTAGCGGAGCGTTTTGAAATTTCAGTTCTAAGACTTAAATTAAATTATCCTATATATATATATATATATACTATATACAAAATTTCTTTCCAAAATTTACAGCATATAAGTATACAGTATTTCTATTCGACTAAAACTTTCCTTGATAAAAATTCAATTTCGCCAAAACCTACCATTTAACCATTCAACCAATATACTCAAAGAAATTGTAATACCGATTTGATCGCTCTTTTCACTCAAAATTTATTTACAATTCATTCAAATAAAATCTACAATTTCCAATTTAATTATCCAAAATCTTCAATATCTATTATGTTTTCTACATAATATCCTTCACAACATCCCCAAATCAAATCTCAAGTCAGCCCTTCATCCATGACTAATTTCCATCAACATAACTCAAGAAAATCATCAAAGAATCACAAATAATATTAACCCTAACAAAATTTTCCATAAAAGAGATTTCAACCAACATCAGCCACTAACCAAAAGTCTTTCATAAAAATCCTCAGCAAGATCATTTAGAAAAATTATCACCACAACTAAAATTCAACATGAAATATCACAAGTCTAACCTACATACACTGCCAAATTAGGAGAGTCTACCCAAAATTAATACATGGCCAAACACCTCAAATCAGTCCATCACAGTCACAACAGAGACAATTTTAACCTCAAAACCATTTGGCCAAAAGCATCAAAAATCCAAACACTAAATAATCGGTTAAGACACAAGAAACCCAAATCTGCCAAAGCACACACGTACACCCACTGAATCAACCAAGAACAGAAAACAGAATACCCACAAACACTCAATCAACCTATTTAAACACAATCGATTGAAAAGCCCCAAAATAATCAAACCCTAATTCCATAATAAGCAAATTAATCCCCATAATAAAATCATCATAGGTTATAAGAAATGACCCCAATGATTTTCATAGTAAAACCACCGGAACTCGCTACTGATTCCGCCGGAAAAGTCGCCGGAAATAGCTTTGAAGAACCGGGTCTTCCTCTCGAGTCTGGCGGGTCGATCGGGTTACACACAAACAGGTCACGAGTTGCACGGATTGCTGGGCAGTCCACTGCGGACGAAAACCACCGGAGAACTGCATCCAATCGCCGTAAATCGCGCCGGACTTCGCCACTGAAGGTCGGGCTTCACAGGTTCCAAGGGAAGACCGGGTTTGGAGTTACGGGTCTCTCGGGTCTCACGAACGACAGCCACTGAAATCGGACCTCCGGCCACTCAAGTCCTCCACGACCGGCAGGAACAACGCCTGACCCGCTGGAAATCGCGCCACTGGACGGTCGGATTCCGGTTCTGGCCACCGTCCACAGAGGATCGGGTCCTCTGGGTTCCGGGTTCAGCTCCCTCTCTCCCGATCTCTGACTCTTCCTATCCCTATCTCTCGGTCTCATCTCTCTGTCTCCCTCGAGTCTCTCTCTCTCTCTCTCTCTCTCTCTCACTCTTTCTCTGTTTCTCTCCTATCTCAATCTCTCGATGTCACTCTCTCTCTCGGTGGGTCTGGCGAGAAGAAGAACAGAAGAGGAAGGAAGAAAGAAGAAGAAGGGAAAATTGCACCGTTGGTCCCTGTGGTATGCCATAATTATTTTTTACTCCCTATGGTTTAAAAAATTACTGGGAGGTCCTCGTGGTATACAATAATTACAAATCGATCCCTGGCGTCAAATTCTGTTAAATTTTTTAACAGATTCCGTCAAATGCCACGTCAGCGACACGTGTCACCATCTTATGGCGACACGTGTCCATCTTAATAAAAAAAATATAAATTTATTAAAAAATAAATAAAAATACTTTATTTTCTTTAAAAAAAAAAAAAAATAATAATAATAAAAAAACTGAACGGGTGGCCTGGCCGCGCGCCACCCCCGGCCACTGGGGGTGGCCGCGCGCCACCCCCTGCGGCCTCTGGGGGTGGCGCGCGGCCACCCCCAAATGGGTGGCTTGGCCACCCGTTCAGTTTTTTTTTTTTTTTTTATTTTTTTATTTTTTTTTATTTTTTTAAATGTATTTTAATTTATTTTTTAATAAATTTATATTTTTTTATTAAGATGGACACGTGTCGCCATAAGATGGTGACACGTGTCGCTGACGTGGCATTTAACGGAATCTGTTAAAAAATTTAACAGAATTTGACGCCAGGGATCGATTTGTAATTATTGCATACCACAAGGATCTCCCAGTAATTTTTTAAACCACAGGGAGTAAAAAATAATTATGGAATACCACAGGGACCAACGGTGCAATTTTTCCGAAGAAGAAAGTAATAAAGAAGAAAACAACTTGCTGTTAAATTTATTTATTTATTTATTTATTTTTCAACTTGTTAAATAAGTTACTTAACTTACTAAATAAGTTTTATATATATATATATATATATATATATATATATATATATATATATATATATATATATATCATATTTTTTTTTTTTTGTTTTGTTTTTTTTTTTTTTAAAAATGTCTAATAAAAATCTGGGACATTATAATAATGCCCACATGAGAATATGTGGTCATGCAACCGGCCTATTTTTATATGCCGTTATATTATCTAAGCAACATTAGGAAAGCTACGTTAAAAGTCAAAAGTGACAAAAGTTTAAAAATAGGTTTTTAGCAATTTGTACTAATTCACTATCACATTACAAAACTGTATTACAATGATCACTTGTGTGAATATTTTCTGAAGCAGGAAATGACTGTAAGTATAAATTACTTATTGAGAGTGATGCTGATTTCTATAATATCATGTTTACAAGTTTATTTAATTGTATGCGTGTGAATAGAAATTTGTATATTTTAGTGTACGTTATGACTAAATTGGTTAATAACAAAGTTGATGAGCATAGGCCACCAATGGGACTATAGGCTTCCGTGAAAGATTTAATAATAAAAAGGCTGAGACCTTAGGCTTTCAGTCGGCTGGGACCGTAGGCTTCCAGCATCAAACAAATAAGCTTTATAGTTGAAGGACCATAGATTCCAAGGTAATACGTTAACGGAGCAAAGGCTCTAACGAAAGGAGTGCAAGAAGAAAATAAATAAGACTTGCATATAAAATTGTCATCATATCATTACATTATGTGCTTCTAAATAATTTAGTAATTGTTATATTATCGAAACAGTTGACTCACTCAATTATATCACCACAATCACATAAATGATTATACAGGACAGGAGGCAGGTCAGTACTGACAGAATCATTTTGTCAATCCCGATATTTATGGATGAGGCTAACTATTGCCTCTGTTGTATGATGGACTACCTAGTTTAATCTATCTATTATATATGTCAGACTTATCTTTTAAGCGTTACTTTTAATATGTTATATTTTTCGCTTGTGGTTTGTAAAGTATTAACACTATGGTTACGTAGTATCAGTGCCGCATGTGCCACATATGTTATCGCTTTGTGTGTATTTATTATGTAAGAACACGCTGTTCATGTTTATTTATATTGAGGTATTTTAAACAAGCTCTGATGTGTTATAAAGGAATTGTCCCTCTCTTTCAAAAAATAAAAAAAACATATACCTATTTTTCGCTGCGAGATTTACCGTATTTGATGTAGTAATGTCACATGGTTATTCAGATATAATCATTTACGTTTTTTTGTAAAAGACGAGGCGTTACAAAAATGATCTTATGAACATTTTTCATTCATGGTAGACAATTAGTTAATTGAGCGGGGAAAAGGAAATTGGTTACCGATACTATATCTTTTAAAGACTTTTCGAGTAAATTATAATGAAATAACCTACGCAATATAGGCTAGCTTGGAATAAATTATTGAATACCGATAATTACATTTAATTTAAATCACAATAAATACATGTGGCGTATGGACCACAATTTAATATAATTAAGGAATTTCTTACATATTATTCATTGGTACATCATTGTATAATATATTCCTTACTCTTATCTACCTTAGGTGGCTGTGTGGAGTAATTCTAAACATCATACCCATATCCGGTGTCCCCTAAAAATGATATGGATATGACGTCGAGAATTACTCGGCGGTGTGTTTAGAAACTTCTTACAAACGTCAATGTTGAGAGCACTTGTGAGGTATTCCCACATTGCTAAGATGTAAGGAGAGTAAGTGGTTTATATAGCATTGTTGGGCCCAAACTCATGGGCTTAAGCTTTTGGGTTGTATGGCGTCTCAATATGTTATATTATGGGCTCACTAAAAAGAACCTAAAAAGACTCACAAGCGAGAGAGAGTTGAGTTAATGTGGAGGAGAATCACAAGTGAGGGGGAGATTGTTGAGTGCATTTGTGAGGTGTTCCCACATTGCTAAGGTGTAAAGAGAGTGTGTAGTTTATATAGCATTGTTGGGCCTAAACCCATACGCTTAAGTTTTTGGGTTGTATGGTGTCTCAACATGTTATATTATGGGCTCACTAAAAAGAACTTCTCTAGGTATTTCCCCAACAGTCAACACTGCTATAGAAAAAGTAAGAGAATTCACAACTGCCTTTCTTTAATTAAGATTTTACTTAATTGATTTAAATTATTCTGGATGGCAATGGCAATTGTAACATCCCCATCCTGAAAAGGGGTAGGTTCGTCAACTCTCCTTTTAGAGGCGCAAAGAATTTTAAGGCATGCCAAAGTAGTTAACTAAATGAGATAATAAATGCATGGTACAAAGGATTGGCTATAATTAAAAATTTATTTAAGTGCGAAAGTGTTTGATCAAGACCTCCAAAATGATATTTCGATAGTAACAAGTTCATAATTGAAAATACTCATGTGTCACTGCACTTATTTAATTTAAGGAAAAATTGTTCATGGTATGTTCTTTATGGATATGTATCGTAGCCCCACATCCCAACCACCTAGTCCTTGCTCAAGACTTGAAAACAAAAAGTAAACTGAATGAGCTGAAATGCTCAGTAAGTAAATCTCCGACCATAAAACAGTTGGGTTAAATTCATTTTCTTTAAAACCCTGTACTTAAAACGATTTATTTTCTGAACACTTCAAAGCATATTTAACACATCAATATTTCAATGAAGACACAACTTAATTTCGAAATGATGATTTCCAACAAAGCTACGATACATGCCTTATAATTCTTTGCATTTATGAAAGGAGAGTTGACGAATTGATGCAATCAAATAGTAAAAGAACAAAGGAAAAATGGATATGGGCTACTTCGAGGGAGCCGTGACCTCCAAGATACCAACAAAGGTTATAGATTTGATTATAATTTAGCGTGATCTTTATACATTAGGGTTTACACTTATATAGAAGACGGTTAGGTCATAAGACATAACCATTAGGTCTAGCCATCCTTACATCACGCAGGAAAATTCATTAGGAAAGAAATAAACTAGTGAAAATACATTCCTTATTTAGCTAAAACATGCAAGGAAAGAAATATGGAGAATTATTCTCCTCATTCGCGTTGGCTTGGGGGTTGTTTGATGGCAACGGTATTGCCACGTAGGCCTTAGGAAATCTGACTGTATCACGAACCAACCTCCTTTCGGGCTGGGGATGTTACAGCAATGGCAGTGGCATGCTTGCGGTATTCTGCAAGAGCCCACATTGGGAAATAATTTCTGTATGCTCCATAGTGTAGCATACAGTTCCTCATGTAGACTCCAAGGATTTCCTGTATATATGAAAGAGTGTCGACGGATGGTTAGGAAGCGTTGGAGGTAAAATTCAAGCATAATATACTTCCAAGTTATGCTATCTTGCTTTTCTCCCCAATCTTTTTGAATTAAATTCTCATGTTTTAAAGATAGGACGTACCTGTTGAGGAAAATCACCGTCTGCCAGTTGAGAATTAATTATCAGCTTTGCAGCGCGGTGAAGAGGTGTCGGGTCTCTTTCAGCCTATTACAGATCGATACAATTTTAACATCAGAATATGCCAGATCAAAGCATATGACAATAATGACAGCATGATATAAGAGAAAACAAGGCTAGATTTTTAAACCATCAAGTCGATCACCTGTCCAGCATGAATGAGACCCATCATTGCCCATGCAGTTTGTACCAAATTTGATCGGTTTCCTTCAAGTGGTACATATTCCTATATAATCAAGCACAAAGAGATTATAGTTTTATTATCTAGCGTCTGCAATATCTTAGAAAGACAAAAACAAGAAAGACTTTTCTTTGACCGAAATTCTTCCACTAATAAGAATTTGTGGAACCACACGACGCATGTTAATAAAGGTTCTTAAATTGTTATCCATGATGTTTAGAGTAAAAGATAATGAAAAAAACTAATGATGTTTGAAAATAGAGATGAAAAATAAATTAAGAATTACGAGGGTTTTAGCATTTATGGTTGTTAAAACATTACATTGTTTGTGCATGAGAGATAGCTCTCTCCCCAACCACCATTATTATCCCTTTGTGCTTTGAGTAGAAAATCAACAGCTCTGCGCATAGCTGGACAATTGTTGTAAGTCTTGCCAGCTGCGGCCAATCCTCCAAGTCCAAACCATGTACCGTATATGAAGCAAATTCCCCAATTTCCATACCTGTGGAAATGCTTAATCATGTAATAGATTTCTTTGGTATAAAAACAGACTAATGTCAGAGAAATATCTAATAAACCAGTGGAGGAACATACATACCATGAACCATCAGGCAGTTGTATGTCTTGAATAAACTGAACAGCATTTTTTATGAAATCTTCTATCTCTTCCTTCCGGTGCTCGGGGTACAACTTCTTAAACAAAACTAAAGCTTGGATTGCTGATGCAGTGCACTCAAGGTGCTCATGCTCAACAACAATGTCTTTGAAGAACTCTGTGGGATTAAGCAACTAATGAAAAAAAGAAAGAAGATTTTTTCCATTAATATACGATAGAAAAGGGAGAATATAAAAGCACTAGATAATTTTGAAGTAATCCCCTAAGCACATTTCAAGGCCACTTCAATACGTTAAGGTACTTACTTCCAACCAATTTTGGGCTCGTACTGGTTCCCAGGCAGCTAAACCACCATTTTTACTCTGCATTAAGCCATACAATAGAGCTTATTGATATGAATGCAGTAAAATACTTAAGAAATAAACATTGCACTAGATAAACATTGCAGCCTGGTTTTCCTATTCAATGCCGATAGTTGCGAAATATTTGTACTTCATAATACAACACTAGTTGTTTGAATATTAATTAAATGATTAAAATTAATAATTTTCTATCCGTTTAAGTTTTTGGGATAATTTGTAATTTAACATGGTATAAGAGCCAAGATTCTGAGTTCTCTACGTTTTGGGCTTCACTATTAAGGGGTAATTTGAGCCCAAACATGAGAGGGAGTGTTAAAATATTAGTTAAATAATGAAAATCAACATTTTTCCATTATTTACTTATTAAGGAGGAGTTTGAGCCCACACGTGAGAGTGTTGGAATATTATTTAAATAATTATAGTCAATTTTTTTTTTTTTATTAGCTTAAACTTTTGAGATGACCGGTGATTTAACAATTGTGGAAGTTTCATCCTCACCTGTAAAGAAAGTATGACATTTACAGAATCATAAAATCGCTCGAGTTCCATTTTCTCACCAACAATTTTTGGCGACTTCATGGATAAAAGCATGCAACACTGAAATAGAGGAGAATTTGGTGAGGAAAACATTAATTATGGAGAAGGTGCAACACTTTACCCCATTGACACATTTAAATGAAGTTAATTACCTTCAAAGCTTCTGCAGTGCAATCAGAAACTTGCCATCCCTGATCTTGATCAGCAAAAGTCCACGATCCTTTAGAAATGTGACGGTACATGCTTTCAAAGTCCCCAGAAGGGTTGTCCTTGACCTTTACAATTTTTAAGGGAAAACAGATAATTAGTCTGACGATTATGGTGAAGAGATGCTTTCAGAATTGAAAATCAAACCTGGGATTTCTTGATGAAGTCGTGCCCTCTCGCAAGTGTAGGTCCAACTTCATCAATGAGATTACTCGCAAGTAAAGCTTGAATAGCGAAACTGGTATCCCAAATTTGACTTCCGCAACCCTAAATACAAATGGCATATATTGAAGTCAATGATCCCTTCCATGTTCTTGCAAAGACTCCGGACTTATAGACTTGAAGCTAGAAAACAAGAGCTTGGGTTTATACCCAAGTTTGAATAGTTATATTTACAAAACCAACCCTAGAAAGAAATTCATTTTAGGAAATCTCTTCATTCATAGTTCAATATAAATGAAGTGCAATTCTAATGTTCCATAGACAGACAAAAGGTTCAGCAATTATTTCTGCAGAATATGTATACTGGCCTGCATCTTGATTCCATCTTCAGCGACCCATATGTAATCTGGGATCCTAGCAATATGCTTCTTGAAAGAATCCCCATTTGGATCTTCCACCCAACAAGCTAGCATAGATAGGACCTGTTCAATGCAAATGGCTTTAAGAGTATTGTTATATAGCCCAAATAGATACTTTCCATTGCTTCACTTGATTGTATGATAACATTACCTTTTCCACGCATCCAGCGGTGATGTATCGACTGTTCTCATCTTCATAATGAATATGCTTCATTGTTACTTGAAGTGCCTTCTCTCTTACCAGCTTGTTTAAGGGCCAACGAGTGAGAAGAGGCTCAGTGAATATGTATAGACTATCCCAGAGCAGATCTTGTATCAAAGGATGGGGATAGTAGAGATCCTCCTATAACAATAGTTTTGCATAATCAATGGGTTGGAAGAACATTGAAAAGCATATGTAGCAATGAGCAAGTATCAACCATGAGGAGAAGATTAAGGTAAACTCACCTTTGCACATAGATGACGCACTTTCTTCCAGTTAACTTCGTGGTAGGGTTGAGTATAGAGTTCCTCCCTCAATGACAGAATGAGAGGTGTGATTGGGCCTACAAACCTTTTCCCATACAGGTATGACATAGGTAGGTACACCAAGCGGCAGAAGCACCACATTTTGGCTGCATTTTAGGGGAAAGGCAAGTGATAAGCAATATGTAGAAAGTTTAATATCAAAGAGAAGATAGTAAAACCTCTATGTAATAAGTAAAACCTCTATGTAATAGAGGCTTCCAACAGAAGTGGTAACCATGTTTCAATTAAAACCTGTATTTAATTTTCAACATTGGACTAAATGATTTTAAAAACATTTCATGATGCAATAAGGATCTAAATAGACTGGCATTTTCAGGAAGTATAATGAAGTTGTAAGAAGATATGTATAAACCTGGATGCATGGGAAGAAATGAAGGAAGGATCCAAAATTCCGGAGGCATTGGATTGGTTCCAATCCACTCGAACACACCAAGTATCTACAACAAAGGGAAAAATGCATACTAGAGTTAATTATCAGCAAACAAACAGTAATCATATATGCATATTCATTTCCCAACTAGCCATGAAACATGGTCATACCGAAAGCCAGGTCTTTCCCCAAGAAGGTATGTGTGTTACACCACCATGGTCAAGGATCCACTTTCGCGCTCTTGCACAAGCATTGTCCTGGCCACCATCGGGTCCTTCCCCAAGTAGACGCATGCAAATGTAGCTGAGAGCCGTGGAAAACATGATGCTGTGGCCCTCTATGTGTAATCCCCAGCCACCATCTTCATTCTACAATATGCAAAATTTACAGCATAATTGTTAAACATGACAGTTTAAACACACACAAAAAAAAAAAGGAAGGAAAGGAATCAAGTAATTCAACAGAAAATCTAATCCTGTTTGCATGATTAACATGTAAAGCTTCCAAGAATATACACCTGGTGATAGTATATGTATCGAAGGATTTCCTTTTGATACTCAGCAGGGAACATAGTATTAAGATGTCCTGTAATGTACAAACACATTACCTGCATTTTTTCGGGTTAAAAGAATACAATTAGCAGTGCATCAGATGAAAACCAAAACAAGTCAAAGGCAGACATGCCGTCATAAATCCAATGGTACTGTTCATAGTCCAGTCAATCTTAGAAGATGTTTCAGTGTTAAATATCATTAGAAAAGCTTTTATGTTGTTGATGATTTGTCCTGGTATCACAAAAGGTTCCCTGATGTATTCCCTTTTTTTTTTTTTTTTTTTTCCGTAAATATCCCAAAAACAGTATCTGTTTGATTATGTGATGATCACAATGATGACATTGATAAAAAAAAAAAATTAAAAAAAAGATTGATAATAATTATGAGTCTCACCAAGGGGGGAAGAAAAAACAATACGCCAGTAAGTTCTGCAGGCCAATGGCCATCACTGGCCTGCAAGGCCGAAAAGAAATGGATGGCCCTTCGCAATGCAGCTGTGGCCTTTTCATATGTGATTTCCTCTCCATCCTCAACCTTTACTTGGGGAATCGTTTGTTTGAAGTTTTTCTCCGTAAGAAACTGCAATCATTTTGTCAAGGAAATAAGCATATTAGAGTACAATTTCTGAATCATTAGATATCTCATGATATATATGAATTTTAAAGCTGCTAGATTACTCTGTATCCAGAAGTGGGAGGGCAATATCATCACCTACTAATACCATAGAATTTCATTTCCTAAACTAACAACCAAAATAGCATTTATAGATCTAGGCTGTGTTATACTGAGGATTTAGTGACACAGATTTACGAGCTATCTAGGCTCTGTGTTATACTGAGGATTTAGTGACACAAATTTAACTCGTATGTCAGGTTTTAGTATGATGTAACGTACCATTGTACATGCACATAACTGAGACATTTGGGAAGTGATGTTCCTTGGTTTAAACATTGAAATCCAATACCTTTGCGTTGGTTCAAGGAAACGTCTTGAAAAAAAATAATAAAATGTAGGAAAAACTTCACATACAACCCTTAATTTTTCATCACTTTTGAAATCATAACCTCAAAATTTATAGTCGCAACCGACATTTCGACGAATCTAGTTAGTACGGTCGGATTCCGGCCTCTATCACCAGAATCTCAGAATCCGGCAACAGTAGCCTGAATTGGCTGAAAGTGACCGGAATCTTACTGGCCAGTGACGGAATCTCGTCACCGGTAGTTTTTCACCGGTGGTGATTTTTTTGTACGAGCTAAATGCCAAAAAATATTTACATGAAAATCATTTTTTTTTTTTTTGAAAATGATTTCGTTGAAAATATTTTACGTCGAAACAACTGCATAAGTGATTAAATTTACCTCTTCTTATAAGTTTAAGCTTTTAAAATAAATGGTGGTTTAACACAAGAAGCAACTGTATTGGAAAGATTGTTTATGTAAAAGGTAAATTGACTTGTCTCCAATTATACACCAATCTTTCTTATAAGATTTAAATTCCTTTCTTTTCTAATTCTCCGTCTTTTTATTTTATTTTATGTTTTATTGGTTTTTTTGCTAAAATTGATTTTGTTCTTTTTAGGCAAAAGTACACGTATCCCCCTCAAACTACTACTCAATTGTCAATATCCTCCCTAAACTACCAATTGTGTCAATATCCCTCTTTAAACTATCAAAAAATGTCAATATCTCTCCCTAAGATCAACAAAAATATAAAAATGACCCTAATTTTTTTTTTTCAATAAGACAATAATGTCCTTATAAATTTGAAAAAAAAAAAAAAAAAACTACAACTAAAAGATAACAAAAGAAAAACTAAAAAAAAAAAAAAGTTCAAAAAAAAAGTTGAAAAAAAACCAAAATAAAAAAATAAAGAAAAAACTAGGAAAAAAAAACGAAAAAGAACAAAGAATTAAAAAAATATAACTGAAAATTATAAAACAATTTTATTTTTCTAAAAAACAAATGAAAAAAAAAGTTTAATAATTTTTTAGTTTTTTCTTTTAAATTTTAATAATTTTATGAAGGGTATGTTTGTCAGTAGGGGGGACATTGACAGTTTTTGGTAGTGTAAAATGGGGAGATCGAGTCATTGACACAATTGGTCATTTGGGAGGACATTAAAAATGAGATAGTAGGTTGAAAGGATTATGTGTTTTCTTTTTCCTTCTTTTTATGTTTGTAAGCATTTAAAGTGTATGGTAGTGCCACCTTAAGCGTATGTTGAAATTGATTTTGATGTCTTTGTTCTCAAATTGGCCCAGAACCCATTTATTCAGTACTCCATTATAATGAAACAATCATTCAATACTCCATTATAATGAGTTTTATATCAAATAGCGCCTTGCTTCCTTCTATATATATTAATATGAGAACCGAATTATATATGAAGGTAAAATTTTGGATTTTAACCATGCAAAAAAGCTTCAAAACCTTCCACCCTTCGGCCCCTTCAAATTAAGCAAGGTGACACAGATTTTGATACATGAGAAAGGTTGTGACATGGCAGGAAAGTAGCTGTTTTTTATTTTTATTATTTTATATATATATATATATATAAAATCGGGATATTCGGAGCTTCGCCCCAACTAGATCTTTAAATCACCATACAAAATATTTTCTCTACACAGTTTGGGTAAAGAGTCCTTCTACACCTGCACCCTTTATCCCCACCTTATCACCCCTTTATAATAAAAAAATTGATACATCAGAGACGACTTTTTAATAAAAATCAATTTTTTTAAGGAAAATGGAGTGATAAGGGGGGGTGAAAGACTCATCTTTAGTATTTCCCTCGGGTAAAATCCTACCTCAATAAATTGTTTGAACTCAATAAGGTCAAACCTTATGAGGAATAGGGCCAAATGACTTATCACTCGGCCAAACCCGTTGGAGTAAAAGTAGCTATTTTTAGTGCAGAGGAAATGATAATGATATATTGAAGAGAGAGAAGATGAGGGTACGTACCTGCATTCGCCATAGGAGATCATTGCTAGGTTTGATCCGAAACCTGTTGTTGTAGAAATTTTGACGAGCCTCTTCAACCTTAGCCCGCTCTTGTGGGGTGCCAGCCTCGGGATCAAACTCCCATATCTGCCTCCCAACAAAGTTGTTTGTACTAGAGATATAAGGGTCATTGCCACCCTCTGCTATCTTAAGCCTCCACATTCTTTCCCCGTTTCTTTCAATCAAACTGCACTGTTACTCAAGATTGATGATAATATTGCTAGCTACCACTTCTCTCTTCTCTTCTCTGTTTCATGCAGCTATTATATATATATATATAGTTAATTATAACCAACATTAAAGCAACCATGACGGTAACAACTACCTAGCTAGGCAGTGATATTGATCCTTAGTATAGGACAATAGTAGGTGTCGTGTAATTAAGGGGTTGTTTGGTAAGAATGTGAACGAAACACAGTATTGTGTTTTACTGTTCATGTGCTTTTTTTTAATAACAATTAACATCAAAACATTCCTATTTTTTTTTTTTTTTCACTTTTTATATCACATTAATAATTTCTTTTTCATATATTGAACAGTATATATGAAATGTTCCCCTTTGCGCTAAACAAAAAAAAAAAAACAGAAGAAGTAGCTGAAAAAAGTGGGATATTCGTACGCTGCCAGCAACTGATAAATTTTCCATTAGGCTCAAAAAAATAAGGTTGCATGTGCATCATTAATGGAGTACTGTTTCCTGATGAATGATTAGCTGTGCAATTCCCCTTGTTTAATTACTTAGGCTACTAGTTACCTCAAAATTCATCGATAAGACAAAGACGGAGGTTTGGACCGTTTGGTGGCCTAAAGGAAATTCTTAAAGCAGTTGGATATGTATTAAAGTGATTGTTTGACTCTTAATTTTAAAATTATCAATCCTATTACTCTATTAGTACTAATCGCTTCAGATCCTACTGATACTTTGATAGGACTAAATTAGGTTATAGCACGTACAGTCGTAGTTAAGAGAGCGCATGCAGCTATAATAATCACACTCAACTAAAATAGTTATAGTTGATCTACCCACCTCCTTTTTATAATAAGATTTTTTTTTAAAAAAATTTATCTTGAAATCCATAAAGATTAAATTGTTTGTTATTCCCAACACATTACATGTATATAATACATTTTAGTGTACAAGGAATTAAATGAGGTTTACTTGTTCGCACACGTCTTATATTAACTTTTTGTGTTATATGCATGAATACAACCAGTTAGTTGGAGTGAAACATAAAGGAGCAATTTTACGATCATGATTTAAAATTGTTGCGTCTAATAAAATAAATGATGCCACATGCATTATTTAATTTTTTTAAATAACGCGTCAACGTATATTTATCACGTTAATTACATAATAGAAAATCCTATCTCAAGTTAATTGCACTCGATTTTTATGAAAGCTTCTTTAATAAGATATGCTATTTTTTTGATACTTATTTATTCTTCTTTAATTACATATATTCAGAATTAGGAATACTATTTAACAAATGTTTATTATATGAAAAAATCAATGGTCTAACCGATTATACCGGATCTCCATGTTGATTTTGAGTATGTTTGTGACCAAAAAATAAAAAAAAAGAAGAAGAAGAAGAAGAAAAGGAGAAATATCCTACAAGGCTAGGCCTTGATCCACCATGCCCGTTTTCCTCTCATTTTGTCTTCATTATCTGAAGTTATTTGTTGAAGTTATTAGATCTTGCTTCTAATATTTAAAAAATTAGCAATATAATCCTACCAAATTTCTGAAACTGTCAATATAGAATGCCCACGTGCGCCGCAAGTTGGGTTTTTTGGGGATGAAAAGTTCAAATGTCTCAATTTTTCTTGAAAAAAAGAATAATAAAAAAAAGAATGAAAAGATGGAGAAAGAAAAAAGAAAAAAAAAAATGGATGGTTGCTTATAATTTTTTTTGTTTTTGTTTTTGTTTTGTTTTGTTTTGTTTTGTTTTGTTTTGTTTTTTGTTTTTTGTTTTTTTTTTTTTTTTCTAATTTCTTAAAATTTCTTAATATGTACGTGTGCCTTTTTTAATTATGTATTTTTCTTGCATACCTCACTTAGTTGAAATGTTCCCCTTTGCGCTTTAATTTTTATGAGTTTGATTTTTTTTTTTTAAAACTTTTAACCATCTTAAAGCATTTGATTAATGAACTATTTTATATAATATTCTATAGCTTGAATCTCACAATTTCATTTTACAACTCTTTTGATATGCATTGCTTTATTACTGTGATATAAATGTTATATTAATAGCTCATATTTGCAATATATTTTTAGAGGGAAATTAAACTTTTTGAGTATTATTTCCGGAGTTTTTTTGACCCTACAAAATATTATGTGTGAAGATGTGTGTAGCATTATTTTTATTTATTTATTTATTTTTTTAACCATTGTCTCAATGAAGGGGCGGCAGCCCTATCATCTCTCAAGGTGAGGTAGTTCCCACAACACTACAAATTCAGTGGACTTTTCGTAAAATGTATACTATTTGGTATACAAATTGGATTTTGAACCTTTTGTGTGAGAAATGGAATTTACTGCCTGTAAGATAATTATCAGAGATAGAAGATATATTTCTTTGTATATAGTTAAGTTGTTACTTATTGTTGACATGCTGTTATGTTTGTTATCTTCTGGTTGTAACAGTTTAGCTTAGATAGCTAGAGTTCTCATGCTATATATTGTAATTTCCTTTCATTCTCTGTAACTACATTTTCATATTCAGATTAATCAAGATTCTTCTCTTCCGCTATTCTCTCTTTTCTCTATGCTCTTTCTAAACTTGACAATAATTGTATCCAATAATTGGACTCCATATAATCACCAAATTTTAATTTACTCTGTCGGTTTTTATATCTGACTTTTAACTTCCTAAGTTTTTTCACGTTTTTTATTTCACTCTTTCCATTCAAAACCGTCTAAGAATGTGTTTGGTATTATGATTTCACAGTCTAAAAGTGCGATTTTAAACTAAATTGTAGAAAAATGTATCGTTAAAGAGTGTTTTTTTTTAAATCATAGATAAATTGGTGCGTTTTTAAAGCAACCATAATCGCAACAACTACCTAGCTAGGCAGTGATATTGATCCTTAGTATAGTGCTATAGTAGGTGTAGTGTAATTAAAGTGGCGACGTGCATTTCAACTAGTCTTTAACTATTTGTGAGAGATGCTCCCCAAATATCAAGAGCCAATTAATAAGTGAAAGCTATTTAGTTTTTAAATGTTATTTCGTACTTTGATTGCTGATATGGCCTTCTGTCTTCATCACTATTGCGCTTATATTTGTTCTCGTCTTCTATGATCTTCACCACTACGCTTTCATGCTCAGGTCTTCTCCATCCCTTTGTTTCACAAACTCATCTAACAAATAACATAACATGCATAAATGCCTCCTTTGAGTTTTTTCATCTTTTTGTTTCCTATATATATAGATAGGCTAGCTATTCTTCATGTATTCCGGGTTTATGGATTGGGTTTATCGCAGTATTTAATTTAAAGAAAAAAATAAAAAGGAATACTTAATTAAAGTAAAAAAATTATATAGAGAGTTTGATGTTTGGTTCCATTGAAAAGTAGCTCTGCAAAATAGAAAAGTAAATTTTCATCATCAAATTTAGTGAAAATTTGAAAAGCGCACTATGAATAATATATGCTCTTAGATCAAGACATACAACAGGTCAAAATTCAAGGATCTTTGTATCTAGTGGTTGTGCTCGTATAGGAATCGATCACTTGTATCAACAATAATGATGAGAATATTTAAGAAACTATTGTTGTAATTGAATGTCATACTTCGAGCACGAGCCTTTTAAAGAAAAAGATATATATATATATATATCTCCAATGTTGCATGCGTATGGTGGATCATGCATGTTCTAGTTGGGTTGAATCGTCGCATCTCCAATTGCTTTAAAAAAAATTGGCCTATAGTCAAATAATAATAAAAAAAATAAAAATAAAAGTTCATACAAAGTACATGCATGGGGTGGGGGATTAACAGGTGCCATGCATACAGAAATGGATGCTAATTGAAATAAACGATCTGCCACTGATCGATTGTTGCTTATTTGTCAATAGGAAAACAAACTTGAGGTATTGAAAAGATGGCTAGTGCTTCGATTATTACAAAAGAACTTGAGTGCAAGGACTTTGTCATTCACATTCCACCAGACCTTCCCCCTGCCAAGTGGCCGGAATGCTGTATCTACAGGTTTCTAAGCAACTGCGCAACGTAAATGAAAAAGCCTACACTCCTAATCTAGTCTCAATAGGCCCTTTTCATCGCAAGGGGGATGGATTGAAGGACATGAAAATGCAGAAATTTAGATATTTTAAGAATTTTCTGGATCGAATCGGAAAGAGTCAACAGGATCTTTTAAAGACCATTAAAGATAACGAAGTGAAAATCCATCATTGCTATTTAGAAGACTTTGGGGAAATATCAAACGGGCCCTTGCTAGTTAATTATAACCAACATTAAAGCAACCATAATCGTAACAACTACCTAGCTAGGCAGTGATATTGATCCTCAGTATAATACTATAGTTGGTCCTGTGTAATTAAGGGGTTGTTTGGTAAGAATGTGAACGGAACCCAGTAGTGTGTTTTATTGTTCACGTACTTTTTTTTTTTTTTTTTTTTTTTTCACTTTTTCATATTTTTGTTTTTTTTTAAATAACAATTAACATCAAAACATTCTCACTTTTTTCACTTTTTATATCACATCAATAATTTTCTTTTTATTATTGTTCAAATAAAAAAAATCACTACAATACAAAACTTTTTCACTTTTTTATACAAATTCCTTTTAATTTATATCACATCATCATTATTTACTAATTTCAAAATTAACAACTCACTACTCTGTTATGTACCTTTCTTTGCCGAACAAAACCTAAAGTGGTAACTTGTATTTCAACAAGTCTTTAACTGTGGGCCTCACTTGTCTTTTTCAAACCCACCTTTATTTATTTATTGTGCATGTAAGAAGATTTCATTAAAAACGAAGACAAACAACCAACCAACAAGCAAAGCGCCATGACATGCCTTGGTGGTTGTCATGGCTTGCCACTACTTGCCTTTGTGAGTGATATGACTTGCCTTAGTGGATGATGGGTGCCATGACTTGCCTTGGTGGGTGCCACGATATGTCTTGGTGGGTCCTTTTTTTTTTTGTTGATTAAAAAAGGCAACAACTTCATTCTGTCATTTTAGAGCAGTGTGCGAGAAAGGCATTTTCAGAAGAAGAGTCCCAGCAGCAAGTGTTTCGGCAGTGCACCCCATTTGGCAACCCTCTTTCCTTCAAGTGTGGGGGAATTTTTTTATTTTTATTTTTAGTGGTAGTAAAAGGTGATTGATGTGATATAAATGTTGTTATATTAATAACTCATATTTGCAATATATTTTTAGGGGGAAACTAAACTTTTTGAGTATTATTTCTGGAGTTTTTTTTACCCTTCAAAATATTAAGTGTGAAGACGTGTGTAGCATTTAGTTATTTATTTTTAACCATTGTCTCAATGAAGGGGCGGCAGCCCTATCATCTCTCAAGGTGAGGTAGCCCCCACAACACTACAAATTCAGTGGACTTTTCATAAAATGTATATTATTTGGTTTATAAAATGGATTTTGAACCTTTTTTGTGAGAAATGGATGCCAAATTACTGCCTGTAAGATAATTATCAGAGACAGAAGATATATTTCTTTGTATATAGTTAAGTTGTTACTTATTGTTGATAGGCTATTATGTTTGTTATCTTCTAGTTGTAACAGTTTAGCTTAGATAGCTAGAGTTCTCAAGCTATATACTGTAATTTCCTTTCATTCTCTGTAACTACATTTTCATATTCAGATTAATCAAGATTTTTCTCTTCCGCTATTCTCTCTTTTCTCCATACTCTTTCTAAACTTGACAATAATTGTATCCAATAATTGGACTCCATATAATCACGAAATTTTAATTTACTCTGCCGATTTATTTATCTGGCTTTTAACTTCTTAAGTTTTTTCACGTTTTTTATTTCACTTTTTCCATTCAAAACCGTCTAAGAATGTGTTTGGTATTGTAATTTCACAGTCTAAAAGTGCGATTTTAAACCAAATTGTAGAAAAATGTATCGTTAGAGAGTGTTTTTTTTTTTTTAAAATCATAGATAAATTGGTGCATATTTAAAAATATACCAATTTTATTTTTAAAACTCAAAAAGTAGTAGGGGACCACCTTGCCTATGAGTCTATGACCACTTTGCCACATAGGCAAGGTGGTGAAAAGTTGTACAAAAATGTGATAATGAATCATTACTCATTTTATATAGAGTAGTGATTCACTACCACCTAAATATACAACTTTTCACCACCTTGTCTATGTGGCAAGGTGGTCCCCCACTTTAATTTATTTTTAAAAAATAAAAAAACTCAAAAAGTAGTGGGGGACCACCTTGCCACATAGGTAAGGTGGTGAAAAGTTGTATATTTAGGTGGCATTGAATCATTATTCTTTTATATATAGAGTAATGATTCACTACCACCTAAATATACAACTTTTCAGCACCTTAATTTATTTTAAAAAAATAAAAAAACTTAAAAAGTAGTGGGGGACTACATTGCCACATAGGTAAGGTGGTGAAAAGTTGTATCTTTGAGTGGTATTAAATCATTACTCTTTTATATATATATATATATATATATATATATATGGGCTAAGCTGTTGACCTTTCTCGCCATAAATAGCTTCGTACTCTTGGTACTCTTGGTTGAAGGTTTAGCAATTAGCGTCGTTCTTAATTTAATTCTTATTCCATGGAGAGAGAGACGAAAAAAAAAAAAAAAAAAAAAAACAGAAGAAGTAGCTGAAAAAAGTGGGATATTCGTACGCTGCCAGCAACTGATAAATTTTCCATTAGACTCAAAAAAATAAGGTTGCATGTGCATCATTAATGGAGTACTGTTTCCTGATGAATGATTAGCTGTGCAATTCCCCTTGTTTAATTACTTAGGCTACTAGTTACCTCAAAATTCATCGATAAGACAAAGACGGAGGTTTGGACCGTTTGGTGGCCTAAAGGAAATTCTTAAAGCAGTTGGATATGTATTAAAGTGATTGTTTGACTCTTAATTTTAAAATTATCAATCCTATTACTCTATTAGTACTAATCGCTTCAGATCCTACTGATACTTTGATAGGACTAAATTAGGTTATAGCTTCATATCCTACTGATACTTTGATAGGACTAAATTAGGTTATAGCACGTACAGTCGTAGTTAAGAGAGCGCATGCAGCTATAATAATCACACCCAACTAAAATAGTTATAGTTGACCTACCCACCTCCTTTTTATAATAAGATTTTTTTTTTTAAAATTTATCTTGAAATCCATAAAGATTAAATTGTTTGTTATTCCCAACACATTACATGTATATAATACATTTTAGTGTACATGGAATTAAATGAGGTTTACTTGTTCGCACACGTCTTATATTAACTTTTTGTGTTATATGCATGCACTACAAAAAAAACGCTATTTTGAGCCGTTTCTGTTGGAGCCGTTTTTATAAAACGGCTCCAATTTGAAACGTTTTCAATGAAAACGGCTCCATTTGGAGCCGTTTTTTTAAAAGGTTTTTAATTTGAGCCGTTTTATAAAAACGGCTCCAATTGGAGCCGTTTAAATTAAAAACGGCTCAAAATTGAGGCTGTTTTTAAAACGGCTTAAAAAAATTAGAGCCGCTTAAAATAAAACGGCTCTATATGGAGCCGCTTTCAAATAAAACGGCTCCATTTTGAGCCGTTTAATTTTAAGCGGCTCTAATTTGAGCAGACTATTATTACAACATAAATATTAGTGAGAGACGTTTTTAGGAAAAGGGCTCTATTTTCAGCCCTTTTTATCTAAAACGGCTCAATTTCTAGCCGTTTTAGATAAATGGGCTTCATTTAGAGCCGTTTTTTTGTAAAAACGGCTCCATTTTCAGCACTTAAATTTTATAAAAACAGAGTCCAATTTTTAAAATTAAAAATAACACCATTTATAATAATTCTAGCCATATATACTAAAAATAAAAGTAATTAATATATATATATATATATATATATATATATATATATATATATATATATATATATATATATATATATTCACAACGCCCAAAAGTGAGAAACAAATTAAAGCCCGATTGATCGACCAAATTAAAGGTCATCAAAGTGAATTAGAGATAAAGAATTAAAAATTTAACTTGGTTCCAAGAAAAAAACGACCGCCGGAGTTGACGTGTGTAAAGCATTCATTTGCCTTCTTTGAGAACCCCCTTAGCGATGGACGACCTTTACGAGCTTGGATCGGCACCTTCTAAGGCTAGATATAATAACTATAGCCCACACGCATATAAAACAAAATATCTAAACCACAAGCACGTGTGGGTCACACACCAATCAGAGATGAACCACACGACCTCATTACTTGTTCGCACACGTCTTATATTAACTTTTTGTGTTATATGCATGAATACAACCAGTTAGTTGGAGTGAAACATAAAGGAGCAATTTTACGATCATGATTTAAAATTGTTGCGTCTAATAAAATAAATGATGCCACATTCATTATTTAATTTTTTTAAATAACACGTCAACGTATATTTATCACGTTAATTACATAATAGAAAATCCTATCTCAAGTTAATTGCACTCGATTTTTATGAAAGCTTCTTTAATAAGATATGCTATTTTTTTAATACTTATTTATTATTCTTTAATTACATATATTCAGAATTAGGAATACTATTTAACAAATGTTTATCATATGAAAAAATCAATGGTCTAACCGATTATACCGGATCTCCATGTTGATTTTGAGTATGTTTGTGACCAAAAAATAAAAAAAAAAGAAGAAGAAGAAGAAAAGGAGAAATATCCTACAAGGCTAGGCCTTGATCCACCATGCCCGTTTTCCTCTCATTTTGTCTTCATTATCTGAAGTTATTTGTTGAAGTTATTAGATCTTGCTTCTAATATTTAAAAAATTAGCAATATAATCCTACCAAATTTCTGAAACTGTCAATATAGAATGCCCACGTGCGCCGCAAGTTGGGTTTTTTGGGGATGAAAAGTTCAAATGTCTCAATTTTTCTTGAAAAAAAGAATAATAAAAAAAAGAATGAAAAGATGGAGAAAGAAAAAAGAAAAAAAAAATTGGATGGTTGCTTATAATTGTTTTTGTTTTTGTTTTGTTTTGTTTTTCTAATTTCTTAAAATTTCTTAATATGTACGTGTGCCTTTTTTAATTATGTGTTTTTCTTGCATACCTCACTTAGTTGAAATGTTCCCCTTTGCGCTTTAATTTTTATGAGTTTGATTTTTTTTTTTTAAAAACTTTTAACCATCTTAAAGCATTTGATTAATGAACTATTTTATATAATATTCTATAGCTTGAATCTCACAATTTCATTTTACAACTCTTTTGATATGCATTGCTTTATTACTGGCCTGCATTATGTTTGTGACAAACTCAATCCCCATCGGACTAGCATGAATTATAGAAATCATATAAATGATGCTTCCCTTCCATTTTGTTGATGTATATATGACTATTGCTATTTAAGAACTCTGATATTCATTTATATGGTTCAAAAGAACAACTGATCCTCAGAATTTTCTTCCACACTTCCAAATCTTAGACAAACCCAAAAAAAGTAACCTTTTTCATCTCTCATTTCATGTTCATAGTTGTGTTTCGCTTTTGGTGTCTCAATCTTTTTTTTTTTTGTACAAGTAAGCTCTTTCTTCAAAAGAAAACCAAGATTATAGAGACATAATCTGCTGAGATATTGGGGGAAATTATAAATAAGTTTATAAACCTATTCAAATACTTGTTCTTTGGAAATGGGAGGGTAAGGAAGAAAGTGGGGAAAATAGAAGAGTAACTTTGGACTCTAGCAAAAAATTTAAGTCAAGAACATTGTGTTCTATATATAGAAGGATCTAACTCTATCATATTTTAAACAAGACAACTACTTGTCATTTCTTCAAGTTTATCTTAAATCTGATTTCTTTATTTTATTTTATTTTGAACACTAACACCATATTCTTCCTTACTATATATGAGTCCTTTCTAGATAAACACTTAGGCCTCGTTTGGTTCGCAGAATATCTATTCCATTAGGAAAATGAATAACTATTCCTAGGAATGGATGAAGGTGGAATGGAAGAACTATTCATATTCTTTTGTTTGGTTGTAACGGTGGAATAGACCATTGCATATGTATTCTTTTGTTTGGTTAGTGCAATACATTGGTGAATGGAATCATATTATAATCAAATTTTCTAAAACACCTTTATAATACAAATATAATTTATATTCTTAAGGATATTTTTTTCTTTATTTTAGAAACATAAATAGTCATACTATGACTTCTTTTTTTTTTTTTTTTTTTTTTTTTTTTTTTTTAATTTCACAGAGTTCATGGCTTTTTTTTTTTTTTTTTTTTTTTTCCATATACAATTACGCTACAAAATGATTTATAAGAAAAAAAAAAAAAAGAAAAAAAGAAAGAAGAAGATCATCTGCAAAGCCCTTTTTATTTTATTCTTTTTTATTTGTTTTCCAGCAACAAACATTCGTTCTTTGCTTACAAAGTAAAATGATTTATAAGAAAAAAAAAAAAAAACACATAATCATCATATCACCATCATAAAAAAAATAGATCATCTACAAAGCCCTTTTTATTTTATTATTTTTTATTTGTTTTCTAGCAACAAACATTCGTTCTTTGCTTACAAAGTAAAATGATTTATAAGAAAAAAAAAAAAACACATAATAATCATATCACCATCATAAAAAAATAGATCATCTGCAAAGCTCTTTTTATTTTATTCTTTTTTTATTTGTTTTCTAGGGACAAACATTCATACTTTGCTTACAAAATTTTTCCTAAGCCTCTGCAAGGCAATTGGAGCAATTGGAGTCCCCCACGATATATATCAAGAAGTACTCGTTTTGCTACGTCTAAGTGCATTCTGTAGGCTAGATCACAGGAAAAAAAATAAATAAATAACCCACGACAAATTAAGTTGGGTTGAGAAACAAAGAGAGGGGGATGCAAATATAATTGTAGAGATGGAGAGAGATACTGATGGTGCATCTGAGTGTTAAATTTTTGAAATCAGAATTAAATTATCATTATGTTTGCAAATTTTGAGGTTTGACTTTTTAAAAAAAATTGAATAAAATATGATTTGTTTATAAAAGGTTGAATAAAATATGATTTGTTTTTGAAAAAGTTGAATAAAATATGATTTATTTTTGAAAAAAGTAGAATCAAAATTATATTTTATTTTCAAAATTTCGTATCTTGAGAATCAGAGAGAGAGAGAGGGATAAGAGACTTGGTTGTTGAGAGGGTTGGGACTTTTGGGCAAAAGACGAATTTTATTTATTCCCACAGGAAATGAATAGGTATTCCACTCATTTTTGAGTGAAATATTTATTCCTCTTCGTAAGGAAATAGCTATTCCGTGAGAATAACTATTAAATAATATACAATCAAACAAAGGAATAGCTATTCCATAGGAATAACAATTCCTTTCCATGGGTCTAATCCGCGAACCAAACGAGGCCTTAACATCAACCGCATGATCCAGTTCAATCGGCAAATTTAATGTCTACAGAACTTTAGTCATCCATTTTCCATGTCACATTTTTCAGCCAAACGTATGCATACAATACACCAAACCTGTTAGAAAAATTAAGTTGGAAAGGAAAAATTCTGAAGGCGAAGAATAAAATAAGGACTTCAAGACTCGATCGCAACGACTATATCTTTAAAATGTACTTTGTTCAATTTCTGAAATGCTAAAGGGATTTAACAAAATCGTTTCCCACAAAATCTCTATGATCTTCTAGGTTGATTTTTGGTTTTGAGAACAAGCAAGAAGGTGTTGTTTCCTCTTATAACATTGGACTTTTCGTAATGTTCCACTTGATCCTTCCTTTTTGACAAGGTTGATGTCTTTTTCGTTTGAGTTAAAAACCTACACGTACGGTTAGAAGCTTATAATGTCTACACGAAAGTAAGGATGAAAAGGCGAGAAGTTAATAATCGCATATTATTCGCTTTAAATTGCTAATCGCCTATCTACTTTTGTAGGCGGAGCGGTTAGTAGTTGTAGAGGTAGGTGGAGTCGTTACTAACCACGAACCACCTACCCATATGTATACATATATACACACACAAAACGACTTCATTTCATATAAGGTTTAAAATGATACCATACATTTGGCAAAAAAAAAAAAAAGGCCCAAAAACTATTAAAATAAGCTTTAAAAAAAAAAAAAATGGTTCAATGAAGGATCAACACTCAAAATAAGCCCATAATGCTCAAATTTAAAAGCGGTTGTGCAGTGCGATTATTGCTTTAAATAACCGCTAACCAGCTAAAACAAAGTGATTACAGTTATAAAAATAAAATAACCGCCTTTTCATCCCTACATGCAAGTGAATGACCAACTGTTTAGGTTCTTATCAATCGCTTGCATGAACTTTCTTTTGTAAGTAAAAAAATTGGTCTTTTTCCTTTTTCCAATGGGTAGTTTGGGCCAAAGAAAATAATATTAGAAAGAGTCTACATGTTACATGACAGTAAATTTGATTGTCTTTTTGAGATAAAAATGAGGGTTAAATACTCCATTGGTACCTGAGTTTTGAGTGTTTTCAAATTTAGTACCTGAGTTTTCATTTGTGTTATAGGTGATACTTGAGTTAGGGGTAAAAACCCATTTGATATCTCTGTTAGATTTTCCGTATAAATTTTACGACTTGCCACGTGTCAACTGCTGAGGTTGACACATGGCACTATATAAAAAAAAAACTTTAAAAAAAAATTGAAAGAAAAAAGAAAAAAAGAAAAGGGGTGGCTCCCTTTGCCACCATGGGAGTGGCCGGTTTGGGGTGGCCGAACCACCCCTGTGGCCCATTGGAGTGGCCAAGGGCCAAAGTCCATATTTTTTATATTTTATTTTATTTTTTCTGCCATGGGGTGGCCAGCCACCCCCTTCTTTTCATTTTTTTTTTTTAAAATTATTTTGTAAAGATTTTTTTATTTTATTTTATTTTATATAGTGCCACATGTCAACCTCGGCGGTTGACATGTGGCGAGCCGTTAAAATTTAGACGAAAAATCTAATAGAGGTACCAAATGAGTTTTTACCCCCAACTCAAGTACCACTTATAATACAAATGAAAACTCAGGTACCAATGTAGTATTTAACCCTAAAAATGAATTGAAATTCTGAATGAAATTGATAATGGGCTGATTCGATGCAACCCAACTTCCAATAGAAGAACTTTCTTTACTCACTCACATTTAGAGTCATGGGCCTTTTATAGACTCAGCTGCTAACTATTTTAACAGCACAACTAATAAAGTAACAAGTACAACTCTTACAACTAAAATGGCCTAACTATTCAACTAACTATTATTAGAATGAGCTTAATTATATATTAACTAACATAATAATGAAAAGTGGAGTACAATCGTTGAGTCTAATTACCCATATTAGACTTGTTATAATTGGTATTGTGACGACCCTTCTTCTTCTTTTCTTTTTTATTTATTTATTTTTTATTTTTTATACAAACGTAAAACGAGTCGTCACAGTAGCACGACTACTTGTCGCTCAGCCAACAAATGACACATGCCCCATAACAGCGGAATATAATAATCAATGTGCAGTGGAACACATATTATAAGCGGAAATACATCTAATACATAACCATTAATTACAACAAGAGCCAATTACATGTCTAATTGATTAAAGCTTATAAAACATATTACTACAATTACATACCCAAAACACAGGCTCAGTAAATAAATGCCCCATAGGATATGAGCCGTAACCAAATACTCAAAATGCGGACTACCTGAGTCCGGCATATAAATGCCGCGATATGCTCCAGTCATAGCATCCCATGCGCTAAGTAAATTGGTCATCATCTACATCCGCGGTACTTGCAACCAAGAAGACCTCATCTACATGGTTGTGGTAGTATTCACATCCGCATAGGTGAAAGAATGAGTCAACTGTCTCAGTATAAAACATACTAAGACCTCAGTGATATTAAGCTAACTGAGTTTTTACAAAGAACCAACCTTCTTTTTATTTTTAGTCATGCGAGCACTTTATCAGCCACAATTTACCAATAGCTAATACAATAAACATTGACTATCCAAAAAACATTTAAATCATATTATATAGCTGGGAACAGATGTAGAAGTTCCAATCATCCATCCTTGGAAGTTTCTACATATAGACCCCTTTATAATAATATTTTTCAATGGTGGCTCATACATATGTGCACACGATCACTCCATCACAGATATCACACTTACACATAGGTCTTAAGCAATAAAATATGGTATCTTACTCTTCCATACTAGGATATCATCATTCAACATAATACTTGCAACATCGTCTCTAATCGTATTTTAGCTTCGTGCCTCGAACGTCAGTAGATCATGTGAGCATTACAGTAAAACTCAATTATGTTAACGCGTCTTTCTTAAAGAAAAATAACAGTCAACCTTCTTACTCATAGGTAGGGCTGTATTCGAGCCGAGTTGAGTCGAGTATTGAATGTTCAAGCTCGGCTCATTTAATTTTATTTCGAACACGAGTCGAACTCGAACTTATCATCGAATGAAATATTATGTTCAAGCTTGGCTCATTTAGTTTTATTTCGAATACGAGTCGAGTTCGATCTTATCACGAGCTGCTCAATTAATTTATTCATTTCTTATATAAAGTAAATATCATGATTGTTTATATTTTCATAAATCCATCCTAATCATTAATTAATTAAGTCTTGTTAAAATTTTATCATCTGAGTTCATTAAATAAATTAACTTGAATCTTAAATAATAATCTCGAGTTTATATGTATGTATATAAATTTATTATGTACATACACAAATTACATGTGTGCACACAAACAAATATAACCACACATAATCACAAACACACTTATGTACACACAAAACTATAAAATTAAACTCACAACAATAATTCAAGCTATATCTATCATATTAGGAAGATGATTCATTTTTACTTAAGCTGTTCTTATTACAAAATTAAAATAATACTAAGAAAAAATTGTAGAAATGAAGTGATACGAGTTTATACAAGCTTATCCGAGTTAAGCCGAGTTTATACGAGTATGTATCATTTAATATTTGAACATATTATTGTATTCACGAATGGCTCATTTATTATTCAAATCGAGACCGAATCAAGTTTAACCGAACCGAACTGAGCCGAGTTCACGAGCGGCCAAGCTCATCTTACACCCTTACTCATAGGCATGCCATTACTCACACCTGGACAATTATGAACCCATGTACTTTCAAGTTCAATGTTTCTTAAACACATGCAACCATCCGATAAAAATATACATAAACTCTTTCCATTTAAGCCACTTATGCATACCAATACGTCTAGTAAAAACAACTCATAGCATAAAAACATCACACTCATAAAACAATGCTATATATGATATGCATGAACTGGGTTTACTGGGACTTAGGTCCCCCACGATGCTGTTTAACTGTGTTTACTACGTTCTGTTACTATTGTACCGTTGTTGTATGTATGCTCTATACTACATGCTCTATTGTAAAGGCCAAGAAATTAAATAAGGAGTTTTAGCAATTAGTAAGTTGCATTTATTAAATAAATGGGATAAATAATTATATTCTAGGTAAAATAAAGGGTCCTAATAAAATAAGTAATTAATTGAATGGATTGAATGTAATTAAAATATGTGGAGGGTTAAATGTAAAGGGTTAAACGATAGAGCTATTAGAAATAAGGGTCTTGATGTAATTAATAGAAGTTGAGGTTTTAAAATAAAAGGAAATCCTAGCTTGCCACATGTCACCACCTGATTGGTTAAAAGAAGATTACATTATCCTCTCTCAACCAATCACTTGAAGACACATGGCACTTTATCTCCTTTCTCCATTTTCTCTTTCTTTACCCTTTATCCGGATTTCCCTCTCTCTCACGCCTCTCATTTTCCTTTTCTTCTTTTCTTTCTTTTTCCTTCCCCACCCGACACCCATCTTCTCTTCTTCTTCTCCCTTCTACCTCTCTCTCTCGATTCTGCAGCTCACCCGTCCTCTCTCCATTTCTTTTCCTCTCTTCTCCCTCCCTACACGCAGCACCCAGCCCACCGAACCCCTTCCATTTCTCCCTTCTCTTCGTCCCCTCGTCTCTCATGCACACACATGGACCCGAGTGAGAGGGATGACCTGAAATGGAGGGAGACCACCGAGAACACATTGGCTAGCCGAGGGAGATTTTCCGCAGAAATTCCTAGGTGAGATTTCCTCTCCTTCCTTGCATTTGATTTCACTTTTATCCCTTGGAATTTTTGGAAAACCGAATGGGTCATTTTGGGGCTTGATCTAGGTTAAACCTTAGGATTTTCTTTTATGGGTGATTTTTGTATCCATATTTTAGGGTTGATGCTAGACAAAAATGGAGTTTGATTTGGTTTTGTTAAGATAGAAAATCTAAGGTTTCAAGATGACTTTTGGAAGGGTTGGTTGAATAGCATTTTTCTATATGGGTTTTGGTTTTGATGATATTAGATAGTGTTTGATGTTCTAAAATGAGTTGCTGGATTTTTTATTAGGCTTATATAATGTTGTTTTTGGTGGAATCCGAAACTAGGTATGGATGTTGTGGGTTGTGAAACTTGGTTTAGTTTCTCTGTTTTGATGTTTACCAATTGAAGGAAAATGTGATATTTTGTGGTGATTTTGGAAGTCCCGATTGGGGCTTTGGTGTTGATTTTTGTTCAAATGATATTTGGATGTAATTTTAGGGTTGGTTTAATCGATTGAGATTTGTAAATTGGGTAATGATGTTGGTTTATGCTTACTTGTTAGAGATTGAGTTTTAGTTGATTGGGTTATTCCAATTGGTGGAGTTTATTGGTTGGATTTCTTGTCATGCTTGTATTGGTGTGTTAATTATAAATTGGTGTTTGATTTGGAAAGAATGGGATGAAGTCTTGGAGGTAAATTAGGGTTGTTGAATGATTATAGTTAATCCTTGGGTTGAGTTCAATATGATGTTCATTGCTTCCTATGGAGCATTATTGTGTTGAAATAGAGTGGCGAGTTATCTAAGGAAATTGTGTTAGATTGTGTAATAAAATTCTAGCCTTCGTGTAAATTGTTGAGAGTCGACTTTCATAGTAAGATTTATGAGTATGCATTAAGTTTTGGTGGAAATTGGATTATAAAGTATAATGGAATTTTGAAGATAGATTGTGGTTTATGGTTGAAGGTTGGAATTGATTTTGAGATGTTTATGTAATCGATTGACTCTATGTGTTTGATTTATTGATGTTCGCTAATTTGAGACTTTATTGCGATGCTATTTCGGAAGCTTTGCTTGAGGGGTGAAATTTCTGGAATTTATGGTTATTGGCACTAGTTCTTTGGTTTTTTTTTTTTTTTTTTTTTTTTTTTTTTTTTTTTTTGATTATCGGTGATTTCGGGGTTGATGTTTGTTGTTATTTGATAATGCTTTCTTGGGTCTTGTTGTAAAATTATTAGTTTGAGAGTATTATTGACAGTATTGATGGATATGTATTTTAATGATAAGAATCTAGGTTATTCAGGAGGTGTTATTGCTTATGGTTGGGATTGGGTTTATTTAGCCTTGGATTATGTTTCATGGGTTTAGATTTAGTATAGGAGTTGGTTTTAGTACATAAGATGAATTTCTAATGGTTGGTTTATTGGAGAAGAATTCGAAGAGAAATTGGGGTATGTTGCATTGGAAGGCCGTAGAAGTTGGTTGTCATAAATGATTGGATTCTTTGTTATAGCCTATTTGGATGTTTTGATTACGAGATGAAGTACTAGACGATACTCTTTAAAGAATTGGGGTGTTAGATGAGCCTCAGGATACAGGTCTAATAGGATCCTTAGATAGTGATGGAGGTTCTAAGTGAAGAATGAGGAATAAAATAAAGTAAACAAGTAAATAAATAACCGATGCATTTATTCATGTATAGCAAAGTACTTAAGTATATCATTAGATTAGACTTGAGCTTGATTATCATTGTATGTATATAACACAAACATGTAGATGATTCCAATATAAATATATATATAATGCTAAGTTGGTAAATTAAGTAATAGACTATAAAAAAAAAAAAAAAAAAAAGAAGGAACCTAGATCCAATGATAACCTAATAATAGTTTAGGTGCTTAACTAAACTTGGACACGGGTAACGCAATAGGTGAGCACGCGGGTAGTTTAAGTGTCGTAGGGTATAGAGTTCGATAGCATAGTCTAACATCATAAATATTTGCAGGCTCGAGTCATGTTTGGAGACGTCGACTCGTTCTCCAATGTAGTGTTCCAAGTAACTAGAACACGGGAAAATGTTGGAGTCATGAGTCCAATGCAGCCAAAGTGATATTTTACTCACTGAAAAACTATTATTTTTACATATTATAGAATTGCAAAATATATATGTTTTATAAATCCGAACCAACTGTATCTTGAATATACTTGTTTTGCTTGATTTGAATACTTTAGAGTATGTTCAAATATATCAATGATGTTATGAAATGATGTATGAATGAAATGTGTCGAATTGATTTAGAGTGTTTTAATGTGAGCTGTGGTTGAGATTTAAATTATACAAAGTAGAATGATTAAATTACATGTTGATTGGTTTAGCGTATTTTTAAGAAAGAATGATTTGCAAAGAATAGGAGTATAGAGTTTGAATTGTAAAGCATGAAACATGAGCATGAGTATGAGCATAAGAATGAAAGGGAGGGTAAACCTCAAGGAATGAAAGAAAGGGTAAGCCTCATAAGAATGAAAGGGAAGGAAAGTCTCACAAGGAATGAAAAGACAATCATGAGCATGCATATCATTGTTTAAATTGTGTAATGTTTTCATGATATAGAATATTGTAGTTTTTATGCTAGACGTATTTGTATGCCTAAGAGTTTTACTAGCAAAGAACTTATGTATACTTTTATTGTTTAGTTCCATGATTTAAGAACATTGAGCTTTGAGGTACAAGGGTATTGTTATGGTTTGGTATGAGTAATACAATGTCCTGGGAGTAGGTAGATGAATTGTCGGAGCACATCAGTAAGAAGTGCCTGGATATCAGAGTTTACTCTAGTAACCGCATGGACAACTATGTGCCTTGACATGAAGTTGTAATGCCCTAGGATTCGATGTTAACCATATTCGGAAAATGATAGTAAGCTCGTACTAAAGAGCAAGATGGCATGTTTTAAGCTTAGTGTACTTGGTTGTGACGCTATTGGTTGTGACGCTATTGGTTGTAATACCAGTGTGACTTGGGAATAGGTAGATAGAGTGTTGTAGTACATCAGTAAGAAGTGTTTAGATATCAGAGTTTTACTCTAGTAACCGCATGGACAACTATGTGCCATATACATTAAGTTGTAATGCCCCGAGGCACGGTGTTATCACAGTTAGTAATGTTCGATCTGTGTGCATTTAAGCTACCAACATAAAAGTATTATTGTAGGTGGGTTTATACGTGGTTGCGTCCAAGCTATTGGAACTTCTACGTATGGGTTCAACTACATAGTATGTTTTAAATGTTTGCTGATAGTCGGTGATCGCTATATCAGCTATGGGAGTTTTCAAACAAAGGTTTATAAATTGGTAGTTGTTGTAGAGTACGCGAGACTAAAAAGAAAAAAGCTGGTTCTTTACGAAAACTCAATTAGTTTAATATCACTGAGGTCTCGGCATTATGTACTGAGGCGGTGAACTCATCATTTCACTTATACGGATGTGGCAAATCCCCACAACCGTATAGATGATGTCTCTTTGGCTGCAGTTATTCGGGTCATAGTTGATGGGGTTGTAGATGTGCATTTGAGATATTATGATCGAAGCTCACCATGATGGTCGTAATTGCTGGACCATGGGCGTCCTCAGTTTTATAGGTTTTGTTATGGCTTGTGACGCCTGTGTCACTTGTTATTGTATAAAGCCATTTCAGTTATGTATTTATATTGAGGAAAGACTTAAACATATAAATGTTGAATGACTCTTGTTGTTATTAATTTATGGCAGATGTTTAAGATGAGATTTCCGCTATTAGGTTTATGTTTTCTGCTGCATAGTAGTTAGATGTACTATGATTTACCAGGTACATATTATGGGGTATGTATCATATGTTGGCTTTGCGACACATCGTCCTGCCACTGTGAGGATCCATTTGTATTTTAAGAGATTAATGTTTATGAAATGTTTTGTATAAAAAAAGAAAAAGAAAAAAGAAATGGGTCGTCACATCTATGCTCTGTGCCTTACCAGTATAAGTTTCACTACTGTATCATGCTATAAAATCATGTAGTTGTTAAATCATGTTCTTTCAAAACTAAAAGAATTCAACATTTCATCAAACACTTTGAAATCATTCAAATCATAATTTCTTCATAAAACATAAATAGTTTCAACATGACATGTTCTCAAACATTTTGCATAATTTAAATGTCAACCGCAGCACACACTCAAACACTTTAAATCAATTTAACACACTTCACTCATGTATCAATTCTTAAATATCATTGATATAATTTGAATATAATTAAACTATTCAAATTATCAAAACATATATATTTTATCATATGGTTGGTTCGGATTCATAAAACAATATATATTTTACCAATCCATAATATATAAAAATATACATTTTCTCAGTGAGTAGAATACTCACCTTGGCTGCGTGGATTTAAGCACTAGGTTTCCTAGACACCACCATGCAATGCGTCATTGTGGAATAACACATTTCATCATTTAACACTCTAAGTAATTTAACACTCAAATTAGCACTTGAATCACTCAAGGCTAACCGTTGGAAAACCCATAATATTTTTAAGGGTTTCAAACGTCTACCCATAAATTATTTTCATTAACCTAGTCGCATAAATGACTATCGTAGTTAAAATAACATTAACCCTAAAATTCGGGTTCACTAATATTTATTTGTTTTTACAATAATTACTAACTTATTAACATGATTTAACGATATACTTTTGAAAACTTAAAAACTCCCATTTAATTTAACCTATAAAACTGGGATTCCAAACTTAAACCCTAATTTACAAAACACTACCTCCAAACATAATATTATTAACCCAATATCATTTATTAAGAGTTAATCACATAACAACTCAATTAAAATTAAATACCTAAAAGTTAGGATTTGAGGAAACTTACCAAAAATTCACCAAACCAAAACCCATGGTTTGGGTAGCCTCAAGTAAGTTCCAAGTAACCCATTACCTAAAGAAAGCACTAGATGAAATTCACATTAACAAGATTTAACTAAAATCTCCAAAACATGAGTTTAACGAAAATACCTCAAAACGTTCGGTCAAAACGTAGATCGGGCTTTGAAGATTATGTTATCGAAGTCAGATCTAAGATTTGATGGCTAGATTTTAAGATATCACGGTTTTTAGGTGAAAAACTATATAGAAATAAGGAAGAAAAATCGAGCTGCAGAGAGAAATGGGCGTTCTACCCACTTTAAAACAAACTTTGTCCGGATGGGCATCATAAACAGTCTGGACGCGCGCCATTTACAAAGGCCGTCCGGACGGGCATTAACTAGCGTTCGGACTCTCGCCATTTAAGTAGACATGCGCCATTCGTTGCAAGCCGTCTGGACACATTAAGTCAGGCGTCCGGAGGCACGTGAAATGGGGCGTCCGCCTCATGTTGATAAGGTACCGTCCGGATGAGCCTCTTATGTCGTTCGGACCCGTCACATTAGTTTCACTTCTTTCCTTTATTTTCAACTTTCCATCTCCTTTCTAATTCATTTTCTCACATTTTTCACTTATATTATTTATTTCTTTAGACAATAAAATATTCTCAACGCGTCCTATTGTATTTTCTAGTCGTCAAATTAATCTTAGTCATCTATCCATTAAACTTATTCTTAAAACGTATTTTAAAATTCAGGACATTATAGGTATCAGTTCAGATACCACGTTACGAGTTTGACTCATGAAGGAAATAATTATAGGCTGAATTAAGATGTCTTAATATTATGTATGGATATTGTTAGATTATTGAATATAGACATATGAGTAAAACCTCCAAAAGGGAAAAGGCTACCACTTTGTTAATTTTAATGGAGTGGTCCACTGTGAATGTTAGATTTGAAAGCGTGGTGGAATATTACGAATCTAAATGCTCTACATGGCTTAAGTGCAATCATAACCATGTGTGTATAAGCTCTTGGACATGCTCCCTTAGTCCCTTTGCAAATTGGCTTTCAAGTAGGGTCCACTAATTGGATTTTACCCTTTTTTTTAATGACCAAATAATAAATTAAACCACAACATATTCATAGGTTTGATCATTTTCTTTATCTATTTGGATAAGGATAATTTTTTTCTCCAGTTGTTTTAAGAAAATTATTTTAATTCGATATATCAAACATACACATGTTCTTAAAGCATGCAAGAATCCTCCAACTGTTTCGAGGAAATTTCTCTAACTTAATATATTAAATTGACACATGTTTTTAGAGCATATGATTAGCATATTTTAAAATGCATGTAAAGAAGATAAAGCCAAATACAACTCTGTTTGTTAATTGTTTATAAGGGATGTTTGACTTAGGTTCTGTAAAAAAAAACTACAGCTTGTGTTTTATAGTTTTATCAACTCTGTTCCAATTTTTTAATGAGAAAGAAAGAGTAAAACTATATCTGAACCATTGAGTGAAACTACAACACACGTTGTAATTTTTTTTTTTTTAATTTATTTTATTTACATCACCTAAGCCAAATATGTTTTGTAGATAGCGCATTTTGTTTTTGGTTTGAAAAAAGTGGCATGATGTTACATAAAGATTGAAGTAGTTTTAGCCATTTAAAACATCCGTTTATCATCCCCATGTTACACTGTCTGACATGACATGATATGTTTTAAGTGAATTTCAATGTCAACCACTCTAAAAAAACAAAAGTGTAAGTCACTTAAAATAGTCATGTCAATAAGGAGTAATGTTACAAATCATACTCATGTCCTTTTTGTGTCCCTCCAAAACTTAAAATCACCATTGAATTTATGATAAATTTGTAATGTCCAAGAAAATATTTAATGGGTTTATTAATATTAAATAAAAATAAGTCTATTTAGTATGGTAAAATAAAACAAAGTTTTGTTTTTGTCCTATGAGCTTGTAAATGGTAGCCATGAAAAGAAAATATAAGGAATATTTTTAAAGTCAAAAGAAAATAGAAAAAGAAAAAGAAAATAAAATAAAAAATAAAATAAGAATGAAATAAGAATAGAATAGAAAATAAAATAAAATAAAGTAAAAAAGAAAAGTAAAAAAAGTAAAAAATAAAAAATAAAAAATGAAAGATACGTGAGGTCCAAACTTTGCACCCCACATGGCACATGCGCCCCAAAACGGGGCACATCAGGTGAAGAAAAAAATGAAGGGTCGTACGGCCCTTCACAAAATAGGCGTTGGGCGCTTAAATGAAATGCCCCAGTGCATTTTTACGGATAGAAGCTATTTTGAACGTTAGTTTCGAAAAGAGCGGGGTTTTATCATTTTCTTAAGGTTTTTTCATGGAAAACCTTAGATCTACTAAACCCTAAGTCCTATACCTAAAATCCAACCTTAAAAACGTGATCTACGTGTGAGGATCTACGTTTTGACCGATTGTTTTGAGGTAAATCCTTAAACTCGTATTTTTGAGATTTTTGGTTAAATCTTGTAAAATGTGAGTTTAATCTTGATTGTTTTCTAGGTTTCGGGCTATTTGGAGCTTGCAAAAATTCTCCGAACTCTGGGTAGTGTTTGGGTGAGCTTTAGGTAAGTTTCTTCAAACCCTAATTTATAGGTATTTAGTTTAATTAGTATTTTATGAGTTTAACCCTAAGATTTTCTTATGGGTTAATGTTATTTTGAATATGCTAGTGTTCTATGTTAATGGGTTAGTGTTTATTGTCATGTGCATTTGTTTGGGTTGTGATTTTAATGTCTAACCTTAAGCAAATATTTTGGGTTAGTATTATTTGGGTTTAGTTAATGTATAAGGTTTATGAGTATGTGTTTGGAACCCTAGAAAATTTTATGGGTTTTCCATGGGTTAGCTCTTTAGTAATTTAAGAGTTAAAATATTAGTCTAGTGTTAGAGAAATACTAAGTAATGTGCAATGTGTTATTTTTATAGTGACACATTGCGGAAAATTGTCTAGAAAGGTTTGTTGACCTTGTTATTCGCGCAGCCAAGGTGAATATTCTACTCACTGAGAAAATGTACTTTTATGTATTTAATAGATTTACAAATGATAGATGATTTTATTACTGAACCGACAATATGTTTTGGATGTGTTGAGTAATTTCAATTATGTTGAAATATATCAATGATGTTTATGAAATGATGCATGAATGAAAAGTGTGATTTGAATTATGATTTGAAATGTTTGATTGACTCTTGTTGGGATTTAAATTACGCAAATATTGATTGATTTGTTAAATTGTTTATGGATTTATATTAAAAACATGTGTTAAAGGCATGAGCATGAAAGTAATAATATACTAATTGAGCATGAGCATGAAACATGAAACATGAAACAACAACAGCATGGACAGACAATAATTAAGTGGGGGTTCACGTCCCACGGTACCTGGCAACATGGCGTAAATGAACTAATTAAGTGGGGGTTCATGTCCCACGGTAACTGGCAACATGGAGTAAATGAACTAATTAAGTGGGGGTTTACGTCCCACGATACTTGGCAACAAGGAGTAAATGAACGGAAACTAGCACGAGCATGTATGACATTGTCTTTATGAGTATGATGTTTTCATGATATTATGTATAGTAGTTTTATGCTAGATGTATTAGTCTGCATATGAGTTTTAATGGACAAGAGCATTTGTATATTTTTATCGACTGGTTATATTACATGATTTAAAAGCATCGAGTTTCGATGTACTTTGATATTTGACAAAAGGAAGTCAGTTCTTTGTGAAAATTCAGTGATTAGTATACTACTGAGGTCTTGGTATATTTTATACTGAGACGGTGAACTCACAATTTCACCTGTGCGGTTGTGCTTAACCCCACAACTATGCAGACATTGATGCTGTGGCTCCAGGAACATCTGAGATAGACTACAATCTAGTAGCATTGTATTTGGGGTATTACAACTGAAGCCTGACGTTATAGTTGTTATTGGTTGGACCATGGGTGTCCGCTCTTTTGAGTATATTGTCTATGGCTTGTGATGTGTGTATCGCCTACTCTTTTGTATAAGCCATTCTTTTGTTATATGATGTAATTAATTTTAAGCTTTAAACAGATGGCTCTTTTGTGTAGTAAACTAATGGTATTTTAGAAGTGCTTTTCCACTGTTAATGCGATTTTTAATTACATGTATTTCGGTTGCTTAGATGTAACTCTGATTATTAGGTGCATGTCATGGGATATGTGTCATGTGTTGGCTGAGCGACGAGTAGTCGTGCCACTATGATGCCTCATCTATTTTGTATGTTATATATATGTATAAAAAAAAAAAAAGGGTTGTCACAAAATCATTATTGATCTAATAGTGATTTGGAGGGACACATGAGTATGCCGTCTAAAATTACATCAATTTTGGAGGGACACATGAGTATGCCGTCTAAAATTACGTCAATTATCTATTTGCTATTTTTTCTCCATGATATGACCTATATACCCTATATACACGAGTATGCCGTCTAGGCAGTGAGATTGATGCTTATCTCCATGATATCACCTATATTCCCTATTATCTATTTGCTATTTTTTTCTGCCATTCTGTGGTTTATAGCTAAGTTAATTCCTTATAGAGTCTCAAACAGATGGACAAGAAAAGAACATAACTATCATTGAGATAGGGAATTGCAGTCCCTGTTCTGAGCCTACTCTGTTTTATATGTTTTTATTTGTCAATGTACACCCTAGTTCAATATTAGGAAAATGAGTATTCCACGTAAAGTGCATGAATTATAGAGCACTTGTGCGTGTTAAGTTTTATATTGGTTTTCTAATTGGGTAAGACCAAGTTTGTAAGTGATTTTAGGGTGCTATAATTATAACTTGACTAATCTTTTTCATGAGTCGTTACAAGAAATATTACTGTGATCCGAATTCTGCTCTTTGCTTTGAACGTTTTATTGTAATTGTATTATTAGTGAGAATTGTGTTTATGTATTTTCTATCAATGAACAACTTAGGTTCTTATCACTACCTGTAAATGAATTCTTGCAGATAACTTGGCGAAGAATCCAAGCTTTGAGGAGGGTCCCTATCATCTGGCAAACTCTTCCCATGGTGTTCTCCTTCTTCCGCAGTAGGAAGATCCCACATCCCTGCTTCCTGGTTGGATGAATGAATCCCTTAAAGCTGTGAAATTCATAGACGCGAAGCACTTCAACGTCCCTTTTGGACATGCTGCAGTTGAACTTGTTGCAGGGAGAGAAAGAGAAAGTGCCATTGCCCAAATTCTCAGTACGGTTCCCAACAAATTCTAAAATCTCACCTTTTCTGTTGGAGATGCAAAGAACGGTTGCCATGGGTCGATGATGGTTGAAGCATTTGCTGCTAAAAACATCTTGAAAGTACCCTTCAAATCCAAAGGCAAGGGTAGGTTCAAGGACAATGAGCTTCAAGTTCAAAGCACTGTCAATCAGGACCAGAATCACATTCTTCAGCTCTTTCTACTGTTAAAGTATTGATTAAGTGATTAAATTTACCTCTTCCTATCGGCTTAAGCTTTTAAGTCAAGTGGTAGTTTAACATGGTATCAGAGCCAAAGGTCCTGAGTTCGAACCTTGACTCCGTTATTTACCTCTCATTTCAATTAAAATATTCCACGTGTTGGGCCTCACCTATTAAAAGGAAGTCTGATCCCACACATGAAGGGGAGTGTTAAAGTATTGATTAAGTGATTAAATTTACCTCTTCCTATCACTTTAAGCTTTTAGGTCAAGTGGTAGTTTAACATCTACCATACTAGAGTTGATGACTTCGGAACCCTTTGTGGTCCAGTCCTTCATCAAGTTAGTGTTGTCCCTATAGCTTAGATGCTATTTCTATCATCTGCTTTTTTTCTTTTTTCTTGTGATAGAGATTTGGCAACGGTTATAAGATCCTACTTTTTATGAAAATGACCGTTGATTAGGCCCATGTACTACTGAAACTAGTTATCTAAACTGTTTGAAGTCTTCTGCTTAATGTTAGTATTGTTGCTTCATTTGGTGAGTGGTGTCAGATTAGAAAGCTATGTGATATTCTGCCCACTGGAAAAATGTAGTGGGAATTACGTGCCTAATGTCACATCCCCTAAAAATAAATATTAAAGAGATGTTATTTAGTATATTTGGATCTTTCTTTCATCTTTTTATTTTGAAAATTAACCATTAAATTTGTAGGAGCTACACATGATTTATGTGTGACAATGAGTCTTACTAATCCAATAGTTAATTTTTAAATTGAGAGGATAGGAGAAGGATAAGAGAATACATAAAGAGAAATGCTAGATGTACCAAATCTTTTACCAAGAGATGAGTACCAAGATGATGTTGAACTTATTCATTGGTACTCGTAACATTTATTTTTATTAATTGTTTTGATCATCTCCAATGAATAAGCTCCACATCATCTTGGTACTCATCTTTTTGTAAAATTTTTGGTACCTCTAGCATTTCTCATACATAAAACCATTTATCTTAGTTTAATATGGCAGGTTGAAGAAAAACTTTCTTTTATTAATAAAGTGCATTTCTTATAAAGGCATTAGTCATTGAAAAAAAAGAAGGAAAAAAAGTGCCTTTATAAGACAAATGAATGTAGTCTTGAATGTTATTTAACTAACAAAGTGATAACAAATATTAACAAGTTGTCATTAATTCCTGCCATAGCTAGGGAAGCAACTCATGCGCCTAGAAAATATTACAAATTGTGGGGAAAACAAGAAAAAGATTTTGGAGTTCTAAAAACATATTGATATGGGGAACCTACCCGTCAACCTCAAGTATTGCAATTATTATAGGATTAGGATTCTCTCTATTTTAAGTGAAATGAAAATGATTTATTTAATGACTCAGATTATTTTTCACATATTTAATAGTATTAATATTTAAATGACGTGGCACCATGTACACTGTTACATGTAACAAAACAAAATCTTGATCATAAGATGGTTCCTCTCAATTTCAAGATCCTATTCCATTATTATACACCATATTGCATTTAAATGTAAACATAGCATGTCAACAGCATCCCAAGGACAAGGATCCTTTCCATTTTTCTCGCGTCACATCCTCTACACAATTATATACAACAATAATAAATCCAAACCATGAAATAGCTCATCTCTATTTCAGGTGAAATGGACTTGAAATGAAGAGGATCCTATTCTCCATCCCAGTAGCAACAAATAATTCCAAGTCCGCTCTAGTGGATAGGTAGCAGAATGCTCGGCTCAAGGGGACGCTCTACAGACCGCTCGAGTGGTCTAGCACAAATAAAAAATAAGGCTATGTGTGTGCGTCGTGTTCTTTTAATTCCCCTGTTTTCTCTATCAACTATTGTAGTGCTGCATCAGAGAAGGAGTTTGAAGAGGTGGAAGGGAATGAGTTATTCAAAGGCAAGTTTCTCTTTCTAAGCTTTGGTTGATGTTGTAGTGGGTGTTGTTGGTTGTGTCGTTTGGTGCTTGAGAATGGTGACGGGAAAAGTGAGAAGAAGTGGAAGGATTTTTTTTTTTTTTTTGTGGTGTTTGTCGGGGCCTTTAGTGTGTCTGGGAAAGGTGTTGGGTTTTTGGATGTGTGAGTTAGGTGAATGAAATGTTTTGAGTTTGTGTGTGTGTGTGTGTGTGTGTTCGTTTGTGTAGTTTGTTGGTTGTTTATGTTGTGGTGGTTGAAAAAATGGAGGGGAAGAGGAAAGTGAGGAGGTTTTTGAGTTGTTTCAAAGGAGGATAATTGGTTGTTTGGATGTTTTTTTTAGGTGATTTTTATTATTTAGAAATGTAGGGTTTGGTTGGGTGATGGAGTATTGTGAAGGAAACCAAGAGAAAGTTTAGAAAATAAAGGTTTTGGGGTGGTTTTTAGAGGTTAAGGACAATTAATGCATGGTAGAGCACCTCGCTCGAGTGACCCTAAGTCCACTCGAGCGAAGTGAGGGCCGAGCCTACTCTAATCAGGCCACGTCTCAAGAAATTTTGGTCAAATTAGACACTTGACACCCGTTTGAGTGTCGAGTGGACTACTCTAGTAAAAAAGAGATTGGGAAGGGGGCAGGGGGGTGTTTAGGGCTTAAAAGGAAATAGTATAAGGAATAGGTTCATGGCATAAAAATTTAGGAACAATCACTACAAAAAAAACTGTAAATCGCCACTTGCAGTTCGCCGCGTGTACAGTAACTGTACACGTGGGAAACTGTTCGCCGCGTGTAAGTAGCCGCGTAGATACACGCGGTGGATCTGGGCAACGCTAATTGCACAATTGGCAGCATGTACATTAATACGCGCTGCCATTTGGCCGCGCGTATAAATGTACACGCGGCCAACATCTGGCCGCGTGTACATTAATACACGCGGCCAACTGTTGGCCGCAGTATATATATATATATATATATATATATATATATATATATATATATATATATATATATATATATATATTAATTCTATTTTTTAATTTCTTTTTATTTAAAATATATTTATATATTTTATATAAATATTCTTTTTATATATATATATATATATATTTTAATTCTGTTTTTTAATTTCTTTTTATTTAAAATATATATATATATATATATATATATATATATATATATATATTTTACTAAAATTCTCCAAATTTATTTTATCCAAAAATATCACAAAATCAAATTGCACAAATTAATCAAAACAACAATATTTAAAAATTCGAATACCATGTACTAATAAATATATTCATTACTAACAATAACTACTTACACAACAATATCAACAAATTTGAAATTCTTAATTTAATAAAGTTATTCGGTACTAAAAAAAAAAAAAAATACACAAAATATCTACAAATCTGGAGGACGTCGCTGCGGATCACGAGGTGCAGTCCCGGGCGTGAGCTCGCCAACTGTCGATTGTCCCGCAAGAGATGGTGTAACGGGCGAAGGAGTCCCGAGAGGGGATTGTTGGCTCAGCAATTGTCCAGAAGGCGACAACGGACCAACCGTTGTCGCATTACCTGCAAGTACTAAAAATAATTAACCTACATAATATTATATGCAAATTTAAACAAGTAATGAGAACAAATTAAAAATAAACCTAAGTGTATACATAATATGAACCATACCTGCAGGCGCACTACTAACAGATGACGTACTACCGACGTGTGCAGGTGAAGACTGCTGAGCACCAGGGCATACAAACGATAATCCTGTAGAGGACATGAAGGCCTCAAAATGTCGCATGCGCTGCTCCATGCTGTCAGCCCGCTCTCTCTCGGCCCGCACTATGCCCTCCAACTCCGCAATTTTGTGAGCAGCCCAATCCTGAGACGTGCCCTCGGCCGGTCCCCCCCGTGTGCGGGCCCTATACGAGAAACAAGTCCCGCGAACAGGAGTAACGTTCGGCCCAACCTGCCGAACCCTACCCGCATACTCGGGTCGCCCAACCGCTTGCTCGTACACGTCGCCAGGTGCCCAACGCACCGTATCTGATGAGACGGGGTCCAAGGCAGCAGGATCAGTGGACAAACTCTGTGTCATCCGCTCCTGTACGTCGTCAACATACAAAACACTGGTAATTAATAAATACTTTATTACACGCATAACTAATAATAATCGATAACCTATAACAATAGCATACGCATAGGTCCCGTGTCCGCTCGTTCAGGTAAGTGCCGTCTTTCCTTGTGTGCGTCTTCACAAACGACTCGGCGCGAGTGGGGGGCGTGCCATACAGTATAAATATATAACAAACATTGGATATTCATTTAACGTTAAGAAAGAACAATTACGCACAAATAAGAATTAGGGTTTTTACATATTGTTCCATACCTCATCGTGATTAAATCTGGCATAACTTTTGGACCCCAGACTATGGGGGATGTCATTCTGCTCCCGCAGCCGCTTCATTCGTTCAGACCTCTCCTTTACATTGAACATTCCCAAAAAAATGTCAGAATTGATACTTTTAATTACTTATGTGTTATGATTGAATGAACTGTTTATTAAAAAAACACAACATTATAGTAATACATTTAAAGACCTACATACCACATTTATTTTTGTGCACCACTCGTGCAGTACGTCCTCCACATCCGTTCGGTCATACTTATCAAAAAACGTATCTGGCATTCTCGCACGTATTGTCAATGGCGTGTCACCGTCTCGAATATTTAGCTGGGTCCTCAACTTCGACTTCCACGAACGGTGCTTACGGCCCATATCACCCCAGAATTCATTCTGTGCCAGGCGCTGGTCGACGGATACGGGTACATAAAATTCTTGCTGCACATTCAATCTAATGATTAATTTTAGCAGTTCAATAAAGAAAAAATCATCTTAACTTTAATTTCACAAAATACATATATTAGTTTCATACACATACCATTATGGCATCCTACATAGCCTGCTTAATCTGTTTATCTACCTTTGCCCATTTGTCCCGCAAGTGAATATGGGACCCGCTCCGTAACAGCTTGCCCGCAGCCCGTCTATAACGATTGCATGCTCGTCCCACTGGTTGTGTTGCAGCATTGTACTGCAACACAACTTTCTTACCCCTCGGGAGCACCCAATTTCTCTCTGGGTCCTTAATCACCTCAAAATAGATGCTCCCGTCTGGGTTATACCCTAGTCAATAAATATAAAACGTTAATATATTAACACTAAATAACTTAATTATATTAATAAATTAAAAATTCAATTTAAATATTATACGAACTTACTAAATTAATTAGTTTATAATGATGTATACAAATGTACTTACCCATCAGCCGAATATGGTCGAACGCTATGTGCTCGGTCGCTGGGTCACCAGCATGCTCCTCGCCTACCTCATCTTCTGGGTGATGCTCATCATCATGATCGTCATCCGAAGGCATATCCTGGGGGACATCATGGGCTATCTGATCAAGACCCAACATCACATCGTCCCCCTCGCGGGGCAGCTGGCTCTCCCCCACATCTGGGTCCTGACTCTCCCTAGGAAGCGGCAACTGGCTCTGTCCATAAACATGCATCTGGCTCTCCCCAGGTGCCGGGCCCTGGCCCCCCGCCGGTGCCGACAGCTGTCCCGACCGTATAGCCGGCATAGGCATCCCCCCTCGCTGTGACAGCGGGAATCTGTCATCCTGAGTCTCACTATCAGGGTTGACTGGCATAGGTGGTGGAAGGGGGTATGGGTAGTACAACGGAAATCTGCTCAGATCATGACACTCTCGTGCCCACCATCGATCAATATGACCCGGTGAGGTCAGCCCCAACTGCGATAACGTCGTGTATGGAGAAGGAGAATATCCAGCTGAGCTCGTCTGGCCGGGATCTGACCTGCTCATCCCCGCCGTACCCGGGGGCAATGGTCTATAAACGGCGTCCGGGTGGTGTGGCCACGGTGTAGTATGTAGTGCCGCTGACATCGCCGGTGTCGACGTAGGCGGGTATAGAGAAGGAGAATATCCAGCTGTGCTCGTCTGCCCGGGATCTGACCTGCTCATCCCCGCCGTACCCGGGGGCAATGGTCTGTATACAGCATCCGGGTGGTGTGGCCACGGTGTGGTATGTAGTGCCGCTGACATCGCCGGTGTGGATGTAGTCGTGCAATGCACGGGCTGGCGTGGTGCACGATGTGCGCAAGTAGGGGGTCTCGGGTCCATCGAAACCTGCGAACAAATGTGAGACAAATTATTTGAAATTCGTTTTAATTTTAATATTAAAATAGAATATGCATAATATACAATGAGCTCTATGCAAAATAAGAAAGTATTTTGAGTTTAAGCAAATTGTACCAATAATAAATATAGCAATCATTGTATAACATGAGCTTCAATCGGATCAATGTCGGGCCTGTCGTGATCGAATTCATCATTCATATCATGCAGGTCATCAGTGGGTAATACGATCGGTACACACTCGTGATATGCATTATCTGCATCACTACTCCCTTCCCCCTGACCAACATCGTACACGTTGCGCGGTTTAGTCCTCACGGCACAAACCCAGTTTGGGTTCCTTTCATCCTCGACATAAAACACTTGGTCTACCTGAGATGTAAGCACGTAAGGCTCGTCAGTAAGCAGTTCTCCCCTGTGGACGAGGTGAGTGAAGTTGACAAACGCTAGACCATAATCGTCGACTCTAAATCCTCTGTCCATCGTGGGGTCCGCCCAATTGCACTTAAATAGGACGTACGTAGTCCTATCGTAGTACTCGACCTCAACCACATCGGTTAACTGCCCGTAGTAGGTTTCGTCGTCAATGGTTGGCACACATACGCCGCTGTTCTGAGTCCTCCTTCCCACATCATGGGCTAGCGTGCGGAACAATTTCCCGTTTACCACGTACCTGTTATACTTCACTGCTGTCTCCTTCAACCCTCTACTACGCATAACCAATTTCAGCCCCAATTCCTCCCTACTTTGATCGTCAAGGCCATCAACCTATGTTATCATTTCATATATTAAAAGAATACATCGGTTAATAGCGGCATATTGTCGAACCCTATCTTAAATTGACACTGAACATAGGTAAATATTATATACGAAAATACCACTATTTCCTTACATATGCGCGGTACCACTCGCAGAACTGCTCGTGATGTTGGGCTTCAATCAGAGCGTCTGTGATGCGACCCCTAACGCATGATCGCCTAATAGCGTCTTTATGCATCCTACATTCAGCGGATATAATTAAAAAACTAATTATTATCAATTATATCATTTGAATCCGGTTCAATATGTAAACACTACTTACATCCGCAAATTGAGAAACTCTTCAGAGTTGAACACAATATAACGATGAATCTGATGCATCGTCAACCGGTTCAATCTAACTCGCGTTCCCGCCCCCTTGGAACCATCAGGGTTTCTCAAAGGTCTGTTGTGGAAGGTTGGTGCATTTTCTAGATATCTCGAACAGAACGTTACTAGCTCGGTCGCTATGTAACCTTCCGCAATGCACCCCTCAGGAGCCGCTTTGTTGTGCACATTCGACTTGAAACCCCCAAGACTCCTGGTGCACACACAAACATTAAGGACTTGCCCCCGTTTAATGCCACGAGTTACATGAAATATATATATATATATATATATATATATATATATATATATATATATATATATATATATATATATTCTGTTGTATTTTACCTCTCTGCCGGGTACATCCACCTATATTGAATGGGTCCGCCGAGTCTACATTCGCGCACAAGATGCACGACCAAGTGGACCATGCTAGTAAAAAACCCAGGAGGAAATACCTGTTCCAGCTTGCACAGTGTGATACAGACGTCACCCTGCAGTCGGTCCATCTCAGCTTGGGTTAGCTTGGTTGAGCATATGCCTCTGAAAAATGCTGACATCTCAACGATAGGTCTGACCACTTTGTCTGGCAATGACTGACGCAATGCAATTGGTAGAAGCTGCTGCATCAGTATGTGGCTGTCATGACTTTTTAACCCTGAAATTGTACGGTCCTTCATCCAAACACACCGTGAAATGTTCGACGCATATCCGTCTGGAACTCTCACATTTCGAAGCACCTTTAAAAAGCTTTCTTTATCCTCCCTGGACATCGTGTGACAAGCCGCGGGTATATATGTTTTACCATTTGCGGCGGTGAACGGATGCAATTTAGGTCTCAACCCCATTTCCTGCAAATCCAGTCGAGCTGCCAAGTTGTCCTTCGTTTTCCCTTTGATGTCCAAAATAGTGCCAAGTATATTGTCCATGACATTTTTCTCTATGTGCATGACATCAAGATTGTGCCGAATCAAATTGTCCTTCCAGTACGGCAATCTGAAGAAAATACTTTTCTTCTTCCATACAACATCATCAGCACCCCGTGCACCCGTCTTCCGCTTCTTCCGTCTCGTCTTACCCGCATTCTCATTCCCAAACGCAACTCCGTCCAACTGTTGGAGGATCTCGTCCCCGCAAGGCACATCAGGAGCACATTCTAACTCCTCAGTCCCATCAAACGTTCTTCTGTTCAGCCGCCACAGATGTTCGGTTGGCAAGTACCTCCTGTGTCGTATGTAACAAAATTTACAAGCGTTCTTCAGATGTTTAGAACGTGTCGAATGCATGCAACAAGGACATGCCTTCACACCTTTGTTAGGCCAACCGGATAAATCTGCATACGCCGGGAAGTCGTTTATTGTCCACATCAACTGAGCACGCATATTGAAATTCTCCATCTTCGCAGCATCTAGTGTTCGTACCCCTACATCCCACAGCTCCAACAGCTCATCAATCAGTGGCTGAAGGTAGACGTCGATATCCATACCAGGTGAGCTCGGTCAGGGGATAACCAGTGACAGGATGAACGACGTCTGTTTCATGCACATCCAAGGAGGCAAATTGTACGGTACAAGTAATACGGGCCATGTGCTGTGGGATGTACTCATGTTCCCAAATGGATTGAACCCGTCTGCTGTCAGTCCAAGCCGCACGTTCCTACTGTCGGCCATAAAATCCGGATGTAGAGAGTCGAACGATCTCCATGCCTCACCGTCCGCGGGGTGCCTCAATACGCCGTCCCTAGTGCGGCCTTCTGCATGCCACCTCATATTGTGCGCCGTGTGCTCCGACATGAATAACCTCTGTAACCGTGGGATGAGTGGAAACCATCTCAACACCTTCACTGGACGTTTTTTCCTCGACGATATTACCTCACCATCCTGATCAAAATGTATATCAGCCATCCACTTAGATTCTCCACATACGGTGCAGGTATCTAGATCTTTATTGTCTTTCCAGAATAGCATACAGTCATTACGGCACGCCGGAATCTTCTCATACCCGAGACCCATGGAACTGAGGAATTTCTTCGCCTCGTACGTATTAACCGGCAATGCCTCATCGCAAGGAGGCAATAACTGACTGACAAGCTCAAGAATATCAGAAAAAATCTTGTTACTAATACCTCCAATGCACTTCAAGTTGTAGAAATGTACAGTAGCACTCAATTTACTGTGCTTTGTACCGGGGTGAAGTGGCTTGTCGGCAGTCTTCAACAACTCAAGGTACTTCAATGTGTCCCTTGCAGAGGTTCCTTCATTTACTTCTCCGGGCTGGCCAACATGATCGATGTCACCTACTTCGTGCACGCCGAAGGCGTCACGCAACATGGCGTGCATGTCACCACCTTGTTCCAGGTCTCCACCTTGTTCTGTGACTTCTACATGTTCAATGCCACATGCAGCCGTATCTGTGACACTGGGATGGTCGTGACCCCGAACAGGACCAGCAGGGTTTAGGGTTGTCTCACCGTGCATATTGATGAGTGCCAAATATTGTGTATTTGGACCCCTTGATTTGCACTAGTTAGACCTTTAGCCTTGTTATTTTTCTAATGTTTTGGGTAGTTTTTGTGTTTTCTGTTTCTGTCGGACAATAAGAGAGGAATGACAAATTTCATAAGAAGATAACTGGAAATTCGGAGACCCTGACAAGTCGATCGATCGAACTTAAAATTCGATCGATCGAATATTTGCCCGAAGTCGATCGATCGAAATAAAAGTCGATCGATCGAATTTTCCCAGAAACTGCTTTTGCAGAGCGCGCCAGAACGCCCAATCAGAAGCCAAAAAGCAGTCTTCCCTCTAATTTCTGCTGCAGAACACGCTGGTTTCGTGTTTGGGGTTGTCTCTAGCTGCAGAAGAACTCTAGAGGAGGGTAGAGGAGTCATTTCTTGCCATGGCTTTCCTCTATAAAAGCCATAGCCATCCCCTTGTTGAGAGAGTAGTAGAGAGAGTAGGAGAGGAAAGAATAGAGCAGAAACTCTGTAGTTAGTTTTAATTTCGTGCTTATTGTAGTGTAATTCAGTAGTTTATTTTCAGAATACTTTCTCTTTGTAGAGCTTTTCTTTCATTTCCATGGTTGTTCATCATTTTCTTGTGGTGTTCTTAGTCATGGAAGGCTAGTAACCTCAACTAGGGTTGAGGATGAAACCTTTTCATTGATGACACTCACAACCTTGCTGTACCACTTGCACATTTAATGATATATCATGTTAGTTGTTCAAGTTCCATTCATTTAAAGCTTTATCTTTTGCAATGAATGTGGTTAGTGGTGGATAGAGGACATTTTATGTGTTTCAACCGACTAATACATTGTTTTATCGGTTTGAATGATGATATCCATTGTGATTGAATGATACATTGGATGTTTTGATTTCAATCGGTACTCTTTGTGATTTGTCAATGTGTTGGATTCATTTAATGGTTCTTGAGTTTATGGTTAAGAAACTTGAATAACACCCTAAGCTTAATGTTCTTTGGGTGTTCAAGTGGAAACCAAGAGTGTGAGTTGTAGGATTTGGTTTGGTGGATTCCTTAACCTTAGTTCCTTTTATTTTACATATTTCATTACATCTCTTTCATTTAGTCTTTTGTTCTTGAATCAAGTCTCAAACCTTTGGAACTAGGTTAAAATGAGGTTGATTAAGCAAGATACCAATATTTGACCATTTCCCTGTGGGATCGACCTCGCACTTGCATAACATTATATTGCAAAACGATTCGTGCACTTGCGAGTACTATTTAAAACACACATCACATATACCAGAAACCGTATCCCGTGGACATTCCCTTCCCCCCTGTCAGGTGGGCAAGAACGTAATCTGGGGGGTGCCGCTGGTTATTCCGGCAGTACTTACATGGGCAGTAAATTTTGCCATCAGCAGACCTACAGTTACGAACGGCAAATGCCACGAACGCTCTACACCCGTCGTTATACTGTGTCGTACCTCTAGGTGCTGACATCCACGACTTGTCCATATTCCTCTGTACGCGAGTTAACAGTCTGAAACGAAATATGTTATTTGATTACAGTAAATAAAGTGCTTGATTGTTTACTGTTTGTTTTAAACAGTTAACTCAAAGTATCATTTTTTCATACTTTTTTTAGGAGTTAGGGTTTTTTCTTTTTAGGTTTTAAGGTTAGGGTTTAGGTTTTTAAGGGTTTAGTTTTTAGGGTTAGGGTTTAGGGTTTAGGTTTTAATATTTGTAGGGTTTAGGGTTTTTTAGGGTGTAGGGTTTTAGGGTTTAGGGTTTAACTAAAATAAAATAGTAATAATAAAAAAAAAGAGATCTCGAACCTTTTTTTTTTATATTTTTTAATATTCTTCTTTCTTTTTTAAGGGTTTAGGGTTTTGTTTTTTTTTTTTTTTAGGGTTTAGGGTTTTAGGTTTTTACGGTTTAGTTTGTAGGGTCAGGGTTTGGGTTTACCTCACCATAAAAAAGTAATTAAAAAAAAAAGAGATCTCTCCCATTTTTTTTTTTTTTTTTTTTTTTGCTATTCTTTATTCTTTATTTATGGTTTAGAGTTTTAAGGTTTCTTTTTTTAGGGTTTAGGGTTAAAAAGGTTAGGGTTTAGGTTTTTAGGGTTCTAGTTTTTAGGGTTTGGGTTTTAAGGGTTTAGTTTTTAAGGTTAGGGTTTAGGTTGTTAGGGTTTAGGTTTTTAAGGTTAGGGTTTAGGTTTTTAGGGTTTAGTTTTTACGGTTTAGTTTTTAGGGTTAGGGTATTAAGGTTAGAATTTAGGGTTTAGGGTTTAGGTTTTAGGGTTTTAAGGTTAGGATTTAGGTTTTTAGGGTTTAGTTTTTAGGGTTAGGGTTTTAAGGTTAGGGTTTAGGGTTTTAGGGTTAGGGTTTTAAGGTTAGGGTTTAGGGTTTAGGGTTTAGTTTTTAGGGTTAGGGTTTTAAGGTTAGGGTTTAGGGTTTTAGGGTTAGGGTTTTAAGGTTAGGGTTTAGGGTTTAGGGTTTAGTTTTTAGGGTTAGGGTTTTAAGGTTAGGGTTTAGGGTTTTAGGGTTAGGGTTTTAAGGTTAGGGTTTAGGGTTTAGGGTTTAGGTTTTAGGGTTTTAAAGTTAGGGTTTAGGTTTTTAGGGTTTAGTTTTTACGGTTTAGTTTTTAGGGTTAGGGTATTAAGGTTAGAATTTAGGGTTTAGGGTTTAGGTTTTAGGGTTTTAAGGTTAGGATTTAGGTTTTTAGGGTTTAGTTTTTAGGGTTAGGGTTTTAAGGTTAGGGTTTAGGGTTTTAGGGTTAGGGTTTTAAGGTTAGGGTTTAGGGTTTAGGGTTTAGTTTTTAGGGTTTTAAAGTTAGGGTTTTGGTTTTTAGGGTTTAGTTTTTACGGTTTAGTTTTTAGGGTTAGGGTATTAAGGTTAGAATTTAGGGTTTAGGGTTTAGGTTTTAGGGTTTTAAGGTTAGGATTTAGGTTTTTAGGGTTTAGTTTTTAGGGTTAGGGTTTTAAGGTTAGGGTTTAGGGTTTTAGGGTTAGGGTTTTAAGGTTAGGGTTTAGGGTTTAGGGTTTAGTTTTTAGGGTTTTAAAGTTAGGGTTTAGGTTTTTAGGGTTTAGTTTTTACGGTTTAGTTTTTAGGGTTAGGGTATTAAGGTTAGAATTTAGGGTTTAGGGTTTAGGTTTTAGGGTTTTAAGGTTAGGATTTAGGTTTTTAGGGTTTAGTTTTTAGGGTTAGGGTTTTAAGGTTAGGGTTTAGGGTTTTAGGGTTAGGGTTTTAAGGTTAGGGTTTAGGGTTTAGGGTTTAGTTTTTAGGGTTTTAAAGTTAGGGTTTTGGTTTTTAGGGTTTAGTTTTTACGGTTTAGTTTTTAGGGTTAGGGTATTAAGGTTAGAATTTAGGGTTTAGGGTTTAGGTTTTAGGGTTTTAAGGTTAGGATTTAGGTTTTTAGGGTTAGGGTTTTAAGGTTAGGGTTTAGGGTTTTAGGGTTAGGGTTTTAAGGTTAGGGTTTAGAGTTTAGGGTTTAGTTTTTAGGGTTTTAAAGTTAGGGTTTAGGTTTTTAGGGTTTAGTTTTTACGGTTTAGTTTTTAGGGTTAGGGTATTAAGGTTAGAATTTAGGGTTTAGGGTTTAGGTTTTAGGGTTTTAAGGTTAGGATTTAGGTTTTTAGGGTTTAGTTTTTAGGGTTTTAGGGTTAGGGTTTTAAGGTTAGGGTTTAGGGTTTAGGGTTTAGGGTTTAGTTTTTAGGGTTTTAAAGTTTGGGTTTAGGTTTTTAGGGTTTAGTTTTTAGGGTTTAGTTTTTAGGGTTAGGGTATTAAGGTTAGAATTTAGGGTTTAGGGTTTAGGTTTTAGGGTTTTAAGGTTAGGATTTAGGTTTTTAGGGTTAGGGTTTTAAGGTTAGGGTTTAGGGTTTAGGGTTTAGTTTTTAGGGTTAGGGTTTTAAGGTTAGGGTTTTAGGTTTTACGGTTTGGGTTTTAAGGTTAGGGTTTAGGGTTTAGGGTTTAGTTTTTAGGGTTTGGGTTTTAAGGTTAGGGTTTAGGGTTTTAGGGTTAGGGTTTTAAGGTTAGGGTTTAGGGTTTAGGTTTTAGGTTTTAGGGTTTTAAGGTTAGGGTTTAGGTTTTTAGGGTTTAGTTTTTAGGGTTTAGTTTTTATGGTTAGGGTTTTAAGGTTAGAGTTTAGGGTTTAGGGTTTTAAGGTTAGGTTTTAGGTTTTTAGGGTTTAGTTTTTAGGGTTAGGGTTTAGGGTTTAGGGTTTAACTAAAATAAAAAAGTAATAAAAAAATTTCACTCTTTTGTAGGGTTTAGAGTTTTTAGGGTGAACGGTAATTTGGGCTAGGGTTTAGGGTTTATGGTTTTTGCTTGTTTTTTAGAGTATAAAGCTTAGGGGTTTGGTTTTGAGATTTTATCATAGGGATTTTTATATTGGTTTTGATTTAGGATTTAGGGTTTATTGTTTACACCTTTGTTATAAATTGAATAATAAAAAAAATTATTATAAATGGTAGACGGTGGCCAAATTTAATTTTCTGTATCTATCCAATAATCGTTAGATACGATCATTTTATTATGAAATGATGGCGAGTTTACTTTGAAATGGTTTTTTTTTTTTGTTTGTAAAAAAATTACCTGAAAATGAACTATTAAACTTTTTTTCTTTGTTCTTAAAAAACCCAAAAATTGTTTTTTGTAGTACCGCATACTTATTTATATTTTATTGGTTTTGATCATTGATTTTATGATGAAGTTAATAAAATAATTGCCACAAATAATAATCCACACACCAATTCGTAGTACAGTAAAACATATTACAAAAAAAAAAAATAATACCACAACTGTACGAATATTTTTCATGCATAACGACCAACCACATCAAAACACATAAAATTACACAACAATAGATATTCAAACCCAACAAAATTAACAGCATTGCATAGACCATTATTAATTGCTAAATCCACAATTATTATATGAAACTATTTAATAAATTAGAAACAGATTTTAAATAAATTAATTTAAATGCACCAAGTTTATTATAGCCAAAAATAAAGAAAAAAAATTAATGCTAAAATTACTCACAAATATTTTTTTTTTGAGTGATTTGTATGCTCCTTTGCCAAAATGTACCTGCATTAAAACATATTAGTCCCAAAATAATATCCCAAAACAAGTCCCAAAATAGCAATCACGTACAAGGCAGAGAGAGAGAGAGACACCGGGAGAGGTTTCAGAGAGAGAGAGAGAGATGTAGAGAGAGATAGAGTCAGAGAGATGGGTGTAGAGAGAGAGAGGTCCGAACCTAGGGTTAGGGTTTAGTCTGTGGTTCGGTTAGAGAGAGAGAGAGAGAGAGAGAGCTAGAGAGAGAGAAAGCTAGAGAGAGACAGAGAGAAAAAGAGAGAGAGAGAGAGAGAGAGAGAGAGGGAGATGTAGAGAGAGATAGGTCCGGACCTAGGGTTAGGGTTCCTACTGTGGTTCGGTTAGAGAGAGAGAGAGAGAGAGCTAGAGAGAGAGAGCTAGAGAGAGAGAGAGCTAGAGAGAGAGACAGAGAGAGAGAGAGAGTGAGAGGGAGATGTAGAGAGAGATAGGTCCGGACCTAGGGTGTATAAGTACACGCTGCCAATTGTTTCTACGCCACATATGGCCACGTGGCCAGAGACACACGCTGCCATCTGGCCGCGTGTCTACAGTACCGGTTACTGTAGACACGCGGCGATTTACAGTGTTTTTTGTAGTGAATATTTACAATTTGAGTTTAGTGTTAACATTATGATTTAAACCTCGCCTAAAGATGAGGTAAATTGCAGACGAAGGAGCAGAACGTTACGGGGAAAGTTTAGCATGGACTTTTGTTAGTATTTTGGCCTTATTTTGTGTTTGGACAAAATCACTTATGTGTAATGATGTGGTAAACAGGGATTCCACTTTCATAGTGATATCAAGATTAGAAGATTCTCAAGTTCCCTGTCAGCCGTCCGGACGATGTGTCATCTCGTCTGGATGCCCATCTGTCTACTGCTCCATCCGTCCGGACGATGTGTCATCCTGTCCAGACGCCAGACAGTCCAGCATCATCCGTCCAGACGACGTGCTTCTTCCGTCCGGACACTTCAATGTATCGAGATGTTTCTGTTCCAGCTTGATCCGTCCGGACGTTTCAGCAGCACGTCCGGACCCGTATCAGTTCTTGAACAGTTCACTGATTCTTTCCAAGTTCAAGAAAGGGAAGATCAATCAACTGTTCGGACAATGTGGTATCTTGTCCGGACGCTGGTGCATCGTATATGGTAACTGACGATTCGACTTCAACCATCCGGACGTCTCCCCCTCATGGTCCGGACGCACACGCATCAGATATGGAAATTGCGTGCTGAAGTTTAGCCGTCCGGACGCTCCTGCCCCATGGTCCGGACGTGCGAAGCCTGATATGGAAATTACTTGCAGTGGACGTGCGTCCGTCTGGACGATGCTCTTATACAGAAAAGATTTCTCCGCGGAATTTCGGAAAAATCCTGTCGCACAGTTGTCCGTCCGGACGTCCATGGTCCACCGTCCGGACGGCTCCTAGGCAAATTTTGCCTGACGCTTATTCTGACCCCCAGACTATAAATAGGGGTCCTTGGGCACTTAGAGTTGCAAGAATTCGATGTGAATTCCATTAGAGCTCAGAGACGTGATATTTCCTCTGAAGCCGTTTTTCAAGTGTTCTGCGCTAAAAGTTGAAGCCTATCTTAGAGGTCGGCTCTAAGGTAAGGAGTTCCATTGAAGACCCCTTCAGGTAGGTGAACCTAGTTGGGAAGCGTACCTAGTTGGGAAGCGTTCGTGTTGGGTTACACGTCAGAGATCAAGGTACAACCACTGCATCGGTACATGTGAGTGTTACTATCTTGTATCTAGCTTTGTCTTCTGAATAGTGGAATTCCTGGGTTTGGCTACCCCGGAGTGGTTTTTCTCTTAACCGAGTTTCCACTTCGTCAACAAAAATCTTTGTGTCATTTACTTTCCGCTGTGCCTTAATTTTTGTTGACACTTATGCACACACTTTACTTTTAGAAGTCATTTCAATTTTTCAACTTTAAATGAACACAATAAGTAAACAAACTTCAAAGTGGTTAAAAAAGGTGTTCCATGAATTATTTGTCACAATTGAAATGTTTACTATTGAGACCACAAAGTCATCTAGCATAGTAAAAACCCGAATCTCTAACATACATTTCAACTTGTCAGAATCCCAGGCAAGATTCCATGACTATGACATCAGGTTTATGAGTTTATATTAACATGTCACTGATTGTCTGACTATGATATCAGGTTTATTAGTTTACATTAACATGTCACTGATTGTCTAGGAACGGCTTCCGAACCAAGAAGAAATACATTGGTGTGAAAATCTCTCTCCTGAAAGACAAAGTAATATAATTATTCGAGTAGCTAATGTGTATATCAACTTAATGACTGAGAAAGATAAAAACTGTGATTCAACTCCTATAAGAAAATAATTTCAAAGGCTAACTTATCAAAAAAAAAATAAAAATTCAAAGGCTTTCTTTTTTCATTTACCCATTTCTTTTTACTTATCATTGAGGCTCAAACATGAAATATAATTACTACCTTTATGTTGCTAAGGAATGATATATCAAAGATTTAGCATATTTAGTTCTCAAATGAGATCAAAGAGAGTAAGTATTTCAGAGGGAACACTCACTTTCCAGCTTTAGTTAGGCCATCTGCAGCCTGCTCTAGAAAGATTTGAACACGTAGGCTTCCCTTTGGGGCAAGTCCTACAAATTCCATGGCCTTGACCTACCAAAATGAAAACTCAGCTCTAAATCCCTGCCTTTCTACAGTTGAACAAGTATGAATTCTTGCAAATCTTGTAGAAGCAGGAAACATTTCACTGAAACAAATCTTACCATGTTCCTTGTAATGAAACGCCCAGCAGCAGTTATACGGAAATTACTCAGTGTGAAGTGACTTGTACCCATGTCAAAGTACCAAGGGACTTGTGAGTCCTCAGCAAGATCTTTCTCCCATATGACCTTTGTGCAAAATAAATCAAAAAGTTGAAACTTGTGCCAATAATAAAAAGAGATTCGAAAAAGAAAAAGAAAAAGGAATAACTTGCAGTCACCTCAAAACCTGCTTGTTTGAGAGCTTCAAGGCATTTTCCTGTCAACCTGATTTCAGGAATGCCATTACCAACCTCAATTTCTGTCTGTGCCAATGAAACTTTGTTACATTGGAATGACATAAGAAAGCAGTTTTTTCATGCATCAAGCATATCTTAATTCTCACCTTTATTTTTTGATGTTCTTGGTTATTGGGATCGAAAGAATCAGTCATGCACCACTCATATGCAGCAAAGCATTGGCCAGGTTTCAGTACTCTGTATATTTCTTTGTAGCATCCATACTGTGCAGATCAGAAGCAAATGTTAAACCAGTATGAACCGAAGAGAAGAAAAAGACACTAAGAAGTGGAAGTTGATTTGCCAAGGTTGTAATGAATAGAAATTGGAATACATACTGCATCTGGTGCATGACAAGTAGCGTCAAGTGCATATGCTGCATCAAAGGTATTGTCAGGAAATGGCATTTTTCATGAAGTCAGCCTGCATCATCAAGAACCAATACTACTCAGACATCTATCACCAAAAACCCTTTTGTAGTATCATAAAAGGTCAGAGAAACTTCACTTAAATCTCTTAAACTTTCATCACATTTGCAATTACTTCCCTAAACTTCAAAAACTCTCAATTTAATGTATTTATTTTTCAAAATGTTTCAATTTCACCTATTTGTTAGGATTTTTTGTTAAATCCTAACGGATCGAGGGGTGTCAACATCATCAAGAACCAATATTAATCCTTTTGTAGTATCATAAAAGGTTTGTTTCCAAGTCTCATTACTAATTAATATAAAATACTTACAGGAGAATGAGATTAAAAAAAAAGAAAAAAAAGAAAAACATTTCAAAGTAAAGGGTTGTACCCCATGGCTCTTTTTTTTTTTTTTTTTTTTTTAATGATATTGAATTACTTATAAATAAATAAAGGATTTTATAACCAACCTTCACAAAATTGCAGGTTTTGTCCACTCCAGCAATGCGGTTTAGTTCCTGTGGAGCAACAGAAGCTTGCAAATGTTATTGCTATTTTGAGATTTTAATTAGCACTTGATCAATCTTTATAAAATCCAAATCCAACTGCAAAAAAAAAACCCTTATAATCCAATACTATTTGAGCTCAATACAAAAGGTTAAACAGGAAGAAAAATGATTGTTCTAGATATATACCTTTCCCCTTGATATCTGATATTCATTGTTGTTCACCCCCGTAACCGATGTTAATTAAGCTGTAACAAATCACCATTAATGCAATTTGCAAACATAACTGAAGAGTCCTTTCCTCAAGAGAAAGTTAGTACTTTCAATATTCATCCAAATTCCGATCTAATTTGAATATAAATGAAAACTACAAACAAGTTGAAAGCATGACCTCCATGACACTCTTATTTAATCATAGACTGCCATTCACCTGAATCTGGAAATTTCTCTTAGTGGTCCACCAATTCCACATCCAACGTCCAAAACCTGTTATGGCAAACAAAATAAATGTCAAAACCTAAATAGTGAATCTCCAAATTGTCGGTTTTCCCATGTTCTACTAAATGAACAAACCTTTTGTCCAGGCTTCAGGCCTAACTGTAAAGAAAGGAAGTGCTCATGTCGCTTGATGCTCTCTTGAAGAGACTCCCCTTTCCATCTTTAGGAACAAAAGTATGAACATGATTAGATATAATCAACAATATTGTAGGCCAAAAGAAATTATACTGCATTTCTTCAAATTAAGGCTACCTTTGTGCAAAATGGAAAGACTCCCCCCAGCCATACTCATAAAAGCTAGTAACAAGATCATAGTATTTATTAACCTGAAGTCCACAACAGACAGTTCAATTTTGTTCTTCACACATGTATAATAGAAATTATACTCTTTCCTCATGATTTCAACCAATAAAGCAACGAATATATAAGATGGAAAAAAAACCTCCTAAACAAATATAAATTTACAATAATTCAAGTTGCTGGCTTGGGTTTCTCATTTGATCTACTCACCAGAGCACCTTAATTATAACATGATTTAGAAACCAAAAACCGAAGAGATTATTATAGTAAATTCAAAAGACAGTAACACCCTGCCATTGCATGGAATAAAAAGATTGGTAAAGACGGAACATCACTCATCACCATGTCAGTGTAGTTTGCTTTTCTCTCTTCCTCGTCACCACCATAGTAGCCATGATACTTCTCGTACCTGAATTGTCAAACAAAAAGAGTGATGTAGCATACTTCTCATTTTAGTGAAACAGAGATTGAAGCTGAAGAATCATTTTAGTGAGAGCAAGAAGATTCAACGTATAGCTAGAGAGAAAAAGCAGACACCAAGTCGAAGTTTGGCGTAATATAGAAAATCCCACATGTTATATCAAACGGAAAACTTTTGGGTTTTGTCCGGACATGCATGTTATATATCAAACTTAAGTCTGAAGCATCATTTAGAAAGACAGAGAAACAGATAGATTTGTTTGAAGCTCCACAATCACAACGCTGGAGAGACAAAGAGTACCAAGTGAAACATCATACTTTTCGACGGCGGAGAGGACATCGCGCTTCTCCATCTTCCCTCCCACACCTGACGCGAGATCGAATGCTCCTCCTACCTTCGACATTTGGCAAAACCGTACACACACGTACGTGGAGATCTTTAAAAACAGAAGAAGAAAAAAGCGTTAGAATTAGAGTTAGAGTCATAGAAAACGATTTTGGAAAAGATGCATGTTTTGGATGAAATGTGGACTGGTTGAGCATTACATCGAGAGAGGCGGAAGATTCCAGAGGCAAAAGCAGGGAGAGAGAGAGAGAGAGAACTGAGCGATATCATATTCGTTGCATAAAATGGATATTTATAGGCAGTCAAGTTGGATTCCATTGATACGTATGAAAGATAGAAAGGTTACTATATTAATGGCTCAAATTTGCAATATATTTTCAGAGGGAAACTAAAACTTTTGACTATTATTTCCGGAGTGTTTTTTTGACCCTTCAAAATATTAAGAGTGAAAATGTTTGTAGTATTTTTCTATTTTTTCTTTTAACCATTGTCTTATATTATTTAAATAACTTAAGGGAAGCAAAAATGTTATCCTAAATTTGGATTAAAATTTTCGGCCATTTTTAGACATCGAAATGCTCAGTAATTGCCACATTAAAAAGATGGCATGTTATGAAATAACCATCAATAATTTCCCTCCCAAAAAGCTTTTTATTTACTTTTTAAAAGACGCTTATTCTTCCTAAAACCAAAACCAAAATATGATTTTTTGTTCAAAGCATTTTTACAACATAGAGTGCAAGATCATGATGAAAATATACACATTTTAAATAGATGGTGTTTTCCTAGGGTTTTGATGCCTAGAAACGATGTAAATTCCATAATTTGATAATCTAAAATTTCTTTAGAATTATAGGGAATCCCGATCCCCTTAATTGAAGGTATCACTCTTAATTTCCTTGATTTAGGGAACATAAAAAAATTAAAAAAAAAAAAAAATCTATATATATATATATATATATATATATATATATATATATATATATATATATATATATATATATATATATATATATATATATATATATATATTTTACATTTAAAAAATAAAATGAATTTTAAAAAACTTGTCGTGCAGCAATGATATAAACACATGTCCTACATATTTCATTTTTAAATTTACTATTGAATTTAGGAACCCAAATATGATAAATTTAAAATTTTTTTTTATATAAATGTGTAGAAAATATCGATTTACCATTGAATTTGTGAGACCCAAATGTGTGTGGATCAGGATCCCTTACAATTTCAAAGAAATTTGATATTCTCAAATTTCTTTGAAATCAAGTTGTTTTTTCATCGAAATGACGTGAAAAATGCTACATATTAAAGATATGACATGTTAACAAACTCAAAAAAAAAAAAAAATCATTTCAAAAAGTTTTTTCTTACATTTTATGTCGTATAAAAGCTTTGAATAAAAAATTGTATTTCGATTTAATAAAAAAGAAGCGTCTTTTCAAAAGTGAAGAAAAAACCATCAGGAATAATTTTTATTTTTTATTTTTTATTTTATTTTTATTTTTTTTGTTTCATTGTTAACATGTTACATCTTTAATATATAGCATTTTTTACGTTATTTTGATGTAAAAAAAGGGCTTAATTTCAAAAAAAATTGAGATTGTAGGAGATCTGATTCAATTTGTGTGCTTTGTTCCCAACCCACCGAAAAAATTAGAAAAAAAAAAAAAGTCATGTTAGAAAAAGCTATGATCTCATTTACTGCATTAATTAAGGCTATAAGATTTGCCTATAAAGGCAAGCTATAAGATGATTCAGATCCCAAAAATAGATGTCTATCACGCCAGGTTGGACGGAAATGGAAGGCTGGGGCTATAGGTGCAGACAGGGGTGAGCATGGGGCGGGGGGGGGGGGGGGGGCGGGGATTGGTAGCGGGAGTACCTAAGTAGACCTTTTTTACTGTTTTTTTTTTTTTTTTTTTTTAATTTTTTTTTTTTAGCCCCTGAGGCCAGCAGCCAACCGTCCACCACCGGGTTTGGCCAACCTATAAAGGTGATGAGGAGGGTTGGCAGCCCTCGCAACATTACAAATTCAGTGAACCTTTTCATAAATGTATGGTATTTGGTTTACAAATTGGCTTTTGAACCTTTTGTATTCAATAATTGCACTCCATATAATTACGAAATTTCAATTTACTCTGTTGGTTTTTATATCTAACTTTTAACTTTAAGTTTTTTCACGTTTCTAACTTCAATCTTTCCGTTCAAAACCGTCTAAGAGTGTGTTTGGCATTGTGATTTCACAGTATTAAAGTGTGATTTTAAATCAAATCGTAGAAAAATGTATTGTTTGGTGGTGTATTTTTTATTTTATTTTTTATAAATTTTCAAATCGCAAGCAATAAGTACATTTTTAAAAATGCACGATTTGTGAAGGCTAAACTGCGTTTTTAAAAATCGCATATTTTAAAATCATACTTTTTAGACACGCAAACATTAAAGGACCCTAAAATTGCTTTTGCGGCATTAAAGGGGTTATTACCATGTAAGCTTGTTTTTTTACACCGAATGAGTGAAGTGAAAAACAAGAAAAACTTAAGGAGTTACAAGTTGAATTTTAAACCCAAGGGAATAAATTGAAATTACACGATTATTGAGAGTAAATTTATATTTTCCATATATTTTTTTTAAAATAATACAATAACACTTTTATAACTCAATTAGAGAAATAAAGCAAATTGCTGATATTTGATATCACTGTAACTTTACTTATTTTAAGTTTGCAGATTAGTCATTAATAGTCAAGAGAGAATTATTTTGCAGTGGAGGGGGAAGTGGTATGTGATGGATTGTGGTTGGTTGCATTTTTGTGACTTTGTTCATCTTCTATTATTTATTAATCCTGGTTGTAATTTTGATAATTATTACCCTTTATAGTTCCTTTCGTTTTAAACTACATCTATGGTTACAAAGATTTAACACGTTTCAATTTTATAAGGATCAAACTTTAGAATTTCTAAAATTATTTGATATGTGGGGTTTTTGCTGTTGACTAATAATTTCGATTCAAAATTGTAAAGCCCGAGAAAATAATACTGTAACTAAATATATATATATACACACACACACACACACACACACACACACACACACACACACACACACAAATAATAATGCTAGTGGTAAATCTGAAAAAAGAACTATATGAGTATTTATAGGATTAAATATTCATTGATATTTGAGGTACGATTACAGTTCCAAATTCATTAGATGAGTTTATCGAACCTTAAACTTTAAAATGACAGAATTATGATCAAACGAGCTCCGATTTAGTTGATTCAAAAACTAGAAAACTCTACTCAAAGTTCTCTATCTTCTCTCCGAATTGTATGATTTTTGGACTTCATCTAAGATGCGAAAACATTCGCGGATTACACAAACCCAAGTCTGTTGAGGGCGATCGATCCAATTTGGGCTCGATCCCCTCAGTACATGGCGCTTGATCCACAGAACATGGCTCTCGATCACAGTTGCGCTCGATCCGCAGAATATGGAGTTCGACCGCAGTTGCGCTCGATCCCCAAAATGTAGCGCTTGTGCGCCGTATAATTGCTTAGAACAGAACTTCACCGAATAACTGTCATCCGATTTTTATCAAAATTATCATTTCCCATTTGATGATTTTCTCTCCATGAATGAACCCATTTCGTCAATATCTAACTCCTAAATGTTATGAAGGCTAAAGCAAACTAAATTAGTTAAACCACTTAATTTAGTAAGGAGAAAACTTTCGGTTAAATGGAAACTTAACCGATAGTTCATTAGAGATAGCAGATTTTTGTTATTGCAATGACTCACCACACAGCTCACCGACACCTACCTTGCTGCCCACGAATAGGATCCTCACCCATTGTTTAGGTATGACTCAAACTGGCCTAAGCCATCCACAACATTATATATAGAAGTGCAGCCCCTCACGTTCAGTACACTTCTTCTTCTTTCTCAATTATTTTCTACAGAAACACTTCTCTTCTCTTTCTTTGTTTGTAGAAAAACATCAAGCTCTCATTCTCTCTATGCTACACAACCTGTACCCCTTTAATAGAAAATAGGAGACAATTCTCTCAAACTCTCTCATTCCTCTGTTTCTTTTCATGGCCGACCCAAAAGAAAAACCAAAAAGCTCTATCCCTCTTTCTCTTTTAAATGAAAGCAAGCTTTCGCCCTTCCTCTCTGTCTCTTTCGGCCAGCCCATAGAAAGAGAAGAAAAGAACTTTTCTCTTCCTCATTGATTTGGCTATACCTGGTTGGAGTCCTCTTAAAAATATCCCAATCTTATTTTGTGATATTTTTGAGTAAGTTCTTAAGGCATGATTTAGTTTGTGTGATTTATAAGTTATTGAGTTATTTAAATGTTTAGTGTTGTGTTTAAACATGATTTTCAAAATGGTGTATTTAATTAATAAATACGCCGTTATAATTCCCAAATAAAAGTAAGTATTTTATAAAAGCGTCATTATACTGCCTAAAATTATAAAAATGTTTTTAACCGTTATTCTGCCAAATTTTATAAAAAAATAAAATAGAAATTATTTATATTTATGTTGTTATTCTACTCGAATTTTATACAAGGATAAAATATAAATTATTGATAATTATGCCGTTATGCCGCCCGTATATTTCTAAAAATATCAAACTCATTATTTATATTAATGGGGTTACTATTACTATTTTTACACAAAGAATATTACATATTTAGCATACTAATGTTGTTATGATGCTTGTTTTACTTTATGGATATTTTAGGCATTTGCTATATTAATACCGCAATAATGCCCACATGAAAATATGTGGTCATGTAACTGGCCTATTTTTATATGCCGTTATATTATGTAAGCAATATTAGGAAAGCTATGTTAGAAGTCAAAAATGACAAAAGTGTAAAAATAGGTTTTTAGCAATTTGTACTAATTCACTATCACATTACAAAATTGTATTACAGTGATCACTAGTGTGAATATTTTCTGAAGCAAGAAATGACTGTAAGTATAAATTACTTATTGAGAGTGATACTGATTTCTATAATATCATGTTTACAAGTTTATTTAATTGTATGCGTGTGAATGAAACTTTTCATATTTTAGTGTTATGATTAAATTGATTAATAACAAAGTTGATGAGCATAGGCCACCAATGGGACAATAGGCTTCCGTAAGAGATTTAATAATAAAAAGGCTAAGACCTTAGGCTTTCAGTCGGCTGGGACTGTAGGCTTCCAGCAACAAACAAATAAGCTTTATAGTTGAAGGACCATAGGTTCTAAGGTAATACGTTAACCGAGCAAAGGCTCTCACGAGAGGAGTGAAAGAAGAAAATAAATAAGACTTGCATATAAAATTGTCATCGTATCATTGCATTATGTGCTTCTAAATAATTCAGTAATTGTTATATTATCGAAATAGTTGGCTCACTCAATTATAGTATGGGATTATGGTGATAACTACAATCACATAAATGATTATGCAGGATAGGAGGCAGGTCAGTACTGTTAGAATCATTATGGCAATCCCGATATTTATGGATGAGGCTAACTATTGCCTCTGTTGTATGATGGACTACCTAGTTTAGTCTATCTTTTATCTATGTCAGACTTATCTTTTAAGAGTTACTTTTAATATGTTATATTTTCCCCTTGTGGTTTGTAAAGTATTAACACTATGGTTACGTAGTTTCAATGCCGCATGTGGCACATATGTTATCGCTTTAGTGTGTATTTATTATGTAAGAACACGTTGTTCATGTTTATTTATATTGAGGTATTTTCAACAAGCTCTGATGTGTTATAAGGGAATTGCCCCTCTCTTTCAAAAAAGAAAAAAAAGATATACATATTTTTCGCTGCGAGATTTACCGTCTTTGATGTAGTAATGTCACATGGTTATTTAGATATAATCATTTACGCTTTTTTGTAAAAGACAAGGCGTTACAAAAATGATCTTATGAACATTTTTCATTCGTAGTAGACAATTAGTTAATTGAGTGGGGAAAAGGAAATTGGTTACTGATAATATATCTTTTAAAGACTTTTCGAATAAATTATAATGAAATAACCTACGCAATATAGGCTAGTTTGGAATAAATTATTGAATACCCATAATTACATTTAATTTAAATCACAATAAATACATGTGGCACAATTTAATATAATTAAGGAATTTCTAACATATTATTCACTGGTACATCATTGTATAATATATTCCTTATTCTTATCTACCTTAGGTGGCTGTGTGGAGCAATTCTATACATCATACTCATGTCTGGTGTCCCTCTAAAAATGATATGGATATGACGTAGAGAATTACTCGGCGGTGTGTTTAGAAACTTCTTACAAACGTCAATGTTGAGTGCACTTGTGAGGTATTCCCACATTACTAAGATGTAAGGAGAGTAAGTGGTTTATATAGCATTGTTGGGCCCAAACTCATGGGCTTAAGCTTTTGGGTTGTATGGTGTCTCAATATGTTATATTATGGGCTCACTAAAAAGAACTTCCCTAGGTATTTTCCCAACAATTGGTATCAGAGCTATGGTTAGTTTCTTATGAGGAGTGTCTAGACGCGCCTGTTTTTGCCCGGTACGCGTGACACTCTTGGAAATGTAAAAAGACTCACAAGCAAGGGGGATCTGAGTCAATGTGGAGGAGAATCACAAGTGAGGGGGAGATTGTTGAGTGTACTTATGGGGTGTTCCCACATTGCTAAGATGTAAGGAGAGTGAGTGGTTTATATAGTATTGTTGGGCCCAAACTCATGCGCTTAAGTTTTTGGGTTTTATGGTGTCTCAACATATTATATTATGGGCTCACTAAAAAAAACTTCTCTAAGTATTTCCCCAACAGTCAACACTGCTAAAGAAAAAGTAAGAGAATTCACAACTGGCTTTCTTTAATTAAGATTTCACAACTTAATTGATTTAAATTATTTTGGATGGCAATGGCAATTGTAACATCCCCATCCTGAAAAGTGGTAGGTTCGTCAACTCTCCTTTTAGAGGTGCAAAGAATTTTAAGGCATGCCAAAGTAGTTAACTAAATGAGATAATAAATGCATGGTAAAAAGGACTGGCTGTAATTAAAAATTTATTTAAGTGCGGAAGTGTTTGATCAAAACCTCCAAAATGATATTCCGATAGTAATAAGTTCATAATTGAAAATACTCATGTGCCACTGCACTTATTTAATTTAAGGAAAAATTGTTCATGATATGTTCTTTATGGATATATATCCTAGCCCCACATCCCAGCCACCTAGTCCTTGCTCAAGACTTGAAAACAAAAAGTAAACTGAATGAGCTGAAATGCTCAATAAATAAATCCTCGACCATAAAACAGTTGGGTTAAATTCATTTTCTTTAAAACCCTATACTTAAAACGATTTATTTTCGTAACACTTCAAAGCTTATTTAACACATCAATATTTCAATGAAGACACAACTTAATTTCGAAATGATGATTTCCAATAAAGCTATGATACATGCCTTATAATTCTTTGCGCCTCTGAACGGAGAGTTGATGAACTGATGCAATCAAATAGTAAAAGAACAAAGGAAAAAGGGATATGAGCTACTTCGAGGGAGCCGTGACCTCCAAGATTCCAACAAAGGTTATAGATTTGATTATAATTTAGCGTGATCTTTATATATTAGGGTTTATACTTATATAGAAGACGGCTAGGTCATAAGACATAGCCATTAGGTCTAGCCATCGTTACATCATGCAGGAAAATTAACTAGGAAAGAACTAAACTAGTGGAAATACATTCCTTATTTAGCTAAAACATGCAAGGAAAGAAATTTGGAGAATTATTCTCCTTATTCACGCTGGCTTGGGGGCTGCTTGATGGCTACGATATTGCCACGTAAGCCCTAGGAAATCTGACTGTATCACGAACCAACCCCATTTTGGGCAGGGGATGTTACAACAATGGCAATGGGACATGCTTGCGGTATTCTGCAAGAGCCCACATTGGGTGAATATTTCTGTATGCTCCATAGTGTAGCATACAGTTCCTCAAGTAGACTCCAAGGATTTCCTGTATATATGAAAGAGTGTCGACGGATGGTTAGGAAGAGTTGGAGATAAAATTCAAGCATAATATACTTCCAAGTTATGCTATTTTGCTTTCCTCCCCAATCTTTCTGAATTAAATTCTCATGTTTTAAAGAGAGGACGTACCTGTTGAGGAAAATCACCATCTGCCAGTTGAGAATTAATTATCAGCTTTGCAGCGCGGTGAAGAGGTGTCGGGTCTCTTTCAGCCTATTACAGATACAATTTTAACATCAGAATATGCCAGATCAAAGCATATGACAATAATGACAGCATGGTATAAGAGAAAACAAGGCTAGATTTTTTAACCATCAAGTCGATCACCTGTCCAGCATGAATGAGACCCATCATTGCCCATGCAGTTTGTACCAAATTTGATCGGTTTCCATCAAGTGGTACATATTCCTATATAATCAAGCACAAAGAGATTATAGTTTTATTATCTAGCATCTGCAAAATCTTAGAAAGACAAAAACAAGAAAGACTTTTCTTTGACCGAAATTCTTCCACTAATAAGAATTTGTGGAACAACACGATGCATGTTAATAAAGGTTCTTAAATTGTTATCCATGATGTTTAGAGTAAAAGATAATTAAAAAAACTAATGATGTTTGAAAATAGAGATAAAAAATAAATTAAGAATTACAAGGGTTTTAGCATTTATGGTTGTTAAAACATTACATTGTTTGGGCATGAGAGATAGCTCTCTCCCCAACCACCATTATCCCTTTGTGCTTTGAGTAGAAAATCAACAGCTCTGCGCATAGCTGGACAATTGTTGTAAGTCTTGCCAGCTGCGGCCAATCCTCCAAGTCCAAACCATGTACCGTATATGAAGCAAATTCCCCAATTTCCATACCTGTGGAAATGCTTAATCATGTAATAGATTTCTTTTGTATAAAAACAAACTAATGTAAGAGAAATATCTAATAAACCAGTGGAGGAACATATATACCATGAACCATCAGGCATTTGTATGTCTTGAATGAACTGAACAGCTTTTTTCATGAAATCTTGTATCTCTTCCTTCCGGTGCTCGGGGTATAACTTCTTAAACAAAACTAAAGCTTGGATTGCTGATGCAGTGCACTCAAGGTGCTCATGCTCAACAACAATGTCTTTGAAGAACTCTGTGGGATTAAGCAACTAATGAAAAAAAAAAAAAGAAGATTTTTTCCATTAATATACGATAGAAAAGGGAGAATATAGAAGCACTAGATAATTTTGAAGTAATCCCCTAAGCACATTTCAAGGCCACTTCAATACATTAAGGTACTTACTTCCAACCAATTTTGGGCTCGTACTGGTTCCCAGGCAGCTAAACCACCATTTTTACTCTGCATTAAGCCATACAATAGAGCTTATTGATATGAATGCAGTGAAATACTTAAGAAATAAACATTGCACTAGATAAACATTGCAGCCTGGTTTTCCTATTCAATGCCGATAGTTGCGAAATATTTGTACTTCATAATACAACACTAGTTGTTTGAATATTAATTAAATGATTAAAATTAATAATTTTCTATCCGTTTAAGTTTTTGGGATATTGTAATTTAACATGGTATAAGAGCCAAGATTCTGAGTTCTCTACGTTTTGGGCTTCACTATTAAGGGGTAGTTTGAGCCCACACGTGAGAGGGAGTGTTAAAATATTAGTTAAATAATGAAAATCAACATTTTCCCATTATTTACTTATTAAGGAGGAGTTTGAGCCCACACGTGAGAGTGTTGAAATATTATTTAAATAATTATAGACAATTTTTTTTTTTATTAGCTTAAACTTTTGAGATGACCGGTGATTTAACAATTGTGAAAGTTTCATCCTCACCTGTAAAGAAAGTATGACATTTACAGAATCATAAAATCGCTCGAGTTCCATTTTCTCACCAACAATTTTTGGCGACTTCATGGATAAAAGCATGCAACACTGAAATAGAGGAGAATTTGGTGAGGAAAACATTAATTATGGAGAAGGTGCAACACTATACCCCATTGACACATTTAAATGAAGTTAATTACCTTCAAAGCTTCTGCAGTGCAATCAGAAACTTGCCATCCCTGATCTTGATCAGCAAAAGTCCACGATCCTTTAGAAATGTGACGGTACATGCTTTCAAAGTCCCCAGAAGGGTTGTCCTTGACCTTTACAATTTTTAAGGGAAAACAGATAATTAGTTTGACGATTATGGTGAAGAGATGCTTTCAGAATTGAAAATCAAACCTGGGATTTCTTGATGAAGTCGTGCCCTCTCGCAAGTGTAGGTCCAACTTCATCAATGAGATTACTCGCAAGTAAAGCTTGAATAGCGAAACTGGTATCCCAAATTTGACTTCCGCAACCCTAAATACAAATGGCATATATTGAAGTCAATGATCCCTTCCATGTTCTTGCAAAGACTCCGGACTTATAGACTTGAAGCCAGAAAACAAGAGCTTGGGTTTATACTCAAGTTTGAATAGTTATATTTACAAAACCAACCCTAGAAAGAAATTCATTTTAGGAAATCTCTTCATTCATAGTTCAATATATATGAAGTGCAATTCTAATGTTCAATAGACAGACAAAAGGTTCAGCAATTATTTCTGCAGAATATGTATACTGGCCTGCATCTTGATTCCATCTTCAGCGACCCATATGTAATCTGGGATCCTAGCAATATGCTTCTTGAAATAATCCCCATTTGGATCTTCCACCCAACAAGCTAGCATACATAGGACCTGTTCAATGCAAATGGCTTTAAGAGTATTGTTATATAGCCCAAATAGATACTTTCCATTGCTTCACTTGATTGTATGATAACATTACCTTTTCCACGGATCCAATGGTGATGTATCGACTGTTCTCATCTTCATAATGAATATGCTTCATTGTTACTTGAAGTGCCTTCTCTCTTACCAGCTTGTTTAAGGGCCAACGAGTGAGAAGAGGCTCAGTGAATATGTATAGACTATCCCAGAGCAGATCTTGTATCAAAGGATGGGGATAGTAGAGATCCTCCTATAACAATAGTTTTGCATAATCAATGGGTTGGAAGAACATTGAAAAGCATATGTAGCAATGAGCAAGTATCAACCATGAGCAAGTATAAACTCACCTTTGCACATAGATGACGCACTTTCTTCCAGTTAACTTCGTGGTAAGGTTGAGTATAGAGTTCCTCCCTCAATGACAGAATGAGAGGTGTGATTGGGCCTACAAACCTTTTCCCATACAGGTATGACATAGGCAGGTACACCAAGCGGCAGAAGCACCACATTTTGGCTGCATTTTAGGGGAAAGGCAAGTGATAAGCAATATGTAGCAAGTTTAATATCAAAGAGAAGAAAGTAAAACCTCTATGTAATAAGTAAAACTTATATGTAATAGAGGCTTCAAACAGAAGTGGTAACCATGTTTCAATTAAAACTTGTATTTAATTTTCAACATTGGACTAAATGATTTTAAAAACATTTCATGATGCAATAAGGATCTAAATAGACTGGCATTTTCAGGAAGTATAATGAAGTTGTAAGAAGATATGTATAAACCTGGATGCATGGGAAGAAATGAAGGAAGGATCCAAAATTCCGGAGGCATTGGATTGGTTCCAATCCACTCGAACACACCAAGTATCTACAACAAAGGGAAAATGCATACTAGAGTTAATTATCAGCAAACAAACAGTAATCATATATGCATATTCATTTCCCAACTAGCCATGAAACATGGTCATACCGAAAGCCAGGTCTTTCCCCAAGAGGGTATGTGTGTTACACCACCATGGTCAAGGATCCACTTTCGCGCTCTTGCACAAGCATTGTCCTGGCCACCATCGGGTCCTTCCCCAAGTATACGCATGCAAATGTAGCTGAGAGCCGTGGAAAACATGATGCTGTGGCCCTCTATGTGTAATCCCCAGCCACCATCTTCATTCTACAATATGCAAAATTTACAGCATAATTGTTAAACATGACAGTTTAAACACACAAAAAAAAAAGGAAGGAAAGGAATCAAGTAATTCAACAGAAAATCTAATCCTGTTTGCATGATTAACATGTAAAGCTTCCAAGAATATACACCTGGTGATAGTATATGTATCGAAGGATTTCCTTTTGATACTCAGCAGGGAACACAGTATTAAGATGTCCTGTAATGTACAAACACATTACCTGCATTTTTTCAGGTTAAAAGAATACAATTAGCAGTGCATCAAGATGAAAACCAAAACAAGTCAAAGGCAGACATGCCGTCATAAATCCAATGGTACTGTTCATAGTCCAGTCAATCTTAGAAGATGTTTCAGTGTTAAATATCATTAGAAAAGCTTTTATGTTGTTGATGATTTGTCCTGGTATCACAAAAGGTCCTGATGTATTCCTTTTTTTTTTTTTTTTTTTACGTAAATATCCCAAAATCAGTATCTGTTTGATTATGTGATGATCACAATGATGACATTGATAAAAAAAAAAAAAATTAAAAAAAAAAGAAAAAAAAAGATTGATAATAATTATGAGTCTCACCAAGGGGGGAAGAAAAAACAATACGCCAGTAAGTTCTGCAGGCCAATGGCCATCACTGGCTTGCAAGGCCGAAAAGAAATGGACGGCCCTTCGCAATGCAGTTGTGGCCTTTTCATATGTGATTTCCTCTCCATCCTCAACCTTTACTTGGGGAATCGTTTGTTTGAAGTTTTTCTCCGTAAGAAACTGCAATCATTTTGTCAAGGAAATAAGCATATTAGAGTACAATTTCTGAATCATTAGATATCTCATGATATATATGAATTTTAAAGCTGCTAGATTACTCTGTATCCAGAAGTGGGAGGGCAATATCATCACCTACTAATACCATAGAATTTCATTTCCTAAACTAACAACCAAAATAGCATTTATAGATCTAGGTTGTGTTATACTGAGGATTTAGTGACACAGATTTACGAGCTATCTAGGCTCTGTGTTATACTGAGGATTTAGTGACACAAATTTTAACTCGTATGTCAGGTTTTAGTATGATGTAACGTACCATTGTACATGCACATAACTGAGACATTTGGGAAGTGATGTTCCTTGGTTTAAACATTGAAATCCAATACCTTTGCGTTGGTTCAAGGAAATGTCTTGAAAAAAAATAATAAAAAGTAGGAAAAACTTCGCATACAACCCTTAATTTTTCACCACTTTTGAAATCATAACCTCAAAATTTACAGTCGCAACCGACATTTCGACGAATCTAGCTAGTACGGTCGGATTCCGGCCTCTATCACCAGAATCCCAGAATCCGGCAACAGTAGCCTGAATCGGCTGAAGGTGACCGGAATCCTACTGGCCAGTGACAGAATCTTGTCACCGGTAGTTTTTCACCGTTGGTGATTTTTTCGTACGAGCTAAATGCCAAAAACTATTTACATGAAAATAAAAGATAACAAAAGAAAAACTACAACTAAAAGATAACAAAAGAAAAACTAAAAAAAAAAAAAAAAAAAAGTTAAAAAAAAAAAACCAAAATAAAAAAATAAAGAAAAAACTAGGGAAAAAAAAAACAAAAAAGAACAAAGAATTAAAAAAATATAACTGAAAATTATAAAACAATTTTATTTTTCTAAAAAACAAATGAAAAAAAAAGTGTAATAATTTTTTAGTTTTTTCTTTTAAATTTTAATAATTTTATGAAGGGTATGTTTGTCAGTAGAGGGGACATTGACAGTTTTTGGTAGTGTAAAATGGGGAGATTGAGTCATTGACACAATTGGTCGTTTGGGAAGACATTAAAAATGAGATAGTAGATTGAAAGGATTATGTGTTTTCTTTTTTCTTCTTTTTATGTTTGTAAGCATTTAAAGTGCATGGTAGTGCCACCTTAAGCGCATGTTGAAATTGATTTTGATGTCTTTGTTCTCAGATTGGCCCAGAACCCATTTATTCAGTACTCCATTATAATGAAACAATCATTCAATACTCCATTATAATGAGTTTTATATCAAATAGCGCCTTGCTTCCTTCTATATATATTAATATGAGAACCGAATTATATATGAAGGTAAAATTTTGGATTTTAACCATACGAAAAAGCTTCAAAACCTTCCACCCTTCGGCCCCTTCAAATTAAGCAAGGTGACACAGATTTTGATACATGAGAAAGGTTGTGACATGGCAGGAAAGTAGCTGTTTTTTATTTTTTATTATTTTTTATTTTTTTATTATTTTATATATATATATATAAAATCGGGGTATTCGGAGCTTCGCTCCAACTAGATCTTTAAATCACCATACAAAATATTTTCTCTACACAGTTTGGGTAAAGAGTCCTTCTACACCTGCACCCCTCATCCCCACCTTATCGCCCCTTTATAATAAAAAAATTGATACATCAGAGACGACTTTTTAATAAAAATTAATTTTTTTTAAGGAAAATGAAGTGATAAGGGAGGGTGAAAGACTCATATTTAGCATTTTCTTTGGGTAAAATCCTACCCCAATAAATTGTTTGAACTCAATAAGGTCAAACCTTATGAGGAATAGGGCCAAATGACTTATCACTCGGGCAAACCCGTTGGAGTAAAAGTAGCTATTTTTAGTGCAGAGGAAATGATAATGATATATTGAAGAGAGAGAAGATGAGGGTACGTACCTGCATTCGCCATAGGAGATCATTGCTAGGTTTGATCCGAAACCTGTTGTTGTAGAAATTTTGACGAGCCTCTTCAACCTTAGCCCGCTCTTGTGGGGTGCCAGCCTCGGGATCAAACTCCCATATCTGCCTCCCAACAAAGTTGTTTGTACTAGAGATATAAGGGTCATTGCCGCCCTCTCCTATCTTAAGCCTCCACATTCTTTCCCCGTTTCTTTCAATCAAACTGCACTGTTACTCAAGATTGATGATAATATTGCTAGCTACCACTTCTCTCTTCTCTTCTCTGTTTCATGCAGCTATTATAACCAACATTAAAGCAACCATGACGGTAACAACTACCTAGCTAGGCAGTGATATTGATCCTTAGTATAGTACTATAGTAGGTGTCGTGTAATTAAGGGGTTGTTTGGTAAGAATGTGAACGAAACACAGTATTGTGTTTTACTGTTCATGTGCTTTTTTTTTTTTCATATTTTTTTTAATAACAATTAACATCAAAACATTCCTACTTTTTTTTTTTTTTCACTTTTTATATCACATTAATAATTTTTTTTTTATTACTGTTCAAATAAAAAAAATCACAATAATACAAAATTTTTTTACTTTTTTATACAAATTCTTTTTACTTTATATCACATCATCACTTTTTACTAATTTCAAAATTAACAACCCACTACTCTGTTATGCACCTCTCTTTGCCAAACAAGACCTAAAGTGGCGACTTGTATTTCAACAAGTCTTTAACTGTGGGCCCCACTTGTCTTTTTCAAACCCAAATTTATTTATTTATTGTGTAAGAAGATTTCATTAAAAACAACCAACCAGCAAGCAAAACACCGTGGCATGCCTTGGTGGTTGCCATGGCTTGCCACTATTTGCCTTTGTGAGTGACATGGCTTGCCTTAGTGGATGATGGGTGCCGTGACTTGCCTTGGTGGGTGCCATGACATGTCTGGGTGTGTCCTGTTTTTTTTTTTTTTTTTTTTTTTTATTAAAAAAGGCAACAGCTTCATTCTGTCATTTTAGAGCAGTGTGCGAGAAAGACATTTTCAGAAGAAGAGTCCCAGCAGCAAGTGTTTCGGCAGTGCACCCCATTTGGCAACCCCCTTTCCTTCAAGTATGGGGGTATTTTTTTTTTTTTTATTTTTAGTGGTAATAAAAAGTTATTGATGTGATATAAATGTTATATTAATAGCTCATATTTGCAATATATTTTTAGAGGGAAATTAAACTTTTTGAGTATTATTTCCGGAGTTTTTTTGACCCTTCAAAATATTAAGTGTGAAGATGTGTGTAGCATTATTTTTATTTATTTATTTATTTTTTTAACCATTGTCTCAATGAAGGGGCGGCAGCCCTATCATCTCTCAAGGTGAGGTAGCTCCCACAACACTACAAATTCAGTGGACTTTTCATAAAATGTATACTATTTGGTTTACAAATTGGATTTTGAACCTTTTGTGTGAGAAATGGACGCCAAATTACTGCCTGTAAGATAATTATCAGAGATAGAAGATATATTTTTTTGTATATAGTTAAGTTGTTACTTATTGTTGATAGGCTGTTATGTTTGTTATCTTCTAGTTGTAACAGTTTAGCTTAGATAACTCGAGTTCTCATGCTATATATTGTAATTTCCTTTCATTCTCTGTAACTACATTTTCATATTCAGATTATTCAAGATTCTTCTCTTCCGCTACTCTCTCTTTTCTCTATACTCTTTCTAAACTTGACAATAATTGTATCCAATAATTGGACTCCATATAATCACCAAATTTTAATTTACTCTGTCCCTTTTTATTTATGACTTTTAACTTCTTATGTTTTTTCACGTTTTTTATTTCACTCTTTCCATTCAAAACCGTCTAAGAATGTGTTTGGTATTGTGATTTCACAGTCTAAAAGTGCAATTTTAAACCAAATTGTAGAAAAATGTATCGTTAGAGAGTGTTTTTTTAAAGGGAAAAGTACACATAACCCCCTCAAACTACCACATCATTGTCAATGTACCCCCCAAACTACCAATTGTGTCAATCTTCCCCCTTAAACTACCAGAAAATGTCAATGTCCCCCTAATGACAAAAATGCCCTTCATAAAATTATTAAAATAAAATAAGAACTTAAAAAAATTATTAAAAAAATATAAAATAACAAAAAATTATTCCAAAAAAAAAATTAAAATTAAAACTGTTTCTTTTTTTTTAAAAAAAATAATTTTCAGTTTTTTTTTTTCAAAAAAAAATTGTTCTTTTTCGTTTTTTTAATTTAATAAAAACTGGTTTTTTTTCATTTGTTTTATTTTTTAAAAAAATAAAAAAATAAATTTCAGTTTTTTTTTTGTTTTCTTTAAAAAAATGTTCTTTTTCGTTTTTTAATTTAATAAAAACTGTTTTTTTTTTTCATTTGTTTTATTTTTTTTTTTTACATAAATAAATTTCAGTTATTTTTTGTTTTTTCGTTTTTTTTTCTTTAAAAAAAATTGTTCTTTTTCTTTTTTTAATTTAATAAAAACAGGTTTTTCTTTTTTCTTTTTTTTTTTCATTTGTTTTATTTTATTTTTTTAAAAAAAATCAGTTATTTTTTGTTTACTTTTTTTTTAAAAAAAATTAAAAAATTTGTTCTTTTTTTTAAAAAAAAAATTCGTTTTTTATTTAATTTATTTAATTTTTTTTATTATTTTTTTTTTTTAAGTTTTTAAGTTTTAGTTTTAATTTTTTTGAATTTATGAGGACATTTTTGTCTTATTCAAAAAAAATTAGGGTCATTTTTGTCTTTTTGTTGGTCTTAGGGGTGAATTGACATTTTTTGGTAGTTTAGGGGGGGACATTGACACAATTGGTAGTTTAGGGGGTACATTGACAATTGAATGGTAGTTTGAGGAGGTTATATGTGTACTTTTCCCTTTTTTAAATCATAGATAAATGGTTGTGTTTTTAAAAATGCGCAATTTTAAAGGTTAAACTATGATTTTAAAGGGCAAACCGCGTTTTTACCAAATACTTAACTGCATTTTTAAAATATCATACATTTTTAAATCATAATCATAAATCTAAATGGATCCTAAAACTGCTTATGCAGCATTAAAGGGGTTATTCCCTTGTAAGCTTGTTTTTTAGACCAAATGAGTGAAATAAAAAACACATGTAGATGTACAAAATTACCCCCATGCCAAACATGGGTGGTTCGGACACCCCAGACCAACTATAGCCACTCACATTGACCAAAATCCAAACACTCACTATCACGTACACTTAATTAGGTTTTACTCGATTAAAGTTCATTTGAACAAGTTAACTTGCATTAAATGCATGGTAAGCCAGTGTCTCTTCTCATCTAATCCCACACATTAAGTTAACATGGATATCCAATTTCGTTCAGACAAGATCGAATGTGTTAGTTGGTTTTCTCGCGCGCTTTCCTTCTGACACGTGTAGGCGTTATGTCGTTCAAATGTATTTTTAGGGAAAATTACACCGTTGGTCCCTGTGGTATGTCATAATTATTTTTCACTCCCTATGGTTTAAAAAGTTCATGAGAGGTCCTCGTGGTATGCAATAATTACAAATTGTTCCCTAGCGTTAAATTCTGTTAAAAATTTTAACAGATTCCGTCAAATGCCACGTCAACAACACGTGTCGCCAATAAGATAACGACACGTGTCCATCTTAATGAAAAATATAAATTTATTAAAAAATAAATAAAAATACTTATTTTTATATGAATTAAAAGTCTATTATATATATATGGGCTAAGCTGTTGTCCTTTCTCGCCATAAATAGCTTCGTACTCTTGGTTGAAGGTTTAGCAATTAGCGTCGTTCTTAATTTAATTCTTATTCCATGGAGAGAGAGACGAAAAACAAAACAAAAAAAAAAAAAAAAAAAAAAAAAGAAGAAGTAGCTGAAAAAAGTGGGATATTCGTACGCTGCCAGCAACCGATAAATTTTCCATCTAAATAATGAATCATTACTCATTTTATATATAGAGTAAGAGTAATGATTCACTACCATCTAAATATACAACTTTTCACCACTTTATCTATGTGGCAAGGTGGTCCCCTACTAACTTTAGAGTTTTTTTATTTTTAAAAAATAAAATAAAGTGGAGGATGATTCACTACCACCTAAATATACAACTTTTCACCACCTTAATTTATTTTTAAAAAATAAAAAAACTCAATAAGTAGTGGGGAACTACATTACCACATAGGTAAGGTGGTGAAAAGTTGTATCTTTAAGTGGCATTAAATCATTACTCTTGTATATATATATATGGGCTAAGCTGTTGACCTTTCTCGCCACAAATAGCTTCGTACTCTTGGTTGAAGGTTTAGCAATTAGCGTTGTTCTTAATTTAATTCTTATTCCATGGAGAGAGAGACGAAAAAAAAAAACAGAAGAAGTAGCTGAAAAAAGTGGGATATTCGTACCAGGGACGGAGGGAGGGGGGGGCTGGCAGGGGCCATGGCCCCCTCCCAATTTCCTAATTTTTTTTTTAATTAGGTGAGAAAAAAAAAGGTTTCTAAAAAATTAAAAAATATAAGGTAAAAATAAAAATTTAGCTTATTTGGCCCCTATCAAATTTTTTTTTTGGCCATTGGCCCCTGTCGATAAGAACTTCTAGCTCCGTCCCTGATTCGTACGCTGCCAGCAACCGATAAATTTTCCATTAGACTCAAAAGAATAAGGTTGCATGTGCATCATTAATGGAGTACTGTTTCCTGATGAATGATTAGCTGTGCAATTCCCCTTGTTTAATTACTTAGGCTACTAGTTACCTCAAAATTCATCGATAAGACAAAGACGGAGGTTTGGACCGTTTGGTGGCCTAAAGGAAATTCTTAAAGCAGTTGGATATGTATTAAATTGATTGTTTGACTTTCAAAATGAAAATTATCAATCCTATTATTCTATTAGTACCAATCTCATTAGATCCTACTGATCTTTTGATAGGACTGGATCAGGCTATAGCATAGTCCTACTTGAGAGAGCGCATGCGGCTATAATAATCACACTCAACTAAAATAGCTATAGTTGATCTACCAACCTCTCCTTTATAATAGGAATTTTATTTAAAATAAAAGTTATCTAGAAATTCATAAAGACGGAATTGTTTGTTATTCCCAACACATTACATGTACATAATACATATTAGTGTACATGGAATTAAATGAGGTTTACTTGTCCGCACATGTCTTATATTAACTTTTTTCTGTTATATGCATGAATACAACCAGTTAGTTGGAGTGAAACATAAAGGAGCGATTTTACGATCAAGATTTAAAATTGTTGCGTCGATCTAATGATATAAATGATGCCACATGCATTATTTAATTTTTTTAAATAATGCGTCGACGTATATTTATCATGTTAATTACATAATATAAAATCCTATCTCAAGTTAACTGCACTCGATTTTTACGAAAGCTTCTTTAATAAGATATATATGCTATTTTTTTAATACTTATTTATTATTCTTTAATTACATATATTCAGAATTAGGAATACTATTTAACAAATGTTTATTATATGAAAAAAATCAATGGTCTAACCGATTATACCGGATCTCCATGTTGATTTTGAGTATGTTTGTGACGACAACAACAAGAAAAAAAGAAAAAAGAAAAGAAGAAGAAGAAGAAGAAGAAGAAAGGAAAGGAGAAATATCCTACAAGGCTAGGCCTTGATCCACCATGCCCGTTTTCCTCTCATTTTGTCTTCATTATCTGAAGTTATTTGTTGAAGTTATTAGATCTTGCTTCTAATATTTAAAAATTAGCAATATACTCCTACCAAATTTCTGAAACTGTCAATATAGAATGCCCACGTGGCCAAATTTGGGGGGGGGGGGGGGGGGGGGGTTGGCTCAACCACCCCTCTTATTTTTTCTTTTTTTCAATTTTTTTTAATAATTTTTTAAAGATTTTAATTTTTTATTTTTATATAGTGCCACATGTCAACCTCAGCAGTTGACACGTGGCCTGGCGTTAAAATTTGGAAGGAAAATTTCACAGAGGTACCAAATGGGTTTTTACCTCTAATTCAGGTACCTTCAATGATACAAAACAAAACTGAGGTACTAAATTTAAAAACACGTATAACTCAGGTACCAATGGGGTATTTAACCCTATGTTTATGACAATTAACTCAATCCCCATGCTACTAGTATGAATTATAGAAATCATATAAATGATGCTTCCCTTCCATTTTGTTGATATAGATATGACTATATGACTATGCTATTTAAGAACTTGATATTCATTTATATGGTTTGAAAGAACAACTCCTCATAATTTTCTTCCATACTTCCAAATTTTAGACAAACCCAAGAAAAGTTACCTTTTTCATCTCTCTTTTCATGTTCATAGTTGTGTTTCGCTTTTGGTGTCTCAATTTTTTATTTTTTATTTTTTTTTAGAGATTGGTGTCTCAATCTAATTGTGTAGCTTACCTTCTAATGTGGTTTCTATCTAATTATATCTTTCTTGAACAAAAGGAAATCTCGTCCAAATTGGTTCTTTTTCTTCTTTTTTTTTTTTAAAAAAAAAAAAACTCTATGCTTGTACAAGTAAGCTCTTTCTTCAAAAGAAAACAAAGATTATAGAGACATAATCTGTTTGTTCTTTGGAAATGGGACGGTAAGGAAGAAAGTGGGAAAAATATATAGAAGAGTAACTTTGCACTCCATCAAAAAATTTAAGTCAAGAACATTGTGTTCTATAGAAGGATCTAGCTAACTCAATCATATTTTAAACAAAACGTACAATTACTTGTCATTTCTTCAAGTTTATCTTAATTAAGTCTGACTTGTTTATTTTATTTTATTTTGAACACTACTACCATGCATATTCTTCCTTACTGTGAGTCTTTTCTAGATAAACACTGAGCATCAACCACATGACCCAGTTCAATCGGCAAATTTAATGTCTCAGAACTTTACCTGTTAGAAAAATTGAGTTGGAAAGGAAAAATTCTGAAGGCGAAAAATAAAATAATTAAGGACTTCAAAATTTGATTGCATCGACGATATCTTTAAAATGTATTTTGTTCAATTTTCTGAAGTGCTAAATGGATTTAACAAAATCGTTTCCCACAAAATCTCTAAGATCTAGCTTCTAGGTTGATTTTTGAATTGGAGAACAAGCAAGAATGTGTTGTTTCCTCTTATAATATTGGACTTCTTCGTAACGTTCCACTTGACCCTTCCTTTTTGATAAGGTTTATGTCTCCTGACAACCTATCCATATATATACATATATACACACACAAAACTACGCCGTTTCATATGAGATTTAAAATGATACTATACATTCAGCACAAAAAAAAAAAGGCCTAAAAATATATTAAAATAAGCTTAAAAAAAAATAAAAGTTTCAATGAAGGCTCAACACTTAAAACAATCTCAAAATGTTCAAATTTAAAAGCGGTTGTGCGATGTGGTTATAACTTTAAATAACCGCTAACTGCCTAACACAAAGTGGTTACAATTATAAAAATAGAATAACCCATTTTCATCCCCACATGCAAGTGAATGACCAACTTTTTGTGTTGGGCGGTTTGGGCAAAAGAAAATAATAGTAGAAAGAGCTTAGATGTTACATTACAGTAAATTTGATTGTATTTTTGAGATAAAAATGAATTGAAAGTCTGAATGAAATTGATAATGGGCTGATTCGATGTAGCCCAACTTCCAATAGAACTTTCTTTACTCGTATACATTTAGATTCATGGGCCTTTTATAGACTCAGTTGCTAACTATTTTTACGGAAACGTATCATCTCCATTTCAAATGAAATGTAGAGAAACTGGTTAGTGAAAAAATAAAAGGCAAAATTATCATTTCAATTTTTTGGATAATTCACTACTAAAAAAAGGTGATTTCTGGACGGTTTAAAACTGTTTAGAAATCGGAAAAAAAAAACCGTCTGGAAATAGGTCTAGACGGTTTTTTCTGGACGGTTTAAAACCGTCCATGAAAATGGGTCGGCATTCAAAATTGCGGACGGTTTTAGCAAAAAACCGTCTGCAATTACGAACGGTTTTACTAAAACCGTCCATAATCATTTATGGACGGTTTTTTCTAAACCGTCCATAATCATTTATGGACGGTTCGGGTAAAACCGTCCGTAATTAATTACGGACGGTTTTTCCCCAAACCGTTCGTAAAATTCCGGACGGTTTGGGCCCAAACCGTCCAGAATTTCCTTCTGTCGAGTACCTCAATAAATCTGGACGGTTTGGGCCCAAACCGTCTAGAATATTTTTTTTTTTTATTTTTTTTTAATATATATAATTAAAATCCTAAAAAAATCCCTAATACAACAAAATAACAAATCCATTTCCAAAATCCTAAATTCAAATCCAAAGTCAATACATTTCAAATCCAAATCCAAAACTATTTCCAAATTCGAACTATTCACAACAACAGTCTAATAGCTTACATATCTCAAAAATTCATGCATACCTATTACAGAATTCCAATATAAATACATACTTAAAATCCAAAAACATAAAACCTAAATTTCATGCACCATTATAATCATCAATGCATGCATGTCGGCCCAGAGGAGAATCCGATTTACGACCTTGTGTGCCTTGCTTGCTTCGATCAACCATCTTGTTCATTTATGCTTTTATGTGTTTGCTGCAATAGGTATACAAATCTCAAATTGTTATGTAAGAATCATCTTTATGAGGCTACGATTAACATGTTGCAAGGTGAAAACGTTATACAAGTAATGATTATAATATAACTGCCTAGATTAATATTCCTCTTCAACCATAAATAACCATAACGGCATAACCATAATACAACTTATAATATGGAACTAGTTAGAAAACAATTTTTGCAATCTAAAAGAGTTTCTAGATGTTTGAGACAAACAAGAACAAGAGAATGAAGAAAATACACAAATAAACTGCTATGCTTTATGTGTTACCATAAAAACCTTTCATATTCAACTTAAAATTGTTTTTTGTCTGTTATTTTTGTTTGATGGACAAGTCAAATCATTATAATCCAAACTCATAGCCTAGAGAAATGGCTTCAATCCTACAGAAACAAAGACTATGAAACTTCCTAAAAGAAAATTGATTGAACAAAAGATCCAACTTCATACATAGTGACTTTAGATGACACAAGGTTCTGAGTGCATATACAACATGAGAATCCCTTGACTTATACTTAGGCATAGTATTATAAAATATGTCAACCCAATATGAACTTTAACAATCTCCCCATTCGAAAATTATGTGACAAAAAATTCTCAACTATTTACAAGAGACACATAACAAATCAAAGACATAAAAGACGTAGCTAAAATTAACTCTAGCTGAATAAATGACATTGTAAGGATAGAAAAAATAACACCACTTCATACATTTCTATTTACTTTTGAGAGCTTTTTCGTCATATCATACTAATCAACCACAACATGAAAAATGACTCGTGGCCATAAATAGTGTAAAAATAAATCAAGTCCAATGAATTTGAAAGTAGCAAAACATCACCTTCTTGGTTGTTTTCCATTGATGGTTGTTTCCCTGCCATAATCATGGCTACCATTCGTTTGAAGGCTGCCAGCTCGTCCTGTTGCGCTTCATACTTGTTGTTTTGCTATTGCAGTTTGATGTTTGTCGCTTCATACAAAGTCTTCAAACGTTCCATCTCAGCAGCCATCTCTAGTTCTTTGGGAGTAGGCGCACTAGAGATCGATCATTGTCCGGAGGTGTAAGAGATGGATTTCCCGGGAGTCGGCCCTAGCCCCAAACCATGTACACGACCGGAATGTTCTCGTCCTAGCACTTGTGCACATGCATCGTTATGCGACCAATAGACTGACCCTTGTGAACATACTTGTTCTGTAAGCGACTGATTATCGATAATTTCTCTCATCTTCGCTTGCACATAATATCCAAGGGTGAAAACTTGAACATAGAACTAATTATATTACGTATTTACCACTTACGATAACTTCCCCAGCCGCTGCATTCACAGGGTTTCCATCTTTCTTGGTATGCGAGACAATGAACATATCATCTCGGTTCGGTGTTTCTCTCATGTCTTCCTCCTGCAATATCATTAACATTATCAGTTATAAGCTTATTATCTTACTACAATACGTACAAGCCGTAAACATTTATCTATTATACGTACCATTTCTCGTGCAACTTGTGCGATGCTCTTCGATCCCAGAGTGTGAAGAAATACATTTTGGCTACGGCTTGTCTTGGACTTCAACGCTCTTTCCTATAAATTTGGTAATGTTAATATGTGGCATATTTCTTCAACAAATTTAATAAATAAATGTAAATATCATATTAGCCGAAGACAACCACGTATCAACTTGCGTTTCAAAGTCTTCGGAATCGAAGACTGACATTGTCGAAGCCCTACTGATCCTAGACTCTAAGGTATCACCTTCTTTCAAATTTAGACTGCTCTTGATCTCTTATCTGTATTGCCTTCTTTTTTTTGCTAGGTCTTTCAACGTTAATTTTTTTATGTGATCAAGTAGGTGAACATGCTCAAAATGAAATTTTTTCTACACCAAAAATGAAATCAACGCAACTTAATTAAAAATGTAAGACTACAAAACTATAAATAAATAAGAAGTGATAGACATGAAAATAAATCGTTTCATACCATTAGGGTGCGCCACATATCTTCCTTCCATTCCAATGGTAATTTCCTCCAATTACCATACAACTGTACAAATCAACCATTTCTTATGATCTTCTCACAAATCCTTCTAAATTTCTCGACTCCTGGGCCGGTTGGTTGGTACAACATGTTGAATTCGATCACCACCTTTTCTGCATCAGGTATGTGCCATATGTCCTTAGGACTACCAACAGTCCTAACATTCTTTCTACCCTGCTAATCTGTAACCCATAAAAAAAATTTACGTCACACTTCACTATCACTAAATTAGTAAAATATTATCAAAGTAATTGATTATCATCAAATATAAAATTAATTCATACCTATTGTGTAAACTTTCCCACCCCGTAATATACGTGGCACCCGAGTAGTACCACTATGATGTGAAGTCTCAGGTCTTGATTGTGCTGATGATCCAAACTCCATATCAGGTGCTATACATTGTTCTGAATCTACCGGCCCTCGTGTCTCGTTAGGGTCCTGTGTCATATCGTCTGACCCTACAACCGGTTGGTCATCAAGTACATGCTGACAATGTACGTCCCCTTGTGTCTCGTCAGGGTCTTGTGTCGTATCGTCTAACCCTACAACTGGTTACTCATGCCGTACATGCTCATAATGTACGTCCCCTTGTGTCTCGTTAGGATCCTGTGTCGTATAGTCTGACCCCACAACCGGTCGCCCCTCCGATGTGCGGTCTATAGGCGTCCAAAAATCCTTTTTCGGTTGCGGCTTCCATTTTTTAGGGGCCATGTCTACCTGCAAACACATTAAAATAAGTCACATTTAATACTAAATAAAATATACAATATGCAGCAACAGAAACAACATGCTTAAAGAATAAAACTGAGACGACTATAAGTAAGTCACTCTAGACATCATATATTTGGATTCTATTTAATAGTTTAACCATATTCATACATACTATTATTAGGTTGCTTCGGTGGCCGGTACATTAGTACGTGCACAATCAATATCATCAAAACTAAAGTCCCCCGTCACGTTGACGTTGAAAGGCTCGTGCTCATGATAACTGTCAGCTTCGGCATGGTCATCACTTTCACCACTACCAACATCGTACACATTTCTTGGTTTTGTCCTTACAGCAACAGCCCAATTTGGATTTTTGGGATCCTCGACATAATACACCTGCGATACTTGATTTGGTAATACGAACGGATCATCAGTGATTCGTGCACCCGTGTGTATTAAGTTCTTGAAATTTACAAGATCGAATCCATATTCGTCCTTTTTGTATCCCTTACTCGGTTGAATGTCGGCCCAATCACACTTGAAAAGCACATACCGCGTCAAGTCGTAGTATGTAACTTCGATTATTCGAGTTAGCCTACCATAGTAGATGGGACCATCTTCAGTGGTGACACACACTCCACTGTTTTGACTTTTTTTTTCTTTGTCGACATCCAAGGTGCGGTACAACACGCCATTAACCACATACCGCTTACATTCTACAGCATCGAGCATTGGGCCTTTAGCATGACTTACAAGTTTCTCTCCCAATGCCATTCTATCCGCCTCGGCCAACTTATCAACCTGTGATTTAGACACCTTATTTAAAAATCAGAGTTTCATGATGCTGTTATAGGTAAATAATTATTCAAAACAACAATTTTCTCACGTATGACTTGTACCAGCTACAAAATTGGTCCCGATGTTGCTTCACCAACTGTTGATGCGAGGTACGTTCCCTATTGTTTGGTTCCATTAACGACTCCATGTGCATCCTAAATGTAAAAACCAAGAAAATAAATAGGGAGTTTAGCATTTATAAATTATATTTAATAAAAAGATGAGACTAATAATTAGATTCTAAGTGATAATATTTATATTATCAAAATAAAATAAGCTTAGGATAAAATAATGGAATAAGAATAATAATGAGTCCTAATGTAGTGAATAATTAATTGTAGGGTTAAGTTGCAATGATATTAAATAAAATACGGTTGGGTAATAATTATTTGAGAAATGAATAAGATAACATGGGGAAAAAATTACAATTTAGAATGGATAAAGGCTAGAATTGAAATAAGACCAAGGTTTGGTCTTATCCACAGCCATGTGTGGCCGTGGATTGTTTTGGAGAAATATCTTTCTCCCATCAAACCCCACTTACCAGCCCACACCCTTCATTCCTCTTCTTTCTTCCTTTTCTTCCTTTCCTTATTTCTTCCTCCCTCTCACGCACTCAACCCACTCTTTCTTTTCTTTTCCTCTTCCTTTCTTTTCTTCCCCTCTCCTCTTTGTAGCAGCACGATCTCCCTCTCCCTTCTCTTCCATTTTTTCCTCTTCTCTTCAGTTCACACACAAACGCACCCATGAAGTCACCGAGAGAGACCCATTTCTCCCTTTCTTTCTTCCCCCTTCCCCTTCCTCTGTTTCTTCCCTGTCACCCGCACCTGTGACACACGGAGAAACAGAGATCGAGAGAGACACCGAGAGAGTTCGTGAAGGAGATGGAGAGGTTGTAATGCAGAGAACCCGAGTGCGTGGAAGCGGATCCTTGGCTGTGGTGGTGCGGTTTCTGAACTGAGGTGGTTGGACCACCGTTGATTTCGGCCCTGTTTTGGTGAGATCCTCATTTCCCTTGTCTCCGATTTTCTAGATTTCCATTGATTTTCTGTAGATGCGGATTGGAGGGTGAATTTTGTGGGTATGTGTTGGATGGTTTGTGGTTGTCTTGGATTTGTAGGTTTAAGGTTGATGTTAACCGAAAATTGGTAAAAGAAAAATCCCTAACTCTATTTCACTGTATTTTCGGAATACCCATCGTCTAAATAGCATGAAATTGGTATCTCGTTCTTAGGGCTTTGATTGGGTTTTGCTTGAGATGAAACCTAGGGTTTGATTGTGATTTTTGGAATGGATTGCTGTATGGTATTGTTCTTTTAGGGGGTTTCAATTTAGATGAAAATCTAGGGTTTATGGTGAATTTATGGATTTGATGGGTGAGTTATTAGTTTTGATTTGTATTATTTTTATGGGTTTTGATAGGAACCGATTGATGAGGTTGGTTTGTATTGTGTTGTTAGAGATTGAATTTAATTGTTGAATTGTGTAGATTGGTTGAGGGTTGATTTTCTTAGAAAATTGATGAGTATGTGTTAGGCCTTGGTAAAAATTGAATCATGGGTATATGTGATCTTGAAAGTGGAGGGTAGTTTAAGAACGATAAGTGTTAAGAGATGTTAGTAGAAGTTATTGTTGATGGGGTTATTTAAATTGGAGGTTAGTTATGGTAGCTTATGGCTAATACTTTGAGGTGAGGTAAATGAAGTTATGAAAGGATTGAAGGGTTTGAAGTTAAAGTGTTTAGATCCTTATTATCTAAATGACGGATACGGTTGAAATAGAGAATAGGTTATTGTGATATCTAAAGGGATATATTATGAAAAGGGAATAGATAAAGAAAGAATAAAATGGTAAAGTGAGACAAGTGGTATGAATAGATCCACATAAATAGCAACTTAAGCCCAAAGTATAATCCTTAGCTCTGATGTTTAAGTATATGTCTCAAGCTTTAATAAATAAATATATTGTAGTACGTGATTGTAACCTAATCTAATAATTAATATGTTAAACAAGATTAAGGTTCTATAATCTAAACTATTTATATGGATAGTAATTAAATAACTAATGCACTTATTCATGTATATTAAAAGTACTTAAGTGTATTACTGAACTAGGCTTATGTGGATAAACAAACCATAAGCTTAATGTCTAATGATGATAATAAGGTAACTTGGTATCCAATTTACTTATCTATGTGCACTAAATATTTTAGTGTATTCATGGACTAGGTTTAAGTATTGTATGTGTATATGTATATATGTATACATATGCATGAACATGTATGTGACTTAAATATATATATAATGCTAACTTGGTAAATCAACAAGAAACTATAAAAAGGGATCAACAATGATAATGTGATTTAATGATAATTAGTAGGCAAGTAAAATAGTAAACATGTTTTAAAGATAATAAGCGAAATAAAATGTGAACCTAAACCTAAATGATCACCTAATCATAGTTTAGGATTCTTAACTAGACCTAGACAAAGGAAATGCGACGTGTAAGCACACGGGTAGTCTATGTGTCATAGAGTGTAGAGTTCAATAGCGTAGCCTAATGATACTAATGTTTGCAGGATAGTGTCCGGATTGGAGACTCCAGTGGGTTCTCCAATGTAGAGTTCGAGTTAGAGTCAAATGCAGTCAAGGTGAGTATTCTACTCACTGAGAAGTATTATTTTCATATACGATGAATTGCAAAATATCTATTGTTTTACAAACTTGAACCAACTGTATGTTGATTATGAACTGTTTTGGATGATCGATTTGAGTACTTTCGAGTATATTGAAATTACGATGATGTTTTGAAGTATGAATATGATGTGTGGAGTTTAAATGAATGGAGTCACCGTATGTTATGGTTGGGCGTTTTGAAAACTAGACTGCAATGGAACATGAATATGATTTTAGAGTGAGGTAAGTCATGCAAATTGTTTAAGAAATGACATGTTGAATTGTTTAGGTTTTTTATAAAGAAAGCATGTGTTAAAGGCATGATTTATGAAATGAAATGTATATTGTTTTAAGGCATGAGGCATATGCATATGAACGCTAAACGTGCATCGAAGTGAGGTTTATAGCCCACGGGAAACTATGCTTAGGGTAACATCCATGATGCTTGGGGTAACTCCCATGATGCTTGGATTAATTTCCATGATGCTTGGGGTAACACCCATGATGCTTAGGGTAACCCCATGATGCTTGGGGTAACTCCTATGATGCTTGGATTAATTTCCATGATGCTTGGATTAATTTACATGATGTGCATTGCATAATCATTTATAGCATGGTTTTGATGAGTGTGATGTTTTTATATTATGAGTAGTTTTGCTATACGTATTGGTATGCATAAGAGTTTTAATGGAAAAGAGCTTATGTATATTTCTATCGGATGGTTGCATGATTTAAATGCCATTGTTTTCTAACTTAAGGGTTATGTAAACCTAAGCAAACAAACCACAAAGTATTATTGTAGGCGAGGTCGTACGTGGTTGTTTCTACAACAGAACTTCTACGTATAATCTTAGTTGCCTAGTATGTTTAAATGTTTTCTATTGGTCGGTGTGTGCTATATCAGCTATGGGGGCTTTCAAACAAAAGTTTATAAAATTGGTGGCTGTTATAGTGTACGCATGACTAGAAAAGAAAAGTTGGTTCTTTGCGAAAACTCAGTAAATAATATACCTCTGAGATCTTAGTGTATTTATTTATGCTAAGACGGTGGGCTCATAATTCCACCTATACGGATGTGGCAAACCCCCACAACCGTATAGATGATGTTTCTTTGGCTGTAGGTACTCCGGTCGTAGTTAATGACGTAGTAGAGGTGTACTTGAGATATTATGACCGAAGCTTGCTGCGACGGTTGTAATTGCAGGACCACGGTTGTCCACTATTTTATAGGTTTTGTTTATGGCTTGTGACGCTTGTGTCACTTGTTATTGTATAAGCCACTCCTGTTGTTTAATTATTATGTTGATAAGACTTAAACAGATAGATGTTAAATGGCTCTTTTTTGTAAATAACTTGTAATAGATGCATAAGTTGTGATTTCCACTATTCAGGTTTATGTTTCCGCTGCATAGTTAGTTATATGTTATACTTTGATTTACCAGGTACATATTATGGGGTATGTACCATATGTTGGCTTTGCGACACATTGTCGTGCCACTGTGAGGACTTGTTTATGTTTGTAAAAAAAAAAAAAACTGGTCGTCACATTAAACGTCAACAAAAGATGTATTTGGTTACTTTTCATTGTATTTAGAAACTAACAATATCTACCAATAATGTGACTCACGTGCGAAATTGGAGGAAATCGTCAGAGTTGAATAAAATATATAGGTGTGCTTGCTCAAACGTGCAATTGTCAAGTTTTAACCAATTGGTCGCCCCTCTCGATTCATCTCGGTATCTTGGGGCCTTATTGTGGACTGTTGGCGCGTTGACTAAATATCGCGAGCAAAATGTCAACAATTCGTTTACAATGTAACCCTCTACAATAGATCCTTCGGGTGCGGCCTTATTACGAACGGTATGTTTATATCTACCATGGCACCTACATTAAAGTTCAACCATGAGACCATCACATAAAAAATATATATTTTAATAGGTCATTTGGTTGAACAAATGTCAAGTTAACAGAATTTTAACATTACCTCTCAAGGGGATACATTCACCTGTAGTATACCGGTCCGCCCAGTTTGCATTCACATACTAAATGTATGCTTACATACACCATGGATGTAAAAAAACCCGGAGGGAATATTCGTTCCAATTTGCACAAGATTATGGGAATTTGATTCTCTAGACGATCCAGATCTTCCACCCGCAGTGTTTTCGAACAAATATCCCTAAAGAACCCACATAGCTCCATTAAAGGCCTCACAACATCATCCGATAAGGTTCCTCGAAGTGCAATTGGCATGAGTTGTTGCATGATTATGTGATTGCCATGACTCTTCAAACCCCCAACAGTACATTCCTTGAGCTTCACACCACGTGACACATTTGAAGAATATCTATCTGGCACTCTAACATCATGTAACACTTGCAGGAAGTCTGTCTTCTCTTTTTTCGTCATTGTGAAACAAGCTGCAGGCAAAAGTGTTTTGCCATTTTCCGCGGTGAACGGATGAAGTTCTGGTCTCAATTTCATCTTACGCAAGTCTTGACGTGCTTCGTGGTTGTCTTTGGTTTTATCATTCATGTTTAATAGCGTGCCAAGTATGTTATCAACGATATTTTTTTTTCTATGTGCATCACATCAATGTTATAGCGTAGTAATTGATTTTTCCAATACGACAAATCGTATAATACACTTCGCCTCTTCCAATCAACTTCCCAAAAGGATTGAAGCCATCTGACGCTAAACCTAGCCTCACATTTTGCGGGTCTGATGCAAATACTGGGTAACGAGAATCGAATGCCTTCCATGCTTCTCCATCGGTCGGATGCCTCAACACACCGTCTTTTGTACGGCCTTGAGCGTGCCACTTCATATGTGGCGATGTATGATGTGACATAAACAACCTCTGCAGCTTTGGTATTAGAGGAAACTAACGCAACACTTTGACTGGCTTCTTTTTCAAACTTTTTGTCGACCCATCTTCATTAGTTAAGTCATCTTTCCACCTGGACTCATTGCAGAATGTACATTTGTCCAACTTTTCATTTTCTCTCCAAAATAACATACAACCTTTGCGACAAGCCGCTATCTTCTCATACTCAAGGCCCAAATCCCTCAAGTACTTTTTCGCCTCATATGTGTCTTTAGGCAAACTTGCATCCAGATGCATCAGCTCATTGATGAATTCAAGCAACATGGAGAATGATGTATTGCTCCAACCGCCCATACACTTAATACTATATAGACGCACAATAGCTCCCAGTTTGCTATGTTTTGTATTTCCATGGGGTGGCGTATCGGCATCCTTTAGCAATTTTTCTAACTTATTCGGCACCCTATTAGAGTCTTCAATTTCAACATCCACAAACTCGGTTTCGGCTTTAACTCCCACTTGAGACCCACCGGCTTCTACACAAACATCGTGCATCGCGAAAACGTCATTAAGCATGTCTTGCATCCCACTGGACCCCCCATGTAGTGGAATGCTATCCACTTGAAGCGTCCTAGGAGTTTCAGGTATTGTCTCGTTATTCACGGGAGGTCCAAGTGATTCCCCATGCATTATCCACTCAGTGTAACCCTCAATAATCCCAGCACCTAATGTTAAATGGGCAAATACGACTTCACTGGACCATGATTTGCCCAACAAACACTTCTTACAGGGGCACACAATGACCCCTTTTCTATTCTCATGTTCACGTGCGAATTTCACAAACGCCATAACCCCGCGAATATACTCTCGCGAACTTCGCAGCATCTTCATCCAGCTCTTGTCGATCTTTCTAACTACATCACATAATAGTCCAAATATTTTGAGATAAGATACCTCAAGATCAGAAAAATTCAAGATATATCTAAGATATATCACCCATATAAGAATAAGATTATCAACTGCTTAGTTGATAATTTGAATAACATCAAGTGAATACAGGCCAACAGGCCAACTCATATTTCTTTCATACACAGGGAGAACTAAAATAGAATTATGAAATTCAAAAGTCTCTCAGAAGTCCGAATAGAAGCCTGAGTCTATTCTCGACAGGTATTTGTTTGTCTCATATAGATTCTAAAATGTATTTGTTTTAAACAAAGAGTTGCTTAAAAAAATGATGAATTTTGGAAGCATTTGGTGGCTTTAAGTTTGTTTTTTTTGGACTTTTAGCCTAGGTAATGCCTCTTGGTTAAGGTCGTAAGCTAGCTTTTCCAAGAGTTATTGCATAAGCATTTGACAACTTTATGCAAGATTTATATACGTATAGTATAACTATTTTTACCATGAGACATGTATTAATTTGCATGAATTGATAAAAAAGTGATCAATAATTAACCAGGATATATATATATGGATTTTAATACCCATTCAAAATAGTGTATTTAAGTATATAAGTTAGTATCAAAAGAGTCAAATTACAAAGTAGAGAAAACTACATTTATCCTTTTAAACTATTACCCAATTTTCAATGTGTTTCTCAAACTTTAAAAAGTTGCAATCGATCCCCCAAACTACCTAGCCCTTTCATTTAGCTAGCCCCCTCGGTCTCAACCTTTCCAGTTACCTTTGAAGAAAATGACAACTAGAAAAAAAAGCTTTAGTAACGTATAATATGAGAACCTTTAAAATATTAATTATCATGTTCAACAATACTTGATAATAGAACAAGGTTTGCATATTGAGTTATGGTAGTTTTTCCAGGTTATCTCCAATTTGGTTTGACAACTAATTTTAATCTTTGCCAGATAAAGTTTGATGTTCACTATTACTTATCCAAAAAAAAAATAAAATAAAATAAAATTATGCATCAATATTGTGGTAACTTCCATTGGACCTTATTTTTAATTTTCTATCTGATTTTTTATGATGGATGAAGATTGGAATGCCTTTGCATATAAGATACATTTTCTTCTAGTTGCCATTTATGGAGATTTGATGCATAACAGGTTCTTTTAATTAATGTTTTTTAACAGCATAAAAAGAAGCTATAGGATAGTTATCATGTTCTTTTAATTAATGTTTTTTTTTTAAAAAAAAAAATTATATACTATTTAGTAACGTATAATATGAGAACCTTGCCACTGACCATGTAACGAAGCATAATATACACTCCCCTTGATCAATCGTATAAATACTATGCATTTATAGCCAAAACTATACATGCTTATCATGAGGGCCAAAAAAAAAAAAAAAAAAGCCAAAAAATTAATACAGAAAACAAAAAAATAACAAAAACTACGCATGCTTATCAATTTTACCATAAATACAGAAAATGAGATCAATCACATGAGCACAAAAAAAAAAATATATATATATATCCAAAAAATTGAAGCACTAATTACCTATACACCGTACCGGGTGTCGGGGGTGGGCTCCCGGTCGGGGCTGCTAGCTGCAAGGACAAGTTGAGTGTCGTCGGAAAAGGTGAGGGTGGGCCGGCGTCTTCTCAATCTGACAGAGATAGGGGCCGGTTCGGACGGAGTACGAGCTAGAGAGAGAGAGAGAGAGAGAGAGAGAGAGAGAGAGAGAGAGAGAGAGAGAGTGCCGGCCGGACTGAGTGAGAAAGAGTGCCGGAGAATGGGTCGGAAGACGGTGCTCGGCCGAACGAGAGAGATAGTGAGATCCTGAGCTATAGAGGAGAGAGAGAGTGAGAGAGGTAGCAGGGGGCCGGCCATTTGATCGAGCTAGGGATTAAAAGCTTTTAGAATTAGGGTTACGGACGATTGTTAAAAAACCGTTCGGAAATAGAAATTCTAGACGGTTTTTAATAACCGTCGATGTGTATACTGACGGTTGGTAGGGAATTTTCTGGAATTAGAAAATTTCAGACGGTTTTTTAACAACCGTCTATAAATATATAGACGGTTATATAAAAACCGTCTGGAATTTCTATTTCCGGACAGTTAGTTTATAACCGTCTATGTGTATACAGACGGTTGGTAATAAAACCGTCCGGAATTTTATAATTCCTGACGGTTTTATTAAAACCGTCTGTATTTTTCTGGACTGTTTGAAAAAACCGACACAAATTTTTTTTATTGACGGTTTAAATAAAAAACGTCTATAATTATTTTTTTATAGACGGTTTTTTAAACCGTCTATAAAAAAAGGGTCCAAAAATCCTCTTTTTTTGGTAGTGATTTTGCCCTTTATTTTTTCGAAAATCGGCTCCTTTCCATTTCAGATGAAATGGAAAGGATCCGTTTGCATAGCGCAACTAATAAAGTAACAAGTACAACTCTTACAACTAAAATGGCCTAACTATTCAACTAGCTATAATTAGAATGGGCTTAATTATTAACTAACCTAATAATGAAAAGTGGAGTACACTCCTTAAGCCTAATTACTCATATTAGACCTGTTATAATTGGTATAAGATCAGATACCACGTTATGAGTTTGAGTCATGGAAGAAAATAATTATAGGCTTAATTAAGATGTTTTAATATTACGTATGGATATAATGTTAGATTATTGAATACTGACGGATGAGTAAAACTTTCAAAAGAGAAAAGGCTACCACTGGGTCCATGTGAATAGAATGAGCTACCACGGATGTCGGATTTGAAAGTGTGGTGGAATATTACGATTCTAAGTGTTTTACATGGCTTTAGTGCAATCTTAACCATGTGTATATAAGCTTTTGGGCATACTCCATTTGCAAATCGACTTTCAAGTAGGGTCCACTAATTGGATTTTACCCCTTTTTTAATGACCAAATAATAAATTAAACCAAAACAAATACATAGGTTTGATCATTTTCTTTATCTATTTAGATAAGGATAAATTTTTTTCTCCAATTGTTTTAAGAAAATTATTTTAATTCGGTATATTAAACATTACACATGTTCTTAAAAGCATGCAAAAATCCTGCAACTGTTTTGAGAAAATTTCTTTAACTTAATCTATTAAACTGATACATGTTCCTAGAGTATATGATACCATATATTAAAATGCATGTAAGAAGATAAAGCCAAATACAACTCTGTTTGTTAATGTATTTTTTAGATATGATTTTATGATTTTTGGACTTCATCTAATATGCGAAAACATTCGCGTATTACACAAATCCAAGTTTGTTGAGGGCGATCGATCCAATGTGTGCTCGATCCCCCCAGTACATGGTGCTCGATCCACAGAACATGGCTCTTGATCGCAGTTGCGCTCAATCCGCAGAACATGGAGCTCGATCGCAGTTGCGCTTGATCCCCAAAATGTAACGCTCGAACGCCATATAATTGCTTAGAACAGAACTTCACCGAACAACTGTCATCCGATTTTTATCAAAATTATTATTACCCATTTGATGATTTTCTCTCCATGCATGAACCCATTTCGTCAATATCTAACTCCTAAATGTTATGAAGACTAAAGCAAACTAAATTAGTTAAACCACTTAATTTAGTTAGGAGAAAACTTTCGGTTAAATGGAAACTTAACCGATAGTTCATTAGAGATAGCAAATTTTTGTTATTGCAATGACTCACCATACAGCTCATCGACACCTAGCTTGCTGCCCACGAATAGGATCCTCACCCATTGTTCAGGTATGACTCAAACTGATCTAAGTCACCCACATCATTATATATAGAAGTGCAACTCCTCACGTTCATCACACTTCTTCTTCTTTCTCTATTATTTTCTGCAGAAACTCTTATCTTCTCTTTCTCTGTTTGTAGAAAAAACGTCAAGCTCTCCTTCTCTCTATGCTACACGGCATGTACCCCTTTAACAGAAAATAGGAGACAATTCTCTCAAACTCTCTCCTTCCTCTGTTTCTTTTCACGGCCGGCCCAAAAGAAAAACCAGAAAAGCTCTCTTCCTCTTTCTCTTTTAAATCAAAGCAAGCTTTCGCCCTTCCTCCATGTCTCTTTCGGCCAGCCCATAGAAAGAGAAGAAAAGAACTTTTCTCTTCCTCATTATTTCGGTTGTACCTGGTTGGAATCCTCTTAAAAATTTCCCAATCTTATTTTATGATATTTTGAGTAAGCTCTTAAGGCATGATTTAGTTTGTGTGATTTATAAGTTATTGGGTTATTTAAATGTTTAATGTTGTGTTTAAACATGATTTTCAAAATGTTGTATTTAATTAATAAATATGCCGTTATAATTCCCAAATAAAAGTAAGTATTTTATAAAAGCGTCGTTACACTGCCCAAAATTATAAAAATATTTTTAAGCATTAGTCATACTAATGCCATTATTCTGCTAAATTTTATAAAAAAATAAAATAGAAATTATTTATATTTATACCGTTATTCTACCCGAATTTCATAAAAGGATAAAATATAAATTATTTATAATTATACTGCCCATATATTTCTAAAAATATCATACTCATTATTTATATTAATGGGGTTACTATTACTATTTTTACACAAAGAATATTACATATTTAGCATACTAATGTTGTTATGATGCTTGTTTTACTTTATGGATATTTTAGGCATTAGCTATATTAATACCGCAATAATGCCCACATGAAAATATGTGGTCATGCAACCGGCCTATTTTTATATGCCGTTATATTATCTAGCAACATTAGAAAAGCTATGTTAGAAGTCAAAAGTGACAAAAGTGTAAAAATAGGTTTTTAGCAATTTGTACTAATTCACTATCACACAAGCAGGAAATGACTGTAAGTATAAATTACTTATTGAGAGTGATGCTGATTTCTATAATATCATGTTTACAAGTTTATTTAATTGTATGCGTGTGAATGGAACTTTGCATATTTTAGTGTTATGACTAAATTGATTAATAACAAAGTTGATGAGCATAGGCCACCAATGGGACCATAGGCTTCCATGAAAGATTTAATAATAAAAAGGCTGAGACTTTAGGCTTTCAGTCGGTTGGGATCGTAGGCTTTCAGCAACAAACAAATAAGCTTTATAGTTGAAGGACCATAGGTTCCAAGATAATACGTTAACCGAGTAAAGGCTCTAATGATAGGAGTGCAAGAAGAAAATAAATAAAACTTACATATAAAATTGTCATCATATCATTGCATTATGTGCTTCTAAATAATTTAGTAATTGTTATATTATCGAAACAGTTGACTCACTCAATTATAGTATGAGATTGTGGTAATAACCACAATCACATAAATGATTATGCAGGACAGGAGGCAGGTCAGTACTGTCAGAATCATTATGTCAATCCCAATATTTATGGAAGAGGCTAACTATTGCCTCTGTTGTATGATGGACTACCTAGTTTAGTCTATCTTTTATATATGTCAGACTTATCTTTTAAGCGTTACTTTTAATATGTTATATTTTCCCCTTGTGGTTTGTAAAGTATTAACACTTTGGTTACGTAGTATCAGTGCTGCATGTGGCACATATGTTATCGCTTTAGTGTGTATTTATTATGTAAGAATACGTTGTTCATGTTCATTTATATTGAGATATTTTAAACAAGCTCTGATGTGTAATAAGGGAATTGTCACTCTCTTTCAAAAAAGAAAAAAAAGATATACATATTATTTGCTGTGAGATTTACCGTCTTTGATGTAGTAATGTCACATGGTTATTCAGATATAATCATTTACGCTTTTTTGTAAAAGACGGGGCGTTACAAAAATGATCTTATGAACATTTTTCATTCGTAGTAGACAATTAGTTAATTGAGTGGGGAAAAGGAAATTGGTTATCGATAATATATATTTTAAAGACTTTTTGAGTAAATTATAATGAAATAACTTGCGCAATATAGGCTAGTTTGGAATAAATTACTGAATACCCATAATTACATTTAATTTAAATCACAATAAATATTTGTGGCGTATAGACCACAATTTAATATAATTAAGGAATTTCTTACATATTATTCACTGGTACATCATTGTATAATATATTCCTTACTCTTGTCTACCCTAGGTGGCAGTGTGGAGTAATTTTAGACATCATACCCATGTCTGGTGTCCCTCTAAAAATGATATGGTTTTTAAAATCACAATTTGATCAAAATCTAATAATGATCTATCATAAATCAAATTTTAATTTTAAAAGCCACATTATTTTTAGAAAGACATGGATATGACGTCGAGAATTACTCGGCGGTGTGTTTAGAAACTTCTTACAAACGTCAATGTTGAGTGCACTTGTGAGGTATTCCCACATTGCTAAGATGTAAGGAGAGTAAGTGGTTTATATAACATTGTTGGGCCCAAACTCATGGGCTTAAGCTTTTGGGTTGTATAGCGTCTCAATATGTTATATTATGGGCTCACTAAAAAGAACTTCCCTAGGTATTTCCCCAACAACTGGTATCAGAGCTATGGTTAGTTTCTTATGAGGAGTGTCTAGACGCGCCTGTTTTTGCCCGGTACGCGTGACACTCTTGGAAATGTAAAAAGACTCACAAGCAAGGGGGATCTGAGTCAATGTGGAGGAGAATCACAAGTGAGGGGGAGATTGTTGAGTGTACTTATGGGGTGTTCCCACATTGCTAAGATGTAAGGAGAGTGAGTGGTTTATATAGTATTGTTGGGCCCAAACTCATGCGCTTAAGTTTTTGGGTTTTATGGTGTCTCAACATGTTATATTATGGGCTCACTAAAAAAAACTTCTCTAAGTATTTCCCCAACAGTCAACACTGCTAAAGAAAAAGTAAGAGAATTCACAACTGGCTTTCTTTAATTAAGATTTCACAACTTAATTGATTTAAATTATTCTGGATGGCAATGGCAATTGTAACATCCCCATCCTAAAAAGGGGTAGGTTCGTCAACTCTCCTTTTAGAGGAGCAAAGAATTTTAAGGCATGCCAAAGTAGTTAACTAAATGAGATAATAAATACATGGTAAAAAGGACCGGCTGTAATTAAAAATTTATTTAAGTGCGGAAGTGTTTGATCAAAACCTCCAAAATGATATTCCGATAGTAACAAGTTCATAATTGAAAATACTCATGTGCCACTGCACTTATTTAATTTAAGGAAAAATTGTTCATGATATGTTCTTTATGGATATATATCCTAGCCCCACATCCCGGGCACCTAGTCTTTGCTCAAGACCTGAAAACAAAAAGTAAACTGAATGAGCTGAAATGCTCAGTAAGTAAATCCCCAACCATAAAATAGTTGGGTTAAATTCATTTTCTTTCAAACCCTATACTTAAAACGATTTATTTTTTGAACACTTCAAAGCATATTTAACACATCAATATTTCAATGAAGACACAACTTAATTTCGAAATGATGATTTCCAATAAAGCTACTATACATGCCTTATAATTCTTTGCGCCTCTGAAAGGAGAGTTGACGAACTGATGCAATCAAATAGTAAAAGAACAAAAGAAAAAGGGATATGGCCTACTTCGATAAAGCCGTGACCTCCAAGATACCAACAAAGGTTATAGATTTAATTATAATTTAGTGGGATCTTTATACATTAGGGTTTACACTTATATAGAAGATGGCTAGGTCATAAGACATAACCATTAGGTCTAGCCATCGTTACATCATGCAGGAAAATTAACTAGGAAAGAAATAAACTAGTGGAAATACATTCCTTATTTAGCTAAGACATGCAGGGAAAGAAATATGGGGAATTATTCTCCTTATGCACACTGGCTTGGGGGCTGCTTGATGGCTACGGTATTGCCACATAAGCCCTAGGAAATCTGACTGTATCACGAACCAACCCCTTTTTGGGGCTGGGGATGTTACAACAATGGCAATGGGACATGCTTGCGGTATTCTGCAAGAGCCCACATTGGGTGAATATTTCTGTATGCTCCATAGTGTAGCATACAGTTCCTCATGTAGACTCCAAGGATTTCCTGTATATATGAAAGAGTGTCGACGGATGGTTAGGAAGCGTTGGAGGTAAAATTCAAGGATAATATACTTCCAAGTTATGCCATTTTGCTTTCCTCCCTAATCTTTCTGAATTAAATTCTCATGTTTAAAAGAGAGGACGTACCTGTTGAGGAAAATCACCATCTGCCAGTTGAGAATTAATTATCAGCTTTGCAGCGCGGTGAAGAGGTGTCGGGTCTCTTTCAGCCTATTACAGATACAATTTTAACATCAGAATATGCCAGATCAAAGCATATGACAATAATGACAGCATGGTATAAGAGAAAACAAGGCTAGATTTTTAAACCATCAAGTCGATCACCTGTCCAGCATGAATGAGACCCATCATTGCCCATGCAGTTTGTACCAAATTTGATCGGTTTCCTTCAAGTGGTACATATTCCTATATAATCAAGCACAAAGAGATTATAGTTTTATTATCTAGCGTCTGCAACATCTTAGAAAGACAAAAACGAGAAAGACTTTTCTTTGACCGAAATTCTTCCACTAATAAGAATTTGTGGAACAACACGATGCATGTTAATAAAGGTTCTTAAATTGTTATCCATGATGTTTAGAGTAAAAGACAATGAAAAAAACTAATGATGTTTGAAAATAGAGATGAAAAATAAATTAAGAATTACGAGGGTTTTAGCATTTATGGTTGTCAAAACAATACATTGTTTGGGCATGAGAGATAGCTCTCTCCCCAACCACCATTATCCCTTTGTGCTTTGAGTAGAAAATCAACAGCTCTGCGCATAGCTGGACAATTGTTGTAAGTCTTGCCAGCTGCGGCCAATCCTCCAAGTCCAAACCATGTACCGTATATGAAGCAAATTCCCCAATTTCCATACCTGTGGAAATGCTTAATCATGTAATAGATTTCTTTTGTATAAAAACAAACTAATGTAAGAGAAATATCTAATAAACCAGTGGAGGAACATATATACCATGAACCATCAGGCATTTGTATGTCTTGAATGAACTGAACAGCTTTTTTCATGAAATCTTGTATCTCTTCCTTCCGGTGCTCGGGGTATAACTTCTTAAACAAAACTAAAGCTTGGATTGCTGATGCAGTGCACTCAAGGTGCTCATGCTCAACAACAATGTCTTTGAAGAACTCTGTGGGATTAAGCAACTAATAAAAAAAAAAAAAAAAAAGATTTTTTCCATTAATATACGATAGAAAAGGGAGAATATAGAAGCACTAGATAATTTTGAAGTAATCCCCTAAGCACATTTCAAGGCCACTTCAATACGTTAAGGTACTTACTTCCAACCAATTTTGGGCTCGTACTGGTTCCCAGGCAGCTAAACCACCATTTTTACTCTGCATTAAGCCATACAATAGAGCTTATTGATATGAATGCAGTGAAATACTTAAGAAATAAACATTGCACTAGATAAACATTGCAGCCTGGTTTTCCTATTCAATGCCGATAGTTGCGAAATATTTGTACTTCATAATACAACACTAGTTGTTTGAATATTAATTAAATGATTAAAATTAATAATTTTCTATCCGTTTAAGTTTTTGGGATAATTTGTAATTTAACATGGTATAAGAACCAAGATTCTGAGTTCTCTACGTTTTGGGCTTCACTATTAAGGGGTAATTTGAGCCCACACATAAGAGGGAGTGTTAAAATATTAGTTAAATAATGAAAATCAACATTTTCCCATTATTTACTTATTAAGGATGAGTTTGAGCCCACACGTGAGAGTGTTGGAATATTATTTAAATAATTATAGTCAATTTTTTTTTTATTTGCTTAAACTTTTAAGATGATCGGTGATTTAACAATTGTGGAAGTTTCATCCTTACCTGTAAAGAAAGTATGACATTTACAGAATCATAAAATCGCTCGAGTTCCATTTTCTCACCAACAATTTTTGGCGACTTCATGGATAAAAGCATGGAACACTGAAATAGAGGAGAATTCGGTGAGGAAAACATTAATTATGGAGAAGGTGCAACACTTTACCCCATTGACACATTTAAATGAAGTTAATTACCTTCAAAGCTTCTGCAGTGCAATCAGAAACTTGCCATCCCTGATCTTGATCAGCAAAAGTCCACGATCCTTTAGAAATGTGACGGTACATGCTTTCAAAGTCCCCAGAAGGGTTGTCCTTGACCTTTACAATTTTTAAGGGAAAACAGATAATTAGTCTGACGATTATGGTGAAGAGATGCTTTCAGAATTGAAAATCAAACCTGGGATTTCTTGATGAAGTCGTGCCCTCTCGCAAGTGTAGGTCCAACTTCATCAATGAGATTACTCGCAAGTAAAGCTTGAATAGCGAAACTGGTATCCCAAATTTGACTTCCGCAACCCTAAATACAAATGGCATATATTGAAGTCAATGATCCCTTCCATGTTCTTGCAAAGACTCCGGACTTATAGACTTGAAGCTAGAAAACAAGAGCTTGGGTTTATACCTAAGTTTGAAAAGTTATATTTACAAAACCAACCCTAGAAAGAAATTCATTTTAGGAAATCTCTTCATTCATAGTTCAATATAAATGAAGTGCAATTCTAATGTTCCATAGACAGACAAAAGGTTCAGCAATTATTTCTGCAGAATATGTATACTGGCCTGCATCTTGATTCCATCTTCAGCGACCCATATGTAATCTGGGATCCTAGCAATATGCTTCTTGAAATAATCCCCATTTGGATCTTCCACCCAACAAGCTAGCATACATAGGACCTGTTCAATGCAAATGGCTTTAAGAGTATTGTTATATAGCCCAAATAGATACTTTCCATTGCTTCACTTGATTGTATGATAACATTACCTTTTCCACGGATCCAATGGTGATGTATCGACTGTTCTCATCTTCATAATGAATATGCTTCATTGTTACTTGAAGTGCCTTCTCTCTTACCAGCTTGTTTAAGGGCCAACGAGTGAGAAGAGGCTCGGTGAATATGTATAGACTATCCCAGAGCAGATCTTGTATCAAAGGATGGGGATAGTAGAGATCCTCCTATAACAATAGTTTTGCATAATCAATGGGTTGGAAGAACATTGAAAAGCATATGTAGCAATGAGCAAGTATCAACCATGAGGAGAAGATTAAGGTAAACTCACCTTTGCACATAGATGACGCACTTTCTTCCAGTTAACTTCATGGTAAGGTTGAGTATAGAGTTCCTCCCTCAATGACAGAATGAGAGGTGTGATTGGGCCTACAAACCTTTTCCCATACAGGTATGACATAGGCAGGTACACCAAGCGGCAGAAGCACCACATTTTGGCTGCATTTTAGGGGAAAGGCAAGTGATAAGCAATATGTAGCAAGTTTAATATCAAAGAAAAGATAGTAAAACCTCTATGTAATAAGTAAAACCTCTATGTAATAAGTAAAACCTCTATGTAATAGAGGCTTCCAACAGAAGTGGTAACCATGTTTCAATTAAAACCTGTATTTAATTTTCAACATTGGACTAAATGATTTTAAAAACATTTCATGATGCAATAAGGATCTAAATAGACTGGCATTTTCAGGAAGTATAATGAAGTTGTAAGAAGATATGTATAAACCTGGATGCATGGGAAGAAATGAAGGAAGGATCCAAAATTCCGGAGGCATTGGATTGGTTCCAATCCACTCGAACACACCAAGTATCTACAACAAAGGGAAAATGCATACTAGAGTTAATTATCAGCAAACAAACAGGATATTATTTATTTTGAGCGATGTGTTTAATATGTTTCTTGAAAATCAAGTTAAATGACCTTCCCTCTGAGTTCTCTCTGGCGAACAAGGAGGTGAAGCTGTAGTCCCTCTCGTCCCTGGACGTAGAGATTTGTCATAACCAGGGTGTGTGCTTCTCAGCGGCGGGGTGGTATGATGGAAGAGCTATCTTCCATGTGGGGAAAATTCTCCTTACGGGAGGAAGAAAACGTGGGAGTCTCTTTGGAAGCACCTGAGGTTGAGCCTTTGGTGAAACGGGGGAGGTCGTGCATTGTGGGGAAACTGATTGCAGATCGGATTATACCGAAGGAATACTACAAGGATCCATTGACCCGGATCTGGCGTCCGATGGGGGAGTTAATGTTCAATGTTATTGGTGAGAATTTATTCATTGCAGAATTCGAACATGGAGAGGACAAATCTCGGATCCTTGAGGGGAGACCGTGGATTTTTGACGGATATTTGGTCTCATTGGCCGACTTCGATGGGCTGACTCCACCGAATGAGTTGAAGTTTGAACGTGGATCCTTTTGGATCCGGATGTACAACCTCCCCTTGGCGTGCATGGGCAAATCAACTGGAGAAAAGATAGGGGCTTCAGTGGGGGTGGTGGAAGAAGTGGACGTGTGGGAAGATGCGGCTGGGTGGGGCGAATATTTAAGGGTGAAGGTTTCTATAGACCTGTCAAGCCCTCTAGCGCGGGGACGCATGCTACACCTTCAGGGCCGCTCAACTTGGGTTGCTTTCAAATTTGAGAAACTACCGAAATTCTGCTATAATTGTGGTGTCATTAAACATGGGAGGTCGGGGTGTATAGAGTAGGGTGCAGGAAAGAAAAAGGGTGATGAAGAGGGGTATCCATATGGACCATGGCTACGGGTTGCTTTCCCACCCAGAAGAGGTACATAGGGTGAAGTGCGGAGAGGAGGCCGTCCAACTACAGGGAGGCAGAGCAAGGAAACGCCAGGAAGAATCCCCCAACCTGACGCCTTTCAACTATGGCGTCCTCGGACGTCGGAGAACGAGTCGGACGGCGGGGGGAACTCCATTCCTCCGAACCCAAGTTTGCAGAAGGAACAGGCCAGCATGGAGAAGGAACAAGCCAGCATGGGAAGAGAACAAGCCAGCATGGAAAGGGAACAACCCAATATGGAAACAGCAGACTCGGTAAAGGCAAAAGTTAAGGAAGGAACAGTGCACGTGAATGGGCCCAAGGTTCAGTATTTGGGACAGTGGGATGTCGACGCAGGCCGGATGGTGTATGAACTCATGCGTGCAACTGACAGTCCAAATAAGTTGGGAGAGGAAATATTAGACCAACAGTGCCATCCACGTGTCCGGAGTGTAAGTAAAAAACAACCAAGCGAGGAAGCAGCTCCAAACAACGTGTTGCCCAGTTTAGAAGATACCGAGGGTCTGAACATAGGGGCAAAGCAAAAAGAAGCAGCTTCAGGAGACCTCCATGGAGGCAGTAAACGGGAAGCTCGGGCTCCATCTATCTCGCGGAAGAAGAGGGCCAGACGGGGGACGCTTTCACCAGGAAAGCCCACTGATGGGAGGAGTCCGGAAGGGAAGAGGAAGGAAGAGATTTTGGATGAGGAGGGTGCTCCTCCGAAGCCGAAAAAAGGTAGGAAAAATGTCTCTTTAATCTCTGAAGATTCAGCAGAAAAGGCAGGGGCTGTGGCACAGCCCCGGCCATCCCAATGAATGTTTTGAGCTAGAACTGTCGGGGGCTTGGGAACCCCCGAACAGTTCGAATCCTCCGCAGATTGGTGCGGAAAAAGAAGCCTGATGTGGTTTTCTTAATGGAAACCAAGCTCGTAAGTCAGTCTATGGAGTATGTAAGAGTCAAACTGGGTTTTGATGGTCTGTTTGTAGTGGACTGCCATGGCCGAAGCGGAGGTCTTGCGTTGATGTGGAAGTCTGAATATAACATCCAAGTGCAAAACTACAGTAAACGACACATTAATGCAATTGTAAAGAACGCGAACAATGGCAGGGGGTGGAAATTTACAGGGTTCTACGGCAACCCAGAAGTCACGAAGAGATCAGAGTCTTGGAGTCTTCTTCGCTTTCTGTCCTCAATGGATCCGGCACCTTGGCTATGTGTTGGAGATTTCAACGAAATTGTGTCGTTATCAGAAAAGTCGAGTTCATCGTATAGATCTTCAAGTCAAATGCAAGCTTTTAAAAATGCTCTCGAGGACAGTCACCTCTCTGACTTGGGTTTTTCTGGGCCGAGGTTTACATGGTGTAATGGTAGGAGTGGAGAGGACTTCACTCGGGAGAGACTGGACAGAGCGGTGGCGAACGGGGAGTGGACAAATCTGTTTAATGTTGTGGATGTTTTGGTGCTTCCACGGAGCAAATCAGATCATCACCCCTTATTGGTGTCTTTCTCTAACTCGAGGGATGTCATGTGGAGCAAGTGTAGAAGGTTCAGATATGAAGCCTACTGGGGTAAACACAGGGAGCCTCACCAACTCATCAAACAGGTTTGGAGGGCCATACAGCCATCTATTAACCCATGGAATATCTTTCAAGGGAAACTGTTGGGCTGCAAAAAGTCTCTGAAGAAGTGGGTGAGGAAGAATTCAGATGCAGTGGAGGATAAAATAAAAAGGAAAGAACAGGAGCTCAAAGTTATCCAGTTACATGACAACGGGGCACAAATGGAAGAGGAAAGACAAATAGAGGAGGAGCTGGATAGTTTGTTGGAACAGGAAGATCTCAAATGGCAACAACGAGCAAAGGTTAACTGGTTGCAGCATGGAGATCGTAATTCTAAGTATTTCCATGCTGCAGCTACCCAAAAGAATCGTCGAAGCAGAATATCAGAAATACAAGACATCAGTGGTCAGAGGTGCACTACCAAGGAGGCGATTGAAGAGGCTTTTGTCTCTTACTTTCGAGAACTTTTTAAGGGGGGACCTCAGCTTGAAGTGGATCAGTGCATCCAAGCTTTGGACAAAAAGGTTACGGATGCCATGAATGATAATCTGGTGGCAGTAGTTACGGTGGAGGAGATCTCCAGGGCGTTGCTTCAAATGCCTCCTCTTAAAGCTCCCGGCCCAGACGGATTCAGTGCATGCTTTTATCAACAAAATTGGGGGCTGGTCCACAAGGAGGTTTGTCAAGCGATTACTCATTTTTTTAACACTGGAACGCTGGAGTCCAGTATTAACATCACCCACATAGCTTTAATTCCTAAAGTTGCTAACCCCCGCAGTGTCTCTGAATTCCGTCCTATTAGTCTATGCAATGTTATTTATAAAGTGCTCTCAAAGGTGTTGGCAAATAGGCTGAAAGCTATTCTCCCTGCCATCATTTCGCCTACTCAGAGTGCTTTTATTCTGGGGAGATTAATTACTGATAACATCCTAGCTGCATACGAGACTATGCATACAATGCAGACTAGGATGTGGAGCAAGGAGGGTTACATGGGAATCAAACTAGACATGAGCAAGGCTTATGACCGAGTGGAGTGGCCTTTCCTGGAAGCGGCGATGCTCAGAATGGGGTTTGCAGAAAAATGGGTGAAGTGGGTGATGACTTGTATCAAGACTGTCTCCTATTCAGTGATTATCAATGGAAACCCAGTAGGGCACATTATTCCTTCTAGAGGGATTAGACAAGGAGATCCTATTTCTCCTTATCTTTTCCTCATTTGTGCCGAAGCTTTAAGTGCCCTCCTTTTCAAGGCTGAAAGAAATGGTGTCATAACTGGGGTTCCCACTTCCTTTAGGGGCCCCAGGTTGAGTCACCTTTTCTTCGCTGACGACAGTGTGCTGTTTTGTAGATCTAATGCAGTAGAATGGAGACGAATTATTCTAATTTTGGGCATATATGAGAAGGGGTCAGGCCAGAAACTCAATTTGGCAAAGACCTCTATGTTTTTCAGCAGGAACACTAGCCAAGCAAGAAGGCAAGAAATTCTGGAGTTTTCGGGTTTGTCAGAGGCTCACAGAATTGATTCTTACTTAGGGTTGCCCACCTTTGTAGGCAAATCCAGGACTATTGCTTTCAAGGATATAATTGGTAAAGTTTCTAGAAGGCTTGACAATTGGAAGACAAAATTTCTGTCACAAGCAGGGAAGGAGGTTTTATTAAAAGCAGTGGTGCAAGCGATCCCAACGTACAGCATGGGGGTCTTCCAGTTACCTATTGGTTTGTGCAAGGAGTTAAACCAAATGATGCAACACTTTTGGTGGAGCCACATGTCAAAAAATTCTAAGATTCATTGGATGAGCTGGTCCAAAATGGGAAGACCCAAAAGTATGGGGGGTCTTGGTTTTCGAGATCTAGTAATGTTCAATAAAGCTATTCTTGCCAAGCAAGGCTGGAGACTCATGCAAGATCCAAATTCAGTGGCAGCCACCATCATTAAAGCAAAATATTTTCCCCACTCCTCTTTTCTTGATTCAACTCTGGGGGCTAAGCCTTCTTATGCGTGGAGAAGTATTTATTATGCCAGGGATCTTTTATGCAAAGGCCTTGTATGGAGGGTTGGAGATGGAAGAAAGATCAAGGTCTGGGGTGATAAATGGTTGCCCACCCCCTCAACCTTTTCGGTTCAATCAATTCCAAAAAGGCTAAATGGAAATTCATAGGTGGCGGATTTAATTGACCAGGATACTATGAGATGGAAGGTGGATTTCATTCAAGCAGAGTTCATGGAGGAGGAAGCTCAGGTTATTTCAAGTATCCCTTTAAACCCCTTGAGGTCCGAGGATAAACTCATCTGGAGATGTTCAGCGAATGGGGATTTCTCTGTTCCGAGTGCATATCATCTAGGCATGGATTTGCAAGAATCAAAGGGGGGTCAATGCTCGTATACAGGAAAGGGGGAAGATTTCTGGAAGGTTGTATGGGCCTTATGTATTCCAAATGTGACAAAGCTATTTATCTGGAGGGCTTGCAATGAGCTACTTCCCACTAGGGTAAACCTGGTTCGTAGGAAGGTGACGGAGATGAAAGCTTGCCCATGCTGTGAGATGGAAGATGAGGATGCCCTTCATGCATTGTGGCTTTGCCCTGCTGCCAGAGACGTTTGGGGTAGTTCTGTATCTGTGTTCCAAAAGTATTGTTATGCAGGTACCAATTTTAAAGGACTTCTTGCTTATTGCATGGAGCGTGGTACGAAGGAGGATCTGGAGCTAATGGCAGTTATTGCTAGACGCATCTGGTTACGACGAAATGCATGGTTATTCGAGAGGAGTTTTGATCATCCCAACACAGTCTATTGTGAAGCTTCAAGGGCACTTCTGGATTACAAAAGATGCAACAGTAAAGAAAAGGAGTCGCCCTTTTCGGAAGGAGGGGAGGAGGCACAAAGTAGAAGACAAACACACTGGATTCCCCCACCAGATGGTGTTATTAAGGTGAACTGGGATGCAGCTTTAAATGTGGCCAAAGGATGGATTGGTCAGGGCATTATAGCACGTGATAGTAAAGGCTTATGTATGGGGGCCAGGAGTATAACGCAACAGGTGAAGACTGACCCAAAAACGGCAGAAATAATGGCTGCTCTGCAAGCTATGCAATTCAGCAAAGAAGCTGGTTTCTGGGAAGTGATCTTCGAAGGAGATGCAACTCAAGTGGTCAAGGAAATATTGTCGGATCCTCCTTTGTTTTCAAAGGCGGGACATTTTATTGAAAGTTTTCAACAGGAAAGGCACCTTTTTCGGTCAACCAGTTTTCAAGCTATCCCACGTGATTGTAATATGGCTGCTCATAATTTAGCAAAGATGGCCTCTCATAACAACATAGATCTTTACTGGCTGGAAGACACCCCAGTGAGTGTTCGTAACATAGTTTTTAGGGAACGACCGGGTCCCTAAGATCCTATTTGCATAGGATCAATATGGATGTATTCTTCTTGAAGTAGCAATAATAATTGTATCTGTTCAAAAAAAAAAAAAAGCAAACAAACGGTAATCATATATGCATATTCGTTTCCCAACTAGCCATGAAACATGGTCATACCGAAAGCCAGGTCTTTCCCCAAGAGGGTATGTGTGTTACACCACCATGGTCAAGGATCCACTTTCGCGCTCTTGCACAAGCACTGTCCTGGCCACCATCGGGTCCTTCCCCAAGTATACGCATGCAAATGTAGTTGAGAGCCGTGGAAAACATGATGCTGTGGCCCTCTATGTGTAATCCCCAGCCACCATCTTCATTCTACAATATGCAAAATTTACAGCATAATTGTTAAACATGACAGTTTAAACACACACAAAAAAAAAAAGGAAGGAAAGGAATCAAGTAATTCGACAGAAAATCTAATCCTGTTTGCATGATTAACATGTAAAGCTTCCAAGAATATACACCTGGTGATAGTATATGTATCGAAGGATTTCCTTTTGATACTCAGCAGGGAACATAGTATTAAGATGTCCTGTAATGTACAAACACATTACCTGCATTTTTTCGGGTTAAAAGAATACAATTAGCAGTGCATCAAGATGAAAACCAAAACAAGTCAAAGGCAGACATGCCGTCATAAATCCAATGGTACTGTTCATAGTCCAGTCAATCTTAGAAGATGTTTCAGGGTTAAATATCATTAGAAAAGCTTTTATGTTGTTGATGATTTTTTTTTTTTTTTTTAACGTAAATATCCCAAAAACAGTATCTGTTTGATTATGTGATGATCACAATGATGACATTGATAAAAAAAAATTAAAAAAAAGATTGATAATAATTATGAGTCTCACCAAGGGGGGAAGAAAAAACAATACGCCAGTAAGTTCTGCAGGCCAATGGCCATCACTGGCCTGCAAGGCCGAAAAGAAATGGATGGCCCTTCGCAATGCAGCTGTGGCCTTTTCATATGTGATTTCCTCTCCATCCTCAACCTTTACTTGGGGAATCGTTTGTTTGAAGTTTTTCTCCGTAAGAAACTGCAATAATTTTGTCAAGGAAATAAGCATATTAGAGTACAATTTCTGAATCATTAGATATCTCATGATATATATGAATTTTAAAGCTGCTAGATTACTCTGTATCCAGAAGTGGGAGGGCAATATCATCACCTACTAATACCATAGAATTTCATTTCCTAAACTAACAACCAAAATAGCATTTATAGATCTTGGCTGTGTTATACTGAGGATTTAGTGACACAGATTTTAACTCGTATGTCAGATTTTAGTATGATGTAACGTACCATTGTACATGCACGTAACTGAGACATTTGGGAAGTGATGTTCCTTGGTTTAAACATTGAATTCCAATACCTTTAAGTTGGTTCAAGGAAATGTCTTGAAAAAGAATAATAAAAAGTAGGAAAAACTTCACATACAACCCTTAATTTTTCATCACTTTTGAAATCATAACCTCAAAATTTATAGTCACAACTGAGATTCCAACGATTCTAGCTAGTACGGCCGGATTCCGGCCTCCATCGCCAGAATCCGGCAACAGTAGCCTGAATCTGGTGAAAGTGGCCAGAATCCTACCGGCCAGTGACGAAATCTCGTCACCGGTAGTTTTTCACCGTTAGTGATTTTTTCGTACGAGTTAAATGCTAAAAAATATTTACATGAAAATCATTTTTTTCTGAAAAATGATTTTGTTGAAAATATTTTACGACAGAAAACATTTTACGTCGAAACAAATTGCATAAGTGATTAAATGGTGATTTAACACAAGAAGCAACTGTATTGGAAGGATTGTTTCTGTAAAAGGTAAATTGACTTGTCTCCAATTATACACCAATCTTTCTTTATTATTTTTATTTTTTATTTTTATTTTTTGCTAAAATTGATTTTGTTCTTTTTAGGAAAAAGAACATGTATCCCCCCCAAACTACCACTCAATTGTCAATATCCTCTCTAAACTACCAATTGTGTCAATATCCCTCTTCAAACTACCAAAAAATGTCAATGTCCCCCCTAAGAGTCTAAGACCAACAAAAAGATAAAAATGACCCTAATTTTTTTTTCAAAAAGACAATAATGTCCTTATAAATTTGAAAAAAAAAAAACTACAACTAAAAGATAACAAAAGAAAAACTAATAAAAAAAAGTTAAAAAAAAAAAAACCAAAATAAAAAAAATAAAGAAAAAACTAGAAAAAAAAAAAAACGAAAAAGAGCGAATAATTAAAAAAGTATAACTGAAAATTATAATACAATTTTATTTTTCTAAAAAACAAATGAATTTTTTTTTTTTTAATAATTTTTTAGTTTTTTCTTTTAAATTTTAATAATTTTATGAAGGGTATGTTTGTCAGTAGGGGGGACATTGACAGTTTTTGGTAGTGTAAAATGGGGAGATTGAGTCATTGACACAATTAGTCGTTTGGGGAGACATTGAAAATGAGACGGTAGTTTGAAAGGATTATGTGTATACTTTTCCCTTCATCTTTTTATGTTTGTAAGCATTTAAAGTGTATGGTAGTGCCACCTTAAGTGTATGTTGAAATTGATTTTGATGTTTTAATGTCTTTGTCCTCAAATTGGCCCAGAACTCATTTATTCAGTACTCCATTATAATGAAACAATCATTCAATACTCCATTATAATGAGTTTTATATCAAATAGCTCCATTATAATAATATATATATATATATATATATGAGAACCAAATTACATATGAAGGTAAAATTTTGGATTTTAACCATGCAAAAAAGCTTCAAAACCTTCCACCCTTCAGCCCCTTCAAATTAAGCAAGGTGACACAGATTTTGATACATGAGAAAGATTGTGACTGTGACGTCCCACATCGCCTGGGAATGAGGATGTACTTATATGTATAAATACACCCTTTATGACATAACGCGTTTTAAAGCCGTGATGGTCATGAACCTATCAGAACTCCGCAGTTAAGCGTGCTTCTGCGAGAGCAATCCCAGGATGGGTGACCTCGTGGAAAGTCTGGTATGAGGAGCCAAAAGCGGACAATATTGTGTCATTGGGGGTGGGTCGCTACAAATGGTATCAGAGCCATTACCCAGCCTGAGATGGTGGGAGCGTGCACAAGCCCAATGAGGGACGCCAGCGGGGACGCTGGGTCCAAAGAGGGGGTGATTGTGACATCCCACATCGCCTGGGAATGATGATTCGCTTATATGTATAAATGCACTATTTATGACACAACGCGTTTTAAAGCCGTGATGGTCATGAACCTATCAGAACTCCGTAGTTAAGCGTGCTTCTGCGAGAGCAATCCCAGGATGGGTGACCTCCTGAGAAGTCTGGTATGAGGAGCCAAAAGCGGACAATATTGTGTCATTGGGGGTGTGTCATTACAGTAACATTGCAGGAAAGTAGCTATTTTTATTTATTTATTTATTTATTTTTAATATAAAATCTGGGTATTCGGAGTTTCGTCCCATGCAACTAGATCTTTAAAACACCATACAAATCATTTTCTCTACACAGTTCAAGTAAAACCCTGCCCCAATGAATTGTTTGAACTCAATAAGGTCAAACCTTACGAGGAATAGGGCCAAATGACTTATCAGTACTTGAGCTAACCCGTTGGAGTAAAAGTAGCTATTTTTAGTGCAGAGGAAATGATAATGATATATTGAAGAGAGAGCAGATGAGGGTACGTACCTGCATTCGCCATAAGAGATCACTGCTAGGTTTGACCTGAAACCTGTTGTTGTAGAAATTTTGACGAGCCTCTTCAACCTTAGCCCTCTCTTGTGGGGTGCCAGCCTCGGGATCAAACTCCCATATCTGCCTCCCAGCAAAGTTGTTTGTACTAGAGATATAAGGGTTATTGCCACCCTCTGCTATCTTAAGCCTCCACATTCTTTCCCTGTTTCTTTCAATCAAACTGCACTGTTACTCAAGATTGATGATAATATTGCTAGCTACCACTTCTCTCTTCTCTTCTCTGTATAATATATATATACAGTTATAATATACCAATCATATTTTTTTATATATATATATATAGTTAATTATAACCAACATTAAAGCAACCATAATGGTAACAACTACCTAGCTAGGCGGTGATATTGATCCTTAGTATAGTAACTATAGTCTATAGTAGATGTTGTGTAATTAAGGAGTTGTTTGGTAAGAACGTGAACGGAACACAGTAGTGTGTTTTACTGTTTATGTACTTTTTTTTCTTTTTTCTTTTTCTTTTTTCTTTTTTTTTTTTTTTCACTTTTTCATATTTTTTTTTTTATTAATAATTAACATCAAAACATTCCCACTTTTTTCACTTTTTATATCACATGAATAATTTTTTTTATTACCGTTTAAATAAAAAAATCACTACAATACAAAATTTTTTCACTTTTCTATACAAATTCTTTTTACTTTATATCACATCATCACTTTTTACTAATTTCAAAATTAACAATCCACTACTCTGTTATGTATCTCTCTTACCTAAAGTGGCGACTTGTATTTCAACAAGTCTTTAACTGTGGGCCCCACTTGCCTTGGTGGGTGCCATGACATGTCTTGGTAGGTCCTTTTTTTTTTTTTTTGGATTAAAAAAGGCAACAGCTTCATTATGTCATTTTAGAGCAGTGTGCGAGAAAGATATTTTCAGAAGAAGAGTCCCAGCAGCAGCTAGTGTTTCGGCAGTGCACCCCATTTGGCAACCCCCTTTCCTTCAAGTATGGGGGAATTATTTTATTTTTAGTGGTAGTAAAAAGTGATTATTGAAGTGATATATATATATATATAAATAAAGATTGTTATATTAATAGCTCATATTTGCAAAATATTTTTAGAGGAAAACTGAAGTTTTTGAGTATTATTTCCGGAGTTTTTTTGACCCTTCAAAATATTAAGTGGGGAGATGTGTGTAGCATTTTTTTTTTTTTTTAACCATTGCCTCAATGAAGGGGTGGCAGCCCTATCATCTCTCAAGGTGAGGTAGCTCCCACAACACTACAAATTCAGTGGACTTTTCATAAAATGTATACTATTTGGTTTACAAATTGGATTTTGAACCTTTTGTGTAAGAAATGGACGCCAAATTACTGCCTGTAAGATAATTATCAGAGATAGAAGATATATTTTTTGTATATAGTTAAGTTGTTACTTATTGTTGATAGGCTGTTATGTTTGTTATCTTCTAGTTGTAACAGTTTAGCTTAGATAACTCGAGTTCTCATGCTATATATTGTAATTTCCTTTCATTCTTTGTAACTACATTTTCATATTCAGATTATTCAAGATTCTTCTCTTCCGCTACTCTCTCTTTTCTCTATACTCTTTCTAAACTTGACAATAATTGTATCCAATAATTGGACTCCATATAATCACCAAATTTTAATTTACTCTGTCCCTTTTTATTTCTGACTTTTAACTTCTTATGTTTTTTCACGTTTTTTATTTCACTCTTTCCATTCAAAACCGTCTAAGAATGTGTTTGGTATTGTGATTTTACAGTCTAAAAGTGCGATTTTAAACCAAATTGTAGAAAAATGTATCGTTGGAGAGTGTTTTTTTAAATCATAGATAAATGGTTGTGTTTTTAAAAATGCACAATTTTAAAGGTTAAACTATGATTTTAAAGGGCAAACCACGTTTTTACCAAATACTTAACTGCATTTTTAAAATATCATACATTTTTAAATCATAATCGTAAATCTAAATGGATCCTAAAACTGCTTATGCGGCATTAAAGGGGTTATTGCCTTGTAAGCTTGTTTTTTAGACCAAATGAGTGAAATGAAAAACACGTACATGTAGATGTACAAAATTACCCCCATGCCAAACATGGGTGGTTCGGACACCCCAGACCAACTATAGCCACTCACATTGACCAAAATCCAAACACTCACTATCACGTACACTTAATTAGGTTTTACTCGATTAAAGTTCATTTGAACAAATTAACTTGCATTAAATGCATGGTAAGCCAGTGTCTCGATCTTCTCATCTAATCCCACACATTAAGTTAACATGGATATCCAATTTCGTTCAGACAAGATCGAATGTGTTAGTTGGTTTTCTCGCGCGCTTTCCTTCTGACACGTGTAGGCGTTATGTCGTTCAAATGAATTTTTAGGGAAAATTGCACCGTTGGTCCCTGTGGTATGTCATAATTATTTTTCACTCCCTATGGTTTAAAAAGTTCATGAGAGGTCCTCGTGGTATGCAATAATTACAAATCGATCCCTGACGTTAAATTCTGTTAAAATTTTTAACAGATTCCGTCAAATGCCACGTCAACAACACGTGTCGCCAATAAGATGGCGACACGTGTCCATCTTAATAAAAAAATATAAATTTATTAAAAAATAAATAAAAATACTTATTTTTATATGAATTAAAAGTCTATTATATATATATATGGGCTAAGCTGTTATCCTTTCTCGCCATAAATAGCTTCGTACTCTTGGTTGAAGGTTTAGCAATTAGCGTCGTTCTTAATTTAATTCTTATTCCATGGAGAGAGAGAGAGACGAAAAAAATAAATAAATAAAACAGAAGAAGAAGAAGCTGAAAAAAGTGGGATATACGTACGCTGCCAGCAACCGATAAATTTTCCATTAGACTCAAAAAAAAAAAAAAGGTTGCATGTGCATCATTAATGGAGTACTGTTTCCTGATGAATGATTAGCTGTGCAATTCCTCTTGTTTAATTACTTAGGCTACTAGTTACCTCAAAATTCATCGATAAGACAAAGACGGAGGTTTGGTGGCATAAAGGAAATTCTTAAGCGGTTGGATATGTATTAAATTGATTGTTTGACTTTCAAAATGAAAATTATCAATCCTATATATTACATACTCTATTAGTACTAATCGCATTAGATCCTACTGATACTTTAATTTGATAGGATTGGATCAGGTTATAGCACAGTCGTATTTAAGAGAGCGCATGCGGCTATAATAATCACACCCAGCTAAAATAGCTATAGTTGATCTACCCACCTCCTTTTTATAATAGGAACTTTTTTCTTTTTTTTTTTTTAAGAAAAAAAAAAATTATCTCGAAATCCATAAAGACCGAATTGTTTGTCATTTCCAACACATTACATGTACATAATACATATTAGTGTACATGGTATTAAATGAGGTTTACTTGTCCGCACATGCCTTATATTAACTTTTTGTGTTATATGCATGAATACAGGGCGGACGCAGGTGTAAGAGTTGTCCCCCCAAAAATTTTGAAATTTCTCTTAAAATATGTAAATTTTTAATTTTGTCCCTCCAAAAAAATTGTTTTTGTCCCCCCTTAAAATATATCTTTACATTTTAACCCCATATTTTGTCCCCCGACGGCCCCACCCACTTCCCGCTTGACGTGTATGTTACATTTTCAGTTTTTTTTTTTTTTTTTTTTTTTTTTGCCTTTTTCACATTTTTAACCTCTGAAAAACAATTCTACCCATCTCATTTTTTGGCTTTACCCTACGCAAGATCAGGATTCACGACAATTTCAATGAAATTGATGGATCCCAATTTTAACAATCTGGGGCGTTTATTAATTATATTGAACTGTCTAAAAAATGACACGTGTTAAATATTTTGCTTTTTAAAATTTTGAACCCAGTACCCTTGACAAAAACCACTCGCCTACTCAGTTTATCTTCCATCTCTCTCTCTCTCTCTCTCTCTCTCATTCCCCAGCTCCCTCTCCCCATTTTTTCCATTGCAAACAACTCCAAAGACAGTAACACCATGCCATTGCATGGAATAAAAAGATTGGTAAAGACAGAGCAGCTCTCATCACCATGTCAGTGTAGTTTGCTTTTCTCTCTTCCTCGTCACCACCATGGTAGCCATGATACTTCTCGTACCTGAATTGTCAAACAAAAAGAGTGATGTAGCATACTTCTCATTTTAGTGAAACAGAGATTGAAGCTGAAGAATATCATTTTATTCAACGTATAGATAGAGAGAAAAAGCAGACGCCAAGTCGAAGTTTGGCGTAATATAGAAAATCCCACATGATATATAAAACGGAAAGCTTTTGGGTTTTGTCTGGACATGCATGTTATATATCAAACGTAAGTCTGAAGCATCATTTAGAAAGACAGAGAAATAGATAGATTTGTTTGAAGCTCCACAATCACAACGCTGGAGAGACAAAGAATATCAAGTGAAACATCATACTTTTCGACGGCGGAGAGGACATCGCGCTTCTCCATCTTCCCTCCCACACCTGACGTGAGATCGAATGCTCCTCCTACCTTCAACATTTGGCAAAACTGTACACACACACGTACGGTTTTGTAAAAACAAAAGAAGAAAAAAGCGTTAGAAAAACGATTTTGGAAAAGATGCATGTTTTGGATGAAATGTGGATTGGTTGAGCATTACATCGAGAGAGGCGGAAGATTCCAGAGGCAAAAGTAGAGAGAGAGAACTGAGTGATATCATACTCGTTGCATAAAATGGATATTTATAGGCAGTCATGTTGGATGCCATTGATACGTATGAAAGATAGAAAGGTTATTATATTAATAGCTCAAATTTGCAATATATTTTCAGAGGGAAACTAAAACTTTTGACTATTATTTCCGGAGTGTTTTTTTGACTCTTCAAAATAATAAGAGTGAAAATGTTTGTAGTATTTTTCTCTTTTTTCTTTTAACCATTGTCTTATATTATTTAAATAATGTTAAGGGAAGCAAAAATGTTATCTAAATTTGGATTAAAATTTTCGGCCGTTTCTAGACATCGAAATGCTCAGTAATTGCCACATTAAAAAGATGGCATGTTATGAAATAACCATCAATAATTTCCCTCCCAAAAAGCATTTTATTCACTGTTTAAGAGACGCTTATTCTTCCTAAAATCAAAACCAAAAGATGGTTTTTTGTTCAAAGCTTTTTTACAATATAGAGTGCAAGATCATGATGAAAATATACAGATTTTTAATAGGTAGTGTTTTCCTAGGGTTTCGATGCCTAGAAACGATCTAAATACAATAATTTGATAATCTAATTTTTTTTTTAGAATTATAGGGAATCCCGATCCCCTAAATTTAAGGTAGCACTCTTAATTTCCTTGATTTAGGGAACATAAAAAAAAAAAAAAAAAAAAAAAAAAAAAAAAAAAAACTATTTTTTATAGTTTTTTTTTTTTTTTTTTAATTTCCTTACATTTAAAAAATAAAATGAATTTTAAAAAACTTGTCGTTCAGCAATTATATAAATACATGTCCTACATATTTCATTTTTAAATTTACTATTGAATTTGGGGACCCAAATATGATAGATTTAAAATTTAGTTTTATATAAATGTGTAGAAAATATTGATTTACCATTGAATTTGTGGGACCCAAATGTGTATGGATCAGGATCCCCTACAATTTCAAAGAAATTTGAAATTATCAAATTTCTTTGAAATCAAGCTGTTTTCTACATTGAAATTACGTGAAAAATGCTACATATTAAAGATATGACAGGTTAACAATGAAAAAAAAAAAAAAAAAAAAAAAAAAAATCATTCCAAAAGGTTTTTTCTTACATTTTATGTCGTATAAAAGCTTGAGAAATGATCTCTACACTCATTTCTCACAACAGCCTCACAACAAGCTGATGTGGCTGGTAATATTTTATTACTTTTTTGTTTTGTTTTGTTTTCTTTTTGGAAAAAAAAAATAATAAAATACTACTAGCCACGTCAGCTTGTTGTGGGTCTGTTGTGAGAAATGAGTGTAGGGATCATTTCTCCAAAAGCTTTGAGCAAAAAACTGTATTTCGATTGAGGAGTGATTCTTGCACTCACAGTGCACAACAGTAAGACACAATGGAGTGGGGCCCAATGTGTAGACGGGATTTGATTCTTGTACAACACTAATACAACAACTGCACAACAACTCCTTACATGAGGGTGGGCTCCAGTGTGTAGGACCCACCTTCATGTGAGGGGTTGTTGTGCAGTTTTTGTATTGGTGTTGTAAATCTAACATTTTCCATGTGTAGACTCTACTTCATTGTGTCTTGCTGTTGTGCACTTATTGTACACTGTGAGTATTTCTATCATTTTCCATTTCGATTTAGTAAAAAAGAAGCGTCTTTTCAAAAGTGAAGAAAAAACCATTTGGAATGATTTTATTTTATTTTTTATTTTATTATTTTTTTTTTGTTTCATTGTTAACAAGTCATATCTTTAATATACAACATTTTTTTACGTCATTTTGATGTAAAAAACGGCTTGGTTTCAAAAAAATTTGGGATTGTAGGGGATCCTAATTCAATGTGTGCTTTCTTCACAACCCACCAAAAAAAATAGAAATTGGCTTTTGAACCTTTTGTATTCAATAATTGGACTCCATATAATTACGAAATTTCAATTTACTCTGTTGGTTTTTATATCTAACTTTTAACTTTAAGTTTTTTCATGTTTCTAACTTCAATCTTTTCCTTCAAAACCGTCTAAGAGTGTGTTTGACATTGCGATTTCACAGTATTAAAGTGCGATTTTAAATCAAATCGTAGAAAAATGTATTGTTTGGGAGTGTATTTTTTATTTTATTTTTTATAAGTTTTCAAATCGTAAGCAATAAGTACATTTTTAAAAATGCACAATTTATGAAGGCTAAACTGCGTTTTTAAAAATCGCATATTTTAAAATCATACTTTTTAGACTCGTAATCATTAAAGGACCCTAAAATTGCTTTTGCGGCATTAAAGGGGTTATTACCATGTAAGCTTGTTTTTTACACCGAATAAGCGAAGTGAAAAACAAGAAAAACTTAAGGAGTTACAAGTTGGATTTTAAACCCAAGGGAAAAAATTGAAATTACACGATTATTGAGAGTAAATTTATATTTTCCATAATTTTTTTTTTAAATAATACAATAACACTTTTATAACTCAATTAGAGAAATAAAGCAAATTGCTGATGCTTGATATCATTGTAACTTTACTTATTTTAAGTTTGCAGATTAGTCATTAATAGTCAAGAGAGAATTATTTTGCAGTGGAGGGGGAAGTGGTATGTGATGGATTGTGGTTGGTTGCATTTTTGTGACTTTGTTCATCTTCTATTATTTATTAATCCTAGTTTTAATTTTGATAATTATTACCCTTTATAGTTCATTTCGTTTTAAACTACATCTATGGTCACAAAGATTTAACATGTTTAAATTTTATAAGGATAAAACTTTAGAATTTCTAAAATTATTTGATATGTGGGATTTATGCTGTTGACTAAAAATTTTGGTTCAAAATTGTAAAGCCTGAGAAAATAATATTGTAACTCTATATATATATATATATATATATATATATATATATATATATATATATATACAGAAATAATAATGCTAGTGGTAAATATGATAAAAGAACAATATGAGTATTTATAGGATTAAATATTCATTGATATTTGAGGTACGATTACAGTTCCAAATTCATTAGATAAGTTTATCGGACCTTAAACTTTAAAATGACGGAATTATGATCAAACGAGCTCCGATTTAGTTGATTCGAAAACTAAAAAACTCTACTCAAAGTTCTCTATCTTCTCTCCGAATTGTATGATTTTTGGACTTCATCTAAGATGCGAAAACATTCGCGGATTACACAAACCCAAGTCTGTTGAGGGCGATCGATCCAATGTGCACTCAATCCCCCCAATACATGGCGCTCGATCCACAAAACATGGCTCTCGATTGTAGTTGCGCTCGATCCCCAAAATGTAGCGCTCGAGCGCCATATAATTGCTTAGAACAGAACTTCACCGAACAACTGTTATCCGATTTTTATCAAAATCATCATTACTCATTTGATGATTTTCTCTCCATGCATGAACCCATTTCGTCAATATCTAACTCCTAAATGTTATGAAGGCTAAAGTAAACTAAATTAGTTAAACCACTTAATTTAGTTAGGAGAAAACTTTCGGTTAAATGGAAACTTAACCGATAGCTCATTAAAGATAGCAGATTTTTGTTATTGCAATGACTCACCACACAGCTCATTGACATCTAGCTTGCTGCCCACGAATAGGATCCTCACCCATTGTTCAAGTATGACTCAAACTAATCTAAGCCATCCACAACATTATATATAGAAGTGCAACCCCTCACGTTCAGCACACTTCTTCTTCTTTCTCTATTATTTTCTACAAAAACTCTTCTCTTCTCTTTCTCTGTTTGTAGAAAAACATCAAGCTCTCCTTCTCTCTATGCTACATGGCTTGTACCCCTTTAACAGAAAATAGGAGACAATTCTCTCAAACTCTCTCATTCCTCTGTTTCTTTTCACGGCCAACCCAAAAGAAAAACCAGAAAAGCTCTCTTCCTCTTTCTCTTTTAAATCAAAGCAAGCTTTTGCCCTTCCTCTCTGTCTCTTTCAGCCAGCCCATAGAAAGAGAAGAAAAGAACTTTTCTCTTCCTCATTGTTTCGGCTGTACCTGGTTGGAGTCCTCTTAAAAATATTACAATCTTATTTTGTGATATTTTTGAGTAAGTTCTTAAGGCATGATTTAGTTTGTGTGATTTATAAGTTATTGAGTTATTTAAATATTTAATGTTGTGCTTAAACATGATTTTCAAAATGGTGTATTTAATTAATAAATACACCGTTATAATTCCCAAATAAAAGTAAGTATTTTATAAAAGCATCGTTATACTGCCCAAAATTATAAAAATGTTTTTAAGCATTAGTCATACTAATGCCGTTATTTTGCCAAATTTTATAAAAAAAATAAAATAGAAATTATTTATATTTATGCCATTATTTTACCCGAATTTTATAAAAGGATAAAATATAAATTATTTATAATTATACCGTTATGCCGCCCATATATTTCTAAAAATATCATACTCATTATTTATATTAATGGGGTTACTATTACTATTTTTACACAAAGAATATTACATATTTAGCTTACTAATGCTGTTATGATGCTTGTTTTACTTTACGGATATTTTAGGCATTAGCTATATTAATACCGCAATAATGCCCACATGAAAATATATGATCATGCAACCAGCCTATTTTTATATGCCGTTATATTATCTAAGCAACATTAGGAAAGCTATGTTAGAAGTCAAAAGTGACAAAAGTGTAAAAATAGGTTTTTAGCAATTTGTACTAATTCACTATCAGATTACAAAACTGTATTACAATGATCACTTATGTGAATATTTTCTGAAGTAGGAAATGACTGTAAGTATAAATTACTTATTGAGAGTGATGCTGATTTCTATAATATCATGTTTACAAGTTTATTTAATTGTATGCGTGTGAATGGAACTTTGCATATTTTAATGTTATTGTAATATCCCAAATTTTATAATAATAATAATAATATATATATATATATATATATATATATATATATATATATATATATATATATATATATATATATATATATATATATATATAACTTATTAAGTAAGTAACTTACTTAACAAGTTGTAAAAAAAAAAAAAAAAAAAAAAAAAAACAACTTGCACGGCAAGTTGTTTACTCTTTTTATTATTTTCTTCTTTTCTTTCTTTTCTTGTCTTCTTCCTTCTTCGTTCTTTCTTCTTCTTGTTCGGAAGTCACGCAGAGAGTGAGAGGAAGAGTACAGGGAGAGGCAGAGAATGAGCTAGAGACTGAGGGAGAGAGAGAGAGAGAGATGTCGAGAGAGAGGAACTCGAGAGATAGAGAGAGAGATCGGAGAGAGAGCAGAGAGACCGAGAGATCGAGAGAGAGGGAGCCGAACCCAGGAGCTCGGACCGGTGGACCCGTCGACCCAGGTGTGCGATTCCGGTGGAGCTCAGGTCGATTTCCGGCCGATCCACAAAGACCCGAAGCCCATAATCCAAAACCCGACCCGGTGACCCGTCAGACCCGAGAGGAGAACCCGATTCTTCGGAGGCGGAGTCCGGCGCGATTTTCGGCGTTTGGGGGGCTGCTCTCCGGTGGTTTTCGTCGGTAGTGGACTGCCCAGCAACCTGTATGAACCATGACCGTGCAACCGTGACCCAGTGATCCGCGACCCGAGACCCATGAAACCCGACCCTCCAGGAACGATTTTCCGGCGAGTTCTCCAACGAACCAGAGCCGATTTCCGGTGATTTCTTCGGTGGATTTTCTGGGAAAATCCTCAAAGTGAGTAAACCCTATGAGTTAGTTTAATTTGTTAGTCTATTATTGTAGATTTGTGGATGATTGGGTATTTTAGGGTTCTACTCGACTGTGCTAAAATAGATTGTGATGTTTTGAAATTGATTTATTGATTATTGGGTTTTTCTGGTTGGACTATGATGTTGGGCATTTTCGGTTGGCCGATTTAGTGCTCGTGTGTGTGTCAATCAGTGGATGGTTGTTCCGGCCAGTGATATGTGTATTGATATTGGGTCCCTATTTTAGATCATGTTAGATTCTAGAGTTAGAACTGATTGTGTTGAGGATTGAACATAATTACCTTTATGTTATGATTTTTGGCTGATTCCTGTGATGCTTAGATACAATTGGGTGTTGTGGATTTAAGGTCGGATGGTGTATTTATTGTGGGTGGCCATGTATGGGTTGATTTGTAGTTGTTGGATTTGTGATATTTTTTGTTGATGATTTACCTTACTCTGTGTATTTCGGCTGAAGTGATTTTGGGTATATGTTAATATGTAATGTTTGGATTGTCTACTGTTGTGATGGTATACTGATTTGGGGATTTTTCGTAGTTTAGGATTTTGATACTCCTGTTTTGATGATGGCCGATTATTGATGGATTCCAGTGGGTTTGGGTTATGTGCTGTTTTGGTTATTTGATTTGTAGGCTTGGGTTTTGGTGTTTCTATTTCAGTTATGTTATCTTTGAGAGATAGGTGTTGGTATTTGGGTTGTTCTGACCAAATCAATTGATGAGTTTTGTTGTTGGTTGATTTAATGCTTAAATTGAGGATTAATGGCTTTTAAAGAGATTGCTGGTTTAAGTTGGTTAAATTGGTATGTGGATATAGTGTTTTGACCAATTATGAGTATGGTGATGTTTTGATTTGGGTGATTTAGTAAGTGTTCGGGTTGTGTTCAACTATTGGAAGTTTAGTGGTATTTGAAGACTAGATATTGGGATGATTGTGGATTTACTAAGTTTTGGATCATGCTCTGTGTTTTGAGAGTATTTCTACTTTAGTTGGAATAGCCGAATGTATGTATTATGAATATAAATTATGCTCTATATTGGATAGAAATTTTGTGTATAGAATATACATATAAGATAGTCTAATTTAAGTCTTAGAATTGAAATTTCAGAACGCTCAGCTAAATTTATCCTCTTGTTTTATTTAGGTAAAAGCTCGATCCTGACGTCAATAGCAAATCCAGGTAAGGGGATACAACACCGAAAAACCCCCAACAAGATTTTATTATAAATCTTTTGAAAAAGTGTTGGGGAATTTTACAAAACGTTGCTCATGTGGTTTTTTAATGCCAAGCTTTATTACTCATATGATATTGTTTAAGACTTTTGAGCATAAATCACAGTTTTGGTTAAGAACATTTTTTTAAGAATTATGATTTATGCATAATCACAGATATGATCAAAAGCATTTTAAAGTTATGAATTATGCATACTTACAATGATGAAAAAGAGAGCATTTGAAAGTTATGACTATAGAGCATTCCAAAGTATATGACTCTATTCATGAATACAGATTTGAAAGGAAAGAGAATCTAAAGTTAAATTCTGCACATGACTATAGTTATGAAAACGGCTCTTATAGTTTTGAAATAAAGTATACAGATAAAGCAGAGCCTACAGTATTACAGAAAAACGTTCATGTGCAGTAACTGTTTAACCCTGAGGCACTATTACAGTTAGGATTGGTACCCATAGGGTAGCATGGCAAGCATACCATAAGTTGGTGTGTGCTACCAGCCGAGGTTGGCCTTCACCTAGGGAAGATCCCCAACTCGGAACGGCTCTCCCCTGTGACGATAGGCTGAGTCCATAGGTCTGTGTGACAAAAGCCAACGTGCTCCGCACACGGGTAACAGCGGTTTAGAGTCTGTAAAAGGTTAAACCACAGATAAAGGATTAAAGGGAAAACAGATAAAAAGAATTTATTCATTATAAATTCCATATGTCATTATTTATTATTCTTCATTCACTTATTCTGTTAATTGTTCATATGATTATGCCTTCTACTTTAAAACAATACATTTCTTATCACGAATCATGTTTTTAACACGTGTTTTCTTATAAATCATAAACAGTCTAGTATGTCATTTCTTTAACAATTTTCATAACATGAATCTCTAACGTATACTTAGTCTAAAATCACATATCATATTCAAACTTCTAAACATTATCATAATTCTTAATAAATTCAAAATATACTCAAATCATCCTTAATAAATTAAAAACAACATACAAGTGGTTCAGGTTGTAAAACAATTTACTTTGTGCAATTCATCATATTTGTAATTAAGTGGTTCAGGTTGTAAAACAATTTACTTTGTTCATCATATTTGTAATTAATTCTTATCAGTGAGTAGAATAAATCTGTCATTATGCACTACTAAAGATTATGGCATAAAGGTTTATAACATGTATTATTCCCCTAGTGTTGTATTTTCCTTACTGAATTGTCGAACTCACCCCTTTTTCCTCCACCCCTTTTCAGATGACAACAGTAAGACAAAGTCTTTTCCTTGTAAGGGCGTAGACCTCGCTAAGAGCAATAGTTCATGATGAACCGGCCAAACCCTAGTATTGTATAGTATGTTTTGTTCTTTTTGGAGTTCATTACCTTATAAAGAATTATTAATAGAAAGGTATAAAAATAGGAAGTTTAAATTTATATGTTGTAAATGCACGCTTCCATTTAAAATGTTTGTTTTTAGCACTCAAGTTCGCGTTTCCCTTATATTCCAAAACGGGGGCGTGACAGTTATGACTAAATTGGTTAATAACAAAGTTGATGAGCATAGGCTACCAATGGGACCATAGGCTTCCGTGAAAGATTTAATAATACAAAGGCTGAGACCTTAGGCTTTCAGTCGGCTGGGACCGTAGGCTTCTAGCAACAAACAAATAAGCTTTTATAGTTAAAGGACCATAGGTTCCTAGGTAATACGTTAACGAAGCAAAGGCTCTGACGAGAGGAGTGCAAGAAGAAAATAAATAAGACTTGCATATAAAATTGTCATCATATCATTACATTATGTGCTTCTAAATAATTTAGTAGTTATTATATTATCGAAACAGTTGACTCACTCAATTATAGTATGAGATTGTGATGATAACCACAATCACATAAATGATTATGCAGGACAGGAGGCAAGTCAGTATTGTCAGAATCATTATGTCAATCCAGATATTTATGGATGAGGCTAACTATTGCCTCTGTTGTATGATAGACTACCTAGTTTAGTCTATCTTTTATATATGTTAGACTTATCTTTTAAGCGTTACTTTTAATATGTTATATTTTCCGCTTGTGGTTTGTAAAGTATTAACACTATGGTTACGTAGGATCAGTGCCACATGTGGCACATACGTTATCGCTTTAGTGTGTATTTATCATGTAAGAACATGATGTTCATGTTTATTTATATTGAGGTATTTTAAATAAGCTCTAATGTGTTATAAGGGAATTGTCCCTCTCTTTCAAAAAAGAAAAAAAAAAAAAAAAAGATATACATATTTTTTGCTGCGAGATTTACCGTCTTTGATGTAATAATGTCACATGGTTATTCAGATATAATCATTTACGTTTTTTTGTAAAAGACGAGGCGTTACAAAAATGATCTTATGAACATTTTTCATTCGTAGTAGACATTTAGTTAATATATCTGGGAAAAAGGAAATTGGTTACCGATAATATATCTTTTTTAAAGACTTTTCAAGTAAATTATAATGAAATAACCTGCGCAATATAGGCTAGTTTGGAATAAATTATTGAATACCCATAATTACATTTAATTTAAATCACAATAAATACATGTGGCATATAGACCACAATTTAATATAATTAAAGAATTTCTTACATATTATTCACTGGTACATCATTGTATAATATATTCCTTACTCTTATCTATCTTAGGTGGCTGTGTGGAGTAATTCTAGACATCATACCCATGTCCGATGTCCCTCTAAAAATGATATGGATATGACGTCGAGAATTACTCGGCGGAGTGTTTAGAAACTTCTTACAAACGTCAATGTTGAGTGCACTTATGAGGTATTCCCACATTGCTAAGATGTAAGGAGAGTAAGTGGTTTATATAGCATTGTTGGGCCCAAACTCATGGGCTTAAGCTTTTGGATTGTATGGCGTCTCAATATGTTATATTATGGGCTCACTAAAAAGAACTTCCCTAGGTATTTCCCCAACAACTGGTATCAGAGCTATGGTTAGTTTCCTGTGTTGTGAGGAGTGTCTGGACGCGCCTGTTTTTGCTCGGTACGTGTGACACTCTTGGAAATATAAAAAAAAACTCACAAGTGAGGGGGAGTTGAGTCAATGTGGAGGAGAATCACAAGTGAGGGAGAGATTGTTGAGTGCACTTGTGAGGTGTTCCCACATTGCAAAGATGTAAGGAGAGTGAGTGGTTTATATAGCATTATTGGGCCCAAACCCATGCACTTAAGTTTTTGGGTTGTATGGTGTCTCAACATGTTATATTATGGGCTCACTAAAAATAACTTATCTAGGTATTTCCCCAACAGTCAACACTGCTAAAGAAAAAGTAAGAGAATTCACAACTGGCTTTCTTTAATTAAGATTTCACTACTTAATTGATTTAAATTATTTTGGATGGCAATGGCAATTGTAACATCCCCATCCTGAAAAGGGGTAGGTTCGTCAACTCTCCTTTTAGAGGCGCAAAGAATTTTAAGGCATGCCAAAGTAGTTAACTAAATGAGATAATAAATGCTTGGTAAAAAGGACTGGCTGTAATTAAAAATTTATTTAAGTGCGAAAGTGTTTGATCAAAACCTCCAAAATGATATTCCGATAGTAACAAGTTCATAATTGAAAATACTCATGTGCCACTGCACTTATTTAATTTAAGGAAAAATTGTTCATGATATGTTCTTTATGGATATATATCCTAGCCCCACATCCCAGCCACCTAGTCCTTCCTCAAGACCTGAAAACGAAAAGTAAACTGAATGAGCTAAAATGCTCAGTAAGGAAATCCCCAATCATAAAACAGTTGTGTTAAATTCATTTTCTTTAAAACCCTATACTTAAAACGATTTATTTTCTGAACACTTCAAAGCATATTTAACACATCAATATTTCAATGAAGACACAACTTAATTTCGAAATGATGATTTCCAACAAAGCTACGATACATGCCTTATAATTCTTTATGCCTCTGAAAGGAGAGTTGACGAACTGATGCAATCAAATAGTAAAGAACAAAGGAAAAATGGTTATGGGCTACTTCGAGGGAGCAGTGACCTCTAAGATACCAATAAAGGTTATAGATTTGATTATAATTTAGCGTGATCTTTATACATTAGGGTTTACACTTATATAGTTATATAGAAGACGGCTAGGTCATAAGACATAACTATTAGGCCTAGCCATCGTTACATCGTGCAGGAAAATTAACTAGGAAGAAATAAACTAGTGGAAATACATTCCTTATTTAGTTAAAACATGCAAGGAAAGAAATATGGAGAATTATTCTCCTTATTCACGCTGGCTTGGGGGCTGCTTGATGGCTACGGCATTGCCACGTAAGCCCTAGGAAATCTGACTGTATCACGAACCAACCACATTTCGGGCTGGGGATGTTACAACAATGGCAATGGGACATGCTTGCGGTATTCTGCAAGAGCCCACATTGGGTGAATATTTCTGTATGCTCCATAGTGTAGCATACAGTTCCTCAAGTAGACTCCAAGGATTTCCTGTATATATGAAAGAGTGTCGACGGATGGTTAGGAAGCGTTGGAGGTAAAATTCAAGCATAATATACTTCCAAGTTATGCTATTTTGCTTTCCTCCCCAATCTTTCTGAATTAAATTCTCATGTTTTAAAGAGAGGACGTACTTGTTGAGGAAAATCACCGTCTGCCAGTTGAGAATTAATTATCAGCTTTGCAGCGCGGTGAAGAGGTGTCGGGTCTCTTTCAGCCTAGTACAGATACAATTTTAACATCAGAATATGCCAGATCAAAGCATATGACAATAATGACAGCATGGTATAAGAGAAAACAAGGCTAGATTTTTAAACCATCAAGTCGATCACCTGTCCAGCATGAATGAGACCCATCATTGCCCATGCAGTTTGTACCAAATTTGATCGGTTTCCTTCAAGTGGTACATATTCCTATATAATCAAGCACAAAGAGATTATAGTTTTATTATCTAGCATCTGCAAAATCTTAGAAAGACAAAAACAAGAAAGACTTTTCTTTGACCGAAATTCTTCCACTAATAAGAATTTGTGGAACAACACGATGCATGTTAATGAAGGTTCTTAAATTGTTATCCATGATGTTTAGAGTAAAAGATAATGGAAAAAACTAATGATGTTTGAAAATAAAGATGAAAAATAAATCAAGAATTACGAGGGTTTTAGCATTTATATATGGTTGTTAAAACATTACATTGTTTGGGCATGAGAGATAGCTCTCTCCCCAACCACCATTATCCCTTTGTGCTTTGAGTAGAAAATCAACAGCTCTGCACATAGCTGGACAATTGTTGTAAGTCTTGCCAGCTGCGGCCAATCCTCCAAGTCCAAACCATGTACCGTATATGAAGCAAATTCCCCAATTTCCATACCTGTGGAAATGCTTAATCATGTAATAGATTTCTTTGGTATAAAAACAGACTAATGTCAGAGAAATATCTAATAAATCAGTGGAGGAACATACATACCATGAACCATCAGGCATTTGTATGTCTTGAATAAACTGAACAGCATTTTTTATGAAATCTTCTATCTCTTCCTTCCGGTGCTCGGGGTACAACTTCTTAAACAAAACTAAAGCTTGGATTGCTGATGCAGTGCACTCAAGGTACTCATGCTCAACAACAATGTCTGCGAAGAATTCTGTGGGATTTAAAAGCTAATGAAAAAAAAAAAAAAAATCCATTAATATACGATAGAAAAGGGAGAATATATATAGAAGCACTAGATAATTTTGAAGTATTCCCATAAGCACATTTCAAGGCCACTTCAATACATTAAGGTACCTACTTCCAACCATTCTTGGGCTCCTGCTGGTTCCCAGGCAGCTAAACCACCATTTTTACTCTGCATTAAGCCATACAATTGAGCTTATTGATATGAACGCAGTGAAATACTTAAGAAATAAGCATTGCACTAGATAAAGGAAACTTTAAGAAAGTTTCAGATCCTCCGAAAAACCAAATGAAGACTGGTTTTTCTATTCAATGCCGATAGTTGCCAAATATTTAAACTTATTAAAAAGACATGTAGCGCTAGTTGTTTGAAATTTTGAATATTAATTAAATGATTAAAATTAAACATATGTTTTCTATCAGTTTAAACTTTTGGGATAACTGGTAATTTAACATGGTATAAAAGTCAAGATTCTGAGTTCTCTACGTTTTGGGCCTCACTATTAAAGAGTTAGTTTAAGCCGACACATGAGGAAGAGTATTAAAATATTAATTAAATAATGAAAATCGACATTTTTCCCTTATTCACTTATTAAGGGGGAGTTTGAACCCACACGTGAGAGCGTTAGAATATATATTATTTAAATAATTACAATCATTCATTTTTTATCAGTTTAAAATTTTGGGATGATCAGTGATTTAACAATTGTGAAAGTTTGATCCTCACCTGTAAAGAAAGTATAACATTTACAGAATCATAAAATCGCTCGAGTTCCATTTTCTCACCAACAATTTCTGGTGTCTTCATGGATAAAAGCATGCAACACTGAAATAGAGGAGATCGAATTTGGTGAGGAATACATTAATAATTATGGAGAAGGTGCAACACTTTACACCATTGATGCATTTAAACGAAGTTAATTACCTTCAAAGCTTCTGCAGTGCAATCAGAAACTTGCCATCCCTGATCTTGATCGGACAAAGTCCATGATCCTTTAGAAATGTGACGGTACATGCTTTTAAAGTCCCCGGAAGGGTTGTCCTTGACCTTTACAATTTTTAAGGGAAAACAGAATAATTAGTCTGATGATTGTGGCGAAGAGATGCTTTCAGAATTGAAAATCAAACCTGGGATTTCTTGATGAAGTCGTGCCCTCTCGCAAGTGTAGGTCCAACTTCATCAATGAGATTACTCGCAAGTAAAGCTTGAATAGCGAAACCGGTATCCCACGTTTGACTTCCAAAACCCTACATACAAATGGCATATATCAAAATCAACGATCCCTTCCATTTTCTTGCAAAGACTCCGGGACTTATAGACTTGAAGTTAGAAAACGAGAGCTTAATTGAGGTTTATACTCAAGTTTGAATAGTTATATTTACAAAACCAACCCTAGAAAGAAATTTATATTAGGAAATCTCTTCATTCATAGTTCAATATAAAGTGCAATTCAAATGTTCAAGGATAGACAAAAGGTTCTGCAACTGTTTTTGCAGAATATGCGTACTGGCCTGCATCTTGATTCCATCTTCAGCAACCCATATGAAATCTGGGATCCTAGCAATATGCTTCTTGAAATAATCCCCATTTGGATCTTCAACCCAACAAGCAAGCATACATAGGACCTGTTCAATGCGAATGGCTTTAGGAGTACAGTTATATAGCCCAAATATATGCTTTCCATTGCTTCACTTGATTGTATGATAACATTACCTTTTCCACGCATCCAATGGTGATGTATCGACTGTTCTCATCTTCATAATGAATGTGCTTCATTGTTACTTGAAGAGCCTTCTCTCTGACCAGCTTGTTTAATGGCCAACGAGTGAGAAGAGGCTCAGTGAATATGTATAGACTATCCCAGAGCAGATCTTGTATCCAAGGATGGGGATAATAGAGATCCTCCTACAACAAAAGTTTTGCATAATCAATGGGCTGGAAGAACATTGAAGAGCATATGTAGCAATGAGCAAGTATCAACCATGAGGAGAAGATTAAGGTAAACTCACCTTCGCACATAGATGACGCACTTTCTTCCAGTTAACTTTGTTGTAAGGTTGAGTATAGAGTTCCTCCCTCAATGACAGAATGAGAGGTGTGATTGGGCCTACGAACCTTTTCCCATACAGGTATGACATAGGTAGGTACACCAAACGGCAGTAGCACCACATTTTGGCTGCATTTTAGGGGAAAGGCAATTGATATATAAGCAATATGTGTTGTGTTGGAGAAATAATCAGCTCCAAAGACGCGTGGGCCTAAGGTAGTATCGGGGGCTGAGCCCATCGAGTTGACCCGGCCAGATTAGACTTAAGTACAAGACCATCCATTATCTCCAAAAAGCCGCATATCCCAAATATATCAAGATAGACTTCTATCCCATCAACTATGGGATAAGGCACCTAATAGAATGACATTAGCTAAAGAGAGTGTCATATCCAGTTTGGACTCTACTACCCAATTTGAATTCTATGAAGATAAGATTAAAGACTATGTGATCTAGGACTCAGACTCCTAATTAGATTATGCTCCAAGCACTCCAGTAGTTTCATAACTGTGAACTGTGAGTCTATAAATAAGACTACTACGTCAGGTATTTTGAAAAAAAGGCAGATTCTCTATGCACTGAAATTATTGATACTCTTCAGAAAAATAAACAGTTTTGAACTGACTTAGGCATCGGAGTGGGGGTATGGTTGGCACCCCCACGAGCTGACGAGCCGTTTATTATTTTACAAATTTCGAGGAGAGCGAAGATCAAGGAAGGCATCGAATCACAAGGCAACACGTCACCGTACCGGAAACTGTACCAACAGTTTGGCGCCGTCTGTGGAAACGACAGATCGTTCTTACGAGAAAAAAAAAAATCCGCAACGGTGACTGCGTGATCAAATCAAATCTGAAAATCTCTCTTCATCAATAGACAAAGATCTCTGACTTCGTGGGTCTACACTTGAAGTTTGCTAGAATTTATCCACATCCATCTATTTCGGGCTTGCTTTAACGCACATCAAACTAATGTTGGACCTCGTTGTATATACCAGATATGTTTGATTTAACTTGTGTTTTTCTACGTTTTTAGAGACTGTCGTATGGCCCATATATGATTCTGCCTTGAGTGGTGTGAAAATTTTGGAGGTTTCTTAGATGCAGCTTTGACCATTCATGTCAACCATAGAAACTTTGGAAAATTTATCCACTTTTTAGGTATCGAGTTCACGTGAAAGGCTACAGCACATACAGTCTATACAAAAAAGAAAAAAGGCATCAGGTCGATTGGCTTAGGCTTGGGGGATTGAGGCTAGTCCAATTCGTTCTAATGGGTTGGCCCAGACAAACAAAAAATATACAGAGAAGAAGAAAGGAGAGTTTGGGTCGGCCCAAGAAAAACCCGATGGGTAGGCCCCAAATCAGTTCGGTTCCCGATTTCTTCTCCGAAGAACCCCTTGGCTAATCGGTTGTTCCTCTTCTGACGCTGGAGAAAGTCACGATCAGCCCTCACTGCTGGTGATGCCAAGTCAGGCGATGAAGAATCTGGCCTCCCTGCATGATGGCTCTCCTCGGGCAGGTCGACTGTAGGCATGCGGCGTGACCTAACTCAGATAGAGATGCAGGCTAGAATCCTTAGGGCAAGCAGAGAAGACCCTCCCCGGAGGCAACCCATGCTCGAAGATACCCACTAGTCGTGGGCCACGATGCTCCAATTCATCAGGGACTGTCGGCACATGGGCGCACGGGACTGTCGGCGCATGTTCTTCGGATCCTAGATCCGTTTCTCTCGAATCCACCAACTGTGATGGGTTGAGAATGTGCACATCAAGGCCAGAGGATGAAGGATCCGCCACCGCAAAGGTCCAGCGCCAGTGACGCGATTCCCAGGATCTTAAAATGCAAATCCACGGTACTTCTGGTTTTACCCAGTGGGACGTCAAAGCCCCGAACGTGGAGGCTGTCTTCTTCACAGATTTGGAGATTTTCAGGTGATGGCGACGCTCCATTCCACCCAGAATCCACCGAGGGGAGTTGGTGGATCTTAGGCCTGAGCCAAACGTCCAAGGTGGATCCATCCATCCATGTGGTGTAACCCAGTTCCAATCTTGGCCACCAAATAGCATCGACTTAGCCAACCTTGTTCAATTCTGTACTGCCTTGATATGGAAAGACTCAGCACTACCCTGTTTTACAAAAGGAAAGAAAATATAATGTGTATTGCTTGGAAAGAATCGCATGCTGCAGTATGCCTATCGTGGAAAGTGATACCCGTGTTTTGAGAAAAAATTGGTTGTAAAGATGACGTTGGTTGATTTCTATGCGAACTTTGGTTGCAAGGTGACTACACGTACACAACTTGATGAAATTTCACAACCGAGAGTGTCTTGAAGAAGAAATCGGAAGAAATCAAATGGTAGAAGATTCTCGGAAGATCGGTCGACAGGTAGACTTTGGAAAGATTCTCCACTAATCTAGTAGCTGGAAAAACCGAGAGACTTTTCACCGAAACCCTGATAGAGGTTCTCAAAGTTCTGGCTCTTCAAAAAGCTGGATCACGCCTAAGGGATTGGTACTGTGGCTGTGTTTTTATCTTTTTGGTGCTGCTCCAGATGTTTCTGAAAGTTTCGGTAGGAAGTTCCTAGCCATCATTTGAAAGAAGCCAACCCGTGTTGTGAGTCCGCCAGTACCGGTTTTTCCATAAGTGTGGGGCTCGGTCCAGAAAAAAAAAAAAAAAAAAAAAAAAAAAAAAAAAAAAAAAAAAAGAGAGAGAGAGAGAGAGAGAGAGAGAAGCACACTCCGAGGACCCAGACCTTCAAGGCAACGGCGACTTGGAAGAGAACGTGTTCAGATTAGGTTCCACGTGGCACAAATCGGTCGTGAGCACAAGGTGTCCTTGTGTGTCGGGCAGTCATAGAACCACAAGCCCTTTAGGCCTGTGTGATGGGCGATCTTGGGCAGCAAAGTTCGAACCAGCTTGTCCCCACCGCAAGATAGTAGTGGCCCGATGAAGAAGAAAAAGCATGGTGGGAGAACATGTGTTGCTAAGGGCTGTTGACCAACTGCTATAAGACATCATTCCAAGGAAGGAACAAAAAATATGGGCTGGGAAATACTAGCGGTTTTCTCGGCTGTGCGTTTTGGGAAAGGCAGCGCCGGACTAGAAGAATAACGAGAAGAATGAGAGACTCCACCCAGAAGGTTCTTTGAACCTCCGAGGCAGACCTAGACTTCTGAGGCTTTTGGAACTCAGTCCGAGCTCCAAAGGAAGATCCGCGCCGGCTCATCTCGAGTCGAGTTTAGATCCTTGCCGATGTTGCCGAGTTAGGTAATGAAGAATCTCCCATTATTGTTGGGACTCCCAGAAGCTAGTTCACTGCAAATCAAGGCCAAAGGCGAGCAAGGCGCGTAGGTGGCTCAAAGATCTTGTGGTCGGTGGCTGGGAACGTTCAGAGATTCCCATCCTCTACGACTCTTCCCTCGTTGACAACCTGTAATGTCCGAGACAATATTCAATAATTAAAGTATAAAATTTAAGTAAATAATTAGTTAAGTTAATTTAGTGTTATTAAAAATACAAGAGAATATTTTTAAGTCTAAAGAAAAAAGAAAAAAAGAAAAAAAGAAATTAGAAATGAAAAATAAAATGCAAAAGAAAAGAATTTAAAATAGAAATAAATTAAAAAAAAAAATAAATTAAAAAAAAAAAAAAAAAATCGGTAAAACAAACACAAAAAGAAAGAAGAAAAGTAAAAGAAAAAAATAAAATAAAAAAAGAAAGAAAAGAAAAGTCAAAGGAAGAAAGTATGAATTAAAAAAAAAATATATATATATATATATATATATATATATATATATATATATATAGGGATAATTGCACCGGAGGTCCCTGTGGTATACCATAATTATTTTTCACTCCCTATGGTATAAAAAGTTCACTGGAGGTCCTCGTGATATGCAATAATTACAAATCGATCCCTGGCGTCAAATTCTGTTAAAATTTTTAACAGATTCCGTCAAATGCCACGTCAGCGCCACGTGTCGTCATCTTATTGGTGACACGTGGCGCTGACATGTCTAATTTTAATAAAATAATATAAATTTATTAAAAAATAAATTAAAAATACTTATTTTTTTTTAAAAAAAAAAAAAAAAAACAAAAAAAAAAAAAAAAGAAAAAAACAAAAATAGGAAAGGGGTGGCCTGGCCACCCCCAAAAGGGGTGGCCAGGCCACCAACAGCCCATGGGGGTGGCCGCGCGCCACCCCCAGAGGCCGCCGGCGGTGGCGCGCGGCCACCCCCAGTGGCCGGGGGTGGCGCGCGGCCACCCCTAGATCTTCTAAGGGTGGCCGCGCACCACCCCCAGAGGCCACCTGGGGTGGCGCGCGGCCACCCCCAGTGGCCGGGGGTGGCCATCGGGCCACCCTTAGTAGATCTAGGGGTGGCCCGAAGGCCACCCCCTGGGCCTTGGGGGTGGCCGCGCGCCACCCCCTGCAGTGGCTGGGGGTGGCGCGCGGCCACCCCCAAAGGGGTGGCTGGGCCACCCCTTCAGCTTTTTTTTTTTTTTTGTTTTTTTTTTTGAATTTTTTTTATAAAAAAATAAGTATTTTTATTTATTTTTTAATAAATTTATATTTTTTATTACGATAGACACGTGTCGCCATCTTATTGGCGACACGTGGCGCTGACGTGGCATTTGACGGAATCTGTTAAAAATTTTAACAGAATTTGACGCCAGGGATCGATTTGTAATTATTGCATATCACGAGGACCTCCAGTGAACTTTTTAAACCATAGGGAGTGAAAAATAATTATGGTATACCACAGGGACCTCCGGTGCAATTATCCCATATATATATATATACATAACATGTGGGGCGACCTGCGCCCCACATGCTGAAAAAGAAAAAAAATAAAATAAAATAAAATAAAATGAAGGGCCAAGTGGCCCTTCACTAAAACAAGGCGCACTGCGCCTTGTTGACAGAAAAGGCCATTCGGCCTTTTCTTTTCTTCTTCCTAGGGAGGCAGGGCCTCTTCTTCTCATTTTTCCTCTTTTGATTTTTCGTACAAAAATCATGATCTATGAAGATTTAACCGTTCAATTTCAAATCCGACTTCGGTAACGTGATCTACGAAACCCGATCTACGTTTCTACCGATCGGTTTGAGGTATTTTCGCAAACTCTTGGTCTTTGAGATTTTAGATTAAATCTAAAGATATTTGAGTTGAATTTTATGTGTTCTTAGGATTTGTTGTGTGGAGCTTACTAAACACTCTCCAAGTGTTGGATTTACGTTTGGTGGAATTTTTGGTGAGTTTCCTCAAACTCTAATTTTTGGATATTTAATTTTAATTGAGTTTTTATGTTATTAACCCTTAATAAAAGCCATTGGGTTAATAATATTGTGTTTGGAGTAGTGTTTTATAAATTATGATTTAAAGTTTAGAAACCTTAATTTGATAGGTTAAACTAATTTGGGTTTTTTTTTTAAGTGATTAAAATATAGATGAATAAATTATGCTAATAAGTTAGTAATTGTTGTAAAAAGATTAATAAACGTAATATTAAAGTTAATAATATTGATAGAATGTTAGTGAGAAATAATCTAGAAATTTATGAATATAATTTTAAGGCTAATATTATTATAAAAGTGTTTGTGAAAATAATGTATGAGTTAGTGGAATTAATTATGGGTTAGAAATTGATATTATAGGTAAATAATTAAATAGTTATTTTAATATCTAACTCTTAGTAAATACTTTGAGTTAATATTGTTTGAGAATTAGTGTCTAGATTTATGGGTGTGTAATTGGGACCCTTAAAATATTAGGGGTTTTTCAATTGTTAGCTCTTGAGCAATTTAAGAGCTAAATGTCGGTCTAATATTAGAAAGGTCAAATGATGTGCAATGTGTATTTTCACAGTGACACATTGCAAGGTGGTGTCTAGGAGACCTAGTACTTAAATCCGCGCAGTCAGGTGAGTATTCTACTCACTGAGAAGTATTATTTTCTTAAATGATGAATTGCAAAATATATATTGTTTTACAAACCTGAACCAACTGTATGTTGATTATTAATTGTTTTGGATGATTTGAGTACTTTGGAGTATATTGAAATATTGATGATGTTTTGAACTATGAATATGATTGGTGAGTTTAGAGTGAGTATAAAGATTTAAGTTATGCAAATTGTGAAAGAAATGACATGTTGAATTGATTATGTTTTGTAAAGAAAGCATGTGTTAAAGGCATAATTCATAAAATGAAATGTATATTGTTTTAAAGCATGATGCATATGCATATGAACGCTAAACGTGCATCGAAGTGAGGTTCACAACTCACGGGAAACAATGCTTGGGGTAATTCCCATGATGCTTGGGGTAACCCATGATGCTTGGATTAATTTCCATGATGTGCATTGCATAATCATTCATAGCATGGTTTTGATGAGTGATGTTTTTATATTATGAGTAGTTTTGCTATACGTATTGGTATGCATAAGAGTTTTAATGGAAAAGAGCTTATGTATATTTCTATCGGATAGTTGCATGATTTAAATGCCATTGATTTCTAACGTAAGGATTATGTATACCTAAGCAAATAAACCTTAAAGTATTATCGTAGGTGAGGTCGTACGTAGTTGTTTCTACAACAGAACTTCTGCGTATAATCTTAGCTGCCAAGTATGTTCAAATGTTTTCTATTAGCCGGTGTGTGCTATATCAGCTATGGGGGTTTTCAAACAAAAGTTTATAAAATTGGTGGCTGTTATAGTGTACGCATGACTAGAAAAGAAAAGTTGGTTCTTTGCGAAAACTCAGTGAATAGTATACCTCTGAGGTCTTAGTATATTTATGTATGCTAAGACGGTGGGCTCATAATTCCACCTGTACGGATGCGGCAACCCCCGCAACCGTGCAGACGTTTATGCTTTGGTTGCAGGTTTTGCGGATATAGTTATTGACTCGTCCACCTATTGTCTGGGATGCTATGATTGGAGCATATCGCAACAGTCATAAGTCACGGACTCATGGGTAGTCCACATTTTGGGTATTTTATTTATGGCTCGTGTACCACGTGACACATGTATTTGTTGAGCCTATATTTAGTATGTAATTGGTGTAATATGTTTTATAAGCCTTAAATAGATAGTCTTGTAAATGGCTCTTGATGTAATTAATTGTTATGTATTAGATGTATTTCCGCTTATGATATGTGTTCCGCTGCACATTGATTATTATATTCCACTGTTAGATTTAACTCTGATTATCAGGTACATGTTATGGGGCATGTGCCATATGTTGGCTGAGCGACATGTAGTCGTGCCACTGTGATGATCCGTTTGTATGTTTTTATAAAAAAAAATAATAAAAAAAAAAAAGAAAAGGGTCGTCACACAACCCCCACAACCACAAGAACTGGGCGCCCCACTCCTACCTTCCAAGCAAGGCTGTTTATCTCCTCGGAGTGGTGCTAGAACGAGAGACGCGAGACCCCTCCAAGCATAATTTGTGATTTGTGTTATGACCAAACTCATCAGGTTGTGGCTTGAGACACCTGGATCAGAAAATAGAAGTCTGCTTGTCCAAGAATAATATGGGCTTCAAGATATGGCCTTCAAGATTTGGCCTTGCAGTGATGTGATTCGGCAGATGGGTTGGATGCTCCAAAATTCTAGTTGGGCATGCATTACTGTTGTAAAAATAGAGGCAATCATGTAGAGGTTTTAATTGGGCAGGAAGGCCTTAGAGACCAAGTTCAAAAAAAAAAAAAAAGAGTAAAGTCCGAGGTGTTTAATCCCGAGGTGGCCACCCTCCAAAAAGATAGATCCGAGGGTGTTCTACCAAGAAGAAAGTATACTCCGAGGGAAAAGTTAGATCCAAGGTGTTTTACCGAGGAGAAAAGTTTGATCCGAGGTGTTTTACTAATGAAGAAAGTTAGATCCGAGGTGTTTTACCGAGAAGAAAAGTTAGATCCGAGAGTATTCTACCGAGGAGAAAAGTTAGATCCGAGGTGTTTTACCGAGGAGGAAAGTTAGAACCTAGGGTGTTCTACCGAGGAGAAAGGATAGATCCGATGGTGTTTTACCGAGTACAAAAGCTAGATCTGAGGTGTTTTACCAAGGAGAAAAGTTAGATCCGAGGGTGTTCTACGGAGTATAAAAGTTAGATCCAAGGTGTTTTACCGAGGAGGAAAGTTAGATCCGAGATGTTTTACTATGGAGGAAAGTAAAATCCGAGGGTTTCATACCGAGAAGAAAGTATATTCCAAGAAGTTTGATCCGAGGGCATTCTACCAAGGAGAAAAGCTAGATGCGAGGGTGTTCTACCGAGACGAAAAGTACGTACCGAGACGACACATACCAAGAGTATTATTCCGAGGGTACTATCCCGAAGACCCTATGCCCGAGCTTCTAGTTCCAAATAGCATAGTCCAAAGACCCCTCCAGATTTGCCATCCTCCGAAGTGCACAGTCACATGCCGAAGGACCAATCCGAACCGAGGGTCCAGCTTAAGGAACTCTCCCAAAGAGCCCCATATCGAGGGGCGTGCAAGATAAGGAATTCCAAGTAAGACAGTTCATCTTCATCGAATTCACCAGATAAGTTCATACTCTTCTTTTACAATCATGATTCATGTTAAAGTAAGGATAAATGTTGGTTTTTATCAACCAGGAAAAAAATATATATATATATATATATGCATGCACTTGTATGCTTTGCCGAAATGTATATATATTTTGATAAAATAGACTCATGTGTTGAGGCTTCACTCCTGTTGTGGGTGAAAGGATCACAAAATCATCCCGACGGATGAAAAGAATATATGGTGCTACTGTGCATTCTGCTATTTTGTTTTAGTATATGCAGTGCTTCGTTAACCCTTTTTGCAGAAAAGATACGGGGAGACAACTCCTACAACAAATTATACAAGGAAAGCCTCTCGGTTAGTCCAACACCGAGAGCCAGGGAGACAACCCTGCAAAGAAAACAAGGGAAACTTCTCAGTTAGTCCAACACTGAGAGCAAAGAAGAGCAGACAGTCCTCTGGTATCGATTGATCTCTGCTAAGAATAAAGCAGCAATCCGAGGCAGAATGGAAGCACTTCTTCATCAAACTTCTCCAAAGATGATCAAGCTACATCAACGTCCATCTGACTCCTCCCCTCAAACGACTCGAAAGAATTATGGTGGGGATGCTTATGAAAGAATCCGCCCAAATCCTTTCCACGAACAACTCAAAAGGGTCATGGAAAGGATACAAAGGGTTGAAACCTCCCAATTAGGGGTTTCCGAAGGATGAGGACTAGAATCCGCCCGATTCCTTTCCTCGAACAACCCGAAAGGGTCATGGAAAGGATACAAAGGGTTGAAACCCCTCGGTTGGGGGTTTCCGAAGGATTAGACTAAGGATATCCAGAAAAGAATCCGCCCGAATCATTTCCTCGGATAACCCGAAAGGGTCATGGAAAGGATACAAAGGGTTGAAGCCTCCCGATTGGGGGTTTCCGAAAGATAAGGTTATGGATATCCCGATTAAAATCCACCTGAATCCTTTCCTCGAACAACCCAAAAGGGTCATGGAAAGGATTCAATGGGAAGAAACCCCTCGGTTGGGGGTTCTGAAGGGATATAAGATTAAGAATTGGCCCAAATCCTTTCCTCGGACGACCCGAAAGGGTTATGAAAAGGAAACCACGGCAAGATTGAAAGTTTCCGGAAGGACAAGAACCTTCAGGATAGTTTGGTCCAAGCCAAGAAACCTCTCGGATGGAGGTCTCCAGATGCTATGAACATGGATCATCTAAATTCAGAAATGAGGAAATTGAAAGGTTAAGACTTCAATTCAGTAATTTCATTTCAGTAATATATAAAGTCTTTTACAGGTTACAAAGATTTCAGAAAGGTAAAGCTTCAGAATGATAAAGCTTCAGGAAAGATCCAGGAAGATAAAGTTTCAAGAAGATAAAACTTCAGAATGATAAAGCTTCAGAAAAATAAAGCTTCAGAAAGGTAAAGCTTCAGAAAGATAAAGCTTCAGAAAGGTAAAACTTCAGAATGATAAAGCTTCAGGATGATAAAAGCTTCAGGAAAGTAAACAGGAAGGTAGAGCTTCAGGATGATAAAGCTTCAGGATGACAAAGCTTCAGGAAGATAAAGCTTCAGGAAAGATCCAGGAAGATAAAGTTTCAGGGAGAAAAAGCTTCAGTATGACAGAGCTTCAGGAAAGATCCAGGAAGATAAAGTTTCAGGGAAAAAAAGCTTCAGTATGACAAAGCTTCAGAATGATAAAGCTTCAAGAAGATAAAGCTTCAGGAAGGTATGAGGATAAAACCTCTTTAAAAAATCATCAAATAAGACTCAACACTTCAGAACTAGTAAGATAAGGAAAGTGAAAGTCAAAATGTCCAAGACTTCCATTCATTAACATTGAAATTTTGTTCATTACAAAAAATTTTACATGAAAAAGAAAAGATACATTTGAAAAGGAAAGTTCAAGTATTTACAGGCTGAAGCCCCGAGACTCACTCCGAACTCCAAGATCTCTTTTACAACATCGTCCAGGATACCAAGAGGACTTGACTATCTGCCTCGAACGGCTTAGCCCGCGGTCGCGGACTAAAGTTATGGGGGGTAGCTCAACAAAGTTAAAGCTTCTGCAAAGGGAAAATCACCGAAGCTACACTAAGCTCTTAAATTAAGTTCTCTCAAGAGCAACTCGGACAAAGATACAGGGAGACAGCCCCTACAACAAACCTTACGGGAGACAACCCCTATAACAAACCATGAGGGGATACCACCTCTACAAAAAAATAACCAAGTAAGTTCATCGATTCTAAAAAGATTTTTCCTATTCTTTTCGGTCATAACTTACACAAACCGATTGTTTGTTCAAGTTAAGGAGGATAGCTTAAAGTTTGATTTTTCCCTCCTAATCCCGGAGGTCGAAACAAAAAGATTTTTTCCCTACTCGGCTCGGAGTTCAAAACAAAAAGATTTTTTCCTCTTAGTTTCGGAGATTGAACAAAAGATTTTTTCCCTTCTCGGCTCGGAGGTTAAAACAAAAGATTTTTTTCCCTCCTAGTCCAGGAGGTCGAAACAAAAAGATTTTTGAAACAAAAGATTTTTCTTACCCTCCTCGGAGTTAACTTACGCAAACCGATTGTTTGTTCAAGTTATTAGCGGATAAGTGAGAATTGATTTGCTATGGAAAGTTTTTCCATAACAAAGAATTCAAACATTACAAAGTTCAAAAATAAAGATATTCACAGGTGAGACCAAGCTAGATGGTGTTCAGATTAGAAGATTTGGTACGCCAGGCACAAAACCTCGGGCCACCGGAAGCCCCTAGTCGTTGTAAGTCTCGGACAACCAAAGCCTTAGCGCTAGTCTGAGCCTCTAAAGCCGCCAAGAGAGATTTTTGTGGAAGCGGTCTACGAAGCACTACCGATGAAGAAGCTTTGGGTATGTTAAGCCTTTTTCTTCAACGGTTTACCCTTTTTTGTCAGACAGAACCTTGATCTTAGGAAAGTTGTACGCAAAGTGTTCTCTCAGAGTGGCATTTCACCACAATCTTGGTCAAATCAACTACATCAGTCCGATCCATCTCCTACTGAGAGTAAAGGATCATCTTCACAACTTTAGCCTGACCGACAATATTATGTAGAGGCACTTATGTAGAAGATATCTATGGGAAGTTGCTATTAGTACTCTGACAGATCACAAGTGTCCAAGAATTGAATTGGCATCCATCAGGTCAGACGCCACTCCAATCTAGAGATTCGAGGCATTATTCATCATAATTACTTTGAAGAGGCGGCAATTGTCAGATACAGATTATGGAAGATCCAGATTCAGAAATTGAGGTATTTAATTCTCTTACATTCTAAATTCAAATAAGAGAATTAGAGGGGTAACTGTTGGAGAAATAATCAACTCCAAAGACACGTGGGCCTAAGGTAGTATCGGGGGCTGAGCCCATCGGGTTGACCCGGCCAGATTAGACTTAAATACAAGACCATCCATTATCTCCAAAAAGCCGCATATCCCAAATATATCAAGATAGACTTCTATCCCATCAAATATGGCATAAGGCACCTAATAGAATGACATTAGCTAAAGAGAGTGTCATATCCAGTTTAGACTCTATTACCCAATTTGAATTCTATGAAGATAAGATTAAAGACTATGTGATCTAGGACTCAGACTCCTAATTAAATTATGCTCCAAGCACTCTAGTAGTTTCATAACTGTGAACTGTGAGTCTATAAATAAGACTACTACGTCAGGTATTTTGAAAAAAATGCAGATTCTCTATGCTCTGAAATTATTGATACTCTCCAGAAAAATAAACAGTTTTGAACTGACTTAGGCATCGGAGTGGGGGTATGGTCAGCACCCCCACGAGCCGACGAGCCGTTTATTATTTTGCAGATTCCGAGGAGAGTGAAGATCAAGGAAGGCATCGAATCACAAGGAAACACGTCACCGTACCGGAAACTGTACCAACATGTTGCAAGTTTAATTATCAAAGAGAAGAAAGTAAAACCTCTATGTAACAGAGGCTTCAAATAGTAGTGCTTACCATGTTTCAATTAAGCCCTGTATTTAATTTTCAACATTAGACTAAATGGATTTTAAAAACATTTCATGATGCAATAAGGATCTAAATAGACTCGCATTTTCAGGAAGTATAATGAAGTTGTAAGAAGATATATGTATAAACCTGGATGCATGGGAAGAAATGAAGGAAGGATCCAAAATTCCGGAGGCATTGGATTGGTTCCAATCCACTCGAACACACCAAGTATCTACAACAAAGGGAAAATGCATACTAGAGTTAATTATCAGCAAACAAACAGTAATCATATATGCATATTCATTTCCCAACTAGCCATGAAACATGGTCATACCGAAAGCCAGGTCTTTCCCCAAGAGGGTATGTGTGTTACACCACCATGGTCAAGGATCCACTTTCGCGCTCTTGCACAAGCATTGTCCTGGCCACCATCGGGTCCTTCCCCGAGTATACGCATGCAAATGTAGTTGAGAGCCGTGGAAAACATGATGCTGTGGCCCTCTATGTGTAATCCCCAGCCACCATCTTCATTCTACAATATGCAAAATTTACAGCATAATTGTTCAACATGACAGTTTAAACACACAAAAAAAAAAAAGTAAGGAAAAGAATCAAGTAATTCAACAGAAAATCTAATCATGTTTGCATGATTAACATGTAAAGCTTCCAAGAATATACACCTGGTGATAGTATATGTATCGAAGGATTTCCTTTTGATACTCAGTAGGGAACACAGTATTAAGATGTCCTGTAATGTACAAACACATTACCTGCATTTTTTAGGGTTAAAAGAATACAATTAGCAGTGCATCAAGATGAAAACCAGAACAAGTCAAAGGAGACATGCCGTCATAAATCCAATGGTACTGTTCATAGTCCGGTCAATCTTAGAAGATGTTTCAGTGTTAAATATCATTAGAAAAGCTTTTATGTTGTTGATGATTAGGCCTGGTATCACAAAAGGTTCCCTGATGTATACTTTTTTTTTTTTTACGTAAATATCCCAAAAACAGTATATATATATAAAAAGAAGATTGATAATAATTATGAGTCTCACCAAGGGGGGAAGAAAAAACAATACGCCAGCAATTTCTGCAGGCCAATGGCCATCACTGGCCTGCAAGGCCGAAAAGAAATGGATGGCCCTTCGCAATGCAGCCGTGGCCTTTTCATATGTGATTTCTTCTCCATCCTCAACCTTTACTTGGGGAATCGTTTGTTTGAAGTTTTTCTCCGTCAGAAACTGCAATCATTTTGTCAAGGAAATAAGCATATTAGAGTAAAATTTCTGAATCATTAGATATCCCATGATATATATGAATTTTAAAGCTGCTAGATTACTCTGTATCCGGAAGTGGGAGGGCAATATCATCACCTACCAATACCATAGAATTTCATTTCCTAAACTAACAACCAAAATAGCATTTATAGATCTAGGTTGTGTTATACTGAGGATTTAGTGACACAGATTTACGAGCTATATATCTAGGCTTTGTGTTATATAGAGGATTTAGTGACACAGATTTTAACTCGTATGTCAGGTTTTAGTATGATGTACCGTACCATTGTACATGCACATAACTGAGACATTTGGGAAGTGATGTTCCTTGGTTTAAACATTGAATTCCAATACCTTTGCGTTGGTTCAAGGAAATGTCTTGAAAAAGAATAATAAAAAGTAGGAAAAACTTCACTTACACCCTTAATTTTTCATCACTTTTGAAATCATAACCTCAAAATTTAAAGTCACAACCGAGATTCCGACGAATCTAGCCAATACGGCCGGATTTTGACCTCCATCGCCAAAATCCGGCAATAGTAGCCTAATTCAGGTGAAAGTGGCCGGAATTCTGCCGGCCAGTGACGGAATCTCGTCACCGGTAGTTTTTCACCGTTAGTGATTTTTTCGTACGAGCTAAATGCCAAAAAATATTTACAGGGAAATCATTTTTTCTAAAAAATGATTTTCGTTGAAAATATTTTACGACGGAAAACATTTTACATCGAAACAAACTGCATAATTGATTAAATTTACTTCATCCTATAAGCTTAAGCTTTTAGGATAAATGATGATTTAACACAAGAAGCAATTGTATTAGAAGGATTGTTTCTGTAAAAGGTAAATTGACTTGTCTCCAATTATACACCAATCTTCCTTTCCAAAAAAAATTATACACCAATCTTTCTTATAAGATTTAAATTCCTTTCTTTTCTAATTCTTTGTCTTATTTTATTTTTATTTTTATTTTTTATTGTCTTTTTTGCTAACATTGATTTTGTTGTTTTTAGGGAAAAGTACATGTATCCCCCTCAAACTACCACTAAATTGTCAATGTCCTCCCTAAATTATCAACTGTGTCAATATCCCTCTTCAAATTACCAAAAATGTCAATGTCCGCCCCCTAAGACCAACAAAAAGATAAAAATGACCATAATTTTTTTTTTTCAATAAGGCAAAAATGTCCTTATAAATTTGAAAAAAAAAAAAAAAAAAAAAAACTACAACTAAAAGATAACAAAAGAAAAACCAAAAAAAAAAAAAAATTAAAAAAAAAAACCAAAATTAAAAAAATAAAGAAAAAACTAGAAAAAAAAACGAAAAAGAGCAAAGAAATAAAAAAATATAATTGCAAATTATAAAACAATTTTATTTTTTAAAAAAACAAATGAAAAAAACAGAAGAAGAAAAACCAGTTTGTATTTTTTTTTTTTTTTTTTTGTATAACTTTTTTTTCAGATTTTTTTAATAATTTTTTAGTTTTTTCTTTTAAATTTTAATAATCTTATAAAGGGTAGATATTGACATTTTTTGGTAGTGCAAATGAGGAGATTGACACAATTGGTCGTTTGGGGGGACATTGAAAATGAAATTGTAGTTTGAAAGGGTTATGTGTATACTTTTCCCTTTCTTTTTATGTTTGTAAGCATTTAAAGTGTATGGTAGTGCCACCTTAAGTGTATGTTGAAATTGATTTTGATGTTTTAATGTCTTTGTCCTCAATTCAATACTCCATTATAATGAAACAATCATTCAATACTCCATTATAATGAGTTTTATATCAAATAGCGCATTGCTTCCTTCTTTATTAATATGAGAACCGAATTATATATGAAGGTAAAATTTTGGATGTTAGACCATGCAAAAAAACTTCAAAACCTTCCACCCTCCGGCCCCTTCAAATTAAGTAAGGTGACACAGATTTTGATACATGGGAAAGGTTATGACATGGCAGGAAAGTAGCTGTTTTATATATATATATATATATATATATATATATAGGGGTATTCGGAGCTTCACTCTAACTAGATCTTTTGAACACCATACAAAACGTTTTCTTTACACGGTTGGGTAACACTCTGCCCTAATGAATTGTTTAAACTCAATAAGGTCAAACTTAACGAGGAATAGGGCCAAATGACTTATCACTAGAGCTAACCCTTGGAGTTAAAGAAGCTATTTTTAGTGCAGAGAAAATGATAATGATATATTGAAGAGAGAGAAGAGGAGGGTACGTACCTGCATTCGCCATAGGAGATCACTGTTAGGTTTGACCTGAAATCTGTTGTTGTAGAAATTTTGACGAGCCTCTTCAACCTCAGCCCGCTCCTGTGGAGTGCCAGCCTGAGGATCAAACTCCCATATCTGCCTCCCAGCAAAGTTGTTTGTACTGAAGATATAAGGGTCATTGCCACCCTCTGCTATCTTAAGCCTCCACATTCTTCTCCTGTTTCTTTCAATCAAACTGCACTGTTACTCAAGATTGATGATAATATTGCTAGCTACCACTTCTTTCTTCTCTTCTCTTCTCTTTCGTGCAGCTATTATATATATTCAGTTATAATATACCAATCATATTCATAAATATACTTAATTATAACCAACATTAAAGCAACCACAATTGTAACAACTACCTAGCTAGGCAGTGATATTATTGATCCTAAGTATAGTCGGTGTCGTGTAATTAAAGTGGAGACTTGTCTTTTTCAACCATAATTGTAATGAGGTATTGAGCTTCTTGGAGAAGCTTGTGGAAAAAGAAGAAAAGCTGAAAAATGTAGGTGTCGTGGGATGCGGGGTCGGCTCAATAAATTTTGGAGCCTTGTGCGATTATTATAAATAAGGCTTTTTTTAATATTTAAATATTAAATAAAAATTAATTTTTAATTTTTAATTTTTTTATTACACTTTTATACTAAAATTATTGTTTTCACTTTTGAAATTCAATGTTATATTACTAGTAGCAAGCCTATATAAATTTTACAGGGGCAAAAACACGTAATATTATATTTTTTGCTAAACATTTTACTATTCAACAAAAAATCTACTTAACTCAAGATTTTTTTTTTTTTTTTACACAATACATAAGTTTTGTTTGACAAAAACGATAAAGTGACATAAGAGGTAAAAAAACAAAAATAAAATTAATAACATGACAAGTTTTTGTCAGCAAGCACATCAGAACATATGGCTGTGAATGATCGATAAAAACAACGAAAAATGTGTGATCATGACAGGTGGTCTTATCTTGTCTTCACAATAAGAAAGAAGACTGAGCCATTAGTTTCAAACTCAGCGTCATAGAAAAAAAAAAAAAAAAAAAAAAAAAAAAAAAAAAACTTGCAAAGAAGAAGAAAAAGAAAAGGCGAGTACTCAAGAGTGATAGATCGATAAAATAGTAGATGAAAATCCTACTACCCATCACGGTGGTTAACATTTTAGTGTTTGTGTGTTTACCTTGGATTAATGAGTGCGAAAGTTTGCTGAAATGAGAGATGGGTCTTAGATGAGCTCAACAGTCTTGGCCATCTTACTACCTGACTGCTGGAAAAATTTGTATAACTTTTCAAGAAGTAATTTTGATAATTTGCTAGAATAATATTCCCGATTGTCAATCTGATTTTTCACTTTACGTACCTTCTTCAACTTTTCAAACTGGAGTTCATTCTTGTCTCTTCTCTTCTTCTTCTTCACTGGCTGGTCCCCATCTTCACAATTTCAGAGAGAAGGTTGGATTCCATTGATACGTATGAAAGATAGAAAGGTTGTTATATTAATAGCTCATATTTGCAATATATTTTCAGAGGGAAACTAAACTTTTGAGTATTATTTCCGGAGTTTTTTTTACCCTTCAAAATATTTAGTGTGAAGATGTGTGTAGCATTTTTTTTTCCCTTTCTTATTTTTATTTTTTATTTTAAACCATTGTCTTATATTATTTAAATAATGTGAAGGGAAGCAAAATGTTATCTTAAATTTGGATTAAAATTTTTGGCCATTTCTAGGCAACAAAATGCTTAAAAATTGCCACATTAAAAAGATGACATGTTATGAAATAACCATAAATAATTTCTCTTCTAAAAAGTTTTTTATTCACTTTTGGAGAGATGTTTATTCTTCTTAAAACCAAAAGATAGTATTCTGTTCAAAGTTTTTTTACAACATAAAGAACAAGAACATTATGAAAATATACTTAATTCTCAACTGTACTGTGCCATATTTTTAATAGGTAGCGTTTTCTTAACATTTTGATGCCTAGAAATGGTTTAAATTCCATAATTTGATAATCTAAAATTTATTTGGAATTGTAGGAAATTCCTATCCCCCAAAATTTAAGGTAGCACTCTTAATTTCCTTGATTTAGGGAATATAAAAAAAATAAAAATAAAAACTATTTCCTTACATTTAAAAAATAAAATGAATTTTAAAAAACTTATCTCCAGTGCAGAAATGATATAAATATATTTTTTACACATTTTATTTTTAAATTTATTCATTGAATTTGTGAGATTTAAATATGGGTCTAATAAATCAATATATAAATTTAAAACTTAAAATTGTCCGAAAATGTGTTGAAGAAATGCACTATCTTTTTTTTCCCAACTCAACAAACTTATGTCACCGACAAAAATAAATAAAAAAAAAAGAAGTCATGTCTCATTCACTGCTTTAAGGCTAAAAGATGATTCAGTTGCCAAAGGTCGATGTCTATCACATCAGTTAGACGTACGGAAATGGAAGGCTGCGGCTGTCGGTGCAGTTAAGTAGGGTGGGAGACAGTTTCCAGTTGATATGCTATTAATATTAATTGGTTGATTTGTAAATTCGCTTTTAAAAAATTGTATAACGGACGATTAGGAGAATGACTTTTATTATTTTTCTATACACTGCACACTTAATTGACTGTCCAATTGAAACCATTATTTTGATTAGAGATATGCTATTTGATATATTTGGGTCTTTCTTTCATTCTCTCATTTTAAAAAATTAATTATTAGATGTGTAGGATAGCATAACACCCACGTGTGAGTTCTATTACGGGTGTAAAGCCGACTGGTTATAACTTGTCGGTAACCGAATAACCGATTTGGTACTCAGTTGAAAATAACCGGTAACCGCCTCTACTGGAGCGGTTACCTATTTTAAAAAATATTGAAATCGATTATAATCGGTGACCATGTATGTGTGTGTCTATATATATATTTAAAAAACCAAAATAATAATATTTAGGGTTTTACATTTTTACTTTCATTTCAACTTAGGTCAACATATTGGGCAAAAAAGGTTAAAAATGTTTTTTTAAATGGCTAAAAAAGTCTAAAGTAAGCCCAAAAAGTAGGCTCAATACCAATATTAGGCTTAAAAGACTCAATTTTTAAAAATTTTAGTTACCGGTCCAGATAACTGAGTACCCACCGATAACCGCTGGTAATTAAAAAATTAGTTAACCGGCTACTCGGTTACTGGAGCCGGTTGGCGATTTTGGCCAACTGGCTACCCCAATTACGGTTACCGTTTTTAGCTAATAACTGATAACCGTAATCGGGTTTTCACCCCTAGGTTTTACAAATCGAATTATTGATTTTAAAAATTGGAGAATAAGAGAAAGATAGGATCAAAAATATTAGAAAATGTAGAATATGATTTCTAAATATGAAGTAAATATGGTAGCTAGAGACTACAGTGAATTTATCCTTCTTTGGAGAAGCAAATTAAGAAATATATTAGATGCTACTATAAAGGAAAACAACTCCAAAATAATTGCATTCCATGCATTGGCAGATAATTAATTAATATTGGAAGCAATTAACTGTCATAATTGGGCATGCAATACTTTATTTGGGGTGTTTGAAACAAATAACGGATTTATGTTAGTTTCTCGGTAAGAGAAGTATTATATATCTTCTTCCTGTCCTTTTTTCATCATTTTTTTTTGAAAATTAATATTAAATTTGTAGGGCTTATACGAGGGACTCACATAAACCTAAAATATCCAATGGTGATTCTCAAAGTGTGAGGATGAAAGAAGGACGGGAAGAAGAAATGAATCGTTTTTCTTTCCGTATGCTTTATTATAAGAGAAATTATTCATTTCATCCTCTTGTCCTTCTCCCATCCTCATACTTTTTAAAATCACCATTGAATTTATAAGATACATGTTATTTCACACATGGATCCATAAATTCAATAATAATTTTTAAAAGTGAGAAGATGAGAGAATTGATCCAGGGAATAATGTATATCATGTCCCTTCTTTTTAATTAAGATTGATCTAAAGGTAGATTGACAATGTCACATCATCAAAGAAGGAGAAGAGAAGGACAAGATAATACAAAATAGCATCTCTCTAAAATATAATATTATTTTATATTAATTAATTAATTGGAAAAGCCTCTTCATCATGTTTATGTTAGCTTTCGTCCTTGAAATTAAGCCTATGTTTGATTTTTGTCGCCCAAATTTTAAAAAATTTAATTTCATCCCTATATTTAAAAAAAAAATTAATTTGTTTTTAAATTAATTTATTAACATTGTAGTAAATCAATATTGTGTAAAATATGGTAAATATTAGAGTGATAAATGCTGAATTAGAAAGAAAAAAAAAAATGATAAATACTTATATGACAATATATCAACAATTTGAAAATAGTATTTTAATTTTAAAGTTTTTATGAGATTCCAATTTAGTCTTGCATGTGTCTCTGATTTTTACCGCAATTTAAAATAAGTCCAGTTGTCAACTTACTGTTTAACTAATTATTATTATTATTATTTTTGACATGTCCACGTAAGAGGACGAGAAGAGATTCGAACTAGTGACTTCCGCTTCATGAGGTGTAATCCCCAACCGATTGAGCTACCCATTGAGAACACTGTTTAGCTAATTAACGCATATATATCATATCGGTCCACAAAATTACATAGTCTAAACTCCTCTCCCACTAAAGGAGAGGGATGGACCGTTGGTGGCAGTCCTAGCAACGAAGGGGCGGCAGCCCTATCACCTCTCAAGGTGAGGTAGCTCCCACAACACTACAAATTCAGTAGACTTTTCATAAAATGTTCAGTATTTGGTTTACAAATTGGATTTTTGAACCTTTTGTGTGAGAAATGGACGCCAATTTACTGCCCGTAAGATAATTGTATCCAATAATTGGACTCCATATAATCACGAAATTTTAATTTATTCTGTCGGTTTTTATATTTGACTTTTAACTTCTTAAGTTTTTTTCACCTTTTTTTTTTTTTTCACTCTTTCCGTTCAAAACCGTCTAAGTATGTGTTTGGCATTGTCATTTCACGGTATAAAAGTGCAATTTTAAATTAAATTGCAGAAAAATGTATCGTTGGAGAGTTTTTTTTTTTTTTAAAAAAAAAAAAAAAAATCATAGATAAATGGGTGCATTTTTTAAAATGCACAATTTTAAAGGCTAAACTGTGATTTTAAAGAGCAAACCGCATTTTTACCAAATGTTTAATTGTGTTTGTAAAAAATCGCACATTTTTAAATTGTAACCGTAAATCTAAACGGATCCTAAAACTACTTATGCGGCATTAAATGGGTTTTTGCCTTGTAAGCTTGTTTTTTAGACCAAATGATCAGCGAAATGAAAAACATGTATAGATGTTAGAAACTATCCCATGCCAAAAAAGGGGTGGTTCAGACACCTCCAGACCGGCCATAGGAACCACCCACATTGGCCAAAATCTAAACACTCACTATCACACTTAGGTTTTACTCAAACATTCAACAAAAATGCATCCTTTAACTCGTAGCACTTAGAGGAAAACAAAAAACAAACTTTGTCATTTAGTTGCACTGCTTTAAATAGACGAATTTGATCGATTACTGCTCATCTCGTTTGAACGAAATTAAGGTTCATTTGAACAAACTTGCATTAAATACATTTTAAGCCAGCGTCTCTTCTCACCTGCTAATCCCACACATTGAGTTAACATGGAGATCCAATTTCGTTCAGACGAGATCGAGTGTGTTAGTTGGTTTACTCGCGCGTTTTCCTTTTAACACATGTAGACGACTAGACGTTATGTCGTTCGAATAAGATTTCGGTTCCGTTTGAAAATCCATCATCCCTCTCCTCTCCTTAGGGATTTTTTTTTTTTTTTTTAAATGATTGAAAAATAAGATTGATGTGATATAAAATTGAAATAATTTATATGAAAAAGTGAAGAAAAAAAAAATTGTATTGTAATGAATTTTTTATTTAAAAAATAATAAAAAAATGTTGATGTGATATAATAAATGAAAAAAAAAATTAAGAATGATTTGAAGTTGATGTTTTTTTTGAGAAGTGAACATAAGGGAAGAGGATGAGAATGTGAATTTCAAACGGGGCCGCATTCGTTATAAAAGAAGTGTGTTTGTTCCTGACACGTGAAATATGCTGTTTTGTTTGAACGAAACTCTTTAGTTTGACTTTTATGGTTTTTTGCTATTGACTTATTTTTATATGAATTAAATGTCTATTTTTTATATATAATATACATAAATATTTACTGTTGTGCAAGAGACAATAGACTTGGGTTGGGTCTCACGTGGGACTTATGTGGTGGGACCCACCATATAGGACTCACCCACGCCTCTTGATACGTGCATAATTGTTGTGTAGAAATCATGTTCCTATAATATATGGGCTAAGCTATTGACCTTTCTCGCCATAGCTAGCTTCATCTTGTTCCATGGTGCTCTTATTTGGTTTGGCATGTTATCCTTTTATATCGACGGTAGGATTTCTCTTTTGTTTCATTGCCCGCCAGTCTTAGGAATAGATAGTCTCTACTATAAGAGGATTACTAAAAAAGAAAAGTAAATATTCCTTAAATAATATAAGGAAAATGTTAGATTTACAACACCAATATAATAATTGTACAACAATCTCTCACATGAGGGTGGGTCCCACATACTGGGGTCCACCCTCATGTGAAGAATTGTTATGCAGTTATTGTATTGATGTTGTACAAGAATCAAATCTTATAATATAATGCATTTTTCAAAAAAAAAAAATCTATTAAAAATATAAAATCGAGATGGACCAATGCTGGTCTTCCCCCACCTCCCTTTTACAATAGGAAATTTTTTTTAAAAAAAGTTATCACAAAATCCATAAAGACCGAATTGTTTGTTATTCCCAACACATTACATGTACAAAATACACATCAGTGAATTTAGTGTACATGAAATTAAACGAGGTTTATCAATCCAAACATGTCTTATATTAACTTTTTGTATTATATGCAATTGGAGTGAAACCCATTTCAAGATCATGATTTAATATTATTGCGTCTAATAATATAAATTATGCCACATTATTTATATTTTTTAAATGACGCGTCAACGTATATTTATCACGTTAATTACATAATCTAAAATCCTAACTCAAGTTAATTGCACTCGATTTTTAAAAAAGCTTATTTAATAAGATATGCTATTTTTTTAGTACTTATTTATTATTCTTTACATATATTCAGTATTAGGAATATTATTTAATAGAGAGAGAAGTAGAACAAGTTTCTTCTTCAGAGTTTTCTTGCCGGGGGAGGGAGGTCACCCTCCCTCCTCCCGGTCTCTAGTTCTCCTAGCTTTCTAGGAGGTTTTTTTGCCCCTTTATGGTTTTTACCATTGGAGGGTAGGCTAGTTTCTCCCTGACATTAGGGCAGGGAGTATGTTTTCCTCTCGGATGTTCTACGGTGGAGGTTTTGTCTCTTAACCCGTAGGAGTTAAAGAGTTTGTTTTGTTTATTTTGTTGTTTTTGTTGTTTTCTTTGTTTATGACAGGTAAGCCTTCACGGTTTTCGTCGTCTTTTGGAAGATCGACCGTCTTCCTTGTGTCTCTCGTGGATTTCTGGCAGAGCTACAATAGATGATTCCATCCCTGTGAGCCAGATCTGTTATTCTCCATTGATTCTTTAAGACACGCGCTTCCCTACTGTGATCACCCTCTTCTTTTGTTTCGACTGTCACAATCCGGTGACCTTGCCGTTCTTTCTTACCGACATGTGGTCTACACGTGGGGGGATTTTCTTCCTAATGGGCGCGTGTAAATCATGCCATGTTTTTCAAGTCATGGGTAGTGGTGGTCGGAGGATGGAGGAGTTTAATTGTTTTTGCTGTTGGGGAGTCTCAAGGACACGCGCCATCTCCGGTGGCAGTTTGCCTTCCCTCAAATGGTGGATAGTGTTTTGGCTCTCTGTTGTTTATGTTTGTGTGTGTCTATTCTCTAGTTTTCTCTGTGTATCACAGTGTGTCTTTGTAATACATAAATTTTTACTAAACTTATTTGTTGGCTGTGATAGCTAGATCAACCCTCTTATCTTTTTAGGGTGTGCTTAATTGTAAAAAAGGGCTTCAATAGGTGTTCATGTAATTTTTGTGTATTGTTTAAGTAGCTGCTTTGTCAGATTTAGTCTGATTATAGATGTAGGGGTGTCTTAGCTTGTACCCCTTATCTGTTGTTGTAATGCCTTTTGGCTTGTTTAGAAATTGAAGGACCACATGCTTCTTGTTCGAAAAAAAAAAAAAAAAAAAAAAAAAAAAAGGAATATAATTTAACAAATGTTTATTATATGAAAAAATCAGCGGTCTAACCGATTATACTGGATCTCCATGTTGATTTTGAGTATGTTTGTGACCAGAAGAAAAAAAAAGAAAAGAAAAAAAGAAAGAAAGGAGAATCCTACAAGGCTAGGCCTTGATCCACCATGCCCGTTTTCCTCTCATTTTTTCTTCATTATCTGAAGTTATTTGTTGGAGAGAATCGAGAGAATACATTTAACCCTCCCCATTCCTCTAACTGGACAGCTCTTTCGATCTTGCTTTCAATATTTAAAAATTAGCAATCACTACAAAAAACATTACAGATCGCTACGTGTTTACAGTACCGGTTACTGTAGACACGTGGCCAGATAGCCACGTATCTTAGTGACCACGTGGCTATCTGGGGCGTGAAAACAATTGACCACGTGTATTTATTACACGTGGCCAATTGACCACGTGTATTTATACACATGGCCATTTGGCCACATGCTCTAATACACGTGGCCATCTGGCTACGTTTACTAATACACATGGCCATATGGCCACGTGTATTTTATTAGTGGCCAGATGGCCACGTGTAAAAATTCTAGTGGCGGATTTTCGCCACGTGTATTAATAGGACACGTGGCCTTATGTTGGCCATGTGTAAGTATGCCACGTGGTCAACTGTTGGTTTTTTTTTTTTTTTTTTCATTTTTTTTCAAAAAAAACAAATATATTACTAGGTACACTATACCAAATTAGAGTTTATAAACTAATTAGTTTTGTACACTATGCAAATAAATTCTTGTATTTAAATGTTTTTCCTTTTTTTTTTTTTATAAAAAAATCTTATTGTTATTACTATATACATGCATAATGACACGTATATACCCCAACCTTAGATTTGTGCTATATTTAGTTATGGTTTATAATTATATATAGTATGTACTGTACTTATGGTTATATTTTAGGGCTATGTGATATAGATAAAAAGTAGGATTTACAGGTTGAGTTTCTTAAATATGGTTTATGCGTTAGGGGTTAATTTGTTGTGTGTGTAGTACATACTCTCAGGGTTAGGGTTTGTATTTGCGTATTACAAATAACACCAAAAATATATATTTATATATAATATTTAAAATTTACATAAAATATTATGGTTTGGCGACCGGCCTATATATTGCATGCAGCATGTCACTAATATATTAAATATATATTACATTTATATAACACCCCAAATTCTTTCAATATTTTTTTTTTTTTTTTTGAGCTTAAAAGAATGATTACAGATATAAATATATATATATATATATATATATATATATATATATATATATGTTTTAAAAAAAAAATAAAAAAAAAAAATCAAATCATCAGTCCTCTTGAACGGCGTCGTTTAATTGAAGAAGTATTATTTTTTTCACTCGCACGACGTCTTCCACCTTTCATCTCTCTCGTGACAAATTGCAAAAATCTCCAGACACTTCTTGCCATGTCTCAGTCCAATGAAACCCACGTTGAGCCCATGCACCAACCTGTTAGCCACGACAGCTCTTTTCTTCTTCTATATAACCACTGTCCTCGCCATGCATCAAGGCATCGGCAGGAAATTCAGCTTCTTAGTCATTTTTAGAACTTAACCCAGCAGGTAATCAATCTTCTTTGTTTCGTTTGTAAAGCTTTTGTGAATAATTTATGGTGGTTCGTAGCACTGTAATTCTGAGAAAAATCCCTGATTAAACTGTGTTGAGTTGAACTTTAATTTCTGTTTTTGGGTTGCGATTAATTGACTCTTGAAGTGTTATGTTGCTAGAAGTTATTCTATTTTATTTTCTTTCTTTCCTCTTCCTTTTTCGTTGGTTGGACGCCCTTAGTATTTCTTTTCTCCCCTGCTTCTTTCTTCCCTCTTCTTTTTCTTTTCCTGTTCTGAGAGAGAGTTGGAAAGAGGGAAAAAATTGAGAAAACAGAGTGGGGAAAGGGAGAGACCGGCCGAGTGAGGGAGGTGGGGAAGAGAGAAGACCCAGCCGGTGGGCTAGCCACCGGACTGGGCGGACGGAACCGCAGGGCCGGCAGGCCGCGGTCCCGCGCCGGCGACGCCACCGGAGGCCGTTTTCCGGTGATTCCCTGTGAGTATATTTTGTAGAAATGATTTAGAACTGGATTGTGTAATCTTTGGTTTCTGATTTGGGGTGATTGATTATGAAAATTTCTGGTTCAAAGAGGGATTTTCGGTGGAAGAAGAATTATCAACCGGGTATTGAAATTTTTGATTTTTCTTCTTGGAAATAACGTGCGGGTGGTGAAGATTTTTTTTGGGCTTTGGTTTTTTTTTTTTGGTATGAATTTTAGTAGCAGCAGATTGGGTAATGAAATTTTAAAGTTGTTTGGTTCCTTGATTTCTTTTCCTGTTGAGCCCAACTGAGAGGAAGAGATGAGGGAGAGATTGAAAGAGGGAGAAGGAAGAGTGAACCGGTGGGTGAACCACCGGTTGGGGCGGGCTAGAGCAGTGAGCCGGCAGGCCACGGCTCGGCGTCGGCAAGCTGCAGGGGAGTTTGAATTTCGTTTTTCAAAGATGGGTTTTGTTGGGTTTCTTCGTTCAGATTTCAGTTTTTATTTGAGGGAAGTTTCTTTTGATTCGTAAAACAGAATGGGTTTTAACTTCTATTTTTCTGTTTGAGATGCTGGGTATGGATAACTGAGTTTGGTTGGTGTTTTAGTTTGGAAATGCTTGTTTGATCCTCATTAGGCTGTCGACAGGTTACTTCTTCATTCAGTGATTATATTTTGTAGAAGGCTTTTATATTTGTGATCAACTATATGAGTATTGAAATTATGTGTGAGTTGCTTTGCAAATCTGGATGTCGATTTTATAGTTTGGCTAAGTAATGTTTCTAGATGTTGAGATAGAAATCAAAGAAGCCATCTTAAGTGTTGCCATTAGAACTATTTCATTTGACAGTGTCATGTACTTGGAAAACTTAGAGTGAATCCACATCAGAACAGAGAACAACGTAATATGAAAAAAAAAAAAAAAAAAAAAAAAAAAAAAAAAAAAATGAAATGACTTCAAGCCCAAACAGTGACAATTGCTTTAATTATCTGACATAGTATTTAGTCCAACTCCTATAGACTATATGACTATTACATGGTGCACATGCATTCAGACTGGTCATCATTGGACCATTAGCCAATATTATACTATAAGTGATTTGTCATAATCTATATGGACTTTAAGGTTCTTTAGCCTTACTTGTATCTTTCAAATTTGTCAATAAACATGTGGAGAATATTGGTTTGATGCTTGCCGTAAAATACAGTAGTCTTTTAGCTAATCTAATTCAATATATTATGCACCAAATTTGATTATTTTATCCTCTAAAAATATATTCTTGTGATCCAATCTAGGAAGGAGGAACTAGTTACACTCAGAAAATTCAGGTAAGGAAACACAACCCTAAAAACCCCGGCAAGTTTTTAAATAAAATCCTTTCAAAAGAAAAATGTCGGGAATTTTCGAAAGACTTTCACTTTAACATTAATTGTTCTATTATCTCAGGTATGAAATAATGAATATGTTATTTGTAATCACATGAATGAATGAAGATGGTCATTATATACTGGATGTGCATCATGAGAATGAGGATGATGACATATGTGCTACATGCGCACTATATGAACATGATGATGAAATTATGATTGAATACTTGTTTTATGTGCACCACACAAAGTTTTGTCACACGGTACCATAATGCTGTGATCCGGATCTTATACTAATTACAATGCTGGGTAGCAGGGCAACCACACCAAAAGTGTGGGGCTATCGGCCGGGGAGGTTCTCACCTAGGGAGCTTCCTAACCCGGCAGCTCTCCCCTGTGACGACAGGATGAGCCTATGGGTCCTTCGGGATCGGTCCTTTGGACGAGCCCAACGTGCACCGCTCATGGTTAAAATGCGGAAGTGGACCAGTGGTAGACAAAACTTACACATTATGAATGATTATTATGAATGCACGTTTCTTATTATTACTGAATTTTTATTTATGTGAAAATTTTTAAATGTGTAAATTAATTTTATATTATATCTTATGTTTTGTTGTGTTACTTACTGAGTTGTTGAACTCACCCCCTTACCCTTACAATTCTTTTCAGATGGCGCTTCATATCATCATCCTCATAGCGGGCGTACCCATAGGGGTCGCTACCTATGATGATTCACAGTTCTGGCCCATTGATGCCGATCAGTGGGTTTATGTTTGTTTTGATAGCCCGTGATCATAACGTTTAGTCAGGGATTTATTTTGTTTATGTATAGTAATGACACTGCTAGTCCGGACCAGTTTGGAGATAGTAGAAGTTACCTCCAAGAAGTAGTTCGAAGACCGGATTAGTTTTTTTTGTATATGATCAGTGTTTTATTTTGTGATCCCTGGCTGTTTGTATTAGCTGAAATATTACGAAGACTTATAACATATGTGAAATTATGGGTATTAATCTACATTTTGTGTTTATTGTATTATCCTCTTTTAATATAAAAAGAATTATATTTGTGGATGATTTTATTTTTCTCAAGTTCACGTATCCCCTTACATCCCAAAACGGGGGCGTGACAGCATGGTATCAGAGCATAGTCAATCATATGTTGACTTGCTGAAAACCTAGGTAGCAACATGAAAACCTAGACTTAGGATAGGTTGCATCACTACGCTTATGATTAAAATTTTATTTTAAGAGATAGGAAATTCTAAAACACGACACGTTGCAGAGCGATGGCTGACGAAGGAGAAGGATCATCGCAAGGCATAAGGACCGAAGCTATCCCTGATGTGGCTCAAATGTTTCAAGATATGGCTAGACAGTTCGTCACAGCCATAACCGACTACAGAAGCGAGATACCTCGCGACGGGGAGCAAGGTTGCCCATTCAAAAGGTTTGAAAGGCTTAACATTCCGATGTTTGACGGGAAACAAGGTCCTATAGAGTCTGAGAATTGGCTAGTAGACGTTGAAGAAATATTACAGCTGGCAGGATGTACAGAGGAGCAGAAGGTACAATATACCGCTTACAGACTGTCTGGTGAAGCCAAACGATGGTGGAATGCTAAGAAAGTTCTACTAGTCCAAGAATTAGGAAATGAAAGGGCGATCTCCTGGGAGCGTTTTCAAAAGGAGTTCCTTCAGCATTATTTTCCTAAAATCCTCAGAGACGCTAGAGCACGGGAATTTATGGACCTCACCCAAGGGAATATGACGGTTGCCCAGTATGCTGCTCGATTTAATGAATTAGCTCGATTCGCGCCATACTTAGTAGCAGATGAAGAAAACCGAGTGAGGAAGTTCGAACAAGGCCTCAATCAACGAATCCTTGATCAGGTCATATGTTTTGAAATCAGAGATTTTGTGGAGTTAGTCAACAAAGCATCCTTGGCCGAAGACAGCATTAAGAAGAATGCTCTAGCAATGGCAGACTCAAGAAAAAGGATTGCACCTCCTGTGAGGAATAATCAACCATCGTGGAAACGAAGACAAAATGGGAATAACCATAGAGCTAAATTCGAAGAAGGCAGATCAGCCCCATTCAATAGTATGCTCTGTCCTAAATGTAATCGTCCTCACCAAGGACAATGTCGTATGGGGACTAATGTTTGTTTTCGATGTGGTCAAACCGGACATTTTGTACGAGACTGCCCCAAGGCAAAGGAGGGAGACAAACCTCAGCAAAAGGGAAGCGGACAGAAACAATTTACCCAGGCTAGGGTATATGCTCTCACTCCTGGCGATGCAGAAACTGAAAATGAAGTGGTGACAGGTACCTTACCCCTATTTTCTGGCAAAGCTATAGTTCTATTCGATTCAGGTGCTACTCACTCTTTTATATCAGTCTATTATGTTAGAAGATTTAGTCTAAATATAGAACTATTGGAGATTGGAGTAATAGTATCTACCCCCGTGGGAAAATCTGTGGTGTGCACAAAAATCATTCGTAAATGCCCTATTCATGTAGATGGGAGAACCTTATTGGCTGATTTGATTATATTTGATATACATGGGTTCGACGTCATCCTAGGTATGGATTGGTTGTCAAGCAACCATGCTATAATTGACTGCCATCACAAAGAGATAATTTTTAGATTGCCATCAGAAGCTGAGTTTAAATTTGTAGGGACAAAGGTGAATGTTGCCCCGCGTCTAATTTCGGCAATTCAATGTAAGAGATTGTTACAGGATGGATGTCAGGCTTACTTAGCGTGTTTAGGAGATACCCCATTGGAGGAAAAGAAAATTGAAGAGATACCTGTAGTTCAGGAGTTTTCGGATGTTTTCCCTGAAGATTTACAAGAACTCCCTCCTGATCGAGAAATAGAATTTTGTATCGAGTTAACCCCTGGAGCTGCCTCAGTATCTAAAGCACCATACAGAATGGCGCCAGCAGAATTGAAAGAGTTAAAGGAGCAATTACAGGAGTTGTTGGACAAAGGATTTATACGCCCAAGTGTATCCCCATGGGGAGCACCAGTGCTCTTTGTTAAAAAGAAGGATGGCACGATGCGGATGTGTATTGATTATCGGGAACTCAACAAAATCACCGTCAAGAATAAGTATCCTTTGCCCCGCATAGATGATTTGTTCGATCAACTACAAGGTGCGCAAATTTTCTCAAAGATCGACCTTAGGTCAGGGTATCATCAGCTGAAGATAAGAAAGGAAGACATACCCAAGACAGCCTTCCGCACACGTTATGGCCATTATGAATTTTTAGTAATGCCATTTGGATTAGCTAATGCACCGGCAGCTTTTATGGATTTAATGAATCGGGTGTTCCGAGAATTTCTGGACCAATTTGTGGTAGTATTTATTGATGATATCTTAATCTACTCCAAGAACCTAGAGGAACATGAAGACCACTTGAGAATTGTCTTGCATAAGCTTAGAGATGAGCAACTCTACGCTAAATTTTCCAAGTGTGAATTTTGGTTGGAAAAGATTTCTTTCCTCGGGCACGTAATTTCTAAAGAAGGTATTTCGGTGGACCCCAAGAAAGTTGAAGCAGTTGTTGATTGGGAAAGGCCTACCAATGTCCATGAGATTAGAAGCTTCCTTGGATTGGCAGGATACTATCGGCGTTTTGTGGAAGGATTTTCAAAATTGTCAGGCCCACTCACTGCTTTGACAAGGAAGAATGCTCGCTTCGAGTGGACTGAGGAATGTGAACGTAGCTTCCAAGAACTAAAACAAAGACTAGTGACTGCTCCAATTTTGACGCTTCCTTCCGGATCCGGCGGATTTGTCATCTACAGCGACGCTTCTAGAAAGGGGCTTGGTTGTGTTCTTATGCAAAACGGTAAGGTAATAGCCTATGCATCTCGACAACTCAAGAATCACGAGCTAAACTACCCCACTCATGATTTGGAGCTTGCTGCAGTAGTATTCGCATTAAAAATTTGGAGGCATTATCTCTATGGAGAAAAATGTGAAATTTTTACGGACCATAAAAGTCTCAAATACTTGTTCACACAGAAGGAATTAAACTTGAGACAAAGGCGATGGTTAGAATTAATTAAGGACTACGATTGTGTAATCAATTACCACCCTGGAAAGGCCAATGTAGTCGCTGATGCACTGAGCAGAAAGTCTAGAGGAGGAGTAGCATGTTTAAAGATTTTGCCACGTGAATTGCAAACAGATCTTGAAAGGTTTGAATTGGAAGTTGTTTTGGGAGAAGTGCAAGCTCTAATGGCGAAATTGGAGATACAACCCACTCTTCTGGAGAGGATTCGTGTAGCCCAAGGAAAAGATGATGAGACCATTCGTTTAAAGGAGGAGAAGATCAAGGAAGGACTGGGGTTCTATATTACATCAGATGGGCTGCTCAGATATCAAAATAGAATTTGTGTACCCAATAATAAGGAGATTCGGAAACTAATATTAGAAGAAGCACACTTCTCTCCATATTCAGTACATCCTGGAGGAACGAAGATGTACTGCGATCTCAAGAAATATTTCTGGTGGAATGGAATGAAGCGGGACATCGCCGAATTTGTGGAACGGTGCTCTACCTGTCAGCAGGTCAAGGCTGAACATCAAAGGCCTGCAGGACCGTTGCAACCTTTAGAGGTACCAGTTTGGAAATGGGATTCAATAGCAATGGATTTTCTAGTAGGATTACCAAGGACGCAGACCGGTCATGATGCAATATGGGTTATAGTTGATAGACTGACAAAAACTGCACACTTCATTCCAGTAAAAGTGAAGCACTCAATGGAGAAGCTAACAGAACTTTATCTGCACGAGATTGTCAGATTACATGGAGTGCCAGGATCAATAGTGTCAGACAGAGATCCTCGTTTTACGTCAAGATTTTGGAAAAGTTTACAAGAAGCAATGGGGACGAAACTACGATTTAGCACTGCTTATCACCCACAGACGGATGGACAGTCCGAGCGAACCATTCAGACTTTGGAGGATATGTTGCGAGCTTGTGTGTTAGATTTTGGAGGAAGCTGGATAAAATATCTTTCCCTGATAGAATTTGCTTACAACAATAGCTACCAAGCCAGTATAAGTATGGCTCCTTATGAAGCATTATATGGGCGGAAATGTCGTTCTCCACTTTATTGGGACGATCTGGGAGAGCGTAGAATTTTAGGGCCAGATATTATCCAAGACACTTTAGACAAAGTCACATTGATTCAACGGAGGATGTCGGCAGCTCAAGATAGACAGAAAAGTTATGCAGATACACGTCGTAGAGATCTAGAATTCACAGAGGGCGACAAAGTGTTTTTAAAAGTGGCACCAATGAAGGGAGTAGCTAGATTTGGGAAGAAAGGAAAATTGAGCCCACGCTTCATTGGACCGTTTGAGATTTTAGAAAGGGTAGGGCCTGTTGCCTACCGGTTAGCTTTGCCACCAAACCTTGATGGAGTACATAATGTTTTCCACGTCTCCATGCTAAGGAAATACATCTCAGACCCATCACATGTGATCACTTATGAGCCATTGCAAATACGGGAAAATCTGACCTACGAAGAGATTCCAGTAAAGTTGTTAGATCGTAAGATTCAAGAATTACGCACCAAGAGCATCCCATTAGTGAAAGTTTTATGGAGGAATCACGAGATAGAAGAAGCATCATGGGAATTAGAGGACGATATACGCAAGAGATATCCATCTCTTTTTAGTGAGGAAAGCTAGTATATCAGGTATAATTGTTTATGTCTGTGATTGTTTATTAAATAAATCTTATTTTGCTGTTACCGTTTGCAATATAATATGCTGAGTAATTAGTTATGTTAATTTCGAGGACGAAATTTTTTTAAGGAGGGAAGGTTATAACACCCCAAATTCTTTCAATATTTTTTTTTTTTTTTTTTGAGCTTAAAAGAATGATTACAGATATAAATATATATATATATATATATATATATATATATATATATATATATATATATGTTTTAAAATAAAAAATAAAAAAAAAAAATCAAATCATCAGTCCTCTTGAACGGCGTCGTTTAATTGAAGAAGTATTATTTTTTTCACTCGCACGACGTCTTCCACCTTTCATCTCTCTCGTGACAAATTGCAAAAATCTCCAGACACTTCTTGCCATGTCTCAGTCCAATGAAACCCACGTTGAGCCCATGCACCAACCTGTTAGCCACGACAGCTCTTTTCTTCTTCTATATAACCACTGTCCTCGCCATGCATCAAGGCATCGGCAGGAAATTCAGCTTCTTAGTCATTTTTAGAACTTAACCCAGCAGGTAATCAATCTTCTTTGTTTCGTTTGTAAAGCTTTTGTGAATAATTTATGGTGGTTCGTAGCACTGTAATTCTGAGAAAAATCCCTGATTAAACTGTGTTGAGTTGAACTTTAATTTCTGTTTTTGGGTTGCGATTAATTGACTCTTGAAGTGTTATGTTGCTAGAAGTTATTCTATTTTATTTTCTTTCTTTCCTCTTCCTTTTTCGTTGGTTGGACGCCCTTAGTATTTCTTTTCTCCCCTGCTTCTTTCTTCCCTCTTCTTTTTCTTTTCCTGTTCTGAGAGAGAGTTGGAAAGAGGGAAAAAATTGAGAAAACAGAGTGGGGAAAGGGAGAGACCGGCCGAGTGAGGGAGGTGGGGAAGAGAGAAGACCCAGCCGGTGGGCTAGCCACCGGACTGGGCGGACGGAACCGCAGGGCCGGCAGGCCGCGGTCCCGCGCCGGCGACGCCACCGGAGGCCGTTTTCCGGTGATTCCCTGTGAGTATATTTTGTAGAAATGATTTAGAACTGGATTGTGTAATCTTTGGTTTCTGATTTGGGGTGATTGATTATGAAAATTTCTGGTTCAAAGAGGGATTTTCGGTGGAAGAAGAATTATCAACCGGGTATTGAAATTTTTGATTTTTCTTCTTGGAAATAACGTGCGGGTGGTGAAGATTTTTTTTGGGCTTTGGTTTTTTTTTTTTGGTATGAATTTTAGTAGCAGCAGATTGGGTAATGAAATTTTAAAGTTGTTTGGTTCCTTGATTTCTTTTCCTGTTGAGCCCAACTGAGAGGAAGAGATGAGGGAGAGATTGAAAGAGGGAGAAGGAAGAGTGAACCGGTGGGTGAACCACCGGTTGGGGCGGGCTAGAGCAGTGGGCCGGCAGGCCACGGCTCGGCGTCGGCAAGCTGCAGGGGAGTTTGAATTTCGTTTTTCAAAGATGGGTTTTGTTGGGTTTCTTCGTTCAGATTTCAGTTTTTATTTGAGGGAAGTTTCTTTTGATTCGTAAAACAGAATGGGTTTTAACTTCTATTTTTCTGTTTGAGATGCTGGGTATGGATAACTGAGTTTGGTTGGTGTTTTAGTTTGGAAATGCTTGTTTGATCCTCATTAGGCTGTCGACAGGTTACTTCTTCATTCAGTGATTATATTTTGTAGAAGGCTTTTATATTTGTGATCAACTATATGAGTATTGAAATTATGTGTGAGTTGCTTTGCAAATCTGGATGTCGATTTTATAGTTTGGCTAAGTAATGTTTCTAGATGTTGAGATAGAAATCAAAGAAGCCATCTTAAGTGTTGCCATTAGAACTATTTCATTTGACAGTGTCATGTACTTGGAAAACTTAGAGTGAATCCACATCAGAACAGAGAACAACGTAATATGAAAAAAAAAAAAAAAAAAAAAAAAAAAAAAAATGAAATGACTTCAAGCCCAAACAGTGACAATTGCTTTAATTATCTGACATAGTATTTAGTCCAACTCCTATAGACTATATGACTATTACATGGTGCACATGCATTCAGACTGGTCATCATTGGACCATTAGCCAATATTATACTATAAGTGATTTGTCATAATCTATATGGACTTTAAGGTTCTTTAGCCTTACTTGTATCTTTCAAATTTGTCAATAAACATGTGGAGAATATTGGTTTGATGCTTGCCGTAAAATACAGTAGTCTTTTAGCTAATCTAATTCAATATATTATGCACCAAATTTGATTATTTTATCCTCTAAAAATATATTCTTGTGATCCAATCTAGGAAGGAGGAACTAGTTACACTCAGAAAATTCAGGTAAGGAAACACAACCCTAAAAACCCCGGCAAGTTTTTAAATAAAATCCTTTCAAAAGAAAAATGTCGGGAATTTTCGAAAGACTTTCACTTTAACATTAATTGTTCTATTATCTCAGGTATGAAATAATGAATATGTTATTTGTAATCACATGAATGAATGAAGATGGTCATTATATACTGGATGTGCATCATGAGAATGAGGATGATGACATATGTGCTACATGCGCACTATATGAACATGATGATGAAATTATGATTGAATACTTGTTTTATGTGCACCACACAAAGTTTTGTCACACGGTACCATAATGCTGTGATCCGGATCTTATACTAATTACAATGCTGGGTAGCAGGGCAACCACACCAAAAGTGTGGGGCTATCGGCCGGGGAGGTTCTCACCTAGGGAGCTTCCTAACCCGGCAGCTCTCCCCTGTGACGACAGGATGAGCCTATGGGTCCTTCGGGATCGGTCCTTTGGACGAGCCCAACGTGCACCGCTCATGGTTAAAATGCGGAAGTGGACCAGTGGTAGACAAAACTTACACATTATGAATGATTATTATGAATGCACGTTTCTTATTATTACTGAATTTTTATTTATGTGAAAATTTTTAAATGTGTAAATTAATTTTATATTATATCTTATGTTTTGTTGTGTTACTTACTGAGTTGTTGAACTCACCCCCTTACCCTTACAATTCTTTTCAGATGGCGCTTCATATCATCATCCTCATAGCGGGCGTACCCATAGGGGTCGCTACCTATGATGATTCACAGTTCTGGCCCATTGATGCCGATCAGTGGGTTTATGTTTGTTTTGATAGCCCGTGATCATAACGTTTAGTCAGGGATTTATTTTGTTTATGTATAGTAATGACACTGCTAGTCCGGACCAGTTTGGAGATAGTAGAAGTTACCTCCAAGAAGTAGTTCGAAGACCGGATTAGTTTTTTTTGTATATGATCAGTGTTTTATTTTGTGATCCCTGGCTGTTTGTATTAGCTGAAATATTACGAAGACTTATAACATATGTGAAATTATGGGTATTAATCTACATTTTGTGTTTATTGTATTATCCTCTTTTAATATAAAAAGAATTATATTTGTGGATGATTTTATTTTTCTCAAGTTCACGTATCCCCTTACATCCCAAAACGGGGGCGTGACAATTTATATATTTTGATGCATAATTATTTAAATAATATATTTGACGTATTAAAAATATCCAGAACGATATGCCTCTCATTTTTTTACTCGAAGTTAGTTACCATGATGTGTACTTTACACCTGCAGAGAAGCCAAACTTGTCAAATAGAACATCCATCTCAATGTGTTGGCCTTGTAGTCCCGATCATTATAGCATACCTTACACAAATATAAATTTGCATGCCTCTATCATTTGATTCAGTTCAATGTTCAAAACTTGGTCGAACTGTGACTACCTCACTCCACAGGGTTGAAAACAGTATTTGTCACCAGCTCAAGTCCCATAATGTTGATTTTGTAATTTTATCAAATTGTAAGCACATATTTAAAAAAAAGGTTTGGTATATATATATATAACACCAAATTAAAGTTTGGTTTTGTACACTATCTACGTTAAGAAAATAAAAAAAATGCAACATAAGAAAGTTAAAAATCCTATCCATAATACTATATACATATATATAATATATGCATGCATGCATGTAAATGGTTTAGAAACTATATACATTTATAACGACTTGTATATACCCTAACATTGAGGTTTATGGCTATATATATATATATGGTATACTTATATAGCTATATATAGTATATGCATTTAGGGTTAGGGTTTATAGCTATATATAGTATATACACTTAGGGTTAGGGTTTATAGATATATATAATATGTATATACACTTTGGGTTAGGGTTTATAGCTATATATAGTATATACACTTAGGGTTAAGGTTTATAGATATATATAAACCCTAATATTGTTGTTTTGATTTGTGTAATTTGATTTTGTAATATTTTTGGATAAAATAAATTTTGTGATATTTTCTGGTGGAATTAAGAAATTGAAAAACAAAAAGAGTAAATTACAAAAGAATTTTACCAAAAAAAAAAAAGAAATATATATATATATATTAAATAAAAAGAAATTAAAAAACAGAAATAAATATTAAAAAAAAAATTAATTTAAAAATGAATTTAACATTGGCCACGTGCATGTAAAATGCACGTGGCCAATGTTCGCCACGTGTATTTTAATACACGTGGCCAATTGGACACGTGTATTGAAATACACGTGGCGAACAATTGGCTATGTGTATTTTAATACACGTGTCTAAGTGGCCACGTGTATTAAAATACACGTGTCTAATTGTTAGCCACGTGTATTTTAGACGTGGCGAACAATTGGACACGTGTATTACTGTACACACGGCCAAATGTGCATTTAGCTACAACTGGATCTAACACACGCGGAACACGTCGCCAATGACACGTGGCAACCTGTTAGCCACGTGTACAGTGTCTGCACACGTGGCTAACTGAACGTGGCCAATTATTTGTTTTTTTGTAATGAATATACTCATACCAAAATTTTGAAACTGTCAATATAGAATGCCCACATGCACCGCAAGTTGGGTTTTTTCGGGGATGAAAAGTTCAAATGTCCTAATTTTCCCTTAAAAAAAAAAAGAAAAAGAAAAAGAAAAAAAGAAACAAAGAGATCGAGAAAAAAGAAAAAAAAAATTGTTTTTTTTTTTTTTTTTTTTTTTCTAATTTCTTAAAATTTCTTGATATGTGCACTTTTTTTTAATTATGTATTTTTCTTGTATACCTCACGTGTACCTGGATTGCATCCATCTTTGCTTCTTTATGAGTTTGAATTTTTTAAAAAAACTTTTTAACCGTCTTCAAAAAATTTGATTAATGAACTATTTTATTTATTCTATAGCTTGAATCTCACACTTTGATTTTGCAACTCTTTTGATATTCATTGCTTTATTCTTGGCCTGCATTATGTTTGTGACAATTAACTCAATCCCCATGCGACTAGCATGAATTATAGAAATCATATAAATGATGCTTCCCTTCCATTTTGTTGATATACATATGACTCTATGCTATTTAAGAACTTGATATTCATTTATATGGTTCAAAAGAACAACTCCTCATAATTTTCTTCCATACTTCCAAATTTTAGACAAACCCAAAAAAAGTTACCTTTTCCATCTCTCTTTTCATGTTCATAGTTGTGTTTCGCTTTTGGTGTCTCAATTTTCTTTTTTAGAGATTGGTGTCTCAATCTAATTGTGTAGCTTGCCTTCTAATGTGGTTTCTATCTAATTATATCTTTCTTGAACAAAAGGAAATCTCGTCCAAATTGGTTCCTTTTTTTTTAATTTTTTTTTTTTAAAAAAAAAAACAAAAAACCTCTATGCTTGTACAAGTAAGCTCTTTCTTCAAAAGAAAACCAAGATTATAGAGACATAATCTGTTTGTTCTATGGAAATAGGACGGTAAGGAAGAAAGTGTCCGGGAAAAATATATAGAAGAGTAACTCTGGACTCCATCAAAAAATTTAAGTCAAGAACATTGTGTTCTATAGAAGGATCTAGCTAACTCAATTATATTTTAAACAAACGTACAATTACTTGTCATTTCTTCAAGTTTATCTTAAGTCTGATTTGTTTATTTTATTTTATTTTGAACACTACTACCATATTCTTCCTTACTATGAGTCTTTTCTAGATAAACACTGAGCATCAACCATATGATCCAGTTCAATCGGCAAATTTAATGTCTACAGAACTTTACCTGTTAGAAAAATTGAGTTGGAAAGGAAAAATTCTGAAGGCGAAGAATAAAATAATTAAGGACTTCAAGATTCGATTGCAACAACGATATCTTTAAAATGTATTTTGTTCAATTTCTAAAGTGCTAAATAGATTTAACAAAATCGTTTCCCACAAAATCTCTAAGATCATAACTATGTAGGGGTAAACTGCTAATTACCTACATGCTTTTGTAGGTGGAGCAATTAGCCGTTGTAGGGATAGGTGGAGGTGGATGCGATTACTAACTCCTAACCACCTACTCATATATAAACATATATACACACACAAAACAACATCGTTTCATATAAGGTTTAAAATGATACTATACATTCAGCACAAAAAAAAAAGGCCTAAAAATTATTAAAAGTAGCTAAAACAAAAAAGTTCAATGAAGGCTTAACACTTAAAACAAGCTTAAAATGTTCAAATTTAAAAGCGGTTGTGCGATGCGATTATAGCTTGAAATAACTGCTAACTGCCTAACACAAAGTGGTTACAATTATAAAAATAGAATAACCCATTTTCATCCCTACATGCAAGTGAATGACCAACTTTTTGGGTTGGGCGGTTTGAGCAAAAGAAAATAATAATAGAAAGAGCTTAGATGTTACATTACAGTAAATTTGATTGTATTTTTGAGATAAAAATGAATTGAAATTGATAATGGGCTGATTCGATGTAGCCCAACTTCAATAGAACTTTCTTTACTCGTTTACATTTAGGATTCATGGACCTTTTATAGACTCAGTTGCTAACCATTTTAATGGATATGCATCCTCTTCATTTCAAATGAAATGCAGAAGAGTTGGTTAGTGAAAAAATAAAAGACATTTTTTGAATAATTTTGCCCCTTATTTTTTCAAAAACGGGCTCTTTTCCATTTTAGATGAAACGGAAAGGATCCGTTTGCATAGCGCAACTAATAAAGTAACAAGTACAACTCTTACAACTAAAATGGCCTAACTATTCAACTAGCTATTATTAGAATGGGCTTAATTATAAACTAACCTAATAATGAAAAGTAAAGTACAATCATTGAGCCTATTTACTCATATTAGACTTGTTATAATTGGCATCAGATCAAATACCACATTACAAGTTTGAGTTATAGAAGGTAATAATGAATTAAAATGTTTTAATACTTCGTATGGATATAGTGTTAGATTATTGAATATTGACAGATGAGTAAAATCTCCAAAAGAGAAAAGGCTATCACCGGATCCATGTTAATAGAATGGGCTACCATGGATGTTGATTTGAAAGTGTGGCAAAATATTACGATTCTAAGTGTTTTATATGCCTTTAAGTGCATTTTTTTTTTTTTGAAAGGCCTTAAGTGCAATCTTAACCACGTGTATATAAATTTTTAGGCATGCTCCATTTGCAAATCAGCTCTCAAGTAGGGTCCACTAATTGGATTTTATCCCTTTTTTATTGACCAAATAAGAAATCAAAACAAAACAAATACATAGGTTTGATCATTTTTTTTTTTAATCTATTTAGATAAGGATAAATTTTTTTCTCCAATTATTTTAAGAAAATTATTTTAATTCCGTATATTAAACATACACATGTTCTTAAAAGCATGCAAGAATCCTGCAACTGTTTTGAGAAAATTTCTTTAACTTAATCTATTAAATTAACACATGTTCTTAGAGCATATGATTACTATATATTAAAATGCATGTAAGAAGATAAAGCCAAATACAACTCTGTTTGTTAATGTTTATTTTGAATATGACGTCTAAGATTACTCGTCAATTATTATAACATAAGCATAATAAATAGATGTGAAACGTAGTATTAGCCGAGATAAAAATGAGATCCGGCCTCGGTGCCGTTAAAAAAAATGGAGGGCTCCTATTGTTTTGGGTATGGTTTTAAACCAAACTGTGTCGTATTGGTTAAATAAAAGAAATTATGAGCCAAACGTCTAAAGCAAACGTGTTCTTGTGGTTTTCAGATTGTTTTGATCCGTTTTCTTTCAACGAACAAACAAATCCCAAGGAGTAGAGGCAAGATGCAGCCGAAGAGAAATACCCAAAACCAAAACGACACAGTTTGGTTTAAAAAATACACAAAACAATCTGAACCCTTCATTGTTTTTTAGCTGACATGGCAAAACCTGGTCACTCCAAATTTCCTTCACAGCCCACCAGAATTGAACAAGATCAAAATCAAAACGCCCAACCACGCTTTATCAGAACCCGACCCCCACCGGCTCCAGCGATCGATTTCGTTCTACCTCTACTTTCCTGTACGTTTCTCAATCTCTCTTCTCGTCTCTGTTCGGTTGGAAAGAAAAATAAAATCATAAAATTCGAATACTTGATATTTTCCATTTTGTGAGCAAATAAACTCTAATATTCTCTTTCTCTATTCGCTGAATTTTGACCTATTTTGTTGTCTTTTTTTTTTTTTTTTTTTTTTTTAGGCAATTACGAAGGGAGTAGGATCCAGGGAAAGGGGAATAAAAAAACCAACACAAAAAAGGGTGTTGACACACCAAACACCTCAAGAAACAGCCAGTACGGTGTATAAATCCTAGAACTAGAAAGGACGAGCCGAGAAATTGACTCATTCCAGTTGAAGAGTGAGTGTAATTTCTAATTCATATAGAAATAATTATGTTGGGCATAGATGTTGATGATCTGTTTGGTTGCTGTGAAAATTGAGGAGAGGAATAGACGATTACGCTTTGGATCACATGTTTTGTGCTGATTTTATTTTTGAAAACTTTGCGGTTCGCGATTGTGTTTCTATTCTTTAGGTTAATATTTCAGTGTTATTATGATGGATTTGATTTTTGCGTGAAATTTGTTAGTTATTTTGTGATGATTATAGTTTCTTTCACTGTAATTACTTGAAGAATGAGTATAATTATTAATGAAGGAAGGAATAATTATTTTGAATGTAGATATTGATAATCCGTTGGTTGCTGAGAAAATTGAGGAGAGGAAAAGGCGATTACATTTTGGATCATATATTTTATGCTGTTTTTGTTTCTGAAATTTTTGAGGTTTGTGGTTATATTTGTTCGCTTTAGGTTAATAAAATTGTATTATTATGATGGATTTTATTTTTGCTTGAAATTTGTTCGTTATTTTGTGATGATTATAGCTTCTTTCACTGTAATTACGTGAAGAATGAGTGTAATTTATAATTCAGGAAGAATTCTTTTGAATCTAGATGTTCATAATGTGTTTGGTAGCTGAGAATATTGAGGAGAGGGAAAGAAGATTACATTTTGTATTGCATATGTTTTATTCTGTTTTAGATCTTGAAAACTTCGAGAATTTGCCTTATCTTAGTGCTAATTTTTGGTTCAAATGATTGGATAGCTTTGTTTCCTCACGTCCCAGGCGAAGAAACACTCATCCATAAAATTTTGGGAAGGCTTGAACTTTTAATGGATTTTGATAATTTGAAGTTGATGTTATTGCAGCAATTAGTTATTTGATTGAATGGGGTGGGTTTTTGAAATGTGGGGTCCAAATTATGTGTAGGGTGGTGCTTGCTTAACTTGGAATGAATTTGAAAATCTGGACTGGAAGTTAAGAGTAGTGACTTAAACTTTGAATGGATGTCCAGAAGTTGGAGCTGAAGTTAATCACCGTGAGTTATTTGCCTGACCTTGAAATGGATATTGGAATTTGGAGAAAATTATGTGTTGTGATATAAGATATAGAACTACATAATAAATGGAATCTCAGGAACCCAAGTAGGTTGTTATTTGGTTTATAGTAGTTGTGATCAACTTAGTTTATGTTTCTTTTTGTCCCAGCTGTCAAAATTGTAGTTGATAGGCATGTTGGACATTGTTAGATACTTGGTCATTCATTTACTAATTTTTGTCTGCGGTGATAGCAAATGCAGCTGATGGCACGGAACAGCTGTTAATAATTTTATCTTTGGACAGGAAAGATTGCTTCAATCATTGGAAACTGCATTCTGCATGAGATGGACAATGACGATGACTTCACATTTTGTCAGCCAAGTTTGGTACTTACATTCATTTGATGAAGTCATATAGCTCTATTATCTTTTTGAGTTAGCACAAATTTATCAAGTATATTGATATTTTTCTATGTCAAATTATGGTTGATTTTGGGTGCTTTTTATCCTCAACAATTTTATCTAAGTAGATGGTTTATGGTTATAAATATAGGTTAGCTTGCCAGTCGACCAAGGAGGTCATCAGACAAAGCTTGTGTCAGACATTGGTGGTCTCAGGATAGAAGACAAATTCTCAAATGGCAGTGATAGTAGTCAGAATAGTGGTCTTCTGTGGAATGAGAAAATGCCAAATAATACCACCTTTAAGAAGCAGGGCACAGTTGGTTCTTTGTCTTTCAATGTTATTGATACGTCCTCTCCGAAACAGTCGACTGAATTGTCAAGACCAGTAGCTTCAGGAGATGTTCAAGATTCGGTCAACAAAGGTCAGGAACAGATTGTTGCAAGGAAGCCAGCACCTCGAGCAAAGGTTCCTTTTGAGAAAGGATATAGCCAAATGGACTGGCTTAAGCTTACTCGAACGCATCCTGACCTTGCAGGTACTGGATGAGTATATTTCTTGGTGAACTTGCTTCACACTTTAACACTGTATTCCTTTCCTTGGTTCTTTTTGCAATTTTTCTTTTGATTTTCCCTGAATGTGCTTCGATTCGACTTATTATGGTTTACATATAATCTACTGCTCTCTAACTCTCTCATTATTTTATTATAATTTTTTTTTTTTTTTTTGGGGGGGGGGGGGGGGGGGGTGGCTTACAGTTCTTATTAATTTTTTTTCTCTCACATTGATGTTTAGTTTATAAAGTTGGCTGTCGAATTGCCAAGATTATGCCTTCATGTGTAGTTTTGAGGGTCTCAATAATGTAGGACAACCTTGAGAATTTCAAGCTTAGGGCTGTCCTGAAGGAGAGGAAGTGAGTGATATAAGAAAGCTTAGGTTTGACAAAGCAGAAGCTGAATCAAAGTCTTAAGGGCCTGCTGTGATGGTATTTTGTGTTGATTCCCCACCAAAAAAATTGAAGAATAGAATGTGCATAAGTAGATTGAATAAGAAAATAAGAAATACAGAAAGAAGAAGAAGAGAAAAAGGGATTAGGCAGCCATGTGTGACACCTTGGGAGTTGGGACTTACCTCATCTTGTCTAGTTTCTTACGTCTTGGCAAAAAAGCATTTCCTCTTCTTAAACCATATCTCAACTTGATCTTTATGCCAACTGTTTTAGTTTAACTTTTATTGGGGGACTTGGTTTTAATCCTCCAGTTGAGCTTGAATTCCTTCTCTCTTTCTTGCCTTGAAAAAAGATCTGACTTCTACTAGTGATAAATCATTTAATAGATATATTTTTGCACCTAAACAGTTTCTTTTTTAAGATGTTCAAATAATGCTTTTAATTTTTTTTTCCTTCTAGCTAGGTGTTTTCTCTAGTATACTTCATGTATACCAGGGAGCGTCTTACGCTTTTAATGATATTTTGATTACTTTTTTTAAAAAGAAAAAGCTTTTAAATTTTGCTGCATTTCCATTCCCATTGTTCTTTTTACCACTAGACCTATATAGACATCACGTCAAAATAAAAATAAATATAATAAATTCCATCATTTTGGTTCATAATCTTTTGATTCTATTCCATAGTAATGTGGGGGCTTACTCTCCCTCTTCTTTGTTGTGTCTGCCAACTATGGCACTTTTGGAATAAAACAAAAACTCTGTTGCTTGCAGGTAGATGGTGTTGGGTTTGGCAAGGGTTGCTTTTGCATCTATATTGCCCATATTGTGAACTTTCTACATAAACTAGTGGGGACACTTACATATGTTTATAATGTTTAGTAATTAAATTGGTCATCAGTTATAATGCATGAGCTCATAAGGAGAGTTCAATTTGTTGTAATTTCTTATACATGTTAATTGTAATGCTTACTCACTTTGAGCTTCTTGATTCCAGGACTAAAGGGGCAGTCAAATAAGAGGCTTATTTCTATGAATGAGGTTAAACAACATCAGAAAGAAGGTTCCATGTGGACTGTTTTAAAGGGTCGTGTGTACAATATATCTCCATACATGAGATTTCATCCCGGAGGTATGGAAATGATCCTAATCTGCTCGAGTTTCATGTCTTCAGTGACCAAATTCTCATTCATTAAGCATGTTGTGTGTGGTGAGTTAGTTGCCCATTGTCTGGGTTTAAACTTGTATGCTCACTGTGCATGCACACACACACACACACAAGTTCCATATCAACAGTACTGAGTAGATTCGAGGAACTTTACTTTTGTTGAAGGTTTCATACTCTTATTCAGAGCCTATCAATGACCTAGGTTCATTAATATAGGAAGGCAAAGTAATGTTGTGTTGTAGTTCTCAAATCAATTGAACCTTTCTGATGCTCTCTAGGATCTCCAAACTCTAACTTCCATTATTTGATGATGCCAGCTGTTCAAATAGGTCATGTTATGTTATCACTGAAAGTGTTTAGTGACAGAATTGTATATTCCTCTGAAAAGCTACTTTATGGTTTCTTTGTTATTGCCAATTTTATCCAAATTCCATTTATGTCTAATGTGGTAAAATTTGGTCGAGATTCAATTTGCTTGTGTTATGATGAATTTTCTTTTTTCAGGTGTTGATATACTGATGAAGGCAGTGGGAAAGGACTGTACATCATTATTTAGTATCCTTTACTTGAATTTTCCTACTTTCAGTGGTTTCTTTCGGTCATGCCTGAATGTTAGTGGTCTTCTTTGGCCTCGGACAATTTTACTCCATTCAACCCTTCGGTTTTTAGCTTTCATCACTTGGACCTTTCTGAAAGAACCTTATTTTCCATGTGTTTTACCTGTGAAGCTAAGTTAAAAGTGATCATCACTAGACATAACTTAGGATGATGGAGATGAGTTTATGCCGATTCGTTTTCACATTTAAATTTTAGATTTTTTTTTCTTTTTTTTTTTTTTAAATAAAAATTATTGGAAGCCTTGCTCTATGCAAATGGCCCAAAATCATTTACACAATTGCCTTGTGCTGTAGGCGCATGTGCTTCGTCTTCTTCTTCTTATTCTTTCTCTTTCTTTTGTTCTTCTCTTTGCTCGTTTTTTCTTCTTCTAAGGAGGCTGGTTGGTTCTTAACTCAAGAGTTTGCATCTTCTTTTCTTTTAACCTATTGAGAATTGTTACAGTTGACGGAATTCCTTAATGCTTTTTGTTTTAGATAAATACCATGCTTGGGTGAATGCTGAATTTTTACTAGAGAAGTGCCTCGTGGGTACTTTAGATGATAGTCGGTCAATAATGGAGTAACTAAGAAGTGACTCTAGGCCTCATTCATTTTCTTACCAGCAGATTGGCACAGAAATGCCTTCTCATTTAAGGTGTGAGATGAGATCTATGTCACAGTAACAATGACACCCCTTTTTGTGGTAGGGGTAACTTTATCATACCATTTGGAAAAAATCGTACTTCTTCCTGTATTTATCTACAATGCTTTTAATGGAATCTCCATTATATAGCATTATACTGCTGTAATAATGATTTAGAAATTGTCTAACGTGCCCATGGAATTATTTGTTGCTACTGGGATGGGGAATAGGATCCTCTCCATTTCAAGGATCTCCGTTTCCCTTGAAATGGAGAGAATCGCCGTTTTATGGTTATGATTTTATTATTGTTGTATCTCATTGTGCAGATGATGCGACATGATTAATATGGAAAGGATCCTTACCCTTGGGATGGTGTTGAAATGTGATGTTCACATTTAAATGCAATATGTTGTATAACAATGGATTAGGATCTTGAAATGGAGATAAATTATTTTATGTTGAGATTTTGTTTTGTTACATATAACGGTGTACACATAATTATAAAAAGTATTCATTTTAAGAAATTAGAAAAAAAAAAAAAAAAAAAATCAGGGTAAATAGGGACATTTGCAACTTTTCATCCCTTAAAAACCCACCGTGCGGCACACGTGGGCATTCTACATTGACAGTTTCAGAAATATGGTGGGAGTATATTGCTAATTTAATAAATATTGGAAGCAAGATTGAAAAAGCAATCCAAGTTGGAGGAAGGGGGAGGGTTAAATGTACTCTCTCGGACAAATAACTTAAGATAATGGAGAAAAAATGAGAGGAAAACGGGCATGGTGGATCAAGGCCTAGCCTTGTAGGATTCTCCTTCCCTAGTCCTCTAAATTAGATATGGTATGCTGAAAGCAGCAGAATAATGGTGTACACATAATAGCCGTAGTCGCTCTCTCAAATACGATTGTACTATAGCCTTATTGAGTCCTATCATGGCACCAATAAGATCTAATGCGGCTAATACTAATAGAATTGATGATTTTTATTTCGAGAGTTAACCAATCACCTTAATACATGTTCAACCGCTTAAGAATTTTCTTGAGGACAGGACCATTGTCTTATCAATGAATTTTGAAAAAACTTGTAGCCTAACAATTCGTTTGGGTTTGCGATTTCAAAAGGTGCGATTTGAAAAAAGTGATTTTTAAAGACGCAGTTTAGCTTTTAAAATCTCAAATTAGCCTTTACAATTTTATATTTAAAAAAAAGCCACCATTTTGCCTGCTATTCAATAGACAATAAGCGCAATTTTTAAAAACATATTTCCCAAATGATTTATATTTTACGATTTGGTTTAAAATCGTACTTATTGTCTACGAAATCGTAATCCCAAACACACCCTAAATAGACAACGGGAATTCCTCATGTGGTGCACAACTAATCATTCATCAGGAAACACCCCCATTAGTTGGACCCCAGTTCCAGACATGCATCCCATTTCTTTAATTTCCTGGAAACTGGGTGAGGATGTCCATTAACGATGCAACCTTATTTATTTATTTTTTTTATTCTAATGGAAATAATTTATCAGTTGCTGCTAGTGGGCGTACGTACGTGTAGATCCCACTTTTCAGCTTCTTCTTCTTTTGACTTCTGTGCTTTAAATCAATAAACTATTGCTTTCTTAGTACTGTTACTTTTGACTTTGTCCATGATTTGCTACACGCATCTTCCTTGTGTTTTTGTCCCTTCTTTCTTTTTTGGTCATGGAATAAGCATTGAAGAATCAAGCCAAACCTTCAACCAAGAATACCAATTAGGTACTTACGTTGAGCTCAAAGTATCTCGTTGGGTTCAGTGGGGTCAGGACTCTATGCTTAAATTAATTAGAATTTGTCTTGGGGGGAAGGAGAAGAGTTAAAAAAGAAAAAAGAGAGTATTATGCTCGAATTGAAATTACATATGAATGACCAAATTTCATTTTTCCTTGTGGAGTGTTTTAATTCTTGCGTCCTCTTGGTTAAATGAAAGGTTGATGGGCTAATAGATTTGATAATGTAGCCCCGGCCACTTTGTTGGACATATATAGTGTAAAATTATAAAAATACCCTCATGTATAACTAGCTAGCTCCTCTCCAGTTTCTTTCAATGGAACAGGATCCTCTCCATTTACTTATAAAGGAGGGACATAGTTATCTTTTCACATTTTTATGAAATGTAAAAAGACAATTATGTCCCTACTTTATAACTAAATAGAGAGAAATAGAGAGGATCCAAATTCCTACAGGTTATCATTTATCAAATCTATTAGCCCATGAACCTTTCATTTAACCAAGAGGACGCAAGAATTAAAACACTCCACAAGGAAAACGAAATTTGGTCATTCATATGTAATTTCAATTCGAGCCGAATACTCTTTTTTTTATTTTTTATTTTTTATTTTTAACTCTTCTCTTTCCCCCCAAGACAAATTCTAATTAATTTAAGCATAGAGTCATGACCCCACTGAACCCAACGAGATACTTTGAGCTCAACGTACCTTGGTACTCCAATTGGTTGATGGTTTGGCGTGATTCTTCAATGCTTATTCCATGACCAAAAAAGAAAGAAGGGACAAAAACACAAGGAAGACGCCAAAGTCAATCGTGGACAAAGTCTTCCTTTCTGTATTCTTTTTTTATTTTTATTTTTTATTATGGAATTATAAGCATTGAAGAATCACGCCAAAGTCAATCATGGACAAAGTCGAGTATAAGTACTAAGAAAGGGATAGTTTATTGATTTAAAGCAAGAAGATAGAAGAAGAAGAAGCTGAAAAGTGGGATTTATGGAAATGAGCCAGTTAATTATACAGGAGGGTATTTTTATAATTTCACATATGTGAAATTATAAAAATACCCTCCTGTATAATTAACTGGCTCATTTCCAATTAAAATTCAACTGGAGAAGATCCTGATGCATGACTAACAAGGGTTAGGATATAGTAGATACAACTTCCTTTTATATACCTTTGTGTACGTACCTGTCCTTCTCAATCAGTTTAGGCCAGCCTATAAGGTTTTATTGAGAATGGGCGTACCTAAGCCTATTAACAAACTGAAGAAGCATACTTCTTGGAAACTTATTATGCATGTGGCACACCAAAAGCACATTCTTTAGAAATTGAATTTACGTGACCAACATATTTTGTTCTTGTCACAATGAACAAAATTTTGATGTATTTATACTAGCTAGGTTATACGTTCAAACCAGCATTAATGGTCCTTCTCGATTTTATGTTTATTCTTTAAGGAATAGTTATTTCACTTTTTTAGTATTCCTCTTGGTAGGGAATATTTAAGAGCAGGAAGATGTAAATTATTAATTTAATCAATACTTTAATACAACAAGAGAATGAATTTGAGAGCATCTTCCATAGAAAAAAAAAAAAAAAAAACTTTCCATATTGAACCATTGACCTCTAACTCTTGTCATATCAAAACCACTTGCCTTAACTACAATAATCTTTTATAAGTGCGTGCATGTGACAAACCCTAATTAATATGAGGTATGCATATTTATTTTTATTTTTTTTATCATCTCATTCTCTTGCTTTGTAGTTCCTCTCCTAATAAACTTACTTAGGTATTGAAGTATCTCCCGCCGTATTCTGAGAAAGTCGCATGTATTATGTCTTTGCCCGAATTATTGGTGTATGGTCAACCGTTTTAATTTTCTTAAAAAAAAAAAAAGTTTTGCTTTTGAATGTAGTAATTAAGCTGTTGTTTTTTTTTTTTTTTTTTCGGCATAAAAGATTAATACAAGTTAGAGCATAAATTAAATTGAGGATTGGCATGATCAGTGGTACGTGCATGGGTGATGAAGGATTTAATGACTATTATATATATATATATATATATATATATATATATATATATATATATCGTAACTTATGTAAAGCATGCATGGGATTGTAAATCAGGTACATATTTTCATAATTAAAATCCATGTCACATTTACGCGTAATATTATTCTTTCTCTTCCACTGATCGATCTCTCTCCATTCAGCTTTCTCTAAGATACCTTATTGAATTAGGCATCAAAGGCTTCTCATCGGCCAGCTCCCCTCTAGCTGGCCGGTGTCACCCTGATGGTATTTCCTAGTTTTGTAGGTGGCCCGTCGTTAGTTCTATGAGTATTAGATTAAAATGTACGTCCGGTGTTAAAAATGGGATGAGAACATAATATATAATTATAACATGGATGGATGCAAAGGGTGTAACCAAGGATTAAACAAGTCATATAATTATAACATGGATGGATGCAAAGGGTGTAACCAAGGATTAAACACGTTCCTAAAGGGTGTAACCAAGGATTAAACAAGTCATGATCTGCTATATATGCATATACGTTGACTACGAGCCGGCCTTGTTTATATTTACTCTGTATGTTATACTGAGATTTAAATTATTTAAAGAAAGAGGAGTTTCATAGAAAATGAATTTCAAAGGAACTGTTTTAAAGAAAGTTTGATTTTTGAAAATGAAATATTAGGTTTAAAGATTTCTTACCCATAGATGAGTGGGGGTTAAACTCTTATCTTTATGATCCAGTGATGATAGAGTGTTAAACTCTTATAGCTGTGAGTAGGGTTAAACACTTATCTTTACGTTAATCAAAGGATGAGTAGGATTTTTTTTTTTTTTTTTTTTTTAATCATAAGTACCCATAATAGCGACACATGCAATATGAGATTATTCTACTTATCGACTTATATATTATTTAAGTAGGGGTGTTACAGTGGCGACTCCGATGGCGTATCGGGGGTTGTCGTGACTACCCCGAGCCATGGGAGTGGTCATGGCCACCTCAAAGCAGCTATTGGGGGTAGTTGTCCACCCATGCATGGGGGAGACAACCAATACCTTTTTTTATTTTATTTTTTGGTGCCTAGAAAAAAAAAAATGGTTGTTTGGGAAATGATTTTTAGAGTTAGAATATGTATGGGGGAATAACAATTCCTTAATACTTTTTTTTTAGAGGAATAATTATTCCTCATTTTAGGAGAATAGCTATTTCATGTAAATAGTTATTCCCAGTAATGATACTGCATGTAATCAAATAATGGAATATGGAATAACTATTCCATTTCTTGGTTTATTCCTGCGTACCAAACTTGTCTTTAATGTTTGTTTAATTGGTTTAATAATTTCAAAATTGTTAATGCCATATTTTTGTTTTGCATATCTGTGCCTAATGTTTTAATTTTGTATGACATTGGCTTCAAAGATACATAGAGTAATATTACTCTTCATACTTATTTCATATTTGTTGACGTCACAAAATTAAAATAGCTAACTTTTCATGTCAGATAGAGAAAGCATTACTCATATATATAATAACAAAAGGTCATGGATACAGATACCGGCCAGGTGTAGCTTTATGATCAGCTTTATCTATTTAAAGGGTGGGTTGGAGCCTACTCATATCACAAAACTACTCGTAAGTTTAAGGCCTTCCCTTCCCTTGCGCCATTACCTTCTCCTTTTATTCCTCTTACTAGCCAACTCTACGACGTGGAATTTGCAACTTCTTCATTGAAAAGTGCACCGCCGCATCTCAAAGGGAGGCCCTACTGAGGATCAATATCACTGCCTAGCTCTCAAGTTTATGATATGGTTTCATAATAGCAAGGTAGTTGTTACGATTATGGTTGCTTTTATGTTGGTTATAATCAACTATATATATATATATATATATATATATATATATATATATATATATGATTGGCATATTATAACTGAATATATATAATAGCCGCATGAAACAGAGAAGATCGAAGAGAAGAGAGAAGTGGTAGCAATATTATCCTCAATCTTGAGTAACAGTGCAGTGTGATTGAAAGAAACAAGGAAAGAATGTGGAGGCTTAAGATAGCAGAGAGTGGCAATGACCCTTATATCTTCAGTACAAACAACTTTGTTGGGAGGCAGATATGGGAGTTTGATCCTGATGCTGGCACCCCACAAGAGCGGGCTAGGGTTGAAGAGGCTCGTCAAAATTTCTACAACAACAGGTTTCAGGTCAAACCTAACAGTGATCTCCTATGGCGAATGCAGGTACCCTCATCTTCTCTCTCTTCAATATATCATTATCATTTCCTCTGCACTAAAAACAGCCACATTAACTTCAATTGGTTGGCCTGAGTGACAAGTCATTTGGCCTGATTTCTCGTAAGGTTCGACGTTTTGTATGGTGTTTCAAAGATTTAATTGGGATGAAGTCCCGAATACTCCAATTATATATATATAATAAATAAATAAATAATTTTTTTTAAAAAAAAAACAGCTACTTTCTTGCCATGTCACAACCTTTTCATGTATCAAAATCCGTGTCACCTTACGTAATTTGAAGGGGGCCAGAGGGTGGAAGGTTTTGAAGCTTTTTTCCATGGTCTAAAATCCAAAATTTTACCTTCATAATTCTGTTATCATATTAATATAGAAGGAAGTAAGGCGATATTTGATATAAAACTCATTATAATGGAGTATTGAATAAATTAATGGGTTCTGGGCCAACTTGAGGACAAAGACATAAAAAGAACAAAATCAATTTCAACATTTACTTAAGGTGGCACTACCATACACTTTAAATGCTTACGAACATAAAAAGAACAAAATCAATTTCAGCAAAAGAGATACAACAAAAAAAAAGAAGATAAAGAATTAGCAAAGAAACGAATTTAATTAAATCTTTCAAGAAAGATTGGTGTATAATTGGAGACAAGTCAATTTACCTAGCTATTTTCGGAAGCAATCCTTCCAATGTAGCTGCTCCTTGTCATGTGCATGTACATCATATATATCATAGTAATCTAGCGGCTTTAAAATTCATATATATCATGAGAGCTCTAATGACTCAGAAATTCTTGACTCTAATCTGCTCCTTTCTTTGTCAAAATGATTGCAGTTTCTAACGGAGAAAAACTTCAAACAAGCAATTCTCCCAGTAAAGGTTGAAGATGGAGAGGAAATCACATATGAAAAGACCACAGCTGCACTGGGAAGGGCCGTCCATTTCTTTTCGGCCTTGCAGGCCAGTGATGGCCATTGGCCTGCTGAAAATGCTGGTCCATTGTATTTCCTTCCCCCCTTGGTGAGACTAATAATTATTATCAATTTTTTGTTTTTTAAAGAAATTTCATCATTTTGATATTTACGTAAAAAGTATACATCAGGTAACCTTTTGTGATACCAGGACAAATCATCAACAAAATAACAGCTTTTATTAATGATATTTAACACAAACATCTTCTAAGATTGACCAGACTATGAACAGTACCATTGGATCTATGACGACATGCTTGCCTTTGAATTGTTTTGGTTTTCATCTTGTTGCAACTGCTAATTGTATTCTTTTTTACCCAAAAATGCAGGTAATGTGTTTGTACATTACCGGACATCTTAATACTGTGTTCCCTGCTGAGTATCAAAAGGAAATCCTTCGATACTTATACTATCATCAGGTGCATATTCTTGGAAGCTTTACATATTAATTATGCAAATTTTCTGCTGAATTACTTGCTTCCTCTCCTTTCCTTTCTTTTTTTTTTTCCTTTCTTTTATGTGTTTAAACTGTCATGCTTAACAAGTATGCTTCAAATTTTGCATATTGTAGAATGAAGATGGTGGCTGGGGATTACACATAGAGGGCCACAGCATCATGTTTTCCACGGCTCTCAGCTACATTTGTATGCGTATACTCGGGGAAGGACCCGATGGTGGTCAGGACAATGCTTGTGTAAGAGCGCGAAAGTGGATCCTTGACCATGGTGGTGTCACACACATACCTTCTTGGGGAAAGACCTGGCTTTCAGTATGACCATGTTTCACGGCTAGTTGGGAAATGAATATGCATGATTACTGTTTGCTGATAATTAACTCTAGTATGCATTTTCCCTTTGTTGTACGTAGATACTTGGTGTGTTCGAGTGGTTTGGAACCAATCCAATGCCTCCGGAATTTTGGATCCTTCCTTCATTTCTTCCCATGCATCCAGGTTTATACATATCTTCTTACAACTTCATTATACTTCCTGAAAATGCCAGTCTATTTAGATCCTTAATGCATCATGAAATGTTTTTAAAATCATTTAGTCCAATGTTGAAAATTAAATACAGGGTTTAATTGAAACATGGCTAGCACTTCTGTTTGAAGCCTCTCTTACATAGAGGTTTTACTTTCTTCTCTTTGGTAATTAAACTTGCTACATATTGCTTATCAATTGCCTTTCCCCTAAACTGCAGCCAAAATGTGGTGCTACTGCCGCTTGGTGTACTTGCCTATGTCATACCTATATGGGAAAAGGTTTGTAGGCCCAATCACGCCTCTCATTCTGTCATTGAGGGAGGAACTCTATACTCAACCTTACCACGAAGTTAACTGGAAGAAAGTGCGTCATCTATGTGCAAAGGTGAGTTTACCTTAATCTTCTCCTCATGGTTGATACTTGCTCATTGCTACATATGCTTTTCAATGTTCTTCCAACCCATTGATTATGCAAAACTTTTGTTATAGGAGGATCTCTACCATCCCCATCCTTTGATACAAGATCTGCTCTGGGATAGTCTATACATATTCACTGAGCCTCTTCTCACTCGTTGGCCCTTAAACAAGCTGGTCAGAGAGAAGGCTCTTCAAGTAACAATGAAGCACATTCATTACGAAGATGAGAACAGTCGATACATCACCATTGGATGCGTGGAAAAGGTAATGTTACAATCAAGGGAAGCAATGGAGAGCATCTATCTATTTGGGCGATATAACAGTACTCCTAAAGCCATTTGCATTGAACAGGTCCTATGTATGCTTGCTTGCTGGGTGGAAGATCCAAATGGGGTTTATTTCAAGAAGCATATTGCTAGGATCCCAGATTACATATGGGTCGCTGAAGATGGAATCAAGATGCAGGTCAGTATACATATTCTGCAGAAATAATTGCAGAACCTTTTGTCTGTCTGTTGAACATTTGAATTGCGCGCATTTCATATTGAACAATGAATGAAGAGATTCCCTAAAATAAACCCCAGTCTCTTGTTTTCTAGCCTCAAGTCTAAAAGTCCGGAGTCTTGAGTATATCTTTTAAAAGTCTGTCGCGTTTGTATGCAGACTTTTGGAAGCCAAGTGTGGGATACCGGTTTCGCTATTCAAGCTTTACTTGCTAGTAATCTCACTGATGAAATTGGACCTACACTTGCGAGAGGGCACGACTTTATAAAGAAATCTCAGGTTTGATTTTCTATTCTGAAATCAAATCTTCACCACAATCATCAAATCCACCTTTTTGCTTAAAAAATAAATACTATATATCCAATATTCAATCAGACTAATTATTACATATTACTTTAAAAATTGTAAAGGTCAAGGACAACCCTTCTGGAGACTTTAAAAGCATGTACCGTCACATTTCTAAAGGATCATGGACTTTCTCTGATCAAGATCATGGATGGCAAGTTTCTGATTGCACTGCAGAAAGTTTGAAGGTAATTAACTTCGTTTAAATGCGTCAATGGGGTTAAGTGTTGCACCTTCTCCATAATTAATGTGTTCCTCACAAAATTCTCCTCTATTTCAGTGTTGCATGCTTTTATCCATGAAGCCACCAGAAATTGTTGGTGAGAAAATGGATCCCAAGCGATTTCATGATTCTGTAAATGTCATTCTTTCCCTACAGGTGAGGATTAACTTTTACTAGTATTAAATCACCAATTATCTCAAAAGTTTAAGTTGATGAAAAATGGTTGATTTTAATTATTTAATTAGTATTCTAACAGTCCTCACGTCTGCCTCGGGTTGGCTTGCGATCCCTTCTACAGGATTTTTATTCAATTTACTTTATTGGAATAAAAAAAAGAAAAAGAAAAATTTTTACGAATTCCTTTTTTTGCTATAGAAGTACGTTTTGGGTCAACTATTCAATCAAATGATAGTGAGCATGTTTCCCATCTCTTCTTGAGAAACAATATAAGGTCGCAATTGAACAAATCGAGCAAGTTTAAATTGACGTAACATGAGTGGGCTCAAACTATCCCTCAATAAGTTATGCTTAATATATAAAATATTATTTAATTAATATTCTAATACCTCCTCTCACCAGTGGGCTCATACTATCCATTAATAAGTGAGGCCTAATATATAAAATATTATTTAATTAATATTCTAATACCCTTTCTCACCAGTGGGCTTCAACTTTCTCTTAGTAAGTGAATAAGTGATGCCCAACATATAAAATATTTAATTGAAATGAGAGGTGAATGACAGAAATAAGATTCGAAAACATAACCTTGGCTCTGACACCATTTTGAATCAATATAGAAAATAATTGATTTTAATCATTTATTTAATATTCTAAGTATTATTAAGTACAAATATTTGGCAACTATTGGCATGAATAGGAAAACCAGGCTGCATTTGGTTTTTCTAAGGTTCTGAAACTTTCTTAAAGTTTATTTCATCTAGTGCAATGTTTATTTCTTAAGTATTTCACTGCATTTATATCAATAAGCTCTATTGTATGGCTTAATGCAGAGTAAAAATGGTGGTTTAGCTGCCTGGGAACCGGCAGGAGCCCAAAAATGGTTGGAAGTAAGTACCTTAACATATTGAAGTGCCCTTGAAATATGCTTATGGAATACTTCAAAATTATCTAGTGCTTCTAAATTTACACTTTTTTATCGTGTATTAATGGAAAAATTCTCTTCTTCTTTTTTCAATCAGCTGCTTAGTCCCATAGAAATTGGTGAGGACGTTATCGTTGAGCATGAGTACGTTGAGTGCACTACATCAGCAATCCAAGCTTTAGTTTTGTTTAAGAAGTTATACCCCGAGCACCGGAAGAAAGAGATAGAGGATTTCATAAAAAATGCTGTTCAGTTCATTCAAGACATACAAATGCCTGATGGTTCATGGTAGATATGTTCCTCCACTGGTTTATTATATATTTTTTTTGACATTTGTTTGTTTTAATATAGATGTACCAGAGAAATCTATTACATGATTAAGCATTTCCACAGGTATGGAAATTGGGGAGTTTGCTTCACTTACGGTACATGGTTTGCACTTAGAGGATTGGCTGCGGCTGGCAAGACTTCCAACAATTGTCCAGCTATGCGCAAAGCTGCTGATTTTCTACTCAGAGCACAAAGAGATAATGGTGGCTGGGGAGAGAGCTATCTCTCATGCCCAAACAAGGTAATATTTAACTATGGGTGGTAATTCGTGTTTGCATATATGTATAGTTCAAGTCGTATCGAGACATAGGTATAAAGACTATATAGGTCAATCTTAATCCGATCAATTTAATTAAACGGGTAAGACCCTTCAACTATAAACCTCTAATTTTGTATTGAGTTTGTATCGAATTCGCGAGTCAAGTCAAAAATTGTTAGACCTAAATGTCAAGTGCCAAAAATTATCTTTCTAAGATTGATTTTGCAAATGCTAAATAGTAAAATTACATACTCTCTGTGCTTGATTATATAGGAATATGTACCTCTTGACGGAAACCGATCAAATTTGGTGCAAACCGCATGGGCAATGATGGGTCTCATTCATGCTGGACAGGTGACTTGATGGTTTAAAAATCTGCCGTTGTTTTGCTTTTCTCGCATATTCTGATGTTAAAATTGTAACCTGTAATAGGCTGAAAGAGACTCGACACCTCTTCACCGTGCAGCAAAGCTGATAATCAATTCTCAACTAGAAGATGGCGATTTTCCTCAACAGGTACCTGATCTCTTTAACAAAGCTAGCTTCAAATTAAGAGAAGGAAAATGATAATACTAAATTACCAGTAAAATTGACATGCACATATAAAGAGTTCATTCTTGCACTATGAAAGACGGTTTAGCCTAGCATACTTGAACCATTCATCGCTCTTTCATGCACAGGAAATCACTGGAGTGTTCATGAAGAACTGCATGATACACTATGCAGCATCCAGAAATATTTACCCGTTGTGGGCTCTTGCAGAATACAGCAAGCGCGTCCCATTGCCATGCAGAATAATTTAAATAAATTAATTAGTAGTGATGAACTCTAAAAGAAAGCTTGTTGTGAATTCTCTTACTCTTTTTCTTTAATTAGCAGCTGTGTCGACGTGTGAAAGAAGTTTCTAAACACAGCCACCAAAGATAGATGCATGGGAGTATATGAAAAGTAAATAAAAAGTACTTCTTCGTGTGGCTATATCAATATCGTTTTGCTCTTGAACTCTGTAGGTCCAATAAAGTACTGATTTAATTTTCATTGTACAATGCCCTATTTTTCTCTTATTAATTATCTTGAATAAATATCACAAGATGGCTGGTTCAGATATATTGCTTGGACAAGTACTTGTCGTCTTGAATGCAATTGAAGGGCTAGAAAGTTTAGCCTCGATCTGCTCTATAAGTAGTTTGGAAAACATAAATTCACAATCATTTAGTTTGTGATATTAACTTCTATCTAATAGCACTAGCAATAACTTTTTTAAAAGAAGCTATTGTGAAATACATTTAAATAAGAAAGTAAAAAGTGGTTTAGTTTCTTAAATTGAGGAAAAATTTAAGGTAAGTTGCTACTAGTACTCTAATGAAGTTGTATCCTAAATTTAGGGAAGCAAAAGTGGTTCCTTTAACATTATTTTAATATAAAAACACTTTTTCTTCCTCTCTAATTCCTCTAATATTTATTTGAAACAATATTTAAATGATTTTTCTTTCCTTTATCTTTCTCATAGTATATAATTTAAAGAATATTTAAATGGTATAAAGAAAAAAAAGCAAAGGATGATGAAGTAATAGCTAGGATTGACTTGAAAGCAAAAAATGGTTTAATTTTTTAAATTGAAGAAAAGTTTAAAAGGGAAGATTGCAACTTGCGAGAAAGAAGTAAGAGAGAGGGAGTACTTTGGGTTAATTTGAACGGCTAAGATTTAGGTGAGAAGATTCAAGGGTCGTTGAAAATGGGATAGTAGAAAATGGGCTTTGGAAAGGCCAGGGTGTTTGTTGGTGTAAGTGATCAGTGGGGGTAAAAATTAAATTAAATTAAATGCAAATTAAGGGTGAGGAAGTAATAGCTAGGATTGACTTAATTGGCTAAATCAAATGGTGTATTAGTGGATAATGGATTAGGATTCTTTATAATTATTTGAAAATGGTGTTCTTAGGGGAGTGGGGTAAAAATTAAATTAAATGCAAAAGATGAGGAAGTAATAGCTAGGATTGGGTTTGATGCAGTTCATGTATTTGATTATAACTCCCTCTGTAAGTAAATCTGTCCCTCTTGTGCGATGGGCTGGTGTGCCGGTGTGCGATGGCAAGAAGTCCGGGCGAGAATCAAGGGGATTTGAGCATGTTTGGAATTATTTTCACTCGAGTTGTGGGCTGTACGGGATTGATTGTAAACCTCCAACTTGTTTTTGGAGGAAATATAGATGTATGGTTAGCTTGTTTCCCGAAGTATCCAGGAAACTATAATCTTCAGGGTCTAAGACTATTTTCTGTAGAACAATTTGCTCTCTTGGTGTGACGTCCCACATAGCTTGGGAATGAGGATGTGTTTATATGTACAGACACACATTTTTTGACACAACGCGTTATAAAAGCCGTGTTGGCCATGATTTCATGAACTTATCAGAACTCTGCAGTTAAGCGTACTTCTGCGAGAGTAGTACCGAAATGGGTGACCTCTTGGAAAGTCTGGTTCGGGAGAGTTAAAAGCGACAATATTGTGTCATTGAAGGTGGGTCGTTACAAATAGTATCAGAGTAATTACCCAGCCTGAGATGGGGGGAGCGTGCACAAGCCCATGAGGGTCGCCAGCGGGGAGGCTTGGTCCCAAGAGGGGGTGATTGTGACGTCCCACATCACTTGAGAATGGGGATGTGCTTATATGTATAGACATATCATTCTTAATACAATGCGTTATAAAGTCGTGATGGTCATGAACCTATCAAAACTTTGCAGTTAAGCGTGTTTCTGCGAGAATAGTATCAGGATGGGTGACCTTTTGGAAAGTCTGGTTCGAGTGAGCAAAAAGAGGACAATATTATGTCATTAGGAGTGGATTGTTACACTTGGTATTCATGAATGAAATCTGATCTTTATTTCAAAAAAAAAAAAAAAAAAAAAGCTGGGATTGACTTCGCAAAATCAAATGGTGAATGAGAGAATACCACACGTGTGTGGGAAAAAATGATGGCAAGGTAGTAATTAATGCGGTGGAAATGTAAAGGTTTTCTTAGCTAGGAAAATGAAAAGGCAGTAATTAACGTGGTGCAGAGAAATGACATAAATATATCTCTTACATATTTCATTTTTAAATTTACTTTTAAATTTATAAAATTCACATTAAATTTTATATATTTAATAGTTAATTTAAAACTAAGTTATTGTATAAAGATATGTAGAGTCAGGGATGGAGGGAGGGGGGCTGGCATGGGCCATGGACTCCCTCCAATTTCTTAAAAAAAAAAATTATTAGGTGAAAATTTATTTATTTTTTCTAAAAAATTAAAAAATATTAAATAAAAATAAAAATTTAGCTTATTTATTCCTACCAAATTATTTTGTTTTTGCCATTAACTCCTCATAAAAACTTCTGACTTTGTCATTGTGTAAAGTGGACATAGAGACTTAGGGCTCGTTTGGTTCGCGGATTAGACCCATGGAAAGGAATAGTTATTCCTACGGAATAGCTATTCCTTTGTTTGGTTGTATATTATTTAAGGGAATAGTTATTCCCACGGAATAGGTATTCCACTAAAAAATGAGTGGAATACCTATTCCTTTCCTGTAGGAATAAATAAAATTCGTCTTTTGCCCAAAAGCCACAACCCTCTCAACACCCAAGTCTCTTATCCCTCTCTCTGTTTCTCAACTCATAGTGTGTTTGGATACAAAATTTTGAAAATGAAATATAATTTTGATTCTACTTTTTTCAAAAATAAGTCATATTTTATTCAACTTTTCAAAAAACAAATCATATTTTATTCAACTTTTTATAAACAAATCATATGTTATTCAACTTTTTCTAAAAAATCAAACTTCAAAATTCACAAACAAAATAAGAATTTAATTCTGATTTCAAAAATTCAACACTCAAATACACTATCAGTATCTATCTCCATCTCTGCAATTATATTCTTATCCCCCTCTTTGTTTCTCAACCCAACTTAATTTATTGTGGGTTACTTCTTTTTTCTTTTTCTTTTTCTTTTTCCTGTGATGTAGCCTACAGAATGCACTTAGACGTAGTAAAACGAGTATCAGAGGGGACTCCAATTGCCTTGCGGAAGCTTGGGAAAAACTTTGTAAGCAAAAAACGAATGTTTGTTGCTGGAAAACAAATAAAAAAGAATAAAATAAAAAGGGCTTTGCAGATAATCTATTTTTTTACGATGGTGATTTGATGATTATGTTTTTTTTCTTTTCTTTTCTTATAAATCATTTTACTTTGTAAGCAAAGAACGAATGTTTGTTGCAGGAAAATAAATAAAAAAGAATAAAATAAAAAGGGCTTTGCAGATGATCTATTTTTTTATGATGGTGATATGATGATTATGTTTTGTTTTGTTTTTTGTTTTTTGTTTTGTTTTTTTTTGTTTTTCTTATAAATCATTTTACTTTGTAAGCAAAGAACAAATGTTTGTTGGTGGAAAACAAATAAAAAGGGTTTTGCAGATGATTTATTTATTTTTTTTCTTCTTACTTTTTTATGATGGTGATATGAGTGTGTGTGTGTGTGTGTTTTTTTTCTTTCTTATAAATCATTTTGTAGCGTAATTGTATATGAAAAAAAAAAAAAAAAGTAAGAAAAGAAAAGCCATGAACTCTGAAATTAAAAAAAGAAAAAAAAGTCATAGTATGAATGTTTATGTTTCTAAAATAAAGAAAAAAATGTCCTTAAGAATATAAATTATATTTGTGTTATAAGGGTGTTTTAGAAAATTTGATTATAATATGATTTCATTCACCAATGTATTGCACCGTACCAAACAAAAGAATACATATGTAATGTTCTATTTTACAGTTACAACCAAACAAAAGAATAGGAATAATTATTCCATTCCACCTTCATCTATTCCCAAGAATAGTTATTCATTTTCCTAATGGAATAGACATTCCGCAAACCAAACGAGGCTTTAGAGTTTTTGGTTTGCCGTTCCGTCCTGGGCCTGCTTTAGCTGGGTAGCTGTGCAGCTTTCCCTGGACGGCATGCACATGAGCCCCCAATTTTCCAACCGACAATTTAACGCTCATACCCAACGTGAATACAATAATAATACCCATCTAATTTCTTTTCATTTTTCTTTCGTATCTTTTTGGCCACACAGTAATACACCAATCGCCACTAAAAGATGATGGTGGAATGTTTAATGTAGTGGTTGGAAGTCGAGAAAATTAAATACGCCATTTTCACGCATTTAAATAATTATGTCCAAATAGGTGAATTCTATAAAAAAAAAAAAAAAAAAAAAAAAAAAAAAAAAAAAAAAAATTATATTTACTATTTAAATTATTAATAATTTGGACAATAAATTATTAAAAATCTTTATCCATAATACACGCGAACAGATCTTTAATAATTTACTGACGTGATGAATTGAAAATTACATTAGTCATTTAAAAAAAAAATATATATTCTTCAATCGTGTATGGAAACATGTGAACAAATTGTAAAGTAGTAGTAAGTGTAGCATTTTTTCTAAAAAAAATAAAAAATGAAAAGAAGAAAACTTACAATTTGAATATTAATTGGGGCTACCAGTTAATCGTGATTACATTGCAGGTAAGAAGATTGATCGATATTAATTTTACATAAACGCCCTTGTGCACACGTAATGCATTTATGTATTTATTTATTTACTTAAGTTTGAACCCCCACACATAAATCCTAATTTTCGGCCTTGTTTATCATATAGTCAAATGGTTTAAGAGCATTTTTAGTAGCCTCACCAAATTTTACTCACCAAAATAATTAAAAATCACTTTTTTCTATTCTGGTCAGCCACTTTATTAAAATTCCCCCAGCAGTCTCACCATTTTAACTAGTCAATATTCACTATTCTATTTAAATAATAATTTTTTCATATTTATTTATTTTTTCTCTATATAATCTTTTTACAAAAAATCATTCATATCCATGAAATAAGGACATTATCGTGTGAGAGATGGGAGATGGGAGAAGAAAATGGGAGAAAAAATGAAAAAAGTGTGCTAATCACGTGAGAGAGAAAGGTGAAACAAAATTTGGTGAGTGAGTTGTTGAAGGAAAATGCCTCATCTAATTTGGTTAGTAACTTCAGTCATCAAATTTTTTTGGTTAAAATGGTGAGGCTGCTGGGAGTGGTTTTTCAGGATTTTCATCAAATTAGCTCACCAAAATAGCTAAAAAACTAATTTTATGAGGCTACTAAGAATGCTCTAAAGGCTTCATTCAACTGCAAATGTACCTGCCGCTTAATATTTTGATTTTTCTTTGCAACAATGTTTTTAGGGAGTCTTCTGTCCTAATCTTAGGGTTTTTTATTGGATCGTATGTAGTAATTAATAAGACATGTAACCAATCTGTTCAAAACTGGAAAATATATATATATATAAGTAGGGCTGTATTCGAGCCGAGTCGAATCGAGTATTGAATGTTCAAGCTCGGCTCATTTAATTTTATTTCGAACACGAGTCGAATTCGAATTTATCATCGAACGAAATATTCTGTTCAAGCTTGGCTCGTTTAATTTTATTTCGAATACGAGTCGAGCTCGATCTTATCACGAGCTGCTCAATTAACTTATTCATTTCTTATATAAAGTAAATATCATGATTGTTTATATTTTCATAAATCCATATTAATCATTAATTAATCAAGTCTTATTAAAATTTTATCATCTGAGTTCATTAAATAAATTAACTTGAATCTTAAATAATATAATCTCGAGTTTATATGTATGTATATAAATTTATTATGCACATACACAAATTACATGTGTGCACACAAACACATATAACCACACATACTCACAAACACACTTATGTACACACAAATCTATAAAATTAAACTCACAATAATAATTCAAGCTATATCTATCATATTTGGATGATGATTCATTTTTATTTAAGATGTTCTTATTACAAAATTAAAATAATACTAAGAAAAAATTGTAAAAATGAAGTTATACGAGTTTATACAAGCTTATCCGAGTCTATCCTAATCGAGCCAAGTTTATACGAGTATGTCTCGTTTAATATTCGAATATATTATTGTGTTCACGAACGGCTCATTTATTATTCAAGCCGAGACCGAATCGAGTTTAACCGAACCGAATCGAGCCGAGCTGACGAGTGGCTGAGCTCATCTTACACCCCTATATATAAGTCTCTCAGAGTTTAAATGTATTTACACCGACGAATTAAACGCGTTTTGCGTAAGTTTTATATATAAAAAAATTTGTATCGGCTTTTAAAGAAATTATTTGTTTTGAAAAAGATGGGAGTATATGAAAAGTAAATGAAAAGTTCTTCGTTTGGTTATATCAATATCGTTTTTGTTGGTACAGTTTTCGGTGTGGTATGAATATGCACGTTCTTCTGATGTTCTTCACGCTTCTTAAAAAACAAAAATTAAGGAACCCTTCCGGAGGTCCTCTCCGATGCCTAAATTAGCTTCTGTAAGAAAATAATGTTCTATGCATAAAAATTGAGTCTTAAAATCCCTGCTCTTTGTCGATCTAGAACTGTTGTCAGAGTTCTAATCGAGATCTAGAATTGATGTCAGAGTCCAAATTGGACTATGATCCTTTATTAGACTTCTAATCTGATATCTTCTTAGACTTCTGATCTGATCATTCTTCTTATCTGATTGGACCATAAGTCATATCCCAATTCTACCAGGGATAGGACTAATGATCAAACTATATTTATTTCAACCATTTTGATTTATTTCCACCTTAGCCAGGGTAAGAAAAGTTGGAAAACCTTCTACTCTTCCTTTAGCAGAAGTCATGTTCGCCCCATCTCTGCCTCCGAAAAGTCAGAGTTGAAGTCGGTCAAAATAGTCGAAAATGGCTTAAGACCATTCACAATAAACTCCTTAAAATTTCACTAAATTCAACACTAAAAATCTACTTTTTTCTGATTTGCCTAATCACTAGCAGCCCATCAAAATCTGCCTCAAGTTAGAAAACTTGTGGAATGAATTCTTCTTCCTTGTGCCATCTCATTTCCCCAGGCCACTTTCTTTTATTGAAAACTGAAATTCAGTCCTTGCATTTGCTTTCTACACTCAGAAGAAAAATCTTCACATAAACACTTTTGAGGTTCCAAAAGCCCAACACTACGGTTGGCCAAAAGCTTGAAATTGATGCTTTCTGTAAAACTCACTTTGATAAAAACATAAAGCAAAAAAAAAAAATTAACATAATTATTACAACGTTAGCAATATATATATGCATCTTTTCCCACACCCTTTTGTTCTGTGAAATTGGGGTTGTGAGCTTGGGAGTTGCCGAGAGTCCCATTGTTTGTTTACCATAGCCGCGAATTTGACAAATGGAGTGACAATCACTACGATAACTCTAATTTCTCAGTGGAGTAACAATTACTGTAAATTTGAGGAATTAAGATCCCCTCAAATTCTTTGCCCGAATTTGATAGAATTCGGGCAGGTAGTTGTAAGTGAGCATTTATGAGACCCACATGATCAAATAAAAGTTGGGCTGCCCAACTGTTTATCCGGTCAGGTGAATCTCATAAATGCTTACTCACAACAACCTGCCCGAATTGTATCAAATTCGGGCAAAGAATTTGAGAGGATCCTAATCCAAATTTGAGAGAGATGAATCGATGTGTCGGGTCTTGAGGAAGATAAATGGAGATTCTCGAAAGTAATGAGTTACTCATTAACAGTTGCTTATAAAAAAAGAGTTTAAAGAATAAGGTCAAAAGAGAGACTTGATTCTGGAGAGTAATGAAGTTCTCCGTAAAAAGTTGTGCGCGTATAAAGAAGAATAAGAAAATATATATATATATATATATATATATATATATATATATATATATATATATATATATATATATATATATATATAATAACACTAGTAAAGTGCATAGACAAAACTTTAAAAGAAATGCTTTATTTCTCAACGCAATTCTAAAAGTGATTAGAATGTGGAAACCCTAACCTTGAGAGGGGATAACTACCAAGCCTAACCTTTAGAGGGTAGAACCTCTCCCCTCTTAGGCTGCACGAAAAGAAGAAAGTCTATCAATGCACTAGAAACAAAACTTGAGGAGCCTGCAAGCGCGTACTTTCTAGGGTTTGGCAACTTCATTGAAAATCCCCATTAAATTCTACTTTGCATTGGGATGGTAGTGCCATTATAGCCTCCCCTTCCATACAGCCCCACCTGCTCCACCATAGCCTCAACTTTCGTGAAGATTTTTTTTGCATATATAATATATATATACTTTAAAAAAAAAATAAAACAACTTCTAATTACAGGATATAGCCTATTTATATACCCTAACCCTAAATTAGTGTTATACATAAATAAAATAAATAAATAAATAAAAAATAGGGTTAGGGTTTGCATTTATAGCTCTATGTAGTTTAATTATTTATTGCTTAATTATCTCTTGGCCATCTCTTATACAAATTCATAATTAATTAATTTTTTTTTTTTATGAATAAATAATCAATATTATTACCGACAAACAATATCAATATATAGTACAAACAACGTTCCACCAACCACACAGAAACAACACCACAAGAATTCATCATTACATTTATTAGACCCTAATGAATTTGTTTATCTCTTATACTTTAATTTGATGGACAAAAATTAGGAAAAATATGAAAACCAAATCATTAATTTTTCAAATTAATACAACAACGTACCTAATTAATTTCTAACAGCTAGCTGCATGTCATGTTCTCCGTCCCAACGCGCGTATCAATGGAATCGGCCAACTTCACTGTCTATATATATATATATCCATTTTATGCAACCAATCTGGCATCGATCTCTCTGTTCTCTCTCACTCTCTCTCTCTCTCTTTCTCCCTTTGCCTCTGGAATATTCCTCCAGTACCAATCCAGATCATGTAATGCTGGATCAACCAATATTCCAGATTACGTACATCGAAAAAACATGTTTTCCAAAATCGTTTTCGATGACTCTTAAATATTAATTAACTCTAATTCTAACAATTGTTTTGTTTTGTCGTGTTCAGTTTTGCCAAATGTCGAAGGCAGGAGCATTCGATCTCGTGTCAGGTGTGGGCGGGAATATCGAGAAGCGCGATGCATGTCCTCTCCGCCGTCGATAAGTATGATGTTTCACTCACTGTGATTGATTTACATGTAGAGCGAGCTAGCTAGCTAGTTCCAAACAAATCTATTTAGAAAATGCTAAAAAAACAACTTTAACACAATTATTGTACAACTCCAAAACACAATAGAGTGAGACTCATGTATAGGCTCCACCCTAATGTGCCTTGAGATTGTGCATTTGTTGTGCTAAGGATTGTGCATGAATCACAACCCAATCTGTTTATCTGTCTTTCTTTTGAGTAATGCTGACGGATTCAGAAAGTCGATCTTAGTGGCAAGGCAAAACATAAATAAAAATATATTAAAATATTATGAATAAAAAATTTATTATGATTGAAAATGAAACTAAAATTAGTATCAAAATTCATTGTTAATAAAAACTAAATAACGGAAAAGACACATAATGATTCTCATATAGTATATTTCAAATTTCAGCTCAAAGACTTATAGGAGCTCCTCGTTGTTTTAGATTTCGAAAAATTTTTATGATTGAATTTCTACTAAATTTCATAGTAGTTTCTTTTTCGATGTACAACATCAATCAATCAGTCAAAAACTTATTTTTAATTAATTTTGTTACGAAGCTTAATTTTGACAATAGTCATCATCAATGAAAATGCTCTTTTTACCATTCTAAGTTCTAACTTTACCTATAATTAGTTGAATTAATGTACGTGACTTTGTCTCTACTTTTTTATTTTCAAGTTTGCACGAAAGACTCAAGTCTACAATTATTATCTTTCTCCCATAGAGTTTATGTGGCGTGATCTCATAGCATTTGGTGCTTGGGAATTGATTTTTTAATTGAATGATCACGCCACATAAATTTTGAAAAATAAAAAATAATGAACTAAGTGATGTATAGCATTACTCGATAGACTTACATTTGATATAACATGTCTTCACAAAATTCATAAGTTTTCCGTTTGATATAACATGTGGAATTTTCTATATTACGCCAAACTTTGACTTGGTGTCTGCTTTTTCTCTCTATACGTACGTTGAATCTTCTTGCTCTCTCTAAAATTATGCTTCTTTTTCTTTTTGCAAGAAGATGTTTGTGTGTTACTTCGGTCGGTTTTGATTTGGGTTAATTAAGCAACAAAAATGAAACTAATCCGGATTATCAGGTGCCAAATTGATAATTATATATAGTGAATTCAAGGTTTTTATTTTGTGGGACACTCTATTTTTATATACGGCGGATTTGATGAAAAAAAAAAAAAACTATTTTTCTTTTATTTTACCTTTTTCTGTAAGGGAAAGATGGGTCTGAGAAAAAAGAGAAGTATGCAACATCACTCTTTTGGTTTGACAATTCAGGTACGAGAAGTATCATGGCTACCATGGTGGTGACGAGGAAGAGAGGAAAGCAAACTACACTGACATGGTGATGAGTGCTGCTCTGTCTTTACCAATCTTTTTATTCCATGCAATGGCAGAGTGTTATAACGACCTGCGAACCCGACACGAGTTTAAAGGAATAAGATTGAGGAGTCTGACTCATTTAATTAAATAGATTAGTTTATGGTTAACCTATTTAGTCTTATATCTATGCTCTGATACAATTCAAACCCGACATGCGATATAATAGTAAATAATTTTTTACATGACTCATGAACCCAATACAAAATTAGAGGGCTAGGGTTGAGAAGTTTGAGTCGTTTAATTAAATGGGTCGGATTATGATTGGCCTATGTAATCTTATACTCATACCTCAATATAATCTAAATCCAATATGCGAACACGAACCGATCATGCTACCCCTATTGACATGTGCAAGCTTTTGTTACTCCACAGGAACTAAACCGCATTGCTGGAGTGGACAAAACCTGCAATTTTGTGAAGGTTGGTTATATTGCAGAACAATCGAGTTCGTGTTTATGTTATCAACTCCTTTACTTTGTTTTTTAGTAAGTAATTCAATATATATATATATAAAGTTATCTCATTCTCCTGTAAGTATTTTATATTAATTAGCTAGTAATGAGACTAGGAATTGAAACAAAAGGATTAATATTGATTCTTGATGATGCAGGCTGACTTCATGAAAATGCCATTTCCTGACAATTCTTTTGATGCAATATATGCAATTGAAGCTACTTGTCATGCACCAGATGCAGTATGTATTCCAAAATCTAATAATTAGAATTTGACCAGAATTGTTGGCCGATAAGAAGAATTAGAAGACTAAAAAAACGTCTTAAAGAGATACAGAAATAATGAAGAGTTACGTGAGATATAAATCACTTCACGTGAAAGAGTTTGTAATGTATAGTAGAGAATTCCTAGGGTATAAAGTCTTAATAAGTGCAATTTGTAACGTATAAGAACTGATGAGCTGATGTGATTCATTATAAATAGAAGATAAATCATCTTAGTGCACTTATGAGAGTTAATTAAGCAGGGCGGCACAACTATAAAGCAAGTTAGACGGTCGCTTAAAGCCCCCAACAATAAGTTTGTTCCAAAAAAAAAAAAAAAAACCTAATCATAATCTGAAACCGTTTTTTCCAGTGGAATAAGGTTCTAAAAACAAGTTTGTTTGAAAAAAGAAAAAGAAAAAAGCCTAATTATAAGCTGTAACGGTTTTTTCCCAATAGAATAAGGCCCCAAAGATAGGTTTGTTTGAAAAAAGAAAAAGAAGAAAGCCTAATCATGAGCTGAAACGATTTTTTCTCAATAGTACAAGGCCCCAAAGATATGTTTGTTTGAAAAAAAAAAAAAAAAAAAAAAAAAAAAAAAAAAAAAAGCCCAATCATAATCTCTTCTTTGGAAACTCTTTAACTTCAATAGAAAAATAAATAGTTAAAGATCCAAGAACACAACAATTAATACTAACATAAAAATAGTTTATTTTCTTTCTTATTAGAAGACTTAACTAAAAAGATGTGGACTACATGGAAGTCAATGAAGAGAGTGAGACCCACAAAAAAAGACCTCATTTAAATTTTCGCCTTAGGCCCCAAAATATATAGAATCGCCCTGAAGTTAAGCATAACAATATTTTACCATCTTATATAGAACCTTGGCAAATCCACTTCCACTTTTTAGTGTCTTTTTCTTTTCTTCTCTTTGATCGGCTCATATTGGTTTAACTTTTGCTTCTGATCTGGACAGTGTGGATGCTACAAAGAAATATACAGAGTACTGAAGCCTGGCCAATGTTTTGCTGCATATGAGTGGTGCATGACTGATTCTTTCGATCCCAGTAACGAAGAACATCAAAAAATAAAGGTAAGAATTAAGATATGTTTGAAGCATGAAAAAACTGCTTTATTATATCGCTCCAATGTAACAAGCTTTCATTGGCACAGGCAGAAATCGAGATTGGCAATGGCCTTCCTGACATCAGGTCGACAGGAAAATGCCTTGAAGCTCTCAAACAAGCAGGTTTTGAGGTGACTGCTTCTTCTTTTTTCCAATCTGTTTCTATTATTGGCACAAGTTTCAACTTTTTGATTTATTCTGCACAAAGGTCATATGGGAAAAAGATCTTGCTGAGGACTCATATGTCCCTTGGTACGCGCATATGGATTCAAGTCGCTTCACACTGAGTAATTTCCGTATAACTGCTGCTGGGCGTTTCATTACAAGAAAAATGGTAGGATTTGTTTCATTGAAATGCTTCATTTGCGCTTTTACTAGATTTGCAAGAATTCATACTTGTTCAACTCTAGAAAGGCAGTTGATTTATCGCTGTGTTTTCATTTTTGCAGGTCAGGGCCATGGAATTTGTGGGACTTGCCCCAAAGGGAAGCCTACGTGTACAAATATTTCTAGAGCAGGCTGCAGAAGGGCTGTTTCAAGGTGGAAAGTGAGTGTTTCCCCCCTCAATACTTATTCTCTTTGATCTCATTATTTGAGAACTATGCTTAGGACGCAAAATGGCTATTCCATTAAAAAAAAGTAAATAGCTTTTATTGAGATTAAAAGAAGGTGACATGATAGATTCCCGATTTGAAAAAAATAGTTATTCTTATAAGAATAACTATTTCAAGTCTATCACAGATTTTTTCCTTATCTTTCTTTTCAAAGCTCTATTTTTTTCTTTCTCAGTAACTAAGTTGATAATAACCATTAATTAGTTATTCACACTATATTACTGTGTCTTTCAGGAGAGAGATTTTTACAGCAATGTATTTCTTCTTGGTCCGGAAGCCGCTTTCAGACAATCAACAACATGTTAATGTAGACTAATTACAAACTTGATGTCATAGTCAGACAATCAGTGACATTTTAATGTAAACTAATAAACCAAGCTTCTTTGGCTTGGGTGCTGTTGTAGCCTTCTGCTACATTGAGACATTGCTTCTTTTAATTTCTCTAATGAATAAATTTCTTCTCTGCCTAGCTTGGCTAGGATTTATGTGCATGTTTCTTTGTTAGCTTCTTTTTTTCTCTAAAAAAAAAATTATGTTTATGATTATATATGTCGCTTTCTTTTCCGCCCGACTTTGGTAATTTGGGTTTATCTACCAACATGTTGATAATGAGTTGCTGTACCCTTAATGCGAATCATGTGATGGGGGAAAAAGAAATTTGTGTTGGGGCGTTAATGGACATTGAAATTTTTGGGTCACGTCCATTGGGTTCGACCTGGTTTCACTGGGTTTCGGGCTGACTCAGCCCATTCAAACGGCCCAAATTTCTGCTCAAGCCGGAGCAGTCCACCACCTCCTCTGCCGTTCACCGGACTCTTCTACCAGCAGCCGAGACCACCATCTTTCACCGGCGCTTGCCGCCATCTTCCAAACTCCATTTTTGTCGTCCAGTATCTGCGTCATCCTCCAACCGTCGTCGCCATCCTCCTTGTCATTCTCTACACATTGCCACAGACCTCCGACAACCATCGTCGATCTCTGTCTTCCAACAACTACTACCGGCATCCACTGGTCACCGTCTTTTAACCAGAGTTCACAATTTAAGTTTCCTTGCGCTGCACGAGGTCCTTACGATTTCGGGTTTCGCAATTTAATTTCCTTCATGTTTCAGTGGATCGTCACATATCTGAGCTCACATACATTTTTTCTCTCTTGCCATACAAAATCATTATCAACTTCATCAAGCTTGGATTTTAATGCTGTCCGCACCATATCCATTTTTAATGAAAAAAAAAAAAAAAAAAAATCACATTCTTTTTCAAATGTTAAAATATTTAATATTCTTTAAATTAGGCTTTGTCCAACCTTCTACAAATATTACTGTTGGTACAGTTTCCGGTATGGTGACGTGTCGCCTAAAGATTCGCTGTTGATTTCTACCGAATACCTCAATCCTGCAAAAAGAACAAACAACTCGTCGGGGGTGCCGACCACGCCCACTCCGATGCCTAAGTCAGTCTAAATCGATTTTCTGCAGAGTATTCTGAATCTTAATCTTAAGAGCTTAGAGAATTCGTGTGTTTATACCTGGTGTGACGGTCTTTATTTATAGGCCGGACCTTCTTGACACCTAGTTGGATTAGGAGTTTGAGTCCTAGCCTGGTAGAACTTTAACTATATCTTCAGGGAATTCGAGTAGGAGTGTGAAGTCCGTAGTTGATCGCGTTTGTACTTCTTTAAACTTGATTCCGTGTCAATAACCATTTTATCCCATAAATTATGGATCTGTAGTTTATCCCTGATCTTCTGGGATTCTATCCTTATCGCACTCTAAGACGGATGTGGCGCATGGCACCTTTTAGAAGACTGTAGCACATTTCAGCCAACCTCCGAGGCGATGATATCCGAGATGTGTTCGCTCCGACCTGGAGATCTCGGGATATATCCATACCACAACGGGGTTATGTAAGTCCGAGATGTTTATACTCCGAGATGTTGACACATCCAATAGATATCACCCCGAGGAGATATCACACCGACTCGATATCATACCGAGACGTTATTACTCCGAGACACAAATATCCGAGATATGCTCGCTCCATTCAGACTAGGAGATCTCGGGATGTTCCACATACCGTAACCTGGAATGTTAAGACCGAGATGTCGTTATGCCTCCGAGATGTATTTGCACTGAGACGTCGTTATACCTCCGAGATCTATTTATACCTAGGCAATCTTTTCTTTGCTGGCCGAAATAAATGTCCGAGGCATAGATCCGAGATGTTTCTGAATCCACGTGTCTCTAGGGTTAATTTTATCCCTAACAGTTACCCCCCTAATTCTCTGATTTCAGAGATAAGAGAAATAAGGGAATTATTCTTCGTCTGCCACTCTGTACTTGCTACTGTGAAGGGCGCGTCTTTTCAACAGTTCAAACATTTAAATCTTACCGCTTCTTTTTCCAATGACAACCTCAGCTCTGTACCGCCGCCCTTTTGTCATCATGAAACGGTATTGTCGAGGCAGTGCATTTAATCCTGGAATACGGAAGGCGCGCCTTTTCACCTTTGAAAATTTTGAATCGACAGCGCCTTTTGGTATTTCAGACACGTAGGGGAGGGGGTATTTAAATTTTTGAACATTTTACTGTTCATTCCTCGTCACTTACCTACTCTCTCTCTCGATCCCCATTGTTAAACTTTCCTTTCTCTGTGTTTTCTGTTTCTACCCTTCTTCTTTCTTCCATGGCTCCCAAGAAGACTGTCTCAACTGCTGCCGCCTCATCTCGGGCTCGGACAAAGAGGTCCGACGGCTCTGTGGATCTTTCTCCTTTGGAGAGCAGGGTCGACACCATCATCTTTGCGAAGCATGAGGGTGTCCTTCGTTCAAACTATGAAATTTCTCCAACAATGAAGTTGTTTTATCAGGCGCCTGGAGCTCGGATCATCAACGGTGGCGACGTTACCCTGTATGAGAGAATGTTTCTTGCCGGGCTCCGATTACCATTTCCGGAGATTGCTCGTGACTTCGTCCTTTTTCTAATGATCGCACCTAGTCAAATAATGCCCAATGCTTGGCGGTATCTGTTTGCCTCTTACATCCTTTGGAGGCTTGTGTTGAAGAAGGAGATGAAAATCCGGCAATTTTTCAATATCTACAGACCGAGGCAAACTTAAGAGGGGATGATTGAACTCTGTGTTCGTCACCCGCCTGTCTTCATCAAGCTCAAGAGTGGGCTAACGAACAACAAATTCTGGGAGATGCAATTTTTCAGAGTTTCCGGGGAGTGGGAATGCCCCGACGGCACTCTTCTTCCTGAAGACCGTATGATGCCTCGGACTTGGCAATTGCTACGACCTGACCGAAGCGACCCCCCTTCACTCAGTGTATCCGAACTGGAGGATGTCAAGGAGATAAGTGGGTGGTCGGCTGCTAGGGTCAAGGCCGAAAGGTTTGAAGAAGTCGATTTTGACAGTCTTGTTACTGAGGAGAATTTAAGGCAATTTCTCGGATACGACATCCCGAGAGACAAACAGCTCATTACCAAGAGGGGAGCTATTAAGAAGAGGAATGACGCCCCTCCATCTCCGAGGCCTGCTACTAAGAAGAGGTCGTTCAAAAATTCCGAAGAAGTTCTCGGGGATGTCCCTGTGCAAAAGAAACAGAAAATTCCTTTGGCTGCCTTGGGTGCAAGGAGAACTCCTCCTTCGGCTCCGTCATCTGGAGCGAACGTTGAAGAGGGATCTGCAAGCTTTCGGGGTTTCATTCCCGAGGTTTCTCTCACACCCGAGGTTAGTCCTGCTCCGTCCTTTGTTCTACGGGATGAGTCTGGCTCCGAGGCCTCGTTCCAGGGTGAACAATGTGCGGAAACTTCTTTTGCTGAACCTCCTCTCGGGACTTCGACAACGGATGCCCCGGAACCCGAGTCGACAACGGACGCCCCGGAACCCGAGAGGTCTGGAGAAGGAGATGGGAATGTACCTGAGGCCCGAGACATTCCCGTCGCGCGCAGGGTGAAGCATCCAGCCAAGAAGCGGAAGTTCACAGCCCAGGACCGAATCGCTGAAAAGCTTTTGAAGGCCGAGCGGATGTGGGGCAAGGCGGTTATAAGACATTCTGATGCCGAGGAAGTGCGCCAAGAGCCTATCGCTTCAAGTGGTGAATCTCTGGAAGAGATGGGTGAAGAAGTGGGCACCCCCCGAGCTGAGCCTCTTGTTGAGGAGTTTGAAGTTGAAGGTATTCCCCGAACTCCTTCTTCGGAACGTCCAGAAACACCACCACTTCTCGAGGAAAACCTTGAAACGGGGCCTGCCACCCCCCAAGCGTTTGTGCAACTTGGGACTCATACCGGAGTACCTGAGGCTGACAATGTCGAAGAGCCTAGCCCCTCTCGGGAAGTGGTTGATCAGGAGGTGCCGTGCTCTGCTTCTGAAGCTCAAGATGCAGGTCAACCCGAAGTGACTCCCCATCTCGGAGTGCCTGAGGAGTCTCGGATCGACTCTGAGAGTGTCCTTCCTGAAGCTGGTGTGCTTCCCGAGACTTCGACTAGGAGCGAGTCTAGATTAAGATCTGATGGGTCCGAAGCGGCTCCAAGTGTAGGGACTGTACCTAATGTGGGTCCTAGCTCTTCCTCTAGGGTCTCGGCCGGTTTCGAAGTTTTAGGCAGGGGTCTTCTGGGTCATCCGATGGAGGCTATAAAGAATCTAATCCCCGAAGGGTATCTGGGAAATGCAGGGGCGTCTTCTCCCGAGAAGATTGCTCAAGGCATTCTTATCTCCCATTATCAAGTAAGTTTCTGGAGCTAGGCCTTTTCATTCTGTTTGCATCTTGCTTCTGACTTTGCTTACTTTTCTCTACGTAGCTCCTTGTGAAGATGACCGCCCTCTGGCAGAAGTACGAGAATCGTCCTGCGCCCCCGCCTACTCCTGCCCCCGAAGTGCAAGCTCGTATCTTGGGTTTAGACAACGAAGTCGCGACGCTGAAGTCTCTTCTTCAGTCCAAGGACGAGGAACTCGCCTCTCGGGACTCGATCATATCCGAGATGCGTTCTGCCAATGCTCGTTTGAGGAACGAAGTACTGGAGGCCAATGATCGGTACACGCGTTCTGTTGCGAGTCTTTCTTCCGAGCTGGATCGCGCAGATCAATTGTCTATCCGTTTGTCGGCCGTGCAGAACGAATGCTCCGAGGCATGCAAAAATGCTTTGAGTGCCGAAGCTGAAAAGGACAAGCTCAAAGATGAAGTTGAAAGACTTGCGACCGAGAGAGATAAAGCTGTTAAGGCGCAGGATCACTCGGAGAGTCTCTTAATTCGGCTCAGGGCTAGATATGACGCCGATCGGGCAAAGCTCAAGCGTTATTTGAAGCAGTTGAGCTATGCACCACATCTTCGGGATCAGAGTTGGGCTCGGGGTTGCCATTGGGGTTTCGAAAATTTTCGAACCTTGGTGACAAATCCCCAATATAAATTTGACCCCAAGACGGTTGGACCGATGCTTGTGGGTTTTCCTGAAGAAGCCATCCAGGAGATGGAGGAGTTCGGTAAGGACTTCATGCCTGATGTTCCGAATTGGGGTCTTGACGCGCCAGATCCCCGAGAAGATCCTCTTGACGATCCTGCCCGCTAGAAGCTGTGCCTTGTCCAGAACTCTTCCTCTTTTTTTTTTTTAAACCTGTACAAAACTTTGAATATGAAATCTTTTGAATGAAACTTTTACCTTTTAATTCTTTCTTTTCTGATCGTGGCATTCGAAGAAGCCTTTTACTTAGGCATTTTTCTTTTATGTAGTCTTTTCGTATCCTCTGAGGAATAGAATATCTTTTTCTGTTCTCGGTGTTGGTCTAGCCGAGAGACTTTCCCTGCTCTCGGTGTTAGACAAACCGAGAGACTTTTTCTGGTCTCGGTGTTGAACGACCGAGAGACTTTTTCTGCTCTCGGTGTTGAATGACCGAGAGACTTTTCCTGCTCTCGGTGTTGACAAACCGAGAGACTTTTCCTGCTCTCGGTGTTGACAAACCGAGAGACTTTTCCTGCTCTCGGTGTTGAATGACCGAGAGACTTTTCCTGCTCTCGGTGTTGAATGACCGAGAGACTTTTCCTGCTCTCGGTGTTGACAAACCGAGAGACTTTTCCTGCTCTCGGTGTTGACAAACCGAGAGACTTTTCCTGCTCTCGGTGTTGACAAACCGAGAGACTTTTCCTGCTCTCGGTGTTGACAAACCGAGAGACTTTTCCTAAGTATGAATCGGATTGATTCTTGGATTTCTGCGATTGTCAATAGATACTGGAAGTAGACATTCTTTATTGAATATGAAATTGTTTGTAAAAAGCTGAAAAAGAAAACAATAAATTACATAAAATATTTTTTCAGGTGCTCGGCATTCCATGATCTCGGAAGTATCTTCCCTGTTTCGGTCATCAAGCGATAAGCTCCCTTCTGATGGCATCCTATTACCTTGTAGGGACCTTCCCATACGGGTCCCATTTTGCCTTCCATTGGATCTTTCGTCATTAAGCTCACCTTCCTGAGTACCCAATCACCGAGCTGGAACTTTCTGGGCACCACCTGCTTGTTAAAGTACCGAGCCGTTCGATTCTGATACGCCGCCCATGTGACATGAGCGTCGTCTCTTTTCTCCTGCAACAGATCCAGGTGTACTTTAGCACTCTCGTCGTTGAGTCCTGGATTGTAGTGAGCCACACGAAAGTTTGGAGATCCTACTTCCACAGGTATTACCGCCTCGGTTCCATACGTAAGCGAGAATGGTGTCTCGCCCGTTGGAGTTCTTCTGGTGGTTCGGTACGACCACAACACCTCTGGAACGTATTCAACCCATGTTCCTTTCTTCTTATCAAGCTTTTTCTTCAGGATCTTTACCAGGGTCTTGTTCGTCGCCTCTACCTGACCGTTCGCCTTTGGGTATTGTACCGAAGCATAATGGTTTCGGATACGGAGCTCTGAACACCACTTCCGAAATGGTTCACAGTCAAACTGCTTCCCATTATCTGTGACGAAAGCATGAGGAATCCCAAACCGGCATACCACTGACTTCCAGAGGAAAGTTATGGCGTTCGCTGTAGTTATAGCTGCTAATGCTTCTGCTTCCGCCCATTTAGTAAAGTAGTCTACAGCTACAATCAAGAACTTCCGTCCACCTTTTCCTATCGGCATTGGACCAACTATATCCACTCCCCATTTCGCAAATGGCCATGGAGAAGTGAGCGGGGTGAGCTTCTCGGGACTAGCTTTCATGATTCTTGCGAATCTCTGGCATTTGTCACAGGTCTTGACGAGAAGAGCTGAATCTTTCTTGATCGTAGGCCAATAGTAACCTGCTCGGATGGTTTTTTGTGCCAGCATCCTTCCTCTTGAGTGGTCTCCGCACACACCTTCATGAATTTCCCTGAGAACATAATTCGACTCGGCCTTAGAGAGGCATTTGAGAAGGGGTTCGGAATATCCTCTTTTGTACAGTATCTCCCCGAGAAGGCAAAACCGTGCTGCTTGTATCTTCACCCTCCGAGCCGCAACTTTATCTTCGGGCAGCAACCCATGTCTGAGGAACTGGATAATGTCCATTGCCCACTCTGGCTCCTCTGGTGCTGAGTCTACTTCCATAACCTTGGTCCTCGGGGCTATCGAAGGTTCGGTCAGAACAATAATTTGCCTTCTTGATGCTTCAATCTCTTCCTCTGTTCCTGACGCGATCTTTGAGAATTCATCGGCTCGGATGTTTTCCTCCCGAGGTATTTTTGTGATGACGAACCTTTCGAAATAGGATTGGAATCGCCGTACCTCTTCCAAATACCTAGCCATTCTATCTTCTTGTGCTTCGAATTGCCCTTGGACTTGGCCTACGACCACCTGAGAGTCACTCCGGATTTCGACATTAGTTGCCCCCATCTCTCGGGATAATGCTAAACCTGCTATCACCGCTTCGTACTCAGCTTCATTGTTCGTCGTAACGAAATCCAGTTTTACAGCAAAACCGAACTCTTGCCCTTCGGGATTCTTGAGGAGAACTCTTACTCCGCTTCTGCTCTGTGTAGAAGAGCCGTCTACAAACACAACCCAGGTTGACTCCTTGGGAAGTTCTTCTGCTTCAGGAATGTTGCAGAATTCTGCCAGGAAATCTGCTAGAACCTGTCCTTTGATAGCCGTCCGAGGATGAAACTCGATATCAAATTGTCCGAGTTCCACCGCCCAGTTGACTAATCTTCCCGAGAGGTCAGGTTTTTGCAACACCTTCTTCATCGGATACTCAGTTAAAACTCTGATAGCGTGAGCCTGAAAGTATGGCCTCAATCTTCTGGCTGAAATGATCAAGGCGAACGCCAACTTCTCGATCCGAGGATACCTCCCCTCCGCGCCATGCAGTGCTTTACTTGTAAAGTAAACTGGTCTCTGAACCCCTGAGTCTTCTCGGACCAGCACCGAGCTTACTGCTGAGGGAGAGACTGCCAGATAGAGATAAAAAATCTCCCCTTCAGTTGGGCGGCTCAACAGTGGTGGGTTGGCTAGATATTCTTTCAACTTTTTGAAAGCTTCCTCACACTCCTCACTCCATATAAATGCTTTTCGTAAAATTTTAAAGAAGGGAAGGCACTTATCTGTCGACCGTGATATGAAACGGTTCAAGGCCGCAATCCTTCCTGTCAGCCGTTGGAGTTGTTTTGTTGTTCTCGGGGCTTCCATCTCGAGGACAGCTCTGACCTTCTCTGGATTAGCTTCAATGCCCCTTTGTGACACCATAAACCCCAGAAACTTGCCTGAAGAAACTCCGAAGGCACACTTCACGGGGTTGAGCTTCATGTTGTATTTTCTTAGAGTGCGAAAAGTTTCTCGGAGGTCTTCTATGTGTCTGTTTGCCCGAACACTTTTAACCAGCAGGTCATCTACGTATGCCTCAACGTTTCGGCCAATTTGACTTTGAAACATCCGGTTCACAAGTCGTTGATATGTGGCTCCAGCATTCTTCAGTCCGAAGGGCATCATCTTATAGCAGTAAAGTCATCGGTCTGTGATGAAAGCAGTTTTATCCTGGTCTGTTTCTTCCATGCAGATCTGATTGTACCCCGAGAAGGCATCCATGAAGCTTAAGAGCTCATGTCCAGCTGTCGAATCCACCAATAAATCTATCCGAGGCAGGGGAAATCTATCCTTCGGACATGCTTTATTCAGGTCGGTGAAATCTACACACATCCTCCACTTCCCGTTTGACTTCTTCACCAGTACTACATTGGCCAGCCATTCGAGATAATCCACCTCTCGGATGAATCCAGCTTTCAGCAACTTCTCTACTTCTTCAGCAACAGCCATGTTTCGTTCGGCAGCAAAAGCTCTTCTTCTCTGCTTCACAGGGCGATAATTGGGATCCACATTCAGCTTATGGACAATAACCGAGGGATCAATCCCCGGCATATCTTCATGGCTCCAGGCAAATACATCTTTGTTGCGCCTCAAGAACGCCACCAGATCTTCCTTCATGGGTTGAGGGAGTTGTGAGCCTATATGAACTTTCTTTCCCGAGTCGCCTATCTCGAACTCCTCCAAGGCTTCCACAGGCTCCCCCAACGGTGATTGCTATTTTCCATCCTCCTTAGTTTTCTCTCCCCGACCGTGCTGCCTCGGGGTATCTTTTAAGGACAGATTGTAGCATCTCCTAGCTTCCTTCTGGTCTCCTTTTACCTCTCCAACTCCTTCTTCTGTTGGAAACTTCATGCTGAGATGTGGTGTTGAAGTCACCGCTTTGAAATCGTTAAGAGCCGTACGTCCTATAATGGCATTGTAGGCCGAGACCTTATCAACTATTAGGAACTTCACCATAATGACTTTCTGCCTTGGATAAGTCCCGGCTGTCACAGGTAAATCGATAGAACCGAGAGGCAACACCTTCTCTCCAGCAAAACCCTGTAGCTGGCACGAGACTGGAACCAGCTTTTCTGATGGAACACCCATGTGATCGAAAGCTGATTTAAAAAGAATATCAGCCGAGCTCCCAGTGTCAATGAGGATCCGCCGGGTCTGATAATTTGCTATGGTCAAGGTGACCACAAGGGTGTCTGTGTGCGGAAGCGAGACTCCAGCATAATCATCATCAGAGAACCCTATAACCAGAGGGTCATATTTCCGAGACTTTCGGGGCTTCTGGACCGAGTAAACTTCGAAATCATCTAACTGCCTGGCATACGCTTTCCGAGCCGAGTTAGACTCACCTCCTCCTCCGAATCCTCCCGAGATGGTGTGAATGATAGGGAGATTGCCTTGCTGCGCCCCCCGAGGCCTGCTTCTACTTCTCCCTCTTCTTTCATCCCTCCGAGGTCGAGGTGCTGGCTCTCGGCTTCTTTCTCTTCTTTCATCTTGTCTCGGTTGATAGTTTCTTCTATTATCCCGATCCTCTTCCCTCCTAGGCCTCGGATAGTGATCTCGCTCCTGTTGATTCCTCTCATTGACGAGGAATCGGACTAGCTTCCCATTCTCAATGAATTTCTCGATCAACTGCCTCAACGAGACACACTGCTCGGTCAGATGACCGCGTGAATCGTGGAAGGCACAGTACTTGTGAGCCAAGTGCGGAGGGGGATTTCCTTGAATGGGTCTCGGTCTCTGGTAATTCGGATCTTTCTTGAGTTCCATGAGCACCTCGGTGATGGAGGTGTTCAACGGTGTCCACTTGTAATCTCCGAAATTTTTCTTCGCCTTCTTATACTCTGCGGGACCAGCATCCTGTATGGGCTAAGGATTCTTCTTTTTCTTAGGCTTCTCGGTGGACGGCTGTTGTTGTTGCTGGGAATTATTGAGGAGGGCTCGGAGCGTTTCTTCCTGGTTGATGTACCTGTCCATCTTCACCATAAAGGTTTGAAGATCTTTCGGCGGTTTCAACGCCAATTCTGCCATCAGAGGTCCATCTTTTTTCAAGCCTTGAAAAATCGCACCGTAAATGAAGTCGTCTCGTGCACTCTCTGTGTCCAGCTTCTCCTGGTTGAACCTCCACAGATAGTCTTTTAGAGACTCATTCGGTCCCTGCTGTACAGAGAGTAAGTATCCTCGGGGTTTTCTTCTAGCTCTCCCAGATACGAACTGGGCCAGGAATTTTCTTCCAAGGGTGTCGAAGCAATCAATCGACCTTGGTGTGAGATTCCTAAGCCAGTCTCGGGCCTTTCCTGACAAGGTGAGAGGAAAAGCTCGGCATGCCACAGCATCTGGTGTCTTGTGCAGGGAGACATGGGACCGGAAATTGTCCAAGTGCTCCACTGGATCTTCACTGCCTGAGAAGACAGGAATGTCAGGTACCTTGAATCTTCCAGGTAAGTCGCAGTTGGACACTTCTTCGGTGAATATGGACTCCTTGTGCTAGAAGAGGTTGTCAACAAGGGACTCATTCCCATCACGTTTCTGGTCAATCGTCTTTGACAGCACGTCATATTTTGCGCCTAGATCCTGGACCATCTTCTGCAACCTCTTTTCTGCCTCCGTGGGTGGAACCGGATTGATGGGCTCTCCATGGTTCTTGTTCCGCCCGTCTCTCTTTCCATGATTCTCGTTCCGCCCGTCTCTCTCTTCATGATTCTCGTTACGCCCGTCTCTCTCTTCATGATTCTCGTTCCGCCCGTCTCTCTCTTCATGATTCTCGTTCCGCCCGTCTCTCTCTTCATGATTCTCGTTCCGCCCGTCTCTCTCTCCTGACCCTTCGGGGTTTCCCTCAAGGTTTGTCCCATCGGCTGCATCATGATTGAACGGCGGCGGAGTTCGTGCGGCTAGGAGCACAGCATTCTGAGCCAGCAAATCCTCCACATTCTTCTGCGCCTGGGCCAACTGCTGACTCAGTTGGGTTATCCGGGCCTCTGGTCCTGCAGATTCTGCTTCTCCACGAGCATCGTCTCGGCTGGTAGGCGGTACTTCGTTTTGGATCGACTTGGAACGTCTTGTCGTCACCATCGCGGATTTGTTTTTCGTAAGAACAATTGATCGTTCCCACAGACGGCGCCAAATTGTTGGTACAGTTTCCGGTATGGTGACGTGTCGCCTAAAGATTCGCTGTTGATTTCTACCGAATACCTCAATCCTGCAAAAAGAACAAACAACTCGTCGGGAGTGCCGACCATGCCCACTCCGATGCCTAAGTCAGTCTAAATCGGTTTTCTGCAGAGTATTCTGAATCTTAATCTCAAGAGCTTAGAGAATTCGTGTGTTTATACCTGGTGTGACGGTCTTTATTTATAGGCCGGACCTTCTTGACACCTAGTTGGATTAGGATTTTGAGTCCTAGCCTGGTTGAACTTTAACTATATCTTCAGGGAATTCGAGTAGGAGTGTGAAGTCCGTAGTTGATCGCGTTTGTACTTCTTTAAACTTGATTCCGTGTCAATAACCATTTTATCCCATAAATTATGGATCTGTAGTTTATCCCTGATCTTCTGGGATTCTATCCTTATCGCACTCTAAGACGGATGTGGCGCATGGCACCTTTTAGAAGACTGTAGCACATTTCAGCCAACCTCCGAGGCGATGATATCCGAGATGTGTTCGCTCCGACCTGGAGATCTCGGGATATATCCATACCACAACGGGGTTATGTAAGTCCGAGATGTTTATACTCCGAGATGTTGACACATCCAATAGATATCACCCCGAGGAGATATCACACCGACTCGATATCATACCGAGACGTTATTACTCCGAGACACAAATATCCGAGATATGCTCGCTCCATTCAGACTAGGAGATCTCGGGATGTTCCACATACCGTAACCTGGAATGTTAAGACCGAGATGTCGTTATGCCTTCGAGATGTATTTGCACCGAGACGTCGTTATACCTCCGAGATCTATTTATACCTAGGCAATCTTTTCTTTGCTGGCCGAAATAAATGTCCGAGGCATAGATCCGAGATGTTTCTGAATCCACGTGTCTCTAGGGTTAATTTTATCCCTAACAATTACATTGTAATACAGTTTATATACACACTTCAATATATGCAAGATATAGCTCTAAGGTTTCATCAGCCTCTTTTTTCTCTGTGCTTCCGCTCTCAAGCTCTTAATGTACTTTACATATTTCTACACTTTTTTTTGAACTGAAGTACATTCCTTGCTTTCCAAATTCTCCATATCCAGAAGAAAAAACGTCACATGAACTTCATATCTAAGGTTTTTAATCTTCTGTTTGTACAATTCTTTTATAGAAATCAGCACCCAATTGAAACCAGAACACAAATAATAATAATGTGAGGAGGGCTACCAACTCTCACATTGAAGAATCAGTTCCTCTCAAATTATCTATTCAAATTTAAGAGAATTTGAACAGGTGATTGTGAAATATTATTTATGAGATCTACCTAACCAAATAAAAATTAGACTGCTCAACCATTTATCTAATCAGGTAGGTCCCATAAGTGATTTCTACCCGAATTATCTCAAATTCAGGTAAATAATTTGAGATGATCATAATCTCATTTAAGCGAAGTTAGCACTTGACAGCTCTCATGAGGGAGGACACTGCTCACTAGTGTGGGCTGCCAAGACTCCCACTTGAGAGGGTTGCCACCCTTCATGGTGAGCTTAAGGATCCTCTCCATTTCAAATGAAATGGAAAGGAGCTGGTTAGTGATTTCAAGAGGCCAGGTAAAATGGTCTAAAAAAATAAAATGACTATTTTACCCCTCTAAAATGAACTAACCGACTCCTCTCCATTTCGATCTGTTTCCTCATGGTGAGGGCTGTCAACCCTCAAAATTTGCCCCATTTGTGAAATTACCCTTTGCATATGCCCCATTTGTTTGCTATTGTTGATCTTTGCCCCATCAAAATCCACCTCAGGTTATAAAATTTGTGAAATGAATTCTTCCTTCTTATTGTAAAAGTTTATGGGCCTTACTTACTCTTAAAAGACATATTAAGAGAGGAGGGGTGTCCATGGCTTATAAAGTGTCCAGATTATGTATTTCTTGACGATGTGAAACACTTTAACACACTCTCTCACGTGTTGTCACTTTTGGCCAAACACGTGTTCAACCGGGAGAGAAGGGTCCATCATCGTTCAAGGAACTTCCTCTGATACAATGTTTAAGTCCATGGACCTTACTCACTCTCAAAAGATGCATTGAGATATGATGGGTGTCCATAGCTTATAAAGTGCCCAAATCATGTATCTCTTAGTAATGTGAAAAACTTTAACACTTATGCCGTCTCATTCCTCACTTTCTTTTATCAAAACTTAAAAATCTAATTCTTTCAAAATTAGAGACCTAAAGACTAAATTGAAATCCAATACAAATTTTAAAATTAATTTTTCATAAAAAAATAAAAATAAAAAAAAAATTACTATTGTCAAATTGTTGATATATTGTCAATGTCATGTAAGTATTTATCATTTTTTTCTAATTCATTATTTATCACTCCAATATTTACCATATTTTAAAATAATAAATACGGGTGTAATAAAATATTAATCATTTAAGTCAAAAACATATTAGATTTTTGAAAATATGTAGGTAATAAAACAATTTGAGAATTATAAAATGTATTAATTGCAAGACTAATACCGATTCTAAAAAGTATTCTAAAAAAAAAAAATGCAATTTTGTTTAAATTCATACTTTTTTATCTACAAAATTGCAATACCAAACGCACCTTAAACTACTAAATTTGAGATCCGCATGCAATCTTATCTTTTGGAGTTGGCTGAACTTTTGAGGAGCTTTAGCAAGTACGTTTGTTGCCATCAAATGACACTTTTGTAATATTTTAGTAGTGTTAAGCTTATAGGTAAATAACTCTGATATTATATATAAAGATGTATGTTTAGTAAGCTAAGGTGTTTAACTCAGTTTATACAACTGAGTTTCTTGTTTCACCTAAAAAAAAAAAAAAAAAAAAACCAAAAGATGATATATGCAAATTTTTATGCATAAATCATAGAATGTAGTAGCTCCATGTATAATATGATCGAGATTATTCCGCTTCTCGACTTATTATCTAAGTCGGGGTGTTATAATGGCAACCCGTCTTAGGGGTTGTCGTGACTACTTCCGAGGCATGAGGGTGGTCACAGCCACACCCAAAGCTATATATAACGACTGCGACCCCCAAGACCGGCCTAATAAAATATTTGACTACAACTCCAGTAGACTGCCATTCGTTTAGGAATATTGAAATGAGTGTTATCAGGACTCCTTCGTGGACATAGTACTAGTAGTTTATATTACCAACATCACAAAATTGAGTGAAAAAAAAGGCAGCCCCGACTAATCCAAACTTTATGGCTACGACTAGAGCCCAAGGCAAGAAAGCATCATAAACAACACAATCGATAGGGCAAGCTGGGCTAGAAATTTTTTCGAGGAGCTCATGATCAGTCAAAGTTTGCAACCCAACTCGCCTAAAGCACTCCAAATAAGCGCGGATGCTCTGTGCTTATGCTCTCCTGCCATTATCGTAGCCGTCGGAGAAAGGAGGCATAAGGCTTACTATCCATGGCCATTCTTACTTCAACTTGGTTTTTATAACAAATGTCAAGAAATTGGGTCTAGAATTGGAGAGCAACTCATAACTCAACGGCCATAGCCTCTCTTTCAAGGTCACCTCCAGTAATGCCAAGACTGTCACCAGCTACAATGTTGAAAAGAAAATCAAAAGGATATAGAAATATAAAAGCAATAGTGGAAATAAAAGAAGTAGATACAATGAATTGTACATAGTTCAGTTTATAATTTACTTTTATTGAAGCCCTAAGGCTACATTTTTCTCTAATTTGCTTGATGATTTTGGACAATTACATATTTTTAATTGCATCTAACAAATTGAAATATGCAGGTATGAATGGCACCCAATAAAAGACCAAGATTCCCTGCGTTCTCAAGAGTTGATAAAGGTAAAGAACCACTCGTTGGTTCATGTCCATCCTCTGATGACGACGAGACACAAGATCCTAATGCTGAATCCCCATACAGACCTGCATTTGAAGAGAATGATACTCTGTCTCATTCACAATTTGAAAAAGGATTTACTATGCCCCCCCTCCACCGGGTTGGTACCTGGGATGGGAGGATGCGTCACAACGTATTGGTTCCACCACCGTCGTACCCATTCCAGAGCGAAGTGAAAACCAACTGCCATCACCTTCCACCGGTGACCTACATGCATCTTTACACACATCCACACCTAGTCTAGACACGGAACAGCCACAACCACTGGTCGTTGGGCTGGGAGAGGTCCGCACTATTGGTATGTTGTAAAAATTTGAACTTTTTATTGAATTGTGTGGTTCATGTCTAACATCTATTAGATGTAAACTACAGATAGCGATGGTAGAGTGAATGTCAGGCCAATGCCTTCGCCTGCTAATGTTTGGCAGTTGCCACGAGGTGAAAGGGTAGTGATTGAATTTAATGAAGGATGTCAGCCGGTTGGCCCTGGTAGTGAAAAATTGAGAAGCCTTGGGGGGAAGCTGATCAGAAGCAGTCAATTTAGCGAGTTAGAAACACATAATTGGAGGAAGGTATCAACTCAAAAGAAGGAAGATATTTGGGCTACTCTAATGGTAGGTAATGTTTGTTTTGTTACACTTGAAGCCACAAAATTATAACATTATAATTGTCAATTTGTATGTAGTCAAAATTCCATGTTGAGACTAGTCAACAACTGAGTGAAATTAAAAGGATCACATTCATAGACCTGGGGAAAAAGAGGAAGGATTATAGGTATGGGATCAAGCATTCACTACAAATTAAGGAGGGTGAGACAGTTGAAGAAATCCTTGAATCGACACCTACCAACCATAGGCTCCCTCCTGAAACTAGTAATGGTTCGGAGATGGAAAAGTGAAATTGATAAGGTAATACATAACATGACTATTATGATGTATTATGTTTTACATGCGTTCTATATCTCACTATGGTAATAAATAATATAGGAAAGGGCCAATGTAAACAAAGAAAGCCGGGCCTTGCAGAAATTTCACCACACCTCTGGGTCAAAGAGCTTTGCACGTCTTGCATATCAAATGGTATGTATTTTATCCTGAACAAATATGTGTTGGCTTGATTTATTGTTTGACATTGTTGTATAAGTATATGACTTTTTACATGCAGAAAAAAGAGTCAGGGTATACCCCAAATCGTAGCCAACTTTTTATGGTGACTCACAAAAAGAAGGACGGCAACCCTGTCAATGAAGAGGCTGCGAGGATGATGGTAAGTGTATTCACTTTACGAATATGCGTAAAGATCTATAGATGTACACATGCACATATTCTAATTAATTAGGTTTACGACAAAATATGTATAAGGTTTTCTATATTTTACAGGCCCAAATGGAGGAATTAATGTCGCGAGATGCTCCGACAAGTGGGGTATGTGCGAATGGGTCAATATCATGGTCACCCGACGACCCATATGCAAGTAATGGGCTCGGAACGGCCTGGCCATGTCCGTGGAGTTGGCTTCGGGCGTACTTCTAGTAGAGCAAGGTTCAATTTGAATGGGGCATCTACATCTAACAATCATGAAGGTTGTGCAAGTCAGATTAGTAGGTTGGAAACAACCGTGGATCAGATGCGAAACATGATTGATTTGCGTATGCGGGAGAAGGATGTTCCATGGGCAGCACGTGTCGGCAATTGTGACGACCCGTTTTTTTTTTTTTTTTTAAAACATACAAACGGATCTTCACAGTGGCACGACTACATGTCGCTCAGCCAACATAGGGCACATGCCTCATAACATGCACCTGACAATCAGAGTTACAACTAACAACGGAATATAATAATCAATGTACAGCGGAACACATATCATAAGCGGAAATACATCTAATACATAATAGTTAATTACAACAAGAGCCATTTACAAGTCTATCTATTTAAGGCTTATAAAACATATTACACTGACTATATACTAAAATACAGGCTCAACAAATATATATGCCACGCATGACACAAGCCATAAATAAAATACCCAAATACGGACTACCCCCGAGTCCGTGACCTATGACTGTCACGATGTGCTTCAATCATAGCATCTCATACGCTAGGTGGACGAGTCAATATCTATATCCGCAAAACCTGCAACCAAAGCATAAACGTCTGCACGGTTGCGGGGGTTGCCGCATCCGTACAGGTGGAATTATGAGCCCACCGTCTTAGCATAAATAAATACACTAAGACCTCAGAGGTATACTATTCACTGAGTTTTCGCAAAGAATCAATTTTTCTTTATTTTAGTCTCACGTACACTATAACAGCCACCAATTTTATAAACTTTTGTTTAAAAACCCCCATAGCTGATATAGCACACACCGGCTAATAGAAAACATTTGAACATACTTGGCAACTAAGATTATACGCAGAAGTTCTGTTGTAGAAACAACTACGTATGACCTCACCTACGATAATACTTTAAGGTTTATTTGCTTAGGTTTACATAATCCTTACGTTAGAAATCAATGGCATTTAAATCATGCAACTATCCGATAGAAATATACATAAGCTCTTTCCCATTAAAACTCTTATGCATACCAATACGTATAGCAAAACTACTCATAATATAAAAACATCACTCATCAAAACCATGCTATGAATGATTATGCAATGCACATCATGGAAATTAATCCAAGCATCATGGGTTACCCCAAGCATCATGGAAATAAATCCAAGCATCATTGAAATTAATCCAAGCATCATGGGTTACCCCAAGCATCATGGGAATTACCCCAAGCATTGTTTCCCGTGAGTTGTGAACCTCACTTCGATGCACGTTTAGCGTTCATATGCATATGCATCATGCTTTAAAACAATATACACAATATACATTTCATTTTATGAATCATGCCTTTAACACATGCTTTCTTTACAAAACATAATCAATTCAACATGTCATTTCTTTAACAATTTGCATAACTTAAATCTTTATACTCACTCTAAACTCACCAATCATATTCATAGTTCAAAACATCATCAATATTTCAATATACTCCAAGGTACTCAAATCATCCAAAACAATTCATAATCAACATACAGTTGGTTCAGGTTTGTAAAACAATATATATTTTGCAATTCATCATTTTAGAAAATAATACTTCTCAGTGAGTAGAATACTCACATTGGCTGCGCGGATATTAAGCACTAGGCCTTCTAGACACCACCTTGCAATGCGTCACTGTGAAAATACACATTGCACATTATTTGACATTTCTAACATTAGACCGACATTTAACTCTTAAATTGCTCAAGAGCTAACCCTTGAAAAACCCATAATATTTTAAGGGTCTCAATTACTCACCCATAAATCTAGACACTAACTAAACTCAATTAACACTAACCCAAAGTATTTACTTGGGGTTAGACATTAAAATCACCATCTCAAATAATTTCCTATAACATCAAATATTAATCCCAAATTATAATCATTAATCTATAAATTATTTTCACTAACATTTTCTCAATATTATTAACCCTAAAACTATTTTCATTAATCTTTTACATAAAGCATTACCGTTTTAAAATAACATTAACCCATAAGAAAATCTTAAGGTTAATCTCACAAATACTATTTAAACTAAATACCCATAATTATTTATTTTTATTAACATTAGAACCTAACCCATAAATACTTAATTTTTACAAAACTCATAACTAATTTGGGATTAATCATCACAATAATTACAATTAATCCACAAATTGATAATCTAGATTTTAAACATTAAAACCCCCAAATTAATTTAACCTATAAAATTAAGGTTTCTAAACTTTAAATCATAATTTATAGAACACTACTCAAGCATAATATTATTAACCTAATAGCATTTACTAAGAGTTAATCACGTAAAAAACTCAATTAAAATTAAATACCTAAAAGTTAAGGTTTTAGGAAACTTACAAAAATTCACCAAACCAAAACTCATGGTTTAGGTAGTTTCAAGCAAGTTCCAAGTAACCCATTACCTAAAGAAAACACTAGATTAAACTCATATTTCAATATTTTAACCCAAAATTACGAAATCATAAATTTGGTATTTAACCCAAAATTACGAAATCATAGATCCGAGTGCAAGGATCACGTTTCTGAAGACAGATTGAAGATCAAGCCGTTAGATCTTCGTAGATCACGAAAAAGGGAAAAATTTCCCCTTTTTCTTTTTCTTCTTTTCTTCTCTCGGTTCTGAGAGAAAAAGAGGCGTTGCCTCTTATTAATTTTTTTTTTCTTCACTGGAAAGGGCCAGATGGCCCTTCCTTCATTCTCACGTGAAGGGCCACATGGCCCTTCACTTTTTATTTTATTTTTTTTTTTTTACAATTGTGGGGCGCAGGTCACACCTTCATTTTTTTTTATTTTTTATTTTTCTTTTACTTTGACTTTTCTTTTCTTCTTTTAAATTTTCTTTTTTTTTTTTTTTATTTAATTTTATTAATTAATTTCTTTTATGTTTATTTTTTATTTCTCATTTCTTTTCTATTATTTATATTTTCTATTTTATTTGAACTTTAAAAATATTCCTTTGCATTTTTAATGACACTAAAATAATTTTAATTAATCATTTACTCAAATTTTATACTTTAATTATTAAATAATGTCTCGGATATTACAGCAATGCCGCAAACATTCCAGGTACGACATTTCACTAATGTTAATGGTGTATTTTGTAGTATTTTTATTGTTAAGAATAAGTACTACGACAGTTTATTACAATGTTAATTCAGGTATCATCAATACCTAACATTGCTTTAAACAGCACATCTAAAGAAATATTACAAGCAGCCATTGTAAATTAACTAATATGGAGAAGAGTGTACTCTAAATTTAGGATAATAACATGTTCTATGAAATCACATCTTTTTGTCTTACATACTTTGTTGAATCCCTAAGAAAATGAAGAACGCTGTAAGAGCAAACTATACATATGAAAGTTTGTTGTCATGAGAATGTGTTACAATTAATTATGTAGGTGATGAAGACCCTATTGTTCGAAACGCGGATGTCGTGCAAGCGAGAGATGATGGTGGGGAAGAGGACAGAATTTACGAACAAATTTTATAAATGAATTAACGTACATATGCAATCCACTAATTCTAGTCTTGTACTTGTGATGTTGTACGTGTTTAGGAAATGGATGCTGAATGAACTTTGTAGCGGGGTAGCTGTGAAGTTGGTGCATGGCTGTGAAGGTAAAGTTATTTAAACTAATATGATTACAATTGTTTACTAGTATGCTTAACTCTTGATCCTGTACATGCTTATATTTCTTGGACACGAGTAAATTAGAAAGTGGTTCATTCTTCTATCTAGATTAGAGGTTTGGGGGTCCACAATCTTAAGACTTTCTTAATATATTGTACTTGTTTTACTATTAACGTTAAACATTTCATGCTCATAAAGTGAAATAATTTTAGCATGCAGGCCATCTTCTTTTGTATGTTATTCCAAACATGATGTGTTATCCCTTCCTATGTTTATATTCTCTAATATTAACATTGTATCCAGTACTTATTAAAAACATTCAAGATGTGTTAGGATACCAACTCCCTCTGAGAAGTATTCATACTACACAGGTTGTGAGGGATTAATCCTCATTATTTTATGGGACGTTTGGGTTCCATTGGGTGATATGATAATGTAGAAATTTACCTGATATTTGGCTTCCACTGGGCTATGAGTAAGACAGCCATAAGTTGTTAATGAAGTGAAATTAGAAGTTTATACAACATGGCATAGCATGCTCTTGGGAATGGTATATCACTTTGCTTCATGTTGTGTGTTTGGTGAGTAATTTTTAGGAGAAAAGCTTTTTGAGTTCTGCCCAATCAATTTTAACTTTTTTTTTTTTTTTAGAGGTATCATTGTGAATTTGAATTTATGACAAGCACATGCAACTTTTTTTTTTTTTTTTTTGCAATTATTTTTTTGTTGTCTTTTTCTACAAGATTGAAGAGTAGTTCAGGCATTCAGTAAATTTATTCTCTTTTATATTCACCTGGTTCATAAAATTTTACTGCATGCTATGTGATAGAAGTTCTGAATGTATTCACCTTATAAATCGTAGATGAGGTCTTCTAATGAGATTTTATCCACACTTCAAAACCTTTACTTCTCATTCATTATATACAAGATTAAAAACAGCCACATTAGCACTCCTTTTCGGTTTTCAAGTTATAGATATGTGTATTTGAAGTTCACTAATACAGATTTGGGTTATTTATTAATTAACTAGTATATACATTTCTCTTATATGGATCATAACGAGATGATTTTTGTTTTTAATGTAGTTATCTGAGTATTGGGAGATGCTGAAATGCTGCTGGCCGTTCGTCTTAGACAGAATGTGAAAGTTGTATGCTATTCACGTTTAATTATGGACGATGCGTTTTTTTTTTTTTTTTTTTTTTGGTAAGAGAGATTGACTGAACTCCATTATTTATGTATTTTAAATTTCGTTACAAGCATAACTATTTTGGTGAAACAATTATAATTGACCAGTTATTGTAATTGATGTCTGTGTATATGGAGATGTCAATGTGTATGATTTGTGTATGGTTGTAATTTTTGGGAGAGCAATTATATATATGTATAGGTATATAGGTACTCAGATTTGGAAACATTAAAGTTGATTTTAAATTTTAATTTTTGAAATATATTAAATATAAAGAATAAAATGGAGCAAAATCACTACCTTTTACAAAAGTCAAAGAAGACAATTTTAGAACCTTTTGAAAATGACTTCTTTAAGCTACCTTTTGTAGCTCACGTTATTGGGCACAATTCACGTCCTCAAATAAATGATGTGCTGTGCTGTGCAATTCAAGAATTCTAGTCGTGTAGCAGGTAGAAGGAAGCAGGCTTGAGACGTTGTTTTACGACCTTTATAATGGCGTGAAGCAGGTTTCAAGCTTTGAAGACCCATTAACTAAGACGGGCGTTGTCCACGTTAATTTCCGTCCCTGTAAAAGCGTGATCAATTTGTGTGTCCTTTTTCAAAGGATTATTGGTAGAATGACGTGGGTTGCCCACCTTTTAAACTAAAAGGCTTCCAAAAAATTTCCTAGGCTAAAGGTTTACTATATTTTGTAAATGACTACATAAAAAGGACACCCACTTTTTTTAAGTCCTATTTCTTTGTTTGTAGTCTTTTTAAAAAGGACATAAATGTAGTAATTTCTTGTAGTGCTAGAGGGAGACGAAGATTAATTCTGGAGAGTAATGAAGTACTCCGTAAAGAGTTGTGCATAGAGAAGAATAAGAATATATATATATATATATATATATATATAGGTAAGTTCATAGACAAAACCCTATAAACAAAAGCTTTATTTCTCCATGCAATTTTAAACGGGCCTTAATTTATCTACCGCAAGAAAAAGTTATTACATTAATTGGCTACTAACCCTCACCTTTAGAATGTGGAAACCCTAACCTTAAGAGGGGAGAAGGATAACAAGCCTCACCTTTAGAGTGTGGAACCTCTCACCTTTAGGGCTGCGCCAATAAAAGAAGTACTCTATCAATGCACTAGTAGAAACAAAACTTGAGAAGCCTGCAAGCGTGGACTTTCCAGGGTTGGGAACTTCATTGAAAACCCTCATTAAATTCTACCTTGCATTGGGCTGGTAGTGCCATTATAGCCTCCCCCGGTCCCCTAGCTTCCATACAGCCCACTTGCTCCACCGTAACCTCAACTTCCGCGAAATTTTTTTACGATTTTGTATTTATTTTTTTAACATTAATAAGAATAGATTGATGTAATATAAAGGTGTTTTATTTTTTATTTTTTATTTTTTTTTAAAGGAAAATTTTTTTTAAAAAAAAAAAAATAGTTTATTAATGCGAAGAAAAAGGTTCAATATTTTTTTTATTTTTTTTTGGACAAATGGAAGAAAGTTTTGCCAAACACACCATGCACTCTATATTCTTTGCCTTCCATAACTGCCACCAAAACCACCACCAAAGGAGGAGAGTGGCATGACAGACACGAGACTATAATCAATTTAGTGGTCTAATGTGACATGTTGTTAAGTAGTTGAACGGTAATTAAGTTGACAATTAGACTTATTTAAAACTGTGGTAAAACTTCTAAAAAAAAATTAGCATTTTCATATTGTTGATATATTGTCATATAAGTTTGTCATTTTTTTCCAATTCAGTATTTATCACTCCATTATTAATTACCAAATTTTAAAAATAATAAATATTGATATTAATTATTTAATTAATAAACAAATTATAATATTAAAAAATTGAAGGTAATAAAATACTTTTTAAGACGTAAATTTTCTACAAATTAGCTGGCTTATTGGAGTTTTTACAGCCCACTATTTAAAAGTGATATGTATTTTTTAAATATGTGATCAGAAACATATACTTTCTTATTAATGCTATTTAAAAAGTATGTGAGAACAATGACGAAACTAGAGGGGGGCTGATACCCTCTAATCCCCCTGGCCTCTAGCAAATATTTTTTTTTTTTTTGTCAAAAATGTATTCTTTTAGCTTTTGAATTTGTTAAACGAAAATCACATTTTAGTTCTTGTTTTCAACTTTGTACCCTTAAGAAGATTTACTACGGTTTGGCTTCTATACCTAAAATCAACTTTCTAGTTCTGTCTTTGTGGGAGAAGCACGCACTATTAAAAAAAAAAAAAAATGTGTTTCTCACATTTCTAAGGGATACATGCCACTTTTTTAGGGATTAAGATCCTTCACAATTTCAAATAAATTTTAGATTATTAAATTATGTGAATTTAGGCTTTTTTTTACATCGAACGGCGTAGCATTTGTAAAAAATGCTATATATTAAAGATATAACATGTTATCGGGGTAACAAAAAAAAGAAAAAAAAAATCATTCCAAAAGGTTTTTATCTTCACTTTTGAAGAAACGCTTCATCTTTATTAAACTAAAAAACAGTTTTTTGCTCAAAGCTTTTATACAACATAAAGTGTAAGAATCTGATAAAATTAAATATACTCAATTCTCATTGTTAACATGTCACATTTTTATTATGTAGTATTTTTCATGTCGTTTGATGCATTAAACGATCTAAATTCACATAATTTAAGAATCTATAATTTCTTAAAATTATAGAGAATCCTAACCCCTATTTTAGAGGCCGAATCATAAGAGTTTCTACAACCTAATTTGTAGGAAGTTTATATCTGATAGACTGGTCATCCTCTTCATTATTCGATTTTTCTTTTCACTCAAATTGGTATGCAGCTCAACCTAACAGCACCATTCGCAATTACTCGGCTCAACCTAACAGCCCAATTAATTCGATCTTTATCAGTTGAGTCTATAACTCATCAAAAGAAACAACCAAAAGATTTTACCTTTCGTTAAAAAATTTCTCAACTACTTGGCCGCCAAAATTAAATCCTACGTATGTACCTTCGTTAAAGAAATGAATAATTACATCATTAGTTTTTGGGGTATACCATAATTACAAATCACTTATTATGATTTAAAAACTTTATTGAAGATCCTTGTGGTAAACTATAATTACAAATAGATCTCTAGAGTCAAATTCCGTTAAAAATTTTGACAGATTCTATATGGCGACATGTGTGCACTTGAATAAAAAAATAAATAAATAAACTTATTTTTTAAAAACAAAAAAAAAAAAAAAAAAAAAAAAAAAAAACACAAAACACAAAACACAAAACACAAAACACAAAACACAAAACAAAATTTTAACAAAATCTATCAAAATTTTTATAGGAAGTAAAGAAAAGTTATTCTACCCAATGTAAAGTACAGGTGTACATACATACATACATAAGATTAAAAGTTTTACTAAGAAAATAGAAAGGAAATTTTAATCAAGGTGTGCATTAAGCATTATTGTTTTCTTATCGAGCGTATCTGCATTTTTTAAGATAGTATTTTAATAAATGTACATATTTATATGAGAAAGACAATTTGTTTCAGTTAAGACACTAAGATTTAAAAATTTAATTAAGAAGTGCTTTTATCCAATTTGAAATTCTATTACTAGAAGTTCCAATTGATATAAATTACTATTTATCTTCTTTTTCTATTTCAAATATTAATTATTTGAATCAATACATGCAAATTCATATTTTAAAAATATCTAATCCTATCTTTGTCATATATATATATATATATATATATATATATATATATATATATATATATAAAATAAATAAATAAATAAAAAAGAGCATTTAACAACATTTCACTTATTAATTTGAATTGAGTTTTTCTCTAAATTGATCGGAGAAAATTTATCTAATCCAATTAATAAAATTTTGTAAGATATTTTTTGAACATATGAGAAGCACGCGATTAACTTAAGTTTTGTGTTGAACAACATTTAAGTAAGCTTTGTGGTGAGTAGTATATTTAATCCTAAATCTGAAATTGAGAGTGAGACAGGTTAAATACGAAATTTAATTGTATATATATATTATAATGATATAAATTTACATTAACGGTGTATATATTTATCACTTTTAATTTGACCAAAACAAATATTGCCGCACCGCCATCACAATAGGCTAGGGGTGGTTGTGTACGTAACCACCGTACCACTCTCACCCTGGCCTCCGAAGGCAGCAATAAGATCATTTTATTTTTATTTTTTAAAAAACACTATTGTTAATTAGCTCATACAAGTTAAACACGTGTTTTGTTAAAATACTCATACTAGAAGATGTGAACATTTTTATAATTTTTTTTTTTCTTTTATACAACTTTTTGAAAAATCAACTATTAAAATTATAGGTGTACATGTGTAGGTTGATCCAAATATCCAATAATTAATTTTTAAAAAACTTATACGAACAAGAGGCCGGTACATTTATCTATTAATTGCTTATCTCTTGTCCATCTCTTATACAAATTCATCAAATTTTTTTTTTTATTTTTTTTTATTTTTTTTTTTATGAATTAGTGATCAATATTATTACAAACAACTATCCACTAACCACACAGATAGAATTCATCATTAAATTTATTAATGGACAAAAAATGTGTAAAAATAAGAAAACCAATATCTTACCTAATTTTTCAAAGAGTAATGATTAAATACCACCTAAAGATACAACTTTTTACCACCTTGCCTATGTGGCAAGGTGGTCCCCTACCTTAATTTATTTTTAAAAAATAAAAAAATTCAAAAAGTAGTGGGGGACCACCTTGCCACATAGACAAGGTGGTGAAAAGTTGCATATTTAGATGGTAGTGAATCATTACTCTTTTCTTTTCAAATTAATACAACAACCTAACTAATTTCTAACAGCTGCATGTCATGTTCTACGCACCAACGTATCAATGGAATCCGGCCGCCAACTTCGCAGTCTATAAATATCCATTTTATGCAACCAATCTGGCATCGATCTCTCAGTTCTCTCACTCTCTCCCACTCTCTCTCCTTTTGCCTCTGGAATCCTCCGGTACCAATCCAGATCATGTAATGCTCAAGTTCAACCAATCCAGATTACGTACATCGAAAACATGTTTTCCAAAATCGTTTTCGATGGCACTTAAATATTAATTAACTCTAATTCTAACAAATGTTTTGTTTTGTTGTGTTCAGTTTTGCCAAATGTCGAAGGCAGGAGCATTCGATCTTGTGTCAGGTGTGGGCGGGAATATCAAGAAGCGCGATGTCCTCTCCGCCGTCGATAAGTATGATGTTTCACTCACTGTGATTGATTTGTGGAGCTACCTAGCTTCAAATAAATCTGTTTATCTATCTTAATTTCTTTTGAGTAAATGCTAACGGATTCAGAAAGTCTTAATTAGTGATAAGGCAAAGCATAAATAAAAATATATTAAAATATTATGAATAAAAAATTTATTAAGATTGAAAATGAAACTAAAATATAAAAGTAAAGTTAGTATCAAAATTCATTGTTAATAAAAAAAATAAATAACGTACGGAAAAGACACGAAATGATTCTCATATAGTATATTTCAAATTTCAGCTCAAAGAGTACTTATAGGAGCCTCTAGTTGTTTTAGATTTCGAAAATTATTTATGATTGGATTTTTACTAAATTTCATAATAGATTCTTTTTCGATGTACAACATCATTAATCAATCAGTCGAAAACTCATTTTTAATTAATTTTGACAATAGCCATGATCAATGAAAATGCTCTTTCTACCCTTCCAACCCTACCTATAATTAGTTGAATTAATGTAAGTGACTTTGTCTCTACTTTTTTATTTTGAAGTTTGCACGAAAGAGTCTACAATTATTATCTTTCTCCCATAAAGTTTATGTGGCGTGATCTCATAGCTAGCATATGGTGCTTCAGAATTGATTTTTTAATTAAGAGATCGATCACGCCACATAAATTTTGAAAACTAAGAAATAATGAGCTAGGTGATGTATAGCATTGCTCGATAGACTTATGTTTGATATAATATGTCCTCACAAAATCCAAAAGTTTTTGGTTTGATATCACATGTGGAATTTTCTATATTACGCCAAACTTCGACTTGGTGTCTGCTTTTTCTCTCTATACGCGTGTATGTTGAATCTTCTTGCTCTCTCTAAAGTTATGCTTCAGCTTCAATCTCCATTTCATTCTTTTTCTTTTTGCTAAAAGATATGTTTAATTGTGTGTTACTTCGAAACTAATCCGGATTATCAGGTGCCAAATTGACAATTATAGTGAAAAGGTTTTTATTTTGCGGGACACTCTATATATGGTACTGGTGATCATGGCATGGCAGCGGATTTGATGAAAATTAAACTATTTTTCTTTTATTTTTTCTTTTTCTGAGAAAAAACAGAAGTATGCATGCTAATTGCTACATCACTCTTTTGGTTTGACAATTCAGGTACGAGAAGTATCATGGCTACCATGGTGGTGACGAGGAAGAGAGAAAAGCAAACTACACTGACATGGTGATGAGTGCTGCTCTGTCTTTACCCATATTTTTATTCCATGCAATGGCAGAGTGTCACTGTCTTTGGAATTTACTATAATAATCTGTTCGGTTTTTGGTTTCTAAATCATGTTATAATTAAGGTGTTCTGGTGAGTAGAATGAGACACCCAAGCCAGCAACGTACTTGAATTATTGTAAATTTATATTTGTTTATGAGGTTTTTTTCCATCTTATTCGTTGCTTTATTGGTTGAAATCATGAGGAAACATTATAATTTCTATTATACATGCGTGAAGAACAAAATTGAACTGTCTGTTGTGGATTTCAGGTTAATAAATACTATGATCTTGTTACTAGCTTTTATGAGTATGGCTGGGGGGAGTCTTTCCATTTTTCACACAGGTAGCCTTAATTTGAAGAAATGCAGTATAATTTCTTTTGGCCTACATTTCTAATTATATCTAATCATTTGCATATTTTTTGCTCCTAAAGATGGAAAGGGGAGTCTCAACGTGAGAGCATCAAGCGACACGAGCACTTTCTTGCTCTACAACTAGGCCTGAAGCCTGGACAGAAGGTTTGTTCAATCATTGTTTATTTTAAAAGTTTAAGACGGTAGAAATGAATGAATTTCTCTACGCATGGGGCTCAAACTCACTTTTAATGGGGGATGCCCAACACGTGAAATATTTAATTGAAATGGAAGCTAGGATAATATATAACGAAGACAGTTCAAACTCAGGATCTATGCTCTGATACATGTTAAATTACTACTTATCCCAAAAATTTAAGCAGATACAAAAAAAAAAAAACAAATTTAATCATTTAATTTATATTATAACAAATTTTGATGTTTTTGTTTAATGTAATAGGTGTTGGACGTTGGGTGTGGAATTGGTGGACCACTAAGAGAAATTTCTAGATTCAGGTAAATGGCAGTTTATGATTAAACAAGAGTGTCATGGAAGTCATGCTTTCAATTATTTTGTAGTTTTCATTTATATTCAAATTAGATTGGATGAAAATTTTGAAAGTATTATTGAATTGCTAGAGCAATAATGATATCAATTAATTAGAACTTTCTCTTGATGAGGAAAGGACTCTTCAGTTATGTTTGCAATGGTGATTTGTTACAGCTTGGCAGCAGTTATGGGGTTGAACAACAACGAATATCAAATATCAAGGGGAAAGGTACCATTGCACTAGAAGGATTTTTTGCATTTATAAAGGTTGAAGTGCTAAAATCTAAAAATAGCAAAGACATGTAGGGCTGGTGATTTCTTATAAAGACCTGCGAACCTGACACAAGTTTAAAGGGTTATTGTTGAAAAGTCTAACTCGTTTAATTAAATAGGTCGGTTTATGGTTAATCTATTTAGTCTCATACCTATACTCTGACACAACCTAAACTCGACATGCGACATAATAGCAGATAATTTTTTATATGATTTATGAATCCAATACAAAATTAAAGGATTAAGGTTGAGAAGTTTGAGTCGTTTAATTAAATGGGTCGGATTAAGATTGGCCTAAATAGTTTTATACCCATGCCTCAATATGATCTAAACCCAACATATGAACATGAACCGATCATGCTACCCCTTTTGACATGGGTAAGCTTTTGTTACTCAACAGGAATTAAACCGCATTACTGGAGTGGACAAAACCTGCAATTTTGTGAAGGTTGGTTATATTGCAGAACAATCGAGTTCGTGTTTATGTTATCAACTCCTTTACTTTGTTTTTTAATAAGTAATTCAATATATATATATATATAAAGTTATCTCATTCTCCTGTAAGTATTTTATATTAATTAGCTAGTAATGAGACTAGGAAACAAAAGGATTAATATTGATTCTTGATGATGCAGGCTGACTTCATGAAAATGCCATTTCCTGACAATTCTTTTGATGCAATATATGCAATTGAAGCTACTTGTCATGCACCAGATGCGGTATGTATTCCAAAATCTAATAATTAGAATTTGACCAGAATTGTTGGCCGATAAGAAGAGTTAGAAGACTTAAAAAACTCCTGATCCCTTAAAGAGATACAGTAATAATGAAGAGTTACGAGATATATATCACTTCACGTGAAAGAGTTTGTAACGTATACTAGAGAATTCCTAAGGTATAAAGTCTTAATAAGTGCAATTTGTAACGTATAAGAACTAATGAGTTGATGTGATTCATTATAAATAGAAGATAAATCATCTTAGTGCACTCATGAGAGTTAATTAAGCAGGGTCGGCACAATTATAAGGCGAGTTAGGCGGTCGCCTAAGGCCCCCAAAGATAAGTTTATTCAAAAAAAAATAAAAAATAAAAGCCTAATCATAATCTGAAACTGTTTTTTCCAGTGGAATAAGGCCCCAAAGACAAGTTTGTTTGAAAAAAAAAAAAAAAAAAAAAAAAAAAAAAAAAAAAACCAAATCATAAGCTGTAACGATTTTTTCCCAATGGAATAAGACCCCAAAGATAGGTTTGTTTGAAAAAAGAAAAAGAAAAAAACCTAATCATGAGCTGAAATAATTTTTTTTCAATAGAACAAGGCCCCAAAGATATGTTTGTTTGAAAAAAAAAAAAAAAAAAGCCCAATCATAATTTGGAATGATTTTGAAAAAATAAAAGAAGCATGATCTGTTCTTTAGAGACTCTTTAACTTCAATAGAAAAATAAATAGTTAAAGGCTCAAGAACATAACAATTAATACCAACATAAAAATAGTTCATTTTCTCTTTTATTAGGAGACTTAACTAAAAGGACGTGAACTATAAGGAAGTCAATGAAGAGTGTGAGGCCCACAAAAAAAGACCTCATTTAAAATTTTCGCCTTAAACCTCAAAATATATCGAGTCGACCCTGAAGTTAAGCATAACAATATTTTACCTTCTTATATAGAGCCTCGGCAAATCCACTTCCACTTTTTAGTGTCTTTTTCTTTTCTTCTCTTCGATCGGCTCATATTGGTTTAACCTTTGCTTCTGTTCTGGACAGTATGGATGCTACAAAGAAATATACAGAGTACTGAAGCCTGGCCAATGTTTTGCTGCATATGAGTGGTGCATGACTGATTCTTTCGATCCCAGTAACGAAGAACATCAAAAAATAAAGGTAAGAATTAAGATATGTTTGAAGCATGAAAAAACTGCTTTATTATATCGCTCCAATGTAACAAGGTTTCATTGGCACAGGCAGAAATCGAGATTGGCAATGGCCTTCCTGACATCAGGTCGACAGGAAAATGCCTTGAAGCTCTCAAACAAGCAGGTTTTGAGGTGACTGCTTCTTCTTTCTTCGAATCTGTTTCTATTATTGGCACAAGTTTCAACTTTTTGATTTATTCTGCACAAAGGTCATATGGGAAAAAGATCTTGCTGAGGACTCATATGTCCCTTGGTACGCGCATATGGATTCAAGTCGCTTCACACTGAGTAATTTCCGTATAACTGCTGCTGGGCGTTTCATTACAAGAAAAATGGTAGGATTTGTTTCATTGAAATGCTTCATTTGCGCTTTTACTAGATTTGCAAGAATTCATACTTGTTCAACTCTAGAAAGGCAGTTGATTTATCGCTGTGTTTTCATTTTTGCAGGTCAGGGCCATGGAATTTGTGGGACTTGCCCCAGAGGGAAGCCTACGTGTACAAATCTTTCTAGAGCAGGCTGCAGAAGGGCTGTTTCAAGGTGGAAAGTGAGTGTTTCCCCCCTCAATACTTATTCTCTTTGATCTCATTATTTGAGAACTATGCTTAGGACGCAAAATGGCTATTCCATTAAAAAAAGTAAATAGCTTTTATTGAGATTAAAAGAAGGTGACATGATAGATTCCCGATTTGAAAAAAATAGTTATTCTTATAAGAATAACTATTTCAAGTCTATCACAGATTTTTTCCTTATCTTTCTTTTCAAAGCTCTATTTTTCTCTTTCTCAGTAACTAAGTTGATAATAACCATTAATATTACTGTATCTTTCAGGAGAGAGATTTTTACAGCAATGTATTTCTTCTTGGTCCGGAAGCCGCTTTCAGACAATCAATGACATGTTAATGTAGACTAATTACAAACTTGATGTCATAGTCAGACAATCAGTGACATTTTAATGTAAACTAATAAACCAAGCTTCTTTGGCTTGGGTGCTGTTGTAGCCTTCTGCTACATTGAGACATTGCTTCTTTTAATTTCTCTAATGAATAAATTTCTTCTCTGCCTAGCTTGGCTAGGATTTATGTGCATGTTTCTTTGTTAGCTTCTTTTTTTCTCTAAAAAAAAAATTATGTTTATGATTATATATGTCGCTTTCTTTTCCGCCCGACTTTGGTAATTTGGGTTTATCTACCAACATGTTGATAATTAATGAGTTGCTGTACCCTTAATGTGAATCATGTGCTGGGGGAAAAAGAAATTTGTGTTGGGGCGTTAATGGACATTGAAATTTTTGGGTCACGTCCATTGGGTTCGACCTGGTTTCACTGGGTTTCGGGCTGACTCAGCCCATTCAAACGGCCCAAATTTCTGCTCAAGCCGGAGCAGTCCACCACCTCCTCTGCCGTTCACCGGACTCTTCTACCAGCAGCCGAGACCACCATCTTTCACCGGCGCTTGCCGCCATCTTCCAAACTCCATTTTTGTCATCCAGTATCTGCGTCATCCTCCAACCGTCCTCGCCTTCCTCCTTGTCATTCTCTACACATTGCCACAGACCTCCGACAACCATCGTCGATCTCTGTCTTCCAACAACTACTACCGGCATCCACTGGTCACCGTCTTTTAACCAGAGTTCACAATTTAAGTTTCCTTGCGCTGCACGAGGTCCTTACGATTTCGGGTTTCGCAGTTTAATTTCCTTCATGTTTCAGTGGATCGTCACGTATCTGAGCTCACATACATTTTTTCTCTCTTGCCATACAAAATCATTATCAACTTCATCAATGGTTTTGAAGGCCGAGCTCAAGCTTGGATTTTAATGCTGTCCGCACCATATCCATTTTTAGAGAAAAAAAAAAAAAATCACCTTCTTTTTCAAATGTTAAAATATTTAATATTCTTTAAATTAGGCTTTGTCCAACCTTCTACAAATATTACATTGTAATACAGTTTATATACACACTTCAATATATGCAAGATATAGCTCTAAGGTTTCATCAGCCTCTTTTTTCTCTATGCTTCCGCTCTCAAGCTCTTAATGTACTTTACATATTTCTACACTTTTTTTTGAACTGAAGTACATTCCTTGCTTTCTAAATTCTCCATATCCAGAAGAAAAAAGGTCACATGAACTTCATATCTAAGGTTTTTAATCTTCTGTTTGTACAATTCTTTTATAGAAATCAGCACCCAATTGAAACCAGAACACAAATAATAATAATGTGAGGAGGGCTACCAACTCTCACATCGAAGAATCAGTTCCTCTCAAATTATCTGTTCAAATTTAAGAGAATTTGAACAGGTGATTGTAAAAGATCATTTATGAGATCTACCTGACCAAATAAAAATTAGACTGTCCAACCATTTATCTAATCAGGTAGGTCCCGTAAGTGATTTCTACCCAAATTGTCTCAAATTCAGGTAAATAATTTGAGATGATCATAATCTCATTTAAGCGAAGTTAGCACTTGACAGCTCTCATGAGGGAGGACACTGCTCACTAGTGTGGGCTGCCAAGACTCCCACTTGAGAGGGTTGCCACCCTTCATGGTGAGCTTAAGGATCCTCTCCATTTCAAATGAAATGGAAAGGAGCTGGTTAGTGATTTCAAGAGGCCAGATAAAATGGTCTAACAAATATAAAATGACTATTTTACCCCTCTAAAATGAACTAACCGACTCCTCTCCATTTCGATCTGTTTCCTCATGGTGAGGGCTGTCAACCCTCAAAATTTGCCCCATTTGTGAAATTACCCTTTGCATATGCCTCATTTGTTTGCTATTGTTGATCTTTGCCCCATCAAAATCCACCTCAGGTTATAAAATTTGTGAAATGAATTCTTCCTTCTTATTGTAAAAGTTTATATGCCTTATTCTTAAAAGACGTATTAAGAGAGGAGGGGTGTCCATGGCTTATAAAGCGTCCAGATTATGTATTTCTTGACGATGTGAAACACTTTAACACACTCTCTCACGTGTTGCCACTTTTGGCCAAACACGTGTTCAACCGGGAGAGAAGGGTCCATCATCGTTCAAGGAACTTGCTATACAATGTTTAAGTCCATGGACCTTACTCACTCTCAAAAGACGCATTGAGATATGATGGGTGTCCATGACTTATAAAGTGCCCAAATCATGTATCTCTTAGCGATGTGAAAAACTTTAACTCCAGATTATGTATTTCTTGACGATGTGAAACACTTTAACACACTCTCTCACGTGTTGCCACTTTTGGCCAAACACGTGTTCAACCGGGAGAGAAGGGTCCATCATCGTTCAAGGAACTTGCTATACAATGTTTAAGTCCATAGACCTTACTCACTCTCAAAAGACGCATTGAGATATGATGGGTGTCCATGGCTTATAAAGTGCCCAAATCATGTATCTCTTAGCGATGTGAAAAACTTTAACACTTATGCCGTCTCATTCCTCACTTTCTTTTATCAAAACTTAAAAATCTAATTCTTTCAAAATTAGAGACCTAAAGACTAAATTGAAATCCAATACAAATTTTAAAATTAATTTTTTATAAAAAAAAAAATTACTATTGTCAAATTGTTGATATATTGCCAATGTCATGTAAGTATTTATCATTTTTTTTCTAATTCATTATTTATCACTCCAATATTTACCATATTTTAAAATAATAAATACGGGCTTAATAAAATATTAATCATTTAATTCAAAAACATATTAGATTTTTGAAAATATGTAGGTAATAAAACAATTTGAGAATTATAAAATGTATTAATTGCAAGACTAATACCGATTCTAAAAAGTATTCTAAAAGGGGAATATCCCCGGTGTTTATTTGTGAAAGCAAATTTCGAGTATGAAATAGAGATTCACACAAGAAAATTAAGGAGGTCGAAAGTGTTGTTCTAAATTCTGCTTTATTCCATTCCATGAAATTTATATCACTTCTCTCAATTTCAAGTGGAATAAAGATAGTAAGTTTTAAAGAGTTTTCTTTTCTTTTCTTTTTTTCTTTTCTTTTCTTTTTTGTTTTTCTTCTTCTTCTTCTTCTAATCCATGACACTACATATTTAAAATGGTTATAATATATGTTGGGGAATAATCCCGATCCTGTCCAACAGGCCGAAATAGAGCCGAAATTCTGAATTATCGAAACCGTCATGACCAGAATCGATAATTTACCTATTCTGCATACATATCAAGGACGGTTAAAAACCGACTTTAGGGTGACCGTAAAGAACATCCCACGATCCACGTAATAGCTATTATTACAGAAGATGCCTTCACGATCTATAGTCGACTCCGCGATGATCGTGGAGCACAAACCACAACCCCACGATTTCAAGTCAGTTAAAGACCAAATCCGCAACGATCATGGAGCATATACCTCAATCTCACGATCCAAGTAGTGGGCGAGCGCTACTGATCTGACACGTGGTCCAATGAAAAAGCCGGACTACTCTCAACATTCCATATATAAATACCTCACAACTAAACAGGTAAAAGACAGATTGGTTGTGATATACGCTTGAGATAATACTGATAAAGGCATCGGAGTGGGATTGTCGGGTCCTCCCCCGACGCAGCTTTTTCTTTTGCAGGATAGTGGAGATTGGCTCTTCCGGTTTAGCAACTATCATACCAAAATCTATTCTAACAATATATAACCATTAAATCTATAAAATTTAATCTAAACCCTTATTTCTATTTTATGAGTGGCTTTATCAAATCCATTTACTCATAAAATAAAGGGTTAAATACCTTTGACCCATCTAGTTTAATTTTTTTTTTTAATTTTTTTAATTTTTAATGGGGCATATGACACTTATCAATTTCTTAAGGATGCTGACATAAACTTTCGTCAATTTTAAAACGAAAATAGTATTTCCGTTTTTGGTCATAAGTGGAGTATCATTTATCGTACAAAATGAAACCTAAATAAAAACAAAAAATTATTGAACGAAGCAAAAAATGTATTTAATCCTAAAATAAAAACTCAACGTTTAAATGTCTACTTTGGTCCTTATTTGTCACCTTTTTCATTTGTTAAAAAAAAAAAAAAAAAAAAAAAAAAAAAAAAAAAAACTGAAAATTTGGACAAAAGCCGGTGTCGCTCTTCTGGATTCTCCAAATGTATCTATCTGACGTTCAGATCCACCCACGTGCAGCAATGACGTGGCAGGGACCACTTATTAGAATCGATTGTCGTTAAAGAAGAAGACATCCTCGTCTGCGCTGTCTTACGACTCTCGTTGCTTCAAATATTTTGTTCAGAAAAAGTCCTTTGGAAATTTGCTCTTCTCTACTCCACTAATCTTTCTCTATTAAATACAAATATCTCTACTGTATGAATCTTAAGTAAATTTTTTGTCGCTTAATGGATTAATTCAGATTTAGAAAATATATAGTGGGTCGGTTTTAGTTGATAAAATTGTGAAGCTAATCTTTTTTTTTTTTTTTTCTTTTTTTTTTCTTTTTTTTTCCGACCATTCTATCAAACTTTAAACCTTATTGTCCGTGTTTATTTGAAATAAATAAATAAATTCTGACACTCTCAAATTGCCTCAAAGGTTGAGCTTGTATTTGGAATGTTTGAATTACTTTAAAAGCACCGCTCTAGAGACATGGAATGGATCCAACGTAGGATCCATGTGGTAGAACCCACCATTATGTCTCTAAATCTTGCACAACTATTATATAAAAATCATTTTCCTTACTTTAATGGCCAAAAAAATAGTTCGGTCGTCCATAGTGGCGGCCACTTACACGTTATACATGCATTGTTGTAATTTAGATCCTTCTTTCTTCTCTCTTTTATTGTTTATGAGTATTTAAAAGAACTACAGCAGCATAACAATACAATGAATGTTTATTAATTTTTATAGAATTTGTTTTTTCTATAAAATTATCATGTGTCTTTTAAATATACGAGAAGTAAATAATTAATTTAAGTTTGTGTGCTGAACAACATTCTAATAGGCATTGTGAGCGGAATTTTTAATTCTAGAAAAATGTTAGATTTATAACATCAATACAACAACTGCATAACAACCCCTCACATGTGGGTGGGTCCTACACACTGGAGTCCACCCTCATGTGAGAGATTGTTATGCAGTTGTGATGCTATAGTGCAATAATTAAATCCCTTAATCTTTGAGTATGAGACTACTTAAACACGCAGAATTTAATTGTATATATATTATAAATTTACATTAACGGTGGATAAGGAGTTTGTCTTCATAATAATAATAATAAATAAATAAATAATCAAAACAAACAAACAAAACTTCCTCTGAGTCTCTTGACCAAGATACGGATTGTTGGACGGTCATCGCAATAGGTTAGCAATGAATATTTGATACGATTGAGTAAAGTTTAAGGATCATCCTTTTAGCCTCTAGAAATTAATTACTTTTAAAATTACTATTCACTCAAAATTTAATAATAATTTCACTTAAAATTTAATAATAATTTAAAACTTACGTCAATTTAAAAGGATAAAAAGACATATGCCAGCATTACTCGATGGGATTAGTTGTGAAATTTGTTGTAAATTTTTCTTTTTAAAATGCATTTGTTGGTATGAATTATTTGTTAATATATTTAAAAGAATGTGTCCCAAAAAGATAGTTCTATCGGTTAGGAATTACGTCACATGAAGTAGAGATCATTAGTTTGAATACTCCATCCTTCTTTTGTGACATGTAAAAAAAATAAAAAAATAAAAAAGAAAAACACTGGGCCAATAGTAGGAAGCAACAGTCAAAAGTTTTCCGTTGAAAATATATCGCAAATTTGAACGATTAATATAACAACCATCCTATCTGTTTGTGTTAGACAGCTGCTGTTTGTAGCAGTCTGTTGGGTTTTTTTGTTGTTTGTATTCTCTGTTTGAGATTTGTTCTGGTATTCACCGGAGGGTTTGTAAACGTTTTGAGTTTGGTTTATAAAAGATTTAATTCATTAAAAAACAAAAAAAAAAAAAAAAAAAAAAAAAAAAAAAAAAACCCATCTGTCATATTCTACCAACGTATCGATCTGAATCCAACTTTACTCTCTGTCTATGTACATATATATATACAACGAATCTGGTATCTATCAGTTCTGTCTCTCTCCTTTTGCCTCTCTCCGAAAAGCCTCTGGGATCCTCCGCCTCTCGATGTAATGCTCAACCAGTCCACATTACATCCAAAACATGTTCTCCGTAATCGTTTTCTATGACTCTTAACTCTAATTCTAACGCCTTTTTTTTTTTTTTTTTTTAGATCTCCGTGTGGGTGTGTTTTGGCTTTGACAAATGTCGAAGGCAGGAGCAATGGATCTCGCGTCAGGTCTGGGTGGGAAGATCGAGAAGAGCGAAGTCCTCTCCGCCGTCGACAAGTATGATGTTTCGCTCACTCTTTGTCTCTCCAGCGTTGTGATTGTGGAGCCTCAAACAAATCTGTTTCTCTGTCTTTCTGAATGATTCTTCAGACTTAAGTTTGATATTACATGTCCGGACAAAACCCAAAAGTTTTATTTTTTATATAACGTCGGATTTTCTATATGACGCCAAACATCATCTTGGTGTATTTTTTTTTTTTTTTTCTCTCTCTTTCTACGTTGAATCTTGGATCTTCTTGCTCTCTCTAAAATGATGATTCAGCTTCGATCTCTGTTTCACTCTTAATTCTTTTTTTCCTGAAAGATGTTTAAGTGTCACTTTGGTTTTGATTTGGGTTGATTAAGCAACAAGAATGAAACTAATCCGGATTATATCAGAAGCCAAGTTCATAATAAAGGTGTTTAAGTATTACTCTGGTTTTGTTTTGGGTTGATTAAGCAACAAAATGAAACTAAATCCGTATTATCAGGTGCCCAATTGATGATTATAGTAAATTTGAGGTTTTTATTTTGTGGGATACTCTGTGGTGGTGATGTTTTTCGTTTATTTTGCTGTTTTTGTAAGGGAATGTTGAGTTTGAGAAAGTCTGTGTGACAGTGAGAAGGTGCAGAGGTGGACCCTAAGGTTAATGCATTGCATTGATTGCAAATGTCATTTTGTGCTGGTGGAATAGAACTGCTATAACCTATAACCACCAACTGCCAAATAATAGTTATCCTTGTGGTACCATGATATTATTTATGGATTAGACTTATGCACAACCCGTAATGTGACCAAGGGGTCAGATTTGTGCCCACAGGTTTTAATAGTCCTGATCCTGAAGTAGCAAGAGATTTATGAAACTGGTTATGTAATTTGTTTGGTGTTAATTGGATTATGCCTAAAAGGGTGAGAGTTATTGATAAATTGGGGAGGTTAGGTGGGACGACATGACATTTTGAAAGTTTAGAGTTTGGCTATCTTATGTTTAATGTCATGATATTTTGAGAAAGCGGAATACATGGAGCTTTAAAGATATAGAAACTTCAGTGGCGAAACTGAAAAAGATTATATTCAACTTCTCTTACACATTCATAGTAGCTCATAATAGTTTTCTTTTTCTTTTCTAGTTTTTCTTACTTTTTGAACCTTTGTTCCCCTTTTTGTTTTGGCATTTTTTCTGGGCTTATTTAGACAAACTTTTGATGAAATCCGAATTTATGGAAATTTGAGCTTTAGTGGATATAAAAACTTGGAGATTTCGTGGCTGCTAGAGGTTTGAATGGTTGTTGTGAGGTTTGATTTCCATTTGTTCTCTCCTTTTTTTCATATTTTACGTGTACAGTGACAACTTGAAGTTCAAGCTCTGTTGGTTTAGAGAATATGAAATTTTGGCAAGGGTACTGATAATCTTAAATAAATAAATGTTACCCGACTAAGGAACAGAGACACATATTGGATTTAATGTATACCGCATTGATTCTAAAGTTAGAATGCTATGCAACATCTGCATAATAGTGGATAATCTAGTTGCTCGCCAAACCTGGTTCTTGGAATGAAGTACCTTAAGAAAACAACAACAAATCACTTAACTTTTTTTTTTGGAGCTGTTATGGAATTAGATGTGAAGCTAAATTCATCTAGTATTGCAAACATGAATTTCTTAAGAACCCAGAATTTACTATTTTTTCCGCTATGTTTAACTAATGAGGTTTGTAATATTATTCATAGTCGACAAAAGGGAGAAAAAGTGCACTAATGCTTTTGCTTAAGGTCTGTTATGAAGCTATTTTGATGTTGGTATGCTGTGTTTTCTAATTTCTTTATTCTCTATTATTAAAGAATTTTGTGTACCATAAGTGGAGCCAGATATTCATTGCCGGCTTTTTTACTTGGAATGTGGCATCATAATGAACTGGGAGCATGTTTCCTTCAATTTTGTAGGACTAACTGATTACATATAAGAACATTAAGCTTCTCATGCCTATAAATGTTAGCATAAGGAAAGCTCCTTTGATACCCTGGTGTGGCATGCATGGTGTGACTTTTCTGTTTTCCTCGACTTATTGTTGGCATGATTGGTTTTTGTGGTAAAAGTTTTGTTTTGGCAATTCAGGTATGAGAAGTATCACGGCTGTTACGGTGGTGATGAGGAAGAGAGAAAAGCTAACTATACTGACATGGTGAGTGCTGTTCTCTTTTTAGCATTCTTTTTAATCGAGAATTAAGATTGTTGTGTATAAAGAATTAACTGTCAATCAGCAGAATGTCCATGCAATGGCAGAGTGTTACTGTCCTTGGAGTTTACTATAATAATCTGTTCAGTATTTGGTTTCTAAATCATGTTATAAGGTGCTCTGGTGAGTAGAATGAGAAAGCCTCGAACTATATGTTGAACATTGTACAAGCCAGCAACATGAATTATTGTAAATTTATATTTGTTTATGAGGTTTTTCCTATGTTGGCAAGGGTGGCTGTTCTTGTACTTGATCTTTTTCCATCTTATTTTTGTTGCTTTATTGGTTGAAATGAGGAACAGTAGAATTTCTATTTGGATGCCAGATCTACTACATGTCTGAAGAATAAAATTGAACTATCTCTTGTGGATTTCAGGTTAATAAATACTATGATCTTGTTACTAGCTTTTATGAGTTTGGATGGGGGGAGTCTTTCCATTTTGCACCGAGGTAGCCTTTGAAGAAATGCAGTATAATTTCTGTTGGCCTACATTGCTGATTATATCTAATCATCTGCATATTTTTGTTCCTAAAGATGGAAAGGGGAGTCTCTTCGAGAGAGCATCAAGCGTCATGAGCACTTCCTTTCTTTACAGTTAGGCCTGAAGCCTGGACAGAAGGTTTGTTCCTTTTGTAAAACATGGGGAAACTAACAATTTAGATATTTACTATTTAAATTTTGACATTTTTTGTTTGGCATAATAGGTGTTGGACGTAGGATGTGGAATTGGTGGACCACTAAGAGAAATTTCTAGATTCAGGTGAATGTCAGTTTATGTATTTAATCTCTTCCACCCCCTCCCCCACCCCTCCCATCTCCTCTCCTTTTAGTTTCTAACATTGATTAAATGAGAGTGTCATGGAGGTCTTGCTTTCAACTTTTTTGTAGTTTCCATTTATGTTCTAGGCGCATTCATATTTGATTGGTTTGTGCTTTATGGTTCTGGATGAATATTGAGTATTATTGAATTGCTAAAGTAATAATGATATCAATTGGTATGGGTTTTAATAGCTGCTAGAATTGTATTTTACATTCCGTATATAAATTGTCAATTTTTACCTTTGAAGAAGCTCTGCTAATAGAATTTTTGGACTGATCCTGCTTGTGCTGGAGTTTTGTGTAATTTAGAAGGTTTTGAAGTTTCTATATTTATTGAACTTTCTCTTGAGGGAAGGACTCTTCAGTAATGTTTGCAATGGTGATTTGTTACAGCTCAACAGCAGTTACAGGGTTGAACAACAATGAATATCAGATATCAAGGGGAAAGGTATATAGTGGTCTCTCACTCAGTGATATAAAAATCAAACGCATCTAGAACAATCATTATTACCTCTTGTTTTTATGTTTTGATTTAGTGTTAGGTAAAACCTGAGTAGTGGTTGTGGGCTATCAAAGAGTCCCACATTACCAGGATTTCACTAACTTGTGAAGTTTATAAGCTATGGGCATCCCTCCTCTCTCAAGGCGTCTTTTGAGGGTGAGTTAAGCACATTGGTATTTGATATGGTATCAAAACAGGTTCCTTGGGTTGTTGGGCGATTTTCCCCCGGTTGTTGTCCATGTGTTTGCTATAATGCCACACGTAAGGGGACATATCAAAGAGTCTCACATTGTCAGGATTTCCTTGACTTGTGAAGTTTATAAACCATGGGCATTCCTCATCTCTTAAGGCCTCTTTAAAGAGTGAGTTAGGCCCATTGGTCTTTGATATGGGTTTTTTTGTTTCTTTTTTAACCTTTTGCCTTTAGCTCCATAGTATTGGATTTTAAGGATTTTTTGCAGTTAGCTTTGGATTTATAACGACTGAAGTGCTGAAATCTCAAAATAGCAATGACACATGCAAGCTTCTATTGCTCCACAGGAATTAAACCGCATTGTTGGAGTGGACAAAACCTGCGATTTTGTGAAGGTTGGATATATTGCAGACCAAGTTCATGTTTATGTTGTGTGAACTCTACTTTTTTTCAAATGCTTTAGCCTTTTTTCTTTTTCTTTTTCTTCTTCTTCTTCTTCTTCTTCTTTTTTTTTTTTTAATCTCACTCTCCTGTAAGTATTTTATATTAATTAGTAATGTTAATTGGAAACAAACCTTATATGATACTATTAAAGGGTTTTTTGGTGATAGATGCCTGATTAATATTGATTCTTGATGATGCAGGCTGACTTCATGAAAATGCCGTTTCCTGACAATACTTTTGATGCAGTGTATGCAATTGAAGCTACTTGTCATGCACCAGATGCAGTATGTATTCCAAATTCTAATAATTAGAACCTTGGCAAATCAACTTCCACTTTTTAGTGTCTTTTTCTTTTCTCTTCGGTTCATACTGGTGTTTAACCTTTGCTTCTGATTTGGACAGTATGGATGCTACAAAGAAATATACAGAGTACTAAAACCTGGCCAATTTTTTGCTGCATATGAGTGGTGCATGACTGATTCTTTCGATCCCAATAACAGAGAACATCAAAAAATAAAGGTAAGATATGCTTGAAGCTTGAAAAAACTGCTTTTTTTTTTTAATTTTTTTGGTGGGATATCATTTCAATGTAACAGAAGTTTCATTGGCACAGGCAGAAATCGAGATTGGTGATGGCCTTCCTGACATCAGGTTGACAGGAAAATGCCTTGAAGCTCTCAAACAAGCAGGTTTTGAGGTGACTGCAAGTCATTGTTCTCTTTTTCTGAATCTCTTTTTATTATTGGCACAAGTTTCAACTTATTTATTTATTCTGCACAAAGGTCATATGGGAGAAAGATCTTACTGTGGACTCACCTGTCCCTTGGTACTTGCCTTTGGATAAAAGTCACTTCTCACTGAGTAGTTTCCGTCTAACTGCTGTTGGGCGTTTCATTACAAAAAACATGGTAAGATTTGTTTCATTGAAATGCTTTCTTATTGTTGTTAGCTCCTGCTTCTACAACACTGTTTGGAAAAGCCATGCTTTTAGGTTGAATGATGTTGCGGCTTCTAGATTTGCAATAATTCATGCTTGTTGACTTGTTGTTCAACTCTGGAAAGGCAGTTGATTAGAGCTGAGTTTTCATTTTGGCAGGTCAAGGCCCTGGAATTTGTGGGACTTGCCCCAAAGGGAAGTCAACGTGTTCAAAACTTTCTAGAGCAGGCTGCTGAAGGGCTAGTTGAAGGTGGAAAGTGAGTATTCCCTCTGTAACACTTATTCGCTCTCAGCTCATTTGAGAACTAAATTTGCTAAATCTTTGATATATCATTCCAGAGCAACATAAAGGTAGTAATTATATTTCATATATGAGCCTCAAACCTGAAATAATGGACCTTCTCTTTTTAGTATTAGAATAGGGAAACTTGAAGCCTCATGCAGAATCTAGAATTACATGGGATCCATCCATGTAGAGTTTCTCTGTTACAGTAATTAGTGCAAGTGGGTGATTTTGAGCTAGTCCTTATTTTCTAATTGCACCCACTCTTACAATGATAAGTTAAAAGAAATGGGTAAATAAAAAAGAGAGGCTTTGAAATTCTTTTCTTAGAGGGGTTGAATCACCATTTTTTTTTTTTTTTTTATATTTCTTTAAGCTCAGTTTTTTCTCTCTCAGTCATTCAGTTGATATGCACATTAGCTACTTACATAATTATATTCCTGTGTCTTTCAGGAAAGAGATTTTCACACCAATGTATTTCTTCTTGGCCCGGAAGCCGCTTTCAGATAATCAGTGACTTGTCATTGTAAACTAATTAACCTGATATCATAGTCATGGAACTTCCCTGGGATTCTGACTGGTTGAAATGTATGTTAGAATTGGGTTTTTACCATGCTAGTTGACTTTGTGATCTTGGTTGCCAATTGAAAGTTGTTTGTCTGTGTTTAGTTTCCTTTGGGTTCATTTGTACACCTCCTTTGGCTTGATCACTGTTGTAGCCTTCTGCTACATTTGGGACTTTTTGGCTCTTTTAATTTATCTAATGAATGAATTTCTTCTCTGCCTTGGCTGGGATTTGTGTGCATGTTTGTTTGTTAGCCTTTTCTTCTTCTTCTTCTTTTTAATCTAATGTATATGATTATATTGCTTTTCGTTTCCGCTCGACTTTGGAAATTTTGATTTTATCCAGCAACATGTTGATAAAGACTTGTTGTACACTTAATGTAATGGGGGGAAATGAAATTTGTTTTGGGGCATTTATGGTGTGCACTACTCATCTTAGACATTGAACAGCTAGAGTACGCTTTCTTTTTTGGGTTCCTACATCAAGAAGATACATCATTATTTACTGGACATAAATTAGCAACAAACCAGTCTACTAAAGTAACTTCTCACATTCTTTTTTTTTTTTTTTTTTTTTTTTTTTTTTTTTTTTTTGACAAGTAAGAAAAATATCATTAAAAAGCGCCGAGCGCAATCAAGTACAACATCTGCTTCTCACATTCTTTAGGAACGCATGTCACTTTATCGGACTAGTTTGTAGCCGTATCTAAAAATCACAGCTAGATAAATTCAACAACCCTCTCTTTTTTGGACAAAGTATTCCTCTAAGTTGGGTTTGAGAAAATACAACCCTCTTTTTCTTGGACAAAGCTTTTCTTTAAATTAGGTTTGAAGTATTTTCTTTAACATAATCTATTAAACTAACATTTGCCCTAAAGCATAGATTTTTACATGCATTTTCAATAAGATTAATAGTGCACGTGATTTTCATTTGCATTAGACCTGCTCATGACAGATGTCAGTTTAATAAACTGGGTCTAAGAAATTCTCTATCAATAGTTTGAACTTCATATTTCCCAATGTATATGAATACTAAATGGAAAATGACTCTTGCACAACAGTTGTGCAAGGTCTTAGAGACATGAGGTAGGTCTCATGTGGTGGGTTCCACCACATGGGTTCCACGTGGGACTCATCCCATGTCTCCAAAGTGGTGCACAACAGTTGTACAACTGTTTAATGAGAGTTGATCAAAAGGTTGGTGGGCGCATATTACTATATCAACGATCGGGATAGACGTGGGAGGGTAGAGTATATAATATTACTCAATTTTCTATTGAACCGACAAGAGGATTAAGAAATACATGGTAGACCGTTTCAGCAAAATTAAAATATTATTAGCCCTATTTTGTATTGGTTATCTTGTTACAGCCAACCCATTATGACAAAGCACCAAACTGTACGTGAGAGTTTTATGTGACACATGTGAATTAGTTAATGTCTCCGGCCCATTCATTGTCGGACAAGGTTTTTTTAATAAATCGGAATCAAAGAAATTTTGAAATTTCTCCTCCCTTTTTTTATTATATTCACATTTATTTTTAAAACATGTGGTTTACATTTACATTCACGTATTTTAACGACAGATGTCAATTTAATAGACCAATTTAGAGAAAAAAATTTATCATTCATTAGTCAATTAGGTCACTCAAATAAAAATTAAGGAAAACTTTAATTATCCATCTCGAATTGTTATAGCTTTTGCAATGTCGCCTCCAAAGTTCAGAAGTTTGCAATGTGGATGTCCGACGTATTAACTCCTTTTAACATTTAAAAAAATACAAATACATCTTTAATTTAAAAAATGGAAAAAGTATACATAATCCCCTAAAACCTTCATTGTCAATGTCCCACAAACTATCAATTGTGCTAATGTCGCCCCTACCAACAAAATTTTTTGTTCCCTAACTCCTGCCCATAGGAGTTTTTCGTTCCGTCCATAAATACAACTAGTTGTTATGTGCTTTTTTTTTCTTTTTTTTTTTCTTTTTCTCATTTTTCCCCTAATTGAGTAAGGAATAGGGTTATAGGGGAGGATCTTTTCCACTCCTAATCGGAATGGAAGAAGAAGTGGATGATCTTTAAAAAGAAAATAGGGCAGGCTGCCTAACAAGTAACAACAAACCCAAAACGAAATAAAAGAAGTGCGATAGTACAAACAAATGGTAGAAAATGAGTCAAACAAGTAACCCGATCATCTCAAGGGGCTACTCGAAGTGGTTACAGAAGCAAAGATTAAGACGAACCTATCTAAACTCCGACTTAGAACAAGCAACAACCACTAGAAAGAAGTTGGAGACAAATATGCATAGTCATAGTCCGAAGTAGGGATATTTTGAAAATTTTGATAGGATTTAAAAGAAAATTTTAACGGATGGTTGAAATTAAAAAAATTTAAAGTTGGATAACCTAAATTGTCATTTTTTAAAGTTTTGATATATATATATTAGAATAATGAAAAATCAAGGGTTATAAAAGAAGTTTTTTAAGACTAAATGTAGGAAAAAAAAATTAAAAATAATAATAAAATAAAAATAATAAAAAAGAAAAAGTCAAACAACGGTTAACTTAGTCCTCGAAGACTTCAGGGTTTAAAAAAAAGTCGACGCAAATTTTCTTTTTTGGCCAAGGAAAAAGGACGAATTTGAAGAAAAAGACCAAAAGTATTAGAATATGCGTGAGGAAATAAGGCAAAGGAGCCATTGAATATAGCCTGTTTGGCGACTTGGCGGACACAAAAAGCTATGGCATTTGATTTTTTATAGGTTTTCTATATTTGTTTATTTGCCAATGAACAGAATCAATTCTCCAGCCACAAAATAGCATAACCTCCCAAAACACCAATACCATTCACAATAATAATAATAATAATAAAAAACACCACTTAAAAAGTTTTATCAAATCAATCATATTAAAGCAGGAACGGAGCCATAAGTTCTTATAGGCAAGGGTCAGGAATTAAAAAAATTTGTTGGTAAGAACCAGTAGGCTAAATTTATATTTTTTTGTTGGTAAGAACCAGTAGGCTAAATTTATATTTTTTACCTAAATTTTTTCTTTATGTTTTGGAATTAAGGGGGTCATGGCCTATATATACCGCCCCCCTAAATCCGTCCTTGTATCAAAGAATTTGTCGTGACAACCCATTTGGCTTCATGTAATATCACAATTTTTTATGATCTAATTAAGTTCTATTTGCACATGCCCATGTGGGCCATGTCAATATTATAGGCCTAAAACACCTCTCCAACAATAATGGCCTAGTTTTGATACCAAAGTGTGTGTGTTTAAAATCATCTCTCAAGTATACTCTTGAGGAATTGGTCAATGAAGTCTTTATGTAATAAAGTTGTGGGATGGATGTGAAATTGGAAGAGATGTATTTGAAGTCAGAAAAAAAATATAAGGATTATGTTTGTTAACATATTTTGGTTTTTGTTTGAAGAAGTGTCGTAACGTTGTATAAAGGTGTAAACAATTTGGAATGATTTGTGTTTCGAGAACGGAAAACAAATATTAATTTAACAAACATGACCGAGTTAATCGTCAAAATTGAAAATGTCTCACGTAAAAACTAAAGAGTAAGCTAGGGTTCGTTTGGGTTTGTAATTTCAAAAAATGTGAGAAATTTAAAACGTGCGATTAGTTGAGTGTTTGGTAAAATTAATCGCAGTTTAACTTTTAAAATAGTGTATTTTTAAAAATACAAGCCATTTTTTGCAATTTAAAAACACAATTTTTTTTTTTTTACAATTTCAAACTACAATTTTTTAAAAAACGCACTATCAAACAATATACTATGTAGTTTACGATCACACTTTTGACACGAAAATCGGACCTAAATTGATTTTTTTTCCTTAATTTAAACCACACTCTTTAATGAATATATGTCATATTAGTTTTAGCAATATATCAAAAGTATATATATATATATATATATATATATATATATATCTCAATTCATGGCTTCATTAGAAAATTTTTGGAAGGGTGACAGAAACAGACAAATCTCTCTTGGGAAATATACTTTCGAAAATGAAACATGAAACATGGAAAAATAAAAAGAAAAAAGAAAAAAGAATATATATATTGTGTAAAACATTAAACATCTTCTTTCTATTTTCTGCTAAAAATCAAACAGAATAAAGAATGTATTCTGTAGTAGTTTCAGCAGCCTTGGGACCGCAATATCGCATCTGGGTTGACTCCTGGCTCCTGTCACCAGAGGCGGCATCGCCTCCATGTGGGTGGTGGTGGTGGTTGTCGTCGGAGGCAGCCGGAGGGTGGTAGTACATGCGGCCAGTTTGCGGGCAGTGAGAATGAAATCTTGCCGCTATTCTGACACCGGCATCTAACAGCTCCACAATCTTCCCCATGATGAAACCAACCTAAATGAATCCCCTCCTGAATATAACCCCGGCCCTTTTTTTCTCTTTTTCTTGGGGGAGAAAGAAAAAGAGATAGAGAAGGGAGAAGAAAATGGATTCCCACCTGCTATAATAACCCTTTTTCTCTTTTTCTTTTTTCTTGAAGGAGAAAGAAAAAGAGAGAGAGAGAGAGAGAGAGAAAGGAGAAGAAAATGAACAGCAAAGCTAGAAGACGTCCCAAATGGCGTCCATGAGGATGTGTTGTATATATAGCTGGCTTTTCTCTGCCAACCTTCTTTTTGTTGATTCCTTTCACATTCTGAATAGTAGTATTGGAATAGTTAATTAAGATGGCAAAATGAATTTACTTTTTTGCCCTCATATTTTCTTTTTCTTTTATTATTTTTTTAAAATTTAAAATTTTCTTTTTAAATTTTTTTTGCTATGTTGGTATTGTTTTTCTAACAAATTTTTGGGGTTTGTAGAGAATTCATACAAATCAACCTTTAAAAATTGCAGGTGTTCTTTAAGCTACTAAAAAAAAATGTGAGAAGCATAGACAATTAAAAAAACATGTGTTTCTCACAAAAGGGACACGTGTCCTATTAGAATTTGGTTTGTAAGAAATTTATTGGTTACAAATTTCTTACAAACTGGCTTGTAAAAAGTTTCATCCAAACTAACCTTAAAAAGTGACACGTGTTTTCAGCATTTGAGAATTACATTTTTTTTTTAACAGCACGTGTTTCTCACATATTTTTTCAATAGCTTAAATGACACATATCCTACAAACCAGTTGGTAGAAAATTTATGTTTTGTTTTTCTTACTTCCTCCAATCATCTCGAGTAATATTACATGTCATTCTTGTGTCCCTTAAAAAATGATGTACATTTTAAAATCACCATTGAATTTGTGATAAATTACTATTAAATTTTAATCTAATAATGATTTTAAAAGTCATATCATTTTTAGAAAAACATAAAAATAACATTTAGAATTACTCGATCCTCCATGCCAGCACTTATCTTCTAAAACTTAAAACTTAAAAAAAAAAAAAAAAAAAAAAGAAGAAAAAAAAAAGGAGGAGAAAAAAATAATAAGAATTTAAATATTCCTTCCTTCACACTTTACCTTCCAAAAACGAAAATGAGGAAAAAAAAAATGAAATAAAATATTGTTTATGTTTCCGAATCTTAAGAAGGTATAAATCCTAAGGATATGTCTGGGTAACTCAATTTAATAAGGAGACGTCCCAAATGCCATAAAGTGGTCGGCATTTTTTGACAATTGTGCCCCCGATTGTTCTCGAAAACACGTTATTGTCCTTGAGCTTGTTTCCACCCAAGATTCAAAAAGTCTGTGTTTACATTTATGTCTTATTATTTTCTTAGTCAAACATGGTAGAAAGGGCAAAGAAAAGTCTACTTTTCTACTGTGGGTTCCGGATTGTAATTTTGTAAATAAAAAAAAAAATTGTGATTTTAAAATTAAATTGTTAAAAATAAATCGTTTGAGTACCGTATTTTTAAAAAATTACTATTTGAAAACGTAAACAAAGAGAAGCTTTTTTAAAAGCATAAAATTTTAAAGGCTAACTTACGATTTTAAATGCCAAATACTTAATCGCGTTTTTAAAAGTCACTTTTTCAAATCCTACTCTTTAAAATCGCAAACTCAAACGAATCTAAAACACATTAACCATAATCCCCACCAATTCGAATAGCAGAATTTGCTGGGACACAGATTTTCTCCGACCCTATGCTAGTCGAGAAAGAATTTTTGAACAAATTAGTTCATTTTTTATTTTTATTTTTTTGACATGTCTACACAAGAGGGGAATGAGAGATTCGAACTAGTGACCTCTGCTTCATGAGGCATGGTCCCCAGCCGATTGAGCTACCCTTCGAGGACGAACAAATTCATAACATTAAAATAAATAAAATTAATTAATTAATTAAAAAAAAAAAAAGAAAAAAAAAAGAAAGAAAAAGTACTTCTTTTTCAGTAACACAAAAAATCCACTGATCAGAAACATAACTGGACTGAGGACTCGTTCTTCCATGCGTTGGCTCTCATGTGCTTGGGATGCTCTGCTCCAGCTCGATCCTTTACTGCCTCTCTCGTCTTCTGGGCCTTTACATATCTTGTTATAAATTGACATTAATGTGAAAATTACCTTTGTGCTTGAATTCTAACAAGTTGAGCCATATTTGTTTTTTTTTTTTTTTTTTTTGGTAATGTCATACAACACACTTATATCTCACTTTGTTGATGTAGCATTGTTAATCAGTCCTTATATATTTATTTATTTATAAGGAAAAATTACATTTTAGGATCCCAAATTATCACATGTTTTGCGATTAGCCTTACAAACTGTCAATACTTCGATTCCAGCCTCCAAATTACCAAAACTTTTGAAAAAAATACCCAATTTGACAAAATATCTCCATATTACTCTTGCCCGTGTCATTTTTCAACTAAAAAATAATATTTAAAAAAAAAATTACAAAAGTAAATTAAAAAAAACCATAAATTTTATTTAAAAAAATAATGAAAATGGGGCGGCCTGCGAGTGGCTTTCGAGCCACCCCAAATGGATTTTAGGGAGCCACCCATAGGGGTTGGGGGGTGGCTCGCAGGCCAACCCCCTCCCAATGACAACCACCCCAAACACCCTCTTTTTTATTTTTATTTTTTTTTAAAAAAATATATATAATTTTAGTATTTTTTAGTTTTTAATTTTTTATTATTTTTTAATTGAAAAATGACACATGACAAGGATAATATTGAGATATTTCCCTAAATGAGGCATTTTTTTAAGGCTTTGGTAGTTTTGAGGCGAGAGTCAGAGTGTTGACAGTTATGTGAGGCTAATTGCAAAACGAGTGGTAATTTGGAAAGTTAAAATGTAATTTTTCCTATTTTTAACATCGACTAATTTGTAGTGCCACATCAATAAATATAAATAAAAGTATAGTGTATAAAATTTCTCTATTTTTTTTTCTCCCTTTTTTGTTAGAGAAAATGAGAAATGCTATAAGCTATTTATCATAACCCATCCCATTAGGTTGGCATAATAATGCTCAGTTTGAGTTTTTTTTAGTAAGGGTGATGTGGCAGGGTTGATTAGACATTACTACGTTAGCATATTAGAATGATGGTTCAGATATGATTTTTCATTACCTAAATATATAACATTTCACCATCTTATTTTATCTTTTTAAAAATAAACAATACTTTAAAGCTAGTGAAGGATCATCTTGCCACATAGATAAGATGGTGAAAAGTTGTATATTTAAATGGTGGAAAATCATATTTCATGATGGCTAGATGGGGTATATAAGTAAATAGTATATTTAAAATGGTTATATAAAATTAAGTTGTTGGGCGACAGTGTGAAGCGCCTGTGGCCTAATGGATAAGGCGTCTGACTTCTAATCAGACGATTGTGGGTTCGAGTCCCACCAGGCGTGTTCTTGTTTTCATGACCAACTTTTTGGGCCGTTGTTTGGGCCTGGTTTTATAGCCCAAGCACGCCACACGACCCATTTATAGCCCAAATCTATCATCTAAACCGGTCCAGTAGTACTTGTACGTTAATGTACGCCTTAAGCGCACTCTCTATCCTCAAATCCGTTCACATCACCAACCCGCGCACATCATCGTCTCCCACAAAATCCCAACCACCAACACTCCCCCCAAACTCGGCCTTATCCTCCATCCCCCGGCGCAATGGAGCCCGGGACACTTGCTCTCGCTAACCTACGCTCGTCCACACCCTATTCGACAAAATTCCTCAGAGACCATACGCACATACAAACGCAAGAACTACCAAAATTTTTTGTCCAATTATCTAAACGGAGCTCCAAACCCGCCTCAGACTGGCTGCAGAAAGACCCGAGGAAGGACCTGTCTCGGATTCTTAGAACCGATGCTGCGGTGAAGGGCATTGTGAGGAAAGCCAACTCAAGAAAGTACAAACAGCTGTGGCCTAAGGCTGTTCTGGAGGCCCTGGATGAGGCTATCAGAGAGAATCAGTGGGAAAATGCTCTCAAGGTTAGTGGGTTTTTGTTTTTCTTTTGAAAAAGTTGTAAATTTTTTAGTTGCTTTTTCTTTGGGCACATGTTAGGTGGGTTTTCTTGGTTGTTTTGGTGGGTTTGTGTGTGGTTTGGCTTCTGGGTATGTTAAAGTAATAATCTTGTCTCTCTGTTTGTTTCCTGGGGTAATGTGGAATGATAAAAAGAGAAGTACAGATATTATGTCTTAATTAGTTTGCTGACATTTTTTTGACAAAGTAGTGACAAGCTATTGAAGTATTTTATTCTTTTTGATTCTTCAAGTAGTGTATTTTCTATGCTTTCTTTGTTGTCCTGTTTTTTTTCCCCTTAGAGTTGATATTTGAGTTATTTGGAGCTTTCAAATTTACCTTAAACACAAATCAGAGAATCTGCTAGAATACTTTTTGGAATCTGTATTAGTAGGGTGAGTTAACAAGCACAGTTGTCAACAAGAATTTTTGAACATGAAGATTCAAGTTAAAAATTTAGAGAAGAACATATGGAACTCTATTACCGTTGAATGTCTGGAGTATGTTATAATAATATTTTTTTTAAGTCTAAATGCGAAAGTTCAACCCTCAAAGAGTCTTTTCCCTTGTTCAGTTCATCTTTTCTTACATCCACCGTCTCCATGCAAAATTTGGAGTGCGAGTCCCATATATTGTGGGACTTCCTGAAGTTTCCAATTATTTCTGAAAGCTAAACTCTTTATCATAGGTTTTTGGATTGCTTCGCAAACAACAATGGTACGAGGCAAGGTGCCAAACATACACGAAGTTGTTGATGATGCTTGGAAAGTGTAGGCAACCTGAGCAGGCCAGTTTGCTTTTTGAGATTATGTTGTCTGAAGGGCTCAGACCAACTGTTGATGTCTACACTGCTCTTGTAAGTGCTTACGGGCAAAGTGGCCTTCTTGACAAGGCTTTATGTACTCTCGATGACATGAAATCGGTCTCTGACTGCAAACCAGATGTATATACATATTCTATTCTTATTAATTGTTGCTCTAAATCTCGTCATTTCGATCTGATTGGACGGATTCGTGCTGAGATGTCATATCTAGGGATCAAATGCAGCACTGTGACATACAACACTATTATTGACGGATATGGTAAAGCGGAAATGTTTGACCTAATGGAGAACACGCTGACGGATATGATTGAAAGTGGAAGCTGCCTTCCTGATGTTTTCACATTGAATACTTTTGTTGGGGCTTATGGGAAATCGGGGCAGATCGAGAAACTGGAGAAGTGGTATAATGAATTCCAGCTAATGGGAATACGGCCAGACATTAAGACATTTAATATCCTGATCAAAGCATATGGAAAAGCGGGCATGTATGAGAAGATGAGCTCCGTTATGGATTATATGAAGAAATGGTCTTTCTCTCCAACAATTGTTACTTTTAATACAGTGATTGAGTTGTTCGGAAAGGCTGGAAATATTAAGAAGATGGATGAATACTTCAAGAAAATGAAGCATCAAGGAATGAAGCCCAACTCTATTACCTACTGCTCTCTTGTTAGTGCTTACAGTAAAGTTGGACATATAACAAAAGTTGATTCAATTTTGAGGCAAGTAGAGAATTCTGATGTAATACTAGATACCCCTTTTTTTAACTGCATTATCAGTGCATATGGTCAGGCTGGGGATGTGAGAAAGATGAGTGAGTTGTTCTTGGAAATGAAAGAGAGAGCTTGCAAACCTGATAGCATCACCTTTGCTACCATGATCCAAGCCTACAATGCACAAGGCATGCCTGAGGCTGCTGAAAATCTGGAGAAGATGATTGCAACCAAAGAGATTTCTGGTATCTCACCATGCCTTATACTTTCTAATAATTCTATCATTTTGCTTCTCTCAAAGAATCGCTTGCCAAACTGCTTACCTTTTTTACTTCTCAAAGGTAACAATCTTACTTTCTTTGTATTTTACCGACTCTCCTTGAGCACCAATGACAATCGGTTTTGGGTTTTTGTTGGGAGGGGCTCAATATTCAAAGAACTGCTTCAGATTCAATCCTGGAAATACTATCTTAATTACCACCTTCAGTATTGTTCAGTTTTGTTGAATTTATTCTCATACAATCTTATTGTATTCTCAGGCACAAGGTTGATCGGATGCTAGCATGATATATATTTTTTTTTGGAAGAGCAACCCTCACAGATGGACAGGTCAAATGTCCAAAGGTGGTTGGATGTCGGAAAGAATTATTGCTTCCTTTTAACCGCCATCATAGCGGGTATTTATATTAGCTTTTATTCCCTCTCTTGTTAGCTATCTTGTACATTACACTTACTGACATGCTATTTTCCATAGTGCCTTAAAGCAAAACACTTCTATTAATTCAAATTTTTGGACCTGTTATGTTATATTTGGGAAATTGTGCACCTCATTCATACGGTCCAACATGGCCCTATGGACTGGCTGTTTTGATATGCATCTGTCCTTTATGCTCTTATCATCAATAACTTCTTACCTAGTTTCTTATCTACTGACACATCAATGTTTTTCAAGTGATCTATCATAGACGATTCAGGATAGACAACCATTGTTACTCGAATATTTTGTTTGGAATTTTTTTTTACTGTCACATTATCTCAATTGTATGACAATCGTATAGCAATCTACTAAATAACATTTCTCTTTCTTCATTCATATCTCCCCAAATAGACTTCATATCTAACACAATCTTCATTTCATTATGCAGAGGTATCAATGCATATGTAATCACTGTAGTTTAATGGTGGAGGTAAAGTTGACAGTGAACACCTGGTGGAAATTTCAGGGTTTGGGGGAAGGGGAAGTATCTTCTGAGTAACCTCTTTCAATGGGGGAACCGAAACATGAACTGAAGGGTAGCTTATATATGTGTGTGAAAGGAGTAAGCAGCAAGATGAGAGGGATAGAACTTGGAAGGCATAGAAGTGATTCAAGTGAATGCACTTGTGACCATGTGGCTGCATCAACAGTTACAAGAATCGAGAAAATTTGTTGGGGACAATTTGCTGCCTGGCACCAGTGAGAGATGATTTAGTCTGAGGTTGAAGGTACTGCCAATGTAACAGTGAGACTTAAAAAGATCATTCAGGTTGTTGCTACGAGACCTGTAATAACACTAATTAAGCCCGAGTGATGGGTAGTGCATACAAAATTTGTCTTGCCAACCCCAACTGTTTGAAAAGAGATTTTTTGAACAGTTCATTGCCCCAAAATTAGGGTTCGTAATTTTTTATACGATCTGCGAACCTAATACAGAATTAGGTTATTAAAAACTCGTAATTTTTATATAAAAATCACCATTGAATTTTTTAAATTAAATGGGTTAGCTTATTATTGACCTATGTAGTCTTATACTCGTGTCTTGACACACAACATTTAAGGTTGACAATTTTTTATACAATACGCAAAAATCCAATATGAATCTAATACGAAATTTACGAATTAGGGTTGAGGGGTTTGACTCATTTAATTAAATAGACTAAGTATGGTTGACCTATAAAGTTTTATATTCATGTCTCGACGCAATTCGAAATCAAACATGCAAGCACAATTTGTCACTCTAACAAGCAAAATTGCACTTAAACTTTCTTCCAACAGCTCTTTTGGTGCAATAAATCAGATTACCTTATTCCATGCCTTTTCCTTTCCTGCCAAAAATAATGACAGATCCATTACTTTCTAATTCATTATAGTCAATCTTCAAACTTCTTATTATATGATTTTCTTATCTCTAATAATCAACAACTTGCTTAATTAATAATTAATAGAAGAAACTACATATAAAAAGAGTCTTCTGTTTTTTTTTTAGCAATGTCTCTCCAATTGACTATTGGAATTGCAATGTCTTGCTTCCATGATTTAAAATGACAAAAATATTTTTCATAAGATAAATAATTCAGAAAAATATAAGTCGTCCTTTATTATTTGGAGGATATTTTTGTTATTTTGGGTCGGAAAAGGGATACATTCCAACCGTAAGGTAATTTGGGGGAACATGTCATAAATTAGAACATTGGGAGGGCTAGGGGGCATTGCAAAAAAATAATAATAAAAAAATTGTAATTAAATGTAGTTAACCCAAAGTAATTGGTTTTTCACTTGTTTTTCGAACAATTTATTACTAGTAAACTATATAGATGTAGTGTTGGTTCTTACTGGGGTATGCTAATGTTATAGGCTTATAGCCTTATAGGGCACTGTTTTTTTTTTTTTTTTTTTTTTTTTTTTTTGGGGTTCTTAAATCCAGGCTTCTACCCTTTGCGTGGGCCTACTAGCCCTGCCCATCTATAGAACATTTGGGCCCTGCCCCTCCTACTGTCTTAGAAAAGCCTGCATAATAAGCCCAAATCAGGTTTAGGCTGGCCTTCGAATGGCCCATCAATGAAGTTGGCCTTTACATATCTAAAACAATTTAAAAATAGACAAATATAATCATACTAAGAAATAATAGCCCATTGAATATATACTTTGTTAAAAGCTTAGCATGTAAAAGATACAGGTTTTGTTTATTAGTCCATTAACAACTAACATTATATGATTATTAGTCCCTAACAAACATGATCTAGGTTTTGTTTGCTAAACCATTCCTGTTCTCGCTTTCTTTTTCTGTTTAAAACAATAACATTAACAAACAACCTAGACCATAAAACAATCAAAATGTGCTCACTTTTGCGTTACATCATTTTACTTTTTTTAAAGAAATAAAAAAGAAAGAAAAAAAAAGTACCATCCAAAAAGGATTAACAAACAGAGCTATAATCTTTCGTTTTCAGAACTGAGTCCGAATATATTTTAGGCTCCTAATGTGCATTTTTCTTACTTGCAGTTGTACTTTCCATAGCTCATAAACTTTGTCCATTACCCTTCACTTTAAGTCCATGCACTTTTTTGGAAAAAAAAAAATAAAGAAAAATGAAGAAATTCACTTATAACCCTTAATCTTTCATCACTTTTGAAACAAGGCACTTAAACTTTAAAAAGTGTCAACTTAGGGTATCCATATTTCAATTTTTTTCAATTTCAACCCCCTGTTAGAATTTTCCGCTAAATCTTATCAAAATTTCCAAAATAGCCTTATTTTTTAGGAAAAAAAATTGCAAGGATTTAGGTGTTGGTCAAAATTTAATGAAATTTACAAAAATATCCATGCCTGAATAATTGAAAAAAAAATATAATTTTTTTTAAAAAAAAAAAAAAAACAGCAGTATTTTTCAAATTTTAATAGAATCTAACAGAAAATTCTAATGGTAGGTTGAAATTGAAAAAAAAAAATATTGAAAGATGGATACTCTAAATTAACAATTTTTAAAGTTTGGATACCTTATTTCAAAAGTGATGAAATATCAAGAGTTATAAATGAAATTTTTTTTTTTAATTTTTTTTTTTTAAAAAAAAAAAAGAAAAAGAAAAGGAGAAGGGAGAACATTTTCTAAGTAATAAAATAAGGAAGAAGCCGTGTGAATGGAATTCCACAAATGTACCAAAAGTGGGAGCAAGTATTGAAAAACAGTGGAACAAAATGATGAGATTATAGAAGGACCTTTTTCTAGTTCAAACTCCAAAGTTTCTACCCAATACCTAGAAGATTCTAATGGAGCAATCATCAAACTAACACTAGCTACGAGCCTATGACAACTACTTTTTAATGCCAATATTTATTAATTATACTTGGTGTTTGTTTTCAACAACTGCCATTGCAAGCCATCATTGCAAGCTTGAAAGCAACCATTTTTTGACCATTGATGCTTTCTTCAAATTCCTTCTAGTTTGGGGCAAAGAAGTTGGAAGTGGAGGTCAAATCCAAGGACTTTGTAGGGTAAGAAAGCATAAAATCATTAGAGATAGCTTTGAGACTTTGAGAGCTTCCCATATGAATGCAAATGAGAAATGAACTTGACAATTCTTAACATCTTTGCGGCCGATGATTGAATATACTCTGCCTAAATACACCAATAAATATATGATTTTTGGCATGAGTCACTTTGACAAGACAAGAAATGTTGTGATCCATGCAAATTATATACATCAAATATGTCAATTGTCATGTCATTTTTAGTGATTCATTCAGAAATTGTCAATCTTTTAACTCGTTTTCCCATTCCCCCTCCTACTACCCCAACGAGGGACATGACATGCATCTACTAGTCTCCATTTGCTCTTCTAACTAATTGGTTTGAACAAATGTCCACTACATTGGATGCTCTCTCTATGCACGCTATAATCAACAAAGTTTTCTTTAAATTTGGGTTACTTAAAAAAAAAAAAAATTATAATTAAAAGTACATGTGATAATAGGTTGGAGAAGAGACAAACCTACACACAAACTGCTTCTAGATTGAAAGACATCTATTAAAAATACATGTGAAAATTACATGCATTAAAAACATATTAGTTTAATAAAAAAAAAAAAAAAAAATGGCCCATCATCATAATTATGCAAGAGAACCAGAATGGGCAGTGAGTGATGTAGTACTATCAAAAATACTGCATGGGTGGATGAGATGGTATTATTAGGTTAATGAGGCTGTCATTGGGCTCTACGCGGAATACAGACGTCAACGAGTGATCGAGAGTGCCCAAACTTCAAACTTCTAAATTCAAACTAATCATAACTCTGGTTTCAATTGGATTACAGCTCTACCTACATCTTTTTATTTTTTTTTAGATGAATATCGTGTGAATTACTTTGCTTAATTATCGGTTCGTTTGTTAATGTTTTTTAGACGTTGCTTTTTGTTTTTTGTTTTTTTTTTTTTTAAAAAAAAGTATTCTGATGTTATAAAAATGTGAACATAATTTTGAGCGTTTTGTGAGTCGTTGGATTGTTTATGAATGTTTTTAAAATAGAATAGAGAAAAAAAATTATTATCAAACAAATTCGGTATGTTCAAAGTTATTGATTACCATTACAAGTGTATCCTAATTATAAGTTCAAAGTATGGCTTATTGTGTCTTTTCAAATGCTTCAAAATCACAATATGCATGTTTTAAAAAGACAAAGTTTGAAGTAAAAATAAAAATTAGTGGATTGTTTTATTAGTTTGATAGATTTCGAGGTTAAAATATTTCTACGCATTTGAGTTGGACATGAGTTGAGGTTAAAATATTAAACTTTTAGAATAATTAGTGATTTAACATAATAGTATAGTAGATGTCTTGAGTTTGAAGAGACGTTAGCTGACTTCATAGTTTTTCCCGCTATTTTTTTGGTTAAATATTTCATGTGTTAGCTACGTACGCTTCACTTGTTGAAGAAGAGTTAGAATCCACACATGAACGAATGTAAAAGTATTAATTAAATTGTTTAAATTTATACTTTTTAAATTATGAGCTTAATTAAACTTTTAGAATAAATAATAATGTAACCGTTTACACGTTTAAAGTGAAAGGAAAAGATTTATCAAGTTGGTGTGAGAGTACGTTAGGTCATGCATGGAGGCCTTGGTTAGCAAATGTTTGAGAATTAAAGTTTGAAATTTTTTAATCCAATCCATATCATTGACTGTGGATTTGTTATAGATGTAAGCAATTAGCAAAACTACATTAAATTCTATGTCATCATGTATGTTTGTGTTTTTCTTATTTTCCATTTTCCGTGTCTTTTTACGACAAATCATCTAGTTTTAACTAGGGGCGGAGCTAACATTTAAGACTTGGGAGGCAAAATTAAATAATAATAATAATAATTTGGGGGGGGGCAAAACTAAAAATAAAAAATAAAAAATTTAAGGATAAAATTGAAATTTTTTAATTTTTTTTTTAGGGAAATGGTTGATTTAATGATTTAGTTAATGATCTAACACTCCCCTTTACGTGTTGGGCCTCACTTATTAAGAGGGAGTTTGAGCTCACACGTTAAGGGAGTGTTAGAATATTAAGTAAATAATAAAATTCATATCTTCCTATTAGTTTAAGCTTTTAGGATGATAATTTAACATTGGTATCAAGCCTGCAGAAATACTGAGTTTGAATTCTATCTCCGTAATTCACCTCACATTTTAATTAAATATTTAGACCTCACTTATTAAAAGAGTTCAAATATTAATTAAATCATTAAATCAATAATTTCTTATTCGCTTAAACTTTTATAAGAACAAATACCAAATGACAAATTGATCCATGATTTGAAGTCTTGATGCAATGAATAATTTTACACGGTTTTGTTCTCCTTTTTACACAAGAATGGATGCAAGAAACAAATTAAACTTAAAAGGAAAATAAAAATAAAAATTCTGTGTGCCAATTTCTTATAGAACACTGTTTTTTACATTTTTCTTTTTTCTCCCCTTAAAGAACATGGTTAACTGTACGTCTTAAATTCAGCTTATTTTCTGTGCATGGTATCCAACAAAAAGATAAAAGGATTTCCTAAGAAAAAAGGCTAGGTAAGGTTCTAGGAAAGATCAAGGAAAAGGAAATATTGAAAAAAAAAAAAAAAAAAAAAAAGGAATCCTTTCTCAATCATATCTCAACTATTTAAAACATTTATTACTACTCATCATGTTCTGGGGTCAAATCATTTTTCTTCTTTGTTTTTTTCTTCTTAAGATCTAGTAAAGTTGTAGGAAAGATCATGGAAAGGGAAAATATTGAAGAAAAAAAACAGCATATATACTTTCTCCAGTTCTTCTCCTTTCCAATTCTTTTTGTATTTAATTGAAACTTGTTTAGTCTGGTTTGGAAGCATGTCTTAATTTCTTTCAATATTATATGTGTACTATATGTCATTGAATATATACTTTGGTGCTCACAAATTCAACCAAAGTCCCAAAATATTTCTTTATACCTTTCATTTTCTTCTTTTGCCATAATTGCCAAACTGTTACATATATTCAACTTTGAAGCATATGCTATAAGCCTATGGGCTATTGCCAATTGTTCTATCTCTATGATCCACATCCAAAGCAATTTGCAAAACAAGGTTCTTTTTCCTCTTTTTCAAGGCACCACAAGCATGATGCTTTTTGGAACCGGTACTTGGAATTTTGTACTTTGTGTAGAATAAGGAGTCAATGTAATATATTATTCCTTTTTGGTTGTGGCCTTTATATCACATTTACGGTATTTACTATGTTTATTATTTTTTCAATAAACATATACGGCATTATGGATATTTCCATTAATTTAGATTACCGTAAATATGGAATCGGTATTATGGTTATTTCTATTAATTTAGATTACCGTAAATATGGAATCGGTTAATTGATTTTAAAATCAATTAACGATATTGTTTCCTTGATGGAAGGAAACAAATACGGTGTTTACCATTTTGAGGGTCCCTAACCTAGCCTATAAATAGAGTGCATGTGTACACCATCAGTACAGCCATCAAGCAATAGGCATAGGTTAGAAGATCCCTCAAATAATCTTTCTTGTTCTTCAGATGGATCGTGGAGATGCTTGAGCAAACATGGCTAGAGGTAAGCCTGAATTCTGTTTATTCGTTTTCCGCTGCGCATGTTAGATTAAATAATATGTTGATTATTTCTAACATGTGGTATCAGAGCCAGCCTCTGTGCTATTTTGCTCAGCATATAATTTTACTATGCGTTATCAATATTGAATCAAGTATTTTTTATTGATTATCAATATTGAATCAAGTATATTCTATTTGGTATTGTTCACTTCTGTTTGTCAATATTGTTTGAGCAATATTTCGTCTTTTGTGACATGATAGAAACGCATTAGCGATTATTTTGTGAATATTTGTTGTTCACGTACTGTTTGTGAAAACCCATAAATTTGATATAACTATTTTTTGTTTTATCACTATTCTGTGTATTGTGATATACTGCCTAATTTTGAGTTGTTGTAATCTTGATATGGGTATTTTCATAAAGGGGTGGCGGCTAGGGTTCCATTTTTAGGGTTTTCAACCCATCTGGAACATTACGGGTCGGGTTGGTTGGTGACTGGGTAGGGTTTCGACCCATTAAAGTTTTTGGGTTTGATATATTTTCGGGTAGGGTTTTTTAAAACCCATGCAGTTTTGGGCCATTTAAGTGGGCTGACCTAGTTTGGGCCAGCACTATACATAGACCCAGAGGCCTGACCCGATTAAGTGGGTTGACCTAATTGCCAAATACAGTAGCCCATTTGGAGTCTTGTGACCCAAAAGCCCAACCCAATATAGTAGCCCAATACAAATACCCAACCCAAATTAAGTGGGTTAACCCAATTGGGTCAGCCCAATACAGCAACCCTTTTTTAGTAACCCATCAAGTTCTTTTTAAAAGGGGAATTTAGGCTTTATGGTGTTTAGAACCTGGGTTCACCAGGTGTAAAGAGCCTTGGCCACTTACTAAACCATTAGGCCATGTGTTTTATTATGTCTTCATATTAAAGTTTTATTCCCTTTATTATTTACAGTACTGTGTATTAAAATTATTGTTTATTTAATACATGAATTGAGGAATATATATTTTAAATTTATATTGTTTAAATATAAATTGTTTGATGCCTAGACCTAAGAATAATTAACAATACCATATATACTGGTGTGTTTACAGTAATATCTAAGAATGCAATGTCGGGGAAAGTTCTGGCAAGGAAAGTCTTGGGATTTAAGTGTGTCCGGTGTGACCCCCCTCACTTTCCTGGGAGCTCATCTGCTTGCACCTTGGAAAATGCTGTTTACCCCATTTAAGTATTGGTTTGTTATATTCCTAAGGCCATTAAGGGGGCATATATAAAGTTGTTAGATGTTAATGAAGTAGCAATTATCATGATAATTTTGGGAGAGCCACAGCATCCCAATTTTGAATGACAATTGCATCAAGATTACACACACGTAATTATCATAATAATTATGGGAGAACCAAAGCATCCCATTTTTGTATGATAATTACATCAGGATCACACGCATGAACCTCATAAAGATTTATTAGATGTTCATGAATTACAGCGTGATTATTATGATTTTGGGAGAGCCAAAGCATCCTAATTTTGTAATAATTGCATAAGGATCGTACACATGAACTTCATATAAAAAAATTAACATCGTATTGTAATTAACTCATAAATTTAATTACCTATCCCCAAAGGGAAGTTTTTTATTTTTGTGACTTAATTAGAATAAGATAACAAATTTAGTATTAAAAGTAAAATTTCTTTCGGTTGCCCAAAGGTACGAAGAATTTTATTTTTTAATATTTAAATTTGTTTTAGTCTTATTAATAAAGAGTAAATTTCATGCGTGATGCAACCTTTGCCCAAAGGTAGGTTGAAATTTACTATTTAAATTGGCATTGGCTAATTTAAAATAAAGTTGATATCGTCTTGTAGTTAATTCATAAATTTAATTACTTATCCCCAAAGGGAAGTTTTTATTTTTATGACTTAATTAGAATAAGATAACAAATTTAGTATTAAAAGTAAAATTTCTTTCGGTTGCCCAAAGGTACGAAGAATTTTATTTATTAATATTTAAATTTGCTTTAGTCTTATTAATAAAGAGTAAATTTCATGCATGATACAACCTTTGCCCACAGGTAGGTTGAAATTTACTATTTATTATTTAAATTGGCATTGGCCAATTTAAAATAAAGTTACTTCATAGCATTAAAGCATTTTTATTTTTGTTATTGCAGCTATTCATATTACTCTACCTTGGTAGTTTTATATTCCAATACTTTAAGGTAATATTTTTTCTGACTAAAAAAAAAAAAAAAAAAAATATATATATATATATATATATATATATTAATATGCTTTTTTATTTGGGGTGTTCAAAATTTGGTGCTCCGTGTGGACAAACCACCTACTCCCGCGGAATTAAGTACGCCACGTGAGATTATTAAGCATGAACGGTGGGAGTGATGTAATCACTTAAGTTAGATGTTCATGAAATCTCATGTCACTAAAGTCATCAGGGATTTATTCCTGAATGTTTTAGAGCCAAAGTTTTATAAAGGTTGTTTATGAACATTTAGTAAGTTCAAACAAAACTTGGCCAGCACCCTAATAGAAAATGCTTTAAAGACAAACCTTTTACAGTTTCTAAAGTGTTTATAATCTCATTATGGGAATGAAGGATATTATAGTTTAGCTTAAGTCCCTAAAGATTGAGATTTTTTAAGTCATTATTGGTCATTTTATTTTGAATTCTCTCTTCTAAGTGTAGAATTTTTGTCTTGTAACACACGTAAGGATAAATGGTTAGTAAATAAACTTCTAACCATGTGTGTTCAAGGATATGAGAGAATTTATAAAGTGTTCACATGATTACTCATATTAAAGGAAAGACCAAGAAATGCAATCATGTCCAACACTTAAAGCATGAGAATAAGGTGCCAATAAAGTATTATGGCAATCAAGATACCTATTTCTCATGAAATAAGGAAAATTAAGGGCATATAAAGAAAGATTGCATGAAGTATAAGAAATGACTTAAAATAAAGATAATCTCATACATCTAGTATGTCGTGAATCTCTTTTAGTGACTCATTCAAATATGTTGTGGATTGATTATGGTTTAACAATCCACGTTGTCAACACAAATGCAGAGTCCTTTTTAAATAACACGTGTTTATAACTTGAGGTTGTTGGGATCTATAGGTTAATTTTAAAATTCAGTCATAATTTTTGACCTCAAAAATGATTTATATTCCATAATTTTTAGAAATTTATTTTTTAGTTTGGCTTGTTAAAAATTTCAATTTTATTATCTTTGGTGGAATATTGGTTGGGGTTTATTTAAAGTCTATTTAAAATTGACCTACGTCCCAATTTTTTAAACAAAATTATTTGTTTATTTCTGCATAGTGATGTTGACGTAAAGTAGAGTCTTTGAGAATTTAAAATGCTCTGGTTATGGCTTTGGAGATTGAAATATATCTCCATACAGTAAATAAAAGTCGGTAATTTACTGACTTTGGTTCTTGTGTGGGCTGCATAAGGGAAAGCATACCAACAAGACCACTAGAGGTGCCAAAGAGAGCATTTTGAGATTCTTGAGATCATGTACATTAAAATGTGTTGACTTTTTCATACTCATTGCCTAAATGGTCAGAGATATTTTGATCTCTTTTAGTGATGACCATATAAAGTTTATGTATCTCTATCTTCTAAATATTAAAGCTGGGGTATTGAATGCTTTCAATATCTATAAGGAAGAAGAAGAGAAACAATGTGAAGATCATTAGATCTAATATAGGCATAGAGTATTAAGGTAGGTACACACCAAGGGGAAATGATTAGTAATACTAATCTGCTATTACCCTTATAGAGTAAAGCTTTGAAGACCGTTGTGTATATGTTAAACAGGATTTCATCTAAGGTTGTCTTTATGACACCTTTTAAAATATGAAATAGATGGAAGCTTGTTTACATTATTTACACATATGGGGTTGCCTTGCTAAAGAGAGGATTTATAATCCTCACCTTAGAAAATTAGATTCAAGGACAACCAGCGGATCTTTATAAGCTATCTAGTAAACTTTAAGGGGTTATAATGTTTAATTATCCTTCATATGATCATAGAGTTGTTGATTGTAAAATTTCTAGAGGATGCAGAACCTAGTGGGAGTGCTCATTCACACAAATTGGAATTTGAGGAAGCACTAGAGTTGGTCAAATCTCCTCCTCATAGAGGATGATTGATTGTATTCAGGGAAAATCAGATTGATTATCCTCAATCATTTATAGAACAACCAACTCATACAGAACAGGTTCAAAAGTCTATTTTCCCATTGCAAAATGCAGAGGAAGTAGAATTAAGAAAATCCTATAGAATAAGGAGATCAACAATTCTTAGTGATCATGTTGTATATCTCCCAGAGTCTGATGTTGACATTGGACATAAAGATGATCCAAATTGTTTTCACATGCTATGAGTGGAGAAAACTCCACATAGTGATTCAATGCCATGAAGTAAGAGATAAATCTATGGCTCAAAAGTCAAGCTAGACTCGTAGCCAATGATTTTACTCATAAAGAAGGCATTGATTATCATGAAACATTCTCTCCAGTGTCTAAGAATGGTTCATCAAGATAATCATAGCATTAGTAGCTCATTTTGATCTAGAGCTACATCAAATGAATGCGAAAACAACTTTTTTGAATAGGGATCTTAAGGACGAGGTTTACATGAAACAATCAAAAGGTTTTATAAATAACAGTCAGAAAGCTTGCAAATTAAAGAATTCTATTTATGGGCTGTGATAGATCTCTCAATGGTAAGATACTTTTTTCAAGGTTATTGATTATAGAAAACCTTGTTGATTAGTATATATACCTTAAGGTCAGTGGGAGTACAGTAATCTTTCTAGTCCTATATTTGCAAGTGGTGATTTAGGTTTGCTACATAAAGTTCACAAAACTTTGAAATGAAGGATTTGGGTGAAACCTCTTATGTCTTTTGACATAGAGATTCACAGAGACATAAAGAATATTAACATTGTCTCGGAAGGCCTACATTGAAAAATTTTGGGAAAATTTAGAATGAAGGATTTGCACCTTCAGTAGCAATTAAGAGGGACTAATTAAATACAAATTAATGTCCCAAAAGGTATTGGAATAAGGGCAGATGAAAAGTTTTTTCTTTAAACATCTGCATTATGCATAACCATATGACTGACAATAAGAATATTGGGTCAATAAAATGCTGCAAATAAAGTGTTGCGGTATATGCAAGGAACCAAGAAGTACAACTTAACCTAAGGATACACTTTCCATTTGAAGGTGGTTAGTTGTTCAGATTTGAGTTTGCTGATTGTGTAGATAGTAGAAAGTCTACTCTAAGGTATATATCTTTTTATTGAAGGATATATCCTAGAGATGCAGTTTGCAGACTATAGTTGCTACGTCTACCAAGAAAGCTAAAAGTCTAGCGTGCTATGAATTTGGTACACATGCATGATGGTTGAGACTTTTGTTGAAAGTCTTAATCTTGTCGATTTTACAGTTAGACCATAAAGATACTCTGCGGTAATTCTACTATAATCTTCTTTTATAAGAATAAAGAGTAGAAGCAGAAGTAAATCGACATCAAGTATCTCAGTACGAGAGATAACATTAAGAGACATAAATGGTCTATTGAGCATATAAGTACTGAATTAATGATTGCGGATCCCATGACTTAAAGTTTACCGGTAAATAAAGAATAAAGTCATGCGGAATATATGAGACTCATTAATTCATTTTTTGCTTGGTTTGTCTCTTTTTGGTCTATAGACATAAAGTTATTGTAATAAAGATTTTTTGTGCACATTTGTTATTTTATCCATGAGGATAAATAAAGTTGGACCCGAATGACTTATAGGAAGTTCATTCATAAAGCTTGATTATCCATAAGGTACTCATATAAGGAGTGTTTTACATCGTGATACATGGAAGGGACGACCTAATTTTATAGTGGTTTTACCGCCATGATTCGTGTGAAACATTTCTTAACTGAGTTGGAGGATTCCATAAAAGATTGGCCAAAACTAAAGAACCTAATACCATATGGTCATGTGTTATAAAGTCCAAGTGGGAGAATGTAATATATTATTCCTTTTTGGTTGTGGCCTTTATATCACATTTACGGTATTTACTATGTTTATTATTTTTTCAATAAACATATACGGCATTATGGATATTTCCATTAATTTAGATTACCGTAAATATGGAATCGGTATTATGGTTATTTCTATTAATTTAGATTACCGTAAATATGGAATCGGTTAATTGATTTTAAAATCAATTAACGATATTGTTTCCTTGATGGAAGGAAACAAATACGGTGTTTACCATTTTGAGGGTCCCTAACCTAGCCTATAAATAGAGTGCATGTGTACACCATCAGTACAGCCATCAAGCAATAGGCATAGGTTAGAAGATCCCTCAAATAATCTTTCTTGTTCTTCAGATGGATCGTGGAGATGCTTGAGCAAACATGGCTAGAGGTAAGCCTGAATTCTGTTTATTCGTTTTCCGCTGCGCATGTTAGATTAAATAATATGTTGATTATTTCTAACAGTCAAGGGTACAAATTCTCAAGGAAAGAAGGAATTAGGTTTACATTGTTGGGGAATTTTTATTTTTATTTTATATATATATATATATTATTAGAATAGGATCTTTAGATGATGGGAATGTTCTTATTCCTTTTTCAGTTTGAACAGTATATGCATTGGGAATATTGGAATGGCATATGTATTTAATCAACCAATGGAAGAATTTGACAAGCACTTTAATGGAACAATATGACTTGTTTAGGATATGGATCTACAGCAATTTACTGCCTAAATTGAATGTGAAAGAGTTTTAATGGGAGTACATTTGCCCAAACAGGTGTGCGGGCACAATTCAAAGCTTGTTTGGACAAGCGGACACTATTCTAGCTATCTCACATTTGTTACTTGAACGGCTACCAATCCAATAGAGAGTAAGATATCTATGTTTTCATGTGTAAAGCATATATTGTAGAGATTTGTAATCCCATTACCAAGTTTGAACAGTGGAGCAAGGCATAATCTAGAACAAAGATTATCTCAAAAAAAAAAGAAAAAAAAAAAGAGAGAAAAGAGAGTTAAAATCGAAGTTGTCCCACTAGTTCACAGCAAAGAGCAAGTTGTGTACAAGGCTTTTTGGTACCAAAAGCAAGCATCTCATTGTAGAGCATATTTTGCACGAATTTGGAAGCATTTTGAGGAATTTTGGTACTAAAAGCAAATATCTAATTGCAAATTAAATTAGCATATTCTCCAGGAATTTTTTTTGGCAATTTGATGAGTTGAACATTATTGATGCAACCGAATTTAAATCAAAACCGTCCAATTTGGCAATTTGTAACGGCTCAAGATCATATAGCATCAACTACATTTGCAAATAGGGATGGATCAAAACTGGATTAGGATTCACTAGAATTTCAAAAAAAAAAATTGTAAATTTTCAAATCATTTGAATTCAGACCGTTCTTTCCATCGAACAGCTTGAAAAATGTGGTATGTTACCGAGGCATCCAAAATCCAAAAAAAAAAAATTCCTCCATAAAAGTTTTTTTTTTCACTTTTAAAGAGATGTTTTTTATTTAATAAACCTAAAGACATTTTTTTTTTTAAAGCTTTTCACAATATAAAGCGTAAGAATACTCAATTCTCATGGGCAGCATGTTACATTTTTAATAAGTAGCATTGAACAACGTTTTCACGCCGTTCAATGCAAAAAATAGTCTCAATTCATATAATTTGAGAATATACAATTTTTTTGAAATTATAAAAAATCCTTATCAGAAGAAACTAGGAGGTTGGGAGGCCATGGCCTCCCATGATTTTGAAATTTCTTCTTTATATATATATATATATGAGCTTAAAAATTATGTTCGGCCCCTAATCTTAGCCCCTTTCATTTATGCTTTGGCCTCCTGATGAGAAATCCTGATTCTGTTCGTGTTTGCACACACAAATTTGTGGCTTATATGATTACTAATTCAGCATAAATGACTGAGTCATCCATTTTGCTTTCTCAATAATATAGATGGATAAGATATCACTTCCAAGTTTTTCTCTTGAATTTCTGACATGCAAAGATCTTTACCTTTTAATATGTATGATCCACATGGGTCGTGGACTCATCTACTCCACTCTCGTATTGAATACAAATGTGAAATGACATTTTGAAAGTGATATTCCCCAATGAGTATAACATATGGAATGGATTTAAGTAGAAAATGCAAGGTTGATGTATCTTTAAGGGTTAGATCAATAGTATACAAGGACATATATAATCAAAGGTTAGGTCATGGCTCCGGTTAAATCATCACTTATTTCAAAAGCTTAAACTATTAAAAAAATATATATTTAATCATTTAATCAATACTGCTATTGATTTTGAATTTTTTGCCATATATATATAGTTGAGCTAAAATTTAAGTTTGATTCTTCATTCACGCTTTAACGCCTACAAAAGATTTTGGTTTCATCCCTGATGATATATGGATTACTAGCAAAAGAAGAGATTATGATCTTTTATAATTATTTGTCCGAATTTGAGAGAATTCGACCAGGTAATTGTGGAAAATCACTTATAAGATCCACCTGACAAATAAAAATTTGACTGCCCAATCACTTATCTAGTCAAGTGGGTCTCATGTATAAAGTGATCTCTCACAATTGTCTGAATTTTCTTAAATTCAAACAAATAATTATAAATGATCTAATCCTAAAAGAAGACATACCAAAATGGCTTGCTTATTAAGGAGGAAAAAAAAATAAGGTGAAAGAAGGGAATAATAAAATCCGAAAGGGCATAAGGCATGCAGTTCAAGTCTTGTCATAAACTGTAATGGGGCCAAGAATATTGACAAAGTAAATTTGGATGGGGAAATTTCTGAGGAGAATGCTAGCTGCCTATAAATGGTCACCCTTCACATGGTGAAGTCCACCATTTTGTACAACATGCATGATTCATATGATTCACATATATAAGCAATCACCTACTCATGATGATATTCATGTGCTCCTCCTCTATTTTTCTTGATGACACGCAAGTCTCATGTAATACTTTATGTAACATTTATTATATCAATCATTAAAATGTTGGTTGTAACATAACAATTCACATGACAGTTATCACGTTTATAAACTAACATGACATTTTACGTAACACGTATCATATTAGCCACTAAGATATGACTGTTAAATAATTTTACAAGAGAATCGTAATAAAAGTTGTAGTACCACAAACGTTTTCATTCATTATAAATTGACACGATATATGTGATAATATCAAATATAACATATGCCATCCATGCAACAATTGTAAGTTTTAGGCATCAAATTATAAGGTGTATTAAAGTTGTAACACTCCGGTATTATATTAAGAAGATTGATGATTAATTAGCTCATACAAAATATTAAAATGAGTGGATTATAAATGAGTTCATGGGTGTGCTAAGTCTTAGATCTAATCTGCTCAGAGCTGCTCTTTAACTATTTTTGTACATGAATTAGCGGAAGATGATAGTCATAAATAGCACTTTATTGTAAGAATTTTATTTGTATCTATGACTATGTAATCTCATAGCATGTGACTATAATTTTATAAAACTTTATGTTTTGTGATGTAAGAGCTTTATGCTCGTGATCTTTGATGAATAAAATTCTCAAATTTTTCGTTAAAAAATAAACTTTTGTTATACAATTTTATGAAATGGTACATACAATTTACTGTCTAAAGTGCAAGTTGTATTCATTTATAACGATGGTTCACCTTCCGGGAAATGTTTCACCTCCTATCATGAAAGACAAAAGTTGTCATAATTGGAGACAAAACCTGTCTTGCCCCATCACCATCCCTAGATTTTCTTTCTATATTGACAGGATTTTGGAAATATATGTATTTCCTTCGATCTGTTATTTTCAATCTAAAGCCTTGTCTCACCATGTCATTAATTATATAAGCAGTTTGTGTCGTTCGTTAGGACTCCTTTCCTTTTCCTTGTTATATATAGTACAATTATTTCGAAAACTCTAAAGGCTAAAGGGCCTTCATAAAGCTCAATGTTGTGCAATTAATTAGACTAATGAAAGGATTGGTCCTGATTTGTTGGTCCTGATTTGTTAAGTAGATTTGCGTAAATAAATAATAAATGATCACCAAAAAATAGTTGGTTCTAGAGGTATTAGATGTTAGCATAATATAAATCAAGTGTTAATTTAATAACTAAACACGCAGCGAAAAGATTTGATTATACAAATACCTCCGGCCTGCTGTTTATTTATAAGCTAGATCAATAATTCCTTCTTTAAAAAAACTGTAGAGTGATGGGAGGAGAAAAATCAACACATGCACTATCAGGATAAAGGATTCTCATGATCATTCATGATCTGATGTAGTTGGAATAAGTCATATTTACTAATGTGTCATTAGAGATATATATGAAATTTCTAACGTTAGAAACATTTCGATGCTTAAATCAATCAATTTGGGAGTGAAAACTGAATAGAGAGATTTTTAAGAGAAAATGAAGGTGGTCCCTTTTAAAGAAACGCTTTAAAATATGGTCTTTGAATGCTTGCTACGTAACGAGCTTAAAACTATCTGATTATTTTCATGTAGTGAGATGGTTGAGCGGGTTTTTTAGAACGATTAAAAACAGAGAAAACTGAATAGAGAGATTTTTAGTAGAGAATGAAGGTGGTCTTTTTTAAAGAGAGGCTTCTAAATATGGTTTCTAAATGCTTGCCACGTAACGAACTTAAAACTGTCTGATTATTTTCATGTAGTGAGATGCTTGAGCGGGTTTTTTTTTTAAAGAGAGGCTTTTAAATATGATCTCCGAATATTTGCCACGTAACGGGCTTAAAACTGTCTGATTATTTTTATTTAATGGAGTGCTCAAAAATGATGGTGGTCTCTTTTAAACTATACCAACAATTAATCACAAAATCTAATCATGAAAATTCAAAGTGAACAACCACATTAATTTCGTTTAAAATTATAATTACCTTTGAAAGCTCTGGTCTATTAATGTGACCATCGACAAGCCTTTAAATTCAATGTACGGGAGGAAGTGATGCATGTTCTGTCAAAACATGGATGCGGAAATCAAGGGCCAGATTCGCTTTGCTTGGACAAATTGTTTTCTTCGATTCTTCTTCTTCTTCGTAATTGCTTTCAATATGTGAAGCATGTTTGAGACAAGGATCCTCTCGAGGGTACGCATTCTTTTAATACAATGTAAACGTAAACGTATTCACAAAAATATGAAAAGATAATTTTTTTTATTTTTTTTATTTTTTGTATAATCACGTTACACTACTTGGAGAGGATTCAAGTTCGTACATGCTTTGCCCGCTTGTAGACAAGGACATAATTTTTCTCTTCCGACCCTGTTTATTAAAATTATTATTATTCTCTCAAACTACTATTATTAATCAATATTCTCTCTAAACTACTAAAATTTGTCAATATATCACATGTCAATAAAAAGATAAAAATGACCTTTCTTTTTTTCTTTCAATAAGATAAAAATATCCTTATAAAATTGAAAAAATAAATAAAGAAATTAAAAAAACCCAAGGGTGGGACAAATGGAACTCTCAATTTTTATTTATTTATTTTTTTTTTGAAAATGAAGGGGCGGATAGCCACCCCATTTGACTAAGGTGACTTGACCAACCAACCCCATAGTTTTTTATTTTGTTTAAAAATTAGAATTTTTTATTATTTATTTTTATAAAATTTTAAGGGGGAACTTCACTTAATTCCCTTTAAACTATCATCACTTTTGCAATGTTCTCCAAAGTTCAAAAACTCTTAATTTAGTATATTAAACTTTAAAAAAAAATAAAATCAATACCATCTCTTTGTCAGGACTTTCCGTTAAATCTTAATAGAGGATGTTGAAATTCATAAAATATTCTTATTTAAAAATAAAATTTTATTTGTAATTTAAGGTTAATTTAATACTTTTATAAATTTTACAAGAGTATAGTCATTTTATCTTTTGGCCATCTGGTTTAACCCCAAACCCTAACAAAATGGATGAGAATGCCAAAAATTGAAAGTTCGATATATTAAATTAAGAGTTTTTGAACCTTTTTTTTTTTTTGAGGGAGGGGAAACATTGCAAAAGTGATGAAAGTTCAGGGGGTTAAGTGAAGTTTTTCATAATTTTAATAATATTTTAAATTTTATAAAGGGGATTTCACCAAGCATGTGCCAAGATTGCAAATTTAATGTGAAAAACCTAGTCCATAAATTAATCCTCATAATGTTTAGATTTTTTTTCTCCCCGCTAAGAATAGGCTAGACTGCTACTAATAAAAGTATATCCAAATATTTATAAAGAATATTAACTATTAGAGTTACTTAAATGATAGACAGATATATATACGATGGTTCGTCCAAGTTGAGAAAACGGACCTGATAGCCTATGATTTGGGTCGGGAGGGTAAAGCTTAATTGCAAGTCTTGAAAAAACAGAATAGAACAGAACAGAGAATAACGGTTACTCAAAGAACAAAGAATAGACAATAGAACTTAACGAAAGAAAGAAACTTAGATAACTCGATTAGCCATGTCAGCATAACGGTTACTTAAAGAATGTTAGAATTGTAGCACTAAAGAAAAGTACTGCTCTATAATTTCAATTTGACTTTATGGCGTGATTTCAGGCGTAGGATTTGGCTAAGGCCATGTCCCAATAGTGGACATGCACAGAAGCCAAAGCAGAATCTAGCTAAGCCAATAGTAGTCAACGCTTTGCATAAGGGAACGTGAAATCACCATTCCAGGTAGACCCATACTCATAAGCTAAATTTGAGAAAACCCTAGCTCTACTTTTAAGCATCATACTATACCATTTGCTAACTTAAAAGCATCTAAGAGTTCACCTGTTGTTGGAACAAGTGTCTCATATTCTCTCGGGCATAAAAAGTAATAATAAAAATACCAGAATAGTAGTCAGTTGACAAAATGAAGCCTGTTGGAGACGATTAGGTTATGGGGGTGCGAGGTACGGTACATGATATATTGAGGTTTTCAAAAATACGTCCGTACAATTAGGTTTTTCTTATAAGTATGATATGATATAACCCTAAATTATATATTGAAATATAGTCGCACTCCTGTAGACATACGTACATTGTCGAACCACATAAATCTGTGTCTTGATTTTCTTTTTAATTCAATATTATTCATTATTATTGTGTACAAGAACAACACTCGCCCCTGCAAGCTCCCATAAGTCTCTGACTATCCCTGCCTATTTTACATGTGTCCGTTAAGTACGGAATCTGATCGTGCATTGATCAATTGCATCATTATTAAAACATTTTTTTTTTTTTTTATTACCAGAGGGTCGTTGCTCCTAACACTAAATAAGCAAATTAATTACACGAGATATTTACATTCGTGTTATTCAAATAATTGACAACTTAATTCATCAATGTCACATTCAAATCTAGTTGTCGATATCTCGACAATATTTATCAACACATGTTCTAATTAGATTTTCCTCCCTCCTGGCCCTATCCCTTTATATATTGCTTAGAAAGAAAGAAAAACAAAACAAACAAAAAAGGCATTATTTTTGTCAAACAAATTAATTGTGATAAGAATCAAAAATAAGCAAACAAAAGACAAAAACAAAAAGCAAAATGGAACCATTTCACTGCTACCTCTTTCTGCTCTAAGATTACTATCCAATAATATATGGAACAGATAACTGTCCAAATTCAGTAGCATATTGTTTGTTATCACATATCCTTTAATGCCAACTTTTTCTCAAGAAACAAACAAAAACCCAAAATCGAAAAGAGCTCCTTTTGTGATAAGGCTTCCAAATATATGCTTTAAAGCCACCAATATATGACTCAGCAGTTTCATTACTTTTCCTGATTTTCAGGCTAGAGTTTTTGGTAGTTCTCTACTTTTTCTCACTCTCTTTTTCCTTTTGTTTTGGAAAGAAAGATAAAGACACAGGACAACTAGAGTTTCCTATTTAACTGATCTTATCTGTCATTACTACAATTTGTCGTATTGTTCTTCAAACGTTGATTGTACAATCAATGCCACCCATCTGAAAACGTTGTCAACTTGTCATGCACAACTAATGTCATCTGGGGTTGTCAATATAAGCTTGGCCAACTTTAATAAGTACTAGTAAAGTTGAATTTGAATTCTGATTTTTTACTTTTTACTTTTATTTTTAGTTAAATATCATATGTGTTGAGTTTTTGATTAAAAAAAAAACACAAAACACTTAATGCAGTTACGTGACAGCTTATATTTTATAGAAATGAGTATCACATAAACTGTCACATAAGTTTGAAAATGCGATAACTGTTATATATATGGACTACAACGTGATATCTTACATTTTAGTGATTACAGATATATAAGTACCGTGTGGACCGTCAAAGAGACTTATATAAAAACAGTAATACCCCTAATAGTACTCATGTCATTAGAATTTAGCTTATGTATTACTCCTTTTTAGGTTTAAAATTTAAATTAAATATTATTTGACCAATAAATGATTATAGGTAATATGTTCCTTTATGAGCTTGATTTGATGGCAAAAAGGTATCTATTAATAAAAGATAATTACAATAAAAACCATGTAATAACATTGTAATGGCAAGGGAAAAGCTCTTAGAATTTCTGTGTTATTATCTCAAAATGAATAGTAAGTATGATTTTTTTTAAAAAAATGCTTATAAAAAACTCAGTATCACTTAATAAAGAACTAATGTGGGATTTAACACTCATGAGTGTCTTTATAAACTATTAACTTTATGTAAGCTACTAATCTTCTCGATATGAGAATGTAGCATTACAATATCCACCCTTAAATCTCTTAAAGTCCGCTTCAGAATTACATCTTCAGAATCACGTCATGGTATTATTAGTAACGACCCAACAAAACTGCTGGCCACGTTGAAAAGTTACAACCCTAATTGTTTTTCTAAACGTCATTTTGGTATCGATCTTAGAAATATAAACAAGTAAAACAAAATGGAAATTATGGAAAAATATTAATTTAAGGACATATCAAATCATGCCTTATCAATTTGTAATCGGTTTGGTAAACCAATGGCGCATCTCATTCGAATCATTCGATCTTGTCGAGTATCATTGCTGATCGTATCTTGGTAGAATCAACCTTATGACCATGACCCATAAATCCCAGAGAAAGAGAAGGACCAAATGAGTACGAAGCCAAAAACATAAACAGTTTACAAATATGAGTCTTTCTGCCATTTTAGGGCCTACAATTCTTTTGTCATGAGGTTAGGTATCACATCATCATCTTCTTCGATCTTCTTCTTATTATTCTATTTTATTTTATTTTTTTATTCAATGAGGTTAATTAGGTATCATATCAATTAACATTGTGTGAGTAACTAGTTAATTTGCACACTACTATGTATGATTCATGTCTTTTGATGGGATAATTGAGTTTATTAGCATAAAGTGTACAGCATGTCACTGTCACTATCACTGTCTTTTATGTTTGAATTACCCAATGTAAGTTATCCCTAAACCCAATGTAAGTTTTTCTATTTTGACTTGCTCTCCCGCCGTGATCGAATGAGAATGGATAAAAGGCTCATGGGATTGACGTAAGGGGGTATCGATGGCTATATTTCTGGGAGCGAACTCCAGGCGAATCTGAAACGCATGGATACAAGTTTATGTTTGAATTAAAGTTTTTGTTAGAAAAAAATAGCTATAGATTTAAAACCTCCCCCTTCCCTGGCGCAAAGTATACACTTTTTTATTTTTAATCATACCTCAAATATTTTAAAAATTGAAATATACCCTCCGAAGTTTTTGACCGGCCGGAATGAGGGTGGTTCGTCACCCCCATTTTTTGTCAAGAAAATGAGGGCATTTTGGACTTTCAACAACTAAAAATCCATGTACGACGCACGTGGGTCATTTTTCAATTTCCATCACTGAAGACAAAATGGCTAACGTCTAACGGATAAACAACATTGCAAAAGTCAAAAACTTCGGGAGATACATTGCCACTTTTAATATTGGTGGCAAGATTGAAAAAACGTGTATACTTTAGGAGGTAATGTATTTTTCTCCACCGTTTAAATAGACTTACATTCATCAACATTAAGACTCCAAATATAAAATAACCTACAATCAAAGGCTCCTACTCCAAATATAAAATAACTTAATTAAATATGAGAACCATTTTAAAATTAAGTATAGAAGGATAATTTTATTTTATTTTCCTCCAAACTGGGTCAGAGGAAATTTCTTTAACCAAACTTATTAAATTGACAAATATCTTTAAAGAATATAAAAATGCATGTGAGAATTACATGATCAGTTTATCCTATTAAAAAATATATGTGAAAATTACATGCTTTAATGACAGCTATATATCTGTGTCCAAACTATATAAAAGTAGTAACCACCTATTTTTCGTTGAAAAAACATGAAACCCTTTGTCACACCCCAATCTCACATTGAAAGATGAATAGTCTAGATAGAGTGGACGAATTATAAAGGCACTCATGGATGTGAAGTATCACATCTATTCCTTACTAAGTGAGACTGAGCTTTATAAATAATTATAATTAACTCAAAATTGACTAATCATTTTGAAGTAATACACAAACGGGTGTATCGATTGTATTATTACAAATGGTATCAAATCAACAACCAAATAATATCATACGGTACAAGAGTACTGCATAATATTATCATGATGAAAACGTAAAAAACCGACGTTTTTTTAGGATCGTTACACACTCCCTTTCATGTATCATTCACCTTTATTAAACAAGGGAAAGAATTCATTATTTATCTTTCAATTTCTGGATCTTCCATAGTAGACACATATGATATAGAAAATCACCGTTGCTTCTATTATCATTGATTTTCAACAGGGATATATATATATATTGTTTCTCCCACTTTTTCGATCTTAATTCATCAAACCGATCATTGAGTAACATACGTGGCCATGATTGATTGAGCTGTCATTGCTAAACTAATAGTGCCTATCGATTTAGCCGCCGCAAATACATTCACACGTGGGCCATCAAGTTCGCACGTGGGTTAATGAGTTTCACGTTTTGATATCGACCGACCCATCACCCACACGGCTTGACCGCGGTTGAAAAACCATGATACCCTTCTCTGTACGGACTCGGAAATTCCCAAAATGACCTTTAAGTGACCAATTTAAACCTTTTTTTTTTTTTTTTTTTTAGGGTTAAACACATTTTTGTCTAATGTGATTTTAACTATTTTATTTTTTTTACCTCTTGTGGTTCATTTTGTATTATAAATGGTATCTTGGCTTTGGCTAAAGACGAAAATGGAATATTCGTTCAAAAATTAACGGTTGTCCATATCAGCATCACTAAACACCCTTAAAAACTCAATACCCGTCATAGATGCCATGTAAGTCGTCATATCAGTACCATGTCATTGCCATTTTTTTTTTTAATTTTTTTAAAAGCTTTAAAAAAAATTTAAAAAAAAAATTGAAAAACAAAAGAAGGGGTGGCTCACGGTCTAAGAGTGGTTGAACCACCCCATAGCCCTTGGGGATGGTTCGGCCACCCTCAAGGGCCAAACTCCCCTAATTTTTTTTTTTCTTCGGTATTTAAGAGTGGTTCGGCTACTCCTGTGACTCATGAGAGCACACTTATGATTTTGTTGTATCCTAACTAGTCGACTTGGTTTCTCTACCGTGGGGTTTCCACCATGGAATAATTTTCATTTTGAAAATGTTATTACCTCTAAAAAAAAAAAGTAATTATTAAAGTATGATTTAAGGTAACTAATATTTATAACAACAATCCAGCTTGAATACCGAGTAGGCCGGAGAAAGAAAGAACTCGCCAATGTCTTGCAAATATATATATATATATACTTTCGCTTTCATGATACTACTCTGAATACCTATATCTCTTACTCCAAACAGGCCACAGCTAGCTATTGGGTTTACGAAAAAAAAAAAAAAGAGGTCAAACTCTTTTATTATTAATTATCTTTTATCATTTGTCAAACTATTTTTTTTTTTTCTAGAAACCCATATATTATATATTGAATGTCAATTCAACAAGACCCATGTATGATTAATCGACCAACAAAAAAAAAAAAAGGAAGGGTATGATTAATCTAGTTATTATATATATTTCTCAAGCATCTTTTAAGCTTATTCAAAACAAATAATTATAAGTTGACAATTTTGGTCGGGTAGAGTACTAATGGTTATTGCATATTAGCTCCTTACAAAATAATTCTATTGATCAAACTGGTGTTAGAGTTTACGTTGTTTTGCAAAAGTCAAACATTTTTTTTAAAATAGATCGAGAACATAATCTTTCTAGATTTGAGAGTTGTGGCAAGATGCATGGTGGTAAGATGCATGGTGGTGTGGTTGTGCCGGCATAGAATTGATGGGTTAATAGAACATCAAAATCAATGGATGTAAGGAATGGGAGGGGTGTAGCATGCTCCTCTTTCTTGTTTCCTAGCACGATGAAACTACAAAAACAACACAATATATAAGGAAACAAATTAAGGGGGGTTGACATCAACAATCATTGGAGGGAAGATGAGGCGAGTAGAAGCGGCTCATCTAACGAGGTTATATACAGACCAGTTAGCATTGCAATAAACTTTTCAAAATGATCAAATTGAAATAAGATTCAGAAGCTAGTAGGCGTCGTAGATAAACAATTCCAATTGTCAATCAAGTGGAAGTGTAATGACTCACCCTCCACGATACAATATTGTCCGCTTTTGACTTTCTCAAACCAAAATTTGTAGGAGATCACCAATTCTGGTACTACTCTCACAGAAACACGCTTAACTGTGAAGTTCTGATAAGTTAATGTCTATCACGATTTTAAAACACATTGTGTCTAGAACGATGTGAATATACATATAACCATATTCTCATTTTTATACTCAAGCGATGTAGTACGTCACAGAAAACTCTTGGCATAGTATGATCGATCCACTGCAATAAACTCTTCAGAAAGAATCAGACTCAAAATAAGATTTAGAAGCTGACAAGCTTCATAGATAAACAATTCGAGTTGCCAATCATGTGGAAGCTTTGGTCTATGGCTAATAGCATGCTCTTACATATTGACACGTTGGGTCATGCTCATTTTTTGTAAAAGGTTTTATATATGCATGTATCATCACTCATGAAGGGAGATTGTCAACACAATTAATGTTTTAACTACTCTTATTATTAATCATGTTTTTTTAAGATAAATTACACATTGACTTTTAATTAAGCCAAATAATTTTTTTATCTCATCATTCTCTTAAAAAATAATACATTCAAGTTAATGTAGTACATTGGTAATCTCGTATTTATAGTGGGTCAAATCTCAACATAAAAAATGTTACTTTGTTTTAAGAGCACTGATAATTAATTAGTTTATAATCTAATTATTTATCTTTTACATATTTTATTGTTAGATTTCCAATTCAAATTATATTTTATACTTTGGCAGATTCTACATTACTTCATGGACCATGGTGGCTTGATTTATGACACGCACGCCCCATTCTTTCAAATTATATATTAATTTTCTTTCTCTTATGTAGTCAGATCTCTTATCTGTATTATTTCTATAAACTTTTTTTATTTTTTAAATCTTCTATTTGAATCTACTCATTCCCAATAAAATCTTTTTTTTTTATATATATATATATATATATATTATAATGTAAATATTTTATATTATTAATAAGTGGTATTTGAAAATTAATTTTGCCTCTGTATGATTGGTATATATATATATCTTCAAACACTAAATATAAGGTATGATCATTGCTTCAAGTATTATATTATTATGAAAAATATTTATATTCTAAAGCTTGTGTTCCCCGCAATATTGCATTAACAATTAACTCATGAGTTTGAAAACCGACAATCTGGTGATTTGACATTTATTTATAATTTAGGGAGAGACAAAGTTATCTTTTTAATCCGGTTTTAATCCCGTCTTTTAAACTGACATATATGCTAATGCCTATCTTTAAAATATTTTTCAAGTGCATTTATTAAAATATATATAAAAATTACAGGCACTAAAAACGTATCAATTTAATAAATTTCAGAGGAAAACTTTGTCGTTAAGAAAAATATAGAAAGCAAGATTCTCGTCATTTCTTGCCTTGATAGCTAAGTATGTATATATATATATATATATATACATACTTAGCTAACCACGCACAAAAGCCTCTGCAGAAACATAATAAAATACAAGCTAGTCAAAAATACTTACTATATTTTTATAGCATTTTTTTTTCTATATTTATTTTATCAATAATCAACTAATAAATATATAATACCCAAATCTGTCCATTATTTAATCTCTAGTAAGTTTTCCTGGGAAGAATCTTTGGATCTCTATGTTTTCATAATAAGATTATTATTCAAAGTAGAAAGAGCACAATGTAGCTAGACAATTTTTAATAGTATACTTTCATCAAAAAAAAAAATTAATAGTATACGTAAGTGTTTAATACATAGCCATCTCAAAATTCTATTGTCTTCATTTTTCTCATATATATATATATAGGAAAAACTTCAATTTACCCCCATAAAGTTGTCATTGATTTGCAATTCTACCACCAGTAATTCAATTTTGTTAATTGCACCCCATTAAGTTTCAAAAATTTTCAATTTAGGGAATCCGTCCAAATCAACCGTCTGACTTAACATAATTCGGCTCATGTGCCGCGCACGTTCCCTTTTTTACAAAATTGCCATTTTTAAAACGGCACCGTTTTTAAGACAAGCCCTAAAACAAAGACGGCCTCGTCGGGGAAGACGACCTCGACAAAGATAGATTGGCAACGTGTGGGTCGTTCGTGACGGAGATGGACTGCGCGGCGAATGCCAGCGCGGAGGCCTCCTAGCGTCGGCCAAACTCCAAAGTGACCTTCTCCAAGCTTCAAAACAGCACCGTTTTAAAGACGAGCCCTAAAACAAAACCTAGATCTCGTCAGGGAAGACGGCCTCAACGGATGCCAGTGTGGCGACCTCCTGTCGTCGAGGACACAACTTCACCCTAGCTTAACCACCTCGGGCTCCAGCAACAATGCCTTGTCGTTGAACGACTCGGCCGAAATCGACGAACAAAGTACTGTCGATTTCAGCTGACGCCAGGAGGCTTCCACACTGGCATCCGCCACGCAATCCATCTCCGTCAAGGATGACCTGCTCCCCGCCAACCAATCGACGCCGTCTTCCTCAACGAGGCTATCTTTGTTTTTGGGCATGAGGTTTTGTATCAAAATGGTGCCGTTTTGTTTTCATAAATTTTGGTTTTGGTGTTTCACAAAACAGTGCCGTTTTGTAGAGGGCATTCTTGTCCATTTTCATCCCTAACAAGCACGTGAACGGCACATGGGCCGAATTTCATTAAGTCAGACGGTTGATTTGGGCAGATTCCTTAAATTGAAAATTTCTGAAATTTATTGGGGTGCAATTAACAAAATTAAAACATTGCTCGTAGAATTGCAAATCGGTGACAAATTCATGGGGATAAATTAAAGTTTTTCCATATATATTTATATATATCATGGCCTTTTCTTTTGGACGGAGTAGGCTCTGTCTTTTAGCTCAAATGGACTAGTCTTTGGCCATTGTAGGCATTGTTTGGCCCTGTACTGTTTTGGCCCATTGTTGACTTAATTATCCGGTCGATGTCCGGCCGCCATCACTATTCGCCATCTTCGGCTTCCGTCAAATAGCTACTTCTAACCACCATCTCTGGCAGTCTCCTCTTGCTGCCAACACCAACAAATTCTCACCGCCCGTTTTCACAGCCAAATTTGGTTGCGCATTGCACCAGATTGTGGCCCTATTCAAGCTCACATCAAAGTTGTTGCTTGTGCTGCACAAGATCAACACTTGGTTCGTCAACACATCTGAATTGTCATCAACGAATCTGAAGGCTAAGCTCATATTCCTATTCTGATTCTTAGCTCACCGGATCAAAATTCAGCCAAAAAAAAAGGAAGAAGATTATTATTCAAATATGTCAAAATATTTATATATATTTTCCTAATAATTAGTACTTTCAACAAATTAACATCGAATACAATCTATCTCATATCTTGTAATACCCATTCATTCTATTTCTTTTAATTTTTGTATTTACACTAAAATATTTGTTGCTGCTTTGTTTCTTAAAGCTTTTTCCTTCTCTCTTTTTAAAACAAAAACATTAAAAAACAACTAAAATACAAAACAATTAAAACTATTTTCACCTTTAGGGAACGTCAGAACATTTTTCAAACAAAAAATAAAAAGCATTAACAAACAGATGCTATATCTGTTAATTTTTCACCGCTTCTCATAGAGTATTTCAACTTTTAACAAATTGAAACTATATATATATATATATATATATATATATATATATATATATATATATATATATATATATATATATATAATGTTGGGTGATATATTTTTGTAATGCGGCTAAAATTTCTCAATTTTTTTTTGGAGAAAATAACCCTTGAATTAATGAAAACCAACTAAAATTTACTACATACAATTTCTTTGATAATTTAATATTGTAATTAAAGCCCCTATTTTATTTTATTTTTGTGATAATTTCTTAGAACCAACCCTAGAACTAATGAAAAGAATAATTTTCAAACAAAATGTAGCTTCTCAAATCAACTTCTTAGTTTAGGTCAGGTTTCATACTTGTTGCAGCTTCTCAACTCGATCTGCCTACTTTACCAACACACCTTTTCACACTGATGACAATATGCAACTCCACTTAATTAGCTCTGAGCTTGAAAATAAATAATCTCATGACATGGCATAATGTTATATATTGATTTTATTATATTTCTTAACAATTAAGGAAATTTATTATATTGTGTTAATCCTAAAAATCCTCTCACCAACCAAATGAAACCATAGTTTTTGTTACAATTTAAAACATTATTCATTTTAGTTCTTTGTGCTTAGGAGTATTCAAAGGTTAAAAATGTTATCAATCAATTTTCCTTCTTAACAATCAAGGGAATTATTATTTATCCAAAAAAAACAAAAGGGAATATTTGTTTCCTATAGAAAATATTCCACAAACCAAATATATCACAAATTACAAGTAAGAACATTCATTTGATTGGATAGAGATCTCACTAATTTTACTGCTTGGACTGTTAGCAATTTAGATAGTAAATATAAGAGAGCTTTTTATCCGAGCAGGTCTCGCGCAGCCCGCCTCCTGCTCGAACAAATGAGTCCCATAATAGCTCTTTCACGTTTACTAGGGATTCGGATCCCATTTTATTTCTCTGTTGTGCTTTGGTGCATTTAAGGGTTAAATATTATCAATAATTAATTTTCTCGCATAAATACTAAAGGAACTAATTCTTTCTTCAAAATTTTAACCCTAATTTTTTTTTTTCACAAATAAATAAATAATAGGAAATTTACAAGGTGAATCTTAAATTATAATTTAAAACAAACAAAGTTTTTATCCAAATTCAGTTAAAGAAATTTCTTTTAACTTAATTTATTACATTGACATATGTCCTTAGAGCATATGAAAATTCACATTCATTTATTTTATATAAAACATGAATTTTTTTTATTAATCTTATTAAAAATATATGTAAAAATCATATACTCTACAAATGTATATCAATTTAATAAACTAAATTAAAACAATTACTTCCAATCCAATCTTTTTTTAAAAAAAAATAAATAAAACTTTCTCCATTTAAACCACACAATCATATCTCCTTGTTGGCCATCTACCAGCTCTCAAATTTTCCCGATTTTCCATTTCCATTAGTACCCCCTTGCCCAGATGACTAAAACACCCTCGAACTTCCCAATTACGCATCTGCTACGTCAGCCTCCAAAACTCGAATCTCAGCCCCTCTCTCACCGCCTTATAAAAAAATTAAAAATTAAAAAATTAAAAAAATTAAAAAATTAAAAAAATTAAAAAATTAAAAAATTAAAAAATTAAAAAATTAAAAAAGAAAAGAAAAGAAAAGAAAAGGAAATACCAGTAACACCAACAACATCGACAACTATATAAACGGACTCCCGCTATTTTGCCTCTCTCGCCAACAAAAGCCAGACCTCCCCCCCCCTCTCTCCCTCTCTCTCTCTCTCTCTCTCTCTCTCTCTCTCTCGCAAAAACACACATTCATTCCATTCCGTTCATGGATTCTGCTTCTCGCTCCTCTGTCATCGTCGTCGGTGCCGGTGTCTCCGGTAAACATGCATCTCCACCGTGGATTCCGCATACTTTTATGCTCTTTTGGATTTGGTCATTTTTCTCATTTCTGTTTTTGGGTTTTTGGTTTGGGAAGGGATTTCGGCGGCGAAGGTGTTAGCGAAGAGCGGAGTGAAGGACCTGGTGATTCTGGAGGCCTCAGACCGTATCGGCGGGAGGATCCGGAAGGAGGATTTCGGTGGTGTGTCGGTGGAGCTCGGTGCCGGCTGGATCGCCGGCGTCGGCGGCAAAGAGTCCAACCCCGTCTGGGAGCTCGCCGTCCAGTCCGGCCTCCGTACCTGCTTCTCCGACTACAGCAATGCTCGCTACAACATCTACGACAGCAAGTATATCTTCTAATATCAGTCTCAATTAAATCAGTACTTATGACGAAAACTCACATCTTTTTGATTACTTGTTCGTCACGGTAACATTGATTCTCATATATACACATCACCAATTATTCTTTAAAAAAATATCTTTTTTTTTCTTCTTTTTTCTTTTTTCTTATTTGGAGTCTTACGTTTAATAAACATATGTTCTCGAAGACAAATGCTATTTAATTAGCAAACTAAACATCTTTCTTGATTTTTATTTTTTTTACAATAACAGATATAACAGTTTACTAAATAATATTACTTGTTTTTAAATAGTTTGATTGTTATATATATATATATTTCCAAGCTCTAATCTATGAAATCACAGATGTTCTTAGAACATTTGACTGTTAAATGCATTTCACGTGCGTATCAACAATTTGATTGTTGGGGTTGTAGTGGGAAGATTTTTCCGAGTGGAGTGGCGGCGGACTCGTACAAAAAGGCGGTGGACTCGGCGATTGAGAAGCTGAGCCAGGAGGCGAACCGGGGTGGTGATGGGTGCGATGTAACCGAACCGCCTTCGTAAGTCCAAAGTTGATCAGCTTAATATTGCTTATTATATGAGGAGATTCTGAATATGATTTCTTATGCTTATCCAAAAGATTTGTCATTATTGTCGTATCTATTTACTTTTCTTCTCTTTTTGTTTTTTTAATTTTTGTTGGGTGCTTCTTTAGGACGCCCAAGACGCCAATAGAGCTCGCCATTGACTTCATTCTACATGATTTTGAGATGGCAGGTGAGTTTTATAGCTTCGATTAATACTCCGTTTGGGTTGCCCAGAAAATAATGAAAAATGAAAAGGAAAAAATAATTTTTTTTTTTTTTTTGGGTTTTTATTCTATGCCTTGATCTTTGCTATGCACTCAATTCAACAAAGTCAAATAGTTTTATAATAGATTGACTTTTTTTTATTGTATTTTGTCTAATTCTTTTTTGTGTTGTTTATTTTTCTTCAAACATTTTTATTTTTTTTAAAATTGAATAGGGCATAGGGGTTCATGTTATTCATCATTTTAACATAGAGTTTATCGATGTCATTACTTTATGTTAGTGGTTAATTATGTTTTAAAAAAAAATGGAAAACCCAATTCAACTAAACTAAGTTTTAAGCGTATTTTTAAATGGAAGATTCTATTAACTTGGGTAAATTAAAAGGTGTTTGTTTATTCTGAATTTTCTTTCTTTCTTTCTTTCTTTTGAAGTGTAAAAAGCATGAAATTGAGAATATGTGTTTTGGGTACAGAGGTTGAGCCAATATCAACTTACGTAGATTTTGGGGAACGAGAATTTTTAGTTGCAGATCAGAGAGGGTATGATTATTTGCTATACAAAATGGCTGAAGATTTTCTTTATACCTCCTCTGAGGGTAAAATCTTGGACAGTCGTCTCAAACTAAACAAGGTAGAACAATCTCATTCTTTTACTATTTTTCTTTTTTTACTTCTTTCAGTTGTTTTATTTTTTGTTAGGTTTGCAAGTTATGAGAAAAATCCGAAATCCTCTTTTGGTTTTTGCATGCCACGTTCCATTTGTTGTAGAGATCCATTGACCCACTTCTGGAATTTGCAGATAATGACGTTTTTTGGGAAGCTTTTTTTATTATTATTTTCTATAAAAAAAAAAAAAAAAAAACTTTTCTGGGGTCTGGAGTCAACTCATTTTTTTGTTTTCTTCTTTTTAGGTTTTTTTTAACAGAGGAGAATCTTTAACCTCAGTGCCATTTTCTAATTCACAATAAAATACTAATCAAGAAAGTTAATGGAAATTTTCCCGGTCTTTGACGTTCGTGTAAATCTGTCTGCAATTTGTTTTTTTCTGGTTGAAATTCTTGATTTCTGTCTATAATTAAGTTGTTGTCATCATCAGTTATATTGTTCACGCAATGGATAATTTACTATAGAAACTACTGATCAATATATATATATATATAATTTGAAACAACAGTTAAAAGTTGATTTGAAAATTGGGGTCGTAGAAAACTACTTAAATTTTTTTTTTTTTTGTTGTGTGGGTTGAAAGTGGAGATGAACAAGGCACTCAAATGAACAAAGATTTTTGATATGATAAGATATTAATTACTTAAAGATCTATGGACCATGGCTATATTGGATTCCTTTCATCGTTATTCTACTCTTTTCTTTGACCATTTCTCCCCATTTCCAATGCTTTCAACAAAGCTAGAAAACAAAAACACTTTATGAGCTTTATGAGTTGAGGACCCCAACTCACAGCCAAAATTTGACCCATCAACAATTTCTTTGATTTCCATCATATAGCCATGAATTGGCAATGGTGCTTGCAACCATTAAAGCCCTTTTTACCACTAATAAATTCGTAGGCCCCAAACTTTCAAATTTCCATCACCCTGCACAGTGTAAATTATGACCAAGAACAATACCCTATGAGGTGAGATGTCATATCAACTCACGTAAAGAACATGAAAGTATGGGGTGTTGTCATTTTCTCCATTTAATGTGCTCTTGTCTATGCTACCTCAAACGCTCAAAACAATCAGAACCCAATGGACCTATCTCCCTCCATACTAATATATGTAATAAATAATTGACACTGTTTTCTCTTTTTCTTTTTTTACTGTTTACAAAAGATCCCATAAATAAATGGGTTAATGGGTGTCTGTACCTCAACTTTGCACAGATTCTTCCTCAATTAATCTTTCCCAATTTTCATTTTTTGAAATCCCAATTGCACGCAGTTTTTGGTTTGACTTCTCAGAATCTTATGTGGGTTGCTGCCTTGGACTTTGTTTCTCATCTTTTTCATACTTAAATTAAGCCCTCACACATTAATGCCTGCGTTATTGTGCACGGATTTGGTGCAGGTTGTTCGGGAATTACAGCACTCGAGAAACGGCGTCACGGTAATAACTGAGGATGGTTGCCGCTACGAAGCCAATTACGTGGTTTTGTCTGTCAGCATTGGTGTTCTTCAAAGCGACTTAATTTCCTTTCGACCGCCCTTGCCCGTACGTTTCGTCTTCCATTTTTTTAATCTCTTCTTCTATTCACTTCAAACTCACTACCTACTATATATGCCGGTCACCGCACGCACCTCTCTTCCTTACAAGACATGTCACTCACTAGTTAGTTGCTTGTGGATTTCTGGACATCTCATGCCTATGCTATGCTAATAATCTGACTTCTTTTATACGATCGTTATATAATTTTGATGAAATTTGATGATGTGATAGCCGTAAAAAAGAAAAGAAAAAAAAGAAAAAGAGAACTACTGATGTGAAAATGGTAAACAACTAAGAATGTCTAGTAAATGCTATGCTTTGTCGTAATCAATTCGTAATTAGCGGAATCCCAGTTCTTTTACATGTCACGTTATCAATCTGAGTTTACTGTTTTGTGACAATTAATCACAGCTGTTGGGCTCGAGAAGGATTATTTTTTTCCCCCAAGCCCCCCCTAGAATGATTGACAATAACCCTTCCGGAAACCAAAAGAAGAAAAAAAAAAAAAAAAAAAAAAAGGGAAAAGAAAAAGTTAAAGAACCTCTAGTCTAAGATGTGCATACATTATTGGTCCACCATAGGGGAATCTATAGAGATAAGGCTCTAGCAGAGAACGGTGCTCCCTATATGTTTACTTGATGTGTAGGGTCTGACCCACAAATTAAATACTATCAACTTGAAGAGGTCAGAATTTATGGATAGTATTAAATAAAGTTCACTGGTTGATGACGCAAGACACAGATTCTCGAGGTGTCCTTTGTATGCAAATATGGGTTGCATGATCCACAGTATTCGTAGCTCCACGGCCAGCCTATTGGACTCTATATGTTATAGACTAGTTGTGTTCGTTGACTACAGGTACGGTGTACGGGAGGGTATTGGCCATCTGTATGGTTCTTGACAACTGGTTTTGTAGGGCATGGTCCTGTTAAAATAAATAAAAAAGAATGAAACAAGGCTCCGCCAATAGTCCCAATAGTTTCTTGCACTTCACCTTTGATCTAGTCATCAAATCTGGTTGTTGATTGGTTTCTCTCAAGTGTTATAAGATACAAAATAGCATTTGTATATCATGGTAGTTGGTTGTACTACATAGTATTCTTGTCATAGAAGATCCAGACAATAATTAATTGGTTGCTATATTATATATACTTGCTGGAAAAAATGCAAACAAGGCTACAAGTGTCCCAATTGAACAAAGTTTTCCTCCCATCTGGGTTGAAGGAATTTCTCTCAGCTCGGTCTATTAAACTGATATGTGCCCATGTATAAAACACGTGATTTCACTTTTATATCACGTCATAACACTCTTTCAAACAAAAAATCAAAAAACACCCTCAAAAAAAAAAATAACAAAGAGAGCCATCATTTCAACTCGGTTGTGTAGAGATTTTGTTGGATGTTTGGGTGGTAAAATGATAGGCAATGCACATGATATGATAATTACAGATACGTGCTTAGACAAGTTTTATTGGGACTCTTTCTTTTTGATAAGTCAAATTTGATTGGGACTCACTCAGGATTTAAAAAAAAAAAAAAAAAAAAAATGGTGGTAGTTGGTCATGTATGTTTGTGGTCCCTCAGTCTTAAGTTTTGCTGCCGTGAAGTTCCAATTTGATATTATAATTGTTGGATTTAAGTATTAACATAAGGAATAAAATAATGAAACAGAGGTGGAAAACGGAGGCCATAGAGACATGTGACGTGATGGTGTATACAAAGATCTTCTTAAAATTTCCACACAAGTTCTGGCCATGTGGACCTGGAAAAGAGTTCTTTATCTATGCCCACGAGAGGAGGGGCTACTACACGTTCTGGCAGGTTTGTAAATACTTTCTCTCTTATTTTTATTGTTCTTGCCAGCTAACATCCAAATGGCTTTTACTGCTTCAGTTCAATGGATTTTGAATCCTTCAATTCTCTCAAGTGTTGTTCTAAATTCTGTGTGTTATATATAATTATATAGCAATGAGCTTCTTCAATTGTTGCTGACATGTATCAGTATCACTTCTTAGGAGGGATCATAGTTAATTGGTAGCTGCTTTTTAGGTCAAAAGTGAAGACAAATTGCATCGTATCTTTTGATATATATATATATGCACATTAAACTATTTCAACATCAACAGAATTGTTAATTGGATGGATATCTTATAATTGAGGTACAGGTATAATAGCTTATTATTTTTGTTATTATGATATAGATATATATATATATATATATATATATATATCATGTACATGTGGGGTACATGCATCTTGGCCTAGCTTGGATTTCCATCCAGCGCCCACTGTTTTCTTGATTTCTTATATATTAAATTGTCATTACCGAATCACTAACTTATTATCACATGATTAATGCATTGATAAAGATTAGGCTTTATGATTGCTTCAAAGACCTTCACATGATGTAGGATTTATTCAATTGTGTAGTTTGGTGAACTACTTCTGTTTGTCATATGATTCAGCTTGCTATCGTACCGTTTTGTCTCGAGTAAAAATCAGGAACAATAATTGATGTAAACAATTTGTTTGTTTGTTTGATATGGAAAGATAGGTTGAGTTAGTCCCCCTACTAGTTCATCATGTTTTAAGTTGACCTTTCCAATTACGTTTACAAACTTAAATCCTTGGCATCATTAGTTTTGAATGATTCTTACTTTTGTGATGCATATATATGATGTTTCTGTCACTCTCGTTGAGCTGGCAACATAGGCTGCACAATGGGAACCAATCTTGATCTTAATTAATTAATTTATTTTTTTTAATTGTTAGCCAATTTTCTAAACCCCTACAATTTCAAATTGAATCCTCTACCTGATTAGCAGAAGATTGAATTATTTAAAGGACCACGTTGCTTCTTGTCGGGGGAACGCAAGATCTCACATCTCGATCATTTTCAATCTTTTATGTGGTATATATAGATTCTAATTATATGTATTATAACAAACAAAGTAAGTCAAATTTTTAAACAAAATATGTTTTAATATTGGTATGGGATTAGATCATCCATTCATCCTTAATTAATCATTTAATTATCCAACTTTCTTGCTGATCTGTTGCTACGTCATCAGCACATGGAGAATGCATTCCCTGGTTCAAATATCCTGGTTGTGACATTGACTAATGGAGAATCAAAACGTGTGGAAGCTCAATCAGATGAAGAAACATTGAAAGAAGCTATGGGGGTGCTTAGGGACATGTTTGGACCCAACATACCAAATGCTACTGATATACTTGTTCCACGCTGGTGGAATAACAGATTCCAGCGTGGCAGCTACAGCAACTACCCCATCATCTCTAATCTTCAAGAAGTTAAAAATATTAAGGTACTCTGTCTTGCTTACAATCCCATAAGTTCATCTTAATGAAAGCATAACAAACTATGCATTTTATTGGTATCTATTGATGTACTTTGTTTGCAATGTAAAGAGCAAAAGCAAAATGAGGGGGGGGAGTAATGAAATTTTTAATCAAGTCTCTTTTGATTTCTGAATATCAACTTTATCAGAATTGTTCCATTTTATATGATTCTGTATTGAAACTTGTTTATGTTATGGTAAGGCCCCGGTGGGACGCATCTTCTTTACCGGCGAACACACAAGTGAAAGATTCAGCGGTTACGTCCACGGCGGATACCTAGCAGGTGAGCAGATGATGTATCTAGTATTTTTGAGATATAAAACAATTATGTCAATGTCTCTCTAGTAAACCAAAGTCATTGTATAATAGCTAGTTTGCTGGATTTCAATTATAATAGTGACTCCTTGCATCTTATTGGGGCCATTTTCTTTTTTCTAATGATCAACTTGACAGGTATTGATACCGGAAAAGCTTTACTAGAGGAAATAAGAAGCGAGAGTCAAAATCATTTGCTAGAGCCCTTTTTAGCATTGACTTTAACACAGGCAGATGCAGTCTCAGGTCTACACAAATGTGATATTCCTACACAACTATATCTTAGTGGCAAGCTTAGCATTCCAGAAGCTATATTATGACTATATGGACCTATAGAGACACCTCACTTTGTTGACAAAGATGATGATGACAATGATGATGATGACAACACTGATGAAAATATGCTTAATGAGACGGATGGCCGGATGGATTTTGATCGATACTCAGTTCGAGCCCTCGATTCCATCCGTAAGGTAGAGTAAAGTTAGATACAAAGAGCAGGAAAATGGAAAGACGTGCGATAGGCCGCACGGGTTGATTCTCCTTTTGTGTAGCTGGTACATTAATGGAGTTGCCAAGTTTTGGATTCTTGAAGGGAATTGGTTTTGGGGCATACATATAAAAGATTGTTCATTGTACTAAGAACTGACATTAAGGATAGGAAAGGCCATACTTCGATTCTAATTTGACATGTACCTGTTCACACATGAAAGAACTCTTTCCGTTTTTTGTATTTGAATAATGATTATGCAAAGATTTCTAGTTCTTCCTATCCTATCCAACCATTACAAACTGACGTGATAGTTCATGTATCACTAAATTATTAATTTATCTGTCAAATTTTGTTGCTTAATTTTTTTTTTAACTATGTGGCATCCATGTGAGCTGCCACATCATTTTGTAAGGGATTTATAGTAAAATTTATAATATCCAAAGCATTTTCCATGCATAAAACTAGATTTAGTTAGAAACAACATTTTCAACACAACCTATAATTAGATAGAGACCTATCAAACTATAACTTCATGCATTATATAAAGACTATTGGACCTATTGGCCTTCTTAAGAACCAAGTCAGCAAGCACAGAGATCAGAAAGAGTATCAAGGGTTCTGAAGGATGTCGAGTCAAGCTGGTAAATCAGGTTGAAGGCCACCCTGTGGTTTATTTCATCCTTTGAAAAAAAAAAAGAAAAAAAAAAAGGAATCTAGCTCAAACATGGCCTATTTGGTAAGTTTCTTACCCTTTTTCTCTACTAGACATGGACTTTTGAGAAGGCTTGTGATGTAGGGTGAATAATCGGAGAAATAGAACAAGAACTCAAGAGGAAGAAGAAGCAGGAATCAAGAAAGAAAGAAAGAAGGGAGAAAGCCGAAAGAGAGAGAAAATAGAGAGAAACAAAATGGCGGCACACGCTCAAATTAATCAATATTCTTCAAAAACTTAGTCTCCGGTTAACGGTGTTTAAATAGTAAATAGCAATCCTAATTAAACCCTAGAAGGATTATGAGTGGGCTAAATAACTAAAACAAATAAAGGCTATAATTGAAGCCCATTATTACAATCTAAATAAATAAATAACTGAATAAAATAACAAGATGTCCCCATCAGCTTGGCTGGGACACAATTTCTAAGCCTAGTTGACATGCCATGCCAAAGCCTACCCTAACTGATCATTGACACTAATAATTGCACATCAACCAGATTTTGCCGAGACAGTTTTTGGCATCCATAGGAAACTTTCATGCAATGCTGCTTGCAACTTTGAACAATGTCCATTACTTTCAAGTTACAAATTGAATGAAGATGGAAGTTTATCAGTAAAGCCCAAAATTTTGAAGGGCTCAAGAGCATCATCATTACAGAGTGAATTCATCAAGAACTACCCACATGCACAATTGAGATGATTTTCATACAAGGATTTAGAAATGCTAAGTGCATTTCCTTTGCCGGTCACCGGGTAACGAGTAGTACCCGGTTGCCACCTGTATGAAAATGATACTTACTCTTTTTCCTCTGGACAAAATATTCCTCATACAAGGCTTTAGAAATAGCGAGTGCGTCTCCTTTGGCCTTCACCGGGTAAAGCTCGATACCTTCTTGCCATTGGTTCGAAAATGAAATCCATTCTCTTCTCCATTCCTTTAACTTGAAGCTTTCATTTTCTTGCAAGCTTTTCAATAAATACTGAAAGTAGGTTGAAGCCCGTGGTAGATAGTAGCCTTCAAGTAGCCCACTCCAGAACTTGTTTGCTGGTTAGAGCCAACCAAAATGTTATGTTACAAAAGTGATGAAGCTTCAAGAAGTAATATAGGATGGTCCCTTCTAGGACATCCTATACAATTGGAAGAATAGTAGTAATATATGATGCAAGACAGAGATTACCATAATCATGAAGACTGCTCTGTTCGGTTTTTGTGTTATCAAACCACATTGTTACTTGAGTTCTTGCATTCCACTCATACTGAAGGAGAACATTAAAAAGTACACCCCATCAACCAATTATCACCTTGTATGCATGAGTGTTCTAAATATGCTAATATTACTAGAGATGAGACACGTCCAATTCACTATCAGTCAAACAAACCCACGCAAAGAGGGACTATCAGGTGCCTAAAATTGGCCGAGTAATATTATTTAACATACTGCTATAGGACTGCCATACTACTTGATGATGTGGCAGTAAAAATCAGCATTTATAAAAAAATAAAAAAAAAGATTAAGGAAAAAAAAACTAAGTGCTGATCTTCATTGCCACATCATCCCAGTTGTATGCCAGTCGTATACCAGTTTACTAAATAGCAATACTTGAAATTGGCCAAGATTCTTAATCTGCTGTCACTATGATGGACCTTGAGTGCTACAAGTTAATTGAAGGGGATTTCCATACAAGGCAAATATAGTGTGCATGCAAGAAACAAAAGACAGCCATTAACTTAACAAAATATGTGGAAGCGGATATGGTAAAAGGAAAATCTGTAGCTGACCACAATACTTGGAACAGGACTTCCCGAGGTTACTATGTTTGAAGTATTGACAAGTTGGGTCATGCCACTCCCAACTGAATTCTCATATGCTCAAACTAAGTCATATGCCAATGACGACAATATCTTTGCTCACCTGCCTCAACTCATAAGAATTCTTTGCTAGCTTGTTTGCACTTTTGAGCCAGGTTCCAAGTAAAAAATTGTCATCAGAAGCAAGAAGTACATCAATATCCTTTATGAGCTGAATAAATGTTTGGCTGTGAAGATTTAACGCTTTTACATCATTCTGTCGAAAAGCTGTCACAGCATCCAAATATACTTGGTTTGCTAGCTTTGACAGTACTTGCCGTGTCAAGTCCACCAAGTCATACCTGTCAAAATAACATGGATAATTAGAAAGGATTCCATGCTTTGTTTTATCTCTTTCTTATGCTCCATTTCTCTTTGCAGAAGATCAAGACTTGGCCTGTAAGTCATCAGAGTCAACTTGAATAATCCTACCACAGTTCCTATATTATGCACACAAACTATCATTAATATTTAACAGTCATTGTCTGTATAGTGTTAGATGTAAACCATATCACTGCTGCCACCTCAGCATCCGCAGAATCTCGTCCAAGTTCAAGTGAAGACTCCTCTCTAGTGTAGACTCCTAACTAATAGATAGGATTATGTATATTTAAAATAGAAAGTTTGAATTCTGTTCAAACTCTAGATAAGCTAGATAAGGTTTATGTTTGTAATTCAAACATTAGATAGGTTTACTTAACTGATCAAAAGATCATGTAACTATTTTCTCTATATATACGTTACTACACATCAATACAAATCATTGAAGTTCAAATTCTATTATTAGAATAGGATACTGATTCTTAAATGGCCATGGAATTTTATATTCTAAACCAATTGAATTTCAAATGATTTAGAAGATGATAAGTATTTTCAGAAGAACGAAGAGAAATAGGAGAGGCTTAATAGCAACTCCAAACGCAGTAAGATCCATGTAATTAAATCATGAAATCTATTAGAATTGCATAATCAAATGGCACCTGAATTTAGCACAAAAGGAGAGAAAAGTAATTCATGTGTAATGATAAGGCATGCTCACTCAAGCTCAATGGGGGCTATAAAAAAAATAGCTTAAGATGGACGAAAGGTCAATTATATATTTACAGGATTCTAGATTAGGCTGATTAGTTTTGTGCAATAGATTTCTTTTCTGTTGGCCTCATGTTTGTTTATGGCTTTTTGGAGGCTGTTTAGGTTTGTAATTGTATAGACTATCATAAATAACTTTGTCTATGGCCTAAATGAGAAAATCCATTTTTTGTGTTCTACGCCTAAGATTGAGAAATACTGAGCAGTTTTGTCAGGATTACTGATACTATCAGGGTGCATATACTGGCTCAAATGTGCAAAGCACTTGTCAGTGGCTTAGAATATCAGGTTTAAGCAATATTTATGCATCATAGCTCATTTATTTGGCTAATTTCTTCGCTCTTCAATTTTTTTTGGGTTGTTTTTTATGGTGGGGGTTTCTCTTTCACAAGTTGAGCAATGAAGTTTGCATGGTTACCTAGCATTCCATTTACTAAAAGCATGTAGCATAATAAATAAAGAGACAATCCAACTGAAACAGATCCCAAATATAGTATGTTATCAAAATTTGAAGGAAAAAGTAAAGAAAAAAGTTCGCTTTATGCAGCATCATAGTCATCATGCCAGAGAAAATGAAGAAATTTTGTTGTAATGTATATATATATATTAGCCTTTCCATTTTACCTATATGTAAGGCTTCCAGCCAGATTATTTCCAGCTTCAAGGAAGAGTTGAAAGGCATTGATCACCTTCTGAGTGGAATACCATAAATGTGCCTGAGGTAAAGCAGAGCTTGCATTTGACGGATCCCAATCTGGAAATTTGACTATAAAATCAATGTTATGATCCTGCAATGAGTTAAAACGTCATATAACTAAGTATTCAAACAAGATATTCCCCTAACTACAAGAGCCGAAAAGTTATAAACACCCATCTTATATAGTGAATGTAATTTATTTAATTGGAATGTTGAATAAATCTCTATTATAGCAAACCTTCATCTCATCGAATAATACTTCGAATGAACATGTCAAAAAATGACCATATAACTCTAAAGTCGCAAGCAGCTCAAAAGTCGTCGCTACATTCATTTCATCAAATAATACTTTAAATGTTGGTCAACATAGCAACATTAGCATTTCTATTTTTGTTAGAGTTTCTTAAATGCACACCATAAGCACACAAGCGATAAACCACTTACACACAAAACTATAATAAATTGTAGAGAAAGTTTGACTAAAGAAATTAACCTTGAATCTTTCAGCATGTTGAAATTTCAAAATTATTTATAGGAATAACTAAGAAGTATCAGCCTCAGATTGCTCCTTTCTATACAGTTCTCAATTTTTTTATTAAAATCATTTCTTCAAAAGAAGTGGATAAGTGCTTTCTTGGTGCTCAATTATTTGAGACAGGTAGATTATAGTCTCTTCCAGCAAAAATAATAACAGCATATTTCTTGGTATAGGATAAATTTGTTTGTATAAATTTAGTCCAACTTACAAACTACAATCAGACGAACTCTAGCAAATCCTTTATTAGATCGAAAGGCATGATAAAGTATTTGCCAAAAGAGAAAATAACATTTTGGATAAGGCCCTGACAGAAGAGCAGTAATTGGCAGTAATAGACAAAGTTTCAATGATTGCAAATCAAATTAACTTGGGAATGACCAGCACACAAAGGTTGCCTTTGTCGGCTGGTACTCATTTCTTGACAGGAAACAAAACTACACATTAAGAAAACATACTAAGAAAGACCTTTAAAACAAGCAAAAGCCACACCCATTACAAAATGAGCAAAAGAAACATATGAAATGACGAAGCTCATCAAGCTAATCAACCATATGATCTACAACAAATGGTTACTGATTAGTGCCCCCCCTTTTCCCACAGACAAAGTGGCTTCTTAATCAACCATCTCTATGGTCCGACTAAACTTGCAGCCAAAAGATATAGAGAGACGAAATTTCTATCAAACAGATCGGACTGTCTCCTGGAGAGGAAGATCAATAATTTGATCAAGAAAAGAGCACCCTCCTAAATGTTATCTATTAACTCCCTAAGTACAGAGCTAAAAACTCAGCTTTCAAGGATTCATCACTAACTTTTGGTCTCTTGCTTTCAACCAAGTATAAAATGGAAATTCTTCATTAAAGGGATAAATCTTAGCAATTAATGCAGTTTAATAACAGAATGTTCCCCTGGAACCAACAGCTCATTTCTCCGCAACAAAGCCAAAACCCTAACACTCAAAGAGTGCCGTCTCCTTCCCCCTCTCCTTTCCCTTCTTCACCCCTATCACCCAGCTTCACACAGATCCAAGCCCCTCTCCTCCCTTTGCCTCCCTCCCCCTCCCCCAGGGCCTTAAGGGGTCTAACCCCTCTTCTGGTTGTGTTGCTGTTATGCACGAGCTGTGACACTAGATTTCCTTTGGGCAAACCACCTCCCTCTTTGGGCGATGGCAAATAAATCATTTTTATTTTCCCTTTTTTTCTTTCCTTTTTGCCTCTCTCTATTATAGGTGCTTGTTCTTTTGGCTCAAGAGGCTTCATCAGCCAGCGTCCTCATTCTATTGTAAAAGGGTACCTTGCATTTGTGATGCCTTTCTTGTTGACTCTACTACAATGGATCTCCCCACTGGATGTCCACTTGGGATGTCATCCATCGTTGTAGTTTCTCCACTCCGTGGCCTAAGACCAGCTCATCTCAGTGTGGCCAAATCCGTTGTAACAAGGAAGCTTTTCTTGCTTGCTCTTTCTTTGGTCATTTCCTCCTCCAGCAATCTAAACAAGGAACCCCTCTATTTGACTACAGCTTTCAAACCGCTGGTATCATCCACAACCCTTTTCTGACCTTTGAGTCAAGAATTTCATTGGACCAGACCTTTGGCCATTTTCCATTTGTACTGCTTTCTACCAACATTGTTCTTCCTGGTCTTTTTAGTGCAGTTTGGGGTCCTCCCCATATTATATTCTGTTTCTCTTGCTTAATGTTATCATTTTCTTGCCCCCCCCCAAAAAAATTACAGTTTAATTACATCAAGCATGAAACACAAATAAACCGTGTCAAACATTAAAAGACTGAAGAAAACCACTCTCTATGAACTGTAATATTGTTTTCCTTTCTAGTTGGTTCTTTTTTTTTTTGATCGGTAAGCAAATTCATTAAAAAAGCGTAACGGCGCCTCTAAGCATACAGGGAGTATACAAAAAGGACACCAAAACAAAAGAAAAACAAAAAACAAAGGAAATAAAATGACATTGCGATATTGCAGCCAATAGATTGAATAAAACACATACTGCTATTCCGTCTGTACAATTGTAAACTGTGTGATAAAGAATTTCCCAAGCTGCCTCAACTTGATGAATTGCTTTACCATAGCGTCTGCGGGAATAGGACTTCAACCACTCCTACAATAGTGATAAATTTATATCCATACAGCATAAAATGTCAGTAATCATCAACAACCATCATAGAAGTATTTTTTTTTTTTGGTCTCATCTCAAATATAGAATGCGGGTTCTTATATTAAATCACTATTAATCCCAAAAGTTTAAGCTGATAGGCATAGATGAAATTATTCATTTAATATATATTTTAACACTCCCTCTCGCGTGTGGGCTCAAACTCTCCCTTAATAAGTGAGGCCCAACACGTGGAATATTTAATTGAAATTGGAAGTGAATGATGGAGACATGATTCAAACTCAGGACCTCTGCTCTGATACTATGTTAAATCAATATTAATCCTAAAAGCTTAAGCTGATAGGAATAGATGAATTTAATTTATATTCTAACATCTTATGCCCATGTCTGCCTGTGTGTAATTAAAAAAAATGCTATCAAGCAGGTAGATAAGGGGAGAGAGGCAGAGAGTGCCTTACATATATAGAGAAATTGTCAAGATAGATCATGTAGGACGTAGAAAAGAAAAGAAACAAATCCTTGTTCTATAACTGACACTCTGTGGTATGCTTGATAAAGAATACTAGCTTACTTCCTAACAAGGAAGCTGTGAGATTGATGGAACCAACGTGGTATTGGACCTTCGTTAGTCTCTTTGGTCTTGTATACAACATTTAGTCTCCCAATTTATGGTTTTTTTTTACTTCACGTGCAAGGACAACAATCAATTGAGGTTTATTAAATGGACCTGCCAAGTGCAGGAGGGTGTTAGTGTGGCATGTATGATGCACATTGTTGGCCCACTTCCTAATGGCTTAAGCTTTTGGAATTGACGATGATCCAACATTATCCGATACCAGCATACCACCACACATTCATTATCGAAACTGATATAACCTGGAGGGTTAGATTCTTTCAAAGTAAGAAGAATGAAGATAACATTAGAGTAACAGACACAAAGAACATGTGGTTAAAGAGAGAGAATGGGGATGGAAGAATGCAGAAACTTTTTAGTACACGCACACACGTGTCTTTAAAGAGCTTCTGAACCCTTCCATACTTCAAGTACTGAATAGTTCTGGGTAGAAAAATGATATTGAATAGCAGTTAAAAATTGATAATTACCAGAACTTGAACTTTTTCACTGCGAAATGCCATTTCAGACATCAACTCATAAACAACTGGATTGTGCTCTATTCCTTCCATGCACATGCCAACACCGACCTATTACAATAAGTTACAGAGTCAGCCCGCTCTAGTAAAATCACGAAATTGCAGTGACAGAAGATAAAAGTACAATTGTTCTTAATTTTCACATCCAAAGTTCTTTTAGGTTGATGTAAATGCACATAGGAATCTAGAAGATGGTAAACATTATCAATTAGCTAATTGGTAAATCATCATTTATCCCTAAAGTTTAAGCTAATATGTAAATTTAATAATTTAATCAATACTTTAACACTCACCCTCACGTGTGGCTCAAACTCTCTTTTAATAGGTGAGACCTAACACGTTGAATGTTTAATTAAAATGTGAGGTAAATGACGGAGTCAGAGTTCGAACTCAGGACTTTTGGCTCTGATCACCACTTATCCTAAAAGCTTAAACTAATAGGAATAGGTAAATTTATTCATTTAATCAATATTTTAACAATAATCTGGTGTATGCAATATAAACTAGCAATTGAATTGCTCATTCAAATCTACCATAATGTTAGAAAGTCTAGAGTAACAAAAAATGTCTTGTAGTTTAGGATTACAAGTTATAAAATGCTTGACATATCATTCTGACTTTTACAAACAAACGAGACATTTGACATACCATGGTTGAATTTTCACTGGTGCGGGCATCAACTGGACCTGAAGAGATCGCGTCCAAGATGCCATACATTTCAATATTTCCACCAAAGTTATGCAGCATACACCTGATGCATATTAAAGTTGATCAAGTAGTATAAATATTTACTATAAAATTGAAATCTCACTAAAGAAAAACAAGAAGTAATGAGTGGGTTATCATAGAGATGTCTTAAAGAGTAAACATCGACTATGAGATTTAAATAACACTGTTAAGATAAAAGAGCTACTTACCAGACATAAGGAGTACCATAAAATTGAGATGAATTTATCCATATTGGTTTGACATCAGCAAATAGATCAAGAACTATCATTTTCCCAAATGGAACGGAATGTAAAAGTGCCTGCAGATACCAAGTTGAAAGTCAATTTTCAAATTTTTTATTTAAAAGTAAAATAAAATAAAGAACTATCATATGCATTGCAGCAAAATCCTTAACAATATTAGTGTACTGCAAACAGACTGATTAAGAAAATGAGTTATACCACAAATATCATCTTGCTTGGAGATCAGAAGCATGAATTAAAAATCAAAGAAGATTGAGCAACAAATATATCTCAGACAATGAAGGGAAAAAACATTATTAGATCCAACAGCCAAACCATCATATGCCCAACCCAAAGTTCTGACAACTAAACTCCAAATATTTTCAACACTTCCATATAATGCTCTTTCAAGAGGAAGGTTATTTTTCTATTATTTCAACTAATACTGAAAGCCCACTTTAGGCTGGTCCTCCCATACAAAAGCCCTCTTCTTTTCCACGCTTCAAGTTTCCTATATACTTCCCTCTTTTTGTTGGAATATTAATTAAATAATTAAATTTACTCTTTCATATTAACTTAAACTTTTGGAATAATTGGTGTTTTAACATATGATCAGACTAGAGGTCCTGAATTCAAACTTTGACTCGGCATCATATTTTCATTTAAGTTAAATATTCCAGTCTTAGGTCCCACTTATTGATGAATAGTTTTGGCCCACACATAAGGAATGTTAGAATATTAATTAAATGGTTGAGTCCACAATTTTCTATCAGCTTAAACTTTTGGAATAACTGGTAATTAACTTTTGTCCCTCATGAAACTGTTGTCAAATAGTTGACATTCCAAAATATTGTTTTTAAGTGGTCACCCAAGCAATTATACTTTGGTCAAATCAGAAACTAGAAATATTCTCAAAGTTAAATACAAACCTCAGCATTAATTTTAAAACACAGGCAATACCATAGATTCTTTCTTTGGCATTATTACCTCCTATTTGTATGGTAATCACAATTTTATCACGAAGTTCTTCAAATGGGAAGAAGAAAAAAGCATAATAGAGAGGATAGAGATCTGGCCCAAGGTTATGAATATATGATGAACTCTAAAAAAAAAGGGGGGCGGGGGGGGGGGGGGAGGGAGTCTACATACCCCCTCTCAAACTACTACCTCATTGTCAATGTCCCCCAAAGCCAGCAAAAAAGACAAAAACGACCTTAATTTTTTTTTCATTAAGACAAAAATACCCTTAAAAATTCGAAAAGAAAAAAGAAAAAAGAAAAAAAAAAAGAGGTTCTAAGGGGTGAATCCTTGGCCATATGGCCACCCCCTCTGGCTGGCCTGAGGTGGCCGAACCACCCCCTCCCTACTCTTCAAGAACCTCCTCTCCCAACTCCCCCTCTTCCCCTCAACCCCACCAACACCAACCCCAACCTCTTCATTCTCTCCCCCATTGAACGAGATCTTGCAACTCACGCGGTTGAAACCTTTGGAGACTTGGTCCTCGAACTGAGTGAGGAGCTTGATCAACTCGTCCTTGTTGTTGAAGGGTTGCTCGCACAGGACACTGATCAAGGTCTTGATTCTCTGGCGAATGATCCACGCTTGGATTTTAGACTTGATGGAGGCGGCGACACGGGAGATGGAGTGGGAGGAGACTCAGCAAGTGAGGAACGACTTGAGGTTGTGGTGGACATGGTATTTCTAGAGGGTCTCAATGAGGGCCATGAGGTTGGAGAGGTGTTGGGAGAGGGTGGAGAGGTTCAGGTCTTTGGAGAGAGGGTGGCCAAACTACCCCCATGGCCTTGGGGTGGTTCGGCCACCCCTGAAACCTCCTCTTTTTGGTTTATTTATTTTAATTTTAATTTTCTAGTATTTTTAAATTTTTTGTTTTTATTTTAAAGAAATTTTATTTTATTTTTATTTTTATTTTTATGAGGGGTATTTTTGTCATTGGGGGAGCATTGAAAATTATTTGTAGTTTTGGGGGACATTAACTTAATCAATAGTTTGGGAAGACATTGACAATGGGTTGGTAGTTTGAGGAGGGTATGTGGACTTTTCCAAAAAGAAAAAGAAAAAGAAAAATGAATTTACTAAGATTATTGGACTGGTATATGATGCTAATACCAAAAATTACACAGCCACCCTATTAAAGAAGGCCATACTCAGCGTGATCCCACCAATGCTGGTCATGGGAGGGGTCATCTAGATAAGTTCAAACCTTCAGCATGTATGCATGAAGTAGCCACTCTCAAGAATCAAACCAACTTGCACTTGATAAAAGTAACCATTTTTACGTTCTGCGAAGAAGATGGGTTAAAATAGTAAAGAAAAAAGTCAAAATAACCATTTATCCGCTGATGCTTCTCAACTTGCCCAAGTCTTTTGGAGAATATAAACAACGCTAACATGGTATGAGTAAACCCAACAGAGGCATAGCCTCTTGATTGGCCATCTGAAAAGCTTTGCAATTTGGTATTGGGAAACAATATTAAGAGTGGCTAGTAAAAAGAGATCAATTTAACATCCTACCAAGTATAAAATCACCACAATCACACATAATTATAAATTCAATATGTTTGCAGGTTGCCCAGAAACATCTTTATCATGCCTTAGAAAAACAGTATCTTCAGAATTTAATTCATCTTATATACATGCATATACCTCCATTTGAAGTGGCTTCCAGAAAGCAGAGTCTGAGTAGAAGAGCCAACCCTGCACAGTTATAGAACTGTCAACTCAAAATATTTAATGTATAATAGAATGTGAACAGGCATAATCATTCAAAACCAACACTTTGCAAACTAAAATTATGAGTATAAAATTAATGACAAATAAGTCTTGGCTACCCAGTGACACCTGAAAAAACGATGAATATAACTATACATCAAAAACTTAATCTTCTTATTGATGAACAATGTCAAGGGGAGATATGTGGTTGAGGAAATCTAGGTTAGAGTTTCGTAAAAGAGTTGGGAATTGGTGAAATTGGTTGGGGATTCGCCAGCCAAGAATAGCACAAATTCTCTTTGGATCTGCTTCAACACCATGAGAGGAAAAAGAGGTACATACCCTATTCTCTCTTAACGCTTCAATAGGACAATTTTTATTTATTTTTTTCATAAGTAAATCAATCTTAAGAAAAGCGCAAATAGATGCAACTCAAGTACACAATGAGTATATAAAAGAAACACCCACTTAGGGAGAAGAAGAAGACACCAATCCAGAAATTCTAGGAAGTTAGAAAAGCGAGCATAGTGATAGCAACCATCCACCTATAAAACAACTTGAAGATTATAACTTTTAACTCTATTACCGTTCTCTCACAATCTTCAAAGTTTCAGAAATTGCGTTTTATCCAAATACACCACATCACATAATGAAAACCATCCTTCATGCTTCTAAATTACGGTGACTACTAAACTAGCCTCTCCAACTAGCCAATAACTAAGCCACCCAAAAGGGCATTACCCACTCTATCCCGAAAGACGGAAAACTAATTCCCACAAGTCTCTAGCATCTTCGCAATGGAGTAGAAGATGATCGATGGATTCCCCGTTCTTCCTGCACATGCAGCACCAGTCCATTACCATAACGTGTCTTTTTCTTAGATTATCTAAGGTCAAGATCCTCCCTAGCTTTGTTGTCCAAAAAAAGAAAGCCACTCTTGTAGGCGCCTTATTTCTCCGAATGCTCTTCCAAGGGAAAGCAAGGCTATAGGGGGAGGGGGGCTAAGCGCATGAAAAAAGATATGACCTCAAATGTCTACCTTCTGTATGGAAGCCAACAAATCCTATCCTCGCCACCTCAATTCAACCTGATAGAGTACAAGAGATTGAAGAAAGAGGTGACCATCTCTATTTCCCAATCATACACAGATCTAATGAAGGAAATATTCCACTTACCGGTGTCATTCAAAAATGGCAAATGGTCTCCTACTAAGGCCTCCTTAAAATGGGCAATACTAAACAACACCGGGAAAGATAGGAAATGAATGTAGCCATGCCTCCACTAGGACAAATATTTAATGAAGTGAACCCATGCAGACAACATGATAGTAAAAGAATGTAGCCATCACAATCACTAGCCTGTCTAAACTTGTTACATAAATGGGAATATGAAGGTCCTTCCAAGGTTTTGAATATTAACCAAGTAAATGACTGAATATGACAGCAACTGTTTGACTAGTAACATAAATAATCACATAAATTATGCCAACAAAAAAATTCTAATAAGACCATTTTTTTTTCTTTTTGGTGTGGTGGTGGGGATAGTAACTTGAGGAGCTTACTTGCATTAACCACACAGCATCCTTGTCACCTTTGGACATGGCTTTGTAGACGGAAGCTCCAAGCGACGAGATATAAGTTGTATCATTTGTAGGTGGGGTATTTTCATTGAATGTATCACTGCATCAAACATGGTAACACTAATGTCAACGACCAGAATTTGCAAGTAAATTATGCTAGCAGTTGACTTCCCCCCCCCCCCAAAAAAAAAAAAAAAAAAACTTTTTTAGGAAAAACAGCTATATCTCAACAGGTCTATGAAGCATAAGGAAGAAAAAGGATGCATAACCATAGCATGCAAACAATAACAAGATAATGATCTAGATAAGAGGCCCACAGCAAAAAAGATCTAAATCCAATGAACCATAACTTTGGAGAACATAAAGTCAAATAAACATTTCGAAATAAATTCAAATTGTTCATGTTTCATTAAAAGCATAAGCGCTCAAAAATAATGTTTTTTAATATACCTAAATATTGATTTGTTGGCCAAAAGAATCATTTTGCCAGTAGTAGGGAAAAAAGGATAAGCATAGTTAGCCAGTATGGTTGGTCTATCTCTTCTCAACAGAAAATTTAAAATAGCTATGCCCATTTAGAAGAACCATAGAATGACACAAATGACTGCAGATGAAATGATAACCATCAGAATGAGTCTGAATGACTCTTTGTCCAGGTATCACAGGCTACCATTTATTAGGGGCATAATGCTGCATTGAAATTCTCCAACTTGGAAAGGCCTACTTATCACACAATGTCTTTATGTTTCTATAACAATCCTAGGATTGGCCACATCTGTTTATGGGTTGTTGGTTTGAACTTCTGACAAAGTTCAATAGCAAGTAAGAATGATACATCAGATATTACCCCAAAAAAAATATTAAGAAAAAAATAACCAATGAAATTGCTTCTTAAAATAGGGGGGGGGGGAAGTCAAGGAAACTAATGCAAAAAGGTTAAGCAACTCACAGAAACCATGTTATATTATATGCCCGAAATGTCAAGTAATATTCTATTAAAATGCAAGTCAGAATGATTACCAGCTGTAGATGTCGGTCACATCCCCATATTCTGTAATCAATGCATACAAAACGTGAACCAAAAAAATTAGTCACAATCAAAAAGGAAAAATTCAGACACTGTACATAATCCATACAAGACATCTTCAAAGAGCATATACAACTTAGCCATAAAAAATCATGTCATTGGTTAAGCAATCACGATTCGCAAAGTGAATTTATGTATGTGAATAAAATAAAGATAAAAAAATTTGTATGACATGGCGTGTGTATACTAGTTTATACAGACTTGACTTTATAGCTCAGTTGATGAGATGATAATTTGTACACTGAATCCAAGTGATATTTTTGACTAGTGCAACCACCTATGGGGTGAGGTCAAAGTTGTGAGTATCACCAGGTTAAGTGATGTCCCCCGGGTTTGGACCCAATCGATCAACTAGCGGATATTGTTATGTGCATCGTTGGCCGCGGGGTTGTACCAGAGGGCCTACGAGACGCACAAACCTCACCATAAGAAGATTATGAGTATGGATAGGTCATATGGAGGAGAGTTATAACTTAATGCTATTTACTTTATGTTTTTATAATGATCATGACTTATTTGTATAATTCTTAGAATACAGATTTTCTCCCGATAAATACTTATCAAAAAAAGATTTTCTCCCGATAAACGACTTAACCAAGTTACATTTTTATTTACTACCATTTCTGAAATCATTACCTATTGATACTAGTGTTTCTTGCATTCTATTTATATTTATCATCTTTATACTTGAGAAAAATTGGGCTCATTGCATGGACTGCCTTTCACTAGCGCTTTTACTTACAAAATCGTGGACTTACAGCGTTTTCTTTCCACTTGTAAAACAATCTGCTATACAGATTAACTGGCAATAGAGTTTAGAGAGAAGGTTCAGATGTAGTTACAGGAATTCAAAGCTGTAGGGTGATGTAATGTCAATGTGAAGATGATAGTTTTGTACCTTCGAGTGAAAAAGGGAAATATGTAAATGGTTATTGTATTTAGAAGCTCTGGTGATGTATTAATGATAGTATGTCAAACAAAAAAAAATAAAAGAAAAAGGAGAAAAATATAGATACGATAACATTTCTGCTGCTTGTATTTTGTTGTCAAGGTAGTAGTAGTAATAACACTCTAGGTTACTTTACAATTAAATAATTTGGAGACGTTACAAAGTCTAAGCCCCCTTCTTGCAGTGAACTATCATCACCATGTGATCATAGAGAAGAAAAACCACATGCATTGACAGATAATGTTGGGATCAGACATATCTGCAGTTGCCAAAATTTGTGTTATTCTGGTCATGGGCACACCATATAATGCACTCATATTCATCTCCTAGCTATTTGGAACTCCTGTATTTGTACTGAAATTTTTTCACTCCAGCACTACAAGATTAAAATCACCTTCTATTATCAAATATTTCATTTATATAGAAAAACGTGAAAGATTTTGTTAACAATACATTGGGAAGAATAGTGCTATTCCAAGTAAACAATCAACAGACAAAAGATGCACCTTTGACTTGTCTTCTAATGAAAGCCTCCCCAATTTCAACAAATAAAGGATCAGAGGGGTTGAGAAGATAAGTACAGCACCAACGAAGATTAGCATCAACAGAGTTCCTAATGACAAGAAATGGAAAACCTCAAAATACGGAATGGTAGGACTTTTTCACACATCATCAGATAAACTCCAAATCGGCTGGAAAACAAGAAAGCCCGTATATGATTTATCTAATTTATATTATCTATATGAAGTAATTCAGATAATATGAATTCATAGAGCACTCCAAGTCAAACAAAGGTATGCTATATGGAGTTCATATATTATGGCATGATAGTATGACTTCTCATATCAAAGAACAAGAAACATGAACTACCAGCTCCCTAGTCTAGTTATGTTTGCTGAAGGAAAAATCTTCATCAAAGCTGCTGGAACGTTCCCAGAGAATGATGGCAGCACTGAAACAAAGAGCCATTACATTTGATCAGACACATCCTGAATTAAGAAGGAAAATTTTGTCACTTAAAGAAAATTTTTATCCTATACATATTTAGAAGAGATATGGATTCTTTCGTCAAGCATAAGTTGACATGGGATACGGGTTATTAAACTTAACAATACCTGGAGTCATGCCTAGTTCTAGCATCCGGGATAGTATCAGTTTCTGTAGAGCTAATTGTTGATCCAACCAATTTTGAGATAAAGGCCCACCCCATCTGTGATTGAATAAATGTCAGGTTCTACAATCTAAAAGCATTTAAATTTCTCAATATCACCTTTACCTACCCATGTAAATTTCCCATGCGAGCCCAAGCAAGGAAAGCAGGTCCACCAAAGAAATCGTTCAAATCTTCCTTGCTAATATTAAAATCCTATGTCCAAAAATACTAATCAAATGATACAAATCAGAAGTTCAAGTTGATCTAAATATATCTGGAACCAATAGATTCCAATCAGCATAGCAACTCATGATATTTAACAGTGGTCTAAACTCACTAATCCATCATTTACAGATAGAGACACAAGCTTTATATATTGAAAGCACAAAGAGAAGACAAGACCAGATGTACAAGGCTAAGGTGCTTATATAATAAGAAAGATAAAGGGATGTATTCATAACATAAAAATCTTAACAGAATATGCAATTGATTCTCAGTTCGTTGACATACTCAAAGCTTATCCACAATATTAGAAATAGAACATGAGTAATGATTATCCACATCATAAAAGCAAAGGATCATATTTATCAAAGCTATATAGTTGAGTATAGCATTCTTTCATAAACAAATCTCTGTGCACACTATATGCTGGAATATCAGACTCATAGTTTCATAACAAAGATCTTATTTTGGATAAACAGACTTTTACTCAATTTTTTTGGCAGCCTTCTTAACAAAATGCTTCTAAGGATTCATTCTAAGAACTTTCATCCTACAGATGCAACATGCACAATTTTCCAGTACATGAAGTTAAATAGGTATAATTTAAACCTTTGATGTTGGTAATGTTTTCATTGGTTGGTGAGCTCTAATCACTAGTGTAGGATAACCACGGTATATACTAGCCACTTTTTACATTACATCATAAATGAATAACTTCTACTCTTAATAATCAAGCTGAACCACATATATAAGTTTTCTCTACAAGTTGCAACACATGAGAGGCTTATGATGTGGCACACAACATATTGGTGAACACATTGAGACATATAATTTTTTTTTTTTTTTTGATGAATAACACATTGAGACATATAATGATGTATTTAATTGGTCACCATGAAAACTTTCTGCCAAATGGTTTCTTGGCCTGTAAATGCTAAAGGCAGGTTAATCCCATGAAGAGCCATCCAATCTATCTCTTTCTCCCATCTTGCCCAATCCCACCAAACATAGGAATCTGCAAAGATAAATGAGAAATTACCTAAGCTATTTACGACAGCAAACATTAGCCAAGGCCAAAAAATTTCATCTCAACTTAGATAAAATTATGCACTTCATCTCATCTTTTTGAAGTGCAAAAATGAAAGATTTTTTTAATATCTATTAATATTCCATCTACTTTATGGTTATTTCTCCTCACAGTCAGTTAGAGCTGCAGCATTGCAACATTTAGTTAAAAAATTTGGTAGAAGTGCAAAGGGAAACATAGATTCCAGTACTCACAACTAGATGTAACAACATTTTGATAGTAGTTCCATGGGACTGGCCGCTGAATCATCACCCCCTCAGCTTTTACAAGAGGCAGTGATCCAGGCTTGGGGATAGAATCTATCTGAATGCCACCAGTCTTGTCCCACGAGACATGAGCACCACACCAATACTTTAAGTACCAATAGAGGCCAGATGCAATTTCAACTGCTGTGCTTCCTTTAATCCTGAAAGAGAAATGCAAAGTTTTAAATCACAGCAAACTTTTGCTTTCCTTTTTTTCTTTTCTTTTTCTACTTGGGTGGGTGGGTGGGGGGGGGAAAGAAAAACCAGCTGGACACATATACCTATCCTTTAAAAGGAAAAATTAGACAAGAAAATCTGTGTTGTATTTTATCCAGCAACTGTTTCAAATTGCAACATGTTCCCATGTACAAAACAGTATAAGAAAAAGCATATAATTTTGAGTTCAAATCAGACAAATGAATGAACATGTTTTCTGGATTTAAGTAATCTTAGGCCTTAATGTTTAAGATGAAATGGAGTGGGTAATGCCGAAGTCGGTGAAAGACATGTTGAGGAGTTGGAGGGGCCAGAAGGGTAATCGGACCTCGTTACAGATTTGGCGCATGGCTCCGTTGTGTTTGATGTGGTGCATTTGGAGGGAACGGAATGCTCGCTGCTTTGAAGATTGTGAGACTGATTTGTCAAATCTGAAGAGAAAGATGTTTCAACTGTTGTTTATGTGGAGGGATAGAATTAAGACTATGCATGAATGTTCCTATTTTGAATTCTTAGATAGTTGTTCTCTTTCTTCCTTACTTTAGGGGTTCCTTGTATACATCCTGTGTACTTTGGGTTGCGCCCCTTTGCGCCTTTTCAATACATTTTACTTATAAAAAAAAAAATGTTTAAGATGAAACTTTCAAGATATGGATGCATAAGATCCTTAATAGAAAACAAGCAAAAAATGGAAAGCAAATTATTTAGGTAATCATGCCCAAAAAGTCTGTACTTAGATCTGAAACTGAAAAGAAAAACCATGCAACTATAATATTTAGCAAGAATGAAATCCAACGTACACTATCTCAGGCCCACTCTTGCTTAAGGGGCTGTAATTGCTTATCAAAAAGCAACTCTGTCCACCACAAACATCCTGATATTTGAAATTGAAACTGTCAGCAAAATAATTAAGATGAATCAAATATATGAATTGAGTCCTCGTGAATACAACCAACAAATAAAGATACGATGATCCTTTGCCGACCAAGAACTCGTGGACAGTCATGCATGAGAACATAAAGCAGTCTAAAGGACAGCTAGTCACTGGTGCTAGTAACAAAGATTGACAGCTAAAAGTAAAAGAGTTGAGATAAAATCCTCCAACTCGCCAATTGGATTTGATGACAAAATTTGAAGTCCAGAATTGTTATACCATTTCTTTTAGGTTATGAAAAAAAAGAAAAAGAAAAGAGGGACTGAAGGAGACCGCTTTGACCAACAATACATCATCTAAGATAACCAGCGCATTAAAAGGAAAAACCAGAGACCCAGATGAAGAAAAGCAACGATTAAACCTTATATGAGAGTCTGATTGAAAAATAAGTAACCAAGAGCATGAAACATCATTCACATTTCAAATTCCTTACTTTTCCTATCTTTCCTCAGCCAGAGCATGAAAGCATACAATAATTGAAGCGCACCCAGTTGAAATAAAGCAGTGATTAAACAGCAAAACAGGTCAAACCCAAAATTCAACATAATAAAAAATGTTTTAAAACAAAAAACCACAGTACATTGGAGACAATCTTGAACTTGAAACTAGAAACATAGCCAGGAAGCAATCTCTTAAGAACAGATTTAGCTGCAGCTTCTTGAACTGAAGAAGATGGCCGCTTTGAGTCCAAACGTTTGACCAAAGCCTTTATGGCATCTGGTTCTGATAAAGCTATAGGTAACAGTGTGACTGTGAAAACCAAAATCAGAAACTTGGAGTTGAAATTAGACATGGTTTGTGTCGTCGGTTCTTCAGAGGATTAGAATATGTTGAACAACATGATCAGTTTTGTTGGAAGTCCATGTTGAACGGTAGAACTCATACGAGATTGACATGAAGGTAAGGCGTAATCAAAATGGAATAGTGTCCGTCAAAGTTGATTTTAAAATTCATATTAATTTTGAAAAGATAAAAAAAATAATAATAATTTCAAGCTTTACTCTTTATTTTATCCCTAGAGTTTAAAAATATCGATTTAATGCTTATATTTAACAAAAAAAAATTGAGACAGAATTTTTTTCAATTTGGGTTTGAGGAAACGGAAACCCATTAAATTGACATCTATCACATGATTTTCATGTGCATTTTAAAAAATGTATGAAAAAATATATGTTCTATTAATCTTACTCAAATGGATGATGATCACATATCCTAAAAATAAATGTCAATTTTATTGGGATAGTTTTTCTCGACTCAATTTGTAAGAAAATTATATCCAACAAAATAAGCCTAGTTTGTTAATATGTTTTAGAATGTACTTTTTGTTTCTTTGTTAATTTATATATATATATATATATATAACACATAAAGATAAATTTTATTTTTATTTTATTTTTGTATTTTTAGTAATGTTTTGTTGTAATTATGTATTAGTGATTCTATTTTGAAAAATAAAAAACGTTTGTTATAAAATTCACATGATTTTTTATTTTCTAAAGAGGTGGCACGTTTTTCTTCAAAAACACATTATATGCCGGTACGAGATATGATATATTGTCACTTCAAAACATAATTCCTGATCATCTTTGCCCATGTACCAATTTTTACTTTATTTTTTTAAAAAAAAATAATTAAAAAAAAAAAAAAAACCCTAAAGCTAGCAAGCTAGGGAATCATATTACCTCTAAACAAAATGGTAAAAAATTATGTCTTATGCCGGTATACATTCCTTGCAAGGCCCTTGAGGCCACCTATTGAGAACTACTTGTTATAATTTTCATGGACGATCTATATATAGCTAAGTTGACCAAGGGAATTGGGAGTTGCTTGTATACCTAATCATCGAAGGGCCCATAAGGCCTGCCCATTCCGAGGCCCCTTGTTCGGGAAATTCGGATAAGCATGCTCACAAAAGCTGAGCCCAAGCCCAATCCATGAAACCTCCCCCTAGCTGAGTCCGAGCCCAAGCGTAAATTCCCAAAACCCAAAACCCTTATAACTTTAAAACCCTACCCTCCCTAAACCTCCCAATCTTAACCCAAAACCTTCAATTTCACCCAGACACACGCACAAACACATCGAATTGAAGCAAATCAATGGAGGTGGAAGGGGAGCAGAGAGAGACGATGACGAGTAACAAAGTGATGTGCCTTTTCACCGACCCAGAGGGAACACATCTGGGAGCTCCCATGTACCTTCCCCAAGACGCTGGGCCTCAGCAGCTCCAGCAAATGGTCAATAAGCTTCTCAACAATGTAAGCTTTATCGATTCTGGTCCTTTTTTGTTGTTATTGTTGTTGTTGCGTTGCTTGTGTTGTGCTCCGTTTGGTTGCTGAGAAAGTGCAGGAAAAGAAAATTGAACTGATGAGCGTAGTCGAACTTTCTTTTTTGTCAAATTATCAAGCTTGGAACTTTTATTGTCCTCGAAGTGCTCCGTTTGGTTGTTGAGACATTGTAGCAGAGATAAAAAATAGAACTGTTGAATTTTTATTGTGAATAAGTTAAGTATCAATGGAAGAATTACAATTAAAAAAGAAAAAAGTCATTACAAAAATTTCATGTGAATAAGTTAAGTTTCAATGGAATAGTTACAATTAAAAAAGAAAAAGAGTCTGCTGCAAGCATTTTTTTTCTTCGATAATTTTTTTTGGAAAATAATTTCTTAAATTCTGGTTATTTCTAATATCTTTCCCAAACTCCAGGCTAATTAGTAAAATGTTATAGTTGTTGCATTTTGCAAATATTATAGAATTGTATGACCCATTTTTGCTAGCATCATATTCTCCCGATTTCAAAATCTGGGTACCGTATTCGTGGCAGTTTGTATTGGACTTGTGTGGAACCCATGTGGACTCTGTAGATTATGTAGGTTCTAGGTCTTCACATATTTAGGAAGTTTAGGGACTAACACTGCAGGGGATATGGTCAAGGAATTCTATATTTGGTAGTAAGACATTTGATCAGTTTATCAGGATTGGTCTTAGCTTATGAAAAAAGCTAATGGGGTCATGCTGTTTTTTTTTTTTTTGGTTGATAAGTAATAAGAGAAATTTTATAAAAAGCGTAAATGGGGTCATGCTTGTGCTTTGATGTATTAAATAGCAATAAAATATGTTACATTTTTTCAGGAGGAGAAGTTGCCGTATACTTTCTATATTTCTGATCTGGAGCTTCTTGTGCCGCTTGGCTCTTATTTAGAGAAGAATAAAGGTTAGTGAAAAGAAAATGTCTTCTCGGCGAGGGAAAGGCAAGGCTCACGTGCTGTAGCGTGTATGCTCCATGTGGGTTCTGGGTTTGAGGGTCTTAGGGTTGAGGATTTATTTGTGTTTCTTCTTGTGGGCAATTTTGTTTGTTCCTATGTATGTAGGGGCGCCTTACGCTTTTTTTATAAAATTTATTACTTATAAAAAAAAATGTTAGTTGAAGTGTGCCTTTTTGGCTTTTGCAATTGTGTTTTTTTAACCCCCCTTTTTTTATTGTTTTAATGAGGCATTGGGGGTCCTTTTGGGGATTTGCTAGGGGTTGTTTATTCAATAATCATTTTGCATGGACAAATTTGCAGTTTCTGTGGAGAAGGTACTCTCAATAGTTTATCAACCGCAAGCTGTTTTCCGAATTCGTCCGGTTAATCGTTGTTCAGCAACAATTGCTGGTATGAGATTTTGGGTTTTGTTTGCATGGACTAATTTTAAATGATTGATGAAATTTTAAGATTTCTTTTGGAACATCTCCAATTGGGTGTTTGTCATCCTGATCTCAATTCTGACTCCTGAAGTGAGCTAATGATATTCAATTTGTGTGGTTAACCTTTCTTAGATTTGATTTTTATACGCAGCATCTGTACCGGCATGCAAATTAGTATCATTTAACTGATTTCGTTAAATCTGCATCGGTGCAGGTCACACAGAAGCTGTACTTTCAGTTGCCTTTAGTCCTGATGGGCGATATTTGGCAAGTGGTTCAGGTGATACCACTGTCCGACTTTGGGATCTTAATACCCAGACACCACTATTCACCTGCACAGGTTCGAAATCTAAGACTCTTATCAATTCTTAGACCATTAGGCATACTATTGATGTCCAAACAACCAAAAGGAAAATGAGTGGGAAAGAAAAAATAGAATAAAATGAATAACTTAACTTATATAACTTGCAGAAGCTTGAAATATTATATTTTAAATATACCAATATCTTTTGATGGATTATTGTAGTCTCTGTAAGTATATCATCCAATTGTTTATTTTAAAGGAATTCAAATTTGTAACATTGTGCTCTTAGTGGATTTTATGCTCACTGTTGAATGCTGCTTATTATTTGAGAATAAAATTATCTGATCTTTCTTTCTTTTCTGCAATGTATTTTAGAGCTGGGTTTTCAGTTAATGTAATTTCTAATGAACGGCCACTCCTCATTGTCCTTCTTATATCTGTTGTATTAATAGTGAGCCTTCTCCTTATATCCAGGACACAAAAATTGGGTTCTTTGTATTGCTTGGTCGCCAGATGGTAAGCATCTCGTAAGTGGGAGCAAGGCTGGAGAACTTCAATGCTGGGACCCTCAAACAGGGAAGCCATCTGGCAATCCACTTATTGTAAAGTCTTTTACTTGAACTGTTGATCATTGGTTTTATTTGCACTGGCTGGTTAATTGTTAAACTAATTTTATTTGAATCATGTGGAGAGCAAGCTATCCTACTTGAAAGTTTTAGATTCTCTAGTGAGATGGGCCTCATGGCATTTCATTTAAAGAAGAGCATTTTTTTGTTTGATAAGTATTTAAAGAAAAGCATGCACAGTCAAAAGGGGAATAAAAATGCTCTTCTCTATTTAAAGAAGATCATTTTTATTCCCCTTTTGACTGTGCATGCTTTGTATGTGCTTTTGGAAAGAAAGAAAAAAATACATTTAATTTTTTTTTTTCCACTGTTGGTGACATTAAGAAATCTGGAAGTTAAGTAACAAATAATGTCTCTTCCCCTTTGATCTGTTTATGTTTCCATGTTCTTCAAATGTGTACCTTTTCAATATTCTGTTCTATTGTAAATAACTAATTTTATATGAGTTTTTGAATTCTGAACTTTGATTTTGGTGTAAAATACCTTGTAGTTTATTCAAGAGGGTTTCTAATTGTATAGTTGGGTTCTCAAAGTCATTATCTGGCCATTGACCTTCTTTAACAGACCTTGAAGCATCTAACTCTGCTGCTCACTGAGTTAGATACTTGATTTGTCTCTTCAACTGCTCAAACATCAGCAGCACTAGTATTGGGATCAACTGGCTGTGCAGCAGGCTGCCTACTGTTTCCTCAATCAGCCATAACACTAAAATCACGTTAATCAATCCCCTTAGCTCTGCCAGATGCTGTGGTCCATGGCTCCAAAAGGATGGCTGGAGCTGATTTGGAGTAGACAAAGAGGGAAGTAGGAGTAGATGAATAGACAGGAACCTAAGGTAGGGTCGTAGAGAATAACTTTTAGGAATAGATATACTTAGTCAGCAGAAGATGATTCACATTAGCCGTGGACCTGAGTTACATAGCTATGTTCTTGGCAGACAACTTGCATAGCATATAGTTCGTAGTTCCAAGAGCATTCAATGGAAGTCTAAGAAGACTTGTGGAGTGACATAAATACTTATTCACTGACCTAAGTTCTGAATTTTTTAAAACACAATTGTTATCCACAGTTAGTTGGCTGCATCAAATGCCTTCTGAACTTTAACTAGAATGATCCAAATTTTGTGAGACACTATTTAGGTAAAACAAGGAATTCTAAATCATGCCCCTTTGTTTGAGAAACCTTAAATCTCTTCTTACTTAAAAAAATATAATTGTCTTAAACTTTTTTTGACAAATGTTGGTTGTTTGCAATCATTGATCCTGGTGCTAGAATTTGTTTGTTTGTTTTACTTAGTTTGTCAAATTAGTGGGCTTACTAATACATTATCTAGACATTAATATTTGGAATCTGCTATGCCCCAGGGTCACAAGAAATGGATTACTGGTATCTCTTGGGAACCAGTCCACCTAAATGCTCCATGTCGTCGGTTTGTAAGTGCTAGTAAAGATGGTGATGCACGAATATGGGACATCTCATCAAGGAAATGTGTTATTTGTCTTAGTGGACACACACTTGCGGTAACTTGTGTGAAATGGGGTGGTGATGGAGTTATTTATACAGGGTACATTTTTCTCTTAAGTTAAACTTTTTCCGTAAGTTCCTACAGTTTTCATACAATGCTATCATCCAGCCCTATAATTGAGGACTTCCTTTTTGGTTGACTTGTAAGATCGTATTTACTTAAAAAATACCTATGACTCTTATTTTCCATCTTCTGTACATGATTTTTTATTAGTTTCAGTTGATTAATGACGTTAGTCTTACACACAAGGGCCTTTCTCTTCTTTTCCGCCTTGAAACAGTGTGGCTGCTCTACCATTTACTTTGTGTATTTTTTGTTGGTGGGGAACAAGTCTGCTTTTAAAGTTGATTGAAAGAAGAGAAAGGCCTCGTTTGTTAATGCTTTTTAGATGATGCTTTTTGTTTTTTGTTTGAGAAAGTGTTTTGATGTGACATAAAAGTGAAAATAGTTTTGAGTGTTTTGTGTCTTGGGTTGTTTGTTGATGTTTTGGTTTTGAAAAGATAATACAAAAGGGAGAAGGAAAAAGTGTTATCAAACAAAGCCAAAATCACTTTGGTTGGTCACTTTTTCATTGCTTTAATTGATCTGTGAATCCTTGGTTTGTCATTACATGATCAAGATCGCAATGTATCTGAATAAGCTATGTGATGGCTTGACCTCGTTTTTCTTTCTTTCTTTCTTTCTTTCTTTTTTTATTTTTTATTTTTTATTTTTTCTTATTTTTGTTTTGCTAAGTTAAGTCCCGACTGTAGCTTACAAATTGAGTGGAATTCCCATGCTGCGGGATGTGTTATTTGCTGAATTGTAAACCAGTTCAGTGTGTCAACTGAGATTCCTGTGCGGAAATTCCAATTTTGATTGGCATATATAAATTTTCTATAAAAAATATGTTTAGATTTGTACAATAATATATGTATGTGAATGTGTGTAGTTGTATAGTTTACTCTATGTCTTATGAAAGAAGAGATTTACTAAAAGCCGCTCAGAAAAAATGGTGAAGCTATCTCTTGATTGAGCAAAAGGGACTTGAAGTCTTCAAAGACTCCTTTTGTTAATTGAATTTCATTTAAAATGTCAAGATAAGAGTTCCAGTGCTTCATTTTTCAGGAGATGGCCATCACTGATTATGATTTTGACTACATATAAAAACTACTATTACTTATAGACAATCTTCCTAGAATCAAGTATTATTAAGCTTTGCCGGCCTAATAGCCACCATCCAAGCTTTAGTGTGCTCTGGATTTTTAACTTCATCCTCAACCATTGCAGCTCTCAGGACTGTACTATCAAAGTTTGGGAGACTACACAAGGGAAGCTAATTAGGGAATTGAAGGTAACTAGATGATTCTTTTAAAGCCACGATTTCCTAGGGTTCTGTTCCTTCTTTCCTTGGCTTTATCAAAATGCTAATTGCTCATGTAAATGTTCGTGTTACGTTATTATTATTTTTCCTTAAAACCCTCTCCAGTTACTAGTCTAGTGTAATGTTCAATTTCAATTGAGTTGACCAAAAGTCCCCTTTTGATTGTCTTGTCTCTTTGATATTTGTAATGTCTATCAAATTTTAGATTATATTCTAATTGTACTACAGAAGTGAACGTTTTTCCTTGAGCACTATTGCAGCATTTCCTTTTCTTGGATTATTGTAGAAAATCAAATTATAAAATTTGTTCAAGTATGATGTTTGCCTATGACAGGTTTCTTTTGAGTTCTGAACATTGATAACTCGCTTCAATTGTATGGTATATTGTTATTATTATTGTCCAGCTGTTATGGTTACTCATCTGTTGTCGTTTGTGTCACTAGTATCCTACCTGTGGAGTCATGATCTTGAAATCCAATTGTTGATGCCATTTGCCTTTTCCTCTGCTTTCTCGGTTTTTACCAACTTTCTCTTTGTAAATATGATATTTGATTTAGGGTCATGGGCATTGGGTTAACTCTCTTGCATTGAGTACTGAATATGTTCTTCGCACTGGGGCTTTTGACCATACAGGCAAGCAATATTCTTCTCCAGAGGAAATGAAGAAGGTAAGTTTCTGTTGTTTGCAAATTTATTTGCAATGTATCCCTTGCATGTCTTTCTCTATTTCTTTAATTTACTCATTTGCTTTTTGTCACTAACACTGCACATTAATTCATCAAATCTTCAACACCTTTGTCTATACAGTGATTTGGCTTTTAGGTTTCACAACCTGAATCCTGTGACACCATTAAATTTATCTACTCAAGTCAGTACTGAAAAAATGCAATTTAATTTTTATCACCTTAATATAGATTCTTTGGATGTGCATATATAGGGCTTTGTTATATCTCTCTTGGGTATCATCTGTAGTCTGCATTTTATTCAGCAACTTAGTTTCTGATCTATTGTGTTGTCATCTCTTGTTGTAAATGTTGTTTGGTTTTGGTCTAAGTTGATGAGGCAAGGTATATTCTTGAGAAATCTGTATACATTTCAAGCTAGAATACTGGCTGGCTAATAAGTTATCCCCTTATTTTTCATGTTAAATGGACAATCTGGTATTCTTCTTGCATAGACGACACTTCAGTGTTTTTCATCAGTTAAGATTGTTGGACCTTTTTGGAGATAGGTCCAACAATCTCCACCAATTGGTATCTCCAACACAGAGCAATCCGCCGCCGATCTCAAAACCTCACATTTTTTGGCAATTGTGCTGCATTTGTATCACATGGCTTTTCTTTTTGATCACTTCCTTTAGTTCTCTCTTTTTTTTAAAAAAAATAATAATAATAATAGTAAAATATATATATATATATTATTGGCCTCTTAATTTTTATCGGCGCCTCCAGTATTCTCATGTCATCTCAAGTTGGCAATTGTATGTTGGGCTTCTTGCAACCATAGGTTCTTTTGTCATGTTAGGCTTGGATTTCATGCATGAATTCTTTCTACTTTTCTCCATCTTCCTTCTGGTGGAACTAATTGTTTTTTGTAATTATAAATATAGGTTGCTTTGGAAAGGTACAACAAAATGAAAGGCAATGCCCCAGAAAGATTGGTTTCTGGATCTGATGATTTTACTATGTTCCTTTGGGAACCGTTTGTCAATAAACACCCCAAAACTCGCATGACTGGTCATCAACAGGTACAAATATTTTCTGATGTCATCTGTCTTCGATTGCAATCTAAACTGTTCATCGTTCTTTGTTTTCTGGAGCCAACATTGCTCTTGTTTCCCTAGCTTGTCTTTTGCACCTGAGAGCTATTGACTAAGAGATAAGGGGAATCTTTTTTTTGGCATCAAAGATGCAATATTCATACATCGATTTCTACTAAACTACAGATGCATCGTTTTCAGCAGACTTTAAGTCTTATCCTTATAACTGGAAGATACTTGAGAAGCCCTCAAAATACCCCCACATGCTTCTTTTCTTTTCTTCTCTTTTTTTTTATTTATTTATTTGTTTTTTTTTTATTTTAAAGTAATCAAAATATCATTAAAAAGCGCATAAGGTGCATTCAAGTGCTCATGAAGTATACAAGAGGAACACTTAACTAGAAAGAAAAAGACGGTAAAAAAAATCATGTCCTTTTTAAGTACTTGAGAGGCCCTCAAATTCTGCAGAATTGACATTATGAAGGTTGAGTGCAGCATAGGCTTAATAATTCTTAGGCAGAAAATTTTCAAACTCCTTTTTGTTTCCTGCTCTGCAACCAGATTATTTTAATTTATCTGAATCTCATGTTGTGCCAGTTTTGAATCCTAGAGTCTAATATGAAACTTTTATTTATTTTTTTTAAACTGGAAATTACGTATTGTACCCTAGTTGTTTCTGGATCTGCTATTATAAGTAGTTTTGCATCTATATATTCTTATCTTTATATAGAAGGTTAGCATATTCAATTGCTCGAATCTTGCTCTTTAAGAATAAAAGTTGAAGTTTGTACTTGTTGCTTTCCAACAGCTTGTAAATCATGTTTATTTTTCACCTGATGGCCAATGGGTGGCGAGTGCCTCATTTGATAAGTCTGTCAAGTTATGGAGTGGTGCTACAGGGAAATTCATTGCTGCTTTTCGGGGCCATGTTGGGCCTGTTTATCAGATAAGGTTTGAACTGTTTCCATGGTTTATGTAACTCCGTTCACTTATATTGAAGCTAATCTCTATATTGTTCGTTGCCATACAGCTGGTCCGCAGACAGTAGGCTTCTTTTGAGTGGTAGCAAGGACTCCACACTGAAGGTAACTTTTAAAAACAATCACCTTTTCTTCTGATATTTACAGCTCCTGAAATGACTAGGTGCCTTTTGTTTCATGTGGTGGTGGAAACATCATTTCTATGTTAGGCATTATGGAAAGGAGAATAGATCTAACCAGGAAAATTATTCATTTTCAAAGAAATGATGTATATATATATAACCATTTCTTCACAATTAAAAGACTTGTGCACCAAATGGAATAGACTTATGGCAGATGCCTATGCACCATACTAATAAATTCATCCTATAGTTTGTGATTGAGTTTGTAATCATGAACATTTCCTTCTATCCAAATAAATAAAGAAATATCCACCTGCCTATAGAATTCTAGGCTTTGACCTTGTCATTTTGCCATGTACATGGTATGACTTAAAGAAATGACGCAATTTTAGTCTAGGCATGAGTATATTTTCAATTTTGACTAGGAATTATATTTGTGTAAGCCCTTTGCTCTAAGAGCATGCATATCTAGATGCCTTGTTGTAATGCGCGCCTTGGTTGATATGGTGCTAATGTTTTGCCAAGGATGGACATATCCATGACCTTTGATTGAAATTTGTTAAAATTGTCTAGGTTTGGGATATCCGGACACGAAAGTTGAAACAAGACCTTCCAGGCCATGCAGATGAGGTATGTTCTGTCCCCAAAAACAATGACCTTTTATAAATTTCCTTTTTTCTCCCCCGTTTTTTGACATTTTGATAATTGCATTTGGAAAGGTTTATGCGGTTGATTGGAGTCCAGATGGTGAAAAGGTCGCCTCAGGTGGTAAAGATCGAGTACTGAAGTTGTGGATGGGTTAGAGTAATTGAGGCCAAATACATGCTTGAAATGTCAAACAACATGGTTTTTCCGCAGCTTTTATAGGAGTGGGACTATTATTTAGATTATATGATATCAGATGCAAGTATATTTAAGTCGTACGACTACTGGAGTCAGGAACTGAAGAATCAGTAATGAGGGTAGTTATTGCAGAAAAGCTTCATTCATCAGCATTGCGGTTTTTTGCCCATGGATGTTTCCGCAGATTTGGTAGTTTCGACCACGACTCGCTCTGAGGTGCCTTAGGAAGAATATAAAAGCTGATTTTTCCTTGTGGCTTGTCTTAAGAGTGAGAGTACAGAAGCTGATTTACTTGTCTGGGTCTGTTTACAAAATTTAATACTTTTCTTAGTTGAGAAACATTTGAAGTGTTCAACTCCCAGGTTGAGAATTTAATACTTTTCTAACTTGGTGTTGAAGATACAGTCGAAACTTGTGGTGCCTTAAAGCATCATTTTCATTTTTTGACAATAACAATTTTCTTGATTTTAAGTGGAAAGCAAAAATATATCCTTGTAATTACACACTTTCTTTGGCTTGCCTATTTTCTTGTCTGATTTGATTTTCTTTTTCAATGGGTATTAACCAATAACCCGAATTGTTAATAACCTGTATTTTGTGTTCTGTTAGAATTGATTTAATTGTCTGTATTTTCTAACAGAGGGTAAAAGTAGAGATCAGCTATTCTCTTCATTGAGGCCAGTATGCCACTCACCCAGTGTACAAAGTTTTCTTCTAAATCAGTAAATTAAAATTTTTCCAATTTAGTCTATTAAATTGGCGTGTCAAAATTGTATGTGAGAACCAAATTTATATTTTAGTCTATTAAATTGACGTGTAAAAAATGCATGTTATTCTCATATTCATTTTTAATAAAGAATTACTTACATGCACTTTAGACACATGACAGTTTAATAGACTAAGTTAAAAAGAAATTTCTCCGACGAGGAATGGCCAAAATGAAAGGAAACAATAACTTGGAGGGAATAACAATAACACTGAAATGGTTTGCAAGGACCCATGTCTAAAATGCTAAATACCATGAAAGTTGGAACCAATCCATTGGGCCATAATTGTAGTGATTGAATGTGTGCACTTTTACAAAGAAATTCCATTACATGATCATATGCTAATTTTTTTTTATTTTTTTTTTGAAGTCAGAATCTTACCATATGGGAGGAGAGCAATTTGGGAAGCACAAGAGGTTGGATTGACAGATTTCATTATTCAAAACACCTCAGGACTAGCAAACCCTACCCAAAATGAATCTCAAAGTGATGAAAAACATGCAGTGCACACATTTTGTTTCTTTGTGGAATGGATCTTGTGGTATTAGAAGATTTAGGACCTATGGTGATGATGAAAAAATAAAATAGAAAATAGATTGGTCACTTTGAGGGAGCCAAAGCCTTTTAAATTTCATACTAAGATGAAATATGCTGAAGAAATTGCACAATACCCTTTGTTCAAGATTCCCCGAACCAAACACCACATACAATTGGTAAAAATAATTAGGAAAAATATTCCTAATTTTCTCCCAAGAGATTACATTATTTGAAAGGAAATATACCAAATATTTTATTCTTGCCAAACTGAACAGGTTGATAACAACTTGCGTGGCTCCCCTTTTAACAACATTATTCAGACAGTAAGGAAGCCCTTTTCCTTCAAGCTTTCAATAGTGTCCCCAATACTCACTTCCAAAGGAGTGAAGCTAATACCCAAACTTTTGGCTTTGTCTTGGGAAATCTTGTAGACTGGCACCAAAGGCTTGTCATCTTCAAATCTGCCAAAAATGATAAACACATGTGACTCTTTTTTGATTTTTTTTTTTTTGATGAATGTGACTTTGGTTGATAAATGCAAATTCTGAACTAAACTGATCATTTTGTTAGATGCAGCATTTATGCTACCTAAATTAAAATCCCCTTGCCCCCTCCCCTCCTCCCTTCTAAACCTCTCTTTTTAAGGTGATCAATTACTCCAAAACAATGTACCCTACTTGCATATCTGTGCATATGCCAAAAGTTGATAGCATACTGTCAATTCTATAATAAACTGCGTCCATCTTTCAACACCCGTCCCTCTCTCTCTCATCATCATCATCACAAATCAGTTCTAGTAGAAGATAGAACATTTAATTACCAAAAGCTTCCTCATTCCCTCTCTTGTGTGGACATGCCAAAAAAAAAAAAAAAAAAAATTACCAAAAGCTTGATAATGAAGAAAAAAAAAAAAGCAGGGATAAAGAGTAGAGTTGGATGTTATTCCTCTCCTTTTCACTTTTCACTTTTTGCTGCAAGGCTAATGCATGTCTTTCAAGCAATACACAATAAAAAGCTTACCTAAAATTTAGAGAAGTCTATTGACAAAAATATTGATGGATTATATCACCAGAGAAAACAAGGAAAACCAATGTTTCTTTTTCCCTGAATGTTACTCTTTCAAAACCTAATTATTGAATGGCAACTTACGATGGCTCATTGACATAATTTCCAGCTTTAGCAAGGAAATCAAAGTTGCATCCAAATTGGATCCAAAATGTGGAAGGAAAACTTAGGAATTTTGAAATACTTACGGTTTTCAAACAAACCGGTATCTTTTATCTCACAAGTAATGCTAAGGACCATCTTTTTATCTTCGTAACGTTGATGTGTCTTTTAAATCACCATTGGCTTTGAGACGGATCAATATCAATGGTGAATTTAAAAGCTACATCAACTTTGGAAGGATAAAAGGAAAACAGAAAAATGGTTCCTAACATGATTTTTATTTTTTATTTTTTAAATTGTAAAAGCTTATAGGATAATTGTCTCTCTTGTATACTTTTTGTGTATGAGGACTTTGCTTTTTTCTTTCAATAAAATTATTATTCATCAAAAAAAATTGTAAAACATTTTTCCATGTAAAATCGGAAAATGTTATTAATTTTCCTTTTTTTTTTTACTGAAATCCTAATATGATAACATTTTCCGCTATTTACTTTGCACTTGTAAACAAATGTTGCCGGTGAATGAACTAATGGGCAAATACCCACCACCAGCAGAAGGCCCACATCAAACTCTGTCAAATTGTTTTACATTGCCAAAAAATCATTGTTTTGAGGACTTTATAAGCTATGAGCATCCCTTCTCTCTCAAGGCGTCTTTTGAGAGTAAGGCTCATGGGCTTTTATACGGTATCAGAGCTCTAAATTGCTCACGCAGATTTTTTTTTTTCGATCTCTTCTACACTTCTCTTTCCTTTTCTTTTTTTTTTCTCTTTTTCTATCTATCAATGCTTCCAGCTCTGCTGTCCAATTCATTCCGCCCAATATTGGCCAGCTTATGACCTTCAAATTGGAAGGACCCAACTACATCACGTGGTCCAACCAATTGATTCCAATTTTGAAGACAAACGACTTGATGGGTTTTGTGGATGGTTCCGAACCGAGCCCTTCCAAGTTCGTCCTGGACAACCAAGGGAAAGCTACTGCTACCCTAAGTCCAACTTTTCTACTTTGGACTAAGAAAGATCGATTTGTTCTTTTACTTATAAAAAAAAAAAGGATCAATTTGTTCTTTCTTCACCATTCTTGACCAACCATCACCACCTGACCCATTGCCCAAATACTCAAAGCACCATACAGCCTAAGACTACTGAAAATCAACCACCATATCCACACTTTACCATCCAATGCCGACCACACAAACCACTCCAAACACACCCCTTCAAAACTGATGGTCCAGAACTTGAAGCCCTTAAACCATCATTGGCAATCCCTGAAATAGCATCGAATCCCTAGATCTGCCACACTACAAATCAGCACCACCACCAACCCACACCCACGGCTAAACACCTTAATGCCACTGCCCCACACCCAAGATCGAGCTTTGTTTTTCCCATACAGTTCAAAAAACTTATAATTCTTTTTATAAGTAATCAAAATATCATTAAAAGCGTTTGGCGCCCCCAGATACACAAGTAGTATACAAGAGAAAGTACATAGTTAGAAGGAGAAAAAAGAGCAATGAAATCATGATAACTAATCACCAAAGGAGAAACAAATGCAGCTATCTAAAAAAACGAAGTATAGAAAAATAAAGCCTTAATCTCTTCCAAAGTTCTCTTACAGTCCTCAAAACTTCTATCATTCATTTTCCTCCATAAACACTACAACAGAAACAAATGCATCATCTTCCACACAACAACACTCCGAACACTACCAGTAGTCCACCAATACACATATAAATCAACTACTTATCAAGGCATAACCCAAGACAGCCTAAATCGACTAAAGAAAACATCCCATAAGGCCCCAATAATCTCATAATGGGGAAGGAGGTGGTCCATGGACTCTCCCTTCCTTTTACACATACAACACTTATAAACCACAATAACATGTCGTTTCCTCAAATTGACTATGGTAAAGATCTTTGTTATGAACGCCGACCAACCCAAAAAAGGCCACCCATAAAGTAACCTTTTTTTTTTTTTATAAGTAATGTATATTTCAAAAAGCGCAGAGGGGCGCAACCCACAGTAACCTTAGTCCGCCAAACATTTTCTAAGGGAAATGAGAGCTATCATTGTGAACCAAGACATTGTAGTAGGATTTAACAACGAACAAACCTCTTCTATAAATTAAATAAATTAATATCTTAGAGATCCTTTAGTCACTAAAATAACAATATCACTAGCTCCTAAACCAAAGCCCCCTGCATGATTATCTTACTATAAAATATCAAGTAGTTCAACTCTTAATTTTTGCATATGACCATGCAGTTACCAAGATCCAAGTTCCCAGCTTACTTGTCCCTTGGCCTAGCAACTTACTATGGTTAAAGTAATGACTTAACATTATTACAGTATATTCAAAAGAAAATGTTGCTGAGTAATTCAACTGTTTAAGAAAGTTGGATGTAAAATAACCATAATTAAACAAATGAGCCTATTGAAGCAATAACACAAAAACTAACCTTGCATATGCAGACATGCAAATTGAATTTGGTTGCTACTTACTATGGAACCAATAAGGAACATTCAGTATATTGCAAGTAAATAACTCACATTTCAGGTCGATGCAAACTTGGGTAAAGTTTGTGCAATATCTTGAAAACCTCAGAATAGTGTGCAACTCTTCCAACTAAACAATATTTGCCACTAGCAGCAGGAGTCTCAAATGCCTGAATATGTGCATGTGCAACATCTCTAACATCAACCATTCTATAAATGCCATCAGGAAATGTTTGAGTTCCTGCAGCCAGGAAGAAAAAAGAAGAAAGAGAAAAGGTTAACCAATAGATCACAAGAATCATACCGAATGATGTGGCTGGAAGGTCAGTAAATTTCTACAGGAAAATACAGGTAAACACAATTTTCTTTTTTATCACTCCAACCATTTTGTAAATAGAGCATGCGTTAAAATCATTGTAGCAATGGTTAGACTTAGATGGCAGGTACACCCTGTTCTCAGCAGAAGCTAATTATTGCCGTAGCATTGTACACGGTGAGCATTTTGTATAAAGCATATTCCCAGGCAGTGTATGTTGAGATTGGGCATTTCTTATCCATGGAATATAGGCTGAATCTCAACCTATACGTTTCAGGTGGAATTAGAGGGGTTGGCACCTATGCAGATCAAGGCCAGGTTTTGCAACCGCCTTCAAGTGAACTCTAAGTTATAGAGGAACTTTTACATTCCATGTTCTCAGCACCAGAATTCAGTAAAGCCTTTTGTGAAAAGAAAAAGGAACAAGGAAATACCAAAGAAAGCAACTCCTGGTCATACTAAAAGATCTGGAAGTTATGGAAGTCCAAATTTTTAATTGGAACTGCAGAAACCCTAATATGTTGTTGCTAAGTCTCATAAAATTTGATTACTTACAAAAACAAAAAAGTCTCATAAAACCTACAAATAAAATGAACAATAAATGCACTTGAATATTAATAATTTTGTAGAAAGAAACAAAATACAGATAATGCTCATTAGTTACAAAAGAGTACCATTCACAAGCTTCAGAAATCCCTCAACACTAAAAGTAGGAGTTGGCTGTATGAATGGACCAATAACGAAGCCTGGGTTTATTGCTACCAAGTCAATGCCACACTCTTCAGCAAACTTCCAAGCAGCCTCCTCAGCTAAGGTTTTTGAGAGATGATACCAGAGCTGAAAATAAAATTTATAGCTAGCTACAACGATTACATCTGAAAATATTTGGCAGAGTATGACTAAGAAAAAGTAAAAAGAACCAAGAAGCTGGCATGGATATGCTCACAGAGAAAGCAAGGTAACAACAGAGACAATTTGGATAGAAGAAGAAGCATGGTTCACATTGTGCTGCTATTCTCTGATATTTCCTCTTCACTAAAATACCACTCTAGTTCTTTCGTTACCAGCATCTCAATATCAACAGTATACAAGAGTCCTAATAAAGATAAACTTGAAAAAGCAATATTAAGAGCTATTGAATAGCACATATACATACCTTCTCCTCTTTACACAAAACTGGATCTGAAAACCAAGTCTCATCCACAACCACATCAGGGGTCACGGGTTTTCTGTTGAACATAACTGAAGCCATAGAAGATGTTATAATCACTCTCTTGATAGAAGGAACTTTTGCACATGATCTAAGAACGTTAAGAGTTCCCTTCACTGCTGGATCAACTATCTCTGACTGAACCATGAGACAAAATGAGGAAGTAGCTCCCCTAAGAATAGATTTATTAAACTATGCCATCAAAAGCATAATAATATTGGACAAAATTGAATACATGCTATTCAATAGTTTTATCAAGCAATAATTGTGTTATGCATTATGGGATGTAACTTCTCCGATGTCTTGTGTGCATGATTTCCATAAACAATCTAGCATTAACTTATGAGTAATGTTAGAAATCACATTTTTATCCCACAATGCTAACGTGACAACCAACCCTTGGATCAATCTTTGTGAATAAAAAAAAATCTAAGGATTGGTTAGGACTGTCACGTCAACATTGTGGGATATATATATTGATAAATAATTTCATGTCATTAATAAAGCACATATGAGCGCAACCCTATTATACAGGGAGTATACAAGAGAATCCTTAATAGGAAAAAGAAAGAGAAGAACATAAATTCAAAAAATCTGCAAAAGTAGAAACAATCAAACTATGATATGCCGCTATCCAGAGATGTAACATGTTAAGTATAAGCTTCCTCTAAGTCTTGAAAGTGCCGAGCATTTCTCTCATGCCAACGACACCACAGTACACACAACGGAACCAACCTCCAAACTTCCTTAACAATACCACACCCAACCGAACCACCCCACCTATACAACATATCGATGACTCGTCTCAGCATAACCCACTCTACTCTAAACAAAGTAAGAATATAGCTATGGAGTTCTCTGGCTACTTCACAGTGAAGCAATAGGTGATTAATGGACTCCCCACACTTCAGAGTGAATCTTTAAGGGGAAGACCAGCTATGGTGGTCTCCTTCTCACAAAAGGAAATTTGATGTTAGATCTTTCTATAAGGCTCTTGCTTGCAAAGAGGCTATTCATTTTCCCTGGAAAAGCATTTGGCGGACCAAGGTTCCCTTGAAAGTGGCTTTCTTCGCTTAGGCGGCAGCGCTAGGGAAGATCCTTACCTTGGACAATCTCAAAAGAGGCGTGTCATTGTGATTGATAGATATTGCATGTGTAAAATGAATGGGGAGTCTGTGGTTCACCTTCTTCTCCATTGCGAGGTCGCACGCGCTCTATGGAATGCCATCTTTAGTCGCTTCAGTCTGTCTTGGATTATGCCTCTTCAGGTGGTAGATTTATTTGCTTGCCAATGGACGGGTGGTCGCTCTCGGAGTGCGGTCGTGTGGAAGATGGTTCCTTGTTGCCTTTTGTGGTGCTTGTGGAGGGAACGCAACGATAGACAATTCGAAGACAAAGAAAGAATCATTGAGGAGCTCATTTCCTTTTTCTTTCATTCTTTATACTCTTGGACGACTGCGTTCCTCGCACCTTTAGTGATTCTTTTTAATGTTTTCCTTGTTTTGTTTTCTTCTTCTTCTTAGATGCATTTCTTGTATACTCCCTATGTACTTGATTGCGCTTTGTGTTTTTAATGATATTACTCTTACTTATCAAAAAAAAAAAATTTCCCTAAAATTGTTGTCCACACAAAAAATGCCACCCTCAAAGGAGCCTTTACTAACCAGATACTTTTCCATGGAAATTAAGGACCATCCTGGCTAGTTAACACTTTATAGAACAACTTCACTTCAAACTTACCCCTCTTAGAAGGGCTTCAGCCTGATCTATCCTCCTCTCCATGTCGTAATTGGAAAGAATACAGCCGCTTAAAGAAAGAAACCACCATCTCCATCTCCCAATCATGGACCGGTCGTTGTGGGTGAAAATGTAGTTTCTAGCATTCTCTTAACTTATATAACTTAAAACCTAGGAGTACTACATTCAATGGTTGTTGGTTCCATCAATGTCGAGAAAATGCAATCGCAGATGACAATGTTGTAAACATGAAACATTCTCTTCCTTTAAGCTACGGTGAGAAAGAAAAATTGATCAGATTTTTTAAAAGCCTCGACATATGTATCCTTCCAAGGAGTAGAGATTCCCTATGGAAAAGAGGCTGTTCATTGCCATCGTTTATGATCATAAAAATGAGGCAGAACCCCTCCCTGCAAAGTTTTTTTTTTTTTTTTTTTTTGAAGGGGGGGGGGGGGGGGGGGGGGGGTTAATTTCTGCTCTACTTACTGGATTAGTGTTTTGAGAGCCCTTCTCTCCTAAGTCAGGTGCAACATATATTCAATATGTCCTAGATTGAATTCCTTTTGCCAGGATACATGCTCAAAGAAAGAATTACATGTTGATAAAACAAGGGAGCTGGTATGAGACCCTTTAAGTTGTTTTAAATCATTAAACACAAACAAGCATTCACCATATTTGCAGCAAAAATTAGAACATTGTATCGCTTACACATTGCATAGGCAATAAAAACAATATCATGGGGTGAACCTGTGGGTCATTGGCCGTGAAAAAAACCGGGGATGCTATATGGAAAACGCCTTGGCATCCATCAACTACAGAATCAAAACATCCTTCTTCCAGTAAACTTGCTTTGAATAACTGAAGTCTTTCTTTAGCTCCATCAAGTGCAAGTAAAAACTCTGTTTTCTTTCGATCATCTGTGGAATATATTTGCAGAAATTTCAATTGGAATGCTAAATTTGTTAGTATCAAGCTTTGAATGAAAAATAAACATGAGAAGAAAAAATAAAGGGTAAGGAATAACTACACACTACATATGAAATACTATTGTGAACAAACCAGATAAATCTACTGTTACATCCTCTACAAGATTAGCTACGCTAGAGTGACAGAAGGCTGTCATTCTTGTTTAGTTGATTAGTGGTGAAAATGCAAGCGGATAATAACTATCCCCATCCGCTATTATCCGCACATGCTGATATCAAAACCCATTATCCGCCTCGAACTGTTCATCCCTTCCTCTTTCTGATTTTCTGATTTTAGCTTGAAAAGAATTGTAGGTTCTTAACATCAGATTACGCTAAAACATTGCCTGACACTATAAAAAAAAAATAAAAGAAATGGCGATGAGACACAAAATAGAGAGAGAGCACTGACTTGGGTCACGAACTGTAGCTTTGACAGTATACCCACGTTGGAGAAGGATTTTCACCACCCATGAAGCTATGTAACCTGAAGCACCAGTCACGCACACCACCTTCTCTGCTCCACTCATCCTCGCTCTCTCTCTCTGCCTCTCTCTGGCTGTGCTTAGCTTTGAAGCAGTTGGAGCTTTTACTAATTACGTACAAAAGATAAGGATTCTAGAAAGTTTCTAACAAAATCATAAGCCCAATCAATATATCACATAAGAGCATTCCACTTTCCCAATCCAAACGATTTGTTTCACCGAAAGCATATACAAATCACTTTTCTCTATTCTAGTGAATTATTTTTTTTAAATTCTTCCGGTAGTGTTATCATTTTAATTATTTATCATTATTATTTTATTTAAATAATATTTCTATATATTTTTTTATTTTTTTATTTAATTTTTTTATAAAAAATCCTTCATATTCATAAAATAAAGACATTTTCGTTTGAGAGAGATAAGAGAAAAAAATGAGAGACAAAAAAAAAAAAAAAGTGTGTCGATCATGTGAGAGAGAAAGGTGAAACAAAATTGGTAAGTAAGTTGGTAAGTGAATATTACTCATTATAATTAGTTAATAATTTCACTCATTAAAACTTTTTAATTAAAATGGTGAGGTTATTTGGAGTGGTTTTTTTAGTGTTTTTATTAAATTGACTCACTAAAATAATTAAAAAATTATTTTGTTGAGACTACTAGGAATGCTCTAAAAATAATAATTACAAAGACGTTTATAATAATTAAGTTAATTTTTTTTCTTAATTATTTTTCTAATTAAGTACAATTACATCAATTTATAAATAAATTTATAGTAAAAGTTGTGGTATATTTTAGTCCATCAACTGAATTGGTTTTTTTTTTTTTAAAAAAATATATATATAATAATAATAATAAATAATTAAAAAGGTTCCGAGCGTTTTCAAAATTCAAGACCCGGAACAGGGAGCTAAATTGGAGAGGCAGTGAGAGAGAGAAGGAGAGAGAGAGAGAGATCCTAAAGATATATTAATGGAGCGCAGAGATAATCAATCACCTCAAGGTTTACTATTTTTTGCTTTATACTTTTTTTTTTTTTTCTCTTTTTAAGAAAATATTTCTGAGTATACAGAAATCGCAGGTGAAACAGCCCGGATTTTGGTTGAATTCTTGGAAGTGGCCATCTCTTCTATTGTTTTCCTCAAAGGTGTCTACCCTGCCGGTCAGTTCTCTTTGCACTGCCCTCTCAGACCCTCTCTCTGTTTGCTTAACAGGAAGATTCTATGTCTTGAAATGGATGTACGTTTTTGTGAAATTGGGTGATGGTGAATTGTGGGTGAAGGCGCATTCGAGAGGAGGAGATATATGAATGTGGTGGTTCAGAGGGCTCGCCACCCTCAGCTCAAAGATTACATCCACTCCGCTGTTTCTGCTCTTCTTCCTTTTATCCAAAAGGTTGCTTGGAATTATATTCATTTCTATTGATGAAGCTCAATCTGATCTGTTATTTATTCCTTTTTTATTTGAATGATTCAATCATCATTAAGGGATGAATATAACTGATATTGCTATTATTTATTTGAATTTTGAATTTCCTAGAAATCAATCAAACGAAGAATAGTAAGGTTTTGGATTTTCATAAATATGATTTGAAACAATCATGCCCCTTACAAATAGGGATTGGTGGAGAGAGTAGCAGTTATTTTTTTCAACATTGACTGCATCCCGGTGGAACGATTTGTTTTCAAGCTCACAGTGAACCAGTGTTATGGCTTAAAGTTGGAAGAAGCTGACCTGGAGTTCTCTCTTAGATCATTCTTGATCAAGCTCTCAGTCTCAGAATCCCTCACTAGGGTTCTTCCCCATGGTAAGAGCTAAATTTCCCAGTTTCATATTTCAGCCTGTATACATGGGTCACAGAAAACACCTAAAAAATTCTTATAGCTTTCCAGTATGTATCATATGCCTTGTTGTTTACTTGGTGCCTATGCTTGATTAAATTTCTTAGGTGCTTGCTGCATTTCTGAATTGTGTCCTGGATTTTGTTTTTCTTTTATGGTTAGAATTAGGGCTAGGCCTCTAAGCCTTTTTTTTTTTGAAAAAAAAAAAAAATCTTTTGACAGACTGTAGGTGGGAGATAACTGCTTACTTTCGATCCCTTCCTGAGGCTAGTACAAGCAAGGATGCAGAGCTATGGATCCCAACGGATACAAGGCAGTGGCAGCAACCTCCACTACTGACCCCTATTAAGTCAATGAGTAGCGAACCTCTGTGTGTGCAGTTATATTTAGAACATCCTAATTCATCCGAACCAAAGCCTTGAATGGCAAAATATTACCATTGCGTACATACTGACATTCACACTTATGCAGGTAGGTCCTTTTTATTTTTATTTTTTTCGTGATTTGCAAAAATATATGTATAGTCTGATTTTGCATGACAAATTATTCAAGACTGTTCTTGTCGATCTGCTGCCGAAAAAGTAAATTCTACTTCCCACTGAGCATGTATTAGTTTTTGCAAACCACAATGAGTCGGTCTGTATTCTTGAAGAATTGCAATCGTGTTAGGATTAGATTTACATAGTCAAGAGACACTAGTTGAGATGCTTGAGATAGAACTGGAAGCTGATGGAGAATTCGATCTCGCTTAACCTTGGGGATGCCCGAAGCAATTAGGATGGTATAAACCTAGACATCTAAAATCTAATAAAATATGCCGTACCAATATACTACATACTGGATAGTAGCATGCAATAAAATTTACTACTCTTAATTGGTTAGTTGCTGAGTTATTGCTAATCATAGCTTGGAATGACCATTTAATGGGCGAATTAGATAGCCATGCAGCCACACGCTGCCTGAAACGGGGCTTAGCAAGGCTGCTCATTTAAGGTAGCTTTCTATGGATGAGGTCAGAGGCATTGCATATTTAAGGTCATCTTGCCTACTTTGGTCCCTTATTTCATAACCCCATTCCCACCTGTAGACATGTTTGCACTCTTATCATCTATGAAAACATTTTCTTGAAAAGAAAATATTACTATATTCTGGGCCTCTCTCTCTCTCTCTCTCTCATTTGTGGGTGTGGTGCTCAGCAGTTTCTTTAATTTCCTAGGAGCCTAGGTTTTACGAACCAAAGAAGGGGGCTAAAATCTCAAGCTTTTCAGGCACATGTAATCAAGCTTTTCATTTTCATTCGTATGTGCGACTTAAATCTCAAGTTGTTGGAATGTTCCTTTCTCTACCATATGGGGCCTTGGAGATCTTGATATATGTCCCAAAGGCACCTGTCAGCATTGATTTGTTAAATAATCTAGTAAATAATTGTCATTTCTTAAAAAATGTATGTTCTTATCATAACTAATCTTAGTAATGACTTCATTCCTTAACTTCTGCAGTACTCATAAAAAAATCATTAATCTCCTTAATTTTAGATCATAAGTTTTGGAGGTCCTATTGTACCCTGTTTGTATTTTTTTTTTTTTAATGAATTTAGTTCCTATTAAAAGGAGCAAAACAACAACTGATCCTTGGGTAAAATGTATTAGAATATCCTTAAGAGGTCCATTGGAATGCTTTTGGTTGCAGGTCTTTAGAGTCTCACCCTCTGTCAGGGCATCCTGACCCAGGTCAGATTATCACACACGAGACTTGCCTGGGTTTTGCATGATCCACAGATCAACATGTGTCGGACAAGTTGGTCTTCAGTTAATTTAGTTTCTAGTGGGAATATGTTCATCTCAGGAAACTTTAGTGAAAGAAAAATATATAAGAATGTGACTTTTGCTAAAAACTTTCAAGGACGGAGGACTGTTCATAATGAGTGTTTGCTAAATTTTGTGGGAGCAGGTTCTGGCTTTTTTCTTTGGTGTTTATATCCAACCAGTCTTGAGTTTATTGATGGGATAAAGTTTTGGCGCAAGATTCAACGGCGATGACAGAGCTATTTGTATACCTGCAGCAATGTGCTACAACACAATGCACAATTAAGAATTGCCCAATACAAAGGAAACTGAAATATTGGAAGAAGAATTAGAACGTTGAAACGGTTTTCAAGGACTTATGTCTAAAATCTAGATAATTTGTTTGGTGTGGTTTGGATTATGCTTTGAACGGTAATAGACTTGTTGATGAGTTGGGGAGGTCAGGTGAGGTGTTGTGACATTTTGGAAGTTTGGATGTTGGCTCTTTTATGTTTAATGTGGTGTATTTGGAGAGTGGAATGCACGGAACTTTGAAGATAGAGGAACATCGGTGGCGGAGTTGAAAAAGATTATATTCAACGCCCTTTATGCATGGATAGCAACTCATCATAGTTTGATTTTTTCTAGTTTTTCAAACTTTTTGAACCATTGTTCGTCATTTTTCTCTAATTAGGAGATTTTCTTGTATACTTCATGTTTATTAGTAGGGTTACACCCCTATGTACTTTTTCAATGAAATTATGTTACTTATCAAAAAAAAAAAAAAAAAAAAATCTAGATACTTGGAATGTTGGAATCAATCCCTTGTGCAATAGTTGAATAATTGAAGTGGATATTAGAGGTGAGCAATTTGGGACGCTTTTTATTATTCAAGCAATTCAAAGGCCAGCAAAATCCAACCAAAATGAAGTTCAAAATGATGAAAAAGAAGAGCATACTGCATACACAAATTGTTAGCACTTATTTGCATAAGTTCCCTTATAACTACATAATTCAGGTAGTGAGGAAGCCCTTCTCCTTCAAGCTTTCAATAGTGTCCCTGAAACTCACTTCCAAAGGAATGAAGCTAATACCCAAACTTTTGGCTTTGTCTTGGGAAACCTTGTGCAATGGACGTAAAGGTTTGTCATCTTCATCTCTGCCAAAAGTGCAAAAACAAAAAAATGTCACTCTTCTTCCAATTTTCTGATGTATCAGAACAGTTGGCATGAGAAAATCAAATTCTTAAATCTTAACTAAACTGATCATTTTGTTATGCAGCATCTATGGCACCGGAGTCATACTTGTAACAAAACAACCCAGAGAAATGTAATACTATTAGCATTTCCTTGCATATAAAATTAAAAAGAAAAAGAACACTGCCAGTTTTATGATAATTTGTCTCCATCTTTCAACAACCCTCCTGTTATGATCTTTGGTATTCCACATCAATTAAGTGCATTCTTAACCATGTATATATAAGCTCTTGAGCACTACTTCTTTGCAAGCCGGCTTTTAATTGTGAGTTTTACCTAAAGTTTGTACATTTGGTATCAAAGCCGCCGTCACGTTGAGTATGTGATCGGACCCAGTTTGTCGAGTATGGAGTTAAATGTGTTGCAGCTTTTTGGCCGAGTCCCCCAAAGGAGGTGGGGGGATGGACCTATAGCCTATATTAACATATCTTGTATTATGTATGTGTATAGTATTAAGTCATTGAATACTTATAGGTGAGTAAAGCCGCTAAAAGAGGAATGGCTACCCCTAGGTCGGTGTCCATAGAGTTGGCCACCATTGACGTTGGATTTGGAATCGTGGTGGAATGTTGTGATGCCAAGTGTCCCACAGTAGTAAAATGCAATATTAATCATGTGTGTATAAGCTATTGGCACCCTCCTCTTACAAGCTGATTTTCAAGAATAAGTTTTACCTAAGTTTTTTACATCTCACCTCCCTCCCACCCTCCCCTGCCCTAAGGTACAGTCAAAGTAATGACTTAGTTAGCGTTATTATTGTATAATTCAAAAGAAATACAATGTTGCTGAGTAATCAGGCTATTTAAGAATATGTTGGATGTAAACTGACCATCACAAATGACAAGAACAAGTTGAAAACAATCACACAAAACATAACCTGGCATACACAATAAAGCATGTGAATTGAATTTAGTTTGCTTCTGTCTATGGAACCAGTAAGGGACATTCAGTATCATGCAGGTAAAAAAAAACTCACTTTTCAGGAAGGTGGAAACTCGGGTGGTAAAGCTTCTGAATTATATCTACAAACAATATCTTGCAAGCTTCTGAATGGTGTGTTACACTTCCCACTAAACAATATTTGCCATTGGCAGCATGAGTTTCAAATGCCTGAATATGTGCATGTGCAACATCTCTAACATCAACAAAACTGTAAAATCCATCTGGCAACACTAGACTTCCTGCGCACAAAAAAAAAAAATTAAAAAAAAAAAAAAAAAACAAAGAAGAAGAAGAAGAAAAAACTGCACAAGAATTGTATGGAAGGAGAGTAAATTCTTTCATGCCAACACACACTTCCAAATTGAAATACATGATCCTTGCTACATTTACTGGTAAGTCTGATCAAACTTACATACCCAGGAAAAAGAAAGTTTTATAGGACAATTACTTATCATTCAAAAGTCATAGATACAGTTTATTCAAAAAGTTCTAATGCTTGCAATTTACTGGAGCAATTCTAAATTTATTCAGCTGCAAGATGCTACCTTTTAATCAGATAAGACATTTGAAGCAATAAAACTAAAAAAGTACCTTTTTTTAACACTTCTTTATATCAGTTGCACACTATTTTTCTTTCTAAAATTGTGATGAAGCATGCACTTTATAATTTCTTTAGGAAGAAACAGAATACACAATCCTCATTAGCTGCAAAAGAGTACCATTCATGAGCTCCAGAAAAACCTTCATACTAGAAGTAGGAGTTGGCTCTTTGAGGGGACCAATGGAAAAACCTGGATTTATTGCTACCAAGTCAATGCCACACTCTTCAGCAAACTTCCAAGCAGCCTCCTCAGCTAAGGTTTTTGAGAGCTGATACCAGAGCTGAAAAAATCCAAAACCTTTAAATAAGAGATGCTCTCTTGGTCCATAAGGAATTAATTGTATGACTAAAAAATAATATCTGCAATATGTGTATGATCTGATTAAGAGTATGCAGGAATCTATGCGATTTATATTCAAGAAAAATTTCAAAATTAATTTATATCTGACTCAAGAAAATAAAAGTCATAACTAGATACAATGATTACATTCTAATTTCACAGAGTTTGACATAAATTGTGCTGCTATTCTGATCAAATGTTTCCTCAGCAAATACACAGGTATATATATATATATACAAACATACACAACCAAAGCTAGTCCTATAAATTAAAGAGATTATATATCTCAAGATCTTTCACTGCAAGTATCTTGAGATAAACTGTAAGACAGTAAGAGTCCTAATAAAGATAAACTTGAAATACAGATTTTAACTATGGAATGGCACATATACACACCTTCAACTCCTTACACAAAACGGGATCGGAAAACCAAGTCTCGTCGACAACTACATCTGGGGCCAGAAGTCTTCTGCTGTGTATAATTGAAGCCAGAGAAGACGTTACAATCACTCTCTTGATAGAAGCAACTTTCACACATGATCTAAGAACGTTAAGTGTTCCCTTCACTGCTGGATCAATTAGTTCTGACTGAATTATAAGAGCAAATATGAAAGTAGCTCACATAAGAATTCATTTGTGGAACTAAACTATCCATAAGCACAATTATTTGACAATTTTATCATGTTCTAATCATGTTTTTGACTTACAAAGTAGAACTTCTCTGATGTCCCGTGTGCATGATTTCTAGAAACAGTCTAACATTGAACCTAAGAGCACTACTTTCAGCACTTATTGGTTGCAGCAATGAAGAAAAACTGCAATTCCAGATGATTATGTTGTGGAAATGTAACATTCTGGTTCTTTAAGCTGAAGTGAGAAATAAAAATTGATTAGATCTTGTAAAATCATTGACATGTGTATCCTTCCTACAAGCAGATATTTGGTCTGGAACTGGAAGAATCACTGGTTGCTAAAACAAGAGAGCTGCATGAGATCCATTAAGTTGTTTTAAATCATTAAAAAACAAACTACTCACCCACCATATTGGCAGCAAAAACTGGAATAATATATTGATTATACATTGCATAAGGCAATAAAAATAATATCACAGGATGAACCTGTGGGTCACTGGCTGCTAAAATAGCAGGGGATGCTGTATGAAAAACACCTTGGCATCCATCAACTACAGAATCAAAAGATCCTTCTTCCACTAAATGTGCTTTGAATAATTGAAATCTTTCTTTAGCTCCATCAAGTGAAAGTAAATGCTCTGTTTTCTTTGGATCATCTGTGGAATATATGCACAGAAATACCAATTGGAATGCTAAATTTATTAATGGGTTAACTTCACAGAAGGGTATCGAACTATCCGCGATTCCACAGAAGGGTACTAATCTATCATTTCTCTCGAACCCGGGGTTTTAAATATCAAAATGAGTCCCATAAGGGCATTCCGTCTGTTCTCGGCGTCAAAACGTGACGGAATTGGTACCACGTGACTTCCACGTGACTTTTTCAATGCGTTTGGTCTTCTTTGCCCCTGACTTCAACGGATACAATTTCGAACTTATTTGCCAAGTCGATCATATTATCCGATTTTTCCCCAAATTGCTTTGCAAGTCTCCGAAAACCCTAGAGATCCCAATCCGTACTCGTGCGCTAATTTTCCCTAACTGTGCTGTTACACTGTGGCTTGTTTCGACAGTATACACAAGAATCAAGCATCAAAGGCTGATTTTGACTAAAGGTAATGAACTTTTTTGCTCTTTCTTTTTCAGTGTAAATGAATATTTATTTAGTCATATTCGTTTATTTACGGATTACTTGTTTTTTTTTCCGAAGTGCTGGGCGTTATTTGGGGTTTAGGGACACTTTTCCCGTTGTTTAGGGTTTAGGTTGTTACGGGACCATGTGTTTGGTCATCGGCAATATCTGGGTCTTATTGAAGTTGCCGAGATGGTGTATTTGATATATTTTTTGGGTTGTGGATCCTATTTTGTTTGGTTTGTGGTCCCATTTGCTCTTGTCATTATCTTGTTTCAGGTTTGTTGTTCACTTTTCTTTTTCTTTTTTGGTTTGTGGTCCCATTTCGGGTTTGTTGCTTACGGTTGCAGACAAGATCGATTTTTTAAACACTATTTGTTGTGGTTAATGGGTCTTGATGTGTTTGCCATTATGGGGTGACTTTTGTTTTGGTTTGCTGGCTGATGCCTTTATTGTGCATGTTGTATCCAGAATTGCATTGCTTTACTCTGCTTGTGGACCCAATGCCTTTACTCTTTTTTTTTGTTTTTGTCTGCTCACTAAGACGTGTCATTGTTTTGTCTATTTGTCTATTTGTAGGACACGTAATGTATCCAGACTCCATAATCTTTGAGGTGCACCATGGTGGCCGATTTAATAGGGAGCATAGGGTCACATATGTTGGTGGGGACATATCACATTACCCTGACCCATATGATAGAGACGAGTTGTCTTTTATTGAGATAGAGAGGGTAGTTAGGACTTATGGGTATGGTCCTGGTGACCTAATTTACTATAATCTACCTACCAAGAGTCTAGATGAAGGGCTACGACTTATTTCTTCTGACCATGATGTCATTCAAATGGTGGAACACCATAGGGAGCATGGAATTGTAGAGTTATATTTGGTTTCCTTTGGTGTAGTAGATGTAGAAGTAGAAGTACACGGAGAAGAGGGTGTTGATGATGAGGAAGAGGAAGACGAATATGAGAGAGTGTCTGAAGAAAGCAGTGACCCATTATGGGATCAGGTTCTAAGTGATGACTCTGATGCTTATGATTTACATGGAGATGCAGAGGTGGGTTTAGAACATGATGATGTTCATGTAGATGAAGGGTTTGGACTACAACCAGAAGATGTTGTGGATCAGGAGGTTGGAATAGAAGCAGCAGTTGGTCAAGCAGAAGAGGGTGAGGGTGAGGGTGAGGGTGAGGGTGAGGGTGAGGGTGCGGGTGGGGGTCAAGGTGGGGGTGAGGGTGAGGGTTATTCAGATATTTCCGGTAGTGATGAACTGAACTCACCTAGTGCTAGTGATGAAGAGGGTGTGGCTGAGGCTGAGTCTTCAAGACGGCCCTGTGTCACCAAGAGGGTTCCATTTAGTAAGGATGATTTGGAAGATCCGAATTTGCAGCCAGGTAACACTTTTCGGGATGTCTATGAGTTTAGAAAAGCCATTAAGCAGGCCTCTGTATTAAAAGGGAAGGACTTGACTTACCAAAAGAATTCAAGGAGTAAATGCATTGCAGTGTGTGCAGACAAGAATTGTAAGTACAGAGTTTATGGGAGGCAGTTGAAAGATGAGTCCACGTTCATGCTAATTTCAATTAGGCCTAGACATACATGCCCTAGGAGGTATAAGAATCACTTGATCACTTCAAACTGGGTTGCCGAGGGGTGCATGGACTGTTTTAGGGATCAGCCGAACATGCCTATAGATGTCCTGAAGAAAAAGGTGAAAAAGAAGTGGAATGTTGAACTCCACGACAGTTCCTTGTATAGGGCTAGGAAGTTGGCACAACAGACAATTTATGGAAAGTTGGGTGAGCAATACTATCGATTATGGGACTATTGTGCAGCAATTAGAAGCACAAATGTTGGGAGTTGTGTAATACTGATGGTTGAGAGACCTATGCCCGAAGTGCCTTGTAGATTCCAGAGGATGTACATGTCATTGGCAGCCATGAAAGATGGATTCAGAGATGGGTGTAGGCCCATCATAGGGCTTGATGCATGTTTCTTAAAGGGAGTTTACAAGGGACAGTTAATGGCAGCTATTGGAAGGGATGCCAATGATAACATGTACCCAATAGCTATAGCTGTGGTGGAGGCAGAGACTAAGGACAGCTGGACATGGTTTCTCGAGGCCTTATTATCAGATCTTGGCCCTAGGGGTCCACATGGGTGGACTTTCATTTCAGATAGACAAAAGGTAAATATTTTCATATATCTTTTTTTTATGATCTACATGTCTTCTATGTGATTTGATAGAGATATTGTTTTCATGTGTGCAGGGATTGGTACCAAGCCTAAATAGGGTGTGTCCTCATGCTGAACATCGAACATGTGTGCGGCACTTATATGCCAATTTCAAAGACGATGGTCATAGGGGGTGTTATTGAAGGACATGCTGTGGAGAGCTGCTTCATCTTACACACAAACTGGATTCTATGCTGCAATGGAGGAGCTCAAGGGCCTAAACCCTAAAGCACACGAGTACCTAGAAAAGGTTAACCCTAGCACCTGGTGTAGAGGATGGTTCAACACAAGTACAAAGTGTGACCTTCTGCACAACAACTTGGCTGAGTGCTTCAATAGTTGGATCCTCAAGTTTCGGGATAAGACCATCCTAACAATGTTGGAAGGAATCAGGGGCAACTTAATGAGAAGGTACCAAAGAAAGAGAGATGCTATAAGGGCCATGGAGGGGAATTTGGGGCCAAAAATTAAAGAGAAGTTGGAAATAGAGGAAGATGAGGCCAGCCATTGTACACCAATATTTGCTGGTGATGGTTTGTTTGAGATTGAATGCAAGGGCAGGAAGTATGTGGTCAATTTGTGCCAGAGAACATGTGGGTGTAGAAAATGGGATGTCTCTGGCATTCCATGTTGTCATGCCATCTCGGCAATATGGCATGGTGGAGGCAACCCAGAGGATTATTTGAGTCATTACTTTGGAAAGGAGATGTACTTAAAGGCATATGCACCCATCATTTACCCTGTACCAAGTGAAGAGCAATGGGTTAGGACAAATCAACCGAAGGTTGAACCACCTAAGTCAAGAGCAACTATAGGTAGACCTAAGAAAGTTAGAAATAGAGGTGCTGATGAGACATAAAATCCATACTCAATTAGAAAGGGTGGCAAGAAGAACCAATGTGGGATGTGCAAGAAATATGGTCACAATACAAGAACATGCACTGTGAGGATGAGGCATGATGAAAGACAACAACGTAGGAGAACTTTCTACAGAGAACATGCTGCAGATACTGACTGCAATTTTGACAGGGTAATGTTTCTTTTTTGTGATTATTTAGCATGCATTTAGTACCTAAAGGCATATGTTTCACCATAGTGTGAGTTTTATATGTTTGAGTTGTTTTGTGAACATAATTGATACACATTATGTTTTGTGATGGTTTCTGACATTGGATGTGTTCTTTTTAGATTGGTGAGTCATCCAGTGCACCTGCTGTGGGCCATTCCAGTGCACCAACATCTAGTGCTCCAACATCTAGTGCCCCAACATCTACTGCCCCATCTACTGCCCCATCTACTGACAACCCTACTGTACCAACAAGGGGTCGGGGTCGAAAGAGGGTAAGAGCAAGAGGAGAGAGTACAAGCACTACATCTACTGCACCAAGTAGGGGTGAGAAGAGCACTAGAGGAGCGGGTGCAAGCACAAGATATACTAGGAAGAATGCTAGTACCAGTTTGGCAACTAGAAGCAGAGTTGGTGGAAGATTGAGAGCACATCCTACACAAACTAACCCAAACACTCGAGGAAAGGTGATGGTTGACCTCACTGGGAACCCTTCTGGACCACCCAAGGTTCCAGGAGGTGGACCTGCATGCTCATGGGGTCCTCCAAGGGTTGCAGGTGGCATTACTTTCAGACCAATTCCCCCTGACTTTGACATAAACAAGGCAAAAGCAACAGGTTCTGACATTCCTCCACCTGTAGGCAAAAAGGATAAAGGGAAAAAGAAAATTTGGCAAGTCTGACCGGAAAATTTGGCAATATGTGTTGTACATATTGATGTTATTTGATTTTTGTGTTATTTTTGGATATGTTATTTTTGGATTTCTACAGATAACATGCTGCAGATACTGACTGCAATTTTGATGTTATTTGAGTAATTAGGAACTGTTATGTATTGATTTGTTTTTTTGAAGTGTTTTGATGTCATTTGACTTTTGTGTAATGGTTGGAGGAATTTGTTTGGTTTGTGATTGGATAGAGATATTGCTTTTCTATTCAGGTTTTTTATACCAACAGGTTTACAGGAACACATTTTGTAACATTTTCAAACCAAATGGTTTATGATGCCATTTTGGTATTGTCTATTACTACCTTAATCTGTTGGTACCAATTTTGGACCAAAAACAACAATTGGTAACAAATGGTACCAACAAGTTTACAGCGACATACCAAATTGGTCATTTACAAGTTCTTTGGACATACCAACCTGTGATTGGGACATACCAATCTATGAACTTCTTCTTAACAAATAGAACAATTGAATGGCCAATAACATCCATCCAAATTTGGACCCAAAACGACAATTGATAACAAATTGTAGTAACAAGTTTTCAAAGACATAGCAATTGATATCACCCATCAACAACAATATTTCAAAAAATAACAACTACAATACACTTATAAAGGGAAATTCATAATCTGGCTAACAATTACAAACCAGTTACCACCATTGAACACAATCCGACCAACACTCACAATTAGGCCTAGGCATTACACCATACCAAAAAAAGTTTCATGCCAACATCATCCTAGATGCATTGCACTGGCTGTGAGATTGAGGATATACAAGCAACAACACGAATATCACCCATGAACAAACTAAGGCAAATTTGTACTTCCTCTCTACTGATCGAAGCTTCATCTTCTGTCTCTCTAGTTTAGACTTGTATTTCTCAGCTTCTTCCCTGCATTTATCAGCTTCATTCTTACTCCTCTCAGCTTCAGACTTATATTTATCTGCTTCATCCGAGACCTGGGTTCCACTCAATTCCCGTTCAAGCTTCAAACTCTTGTGCCACTTCCTCAACCTCGACACAACTCTTAGACCGTACACACACATTTCAGGGTCACGCCATGAAAAATAATCACATTTCACAGGTTCTTGCTGCATAATCGAAAAATCACATCATTCAAAACTTGCGGAACCCTTGGGGAAAATAAATTGGGAAAACAGAGATAGATGGAACCCTAAGGGGAAAAAAAATTTGGGAAAACAAAGATGGAACCCTAAGGGGAAATTTTTTTGGGAAAACAAAGATGGAAGACTAAGGGGAAAAAGAATTGGGGGAAGAAATTACTTACCTTGTAATTTACACAAGAATAAAACCTTCTACCAAAATTTTCCATGGTAAAGGATGTCCACGAACATGCTTTCAATCCACATTTACACAGTGGACTGGTAGAGGTTGCCGAGCTCGATTCACTGTCGGACATAGGTTATGACCATAAACCCTTCCACGTGAAGAAGGGAAGAAACGCGTTGATGGAGGTAGACTAGACTAGACCGGAGCTGAGAGAGTCAGAGTGAGAGTGAGAGTGAAAGGATGTATGAGAAGGAGGTTTAAGTCGAAGTTTAAGTCGAAATTGTATCCGTTGAAGTCAGGGGCAAAGAAGACCAAACGCATTGAAAAAGTCACGTGGAAGTCACGTGGTACCAATTCCGTCACGTTTTGACGCCGAGAACAGACGGAATGCCCTTATGAGACTCATTTTGATATTTAAAACCCCGGGTTCGAGAGAAATGATAGATTAGTACCCTTCTGTGGAATCGCGGATAGTTAGATACCCTTCTGTGAAGTTAACCCTTTATTAATATGAAGCACTGCATGACAAACAAACGTGAGAACAGAAAAAAGAAAGTAATTACAACACATAAGAGATCCAAAATTCTCGTTTGACAATGGTTTTTTTAAGAAAGTTTTGCAAAACAGCAAAAGAATTACAAAACGGCACGTTAAGGCAAAGAATAAGCAGACCCAGAATTGAGATTGCGCCAAAACATTGTCCGATACCATTAAAAAGCAGAGGGAGAGAGAGCACTGACTTGGGTCACGAACTGTAGCTTTGACAGTATACCCACGTTGGAGAAGGAGCTTCACCAGCCATGAAGCTATGTAACCTGAAGCTCCAGTCACGCACACCACCTTCTCTGCTCCACTCATCCTCTGTCTCTCTGCTTAACTTTGTGGCAGTTAGGTTTGATTGGATCAGAGTCAGACAACAACCAGGGTATCTCGTACTTTGTATTAGAGCATTCATATCTTTCAATATATATAAAAGATGTGTTATTTGCACGTCACCTTGGTATATATAGGACCCATATGCATTGTTCACACTTGATGTGTCTTGGTATACACTTGATGTATACTAAAATAATATACAAGAATCATTAGCCTTTTCTCTTAAAAATACCTACATAGTTAATGCCATAAGAAAGATAAGAGACTTTTTGGGATCAGTGATGGTTACAAGTTCCAATTCAAGTTGTTCTGTGTGTCCTCTTTTTGGTAGAATTGGCCTGGCCTGCAGATTCCTTTGTTCCCTGAGTTCGGCTGTATTGTTTTCTTCCTTGGTTTGAGCTGCCATATGTTACGACAATGGGAAGCTGCTTTTAGTTTTCTTGAAGTGATGATATACAACGAATATGCTAAATTTGATGACAAACTATTACTAAAAATCAACTGGTCAACTAAGCTAAAAAAGAGAATGGGATCTCCTAGAATTCTCATTTGGGCAAGGAAGGACTTATCCCCTCTTTCATTCCCTACCCGAATTCTGTGACGTCCGAATTTCAAAGAATTTGAATACCATAAAATTTGGATAGAGAATGAAAAAGGAGATTGAGGTCAGGTGCTTTAAATAGGTAAGTCCGCCCAGAGGAATTTGAATTGTATTAATTACAGTAGTTTAAGACAAGCTGATCAAGTTGACCACATCATGCGCATTTAATCATCAGCAAAGTCCTTATTAATTGAAGCACACACGGTTTTGTGTAACCTAAATTATGGATACAAAAATTTATCTCTCATCTTTTACTAGTATCTTGGTATTTTCCTTTCAAGTGAGATGTAGTTCTAGGAATCAAATCCTTGGGTTCTTGATTTTTGGCACCAAACAAACCCTAACAAAGGTATTAGAGCTCCTAAGGTTGATGATTCCATACTTGATTAATTTCAGCCAATCAAGAAACAATTGTCTCTAGTTTCTATGTTTTCTTTGTTTTAGATTGGGAAAATTGCTAAATTGATCAACAGGGTTTGAGGTTATGACAAATAACTCCCTAGGGTTTCAAAAGGGACAAATAATAGATTGGTAAATAGGTGACATCAATGCCCTGCCTTTAGATGTGAATTGTTAGGTTATTAATTAAATGATTAGATTTGAAGTGTTACAATATTAACTTAAACAGGTTAAGTTAGTATGAAGTATTTGGTAAATTTTTTTAAGAATTCCATACAATTGAACATATTAAAACAATATATGTGAGCCATGACTTTTTTGTTTTTAATCTCTCATAAACTTACCTAGTTGCATTTTGAACCTGTTGAGTTTCACCTGAAGATAGCAGGTGTTGCACTGCACCTCCCTCTACATATGGTTTTTCTAAAAACTAATGCCAAACACTTGAGCTCTAGCAACTAAAGCTAATTCGATTGAAATTTCAGGTGCAATTTGTGCAATTTGGGGGCACTGAGTCTCCAAGGTAGAAGGGAAGCTACAAGTTTGTCATTAGAGTTGAACTACTCTTAAACTGCTAAGTATTCTAGCTGTGACTTTTGGTGGGGTTTGCCATAGAAACTCTTTTACCATTGTCACTTGAAACATGTGGGTTATCCCTACTCCCGGGGTATGCAAGTGTCAGAGCTGCCCATAATGCATGTATGAGAGGGCACTCGATCCCATTTAGTCTGACAGGTATTCAAACAGCCTTGGAGAGGATCCGTTTACCCCTCTAAAATGAATTAACCGACTCCTCTCCATTTCAAATCCGTTTCCGTAATAACTAATTAATCAATATTTCTTCTAGAATTAATATGGTTTTCACTCATCGCGACATTCATATTTGAAGGGAAAACACAGTTTGTTCACAATTATTTGCATCACTACCCGATCATTAAAATTGTTCAGAAACAGAGGAACCCCTTCTGCTTCAAGCTTTCAATAGTGTCCCTAAGAGTCACCTCCAAAGGAATGAAGTCGATACCCAAACTTTTTGCTTTCTCCTTGGATACCTGATATCTTGGCATGGAAGGCTTGTCATCACATCTGCCATGAATGAAAAAGACACGCCAACTTTCTCAGAATTTTGTGTTGTATCAGGAAACAAGCTGACTACTTGAAAATCAATAGTTTGACAAAAAGCAGTATTGTTGAATATTAAGTCATAAATGCAAGAAAAACTTTAGAACCATCCCCCTATTTCTGGTGATTAAATAATGAAAACAAATGGATCTTTTAATAAATCAATGAGTATTGGCAAGCTAAATTAAGGGTAAGGGATAGATGTGATGTCTTCCCGAAGATAGAAAATCAAATTGCTCAATTACAGTTATGAGTCAGAAATTGTAGATCATATTTCATGGATAATAAATATCACAGTGATAGACCCCAACTTTCAAGCCTAGCATTGTAAACGCAAATTAATACTACACAAATCACAAAAGCTGAGTAGAAAAAAAAGAAAGAAAGAAAAGAAAATGCTATATGGACAGAAATTTAGAAATACTCATCAGGCAAAACCAGTACCCAAGAAAACAATAAGAAGTAATATGGCCCTAAAAATATCGTAAGAGATAAAAATCGGCTATTTTTCATTCAACCACAGCAACAAGTGACACTCAGTGCTTGCAAATAATAATGACTTACTTTTCAGGAAGGCAAAAAGTGGGGTACAGTTTCTGCAAAATCTTCATAACCTCAGAACAGTGTATAACGATTTCAACTAAACAATATCTGCCTGTGGCTGAAGGAACTTCAGGTGCTTGAATATGTGCATTTGCAACATCTCTAATATCAACAAATCTATAGAATGGATTGGGAAATGTTTGAGCTCCTGCATGCATAAAAGCCTCAACTGTCAAGAATTAGATATAATGTTGTTGCAGAAGAAAATTAGAATTTTACTCCCACTAAAGTCAAATATGCAGTCTTGCTAGTTTTTCATTTGGCAATTTACTGATTCACCAAAAGCAGGTAATTAAATCCATTTTTTGGCAGAAGCTAAGTGGGATATGTGAGAGATTAGTTGATTAGTAGTCATCATTAGGTACATCCCTAAGCTGTATAATGAGATTAACTTTTTCTTTCCACTGAAAATAGGTTTCCCTCAATCAGAAGCCTTTTCCAGAAACAAAAGAGAAAAACAATTTTTGTTTCTTTTTTCTTTCTTTCTTTTAGGTAATGAAGATAGTAACTTGTGTTCATAAAGATCAAGCAGAAAGGGAAACAAATCCTACTCACTCTATCAGCTGGAAGTGTAGAAGCCTGATAGATTAATGCTCAGTAGAAAAAATTTACTTGGATACATTAATACCTAGATTTCTTAAGATACTCATGTTAAGGTGGTTCTAAATTTCTGGGATATGCTTTTCTAATCACTAAATAAAATAGGAACTAGTTGCTCAAGAGTAAAGAGTACCATCTATAAGTTTCAGAATCTCCTCCGTGGTAAAATTAAGAGTTGGTTGTAAAAGAGGACCAATAACAAACCTTGGATTTATTGTAACCAAGTCAATTTCGTTCTCTTTTGCAAATCTCCAAGCAGCTTCCTCAGCTAAAGTTTTTGAAACTATATACCAACTCTGAAATAGAAAAAGATAAAAAGAATCAAATTTAATGTTTACATCTAATGAACATTGTGGATGCAGATTAAGCTCTTCAAGTTTCCAGTCAATCCAAGCCAAAACTATTTGGCTTGAAAGAAACTCTGTAACACTTGGTAGAGATTAGTACAACTTTATTATGACAAACTGTACCATTGTCATTATCCATCTCCATCAACATGAATCAAATATCTGATGTATTTATTTCAAACTTAGTAATAGTTTCGATCAAATTAACCAATTAAAGATTGATCTATCTTATATTTAACATAGCACGATGTTTACTATTAATGAAGGGTCAGGTAGTTTTTCATTATGAATGGATTTATCCTATGTATGACAGGATTCTAACTAGAAGAACCAAAAAGAGGCATAGGAGCTGAATATGGTAATATGCTTACTGATTCTGTAGTTGAAAGCTAAAACAGAAGTAAAGATGAAAAAGCAAGATAACAATACAAATATCTTAAACAAGAGGCATAACAAGTTCAGAGCTACTTCTGTTCCATAACAGAGGTTAAGAACATCCTAGCCAAGAAAAAGAAAAGAATGTTGAGAACAATAGATGGATACAGAATTAAAGGAGTACTCTTGTTTTGTACTGTTGGATCCAGCACACCAGCAGAAATGTCAAACAAAAATGGCATTACTGATACTCTCTTATGTTTGTAGGGTCATTATTTAGACATAACCGGTATCAGAATCTTCAAAAGCATAGTATGTAAGATACTTTATAGTGATAAAGTAAGGAGAATAACTTGCAAAGAGATGAGAAGTAATAAGAACTTAACATAAAGCACACACCTTCAATTTCTCACAAAAAAGTGCATCTGAAAACCAGGTCTCATCAACTACCACATCAAAGGTCAGAGGTTTTCCATTATATGCGACTGCAACCATTGAGGATGTTACAATCACTCTCTTGACAGAAGGAACTTTTGCACATGATCTAAGAACGTTGATTGTTCCCTTCACGGCTGAATCAATTAATTCTGCCTGAAATATGAAAGCAGAAAGGGAAGTAGCCCTTACATGAACAGTTTCATGAAGTTAATCCATCAAAAAGATAATCATGTTGCACAAAATTTGTCTGAATCATATCAGTGATGTGTACAGTAGAACTTCAGACCTGTACTTTACATGTTTTCAGGCAAACCAACTAGAAGTTGGATAAGTTGGAATTAGAGCAACAGTTTGAAAAGCTGCAGTTGTAGAAAATGATGATGAACTTATTTTTTCTTGTTTCTTTTTGTTAATTTGTCACTTGTCCCAAAAGCTTCAGTTGATAAGTATTTAATTAGTATTCCAACACTCATTTTCATGTGCGGGTTCAAACACTTCCTCAATAAGTAAGTCCCAACACGTGGAATAATTAATTAAAATAGGTAAACTGCAGAGTCGGGATTTGAACTCAAAACCTCTGCGATGATACCATGTTAAATCACCACTTCTTCCAAAAGCTTAAGCTCATAAGAGATGGTGAATTTAATCATTTAATTAATTTTCTAACATTTCAAATCTAAAGGTGGGGCATTGATGTCACCTATTGACCAATCCGTAAATGGCAAAAGTACTAGAACATGGATGTAGATGGTTGTAACATGTAATACCCCAGAAAGTTAGTCCATATTAGGTGGGTGGATTGTAAAGGTGTTGCATGGGTGTTAAGTCCCATATTGGTTCCTTATTAGGTGAGACTAGGTTTATAATTGATTTCATAGAATTTCGAGAACTTTATTGGAAGAATTATAATTCCATTCTTGAAAAAGAAACCACAAATGAAATAGTGTTATCTACAAGTTCCTCTATCTTGTGAGCTAGGGCTTGACCTTTCCCACCGAAGTAAAGGTTTTAGACTTGATTTTTGGAGCAATTGTATCATCAAATCATGCATGACTTTATTTTTTGCTTGTGTAAATTGATTCAAACAGTACAGAGTTTAAAGAAAAATGCACAAAAATAAAGAAAAAGGAATACCAGTAAGCAAGTATATTGGATATTGGATTAAAGAGAAGTATATTGGATTAAACTTGTGGACCAGTGGCAGAAAGAAGTAGCAGAGATTAACTGTCATAAAAGCATCTAAATGGCATACCATTGATGCTGACAAATGTTTAGAAACCAGATTTTAGTGAGCAGAAGATAATAGATAGAGCTCTTATGTTGAAGAATAAGATAACAAGATACAAACCACATATCTATTTTACAACAGAAATTACAACTTATCCTGGCCCCAAACATCTGCCTGGAGCATAGGTTTGATCACAAACATATACCAATGACAGTAAGCAAATGTAAAATAGTAGCAAACATCTAACTGTTTCTATGATCACATACTTAGGTTACAAAGACTATAATTAACGTTTTCTACATGAGATGGTAAACATCTCAATCCAAATGCAGTCCATGACTGAAATGATGCTCCAGAGATGACATAAGTGAAGCCTTCCTCTTGATCTGGAGAAGCTTGTCCCCGATGCACCATGGAAAACTAAGGAAATGAGCTCCATCCATTCCCTTATTGTAGCGACCCCAATAACTATAATGATAAGTAACATGATACCAGGCTGATGCTTTTGCATCTACAACATCCGAGTCAGAATCTGAGTCAATCAAACCCTTGTTGAACCAAGTCCTAGCTTCCTTTCTCAAAGACTTCACCGCGTAATTAATTGCTTCCGTATCCCTCCTCTTATTGAAACAACTTGAGCTTTTTAAGATGTTGCCATTGAGTATTTCGGCTTCTGTTTCGATCCCATAATAGTCCATTAAATTTCCCAACTTGGAATCATATTTACTTTTGTAATCGAAAGCATCACTGATGTATTCCTCAAAGCCATCTACTTTCATATCGAGATCATAATACTGCTTTGCTACTTCCCGAGTGAAGGGATTTATAGGGCTAGTGCACGATACAATGTCTTTCACTTTTCGAAAAAGCTTTCCGATCACAGATTGTGATTCATAGGTGTTTATATAATCAGGCTTTTCCATGAAATCTGGATACTTTTTGGGACGCAGCCAATATGGTATTTCGACTGCCACGCCACTTTTGGGGAAGTCAACAGCAATTGAGTGTTTCTTTGCAAGCTTAATGCATTTATCACTCATTGCCCCACAAGGCTCACAATCGGCAAAGACTTTGTGGGCATTAGCAATGATTCCTAAATTGTCATTGACCATGTACTTTGGAAAATACTCTTGAACTTCCTGTAGCAAAGAAGTAACATTATTTAATATGCAAGGTATAGAAGGAATTTGTTGCAAACGGGATGGATACATATGAAAGATAAATGAGAATCTTAGAAGACAAAAAAAAAAAAAAAAAAGGCTATGAAAAATTTAATGGGGGCAAAAGCCTAGTTCAAGAGTTCAACAGATTAAAAAGTTTCTTATGAATGCCTTACATATTATGTATTTATGCAGTGCATTATCCCTTTGTAGATATCCGAGGATGTTTTTTGTTTTTGGTTTGAAAAAAATGTTTTGACGTGACATAAAAGTGAAAACTGTTTTTGTGTTTTGAGGAGCTATCATACCTTACTTTTACATTGCATTTTTATGGGTACATCAATTATGGTGGCAAAAAGAACATATGGAGGAACAAATCAAATTGCGACTGAGTAGTACCTCTATTGTAACATCATGATCGACTAGCACAGTTTGTGCTGGGATGTAATGCATTGGTTTAATTTGCTGACGAGGAATAAGATCAGGGTCCCAACAGACAAAGTATGTATCTCCATCCAAATCACTCCCCGAACATTCATTTGGGTGAGGTCTGTTTAAATAACAAACATATATAGATTACACAAAATATCATAGCAATAGATCACATGATATACAGATTTGTAGGATATGCTGAATTTTATGGTGAATTAGGATTATGTGTAAACTCAATTTGACTGTGTATGTTTGTGTCTTTGTGGGTGTGTGTGCACATATTAAAAGGATTTCATGCTTTAGAAGTATCTATTATGGGATATCACAATCTTACCTCTTTCCCTTTTGCGGAAAAACAACACAATCCACCATGTGCTGCAAAGCTGGCACATTAACTGCCCTTAGAACACGCACATCTCCTGGATATAGACAAGGGTTTTTAGCGACAACAACCTTGCCCTCAAAAATAAAATTATTTGCGTCTGAATTGTTGGCACTAAACTTGAGCGAGGGATCGCTAGCGAGCTGCTTACTAAAACGAGAAATCTGCACAAATACTTGGCCATATTTCAATGTCCTGGTTTCGTCAAGACATCCCATCATAGATCTTCCATTTGGAATATATATCCTTGCTCTCTGCCGCAAGTCCATCAATGTAGATGCACGTAATACTTGTAGCATCATCGAAAGAAATGGTTCTTCATCTGGCTTGTGACCAACAGTTAGCATTTCCTTCAGAATGTTTGGTATCTCTCCTGGGAACATAAACTCCAGTGCCTCCCGTGCACTCAACGGATCTGTTAATATAGCATTTAGTTGATCTACTGTCTCCTTTTGCTTCTTTTCGAAAACTTGATCACTAACCCCGAGGTAAGACAAAAGAGTGATAATTTGGTGATTGAGAAAACAAGGTTGATACTTGCTCCATGCCAAAACATCCAGGGTTGTGTTCTGCGAATTGTACTTACACATGCTCTTTCTCAATGACAGCTTAATCGAGGATGTTGGATCCACAGCAACAACACCTTTATACCCACCATATCGAATCTGAAATGCAGATGGAACCGAACCTCTGCAGCCACATTTTGAAGCCACTTCGCAAGCCAATTCTTCAGATATCTTCCCTATACCATCAGAGAAACAATATGTGGTTAGAGGCCTTTTAGCTTCTACATCAGGAATCATCTCAATTTCATGGCCGTCAACGTGCATAGTTTCCCTGGAGGAGCTAAAAGATTGGCCCAGTCTGGCACCATATTTTGCCACATTCCTTATTGCACGAAAATCGCCCATCCACTCCCTGATGTCTGCTGCAGTAAGACCAGTTCTTGAAGCAAACATCCAAAGAGAATTTTCGCGCAATTGACTGTTTGAAAAGGCAAGAAACTCAAACTTCTTATCACCAATAACTATGCCGTTTCTTAGAGTGGACAGTATCCTCTCATAAATGCTAGTTCGCTTGTCGTCCTCATTTTTAGAAGATGCTCGAGGAGATAAGACTGTTGAGTGCAGTTTGTCCAAGTCCTCATCAACAAAAGATACGCGAAGAAAATTATCAATATCTTGAGGATAATTGCGTAAGATGCGATTGGAGAGGCTCACCTCTGGACCACGGAAATATACTTTTGATGGAGTTATTTGAACCCTGTGTACATATACCAATCCATCATCTAAAGATATAGCAGGAGGTGTTGGAAGTTGCCTACCCGTGGCGTATCTTTTATACTGCTCACTAAGCCACCTTACAGGCTCAAAGCAGCAGTCTTTTAAATGATGCAGTTTTTCCAAGGCACTCTCTATATACTCGAGTTTTATTCTCTCAGGATCGACCAACCGACAAAAATTGATATCAATTGCTGGCCCAGGAAGACACCCACTCTGAACTAAAGAGTTGATCTTGAACAAGATTTTATATGGCAAGTTGAACCCTGGGGGTGGATTCACAATGGGGACAAGACCTGAATTGCAGGAGAAATTAGATCCTTCCAGAAGAACAAATTGGCCTTCATTTTCTTCATAGGGCAGAAAGTTTGGGAGCTGACCCTCATGTGGAAGCTCCAAACATAGAGTAGAAGATTGGCCAATGCGACAAGATGGAGTGAAATCAACTTGTCGGTGCCACTGATAACCATTAGCATAAGAGACATCTTCCTTATAAATCTTAGGAGCACCAAGTAACTGGCAATAGAAAGACGATTTTGTTAAGAAAAACTGATAAAAAAAATTCACTGTCACATAAATCAGAGCAATTTCTACATATTCAAAAGAAGATAGGACGCTTTCCCAATAGCATTTCAAAGCAATGAAGTTATACAATGTTGACGTGAGATCATGAACAAGTTGAGATCATGTGAAAACAGAAATTTTATTCAAGTACGTAATTGAATTGGCAAACCAACAAGCTATAGAAATGAACATCAATATGGAGTGAAACCTAAAAATCTCGGTGGCTGCTCCACATTCTTTGAATGAAAAATTCATTCCCCTTCAAGATCTATTATGCAGCTACTTAAACGCTAAAAGCTTCACTCTACATGAACATGTCTACCAACACCAACAATCACACACACCAAAAAAAAAAATCTGCAGAGAAGTGGGATTTGATGATGGTCTAATTAGATTAGATTACATTACCATAAATGTGATAATCAAATATACTCTAAAAAATCTTACCTTTTCCAACAGTGCTCAGGGTTTTTTTTTTTTTGACCCACGAAAAAGAAAATTCAAGATAGACTCTACGACAGCTCATCAGTGGATCAACCCACACTAACCCATCATTGATGGATGAACTGCCTGCTGTACTACTTGTTTGCTTTGCATGTATTCTCATTGAAACAACGATGCGTACAGAGAAAGCTTATTTGCTGCTCTGCGTGTTTTCCTAAACAAGTGACAGGTCTTAATTACTATCTCCTTCATCTACTAAATCCCATCTCACATTTTCTATATTTTCTCTTTGGGGTGGCGAACCACCCTCATGGCCACGGGTGGTTGGGCCGCCCCAGACCGAGCCACCTTTTTTTTTTTTTTTTTATAAGTTTTTAATATATATATATATATATATTTAAAGTTTTATTATTTTTAATTTTTTATTAATTTTTAAAACATTTTTTATTTTCAGTTTTTTTAATCCAATGACACATGTCAACACCCGAAAGTAAATATGTGGATTACGTTTAATTTTTTTACGGAAATTTAAACGGAGATATATAATCTCCATCTTTTTCCCATAGCCTACAAACACACTCAGATTTACAAAATTCATTCCCGGTATATTCTGCAATTCATTAACATCGAATAATGTAAACTAATGTATCTGCTAATTAAAATCTAATTTTGTCCAAACAAGAAAATGCATGGTTTGAAGTTGAGAAAGCGTGGAGGCATGCAGCAAATCATAGAAATGGTATTAGTAATTAATTAATTAAGCAACAAACAAACCTGGATGAGAAGAAACATTGTAGCTTGGCCACGTGGTCGATGCAGCTTAATCTGCCAAATGCTGTCAAAGCAGAGTTCGAGCTTGTGTTCTTCAGAGAGATAAGAAAGAAAGAAGAACATCTTTCTCCTATTCAGATCAAAACTGACATAAACATCTTCCTGTGTCCAGAGCACAGAAAAAGTTTCTTTCGAAATCTGATACCCAAAGTGTAACGCTGTGATGTCCATGATAATAAATGATACGAGAATTTCAGAACTTAATTTGTTTCACCTCCAGTAGTAGACTAGTAGTTGCAAATCCTTAACACCTTCAAGAAATGAATGAAAGCTAACTGTTATTCCAACCCATAACAGTTGCATGTATATACAATTTACAAAAGGGAAAGCACGTACAAGCTAGTGTAAGTAAAAGAAATGAACTGAGAATTAAGAAGAAGTATCGATCACCTGAAAGCAGAGCACAGAGAGAACTGTGAGAGAAGCAACCTATTTATAGACAAGAGCAGGGAGACAAAGAGAGAGAGACAGAGAGATGATTGTCGATCATTAAACAATTCCAAAACTTGGTCTCTGGGTTTCCACTTTTTGGACCCAACAGCTTCGTAAAACTAAGGAAACAAGTTTTTTTGTTTTTGTCAGTAACTGAGGAAATAAGTTGTTTTTTTCGTTTTTTTTTTTTTTTTTTTTTGTAAGTAACTGAGGAAATAAGTTGAGGGAATGACAAACGTTGTTTCTTGTCGACATTCGTGTTTCTTTATTAATTAGATTCCTCCCTCAAAGTCTCGGTCTCTCATGTCGTTGACGAGCAAAGGTCAGGTCAAAGTCTCGATCTCTCATGTCGTGGCAGCAAAGTCACAGCCCTTTTTATTTTGCGATTTTTTTTTTTAAAAAAAAATAATAATAATAATAATAATAATATTTTTAGTTTAATAAATTTTTTATTTATTTATTTATTAAGAATGGCAGGTGTTGCCATTTTATTGGCGTTGACGTGACACCTAATAAAATCTGTCAAATTTTAAAAGAATCAACCCCAACTGGCAGCCACCTCTTTTTTTCTTTTCAATTTTTTGTTTTAAAAAATAATTTTTAAGTTTTATTTATTTATATTTTTAATAGATTTAAATTTTTTTATTATAATTGACACGTATCGCCATCTTATTGGTGTTGACATTACGCTTAACATAATCTGTCAAATTTTTTTTTACAGAATTTGACTCTAAGAAACAATCTTTAAATTAAGCCAACTACAAGAATCTTTAAATTAATTTTGATATCAGAGAAAACGATTTGTAATTTATGCCAATTACATAGACTAGTTTACATTTTTTTATTAGTCCACTCTTAGTTTTTTTTTTCTTTTCTTTTTTTGTTTAAAAATGTTTTTTTTTTTTTTTTTTTTTTTAGAGGATTAGGTTATTATAGGAAAAACAAATAATAATAAGTGACATTTTGATATATCTTTACAATTTGAATGATCACTTTAACACACTTAAAAATTTATTGAACTATTTTAAAACCAATTGTTAGTTATAAGAACTTTTTTATATTTAATCCACATATATATATATAAAGTGAAAGAATTTTCCACACTGACAAGAAACTAACAAAAGAGAGGGCATATCGTACCTTTTGGTCCCATGATGGGGAAATGGTACATGATTGGGTTACAACCCCATCACAACTCCCTTACAACCCCCACTCACAATAGTGTGGGGCCCATGTGTGTGGGCTCTACACCATTGTGAGTGGGGTTGTGAGAGAGTTGTGCAAAGGGGTTGTGATTTTATCATTTTCCTGGGGAAATTCCTCCTTGCTTGGCACGTCTTTTTTTTTAAGTACTTGCTTGGCAAGGTTTAAAGTTTAAAGTTTAAACCTTCATACAGATAAGAAAGGTTTAAAGTTTAACTAAAACAATTATGAAATCGAGATGAGCAAAGCAACGGTGGAGAAAATGAGTAAACTTAGAACTTGCGCACCAAGGAAATGGCGGCTACCTGTTTTTATCATATTTTTAGGAATTTAAAATACGAGAATAAAAATGAAAACAAGAAAGAAAAGACATAAGAAAATTACGGGTGGTTCGGTATGGGTTTATCACTCTTAATAGCCCTTTAGAACTACATTGTGTCTTATTAACTTAATTGTTTATCATACATAAGTCCCTATTTATAGTTGAATAAATCGACATATACAAATAAACCTAAATCAACTTATATAAAGAAACACAAATTGACCCGAACTAAAAAATATAATATTAGATTATATCAAGCAAATATTCAGAATATATCTAATATCTCCCTTTAGACTCAAGGTGTAAGCTTGAATTTGAATTAGTAGTTGTGTTGTTTGAATTAATAGTATTGGAATATCTTAATAAAGAGGAACTACAAAAAATGTAAAGAATCGTGCGTAATATATATTTGGAAAATTATCTTTAAAATAATATCTTTTTACTTTCTCTATAAGTATTTTGCTTTATCTCAAAGATTATGAATATTATTTTTTTTTTCTCTAAGTATTTTGCTTGGAAAGTACTCAAAGTTAGCCAATGTAAAGGCATGTCTCCATTATTTTGAATTTAGTTTTGAAATATCAATTAAAGTTCAGTTTTTCAGAATTATTTATCTGGTTGCTTATTTGGGACAACTAAAGTTTTTCTCTTTCATATTTCTTATTTTCTTTCTTTCTGAGTTCATTTTCAATCTTCAATTCTTAGCTTCTGTTGGTATAATATTCTGCTAGAATAATCTTAGTTTTGCCCGTCACCAAGCTTCTAAGGTCCTTTATAGTCCTATATTATTTTCACACAAAGAGAAGAAAGCAGATTTGTTTTTCTAGTATCTTTTATGCACATAAAGAAATATTATATGAGATAATGGTTGTTGATGCTGTACAATTCATATGGGCATTGCTTAAAGTTCTGAATATTTTTTTTCCCACTCCAATTGAAAATCCATGTGATTGGTAATGTGATGTAGTCTTGGCCAATCACTTTACATGGATGGACGCATCTAAGTGTCCATCTCCTTTTCTTTTTAAAAATAAAAAAATAAAAAAATCAATAAACAAAGAGATCAATCTTGATCTCCTTGCCCTTGGTGTGCAAGTTTTCAATTTACACTATTCTCCATCTTGCTTTGGTCAAGAGAAATTTCCCATAATGGGGAGCAAAAGTACTCCCTCTCTTTTGTAGTTTCTTAATAGTTTCGGCAAGACTTTATATCAAGATTGGTCTGCATCATTATCCTTTGTGATCAGAATTTGAAGAAAGTTAGAAGCACATGATTTTGATTAAGATTTTAAAATAAGTACAGCTAATGATGTACATGATGTGTATACTAATATGTCATTAAAAAAAAATTATTAATGTGATATATTATGTACATTGTGAAATGAGATTTGATTCTGGTACAACACCAATATAATAACTGCACAACAACCCCTCACATGAGGGTGGGCCCCAGTATGTGGGACCCATTCTCATGTGAGGGATTGTTGTACAGTTGTTGTATTGGTGTTGTAAATCTAATATTTTTCTTGTGAAATATACTTATTTTAAATTTTGATCACAAAATAGATAATGGAGAGGATTTTAATACAAGTAATGCTGTAAGAACGATTATTGTCTTTTTTTTATCTGCTCTCAAATGTCACGATACTTTTAAAATCAGTTTAATGCTGATTTTAAAAAAAGCAAAGTAACGTTCGGAAAGACAAGACTTTGAGGGGGGAATCATGAATGACAAAAAACATGAATGACAAGAAACAACATTGTTGTCTTTCGCTCGACTTATTTCCCAAGTTTTACGAAACTTTTAGTCAAAAAGTAGAAACCAAGAGAGAGAGATTTTTTTATGAGATTTGAGAGGCAGAGAGACAGAGAGGGAGAGGGAGAGAGAGAGAGAGAGATAAGGTCATCTTTCCTACTTTGTGTAAACTTAAAGAGTATTAGGGTAAAAAGCCTTAAGCACTTAATGCCTAGGTCTTGGTATTGATATAGTATATATAGAAGTATTACATGGTGCCGTGTATGGCAGTCTATAGTTACAAAGGTTCTATTCTATAAATACATAGTCTAAGTATGGTTAGTGGTATCTTGTCCTAAAGGCAATATAGCCGTTTGAGAGAGATAGAATTAAAGAGAGGATCCGGAGGTGTGCTAGCCGTTGTAGGTCTGATATGGTGCGGATATTCTGCTGTTTAGTTTAGGAAGTCTTCCTTGAATCATGGCTGACGGCTCTAGGGTTTGTATGCTGTCTCCAAGAGTGGCTGAAGCTGTAGAGTAGGGTTTGTGTGTTGTAGTGGCGGCTGAGGGCTGTTCGGGTAGGCTTCTATCCTTAGCACTTCGGTCCCTTATTTCATAACCCCATTCCCACCTGTAGACATTTTGGCACTTTCATCATCTATGAAAACATTTTCTTGATAAATACTCTATTCTGGGCTTCTCTCTCTCTCTCTCTCTCTCTCTCTCTCTCATTTGTGGGTGTGGTGCTCAGCAGTTTCTTTAATTTCCTAGGAGCCTAGGTTTTACGAACCAAAGAAGGGGACTAAAATCTCAAGCTTTTCAAGCAAATGTAATCAAGCTTTTCATTTTCATTCTTATCTGCGACTAAAATCTCAAGTTGTTGGAATGTTCCTTTCTCTACCATATGGGGCCTTGGAGATCCCGATATATGTCCCAAAGGCACCTGTCATCATTGATTTGTTAAATAATCTAGAAAATAATTGTCATTTCTTAAAAAATGTATGTTCTTATCATAACTAATCTTAGTAATGACTTCCATTCCTTAACATCTGCAGTACTTAGAAAAATTCATTAATCTCCTTGATTTTAGATCATAAGTTTTGGAGGTCCTATTGTACCGTATTTGTTTATTTTTTTTAATGAATTTATTGCCTATTAAAAGGAACAAAACAACAACTTATCCTTGGGTAAAATGTATTAGAATATCCTTAAGAGGTCCATTGGAATGCTTTTGGTTGCAGGTCTTTAGAGTCTCACCCTCCGTCAGGGCATCCTGACCCGGGTCAGATTATCACACACGAGACTTGCCTGGGTTTTGCATGATCCACAGATCAACACGTGTCGGATGAGTTGGTCTTCAGATAATTTAGTTTCTAGTGGGAATACGTTCATCTCGGGGAAACTTTAGTGAAAGAAAAATAGATAAGAATGTGACTTTGCTAAAAACTTTCATCTCGGGGAATACGTTCATAATGAGTGCTTGCTAAATTTTGTTGGAGCAGGTTCTGGCTTTTTTCTTTGGTGTGTATATCCAACCTGTCTTGAGTTTCTCGATGGGAAAAAGTTTTGCCGCAAGATTCAACAGCAATGACAGCTATTTGTATACCTGCAGCAATGTGCTACAACACAATGCACAATTAAGAATTGCCTAATACAAAGGAAACTGAAATATTGGAAGAAGAATTAGAACGTTGAAACGGGTTTTCAAGGACTTATGTCTAAAATCTAGATACTCAGTGTGTAATTTGTTTGGTGTGGTTTGGATTATGCTTTGAACGGTAAGAGACTTGTTGATGATTTGGGGAGGTCAGGTGAGGTGTTGACATTTTGGGAGTTTGGATGTCGACTCTTTTATGTTTAATGTGGTGTATTTGGAGAGTGGAATGCACGGAACTTTGAAGATAGAGGAACATCGGTGGCGGAGTTGAAAAAGATTATATTCAACGCCCTTTATGCATGGATAGCAGCTCATAATAGTTTGATTTTTTCTAGTTTTTTGAACTTTTTGAACCATTGTTCGTCATTTTTTTCTAATTATGAGATTTTCTTGTATACTTCATGTGTATTAGTAGGGTTACACCCCTATGTACTTTTTCAATGAAATTATATTACTTATCAAAAAAAAAATCTAGATACTTGGAATGTTGGAATTAATCCCTTGTGCAATAGTTGAATAATTGAAGTCAGGACATTAGAGGTGAGCAATTTGGGAAGCACAAGTTGGATTGACAGTTTTCATTATTCAAGCAATTCAAAGGCCAGCAAAATCCAACCAAAATGAAGTTCAAAATGATGAAAAAGAAGAGCATACTGCATACACAAATTGTTAGCACTTATTTGCATCAGTTCCCTTATAACTACATAATTCAGGCAGTGAGGAAGCCCTTCTCCTTCAAGCTTTCAATAGTGTCCCTAAAACTCACTTCCAAAGGAATGAAGCTAATACCCAAACTTTTGGCTTTGTCTTGGGAAACCTTGTGCAATGGACGTAAAGGTTTGTCATCTTCATCTCTGCCAAAAGTGCAAAAACAAAAAATGTCACTCTTCTTACAATTTTTTGATGTATCAGAACAGTTGGCATGAGAAAAAAAATCTTAACTAAACTGATCATGTTGTTATGCAGCATCTATGGCACCGGGTCATACTTGTAACAAAATAACCCAGAGAAATCTAATACTATTAACATTTCCTTGTATATTCCATAAATAAATAAAAAAAAGAGGAAAAAAGAACACTGCCAGTTTTATGATAATTTGTCTCCATCTTTCAACAACCCTCCTGTTACAATCTTTAGTATTCCACATCAATTAACCATGTATATATAAGCTCTTGAGCACCATTTCCTTGCAAGCTGGTTTTTAATGGTGATTTTTACCTAAAGTTTGTATATTTGGTATTAGAGCCGCCACCACGTTGAGTATGTGATCGGACGCAATTTGTTAAGTATGGAATTGAATGGGTTGCAACTTTTTAGCCGAGTCCCCCAAAGGAGGTGAGGGGATGGACCTATAGGCTATATTAACATATCTTGTATTATGTATGTGTATAGTATTAAGCCATTGAATACTTATAGGTGAGTAAAGCCGCTAAAAGAGAAATAGTTATCATTAAGTCGGTGTCAATAGAGTGAACTACCGTTGACGTTGGATTTGAAATCGTGGTGGAATGTTGTGATCCCAAGTGTCCCACAGTAGTAAAATGCAATATTAATCGTATGTATATAAACTCTTAGCACCCTCCTCCTCCTTTTACAAGCCGATTTTCAAGAATAAGTTCTACCTAAAGTTTGCTACATCTCCTCTCCCTCCCTCCCTTGCCCTAGAGTACAGTCAAAGTAATGACTTAGATAGCGACTTAGCGTTATTATTGTATAATTCAAAAGAAATACAATGTTGCTGAGGAATCATGCTGTTTAAGAATATGTTGGATGTAAAGTGAGTCAACTGACCATCCCAAAGGACAAGAACAAGTTGAAAACAATCACACAAAACATAACATGGCATACACAATAAAGCATGTAAATTGAATTTAGTTTGCTTCTGTCTATGGAACCGGTAAGGGACATTCAGTATCATGCAGGTAAAAAAACACTCACTTTTCAGAAAGGTGGAAACTCGGGTGGTAAAGTTTGTGCAATATCTTGCAAGTCTCTGAATGGTGTATTACACTTCCCACTAAACAATATCTGCCATTGGCAGCAGGAGTTTCAAATGCCTGAATATGTGCATGTGCAACATCTCTAACATCAACAAAATTGTAAATTCCATCTGGAAACACTAGACTTCCTGCGCACAAGAAAGAAAAAAAATTTAAAAAAAAAAAAAAGAAAAAAAAAGAAGAAAAAACTGCAAAGAATTGTATGGAAGGAGAGCAAATTCCTTCATGCCAACATACACTTTCAATTGGAAATACATAATCCTTGCTACATTTACTGGCAAGTCTGATAAAACTTACATACCCAGGAAAAAGAAAGTTTTATAGAACAGTTACTTATCATTCAAAAGTCAAAGATACAGTTTATTCAAAAAGTTCTAATGCCTACAATTTACTGGAGCAATTCTAAATTTATTCAGCTTCCAGATGCTACCTTTTAATCAGATAAGACATTTGAAGCAGTAAAACTAAAAAAAGTACCTTTTTTTAACACTTCTTTATATCAGTTGCACACTATTTTTCTTTCTAAAATTGTGATGAAGCATGCACTTTATAATTTCTTTAGGAAGAAACAGAATACACAATCCTCATTAGCTGCAAAAGAGTACCATTCATGAGCTCCAGAAAAACCTTCATACTAGAAGTAGGAGTTGGCTGTATGAGGGGACCAATGGAAAAGCCTGGATTTATTGCTACCAAGTCAATGCCACACTCTTCAGCAAACTTCCAAGCAGCCTCCTCAGCTAAGGTTTTTGAGAGTTGATACCAGAGCTGAAAAAATCCAAAACCTTTAAATAAGAGATGCTCTCTTGGTCCATAAGGAATTAATTGTATGACTAAAAAACAATATCTGCAATATGTGTATGATCTGATTAAGAGTATGCAGGAATCTATGCGATTTATATTCAAGAAAAATTTCATAATTAAATTTATATCTGACTCAAGAAAATAAAAGTCATAACTAGATACAATGATTACATTCTAATTTCACAGAGTTTGACATAAATTGTGCTGCTATTCTGATCAAATGTTTCCTCAGCAAATACACCGGTATATATATATATATACACATACATACACAACCAAAGCTAGTCCTATAAATTAAAGAGATTATATATCTCAAGATCTTTCACTGCAAGTATCTTGAGATAAACTGTAAGACAGTAAGAGTCCTAGTAAAGATAAACTTGAAATACAGATTTTATCTATGGAATGACACATATACACACCTTCAACTCCTTACACATAACTGGATCGGAAAACCAAGTCTCGTCGACAACTACATCTGGGGACAGAAGTCTTCTGCTGCGTATAACTGAAGCCAGAGAAGACGTTACAATCACTCTCTTGATAGAAGCAGCTTTTGCACATGATCTAAAAACGTTAAGTGTTCCCTTCACTGCTGGATCAATTAGTTCTGACTGAATTATAAGAACAAATATGAAAGTAGCTCACATAAGAATTCATTTGTGGAACTAAACTATCCATAAGCACAATTATTTGACAATTTTATCATGTGCTAATCATGTTTTTGAATTACAAAGTAGAACTTCTCTGATGTCTCGTGTGCATGATTCTAGAAACAGTCTAACATTGAACCTAAGAGCACTACTTTCAGCACTTATTGGTTGCAGTAATGAAGAAAAACTGCAATTTCAGATGACAATGTTGTGGAAATGTAACATTCTGGTTCTTTAAGCTGAAGTGAGAAATAAAAATTGATTAGATCTTGTAAAATCATTGACATGTGTATCCTTCCTACAAGCAGATATTTGCTCTGGAACTGGAAGAATCACTGGTTGCTAAATCAAGAGAGCTGCATGAGATCCATTAAGTTGTTTTAAATCATTAAAAAGCAAACTACTCACCCACCATATTGGCAGCAAAAACTGGAATAATATATTGATTATACATTGCATAAGGCAATAAAAATAATATCACAGGATGAACCTGTGGGTCACTGGCTGCTAAAATAGCAGGGGATGCAGTATGAAAAACACCTTGGCATCCATCAACTACAGAATCAAAAGATCCTTCTTCCACTAAATTTGCTTTGAATAATTGAAGTCTTTCTTTAGCTCCATCAAGTGAAAGTAAATGCTCTGTTTTCTTTGGATCATCTGTGGAATATATGCACAGAAATACCAATTGGAATGCTAAATTTATTAATATGAAGCACTGCATGACAAACAAACGTGAGAAAAGAAAAAAGAAAGTAATTACAACACATTAGAGATCCAAAATTTTCGTTTGACAATGCTTTTTTTAAGAAAGTTTTGCAAAACAGCAAAAGCATTACAAAACGGCACGTTAAGGCAAAGAATAAGCTGACCCAGAATTGAGATTGCGCCAAAACATTGTCTAATACCATTAAAAAGCAGAGGGAGAGAGAGCACTGACTTGGGTCTCGAACTGTAGCTTTGACAGTATACCCACGTTGGAGAAGGAGCTTCACCAGCCATGAAGCTATGTAACCTGAAGCTCCCGTCACGCACACCACCTTCTCTGCTCCACTCATCCTCTGTCTCTCTGCTTAACTTTGTGGCAGTTAGGTTTGATTGGATCAGAGTCAGACAACAACCAGGGTATCTCGTACTTTGTATTAGAGCATTCATATCTTTCAATATATATAAAAGATGTGTTATTTGCACGTCACCTTGGTATATATGGGACCCATATGCATTGTTCACACTTGATGTGTCTTGGTATACACTTGATGTATACTAAAATAATATACAAGAATCATTAGCCTTTTCTCTTAAAAATACCTACATAGTTAATGCCATAAGAAAGATAAGAGACTTTTTGGGATCAGTGATGGTTACAAGTTCCAATTCAAGTTGTTCTGTGTGTCCTCTTTTTGGTAGAATTGGCCTGGCCTGCAGATTCCTTTGTTCCCTGAGTTCGGCTGTATTGTTTTCTTCCTTGGTTTGAGCTGCCATATGTTACGACAATGGGAAGCTGCTTTTAGTTTTCTTGAAGTGATGATATACAACGAATATGCTAAATTTGATGAAAAACTATTACTAAAAATCAACTGGTCAACTAAGCTAAAAAAGAGATTGGGATCTCCTAGAATTCTCATTTGGGCAAGGAAGGACTTATCCCCTCTTTCATTCCCTGCCTGAATTCTGTGACGTCCGAATTTCAAAGAATTTGAATACCATAAAATTTGGATAGAGAATGAAAAAGGAGATTGAGGTCAGGTGCTTCAAATAGGTAAGTCCGCCCAAAGGACTTTGAATTGTATTAATTACAGTAGTTTAAGACAAGCTGATCAAGTTGACCACATCATGCGCATTTAATCATCTGCAAAGTCCTTATTAATTGAAGCACACACGGTTTTGTGTAACCTAAATTATGGATACAAAAATTTATCTCTCATCTTTTACTAGTATCTTGGTATTTTCCTTTCAAGTGAGATGTAGTTCTAGGAATCAAATCCTTGGGTTCTTGATTTTTGGCACCAAACAAACCCTAACAAAGGTATTAGAGCTCCTAAGGTTGATGATTCCATACTTGATTAATTTCAGCCAATCAAGAAACAATTGTCTCTAGTTTCTATGTTTTCTTTGTTTTAGTTTGGGAAAATTGCTAAATTGATCAACAGGGTTTGAGGTTATGACAAATAACTCCCTAGGGTTTCAAAAGGGACAAATAATAGATTGGTAAATAGGTGACATCAATGCCCTGCCTTTAGATGTGAATTGTTAGGTTATTAATTAAATGATTAGATTTGAAGTGTTACAATATTGACTTAAACAGGTTAAGTTAGTATGAAGTATTTGGTAAATTTTTTTAAGAATTCCATACAATTGAACATATTAAAACAATACTCATCAGGCAAAACCAGTACCCAAGAAAACAATAAGAAGTAATATGGCCCTAAAAATATAGTAAGAGATGAAAATCGGCTATTTTTCATTCAACCACAGCAACAAGTGACACTCAGTGCTTGCAAATAATAATGACTTACTTTTCAGGAAGGCAAAAAGTGGGGTACAGTTTATGCAAAATCTTCATAACCTCAGAACAGTGTATAACGGTTTCAACTAAACAATATCTGCTTGTGGCTGAAGGAACTTCAAGTGCTTGAATATGTGCATTTGCAACATCTCTAATATCAACAAATCTATAGAATGGATTGGGAAATGTTTGAGCTCCTGCATGCATAAAAGCCTCAACTGTCAAGAATTAGATATAATGTTGTTGCAGAAGAAAATTAGAATTTTACTCCCACTAAAGTCAAATATGCAGTCTTGCTAGTTTTTCATTTGGCAATTTACTGATTCACCAAAAGCAGGTAATTAAATCCATTTTTTGGCAGAAGCTATGGGATATGTGAGAGATTAGTTGATTAGTAGTCATCATTAGGTACATCCCTAAGCTGTATAATGAGATTAACTTTTTCTTTCCCCTGAAAATAGGTTTCCCTCAATCAGAAGCCTTTTCCAGAAACAAAAGAGAAAAACAATTTTTGTTTCTTTTTTCTTTCTTTCTTTTAGGTAATGAAGATAGTAACTTGTGTTCATAAAGATCAAGCAGAAAGGGAAACAAATCCTACTCACTCTATCAGCTGGAAGTGTAGAAGCCTGATAGATTAATGCCCAGTAGAAAAAATTTACTTGGATACATTAATACCTAGATTTCTTAAGATACTCATGTTAAGGTGGTTCTAAATTTCTGGGATATGCTTTTCTAATAAGTAAATAAAATAGGAACTAGTTGCTCAAGAGTAAAGAGTACCATCTATAAGTTTCAGAATCTCCTCCGTGGTAAAATTAAGAGTTGGTTGTAAAAGAGGACCAATCACAAACCTTGGATTTATTGTAACCAAGTCAATTTCGTTCTCTTTTGCAAATCTCCAAGCAGCTTCCTCAGCTAAAGTTTTTGAAACTATATACCAACTCTGAAATAGAAAAAGATAAAAAGAATCAAATTTAATGTTTACATCAAATGAACATTGTGGATGCAGATTAAGCTCTTCAAGTTTCCAGTCAATCCAAGCCAAAACTATTTGGTTTGAAAGAAACTCTGTAACACTTGGTAGAGATTAGTACAACTTTATTATGACAAACTGTTCCATTGTCATTATCCATCTCCATCAACATGAATCAAATATCTGATGTATTTATTTCAAACTTAGTAATAGTTTCGATCAAATTAACCAATTAAAGATTGATCTATCTTATATTTAACATAGCACGATGTTGACTATTAATGAAGGGTCAGGTAGTTTTTCATTATGAATGGATTTATCCTATGTATGACAGGATTCTAACTAGAAGAACCAAAAAGAGGCATAGGAGCTGAATATGGTAATATGCTTACTGATTCTGTAGTTGAAAGCTAAAACAGAAGTAAAGATGAAAAAGCAAGATAACAATAAAAATATCTTAAACAAGAGGCATAACAAGTTCAGAGCTACTTCTGTTCCATAACAGAGGTTAAGAACATCCTAGCCAAGAAAAAGAAAAGAATGTTGAGAACAATAGATGGATACAGAATTAAAGGAGTACTCTTGTTTTGTACTGTTGGATCCAGCACACCAGCAGAAACGTCAAACAAAAATGGCATTACTGATACTCTCTTATGTTTGTAGGGTCATTATTTAGACATAACCGGTATCAGAATCTTCAAAAGCATAGTATGTAAGATACTTTATAGTGATAAAGTAAGGAGAATAACTTGCAAAGAGATGAGAAGTAACAAGAACTTAACATAAAGCACACACCTTCAATTTCTCACAAAAAAGTGCATCTGAAAACCAGGTCTCATCAACTACCACATCAAAGGTCAGAGGTTTTCCATTATATGCGACTGCAACCATTGAGGATGTTACAATCACTCTCTTGACAGAAGGAACTTTTGCACGTGATCTAAGAACGTTGATTGTTCCCTTCACGGCTGAATCAATTAATTCTGCCTGAAATATGAAAGCAGAAAGGGAAGTAGCTCTTACATGAACAGTTTCATGAAGTTAATCCATCAAAAAGCTAATCATGTTGCACAAAATTTGTCTGAATCATATCAGTGATGTGTACAGTAGAACTTCAGACCTGTACTTTACATGTTTTCAGGCAAACCAACTAGAAGTTGGATAAGTTGGAATTAGAGCAACAGTTTGAAAAGCTGCAGTTGTAGAAAATGATGATGAACTTATTTTTTCTTGTTTCTTTTTGTTAATTTGTCACTTGTCCCAAAAGCTTCAGTTGATAAGTATTTAATTAGTATTCCAACACTCATTTTCATGTGCGGGTTCAAACACTTCCTCAATAAGTAAGTCCCAACACGTGGAATAATTAATTAAAATAGGTAAACAGCAGAGTCGGGATTTGAACTCAAAACCTCTGCTATGATACCATGTTAAATCACCACTTCTTCCAAAAGCTTAAGCTCATAAGAGATGGTGAATTTAATCATTTAATAAATTTTCTAACATTTCAAATCTAAAGGTGGGGCATTGATGTCACCTACTGACCAATCTGTAAATGGCAAAAGTACTAGAACATGGATGTAGACGGTTGTAACATGTAATACCCCAGAAAGTTAGTCCATATTAGGTGGGTGGATTGTAAAGGTGTTGCATGGGTCTTAAGTCCCATATTGGTTCCTTATTAGGTGAGACTAGGTTTATAATTGATTTCATAGAATTTCGAGAACTTTATTGGAAGAATTATTATTCCATTCTTGAAAAAGAAACCACAAATGAAATAGTGTTATCTACAAGTTCCTCTATCTTGTGAGCTAGGGCTTGACCTTTCCCTCCGAAGTAAAGGTTTTAGACTTGATTTTTGGAGCAATTGTATCATCAAATCATGCATGACTTTATTTTTTGCTTGTGTAAATTGATTCAAACAGTGCAGAGTTTAAAGAAAAATGCACAAAAATAAAGAAAAAGGAATACCAGTAAGCAAGTATATTGGATATTGGATTAAAGAGAAGTATATTGGATTAAACTTGTGGATCAGTGGCAGAAAGAAGTAGCAGAGATTAACTGTCATAAAAGCATCTAAATGGCATACCATTGATGCTGACAAATGTTTAGAAACCAGATTTTAGTGAGCAGAAGATAATAGATAGAGCTCTTATGTTGAAGAATAAGATAACAAGATACAAACCACACATCTATTTTACAACAGAAATTACAACTTATCCTGGCCCCAAACATCTGCCTGGAGCATAGGTTTGATCACAAACATATACCAATGACAGTAAGCAAATGTAAAATAGTAGCAAACATCTAACTGTTTCTATGATCACATACTTAGGTTACAAAGACTATAATTAACGTTTTTTACATGAGATGCTAAACATCTCAATCCAAATGCAGTCCATGACTGAAATGATGCTCCAGAGATGACATAAGTGAAGCCTTCCTCTTGATCTGGAGAAGCTTGTCCCCGATGCACCATGGAAAACTAAGGAAATGAGCTCCATCCATTCCCTTATTGTAGCGACCCCAATAACTATAATGATAAGTAACATGATACCAGGCTGATGCTTTTGCATCTACAACATCCGAGTCAGAATCTGAGTCAATCAAACCCTTGTTGAACCAAGTCCTAGCTTCCTTTCTCAAAGACTTCACCGCATAATTAATTGCTTCTGTATCCCTCCTCTTATTGAAACAACTTGAGCTTTTTAAGATGTTGCCATTGAGTATTTCGGCTTCTGTTTCGATCCCATAATAGTCCATTAAATTTCCCAACTTGGAATCATATTTACTTTTGTAATCGAAAGCATCACTGATGTATTCCTCAAAGCCATCTACTTTCATATCGAGATCATAATACTGCTTTGCTACTTCCCGAGTGAAGGGATTTATAGGGCTAGTGCACGATACAATGTCTTTCACTTTTCGAAAAAGCTTTCCGATCACAGATTGTGATTCATAGGTGTTTATATAATCAGGCTTTTCCATGAAATCTGGATACTTTTTGGGACGCAGCCAATATGGTATTTCGACTACCACGCCACTTTTGGGGAAGTCAACAGCAATTGAGTGTTTCTTTGCAAGCTTAATGCATTTATCACTCATTGCCCCACAAGGCTCACAATCGGCAAAGACTTTGTGGGCATTAGCAATGATTCCTAAATTGTCATTGACCATGTACTTTGGAAAATACTCCTGAACTTCCTGTAGCAAAGAAGTAACATTATTTAGTATGCAAGGTATAGAAGGAATTTGTTGCAAACGGGATGGATACATATGAAAGATAAATGATAATCTTAGAAGACAAAAAAAAAAAAAAAAAAAAAGGCTATTAAAAATTTAATGGGGGCAAAAGCCTAGTTCAAGAGTCCAACAGATTAAAAAGTTTCTTATGAATGCCTTACATATTATGTATTTATGCAGTGCATTATCCCTTTGTAGATATCCGAGGATGTTTTTTGTTTTTGGTTTGAAAAAAATGTTTTGACGTGACATAAAAGTGAAAACTGTTTTTGTGTTTTGAGGAGCTATCATACCTTACTTTTACATTGCATTTTTATGGGTACATCAATTATGGTGGCAAAAAGAACATATGGAGGAACAAATCAAATTGCGACTGAGTAGTACCTCTATTGTAACATCATGATCGACTAGCACAGTTTGTGCTGGGATGTAATGCATTGGTTTAATTTGCTGACGAGGAATAAGATCAGGGTCCCAACAGACAAAGTATGTATCTCCATCCAAATCACTCCCCGAACATTCATTTGGGTGAGGTCTGTTTAAATAACAAACATATATAGATTACACAAAATATCATAGCAATAGATCACATGATATACAGATTTGTAGGATATGCTGAATTTTATGGTGAATTAGGATTATGTGTAAACTCAATTTGTCTGTGTATGTTTGTGTCTTTGTGGGTGTGTGTGCACATATTAAAAGGATTTCATGCTTTAGAAGTATCTATTATGGGATATCACAATCTTACCTCTTTCCCTTTTGCGGAAAAACAACACAATCCACCATGTGCTGCAAAGCTGGCACATTAACTGCCCTTAGAACACGCACATCTCCTGGATATAGACAAGGGTTTTTAGCGACAACAACCTTGCCCTCAAAAATAAAATTCTTTGCGTCTGAATTGTTGGCACTAAACTTGAGCGAGGGATCGCTAGCGAGCTGCTTACTAAAACGAGAAATCTGCACAAATACTTGGCCATATTTCAATGTCCTGGTTTCGTCAAGACATCCCATCATAGATCTTCCATTTGGAATATATATCCTTGCTCTCTGCCGCAAGTCCATCAATGTAGATGCACGTAATACTTGTAGCATCATCGAAAGAAATGGTTCTTCATCTGGCTTGTGACCAACAGTTAGCATTTCCTTCAGAATGTTTGGTATCTCTCCTGGGAACATAAACTCCAGTGCCTCCCGTGCGCTCAACGGATCTGTTAATATAGCATTTAGTTGATCTACTGTCTCCTTTTGCTTCTTTTCGAAAACTTGATCACTAACCCCGAGGTAAGACAAAAGAGTGATAATTTGGTGATTGAGAAAACAAGGTTGATACTTGCTCCATGCCAAAACATCCAGGGTTGTGTTCTGCGAATTGTACTTACACATGCTCTTTCTCAATGACAGCTTAATCGATGATGTTGGATCCACAGCAACAACACCTTTATACCCACCATATCGAATCTGAAATGCAGATGGAACCGAACCTCTGCAGCCACATTTTGAAGCCACTTCGCAAGCCAGTTCTTCAGATATCTTCCCTATACCATCAGAGAAACAATATGTGGTTGGATGCCTTTTAGCTTCTACATCAGGAATCATCTCAATTTCATGGCCGTCAACGTGCATAGTTTCCCTGGAGGAGCTAAAAGATTGGCCCAGTCTGGCACCATATTTTGCCACATTCCTTATTGCACGAAAATCGCCCATCCACTCCCTGATGTCTGCTGCAGTAAGACCAGTTCTTGAAGCAAACATCCAAAGAGAATTTTCCCGCAATTGACTGTTTGAAAAGGCAAGAAACTCAAACTTCTTATCACCAATAACTATGCCGTTTCTTAGAGTGGACAGTATCCTCTCATAAATGCTAGTTCGCTTGTCGTCCTCATTTTTAGAAGATGCTCGAGGAGATAAGACTGTTGAGTGCAGTTTGTCCAAGTCCTCATCAACAAAAGATACGCGAAGAAAATTATCAATATCTTGAGGATAATTGCGTAAGATGCGATTGGAGAGGCTCACCTCTGGACCACGGAAATATACTTTTGATGGAGTTATTTGAACCCTGTGTACATATACCAATCCATCATCTAAAGATATAGCAGGAGGTGTTGGAAGTTGCCTACCCGTGGCGTATCTTTTATACTGCTCACTAAGCCACCTTACAGGCTCAAAGCAGCAGTCTTTTAAATGATGCAGTTTTTCCAAGGCACTCTCTATATACTCGAGTTTTATTCTCTCAGGATCGACCAACCGACAAAAATTGATATCAATTGCTGGCCCAGGAAGACACCCACTCTGAACTAAAGAGTTGATCTTGAACAAGATTTTATATGGCAAGTTGAACCCTGGGGGTGGATTCACAATGGGGACAAGACCTGAATTGCAGGAGAAATTAGATCCTTCCAGAAGAACAAATTGGCCTTCATTTTCTTCATAGGGCAGAAAGTTTGGGAGCTGACCCTCATGTGGAAGCTCCAAACATAGAGTAGAAGATTGGCCAATGCGACAAGATGGAGTGAAATCAACTTGTCGGTGCCACTGATAACCATTAGCATAAGAGACATCTTCCTTATAAATCTTAGGAGCACCAAGTAACTGGCAATAGAAAGACGATTTTGTTAAGAAAAACTGATAAAAAATTTTATTAAAGTTTTATTATTTTCAATTTTTTTAAAATTTTTTTATTAATTTTTAAAACTTTTTATTTTCAGTTTTTTTAATGCAATGACACATGTCAAACACCTGAAAGTAAATATGTGGATTACCGTTAATTTTTTTACGGAAATTTAAACAGAGATATATAATCTCCATCTTTTTCCCATAGCCTACAAACACACTCAGATTTACAAAATTCATTCCTGGTATATTCTGCAATTCATTAACATCGAATAATGTAAACTAATGTATCTGCTAATTAAAATCTAATTTTGTCCAAACAAGAAAATGCATGGTTTGAAGTAGAGAAAGCGTGGAGGCATGCAGCAAATCATAGAAATGGTATTAGTAATTAATTAAGCAACAAACAAACCTGGATGAGAAGAAACATTGTAGCTTGGCCACGTGGTCGATGCAGCTTAATCTGCCAAATGCTGTCAAAGCAGAGTTCGAGCTTGTGTTCTTCAGAGAGATAAGAAAGAAAGAAGAACATCTTTCTCCTATTCAGATCAAAACTGACATGAACATGTTCATGTGTCCAGAGCACAGAAAAAGTTTCTTTCGAAATCTGATACCCAAAGTGTAACGCTGTGATGTCCATGATAATAAATGATACGAGAATTTCAGAACTTTGTTTCACCTCCAGTAGTAGACTAGTAGTTGCAAATCCTTAACACCTTCAAGAAATGAATGAAAGCTAACTGTTATTCCAACCCATAACAGTTGTATATACAATTTACAAAAGGGAAAGCAAGTACAAGCTAGTGTAAGTAAAAGAAATGAAATGAGAATTAAGAAGAAGTATCGGTCACCTGAAAGCAGAGCACAGAGAGAACTGTGAGAGAAGCAACCTATTTATAGACAAGAGCAGGGAGACAGAGAGAGAGAGAGAGAGAGAGAGAGAGAGATGATTGTCGATCATTAAACAATTCCAAAACTTGGTCTCTGGGTTTCCACTTTTTGGACTCAACAGCTTCGTAAAACTGAGGAAACAAGTTTTTTTGTTTTTTTCGTTTTTTTTTTTTTTTTTTTTTTTAAGTAACTGAGGAAATAAGTTGAGGGAAACTTGTCTTTGTTGTTTCTTGTCGACATTCGTGTTCCTTTATTAATTATATTCCTCCCTCAAAGTCTCGGTCTCTCATGTCGTTGACGAGCAAAGGTCCGGTCAAAGTCTCGAGCTCTCATGTCGAAGCAGCAAAGTCACAGCCCATTTTATTTTGCGATCTTTTTTTTTTTTTTTTTTTTTAAATAATAATAATAATAATAATATTTTTAGTTTAATATATTTGTATTTATTTAGTAAGAGTGGCAGGTGTTGCCATCTTATTGACGTTGACGTAGCACCTAATGAAATCTGTCAAATTTTAAAAGAATCAGCCCCAACCGGAGCCACCTCTTTTTTTTTTTTTTTTCAATTTTTTGTTTTAAAAAATAATTTTTTAAGTTTTACTTATTTATATTTTTAATAGATTTATATTTTTTTTATTTTGATAGACACGTGTCATCTTATTGGTGTTGACGTTACGCTTAACAAAATCTGTCAAATTTTTTTTACAGAATTTAACTTTAGAGAACGTCTATAAATTAAGCCAACCACATGGATATTTGAATTAATTTTGGTATCAGAGGAAGCGATTTGTAATTTATGCCAATTACAGAAACTAATTTTACATTTTTTTTATTAATCCACTCCTAGGTTTTTTTTTCTTTTCTTTTCTTTTTTTGTTTAAAAAATTTTTTTTATTAATTTTTTATTTTTGTTTTTTCCAGGATTAGGTTATTATAGAAACAAAAAAAAAAAAAAAAAAAAAAAAAAAAAAAGGTAACATTTTGACATATCTTTGTAATTTGAATGATCACTTTAGCACACTTAAAAATTTATTAAACTATTTTAAAATCAATTGTTAGTTATAAGAACTTTATATATATATATATATATATAATGATAATGACAGAACTTCCCACACTGACAAGAAACTAACTAAAGTGAGGGCATATCATACCTTTTGGTCCCCATGATGCGGAAATTCCTACTTGCTTGGCACGGTTTTTTTTTTTTTTTTTTTTTTTTTTTGTAAGTACTTGCTTGGCACGGTTTAAAGTTTTAAACTAAAACAATGATGAAATGGAGATGAGCAAAGCGACGATAGAGAAAATGTGTAAACTTAAACTTGCGCACCAAGGAAATGGAGGCTACCTGGAAGCATTGTTTTGAAAATATTTTTAGGAACTTAAAATACTAGAATAAAAATGAAAGCAAGAAAGAAAGAAAAGAACATTGTGTTTTATTAACTCGATTGTTTTACAATATATATGTCCCTATTTATAATTGAATAAATCGACCTATATAAGTAAACCTAAATCGACTTATACAAAGAAACACAAATTGACCCGAACTAGAAAATATAATATTAAAATATATCCAGCAAATATTCAGAGTATATCTAATAGAGATATGATTCTCCACCACTTAAATATACAACTTTTTACCATCTTATCTATGTGGCAAGGTGGTCCCTTACTAACTTTAGAGTTTTTTTATTTTTAAAAAATAAAATAAAATGCGGGACCACCTTGCCACATAGACAATATGGTAAAAAGTTGTATATTTAGGTGGTGAAGAATCATTTCTCTATCTAATACCTCCCTTTAAACTCGAGGTGTAAGCTTGATTTTGAATTAGTAGTTGAGTTGTTTGAATTAATGGTATCGGAATATCTTAATAAAGAGGAACTACAAAAAATGTAAAGAATCGTGCGTAATATATATTTGGAGATTATCTTTAAAATAATATTTTTTACTTTCTCTATAAGTATTTTGCTTTATCTCCAAGATTATGAATATTTTTGTATTTTTTGTTCTCTAAGTATTTTGCTTGAAAAGTACTCAAAGTTAGACAATGCAAAGACATGTCTCCATTATTTGGAATTTAGTTTTGAAATATCAATTAAAGTTCAGTTTTTTTCAGAATTATTTCTCTGATTGCTTATTTGGGACAACTAGAGTCTTTTTCTTTCATATTTCTTATTTTCTTATTTTCTTTCTTTCTGAGTTCTCTTTCAATCTTCAATTCTTAGCTTTCTGTTGGTATAATATTCTGCCATAACAATTTTAGTTCTGCCCGTCACCAAGCTTCTAAGGTCCTTTATAGTCCTATATTATTTTCACACAAAGAGAAGAAAGCATATTCCTCTTCTCCCCTAGACAACATTATTATCTTTTTTGAAAAAAAAAAAAAAAGAAAAAAGAAAAAGAGATAGAGAGAGAGAGAGAGAGAAGAAAGTAGATTTGTTTTTCTAGTATCTTTTATGCACATAAAGAAATATTATATGAGATAATGGTTGTTGATGCTGTACAATTCATATGGGCATGGCTTAAAGTTCAAAATATATATACACTACAAAAAATTTGGTATTTAACCATATTCAATTAGCCACGTGAATGGGAGCACCGAAAAATAGAGGAGGGATGGGATTCAGAGACTTGGAGGTTTTTAATTTGGCATTGCTTGCAAAACAAGGGTGGCGGATTCTCACAAATCCGTCTTCCCTTGTAGCTCGAGTAATGAAAGAGAAGTACCATCCTCGGGCAAAATTTTTGGAGGTTACTGTGGGCAGGAGACCATCCTTCGTGTGGAGAAGTATCATCAATGCCAAGCATCTACTGCAGAATGGAATGGGGTGGAGAGTAGGAAATGGAGCAAACATCAAAATCTGGGGGGACGCATGGCTATCCCCTCCTCATGCTAGACTTCTCCCTCCATCACAAGCTGGTTTGCACCCTGAAGCTAGAGTTAATATGCTGATTGATCCAGTTACCGGGTGGTGGGATTTCAATCTGGTGCGAAGACTGTTTGACCCAGGTGATGTGGCTAAAATAGGTAGTGTGTTGATTAGTCCTCTGCGTCAGGAGGATAAAATGATTTGGAGAGGTACCACAGCAGGCACTTTCACGGTGAGAAGCGCCTATTATATGGAACTGAATAGGCTGGCTCAAGATAGAGGAGAGGGATCGGGTGCCAATGCCCAGGTTGAGGTTTGGAAGACAATCTGGGGTATGCATGCCCCACCTGTGCTTAAAAACTTTTGCTGGAAAGTTTGTAATAATCTCCTTCCTACCAAGGCGAATTTGCATAAAAGGAAGATAGTTGATGATCCTTTGTGCCCTTTCTGTACAGGTGAACCCGAAACTGTTTTTCACAGCATTTGGGGGTGCCCAGCTGCTGTTGCTGTTTGGCAGGAGGGGGTAAAAAGGATTCAGAAAATGTCTTGTACTCTAACGGATGGGATGGGATTATTCCTGTACCTAATGGAAAGGTTAGATCCGGAGGAATTCGTAGAGGCTTGGAATGTGGCTCGCATGATTTGGATGAGGAGGAATGATTTTGTCTTTAACGGATTCATCACTCCCCCGATCCAGACTATGGAAGCAGCAAAGATTTCTATGGAAGGCTTTATAAATGCAACTGACAGGGATGAAGCTTCAATCAGTGTTGAGCCCATGCAACGAATGGGATGGAAAAAACCACCGGAAGGTAGCTGGAAGATCAACTGGGATGCGGCAATTTCTAAGAAAAAAATGAAGATGGGAGTGGGAATAGTTATCCGAGATGCTGAAGGTCGTCTAGTTGCAGCAAAGACAAAGACAGTCCCTTTCATAGTGGACCCTACTGCTGCTGAAACTATGGCAGCATGGGTTGCTGTGGAGTTTGGCAGGGAACTGGGGGTCGATCGAGTAGTATTGGAGGGGGATTCTTTGGTGGTCGTCTCAGCTTTGCGGACAGTGGATCCATGTAATCGGATATTCGGACAGTTAATTGATGATATTAAATCGTCTTTCTCCCATTTCTCGGCAGTGGAGGTGAGGCATGTTCGTCGAGAAGCAAACACGACAGCTCATGAATTGGCTAAATGTGCGATTTCTTTTTTGTGGAACAATACTTGGGTGGGGGTATGTCCTGCTATTGAAAGTATTGTAGAAGCAGAGTGTATTTCTTCATAGTGAGCATTAATAATATCCTATTTCTTCAAAAAAAAAAATTAGCCACGCGGGTTCCGCATAGTTAATCTGGTTGTTGTTAAATGTCACTTAGTAATGTGTATTTTTATACATGTAGTTACTTCGCAACATAGCTTTTAGCCACGTGTCACATGTGGCTAAATGCATTTTATTTTTGAAAAAAAAAAAAATAGACACTTTTAGCCACGTGGAACTAACCCACGTTGCTAACCACCAACGTTTTTTTTTTTTTTTTTTCGCCAGTATTTTCTTTTTAGCCATCGCTGGAAACTTCTTTTTTCTTTTTCCCTCGGCGGAAACTTCTGCAAGGCCGGCGAAATCTTCACCTTCCTTCCCCCATGAAATCCAATCCAGAAAATCCCCAAAAAAATACCAAAAATCCTCCGTCGACCGCATTACCAAAAAATCACCAACAAAACACTAAAAAATCACCAACAATCACCAAAAATCACCTTCCTTCCCCCATGAAATCCAATCCAGAAAATCCCCCAAAAATCACCAAAAATCCTCCATTGACCCGCTACACCAAAAAATCACCAACAAAACACTAAAAAATCACCAACAATCACCAAAAATCACCTTCCTTCCCCCATGAAATCCAATCCAGAAAATCCCCCAAAAATCACCAAAAATCCTCCATTGACCCGCTACACCAAAAAATCACCAACAAAACACCAAAAAATACCAACAATCACCAAAAATCAACAACAAAAACCAAAAATCACCACGTCGTCGTTCCTGTTTTACCGGTGAAGATGCATGTTTACCAGAGATGTAGCGAAATGAAACTACAAAAAAAAAAAAAAAAAAAAAAAAGGAAGAAGAAGAAGAAAGAAACCCAAAAAACACCCCTTGGCTTCACCGGCGTCGGGTCGTGGCCCTCCGGACTCCAGCGCCGTTGTCGACCACGACTCTCTCTCAGAATCACTCCAGTTCTCTCTCTCAAGCTCTCTTAGTCTCCCTCTTCCATCTCCATGTTTGTGTGGATAAAAGGGGGGGAAAAACAAAAGGAGAAGAAGGAAAGGCGTCCATGGGAAACAGGGGAAGAAGGAAGAAAAAAGAAGAGGAAAATGAAAAGAAATGTTAAAGGGGGGGGGGGGGGGGGGGGGGGAATAAAAAAGAAAAAAAAAAAAAAGGGAGAAATGAAAAGTTAAAGGGGAGGGGGAAATTAGAAATGGATTGGAGGAAAGTAATTACTCACGTGGTTTATGTGTCACGTGGCCAATTGGCGACGTGGCTGATAAACCACATGACTAAAATTTTAAATAAAAAAATAATAATAATTTTAATAAATTAGCCACGTGGTTTATGTGCCATATGGCCAATTGGCGACATGGCTAAAATTTCAAACCTAAAAAAATTCAGAAAAAAATTTCAATTTTTGAAAAAAAAAAAAAAAATTGAAAAAAAATATAAATATTTTAGCCACGCGGCTTATTTGCCACATGGCTAATTGGCTACATAGCAAAAATACATGTGGCTAATTACCAATACAAAACATTTCGCTACATGGTGGATTACCCACATAGCAAAATCGCCATGTGGGTAATCACCACGTCGCGAAATCGCCACGTGGCTAAAAACCACGTTTTTTGTAGTGATAATTTTTTTCCCACTCCAATTGAAAATCCATGTGATTGGTAATGTAGTGTAGTCTTGGCCAATCACTTTACATGGATGGACGCAACTAAGTGTTCATCTCCTTTCCTTTTTTCTTTTTCTTTTTTTAAAAAAAAAAAACGAAAAATCAAAAACTTAATAAACAAATAGATCAATCTTGATCTCCTTGGTGTGCAAGTTTTCAATTTACAATATTCTCCATCTTGCTTTGGTCAAGAGGAATTTCCCATCATGGGGAGCAAAAGTACTCCATCTCTTTTGTAGTTTCTTATTAGTTTCAGTGAGACTCATATCAAGATTGGCCTGCATCATTATCCTTTGTGATCAGAATTTAAAGAAAGTTAGAAGTACATGATTTTGATTAAGATTTTAAAATTAGTACAGCTAATGATGTAATTGATGTGTATACTAATATGTCATTAAAAAAAAATTTATTATTGTGATATATTATGTACATTGTGAAATATATTTATTTTGAATTTTGACCACAAAATGGATAATGGAGAGGATTTTAGTACGAGTAATGCTGTAAGAACGATTATTGTATTTTTTTTATCTCCTCTCAAATGTCACGTGACTTTTAAAATCACCGTTTGAGTCAAAATTTTATAATAATTGTCTCAATTTCAATGCTGATTTTAAAAAAAGCAAGGTAACATTTGGAAAGACAAGACTATGAGGGAGGAATCTAGTACAAAAATTCGGACTTAGAAAACATGAATGACAAGAAACAACGTTGTTGTCTTTCCCTCGACTTATTTCCCAAGTTTTACGAAACTTTTAGTTAAAAAGTAGAAACCAAGAGAGAGAGAGAGATTATTTATTACAGCCAATGGTGTGAGAGATTAGCTTAATTCTTTCACAGCAGCAGCAGTTCTTTCTCTGTGCTTTGCTTTCAAGTTCATGTTAGTGTGTTGTCAATTGAGGAGATGGTTACATATAATCTTCTTCCAGATATTAGCTAATACTTGTATTTCTACAAACTTGTTGACTCAAATATGCTCAATGAATTCTTCCCAAATAGGGAATATAATCTTTTCATCATAGGAGAAAAAAAATAAAAATGCTCACATCTTAAAGCAGAAAATGGAGTCTTCTGAGTAATTTCCTCAAACATTTGATATGCATCCCAATTTTATTAATTTATTGACTACATGTCAGCAACTGGTCACTTGGTCATTTAATGGAGAAAGAACTCCCATGGATTACCTTGGTTGGTCGAACTTCAAAGTTCTTAAGAGGAACCTGAGTCTCACCACAAGAAAGTTGGTTTATATTTTGAAGCATACTTTATTAGTCTAAACTTGATCTTGAATAGACTTCTTACAACATGAAATAACTGAAATAATAGCAAATCCTATCATAAAGAAGACGATGAAGATAATAATAATCCCTTCCTAGTTCATCTTCTAGTGATAAGGCTAATTTACAAGGACGTTGAATGTATCCCTTTGTAAGAGCATTTCCAGTTGATGGCTCTAAATCTTCCATATTGTGTACATTTAGCTAATTTGAGGCAAAAGTCAGATTATTTTCAGCTTCTGTAAAACACATTTTTTTGCTACAATGACCTTTGGGCAATCGTTCTAGCAATATGTTCCTTTATTTTATTCATTCTCAACAACACTTTCGGGCTATTTAATTGTTTTTCTTCTCAACAACACATTATTTCAATATGACCGTTGGGAAAATATGGCCGTTACGACAAAATTATGACCATTAGAAAAGATGAATGTTTAAAAATATGAGTGTTGGCAAGAATATTATAAAAAAGAATGATAAATAATATTCAAAGAAAGTAGAGAAGAGTGACAAGTTTGTGAAGCACAACTTAAATTGAATCAACAGAATAGCATGAATATTTAAAAGAGAAAAAGGAGTCATAAAGATTCTACTAGGGTAGTGAACTACCAGCAACTTCAATGCTTTATTTACCATCTGCATGAAACTTCAAAAAATATATGCTTGAAAACAAAAATGTGGAAGTCACACATGCTTTATACCATCATTATACAAAGTTCAAAGCCAAAATATTGAAGAACAGCCAGTGCTACTACAAATGATGTTCGAAACAATAAAATTTAGGCAAAGTTTATTTAATACTATTTGCCTGACTTGGTGTTAATTGTTAAATATGATGAATCAGGCACACAAGAAGTTCTTCTCCTTCAAGCTTTCAACAGTGTCCTTCAAACTGACCTCCACAGGAGTAAAGTTAAGGCCTAAACTTTCCGCTCTCTCCTTGGACACCTTGTAGTTTGACACAACAGGCTTGTCATCTGCACATCTGCAATGTACAAAACATGAGTCAATTGTGTTGGATTTTATTACAGTAGTAGCTGATATATGTTACAAAACAGACTATCCAATCAATAGGTCCTGGATTCAAATTGACTATCTTTGATGCTTGGCTTCTAAGAAAAAAAAAATTCAAAACATTCAGTTTGAGGTAACCAAGCTATTCAGAAATTATAATTTGTTTGTTTTGTAGTTTAGCCCACACGGGCGGTGCTGCCACTGGGACTATAAAAATCAACACCAAGATATCAAGCGTCAACCAAAACGAAGAAAAACCAAGACTACAAACGAGGGGTTTAGACAAGGATCCTAAACACGCTCCGATACCATGTTTTAGTTTGCATGAAAAATTTATATAGTAGTTGGACGCTCATTGCCGTTACGTAGCCTACCTCACACATCTTATTATATGGGTTTTGAGAAATATGAAAATGACAAAAAATGCCCTTGTACTCTAAACCCTAACACTCTTCTAACAGTTTGTACTGTAAATCTAACAATGCTAAACTTGATTAGAGGATCAGGAGTTCTTTTTGTATTTGGAAGCTGATGACCTCATGTTGTTGATAAGAAAAGAAAGAAATTGATGCTTGTGTTGGTTATATGGATATATAGCTTACTTTTCAGGAAGATTGAGATCAGGGAAGAGTTCACACAACATCTTTATAACCTCAGAACAGTGAATAACTCTTCCAACTAAACAATATCTTCCACTAGCTGATGGCTTCTCAAAGGCTAGTATATGTGCATTAGCCACATCTCTAACATCAACCAATCTGTGAGTTACATTTGGGAATCTTTCGGCCCCTGCATATAAGATAAAAGGTCATCTCCTTGCACAAAAAAAATATTGTGCCTGTTAGGAGAGGGAATTGGGCAGAACCACATTGTAGGAGATATTAAGACATTTCAAATATTGTGAAAGAAGTATTTTCCAAAGTTACCTTGAAAGGAACTGCATTTCACCTTGATTCCTTTCAATTTAAAATAAACTCTCTAAATAGGAAAACCATCCTAGAACTAAAATTAATCTTTAAAAAATAAATAAATCTTTTCTATCTTGTAATAATAGTGCAGAGCAAAGTCAAAAGCAACATTAGTCATGGCAAGAGTTTCATGATAATGATCGAAATGACAGAAGAAAATACAAGCAATTCCATGTGATGTGAAGAAAACCACTCCAAGTCATTCAAGATGAACATATATAACTAATATAAGAATAAATCCAACTGGATAGTATGGCATGAAGCTAACCATTTTGCATTAGAAAATTGAATTTGCTTGTACATGTAATATAATTGACCTGTAAAAAAAGCTGGCTCGCATATTTCTGGTTATGTAGTGGGTCAGCGTAAGTTGGGTTTTGCCACCTCTAATTAACTTGAAGTTCCATCCCAAGCACCATAAGATTTGACGAGTGATATTATTTCCATATAATCTAGCCTCTAGCATAGAGTTTTAAATAGTGCAAGGAGCTGCAAGTCCCAAGATCTAATTCACTTATTCTAAAGACAAATGTAAATCATTTGAACAAAATAGATGGACAAAGGGACGATAAAAATGACAGGGGACACCATATCAGACCACTCATGATTCAGGAAAATAACAACCGTTCACTTTTTTTTTTCTTTAAAAAAAGAAAAGAAAAGTAAGCCGCATGGATTGGACCACAAACCCATTCCTTTCTTCAAAATTGTAGAAGTTACGACAATTTAAAGCTGGATTTCATTTAGTAAATAGTTACTGAAAGTTGAAGTGACAGGAGAAAGAAATATGATTGGGTGAATACATCTAATGCAGCCATGCAGGCACAAAATATTTTGTTAATAACATTGTTATTAATCCTACTATTTACCAGATTACTTTATCTGCTGCTACTCATTTGCCTTTGATTTTTGTCACATGCTATATTCTTTACATAAGAACAGTATAGTTAGCAAAAGCAAAAGAATATGCAAGGGCTCAATCGTTTTTCTTTTGGAGGTTTGTCAGTGAGATGTACTATTCAATGAACTTTTGAGAAGAAAAAAAAATACATAAATAAAAACTAAATATTTACCCTCATGATTCCTAGAATAATTGAATATTCTACTTAGTTGTCTTTAACAGGTAAATAACTCCACACTCTCCACCCCTTAGTTACATGGGGAGGACGTGCCATTTGGTCCAAGGACCATGACAAGTTCTTCAATAGAGTTATTTTATTGATAATCTTAAGTACTGTATGTTAGTATTCAAATAGAAAGGTAAAAAATGTGACACTAGCTAAAGAGGTACCATTTACAAGCTTCAAAACTGACTCCGCACTTGAATTAAGAGTTGGCTGTAAGAGAGGACCAATCACCAACCCCGGGTTTATCACTACCATGTCAATTCCATACTCTTTTGCAAATTTCCATGCAGCCTCCTCTGCTAAGGTTTTTGAAAGCCTATACCAACTCTGATGAAAATAAATATTTTTAGAAGACATAATGAAAAAGCTTTCTGCCCGCAATTAAATTAATTAAACCCTTTCTGATACTGATGATAGAGAGTATATGATACCGATGATAGAGAGTATATGTACTATCGTGGCATGAGCGATAATCCATTACAAACCAGTTAAATCCTCATATGTAGTATTCACTAAAGAACTTGAAAAGGAGATAGTCTGTAATAAGAAATTTTCAAACACACACACACACATATATATATATATGCACCTTTGATTTCTCACAAACAGCAGGATCTGAAAACCAAGTCTCATCGATTATTACATCAGGAGCAAGAGATTTTCCATTGAATGCAACCGCTGCCATTGAGGATGTTATAACCACTCTTTTAACGGTTGGAACTTTAGCACATGATCTTAGAACATTAAGTGTTCCCTTCAATGCTGGGTCAATTAATTCTGCCTGCAAAGAATTATAAGCAAATTCTTTATGAATAGGGTATGTTGACATATGCACCAAGTGAATTGACACGTAACTCTTGCACAGTATCTAGACAGACTATTTCATTTTGGTTCCTTTTCAATTTTGAATCAGTTCAACCATCTACTAACAAGATTTGCATGCAAACTTTCGAGCAAATGTAAAGGTAGTACCAATGATATAGAAGAAGCACCCAATGAACATCAATGAGTGTTTTGAAACATGCGAAATGCAAAGAGGGTAACTTCATCTGTATCAACCTATGAAAGAATAAACTTACACAAGAAAAAGCATCAAAATTTGAAATCGATAGCATATGGACTGCTTTCTGCTATTAGAGGACATGACAGTTTCATCTACTTTTGGTAAACCACCAAGCATTATACAAAATTGGTCATTCTATGAAACAACATATTGGCATACTCCGTGACATTCGCATTGATTCGTACCTGTGGATCAGTGACATTGTGATAAAAAGGTGACGCTGTATGAAAAACGCCCTCACATCCATGGACCACAGAATCAAAGGCTCCTTCTTCCACTAGGTCCGCTTTGAACAATTGAAGTCTCTCCTTAGCTCCATCCAACACAAGTAAGTGCTCCATCTTCTTTGGATCATCTGTGGCACAGATTTTAAGCAGAACCCATTAACTGTTTGTGTTGTATCTTTTCAATAATTATATATACCTTTATCCATCTTAACACCACCAGTACTCTATCTTGTCCTTCTCAAATATCAAAATAATAAATTCAATAGAAGTATGATATATAGTCTCCTTTTAGTGATTGCTAGGAAGTTGTCAGCAAAGTAATTCAAGCATAACCTCAACAATCCAAACCCTCCAGTGAAGACTGGAAACAACTCCTGCATAGGGACAAAATCCCCTAGCTAGGAAAACAACAAATACAGCACAACATCATCAAAACAGAACAACAGAGAACAAGAACAAACAAAGGCTACTGCACAACAGAGAGCCTCAACCTTATAACAACAACACTGCTACAAGCAAAACCATATAACAACAGAGCAGAAAAAACAAAAATAAACCCGCAGCAACCACAAAGAACAGAAGTCAGCAATTTCTACGAGAGAACTTCAGAGGAAACTTAGCAAACAATCTAGTCTTCACTTCCCATCTAATCCTTGAAATAATTCTCTCTTCGGAAAGAGGAATATGACCATGGATCAGACGATTTCTCTGCATCCAAAGATGATAAACAACAGCCACAAGAGAAGTTTTCTGAAACAAGCAGAGAAATTATTTCCCTTCATCACTTGAACACTCCAGGACTTAACCATATCCCACTCTAGAGGAGGACAAGGAATAGAAAAATCCGCCATGATCGTTTTCCAAATGCTGCTAATAAAACCACGAGAGAAGAAAAGATGATCTTGACTCTCAAGGCAAGCATGACAGAACAAGCACAAACAATCCCCACTGAAGCCCCAACCACACATTTTCTCTTTTGTAATCAAAGCACCATGAAAAGCAAGCCAAGACATAAACGAATTTTTAGGAATGGCAGCAGGGAACCAAACCACCTTATGCCAATCAACAGACGGTTGAACCTCTCTAAGCTTCTCCCAGGTTTCCGAACTAGAGAAAGCACCACTCTTAGAATCCCATATCACCTTATCAGCATCTCCCAACACTACCTCAGGAAGCCTACACTGAATATCTACAAGGGCATCCAATCTGGCATTCAGCCAGTGCCAATATACATCTTTAATAATGGAAGAAAGCATAGGACCAATAGAATAACCCGCATCATACATCACACGAAATCCATAAACATCACAAAGGCAACCATCAGGATGCCAGTTATCAAACCAAAGAAAGATGCTTCTCCCATCTCCAACCAAATGTTTAATAAAGGTTTTGCAATACTCCTAAGCTTTAGCAGCTTTTTCCAACTCCAAGAGGCATTTTGGGGGGGTTAGAAACCTGCCAAAAACTACGCCCCTTAAGCCAATTAGCCTTTACCCAGGCCACCCACAGAGTATAAGTTTTCTTCTTAATAGTGTTAAATTACCTGTTATCCCAAAAGTTTGAAATATGACGTGAATTATAGAAATAATATTTGAAGTTAGGACCTTTGCTATGATATGATATTAAATTACAAATTATCCCAAAAGGTTAAGTGAATAGAAAATTGTGAATTTAATAATTGATCAATAAAAGCCCTACGCATTGAATATTCAAGTAAAATTGAAAGTGAATTACAGAGAGACAAGGCTCGAACTCATCATTTATGCTAAAAAAAATCATTTTAAATCAACAATTATATTTTACAAATATATATTTCAAACATGATTATCACAACCCATTAAAGAGAATAGCTAAAGATTGAACCACTTAAACAAAAATTATAGCCAGAGTCATCATATTAGTGAAAAAACGAAAGCGGGCTAACGATGAATTAAAGAGAGACATCGGCTACAAACGAAACCCAAGTGTAATTTGTTGAGAAAATCCCAAAGTTAACAAAAGACAGTGTTTAGTACTGACTTGGATCACGAACCGAGGCTTTCACGGTGTAGCCGCGCAGGAGCAACAGCTTCACCAACCATGACGCTATGTAACCTGACGCTCCCGTTACACACACCACCTTCTCTGCTCCACTCATCTCTCTCTCTCTCTCTCTCTCTCTGAAAATCTTCCTGGTTTTCTTTTCTGCTGATTGACGTTTGGTTCGTTTGTAAAGCGGGAGAGAGCAGTGAATAGACGATTGAGAAATGTTGCTTTCCAATTTTGTTCACAAATTCAATAATGAATTTTAAAATGATAATAAAAATAATTGATAAGAAATGATAAAATGGATGTATTACAGTGGCGGGTCGAAGTTATATTCCAGCTATGATTGAGATTTATGAAGGAACAGCGTCTTAATCAGTATCGAACAGCTACTGATAACCATACGATTGATCTCTTTTCAGTGGAAGTGAAGCCCAGAGTTACTACAACTAGCAGGGAGTCATTTTCTTCCTTTTTTTCCCTTCGTGTAGAAAACTAAGAAAAGAGAGAGGAGCCGCCTCATATATATATATATATATATTTGATAAAATTTTAAAATCTAAACGATTATGATCCTGATCACAATGGCCTTGGTTACGTTATATGCAAAGAGTCAGGATTATGTTAGCTTGTCCTTGCTAACTATTCTATTCAAGTTATTTAGTCTCATAAACTTCCGATATTTATTAACAAACAAAAACATAAGGATTGCAGCTCTTTTTTCTTTTTCTAGTTTTACTTCTTTCTTTTTTTTTCCTAAATTATATTTTAGCGTGTCTTTTCGTGAAAAAAAAATGGACAAAAGTAGGGGTGGCCGTCGGTTCGGTAGGCGGTTAATTCGGTCGGTTAACCGATTTTTGTCAGAATGTAGTCAGTGAATTTATTTCGGTTAAATCGGTTAAGCAGTTAATAGGTGGTCGGTTGAGTCGGTTAAGCGGTTAATAGGCGGTCGGTTTAGTTAGTAAAGCGGTTAATATGCGGTCGGTTAAGTCGGTAAGGCGGTTGGTTAAGTCGGTTAAATCGGTTAACATTCGGTTAAAATGGGTAATGAAACGACGTCGTTTTGATTTTTTTAAAGGAAAAAAAATGATCATACGTTTCGTTCTTACTAAAACGACTTCGTTTCGTTTTATATCGGTTCGATTAATCCGTCGGAATAGAATTCGGTTCGGTTCGGTTGCCGCTTAAAAGACGGTTCAGTTCGGCTGCCGATTTGGCTTTCGGAATAAAATTTTATATTGACTACCGAACCGAAATTAGTCGGTTAAAGTCGATGGCGGTTCGGTTCGGTTCGGTAGGCGGTAAACGGATAATTTGCCCACCCCTAGACAAAAATTTCCATCTTGACATTTTAAGGTCAATACTGGTACTTTCTGAAACTTTGATGAAGAGCTTTATCACTGCTACTAAAAAAGTAAGAGAAATGACTTTTACATGATAAATTTATATAATTTTCACGTAAGACATTCACATGAAGCGGGATCAATGTGAGTAGAACTGACACTTCATGTGAATGTATTTTGTAAAAGTTGTGTAAATCTTGTTACGTAAGAATTATAACCCAAAAAGTAATTAATTTTTGTGAGATTTGTCTCGTGAACAAAGTTAAGCTTATATAAAACTAGATTAACTGACTAAATGACATAACAGTTCAAAATTTATTCGAATGGAAGTCGTGCATGATCTTTGGCTTTCTAAATAGCTTAATTGATGATGGATTAGCTGCTTCCAGGTCAATTTTTGACTTCGCTCATATGTTTATGGAGTCTGTTTATGAAGTTTTTTTATTCACCGTAACATGGCCATTTAGAGTTTTTTTAACGAAGTAAAGTTTATACGGCATATTGGTGGCTAGGGTTGCTGGACTATTCGTGGGAATAAGTGTCTCCAATGGGTAGTTTAATCGGCCGGAAACTATACTTCATGAAGTTAAAGTCACTAATTCGAATTTCCCTTCTACTGTAGACGTGTAAAAAAATAATAATAATAATAATAATAATTTGTATGAATAAGTGAATGCATGGGAGATATTGAATTTCAGTTTAATAAAGTTTAATGCCTGGGCATATTGGTAAATGAAATTAAAGTTTAATAAAATAAACATACGGAATTAGGACAGGTTCTGGAACTTTAGACCTTCATCCTTATACGATCTCAACCCCAACTAGCTTTCGTCGCCACTTTCCATTCCCATTGTCAAACCTGCCGTAACACGGTAAGGAGGGTCCTTGAAAAAATGGTTATTTTTTTGGGTTAAATATAATTTAGTCTTTTTCAACTAACAATTATTTTTTATAAAGTACCAATTTAGCCCTTCAAAAGACTAATTTGTTTGAATTTAGCCCCTTCCGTCTTAATCTTTTTGTCGGATGGAAAATTAAATTTGACCAAAATATTTTGAAAATACCCTTATTTTGCAAAACTAACATTACCCTGTCTTTTTCTACTAATTAATAAATAAATGATTAATTTTGATTTTTTTAATGGTTAAAATAAGGATGTTTTCGAAATATTTTCAAATTTGATTTTCCATCCAACGTAACGGTTAAGACTCGTAGAAGGGATTAAACAATAACAGAATGGCAGTTCAAAAGTCTAAATAATAATTAACCCTTATTTATTTTTTTACTGCTATTTCTATTTGTCACTTTCAAGATTCTGTCTAGTTTTATGTATATATATCTCTTCTTCGAGGAAAATATTGTCATGATGCTTTTTGTTATCATTAACGTCCTATTTCCTTAAGTATATTTTTCAATATGAGTACCATATATTATTGATATGGATTTTTCTTGAACTTGGAAGTTATTGTGCTATTATTTGTTATTTGGGAAATGAAACTATGAAAGCACGTTTAGACGGCCCATTGAATGTACAATTGTTTTTGCAGACAATATTATGACCTAGAACAATGAGTAGTGATCGAACTTTGTACTTTCCACAACCTGCATTGCTATTGCCATCAAATCAATGTCAATAGCAATGCAATGGGTCATCCTGTCCCTCTTTCCTAATTGTCTTTTGTGTTTTGCGTCGGGAATCATCCAAGAAAACCCGGGGAACGGGTTGAATCTAGAAGTAAAGGAGAAGTCGGTCGTCGAGGTTTGATAGATCTTGACTTGGGTTTGACAAAGGAGAAGTCGGAAAACAGGTTCGGTCCGCTAAATTTTGAGTCTGACAAAGAAGAAGGTCGAGGAGGTCTCAGCGAAGGTCAAAAATTGGTCCTTGAACCAGGGCAAATTGGAGGTTGTGGACCAAGAAGGTGATGGTTCGCCGGAGATAATTAGGTTCAAGCTGGAAATTAGCGTCGAAAATGGCTACGTACTCGCAGTGTTTGACGCCCTTGCTCACCAGAGATAGTCTGATTTGGTACGTTATGTTGATGCTCTTAGTGGGTTTGTATAACAGGTTTATTCACTGTTTAAGATTTATAGGGTTTGATCTTTAAAATTGTAAATGAAATAGAAATGAAAATGGAGAACTAATGAATAAGATGGAAAGAACAATGAAGAACATTGTAAATCGGAATGAAAAATTATATTAATTCAGCCACATTCGTGAAAGACAATCTCCAAAGCACATTTGAGATTCGATAATCTTTACTATTAGACTATAGGCCTTATATAGACATAGCTCTAATCTAAAAACTCTATCAATTGGAATGACCAAAGCCCATCACTACTAATAACCTATATTAAAATCCAGCCCATATTACTAATAAACATACGACCTGCCCACCCTTTTAAGCAAGGTGCGGTTTATTTTTACCTAAAATATAAACTGCTAAAAGAGAGTTGCTGCACGTTGCACCCAGGCCCAAGTCCCTTCACTCTGTAATCACGGCCCAAGCCACTTGGACAGCCCAGTGGAGTTTTTTTGTTAACCCCCGTCTTCCACTGCCACGTAAACCCTTGCTTTGGCGCAAGTCTCTTCTAGCCTTCTAGGTTCTTTTCTTGTAACAAGGCATTGAAGATTCATGCGCAGACGATTTTGATTGGTGGGTTTGCTTCTGATTTGTATGATGGCAATACCATGATTGATATGCGTGTGAAATGCGGGCTTTTGGGTTGTGGGCGCAAAGTGTTTGACGAAATGGCTGAGAGGGATGTGGTTTGTGGGTATTTTTGGATCATCTTTCTTTTGTAAACCGTTTATGCAAACTACAACAATCTTCTAATTGGAGAAATGTTGAAAGGCCCTGAAGCAAATAACTTAACAAAAACATTATGAATATTAAAAACTTTCTTAGATTCTGTTTTATTTTGCTAACTAACACTTAAACACAAAGAAAGCAGATTTTTTTTAACAGGCAGCGGGGCCACAGATCAGGCCTTGGGCAGCAGCACTCGACTCTCCTATCCCATTCTCTCCGTCTTCGCTCGTCTCAGCCATGGCTTCCAAGCTCCTGAGCCATAGCCATCTCCGAGCCATATATTCCTCTAACAACCGCATTCGCTCTCCTCCGTTCCCAAACCCTACACGAGCCACGCGAGCGCTCCTCAACCTTAGGCCCTTCTCGGATGCTTCTTCTGCCTCACTGCCAGAGACGCCTCAGTCCCGCAATGACACCATAAACGACACCGGAATGGGAACTCCGTCTCCGTCTACGTCGTCTTTGAAAGAGCTCGAACTCGCTAAATTCGCCTCCATTGCCGAAACCTGGTCAGCTTTTAAACTTATTAATTTATTTTCAATTTCATTTTCGTGTTATTGTCTGTTTGGCTGGTGAGAGATATGGTGGGAAATTGAAAGAAATTTAGAACTTTGGAGCTTGACTAGTATGTATATAGAGAAGCATTTGATGCATTGTTATGATTAGGTGGGATTCTGAAGGTCCATTTAAACCATTGCATGTTATGAATCCTACAAGACTTGCTTTCATTCGCTCCACTCTTTGTCGACATTTCAGGTAAATTTTTGCCTGCTTTCTTCACTCTTTCTTCTTTTCATTATTATTATTGTTATATATACTTGGAAGCGTCAAATGTTGAGATATTGTGTCGTGGATCATTGAAGTGTCTTAGTTCTTATATATAAATATATGTATGCATCTGTGTATTGGTTTAGTTCAGTAGGATCTCCTCTTTGGCTTATTATCTGCTGCCTTAGATTCATCACCTACTTGTCTTGTCAATGCCTATGAAGTAGCATTTTCACTTTGGACATGCAATTTGATTACGCTGTCAATTAGTAGCTGACGTAGGAGTCAATTTTATCTGGTAGAAAGAGTAAAGGCTGTTAAATTTGTAGAGAACATGTGTTGTAGGCTCTTTAGGTAATTTATGATCTACTTAGTGAAAATTTCAAGAGGCTGCATTGATTCAATCAGCTCTTCCTGTTTCTCTCTTCATAGTGTCTTTCTGTTCTTTTATTCTTTTTTGCCTCTTCTTTTCCCATGGGCTACCTTCTTGTAATTATTCATGGGTTGCTAGGGGGAGGATTTTCAATACTTTTTTTTTTTTTTCATGTCTAAATCTTTTACTATATTCCTATATTTGGATAAATATATTATGTGATCCTTGTTCGGACAATATATAACAGCCTACTATCAAGACATTTATTGGCAATAAGAACCAAATCAAGGATATGCCTACCTCTTATGAAGGCACTCTGCGACTTGGAGATGATCTTCTCCATTACCATCCTAAGCCTGTTAACTAAGATCTTCTCCATTACTATCACACTATAGTGTCGTATAGCATGAAGTACTCAAATTGTAAACAACGTCCTGAGTTTGATTGTACCCTAAGAAATGGGTTGACAACTAGTTAGAGAATTTATATTCAACTTTGACTGTAGTATATGGTAAAAGGTTTTGTTCTTTGGTGTTTTATATTCTGGAATTAGTAGTACTTATATGTGTGTCAGGGGTTTTGTGACATATTTTGTCCTTTACATCTTCCATTTTTTGTTTTGCATATATGTTATGGAATGACAGTTATTTTTTACTTGACCAAACAACCAAACCCACCCCCCACCCCCCCCCCCCCCCCCCCAACACACACACCAAAAAAAAAAAAAGAAACACAAAAATATCCTCTCTTGCAATCTATAGATTCTGATTAGTTTTCCTCATTTCAGAAAGGATCCTAACAGCGCTAGGCCTTTTGAAGGACTAAAAATAGTTGATGTTGGTTGTGGAGGTGGAATTCTCTCGGAGGTATATTGTTTGTTATATACTACAAATATTTCAATTTCTTAAGTCTATTTTGGTTGGAGATCATTTTTAGCTGCAAGTACCATCTCAAAATTTGTTATTGGTAGGGACTATTTAGTTACATGACCTTTTATCGAGGACTTAAAATTTGTTGTATATTGCTTTCTATTCCTACAATTCATACTTACACCCCCCCCCCCTCAAATAATAATAATCCTACATTTTCTTGTGTGTGTGTGTGTATTAGTAGTCAAAGTTTAGGTCCCGTGTTGCATTTTTTACTCAACTTGATATAAGAAAGCTCCAAAATACCTAGTACTGAAAATCGGTTAGAAGAATGTTTCCCTTCTATGCACTCGATACCCAGGGTCATGTTGCCCTTCAAATCATATGCCATCATGGCTTTCATCACCTCTCATTGTGTGTTCTTTTCAACATTCTCTTGTCCTGTTTGCATGTATTCCTTGTCAAATTACCATATTGGTGCATTCACCAATCTCCAACTGTAGATGATGAACCATTTTTTACCACTTCCCCTCTTGTCCTTAATTGGCATCACTTTAGTCTCTGGCCAATGCAGTTGTTCCCTATCTATCTTTCTTTCTTTTCTTAATTTATTTATTTATTTTTTAGCACTCATTCACTTTAGCATCGTCATTTTGGTTGCATTTATATGGTTCTTAATGTTACTTGACAGCCCAATGTCTGGCACCTTCATGCACAGAATAATAATGTGATGTTTACAATGGCACAAAAAACTAGCATTTAATTACAAGACTGTGATGCACTATACATGTGCACTAGGGAAGTCACGTGAAAAGGAATCAAATGCTTATTAAAGTGTATGCCAACAATTAGAATGCAAATAGAATTGTGTGCTAACATTATAAGGATATAACTGTAGTAAAAGCCCAAACAAACTATTCGCACCTTGTACATTTTAGAGAGAGAAGCTCTCTAACCCTTCTTTCAAAATCTCCCGCCTCTATCTCTCTCTCTCTCCGCCTTCTGCGGCTGTTCCAGGGGAGGAGGGAAGAGCTTTGTTTCTTCCCCTCTTCCCTCCTCCCTTTCTCTTCTCTTCTTTCTCAATTTTTCTCTTCCCCTCTTCCTTCCTCCCTTCCTCTTCTCTTCTTTCTCAGGCCGTCCTCTGTGATGCTAGATCAATGCTTCTCCGTCGGCTTTTGGGTATTTTTTGTGAGTATTTTTTGGTTTCTCTTTATGGGCTAGCTAGGGTGTTCCTGTATGCTACCTGTGTACTTAGGGGCGCCTTACGCTTTTTTAATGAAATTTCTTACTTACCAAAAAGAAAAGAAAATGATATAACTGTAGTAGTTAATGCAATATTATGCTTCCTTACATCACATAAGTTTGTGTATACTGGTCATAGAATTCAGCTGTTTGTTTGTTTTTTTTTTTTTTTTAAGTTACGTGATATTTTCCTCGTATTTACTCTTTTCTTTTGCTTGTTCAGCCATTAGCTCGAATGGGAGCTACTGTAACAGGAGTTGACGCTGTGGACAAAAATATCAAGATTGCACGTCTACATGCGGTATGATCATTCTATGATTTGTACTATGATATCTAAACATAGTCTTTCTGGGCGGTCAAACCATTGGTACTCGCAATATTTTAAAAACACAGTCTATCTAAACACAGTCATTCTATTGGTATTCGCAATTTTTCAAAAACAAATAAGATTTTATCCAACTTTTTCTAATTTTGTTTCAGGAAGTCAAACCATCCAAACATAATTTCGAAAACAAATTCTATCAATATTCGCAATTTTTCAAAAAAGTCGCACACCCAAACATCCCATAATAGTATCCATATGTAGAGATGAATTTGAAAAGTAAAGGGTCACCAGATGCCAATATTTTCTTTCTGGGAGAGAGCTCTTTAGCATTTTTTGTTGTTAAGAATTGGTTCAGATTTGTTTTGGACTTTCTTTCTTTCTTCTTCTTATTTATTTATTTTTTGTTTTGTTTTGTTTTTTTTTTTTTTTTTGCACTCTTCCATCAACATGGCCAAAGATTGGCTGATTTTTGTGTCCGTAAGTGGACTCGGATTTGAAAAGTAACAAATTACTGATGCCTTCACACTATTCCATATTTGCTCAGGTAGAGAGGGATCAGAGAGAAATTGTGCATCTTCACAGTATAAACTTTCCATTGGAGCAGTTAGTTCTTTAGTAAATGTGTAATGGAGTTAGATTTTATGTAATTAGCCCAATTGTAACACTTTTGAAGAGCCTCCAGAGTAGCCAGCTCTGGTTATAGTACATCTTGGTTACTGGATCTAGTTATCATTGGGTTTATTCTAACATTTTTCTCCTCTGAGATTGTTGCTGCACTGCTTTGTCTCATACTCATAATATGCACGATAATGCAATCACTTGATAATATGTAAACATGGTTTTCAAATTTTTGCAGCTGCCCTTCACGATTCACCGTATGGTTTTGTACTTAAGTGGGCCGAAGGCGTCCTGCATATAATCTTAGCAATTACAACTCAATTTAACCATAATCCCAACTATTTGGGGTCAGCATATCATCTTAGAAGCTGAACCTATATTTTCTTGAAGCATATTGTCAAATTTGTTTTGTATTATAAAAGGTGTATGAATTATTTTCGAATATCATAAATATCTTGAATGATTATTCAATAACATTCTGAACTATCTGATGGTTGCTTCTCTCTCTCTCTCTCTCTCTCTCTCTCCATTTCTTTTTTCTCCGGGTATATTCTTGAATTTATCGGAGTAGAAGAAGTTAAGATTAAGTTTTCTTGTACTATTTCTAATAATTTTCTGATTAATTCTTGGGCTGCAAATGAGAAATAATTGTTGTACAAATTTTTTTCAAACCAACCATTGGATATATTTTCATGCATGTGAGTTCTACATATTCAATGGTTTATTTATTTATTTTTTTTAAAAAAGTTGTACAACAATCATTTCTCGCTGCAAATGGCTATTGGCAATAATTCCCGAATTTCCTGTTTAATTATTAGGTTCATTGGAGTTCTTACCAACTTGATTTAAATGAATTGTGCGTCTCCAAGCATAATTGTAATAAATTACTAGTTTTGGTGTTTAAAAGATTATATTTGTTTGTTCTTGTAAACTTGAGTATGTGGAAAGTTTTTAACATTACCTTCAGTACAGGATTTGGATCCAGTGACATCAACTATCGAATACCGTTGCACAACAGCCGGTACATGCCAACCTTGTTTATTTCCTCTCTGTCGTTCATATTTTCTGGTATTCCATTCCTATTTTGCTTTCAAAATGCATTGCTTCTCTGCATGTAAGCTCTTGCATCTTTTCAGTGGATGGTCACATCCCTTTGCAAGGGGACTAATTGGCCCATATGTGAGGACTAGGTAGCATAATTGACATTTTTTTGTTGTGTCTTGTTACTAAAATCTGGTAGCAAGCTTTTCTGAATCTGATTTTATTGGCAGAAACGTTGGTAGAGGAAGAAAGAAAATTTGATGCTGTGATTGCTCTAGAAGTATGTTCTCTCTCTCTCTCTCTCTCCTTTTTTGGGTGATATTGCAGCATACTGGGATGAATGTAAGCGATTAGGTGTACTTTTATCATTTATCTGCCCTGTTATTGTTATGGTAAGGCCAAATGATTGGTTGGTGCCTAACCGACTCAAATAATGAAAGGTTGAGTAGAAGTACATTTTTGCATGTTAAGGAGATAGGTGTTCTCTTGGACACAGACACCTCCTCAAATCTATTGATTGATATCATTATCACATTGTGAATCTTTGAAACGGAAGGTGTAAAACTTTGTATTTTTAGTTTTTTCAAATGTATTTATAACAAACATAGTAGATTGCCTCAAATGATGAAGTCAAGGTCATAAATAGTTTATGTAATGGAAGCATAAAATCATGCTCTACTAAGCTTCAATGCATCAAATAATGGACTAATAACATTGGAAACTGTAGCAAGATGACAGTGTACGCAGTTTTACCTCTACCTCATAAACGTGATGAAATCAACTTAGGTTGATGGTTGAATCAACTTTGTTTAGGGGTTGACCTATTAGTTTCTATGGTTTGGCTTGTGTTGGCTGCAGCTGACCCCTGCACAAAAGACAGCAAAAAGGCCTTAGCTGGCTAGCCAGTTGATGCAGTAACTCTTTTTTTGTCCAAAGGAGACAATAATAGATGTTCCAAGTCAGAAGAACAATAAAGCAATACAAAAATGTGAATCCTATTAAGAGGTTGAAACTGTTTCCCTTTCTTTTTCATTTGGGGGAGCCCCGGGCATGGGTTTCTTTTTTTTAGGGGGGGTGGGGAGGATACAAGACGTTTGAGGTTGGAACTCAAAATTTATGAGTTTCTGTGGTTCAAGAGATTTAAACATACAAATATGAGATTTTAATTTGATGGCAAGAATCCCCCTTACAAGAACTTTAAAAGACTATCTATATTGGGCTTGATGATATTAGAGGTAGATCAAACATTAAAGCAATAGAAAACTGTAGACAAATAGCGAGAGAATTGAGTTATTATTTGGCCATACAAGAGGATTGAAATTGGACTAGAAATTTTTGAGTTTCTGGGGTTAGGTAAAATCAGAATAGAAATCTGTAATTTTAATTGTATTTGGAGTCCCTTGCAAAGACTATATATACTACACTTTAAGGTACCCCATGAGACTAACCCCTGATACACACAGCGTTTTAATTTGACTTTGAAGCTTAATAAAAGTCAAAAGCTAGTAGCATGATTATTTATTTTTGAAAAAGAAGTAGAAGCACACTTATAGCCCAAAAACTAAAAGATTTTTTTTTTTTTTTTTTTTTTCTGATAAGTGGCTAAAAGACAATATTACAAAGCAGAAAGCAAGCATAAAGATTCAGCATGAAATTGCATCCTTCAGTGTGGAAGTCCTCTGTAGATACCGGATAAATAGCATAAATCACATCATTTAAATTTGGATTTTCCTTGAAAAGATAATATAAGTAACCGACTGTGAAATTGAATATGAAGAAGTATTTTGTGATGGTTGATGGGAACTTTATCGAAGGTTTACTAGTATTCCTGAAATTTTGGGTTGTTTGTCAGTATGCTTTTCTTCATGCTTGCTTCTCTACTGTGTATCTAGACTGTTTTGGACTTGCATCCAATATGTTTCTAAATTGAGTTTGCCTATTTTGAACCCATATCCAATATGTTTGCAATTGGAATTTTACTCAAGGTAATTGAGCACGTAGCAGATCCTGCTGAATTCTGCAAGTCTCTGGCAGCATTAGCTGTTCCTGATGGAGCAGCTGTGATATCAACAATTAACCGTTCTATGAGATCATATGCAACTGCCATTGTTGCAGCAGAGTACCTCCTCCGTTGGGTATAATTCTCTCAAATATAGCTTTTTTATTTTTATTTTTTTGATGGCCTCAAATAGAGCTTGTTAATTAGCCTTTTAGCAACTCTTACACTGTTGGATTAGTCAAGATTGTAGCAAATAATTTGCTACTTCAAAGAAATTCACATCTATTGAAGTGTCTGACCAAAAACAAAAGAATTGAAGAATGTACACCATGGTTCTTTCAAGTCTTAGTCATTCAATAATAACAGTCGTTTCTGTGTGGAAATAATGGATGCACTAGGAAGATCGTAAATTGTTTCATATTTAAAATGGTCTAACAGGAAAAAAAAAAAAAAAAAATCTACCTAATGTAGCATTCAGAATATGTCAAGATGGCATCATGATAGGCTTAGATTCCCCACATAGCTTTTGTTGCTAACTTGATAAGAAAATGAGTAGAAGGGAGACCTGCACCAGAAATTAGAAGGCAACCTCTCTCTAGGGAATACGTGATAGCAGGAAAGTAGGTACTGAAGCTTTGCTTCCAACTGTGGCTACTACATCATATTAATTGTTAGTAGTAATGTGGTAATGGGGAACTGTTTCCATATACTTGTGTTTAATTAATACCTTAAAAAATAAGTGATGGAGTTATTTATATTAGAATGCTCGACATCCTCATGTTTCCCTCCAATTAATTCACACTTCTTAGAGATAATAAACTTGTTATTTTACAGCTTCCCAGAGGTACACATGAGTGGTCAAGTTTTCTCACTCCCGAGGAACTAGTCCTGATCCTTCAACGTGCCAATATTAGTGTATGTAAAATAATTTAATTAATACATTATGATTTTTCATGAATTTCTGCTACATGGATTAATATTACTAATTAACCTCCGCACGTTTTAGTGAAGCTTGTTTGCTGTTTGGTTGGCTTTGTACAGGTCCGAGAGATGGCCGGATTTGTGTACAACCCCGTCACACGAAGATGGTCTCTATCCTATGATATTAGTGTAAATTTCATTGCTTTCGCTACGAAAAACAGTCAATAAGCAAACAAATTTCCTGGCTGAATGAAAATCTTGAACTTGTGTGTACAAAATAATGATGGGTAGGTAGTAGCAAAACGTTCCTGGCCCAATTTTATTTTTTTATTTTTTGGGTTTAAGCTAGGCTCGAACTTGGTAGAAAATTGCAAAACAAACAAGTTCGAGCTCGAGTCAAGCTTGTTTAACTTTTTAAAGCAATTTTGTTTATTGACATGTGAAAATAAAGAATCATTATTCATCTTTATAGTTTGCACGAGTTAGTTTCTCATTCCAAAGTCACTCATTAGCTTTTAGGGTTGTACAAACGGTTGTGATTATTCTCCCCTAACCGCAATCGCTTTAGGTGATTATCGTTTTTAAATAACCACAACTGTTAGATTGTTTAGCGGTTAACTACAACTGGTGGTTATGCGGTTAGTAAAGGCCGGTTATTAACTGCTAATCACTTTTCATAAAAATTCAAAACACATTTTGTGTTTTTTTTAGAAAAACCTATCTGGTCAAAATATGAGCAGCATATATTGACTTCATTTAGCATACAAGACTTTGTCAAATGTTGTTGTCTTGATCATTTTGATGAATCGGTGCAATTCTACTGATAGTCAATCCAGCTACTAGGAGCGCAAAAAAGTATGCCCACTTTATGCATGCCTACAAAATGGAAAGAGAAAGAAAGCGAGCTTGAGATACGATAGTGAGAAGAGAAAGTGTGAGCAACCCTTTTTTTGTCTTCTTTTCTTTTTCTTTTTCTCTTATTTTTATTTTGATTATAAGTTCTGTGGATAGTTGGTTCTCGTGTTTTGTTGAGTTTGAAGTCTTGTTGACTTTCACTTGTTTGTAGATTCTGTTCTAGTTTACTAGTCAGGCTGTATGTTGATGCTGCAGATTGTCTTCTGCATTTAGTCTTAGTTGTAAGGGCTTTTGAGTGAGCTGTTTTGGGCTTTCTCTTTGCCCATGGAATAGTTTGAACTAGATTTCTCTGGTGTGATTGTAGTTTGTGTTTGGTTTTATAAAGCTTCCATTCATCCACACACAAAAATAAATAAATAAAAAAAAAACCCAATTGTTATATTTGTAAATTTCAGATTAATGAGGAATCTTGCTAGGTAGGACATTCAAACAAAGATCAGCTCGTTGTAAAAATTACTTAAGAACATAGGCTATCCAAAAGTCAATAAAAACAGCAGAAGAATAGTATCCAAGTGGTCTTTAATCAAACGCAAAACACCTTAAACAACAAGGATTTTACTAGGACTATGAACTCCTACAACAGAATGTGCATCAGAACAAGACGTATCGTCCAGCCCTGAACCATCTTGTCATTTTGTTCAATCACCTTTAAAAGCTTCTTCCTCTTCTGGCACCCGCTTGAATTTCAATTATTGAACTTTACGACCACAAAGCAATCAAGAGTTTCAAAGAAAGTACAAAGTTCCTATGATGAGCTGTGGAAAAAACAGAAAGTACAAAGTTCAGAAGTAGAAAACATAGCCACCAATTGCAATTTCAAAATGTAATCACTGAATATGACTCTTGCAACTACACCTCCAATCCTAAAGCTTTATTTCTAACTCAATTTAACTTTGCACAGAAGGCACCCTGTTTAACTGATATATGTATACATGTGACTCGCCATCGTCCAAACCAACAATTCGCATGATAATATTGTGGGTGATAACTGATGTATGTATACATGTGTGCATTCATAAAAATAAACATACCTAAGCCATTGGCATCAGAGCCCGGCATGATCTTCAGCCTTTTGCATGAGTCAATGAACAATCCTGTAACAAACCAAGTTACTGTGAGAGTTAGGAACATACTCTGCAGCATGACAGAATAACTTCAGTTCATCAACTATAGAAACAGTTTATTCAATATAAATATTAATATGTAATCATTTTCACAAGATTATGCACCTTAAATATTTGTGGATTCTAATTTACCCTACACGTGAATTATTTGACTTGAGACTTTCAAGCTAACAAGTTTCAATAGGTCTTTTGTTTTTCTTCTTTTAAAAAGATAAGAGTAAATTGAAATTACAAAAACGGAATCAACTAGATTCAAGTTAAACTCAGACAGAATGAAGATGTCAATGGTACACAGACTTAAATTTCAAGTGAAACAGGCTTAAAATCAATTATAAAATCAACTAATCAAGTGAGAAAAGAATCATGCGATGGACCTCTCAATCCGCCTGAGTTCTTTCGTAACATCCACCATCGTCGGCCTTATCTCTGGATCGTACTCTATGCATGTGAGAGCAAGCTGCCACATAGCTTGCAATTGCTGCTCCAAACCAACTCCTCCTTCCTCTTCTAGGATTGCAGGATCCACAATCTCATTTAGAGCATGGTTTCTTACGTGATCTACTAACATATGATCGTCATTTCCTCGATTAGTATCAACCGACTGCTGTCCAGTTAAAATCTCTAATAGAACTATACCGAAGCTATAGACATCAGTTTTCTCTGTTATCTTATTTGTACTAAAATAGCTAGGGCATAAGAAACCCATAGTCCCCTTCCACGTGAGTTTCACCCTCGGGAATTGAAATACAAAGTGAAAAACTTGAGAGTTTGGGAACATCATGCTGGTCTAATAAGATATTTCGCGGTTTTATATCTCTATGGATGATGGGTCTGGAGAAGCCAGTGTGGAGATACGCAATTGCATGAGCAATCTGTCTTGCAATCTTTAACCTGCTTTGCCACAACATGGGCGTACCTTGTCGTTTAGAGATATAAATTTGATCGGCAAGGACTCCATTTTGAGCATATTCAAACACTAAACTCGGAATTGAAGTATCGAGACAGCATCCTACCAATTTTAGAATATTTTTGTGAGCGCTCGCCTTTGCAGAAATACCTATATCCATTAGGGCCTCGTCCAGCTTGCGCTTATAACGAGCATCATATCTATACGTCTTAATGGAAAGTATTCGGCCTTCAAAAGAACCCTTACACAGTGTATGCCACCCATCTTTAAATAGAATGAGGCGTTCATCAAAGTTATTGGTTGCCAAGACAAGCTGTTGGTAGGAGAAGGTACGGATGGGAATAGGCCTGCCATTACAACAGGCAACCAGCTTCTCCAATACAAGCCCTCCATTTTCTAGAAATGCTCTCTTTCTCTCTCTCTCTTCTTCTCTCATTTTCCGGCCAGGATCTACAAGAGCAGCAGCAATCTTCAGCTTCTTCAGTAGCATGCTTCCCATTCGATCTCTCTCTCTCTCTCTGTCTCCCCGCTCTGCAAGGCTTGAAATGTTCTCTCTCTCTCTCTCTCTCTCTCTCTCTCTCTCTCTCTCTCTCTTCTTCTCTCTTTTTCCCCGGCGACGATCTACAAGAGCAGCAGCAATATTCAGCTTCTTCAGTAGAAGCATGCTTCCCTTTCGATCTCTCTCTGTCTCCTCGCTCTGCAGGGCTTGAAATTAAGTGGCCTTACTTTAATCCCATTTCCCCTTTGCGTCCGCAAAAGTAAATTAGGGTTGATTTCGTGGAAAGTAAGCGGAGCCTTCCTGGCCTCATCAACGCGTTAACCTGTTAAAAACGAGGAAATTCAGTCTCACTAACAATTAAAAACAAATGCTCTCTCTCTTGAGTCTTGTCCACCAAAGTAGAAGGAAATTTCGTAGAAAAGGGAATTTGGAGTTTAGCACCACCGTGTTGGTCCCAGTAATATCACTTTAAATTAAAGGTGATTTGAATGATTTGTTGGGATCAAAATTACAAAAATTGCCCCGTATATATCACGTACAGCATTAGCTTTCCAAAGCCAAAAGCAACAACTATGTACAGGGACACGTCGAGCTGCAACTCGTACAACTATGGCGACGCTCAGTACTGGAACGCGCGGTACATCCAGGAGGAAGGCTCTTTCGACTGGTACCAGCGCTACACTGCTCTACGCCCTTTCGTTCGCAAGTACATCCCCACCTCCTCTCGGGTCCTCATGGTCGGCTGTGGCAATGCCGGTAACTTTCCCTTCTTTTTCCTGGCCGTTATAGGTTTTTAGCTGTTTGGTTGCTGGGTTTGTGAGAAAAATATGAGAAATGAAAAGAAACAAATTTTTGGTTTTTGGGATTTGGGTTACCGAATTTTCTCCAAATCATTCAACTAATTCCAAACTCGATTGTGGACTTGCCAATCAGTGCCGATAACCCCAAGTACTTGTCATATGTGTGCGTAGCTTGAATACCAGAAATCTCAAGAATTTGCTTCCTAACCTCCTGATCGGTACTCCTACTGAAAAAGATCGGCATTTTTTTTCTTAAGCCTTTTCATAAATATCCAGCAAGCTAGTCAACCTGCATCATTCCAAAGAGTTTGCCTTGCAAAATAGTAAGCTATCATTAGCAAAAAAAAAAGAATTGATTCCACGTTAGATTTTTTTTTGGAAATTAGAACACCTAATAAAACTCATGTGCAATCCACATTGTGAATGAGCAAATTCAAAGTCTCAACAAAAATGATAAAAAAGATAAAGAGATAAGGGGTCCTATTGCCTTATTCCTCTGAATGGAACAATACTCCCTATTTGTTGTCTATTGACAGTGATGGAATATGAGACAGTACTAATACAAGTCCGAACATTTCCAACAGAAGAGGTAAATGGTTCATAATAGTTAAATTTGACTATTATGAGCCATTTTTCGTCTACAATAGAATAAGCAAAATATATTTTTTTCATTCTAGTGTGAATAGTAAATAAGCTCTTCTGCCTATTTACCATTCACATTACAAAGAGTTTTTTATTATTTTATCTCCCTTTCCTTCTTTCTCTTTCTCTCTCTCCCTATTTCTTTCACATTTTTTCTCGCAAAAAATAATATTTAAATGCAAATAAATACCAGAATAGAGAATCTGTTAGAGAGAATATAAAAATAGTAGTAGCTAAAATAAAGAGGAGTACTTTTTCAACAATTACTTTGACTGTTATTGCTGAAGATGCTCTCGTAACTAACCTTTAACAATGATCAAAATGGAGTAGCATAGCTATTACAATGGACTAAAATGACATAGACTGCTTGATATATCATGTTTTAATATATATATTTTTCACATTAATATGATTGGTATTGATGGGGCAATCTATGATCTTCATCAAAATTTTCGACAAAAGGGTATAGGGACATATTTGTAAATTTTGCTTATCACATAGGCCTGTTTGAAATCTCATTTCCTCTTCTTTTCACTTCTTCTAAAAAAAACATTTATTTCAAAATATTCTTAATTTTTTTTTTTTTACTTTTTATATCACATCAACACTTTTTTTTATTACTTTTTAAATAAAAAACTCACTACAATACAAATTTTTTTTTTTTTCACTTTTTCATATAAATTATTTTAACTTTATATCACATCAATTATATTTTCTAATCATTAAAAAAAATTCCCAAAGCGAAAGGGAGGAGAAAGGGGATTTTGGGACCATAGTGATTGGAGTCACTTTTTTTACCCCAATGAGTTATTTACAACTTAAGTGAAACTCCATGAGCAAATTTACATTTTCCCCTAAAAATAATGAATTTCTTTTAACAAAGTTCATCACTCCTGTTATACTGACTCAACTGTTTGTTTGTTTACAACATATATCAGAAATAGAAACAGGTGCATTGAATTTTACATTGAGGGTAAAAAGACACGTACAGCAGACAGCAGTACAATAATGGATACAAATTATTGAGAAAGCTTCATTCAATCGAGTTGGCAGTGTCAATAATGTTGAGTCACGCTCTTATGAATTTCGGTGGCTGTCCAACTACTAAAAGGAGTTGAGATGAAGAATATAATAAAGGCAATTAGAGAATGACAGATCAGAACTTTTCTCAAAATAGAGTGCTCTTTCTTTTGAAGCACTGGTTGAAGGGTAGAAATCACAAATCATAGATAATGAAGATAAACAATTATTTGTGGAAATGGGGCGAGCGCAAACGCGACGAGAACAGTTTGGCAAAACAGAGACGATTTACTCGTCATTTTAAATACATTGAAAAGTGGCATAGTAAATTTTTTTTTTTAAAAAAAAAATATGAACTCTACTAACCTTTAATATGATAATACATTAACCCATTATGCATAATTATATTATTGACCTTGACAGTAGTTGTTTACATTAAGAGTTGATGATTTATCACTTATAAAAAAATAAAAATAAAAATCTTCATTCCCATTTTTTGGTAACCAAACAATATTCTTATTAGGGCCCTACGGAACCAAAAATTTAGTAAAAAACTTTGCTTTAGTTGACTTAAATTTTCATTTCCCACAACAAAAATATACGCAAACTCAACATTTTTAGGTCACTTTTTTCTCCTCCCAATTTTCTCACTTGTCCCACAAAATTATGACAACACGTGATACAATAGCTCATTTGATATGATAGCACACTGGCCCATTACGCATAATTATTGACTCATACAGAGCTAGCTATTTGTTTACATTGCCATTTGATCATTTATCACTGCAAAAAAAAAACACACACACACGCAAAGATATCAGAACTAGAAACAGTTGGCAATTTTAAGAGAATTTTTGGTAGTTGGCAAGTAGTTGGCAATAAGCAATAGTAATTAAAGAGTTTCTGGCAATATGAAGCAATAGTAAATTCTCTTAATTCCACATCAAGATAAGAGAATTTCAAGTAGATAGTAATTTTAAAAGAGCTTTTAATCTCCACTAACAGTCTGAACCGATAGTAATTTATCTTCTATTTCCAAGTCTGAGTAGTGTAAGTTTCCTATTTTAAGGTTGATCTTCGAATAAAAGGCATGCATAATGATAAAGTTATCCCAAACTTAATTAGTATTTGACAAAAAGGCTTATGATCCTCCAAATTCATATTGCTAATTCTTTCAAGTCTAATTGATTAAATATTCATTTGATCGGAGGTAATGTTTATTTATGGGTAAATAAATAATTTTATTTTGTTGCCACGAAGTAAATAAATTTTTTAGAATCATGAACCAGTATATATATATATATATGTTCCTCTCAATTTCTATTGAATGATAATATTGTGGGTGATAACTGATGTATGTATACATGTGTGCATTTATAAAAATAAACATACCTAAGCCATTGGCATCAGAGCCCGGCATGATCTTCAGCCTTTTGCATGAGTCAATAAACAATCCTGTAACAAACCAAGTTACTGTGAGAGTTAGGAACATACTCTGCAGCATGACAGAATAATCTTCAGTTCATCAACAATAGAAACAGTTTATTCAATATAAATATTAATATGTAATCATTTTCACAAGATTATGCACCTTAAATATTTGTGGATTCTAATTTACCCTACACGTGAATTATTTGACTTGAGACTTTCAAGCTAAGAAGTTTCAATAGGTCCTATATATGGTTGCTCAAATAAAAGATAAATACTGCCATTAAAATATTTCCAGCAGAAAACATTTTACGCCGAAACAAACGGAGGTTGTTCAAAAGTTTCCACAATGTAAAAAGAGGACAAATGTCTTATTTTCTCTTTTATTGACCGGAGGAGAATGGAGAGAGTGAGAAGGTTAATATTGTGACTAGGATATATGATCATCAAAATAACTTGTCTTGATTTTTGGGAAGCCAATCAAAGATAATGTGTATAGTACTCTAGTGTTTGAAGGATTGTGCATGCTGTTTAGCTCCATGTTGAGCGCACACTGAAATACGACCACTATCTTGGATGAAACTTAAACACCAAGCACTGGATCAGTGACTTCTGAACATAGAATCCAAATCTTTTCGACACCCTCGATTACACATAAATGATGTGATCACAAGAGATAATAAGCACTAGTGGATTCTCCCACAGTATGTAATAAGTTTAGAACAAAAACAACAAATACGCTTCAAAACATATCACACATAATTGATGAGATCACAAGATAATAAGATCAATTAAGTTCTAAAAACTGCAATAATATCAAATTCAACTGCATAATTAACTTTTGTTTCCTTAGTTTTCTCGGCCACCAAACAATTAGCAAAAAAGAAAAACAAGCAGAAGAGGGGGTGGGGGGAGAGGATTCAACTTAAACTCAAACTGAATGAAGATGTCAAGAGTATACAGAATCAGATTTCAAGCTAAACGAGCCTCAAAATCAAGAATATAATCAACTATTAAAATATATAAATTGACCCATGATGGACAGAGGAACTTAGATGGACCAAGTGAGAAAATTTTCTTGCGATGGATTTCTCAATCCACCTGAGTTCTTTTCTAACATCAATCATATTTGGCCTTAACTCCAAATTCTCATCTATACACATGGGAACAAGCTGCAACACAACATTTAACTGTTGCTCTACACCAATTCCTCCTTCCTCTGCCAAGATTAGAGGATCCACAATTTTATTTATAGCTTTGTTTCTTATGCCATGTACTAAGTTCCAATGATTTGGAGTCGTTCGGAACATATACTGAGAACATTGTCTAGTTAAAAGATCTAATACAAGTTTTCCAAAGCTATAGACGTCAGTCTCCATGCCCTTAATAGCATAGTTGGGACATAGAAACCCATCATCTACTTTTACTTGAATTTCACACATTGAACTTGGCAACCGCAAAGCAATCAAGAGTTTCAAAGACTAGCTAGTTCCAATTCGTGGATTTCTCCATGGCCTTGGGAGCTATTGCATTTGATGTAATTACTGATAAGGCATTAACTTATAGAATACACAGTACTATAGACATCATAGTGAACTCCGGACCAATCATATAAAATAAGACTACAAAGTTGAAGCAGTCCTACCTAATTTGCATGTGAAAATGCAGCAATTACTCGTCCCAACCATACTAAATTCAAAGGTAATAATAATTCTTTCAACTACATCTCCAAACCCAAACTTCATTTCTAACTCAATGTAACTTTGCACACATTCTGGCCTGTCCATGGTGCAGAACCTACCAATCCTAGGTTACCACTATGCTTATAAAGCTTCAAATCCTTAAAAGGGAAAATATGTTTATTGTTGGACGTGCAAATCCTCCTCTACTAGCAGCTCTATTGAAAGTAAATTCAGAAAGCATCCAATAACCAAATTTTGACAGTTCTTGTCAAACTTTCCTTCTTGTGTTTTTTTTTTTTTTTTTTCATTTCTACATTCTTTCTATAAGTCTTATAATATGGCAAAATTAGGAAGAACGCTAAGTTGTTCATTTCATAGTCTGTGTCACCTCAAATCCATTGAGCAAGATATAAGTATAATAAGAAGCTCGCATTAGGATTGTTGTTACCAAAACTCCATTAACCCATGTATTTTAAGATTATAAACCTTAAGATTGCAATTACTGAACTCCATACTATTTTCTGTTGTTTTTCAAAGGCATACTACCATTAAAATAAAGCTAAAATAATATCACACTTTGGCAAAACAGCTGGACATCTTCCAAGAGCAGTTGATAGTTTTTGAAGCGTAGACTCTGTTCTAAGATAGAGAGCACCATCCACGCTCACCTTCACAGAAAGACCATCAGGACTTGGTTTTCCATAAATGAACTTTTTCAGTTATCTTTATCTATCCTATTGTATGCTATATAATAATTACCGAAACCTTTATTAAGCACCCAAAAAAGAAAACATAGATGCCATTAAACATTATCATATTCTACCCAATGTACCCAATATGAAAGTTTATAACAAAGACAACAAATAGGCTTCAAAACATACACATCAAACAAAAATGAAGCTCTAAACACTAAAATGATATCAAATTCAACTGCATAATTAACTTTTGTTTTTCTTCTTATAAAAAGATAAGAGATAATCGAAAATTACAAAAACGGAATCAACTAGATTCAAGTTAAACTCAAACAGAAAGAAGATGTCAATGGTACACAGACTTAAATTTCAAGTGAAACAGGCTTAAAATCAATCATAAAATCAACTAATCAAGTGAGAAAAGACTCATGCGATGGACCTCTCAATCCGCCTGAGTTCTTTCGTAACATCCACCATCGTCGGCCTTATCTCTGGATCGTCCTCTATGCATGTGAGACCAAGTTGCCACACAGCTTGCAATTGCTGCTCCAAACCAGCTCCTCCTTCCTCTGCTAGGATTGCCGGATCCACAATCTCATTCATGGCACGTTTACTCAAGTATACTTTCAAAGGTTGATATTCATCTTCATCTCCTTGAAGATATTCAACTGGATACCGTCCAGTTAAAAGCCCTAATAGAACCATACCGAAGCTATAGACATCATTTTTCTCTGTTATCTTTTTTGTCGAAATATAGCTAGGGCATATGAAACCCCCAGTCCCACACACCTCATCTTCCACGTGAGTTTCACCCTCAGGAATTGAAATAGAAAGTGAAAAATCTGAGAGTTTGGGAACATCATGCTGGTCTAATAAGATATTATACGGTTTTATATTTCTATGGATGATGGGTCTGGAGAAGCCAGTGTGGAGATACGCAATTGCATGAGCAATCTGTCTTGCAATCTTTAACCTTCTCTGCCACAACATGGGCGTACCTTGTAGTTGAGAGACATAAATTTGATCGGCAAGGACTCCATTTTGAGCATATTCAAACACTAAACTCGAAATTGAAGTCTCGAGACAGCATCCTACCAATTTTAGAATATTTTTGTGAGCGCTCGCCTTTGCAGAATTACCTATATCCATTAGGGCCAAGTCCTTCTTGCGAGCATCATACGTCTTAATGGAAAGTATTCGGCCTTCAAAAGAACCCTTGTACAGTGTATACCACGAATCTTGAAGTAGAATGAGGCGTTGATCAAAGTTATTGGTTGCCAAGACAAGCTGTTGGTAGGAGAAGGTACGGATAGGAATAGGCCTGCCATTACAACAGGCAACCAGCTTCTCCAATACAAGCCCTCCATTCTCTAGAAATGCTCTCTTTCTCTCTCTCTCTTCTTCTCTCTTTTTCCGACGATGATCTACAAGAGCAGCAGCAATATTCAGCTTCTTCAGTAGCATGCTTCCCTTGCGATCTCTCTCTCTCTCTGTCTCCCCGCTCTGCAGGGCTTGAAATTAAGTGGCCTTTCTTTAATCCCATTTCCCCTTTGCGTCCGCAAAAGTAAATTTGAACTAATTTCAAGCCCATACCAAATCAAACGCGTAGAAGGAAATTTCGTGGGAAAGGGAATTTGGAGTTTAGCACCACCGTGTTGGTCCCACTAATATCACTTTAAATTAATGGTGATTTGACCGATTTGTTGGGATCAAAATTACAAAAATTGCCCCGTATATATGAAGGGCTTTACATAGCATGCTTTACTTATATTTTAGTTACAATATTCGTAAAAAAAAAAAAAAAAAAAAATTCAAGGTAGGATCACAAATTGGGGGCATTAGTGGAACATACCTCTCTTGGAGCAAATTTTCCAAGCAGAAATAATTCCCGAATTTCCTGTTTAATTATTAGGTTCATTGGAGTTCTTACCAACTTGATTTCAATGAATTGTGGGTAACCGAGCTTAATTGTAATAAATTACAAGTATTGGTGTTTAAAAGATTAGATTTGTTTGTTCTTGTAAACTTGAGTATGTGGAAAGTTTTTAACATTACCTTCTGTACAGGATTTGGATCCAGTGACATCAACTATCGAATACTGTTGCACAACAGCCGGTACATGCCAACCTTGTTTATTTCCTCTCTGTCGTTCATATTTTCTGGCATTTCATTCCTATTTTGCTTTCAAAAGGCATTGCTTCTCTGCATGTACGCTCTTGCATCTTTTACAGTGGATGGTCACATCCCTTTGCAAGGGGACTAATTGGCCCATATGTGAGGACTAGGTAGCATAATTGACATTTTTTTGTCGTGTCTTGTTACTAAAATCTGGTAGCAAGCTTTTCTGAATCTGATTTTATTGGCAGAAACGTTGGTAGAGGAAGAAAGAAAATTTGATGCTGTGATTGCTCTAGAAGTATGTTCTCTCTCTCTCTCTCCTTTTTTGGGTGATATTGCAGCATATTGGGATGAATGTAAGCGATTAGGTGTACTTTTATCATTTATCTGCCCTGCTATAGTTATGGTAAGGCCAAATGATTGGTTGGTGCCTAACCGACTCAAATAATGAAAGGTTGAGTAGAAGTACATTTTTGCATGTTAAGGAGATAGGTGTTCTCTTGGACACAGACACCTCCTCAAGTCTATTGATTGATATCATTATCACATTGTGAATCTTTGAAACGGAAGTTGTAAAACTTTGTATTTTTAGTTTTTTCAAATGTATTTATAACAAACATAGGAGATTGCCTCAAATGGTGAAGTCAAGGTCATAAATAGTTTATGTAATGGAAGCATAAAATCATGCTCTACTAAGCTTCAATGCATCAAATTATGGACTAATAACATTGGAAACTGTAGCAAGATGACAATGTACGCAGTTTTACCTCTACCTCATAAACGTGATGAAATCAACTTAGGTTGATGGTTGAATCAACTTTGTTTAGGGGTTGACCTATTAGTTTCTATGGTTTGGCTTGTGTTGGCTACAGCTGACCCCGGCACAAAAGACAGCAAAAAGGCCTTAGCTGGCTAGCCAGTTGATGCAGTAACTCTTTTTTTGTCCAAAGGAGACAATAATAGATGTTCCAAGTCAGAAGAACAATAAAGCAATACAAAAATGTGAGTACTATTAAGAGGTTGAAACTGTTTTCCCTTTTCTTTTTTTTTTCATTTGGGGGAGCCCCAGGCATGGGTTTCTTTTTTTGGGGGGGGGGGGGGGGGAGGATACAAGACGATTGTGGTTGGAACTCAAAATTTATGAGTTTCTGTGGTTCAAGAGATTTAAACATACAAATATGAGATTTTAATTTGATGGCAAGAATCCCCCTTACAAGAACTTTAAAAGACTATTTAAATTGGGCTTGCTGATATTAGAGGTAGATCAAACATTAAAGCAATAGAAAACTGTAGACAAATAGCGAGAGGATTGAGTTATTATTTGGCCATACAAGAGGATTGAAATTGGACTCCAAATTTTTGAGTTTCTGGGGTTAAGTAAAATCAGAATAGAAATCTGTAATTTTAATTGTATTTGGAGTCCCTTGCAAAGACTATTGAAAGACTATATATACTACACTTTAAGATACCCCATGAGACTAACCCCTGATACACAGCGTTTTAATTTGACTTTGAAGCTTAATAAAAGTCACAAGCTAGTAGCATGATTATTTATTTTTGAAAAAGAAGTAGAAGCACACTTATAGCCCAAAAACTACAAGACTATTTTTTTTTTGATAAGTGGCTAAAAGACAATATTACAATGCAGAAAGCAAGCATAAAGATTCAAGGCTTCTTCAGCATGAAATTGCATCCTTCAGTGTGGAAGTCCTCTGTAGATAATGGATAAATAGCATAAATCACATCATTTAAATTTGGATTTTCCTTGAAAAGATAATATAAGTAACCGACTGTGAAATTGAATATGGAGTGTTTTGTGATGGTTGATGGGAACTTTATCGAAGGTTTACTAGTATTCCTGAAATTTTGGGTTGTTTGTCAGTATGCTTTTCTTCATGCTTGCTTCTCTACTGTGTATTTAGACTGTTTTGGACTTGCATCCATTATGTTTCTAAATTGTGTTTGCCTATTTTGAACCCATATCCAATATGTTTGCAATTGGAATTTTACTCTAGGTAATTGAGCACGTAGCAGATCCTGCTGAATTCTGCAAGTCTCTGGCAGCATTAGCCGTTCCTGATGGAGCAGCTGTGATATCAACAATTAACCGTTCTATGAGATCATATGCAACTGCCATTGTTGCAGCAGAGTACCTCCTCCGTTGGGTATAATTCTCTCAAATATAGCTTTTTTATTTTTATTTTTTGATGGCCTCAAATAGAGCTTGTTAATTAGCCTTTTAGCAACTCTTACACTGTTGGATTAGTCAAGATTGTAGCAAATAATTTGCTACTTCAAAGAAATTCACATCTATTGAAGTGTCTGACCAAAAACAAAAGAATTGAAGAATTTACACCATGGTTCTTTCAAATCTTAGTCATTCAATAATAACAGTCGTTTCTGTGTGGAAATAATGGATGCACTAGGAAGATCGTAAATTGTTTCATATTTAAAATGGTCTAACCGGAAAAAAATCTACCTAATGTATAGCATTCAGTATATGTATGCGAAATCAGGCCGGGTCAAGATGGCATCATGATAGGCTTAGATTCCCCACATAGCTTTTGTTGCTAACTTGATAAGAATGAGTAGAAGGGAGACCTGCACCAGCAATTAGAAGGCAACCTCTCTCTAGGGAATATGTGATAGCAGGAAAGTACGTACTGAAGCTTTGCTTCCAACTGTGGCTGCTACATGATATTAATTGTTAGTAGTAATGTGGTAATTAATGTGGAACTGTTTCCATATACTTGTGTTTAATTAATACCTTAAAAAATAAGTGATGGAGTTATTTATATATTAGAATGCTCGACGTCTTCATATATGTTTCCCTTCAATTAATTCACGCTTCTTAGAGATAATTAAACTTGTTATTTTACAGCTTCCCAGAGGTACACATGAGTGGTCAAGTTTTCTCACTCCCGAGGAACTAGTCCTGATCCTTCAACGTGCCAATATTAGTGTATGTAAAATAATTTAATTAATACATTATGATTTTTCATGAATTTCTGCTACATGGATTAATATTACTAATTAACCTCCGCACGTTTTAGTGAAGTTAATTTGCTGTTTGGTTGGCTTTGTACAGGTCCGAGAGATGGCTGGATTTGTGTACAACCCCGTCACACGAAGACGGTCTCTATCCGATGATATTAGTGTAAATTTCATTGCTTTCGCTACGAAAAACAGTCAATAAGCAAATAAATTTCCTGGCTGAATGAAAATCTTGAACTTGTGTATACAAAATAATGATGGGTAGGTAGTAGCAAAACGTTCCTGGCTCAATTTTATTTTTTTATTTTTTGGGTTTAAGCTAAGCTCAAACTCGGTAGAAAATTGCAAAACAAACAAGGTTGAGCTCGAGTCAAGCTTGTTTAACTTTTTAAAGCAATTTTGTTTATTAACATGTGACAATAAAGAATCATTATTCATCTTCATGGTTTGCACTAGTTTCTCATTCCAAAGTCACTCATTAGCTTTTAGAGTTGTACAAGCGGTTGTGATTATTTCCTCCTAACCGCAATCGCTTTAGGTGATTATCGTTTTTAAATAACCACAACTGTTAGATTGTTTAGCGGTTAACTACAACCGGTGGTTATGCGGTTAGTAAAAGCCAGTTATTAACTGCTAATCACTTTTTGTAAAAATTCAAAACACATTTTGTTTTATTTAGAAAAGCCTAATCTGGTCACATATATTGACTTCATTTAGCATACAAGACTTTGTCAAATGTTGTTGTCTTGATCATTTTGATGAATCGGTGCAATTCTACCAATAGTCAATCCAGCTACTAGGAGCGCAAAAAAGTATGCCCACTTTATTCATGCCTACAAAATGGAAAGAGAAAGAAAGCGAGCTTGAGATACGAGAGTGAGAAGAGAAAGTGTGAGCAACCCTTTTTTTCTTTTCTTTTTTCTTTTTCTCTTATTTTTATTTTGATTATTTTAATCCTTTTTTAATTTTACTTTTTTTTTATTTTTTTTGGGTAAATTTGTAATTCCATAACGATCTTATAAAAAAAAAAAAAAAATTGCTGCAATTTGCACGGAGTAGGAGTACCACAAGGAGTGGGTTGTCACTTTCTTGGGACTGATTTATCAATTTTCCTTTTTTTTTTTTTTTTTTTTTTTTTGGTTTAGATTCTTAAAAAAGAAAACAGAAATCACTGTCACGCTAAGATAAATTTTTTTTTTTTTTTTTTTTTTTTTTGTTTTAAATTCTTAAAAAAGAAAACAGAAATCACTGTCACGCTAAGATAAAATGGGAGGTGAGAGCCAGAATTTTGGAGAAGGGCACTTACAAGAAGAATGCTGAGAATATGATGTTAGTCCAGTTGTGGAATCTGCAGATTGTGGTTTAAGTTCTGTGGATAGTTGGTTCTTTTGTTTTGTTGAGTTTGAAGTCTTGTTGACTTTCACTTTGTTTGTAGATTTTGTTCTAGTTTACTAGTCAGGATGTATGTTGATGCTGCAGATTGTCTTCTGCATTTAGTCTTAGTCGTAAGGGCTTTTGAGTGAGCTGTTTTGGGCTTTCTCTTTGCCCATGGAATAGTTTGAACTAGATTTCTCTGGTGTGATTGTAGTTTGTGTTTGGTTTTATAAAGCTTCCATTCATCCACAAAAAAAAAAAAAAAAAAAAAAAAAAAAAAAAACCCCAATTGTTATATTTGTAAATTCCAGATTAATGCGGAATCTTGCTAGGTAGGACATTCAAACAAAGATCAGCTGGTTGTAAAAATTACTTAAGAACATAGGCTATCCAAAAGTTAATAAACACAGCGGAAGAATAGTATCCAAGTGGTCTTTAATCAAACACAAAACACCTTAAACAACAAGGATTTTACTAGGACTATGAACTCCTACAACAGGATGTGCATCAGAACAAAGCGTATCGTCCAGCCTAGAACCATCCTGTCATTTTGTTCAATCACCTTTAAAATCTTCTTCCTCTTCTGGCACCAATTTCAAGCATTGAACTTTACGACCACAAAGCAATCAAGAGTTTCAGAGAAAGTACAAAGTTCCTATAATGAGCTGTGGAAAAAACAGAAAATACAAAGTTCAGAAGTAGAAAACATAGCCACCATTTGCAATTTCAAAACGTAATCACTGAATATGACTCTTGCAACTACACCTCCAATCCTAAAGCTTCATTTTTCTAACTCAATCTAACTTTGCACAAAAGGCACCCTGTTTAACTGATATATGTATACATGTGACTTGCCATCGTCCAAACCAACAATTCGCATGATAATATTGTGGGTGATAATCGATGTATGTATACATGTGTGCATTCATAAAAATAAACATACCTAAGCCATTGGCATCAGAGCCCGGCATGATCTTCAGCCTTTTGCATGAGTCAATAAACAATCCTGTAACAAACCAAGTTACTGTGAGAGTTAGGAACATACTCTGCAGCATGACAGAATATTCTTCAGTTCATCAACAATAGAAACAGTTTATTCAACATAAATATTAATATCTAATCATTTCCACAAGATTATGCACCTTAAATATTTGTGGATTCTAATTTACCCTACACGTGAATTATTTGACTCGAGACTTTCAAGCTAACAAGTTTCAATAGGTCCTATATATTGTTGCTCAAATAAAAGATAAATGTTGCCATTAAAATATTTCCAGTAGAAAACATTTTACGCTGAAACAAACGGAGGTTGTTCAAAAGTTTCCACCATGTAAAAAGTGGACAAATGTCTTATTTTCTATTTATTGATCGGAGGAGAATAGAGAGAGTGAGAAGGTTGGTTAATATTGTGACTAGGATATACAATCATCAAAATAACTTGTCTTTATTTTTTGGGAAGCCAATCAAAGATAATGTGTATAGTACCCCAGTGTTTGAAGGATTGTGCAAGCTGTTTAGCTCCATGTTGAGCACACACTGAAATACGACCACTATCTTGGATGAAACTTAAACACCAAGCACTGGATCAGTGACTTCTGAACATAGAATCCAAATCTTTTCGACACCCTAGATCACACATAAAGGATGTGATCACAAGAGATAATAAGCACTAGTGGATTCTCCCACAGTATGTAAGTTTAGAACAAAAACAACAAATAAGCTTCAAAACATATCACACATAACTGATGAGATCACAAGATAATAAGATAAATTAAGTTCTAAAAACTGCAATAATATCAAATTCAACTGCATAATTAACTTTTGTTTCTTTAGTTTTCTCAGCCGCCAAACAATTAGCAAAAAAGAAAAACAAGCAAAAGAGGGGGTGGGGGGAGAGGATTCAAGTTAAACTCAAACAGAATGAAGATGTCAAGAATATAAAGAATCAGATTTCAAGCTAAATGAGGCTCAAAATCAAGAATATAAGCAACTTTTAAAATATATAAATTGACCCATGATGGACAGAGGAACTTAGATGGACCAAGTGAGAAAATTTTCTTGCGATGGATTTCTCAATCCAACTGAGTTCTTTTCTAAAATCAATCATATTTGGCCTTAACTCCAAATTCTCATCTATACACATGGGAACAAGCTGCAACACAGTTTTTAACTGTTGCTCTACACCAATTCCTCCTTCCTCTGCCAAGATTAGAGGATCCACAATTTTATTTATAGCATTGTTTCTTATGCCATGTACTAAGCTCCAATGATTTGGAGTCGTTCGGAACATATACTCAAAACACTGTCTAGTTAAAAGATCTAATACAAGTTTACCAAAGCTATAGATGTCAGTCTCCATGCCCTTAATAGCATAGTTGGGACATAGAAACCCATCATCTACTTTTACTTGAATTTCACACATTGAACTTGGCAACCGCAAAGCAATAAAGAGTTTCAAAGACTAGCTAGTTCCAATTCGTGGATTTCACCATGGCCCTGGGAGCTATTGCATTTAATGTAATTACTGATAAGACATTAACTTAAAGAATACACATTACTATAGACATCATAGTGAACTCTGGACCAATCATATAAAATAAGACTACAAAGTTGAAGCAGTCCTACCTAATTTGCATGTGAAAATGCAGCAATTACTCATCCCAAACTTCATTTCTAACTCAATGTAACTTTGCACACATACTGGCCTGTCCATGGTGCAGAACCTACCAATCCATGAGCCAAACAAAGAAGACTATGATGTAGGGGACATGAACTTAAGAAGATGGACCACCTGACCCAAAAGATGCTTTGGTTTAAATTCATAACCATTTCCATTGTGATATAATGGCACCAATCCTAAGGTTACCACTATGCTTATCAAGCTTCAAATCCTTAAAAGGAAAAATATATTTATTGTTGGACATGCAAATCCTCCTCTACTAGCAGCTCTATTGAAAGTAAATTTAGAAAGCGTCCAATAACCAAATTTTGACAGTTCTTGTCAAGCTTTCCTTCTTGTGTTTTTTTTTTTTTTTTTTTCATTTCAACATTCTTTCTATAAGTCTTATAATATGGCAAAATTAGGAAGAACGCTAAGTTGTTCATTTCATAGTCTGTGTCACCTCAAATCCATTGAGCAAGATATAAGTATAACAAGAAGCTCGCATTAGGATTGTTGTTACCAAAACTCCATTAACCCATTTATTTTAAGATTATCAACCTTAAGATTGCAATTACTGAACTCCATACTATTTTCTGCTGTTTTTCAAAGGCATACTGCCATTAAAATAAAGCTAAAATAATATCGCACTTTGGCAAAACAGCTGGACATCTTCCAAGAGCAGTTGATAGTTTTTGAAGTGTAGACTCTATTCTTAGATAGAGAGCACCATTCACGCTCACCTTCACAGAAAGACCATCAGGACTTGGTTTTCCATAAATGAACTTTTTCAGTTATCTTTATATCCTATTGTATGCTATATAATAATTACCGAAACCTTTATTAAGCACCCAAAAAAGAAAACATAGATGCCATTAAACATTATCATATTCTACCCAATGTACCCAATATGAAAGTTTATAACAAAGACAACAAATAGGCTTCAAAACATACACATCAAACAAAAATGAAGCTCTAAACACTAAAATGATATCAAATTCAACCGCATAATTAACTTTTGTTTTTCTTCTTTTAAAAAGATAGAGATAATTGAAAATTACAAAAACGGAATCAACTAGATTCAAGTTAAACTCAGACAGAATGAAGCTGTCAATGGAACACAGACTTAAATTTCAAGTAAAACAGGCTTAAAATCAATCATAAAATCAACTAATCAAGTGAGAAAAGAATCATGCGATGGACCTCTCAATCCGCCTGAGTTCTTTCGTAACATCCACCATCGTCGGCCTTATCTCTGGATCGTCCTCTACGCATGTGAGACCAAGTTGCCGCACAGCTTGCAATTGCTGCTCCAAACTAGCTCCTCCTTCCTCTGCTAGGATTGCAGGATCCACAATCTCATTCATAGCACGGTTACTCAAGTAAACTTTCAAAGGTTGAAATTTATTTTCTCCAGGTTCAAGTTCTGATTCTTCTCCAAGATATTCATCAGCAAAAAGATATGGACGCCGTCCAGTTAAAAGCCCTAATAGAACCATACCGAAGCTATAGACATCATTTTTCTCTGTTATCTTATTTGTCGAAATATAGCTAGGGCATAAGAAACCATAAGTCCCCATCACTTCATCTTCCACGTGAGTTTCACCCTCGGGAATTGAAATAGAAAGTGAAAAATTTGAGTGTTTGGGAACATCATGCTGGTCTAATAAGATATTATGCGGTTTTATATCTCTATGGATGATGGGTCTGGAGAAGCCAATGTGGAGATACGCAATTGCATGAGCAATCTGTCTTGCAATCTTTAACCTTCTCTGCCACAGCATGGGCGTACCTTGTCGTTGAGAGACATAAATTTGATCGATAAGGACTCCATTTTGAGCATATTCAAACACTAAACTCGGAATTGAAGTCTCGAGACAGCATCCTACCAATTTTAGAATATTTTTGTGAGCGCTCGCCTTTGCAGAAATACCTATATCCATTAGGGCCAAGTCCTTATAGTCATCATACATCTTAATGGAAAGTATTCGGCCTTCAAAAGAACCATTGTACAGTGTATAAAAACCATCTTTACGTAGAATGAGGCGTTGATCAAAGTTATTGGTTGCCAAGACAAGCTGTTGGTAGGAGAAGGTACGGATGGGAATAGGCCTGCCATTACAACAGGCAACCAGCTTCTCCAATACAAGCCCTCCATTCTCTAGAAATGCTCTCTTTCTCTCTCTCTTTTTCCGGCCAGGATCTACAAGAGCAGCAGCAATCTTCAGCTTCTTCAGTAGCATGCTTCCCTTTCGATCTCTCTCTCTCTGTCTCCTTGCTCTGCAGGGCTTGAAATTAAGTGGCCTTACTTTAATCCCATTTCCCCTTTGCGTCCGCAAAAGTAAATTAGGGTTGATTTCGTGGAAAGTAAGCGGAGCCTTCCTGGCCTCATCAACCCGTTGACCCGTTAAAACGTGGAAATTCAGTTTAACTAATAATTAACAAATGCTCTCTCTCTTGTCCACCAAAGTTATTAGAAGGAAATTTCGTGGGAAAGGGAATTTGGAGTTTAGCACCACCGTGTTGGTCCCAGTAATATCACTTTAAATTAATGGTGATTTGACCGATTTGTTGGGATCAAAATTACAAAAATTGCCCGGTATGTATATATATGAAGGGCTTTACATAGCATGCTTTACTTATATTTTAGTTACAATATTCATAAAAAAATAAATAAATAATATTCAAAGTAGGATCACAAATTGGGGGCATTGGTGGAACATACCTCTCTTGGAGCAAATTTTCCCAGCAGAAATAGTTGAGCAGATTTGCAACATTCCTATCAATCCCCGGATTATGAAGGATAGGAATGAAATATGAGAAATGAAAAGAAACAAATTTTTGGTTTTTGGGATTTGGGTCACCGAACTTTCTCCTCTGTTTGCTTGCCGGGGAATGTGTGAAGAGAGGGAATTGGGGTTTTCTTTCAGTTTTGTAGTATTTAGGTACCGATTTTTCTCTGCTTGGTTGCTGGGAAATTGTGGGAGACGATAAGAAATGAAAATAGAAAATTTTGGGTGCTTGAATTTGGGGTTGTTCGAGTCTCTCATTTTTCTGCTCTGTTGCTAGCTGGGCATAATGTGAGAAGAGAAATGAAATTGGGGTTTGGAACTGTTGGGTAACGAATTTTTCTCCGTTTGGTTCCTGGAAATTGTCAGAATAGAAACGAATTTTGGGTTGTTCATTATTTGAGTTACCTTTTTTTTTTCCTGGTTGCTTGCTGGGGAATGTGAGTGGAGGAAGGAATGGGGGTTTAGAGCTTTTACGGTTCACTTTCTCTCTTCTATGTTTGGTTGATGGGAAAAGCAAGTGGAGTAAGGAAAGAAAGTTTATTTTTCTTAAGGTGTAGGAACAGATTGCTTTGTAAATGGACTTGAGAAAAATGAAAAAGAAAATTTGCACGCAATTTGACCAGATTTAAGCCTTGTCCCTTTTTGGGCATATTATTCAAATTCTATATATTCTAATTTTCTGTTTGATTGGCGTGAAAAGTTTGGGAAGGTAAAGTAAGTGGATTTTAGCAAAGTCATTGCTTGTTCTTTAAATGGGACTTGGGAAAATAATGTTAATGCTGAATTTGGCATTATTTAACTATTTGGCTTGTTGGTGTGTGAGTTTTCAGCGTTTGGGAAATCAAAACAACTTGGGGTTCAAAGTTTCTTTATTGGCAATCAAGAGGTGTGGGTCTTTGTTGATTAGATTATGCAGTGGGTGTATAAATCTATATTCAAATTGTTAAGTGGGAGAGATAGTTGGATACTTTGATCTGAAGTTCCCAGGCACTTTGGGGTTGTGGGGCCAGAGCAGTTTGTTCTGAATTTCCTTATTTAATTGTAGGTTTCTTACTTTTATTGGGCGGGCTTTAAAGTGGAAAAAGTAAAATTTAGCCCATTCCGTCGGTCATGATCTTTATGCTGGATGGAAAATCAAATTTGACCTGAATATTCCTTAAATACCCTTATTTTGATCATTAAAAAACCAACATTAGCATTTGTCTTTTTCTACTAATTAATAAATAAAAGGGTCGTATTGGTTTTTCAATTGTCAAAATAAGGGTATTTTCGAAATATTTAGGTCAAATTTGATTTTCCATCTAACATAATGGTCAAGACTCATGGAGGGGGTTAAAGAATAATAGATTGGCAGTTTAAATGGCTAAATCATAACACTTGTCAGTTTGTGGTGCTTCATAAAAAATGGTTGTTCGTTTAGGGGGCTAAATAATATTTAGCCCTTATTTTCTTTTTTGCTGCTATTCCTATTTGTCACTTTCAAGATTCTGTCTAGTTTTATGTATATATATAATTTCTTTGAGGAAAATATTGTCATGATGCTTTTTGTTATCATAAACGTCCTATTTCCTTTAGTGTATTTTTCAATATGTGTACCATTGTTGATATGGATTTTTCTTGAACTTGGAACTTATTGTGCTATTATTTGTTATTTTGGAAATGAAAGCATGTTTAGACAGCCCATTGAATGTACAATTGTTTTTGCAAATAATATTATGACCTAGAACAATGAGTAGTGAACTTTGTACTTTTCCAACCTGCATTGCTATTGCCATGATAAAAAAACAAGTTTTTTTATTTTTTTATTTTTTTTATGAGTAAAACAATATCATTAGAAAGCGGAGAGACGCGCAATCCTTGGTTTTTGTAATAGTTATACATACTCTAATGATAAAGGCTTCTAATATTAGTCATTTTCTTGCTAAGCAGCTCCTAATTTTGTCATTTTTTTTTGCATATCTTCAAATTTATTTATTTGTTTATTTTTTTCTAAACCGCTGATAGTAAAATCATTTCTACTTTGTAGTTATGTCAGAGGACATGGTCAAGGATGGGAATGAAGACATAATGAACATTGACCCCTGCACAAAAGACAGCAAAAAGGCCTTAGCTGGCTAGCCAGTTGATGCAGTAACTCTTTTTTTGTCCAAAGGAGACAGACAATAATAGATGTTCCAAGTCAGAAGAACAATAAAGCAATACAAAAATGTGAATACTATTAAGAGGTTGAAACTGTTTTCCCTCTTTTTTTTCTTTTTTCTTTTTTTCATTTGGGGGAGCCCCGGGCATGGGTTTCTTTTTATTTTTATTTTTTTTTTGGGGGGGGGGGGGGGGGGGGGGGAGGATACAAGACGATTGATGTTGGAACTCAAAATTTATGAGTTTCTGTGGTTCAAGAGATTTAAACATACAAATCTGAGAATTTAATTTGATGGTAAGAGTCCCCCTTACAAGAGCTTTAAAAGTTTATATTGGGCTTGATGATATTAGAGGTAGATCAAACATTAAAGCAATAGAAAACTGTAGACAAATAGCGAGAGGATTGAGTTATTATTTGGCCATACAAGAGGATTGAAATTGGACTCAAAATTTTTGAGTTTCTGGGGTTAAGTAAAATCAGAATAGAAATCTGTAATTTTTATTGTATTTGGAGTCCCTTGCAAAGACTATATATACTTTAAGATACCCCATGAGACTAACCCCTGATACACAGCGTTTTAATTCGACTTTGAAGCTTAATAAAAGTCACAAGCTAGTAGCATGATTATTTATTTTTGAAAAAGAAGTAGAAGCACGCTTGTAGCCCAAAAACTAAAAGACTTTTTTTTTTTTTTTTTTTTGATATGTGGCTAAAAGACAATATTACAAAGCAGAAAGCAAGCATAAAGATTCAAGGCTTCTTCAGCATGAAATTGCATCCTTCAGTGTGGAAGTCCTCTGTAGATACCAGATAAATAGCATAAATCACATCATTTAAATTTGGATTTTCCTTGAAAAGATAATATAAGTAACCAACTGTGAAATTGAATATGAAGGAGTATTTTGTGATGGTTGATGGGAACTTTATGGAAGGTTTGCTAGTATTCCTGAAATTTGGGGTTGTTTGTCAGTATGCTTTTCTTCATGCTTGCTTCTCTACAGTGTATTTAGACTGTTTTGGACTTGCATCCAATATGTTTCTAAATTGCGTTTGCCTATTTTGAACCCATATCCAATATGTTTGCAATTGGAATTTTACTTAAGGTAATTGAGCACGTAGCTGATCCTGCTGAATTCTGCAAGTCTCTGGCAGCATTAGCTGTTCCTGATGGAGCAGCTGTGATATCAACAATTAACCGTTCTATGACATCATATGCAACTGCCATTGTTGCAGCAGAGTACCTCCTCCGTTGGGTATAATTCTCTGTTTCCATATACTTGTGTTTAATTAATACCTTAAAAAATAAGTGATGGAGTTATTTATATTAGAATGCTCGACGTCTTCATATATGTTTCCCTTCAATTAATTGACGCTTCTTAGAGATATATAAACTTGTTATTTTACAGCTTCCCAGAGGTACACACGAGTGGTCAAGTTTTCTCACTCCCGAGGAGCTAGTCCTGATCCTTCAACGTGCCAATATTAGTGTATGTAAAATAATTTATTTAATACATTATGATTTTTCATGAATTTCTGCTACGTGGATTAATATTACTAATTAACCTCTGCACGTTTTAGTGAAGCTTGTTTGCTGTTTGGTTGGCTTTGTACAGGTCCGAGAGATGGCCGGATTTGTGTACAACCCCTTCACACGAAGGAGGTCTCTATCCGATGATATTAATGTAAATTTCATTGCTTTCGCTACGAAAAACAGTCAATAAGCAAACAAATTTCCTGGCTGAATGAAAATCTTGAACTTGTGTATACAAAATAATGATGGGTAGGTAGTAGCAAAACGTTCCTGGCCCTTTTTTTTATTTTTATTTTTTGGGTTTAAGCTAGGCTCAAACTCGGTAGAAAATTGCAAAACAAACAAGGTTCGAGCTCGAGTCAAGCTTGTTTAACTTTTTAAAGCAATTTTGTTTATTAACATGTGAAAATAAAGAATCATTATTCATCTTCATAGTTTGCACAAGTTAGTTTCTCATTCCAAAGTCGCTCATTAGCTTTTAGGGTTGTACAAGTGGTTGTGATTATTTCCCCCTAACTACAATCGCTTTAAGTGATTATCGTTTTTAAATAACCACAACTATTAGATTGTTTAGTGGTTAACTACAACCAGTGGTTATGAGGTTAGTAAAGGCCGGTTATTAAATGCTAATCACTTTTCATAAAAATTTAAAACACATTTTGTTTTTTTTCAGAAAAACCTATTCTGGTCAAAATATGAGCAGCATATATTGACTTCATTTAGCATACAAGACTTTGTCTAATGTTGTTGTCTTGTTCATTTTGATAACCAAATTTTGAAAGTATCCAATAACCAAATTTTCACAGTTCTTGTCAAACTTTCCTTCTTGTGTTTTTTTTTTTTTTTTTTCATTTCAAAACATTCTTTCTTTCTCTGTATAAGTCTTATAATATGGCAAAATTAAGAAGAACGCTAAGTTGTTCATTTCATAGTCTGTGTCACCTCAAATCCATTGAGTAAGATATAAGTATAACAAGAAGCTCGCATTAGGATTGTTGTTACCAAAACTCCATTAACCCATGTATTTTAAGATTATCAACCTTAAGATTGCAATTACCGAACTCCATACTATTTTCTGCTGTTTTTTAAAGGCATACTACCATTAAAATAAAGCTAAAATAATATCACACTTTGGCAAAACATCTGGACATCTTCCAAGAGCAGTTGATAGTTTTTGAAGTGTAGACTCTGTTCTCAGATAGAGAGCACCATTCACGCTCACCTTCATAGAAAGACCATCAGGACTTGGTTTTCCATAAATGAACTTTTTCAGTTATCTTTATATCCTATTGTATGCTATATAATAATTACCGAAACCTTTATTAAGCACCCAAAAAAGAAAACATAGATGCCATTAAACATTATCATATTCTACCCAATGTACGCAATATGAAAGTTTATAACAAAGACAACAAATAGGCTTCAAAACATACACATCAAACAAAAATGAAGCTCTAAACACTAAAATGATATCAAATTCAACAGCATAATTAACTTTTGTTTTTCTTCTTTTAAAAAGATAGAGAGAATTGAAAATTACAAAAACGGAATCAACTAGATTCAAGTTAAACTCAGACAGAATGAAGATGTCAATGGTACACAGACTTAAATTTCAAGTGAAACAGGCTTAAAATCAATCATAAAATCAACTAATCAAGTGAGAAAAGAATCATGCGATGGACCTCTCAATCCGCCTGAGTTCTTTCGTAACATCCACCATTGTCGGCCTTATCTCTGGATCGTCCTCTATGCATGTGAGACCAAGCTGCCGCACAGCTTGCAATTGCTGCTCCAAACCAGCTCCTCCTTCCTCTGCTAGGATTGCAGGATCCACAATCTCATTCATAGCATGGTTACTCAAGTGAACTTTCAAAGGTTGATATTCATCTTCTGATCTGTGAAGATAATCAAATGGATGTTGTCCAATTAAAAGCCTTAATAGAACCATACCGAAGCTAAAGACATCAGTTTTCTCTGTTACCATGAGTGTATCAATATAGCTAGGGCACATGAAACCCATAGTCCCGATCAGGATATCAGTTACCACGTGAGTTTCACCCTCGGGAATTGAAATAGAAAGTGAAAAATCTGAGAGTTTGGGAACATCATGCTGGTCTAATAAGATATTTTTCTGTCTTATATCTCTATGGATGATGGGTCTGGAGAAGCCAGTGTGGAGATACGCAATTGCATGAGCAATCTGTCTTGCAATCTTTAACCTGCTTTGCCACAACATGGGCGTACCTTGTCGTTTAGAGATATAAATTTGATCGGCAAGGACTCCATTTTGAGCATATTCAAACACTAAACTCGGAATTGAAGTCTCGAGACAGCATCCTACCAATTTTAGAATATTTTTGTGAGCGCTCGCCTTTGCAGAAATACCTATATCCATTAGGGCCAAGTCCTTGGCAAATGAATCACGTTCATCATACACCTTAATGGAAAGTATTCGGCCTTCAAAAGAACCCTTGTACATTTTATAAATCCTTTCGGCGCATGACTCATATAGAATAAAACGATGATCAAAGTTATTGGTTGCCAAGATGAGCTGTTGATAAGAGAAGGTACGGATGGGAATAGGCCTGCCATTACAAGAGGCAACCAGCTTCTCCAATACAAGCCCTCCATTTTCTAGAAATGCTCTCTTTCTCTCTCTCTCTTCTTCTCTTTTTCTCCGGCGATGATCTACAAGAGTAGCAGCAATATTCAGCTTCTTCAGTAGCATGCTTCCCTTTCGATCTCTCTCTCTCTGTCTCCCCTCTCTGCAGGGCTTGAAATTAAGTAGCCTTACTTTAATCCCATTTCCCCTTTGCGTCCGCAAAAGTAAATTAAGGCTGATTTCGTGGAAAGTAAGCGGAGCCTTCCTGGCCTCATCAACTCGTTAACCCGTCCGTTAAAACGAGGAAATTCAGTCTCACTAACAATTAATTAACAAATGCTCTCTCTCTTGAGTCTTGTCCACCAAAGTAGAAGGAAATTTCGTGGGAAAGGGAATTTGGAGTTTAGCACCACGGTCTTGGGCCCAGCAATATCACTTTAAATTAAAGGTGATTTGACTGATTTGTTGGGATCAAAATTACAAAAATTGCCCCGTATATATATGAAGGGCTTTACATAGCATGCTTTATTCATAAAAAAATAATAAAAAAAAAATCCAAAGAAGGATCACAAATTGGGGCATTAGAAATGAGGATCAGACCCGGCCCAATGACAATTGACAAGGCCGATCAAGACAGAGAAACCCAATACAACATTTCCAAGCACTTGCAAAGTAATTACCCAATTGTAATATTTATGAATTTCAGATTAAAATCTTGATATCAGTTCTGAAAATGTATCCCATTGGATTTTGTAGCACAGCTGTTTGATTTGTTACTTGGGGGAAGATTTTAAACATTTTTAAACGTCATGTCAGCTAAGCATGGATTTTTCGAAATTTTAACATATATAAACTTTGTAGCAAATTGCATGAGAAGATATAAAAGGAAATTATTAAAGTCTAAATTTCTAAAAAAAGACAACCTTATAAGAAAAATATATACCTTTTTTCCAAAATCTTTCATTCTTGATATGAAAATTAAAGCATTTTTTTTTTCGAATTCCAGACAATGCAGTGAAAATGGAGCGCTCTCTCTCTTACCTGGACCACAGGGACTGGGGGTAGTCATGCGGTCACCCTCCAGTGGCTGGGTGGCCGCGCAAATTCCTTACTTTTTTTTTTAAAAAAAAAAATTAATTTTTTTCAATTAATAATTAAATAAAAAAATAACATTTAAAGGTGATGTAACGAAAATGCTAACATGACACTAACGGTGGTTGCAAAAATGGACCTGTTTCAAATTCGAGAAAAAGTTAAACACTGAATATTGACTTTCAAAAAATAAGGGATCGAATTCAAATAGCGTTCCGACTCAGAAATTTATTAGACATTTATTATTTTTTTTAAGTGTTTAAACCACTAAAAAAATATGTTATCTTAATTAATATAAAAAATAAAATATATATTGAATTCTAAATTTGTAACAGCTATTCCACGTAGACCAAGCACCAACAGGCAACAGCCCCTGATCCACCCGTAGTTACAAAAAGTAGCCACTTCTCCTAACCCTGTTGGCCTGTTCCCTTCCTCTCTCACGTTCGGACATTCCAAGCCAACACCAGAATCTTCCAAAGCCAAAGCCAAAGCCAAACCCCACACTCCACAGTGCACACCCACCGCAAAAAGGAGCCCAAGCCAAACCAACCGCACAGTAGAGAGACGCCAAAACCCACACGTACAGCTTAAGCTTTCCAAAGCCAAAAGCAACAACTATGTACAGGGACACGTCGAGCTGCAACTCGTACAACTATGGCGACGCTCAGTACTGGAACGCGCGGTACATCCAGGAGGGAGGCTCTTTCGACTGGTACCAGCGCTACACTGCTCTACGCCCTTTCGTTCGCAAGTACATCCCCACCTCCTCTCGGGTCCTCATGGTCGGCTGTGGCAATGCCGGTAACTTTCCCTTCTTTTTCCTGGCCGTTATAGGTTTTTAGCTGTTTGGTTGCTGGGTTTGTGAGAAAAATATGAGAAATGAAAAGAAACAAATTTTTGGTTTTTGGGATTTGGGTCACCGAATTTCTCCTCTGTTTTGCTTGCTGGGGAATGTGAGGAGAGGGAATTGGGGTTTTCTTTCAGTTTTGTAGTATTTAGTTAGCGATTTTTCTCTGCTTGGTTGCTGGGAAATTGTGGGAGACGATAAGAAATGAAAATAGAAAATTTTGGGTTCTTGAATTTGGGGTTGTTCGAGTCTCTCATTTTTCTGCTCTGTTGCTTGCTGGGCATAATGTGAGAAGAGAAATGAAATTGGGGTTTGGAACTGTTGGGTAACGAATTTTTCTCTGTTTGGTTCCAGGAAATTGTCAGAAAAGATAAGAGAAGAAACGAATTTTGGGTTGTTCATTATTTGGGTCACCCTTTTTTTTTTCCTGGTTGCTTGCTGGGGAATGTGAGAGGAGGAAGGAAACGGGGGTTTTAGAGCTTTTACGGTTCACTTTCTCTCTTCTATGTTTGGTTGATGGGAAAAGCAAGTGGAGTAAGGAAAGAAAGTATATTTTTCTTAAGGTGTAGGAACAGATTGCTTTGTAAACGGACTTGAGAAAAATGAAAAAGAAAATTTGCACGCAATTTGACCAGATTTAAGCCTTGCCCCCTTTTTGGGCATACTATTCAAATTCTAATTATATATATATATAGCAATGTCATTGCTTGTTCTTTAAATGGGACTTGGGAAAATAATGTTAATGCTGAATTTGGCATTATTTAACTATTTGGCTTGTTGATGTGTGAGTTTCAGCGTTTGGGAAATCAAAACAACTTGGGGTTCAAAGTTTCTTTATTGGCAATCAAGAGGTGTGGGTCTTTGTTGGTTAGATTATGCAGTGGGTGTATAAATCTATATTCAAATTGGTAAGTAGTAGAGTTAGTTGGATACTTTGATCTGAAGTTCTCAGGCACTTTGGGGTTGTGGGGCCAGATCAGTATGTTCTGAATTTTCTTATTTAATTGTAGGTTTCTTACTTACCTCTCTGGAGTTTTAGTCTTTCTTGGGGGGGCTTTAAAGTGGAAAAAGTAAATGATTCCATAAAATCATTTCATTGATCAGTAATTATATTGAAATGAGCATAACAAGGACCAGAAAAGTTCAATGAGCTTTGATGACTTGAGGCAAAGACAGTTAATGACTGGCTAACCGTATAGTTTATGACGATCTTATAAAAAGGAAGGCAATAGTTCAAGACATGTAGCAAATCAGTAATATGGCATATTTGTGGCCGGGGTTGCTGGACTATTTGTGGGAATAAGTGAATGCATGGGATAAATTGAATTTCAGTTTAATAAAATTTAATACCTGGGCATATTGGTAAATGAAATTAAAGTTAAGATTAGTTTAATAAAATAAACATATGAAATTAGGGCAGGTTCTGGAACTTTAGACCTTCATCCTTATGTGGTCTCAACCCCAACTAGCTTTCGCCACTCCCCATACTCATTGACAAACCTGCCCTAAGATGGTAAGGAGGGTCCTTGAAAAAACGGTTATTTTTTGGGTTAAATATAATCTGGCCCCCTCAACTAACAACCATTTTTTACAAAGCACCATGAACTGACAAGTGTTATGCTTTGGCCCTTCAAACTGTCAATTTGTTGCAACTTAGCCCTTTCTGTCAGTATTGATCTTTATGCTGGATGGAAAATCAAATTTGACCTAAATAATTCCTAAAATACCCTTATTTTGATCATTGAAAAACCAACATTACCCTTTGTCTTTTTCTACTAATTAATAAATAAAAGGGTCATTTTGGTTTTTCAATAGTCAAAATAAGGGTATTTTCAGAATATTTAGGTCAAATTTGATTTTCCATCCAACATAATGGTCAAGACTCATGGAGGGGATTAAATAATAGCAGATTAACAGTTTAATGGTTAAATCATAACACTTGTCAATTCGTGGTGCTTCATAAAAAATGGTTGTTAGTTTAGGAGGCTAAATAATATTTAACCCTTATTTATTTATTTATTTTGTCTGCTATTCCTATTTGTCACTTTCAAGATTCTGTCTAGTTTTATGTGTATATATAACTTCTTTGAGGAAAATATTGTCATGAAGCTTTTTGTCATCATAAACGTCCTATTTCCTTTAGTGTATTTTTCACTATGAGTACCATTATTGATATGGATTTTTCTTGAACTTGGAAGTTATTGTGCTATTATTTGTTATTTTGGAAATGAAAGCATGTTTAGACGGCCCATTGAATGTACAATTGTTTTTGCAAATAATATTATGACCTAGAACAATGAGTAGTGAACTTTGTACTTTTCCAACCTGCATTGCTATTGCCATAATAAAAAACAAGTTTTTTTTTTTTTTTTAATGAGTAAAACAATCTCATTAGAAAGCGGAGAGACGCGCAATCCTTGGTTTTTGTAACAGTTATACATACTCTAATGATAAAGGCTTCTAATATTAGTCATTTTCTTGCTAAGCAGCTCCTAATTTTGTCATCTTTTTTGCATATCTTCAATTTTTTTTTTTTTCTATACCGCTGATAGTAAAATCATTTCTACTTTGTAGTTATGTCAGAAGACATGGTCAAGGATGGGTATGAAAACATAATGAACATTGACATTTCATCAGTGGCCATTGACATGATGAGAAGAAAATACGAATACATCCCTCAGCTGAAATGTATCCTATTGAATGATCAAATTCTTTAATTTCTATGTAAAGTCTTACATTACTTTTTCTGAAGTAAGTGCATAAGTATGTGTGCAAGTTTCCCTTATGAATCTCAATAGACATGCAAATGGATGTTAGGGATATGAGTCTCTTCCCAGATGAATCATTTGACAGTGTCATTGATAAAGGTTTAGATTTGTCCCTTCATAAATTGCGTTCTCAATATTTGCAATATGTTGAACTAACTTTGTGTTTTATGTCTTGATACTGTTTTGCTGTCGTCACTGTATTTGTACTCCACTGATCCTCGATCTAGGAACTCTTGACTCTTTGATGGTATGATGGGTATTGAAATGTTTTCATTTTCCCTCAAATTTACTGTAGCAGGCTCTAATTCTTTCATTTGTGATTGTGATTTTCAGTGTGGCACTGATGCTCCGATTAGTGCTGCTCAAATGCTAGGGGAAGTGAGTAGGTTGTAGGCTTCATCATGTTTAGAGCCTAATTACTTACTATAATTTGTAGCTCTAATTACTTACTATAAGTTGTTATAAAATTAAAGATATGAATCTACAACATGTTTTTTTTCACTAATTTACTTGTAAATCTCCCAACTAAGCATGGTTCATTTTTGCTTGTAGGCTTCTTAAACCTGGAGGGATCTATATTTTGGTATCCATATACCCATAGATAAGGCTTTATTTACTTATTTCTTTTCATTTCTTTCATTCATAGTGCATGATCTTTTCCTAATTTGCCATTTACAGATAACCTATGGTGATCCTACAGCGAGGATGCCTCATTTGAGACGGCCAGTATACAATTGGAAAACCATGTTGTACATTATACGTAAGTTTTCTTTCTGCCCTTGATGCTATTCAATGTTTCTCTTTGCTCCTTTAGTTGTCTAGAGGCCAATCATGCTTCCATATCGTTGTTTCATTATTTATTTTTTAAGTAATTTGTATTGAATTTTGGGATACATCATATGTCTTGACTTAGGGAAAGAGTTTGTGCTATACTCCAAAAGGATTAGTAAAAGTTACAATTGAAGCTCCCTGAAATCACGCGTAGTCTCATATAATGAGGAATCAATACGAGACTTAACACCAATTTCACAGCATCACAATCCATTTACTCAAAATGAGACTCAACTTTTCAAGAAGTCACAATCTCCCTTGCTCAAATACTTGACATCCTTGGCATAACTCACATCACACTACATTGCCCAAGCTACACATGGTGTTATTTGATTTCTTTGGTAGAATTTGTCACGATTCAGGGAAAACGCTAGTCACATTTGCGCTGTTACTTCAAAAAACGAGTAGTCAATGTTACAATTAGAGCTCTTTAAAATCACTTATAAATCATAGTTTCACTCAGTAAGGAATTGATGTAGGACTTAACACTCATGCAGCACCATTACAATCCATCCACTCAATGTGGGACTTAACTTTTTGGGGTGTTTCTCTTGTATACTTCCTGTCTACTAAGGTTTCAACCTTTTGCTCTTAAAAATTTTGATTCCTTAAAAAATAAAAATAAAAATTGGGGTGTGCCCTTTCGCTCTTGTTTCTATCATGTTCTAGATGTTAATATTTTGCTTTACTAGGATGGTGGATACTCCAAGGAGTCAAGTGGTATTTGTTGTTCATACTTATGATATTTCAACCTTTAAATACTCGGTCTTCTCAAATATTCAAGATTACATCATTGTAATAAGCCAAATGCCCTATTTTGGATCAACACACACATTAACTTTAGGATCCAAATTGTTAATTGTATAGTTCTCTTTGTTTCTCTTTCGCTTGCTATTATTTGGGCGTAGTATTCAATATGAGTGGATTGTGTACTTTATCTTGACATTTTTGTGTGCGCTTCATCAGACACAGCCAGCAATGAGGTAGCTTTGGTCCCTCTTAGCACTGGGATCTTGGAGTTCGACGGTGGGGGCAAAGTGTGCAGGCCAGAAGAGTTGGAAAGCTTGTTTCGGCAATTCAGGCCTAGTAAAGGTTTTGTTTTTTATCCTGTTTGTCTGAGATAGGACTTGATGAGGGCTGAATCTTCGTTTGCAGTGTTAGAAAAGTTTAAGGAAGCTGATATGGGCCCTGTAGGAGTCAACTCAGCTCCTCCTTGTTCTGAGTGGGCGCTGGTTGTTGTTAGTGGGTAAAAATTCCTTTGCCTAATTTTTCTCCTGCTTCTTCTTTTTCCTCTCTTGAAGAGGTTTGAGGGCGGGTGGGCAGCATCGTTTTGACAAGGGAAAGACTGGTGCTTCCTATGAGATGGAGGGGAATGCTGGGGTGTTGTGGATATAGGTGTCCCTGTTGTTGAAGCAACACTGCCTTGCTTGGATGTGCAATTTTTTTCTGGGGTGGATCCCATCCTCATTGAAGACTCCTGAAGGGGCAACTTCAGCTTGGGTTTTATAGAAAGTGAAGGAAATTAGGCCGTGTGTGGGGGTTTCATGTGAGGGTTTTGAAGAGGAATTTATGGCCTTGCTAACTGCCATCGAAGCGGGTCATTCTTTGAGCGAGCTGGGCTCTAGCTCTAAATTGGGTGTTAAAGAAAATAGAGAGTTAAAAAGGTTATCTTCTCTATCAATTATGATTTGAAAGGAGGTAGTACAAGTTGAGGTAGAGCCAAGGGGAGGGCTTTTATTGGTTTTTATGAAGCCTAAGGTATTGCCTTGGAATGTTTGAGGGTTGAATGAACTTAAAAACGCTTTAGAGTGAGGAACTTGCTTAGGCAATGGAAGACAAATATTATTTGTTTGCAGGAATCTAAAATGGAGCTCATTTCCAGCAGTGTTGTGCGTAGCTTGTGGGTTTGCAAACATGTGGATTGGTTTTATTCAGTGTCTAGAGGGGCCTCGGGTGGTATCTTGCTTATGTGGGATAGTAGGGTGGTGGAGAAAGTTGAAGAGCGTATAGGGGAGTTCATTGTAGCTTGCTCTTTTAGGAACGTTGAAGATGGCTTCTCTTGGGCTTTTGCGGTTGTCTATGGGCCTAATTCCAGATGTGATAGGAGGGGCTTATGGGAGGAACTGGCTGGCTTGGTTAGTTGGTGGAATCTGCCATGGTGCATTGGGGGCGATTTTGATGTCTCTCGTTTTCTTAGTGAAAGATTGGGTGAAGCTCATTTATGTCCTGCTATGGTGGAGTTCTCAGACTTTATCTTTGATCTGGGTCTTATGGCCATCCCCCTTGTAGGAGGAAACTTTACGTGGTCCAATAATAGGGATCTTCCCTCTTGGTCAAGAATCGATAAATTCTTAGTTTCTTTGGATTGGGAAGCCCATCTTCCTGATATGTCTTCGAAGTAGATCCCTAGACTTTGCTCAGACCATTTTCCCATCCTCCTTGATTGTGGAGGAATTCAGAGCGATAGAAGATATTTCAAGTTCGAGAACATGTGGTTGAAGGCTGAAGGAATTATGGACAGAGTGGAACAATGGTGGTCTTCCTATCATTTTCAAGACTCCCCAAGCTTTGTTTTGGCTCACAAACTAAGGCCTTGAAAGCCGACCTAAAAGTTTGGAACGAGTAGGTGTTTGGCAATGTGGAGAATGATAAAAAGGATCTCTGTTGGAGGAGTTAATTGTTCTTGATGGTTGGGAGGAAGAGAGAGGGTTTTGTGATGAAGAGAAACGAAGCAAAGAAATAGTGAGTGGTGAGTTGGAGAGGGCAACCTTGTTAGAGGAGATGAGTTGGAGGCAAAAGTCGAGGGCTCTTTGGCTAAGGGAGGGGGATGAGTGCACGAAGTTTTTCCATCGAGTGGCTAACTCGAATAGGTGAAACAATTCCATCGAATTGTTGTTGGTTAATGGATTAGTGTCTTTTGATCACTGGGAGTTTCTTTTGTAATTGTTGAGGAGATGTGGTTTTGGGAAGAAATGGCGTAATTGGATAACGCATTGTATTTATTTGGAGCGCTTTTTTGCTTTGGTGAATGGTACCCCTTCCGATTTCTTCAGTAACTCCTGTGGTTTCAAACAAGGAGATCTTGTTATCTCCTCTACTATGTCATTGTTATGGAGGTTGTTAGTAAAATGATTTTTGCTAGTGTTGGTGGAGGCTTTCTTTCATGCTTTTCTGTGGGGTCTAGGAACTCTGACGTGCTTCATATCTCCCATCTTCTGTTTGCATATGATACTCTGATTTTTTGCGGGGCTAACCTAGATCACGTCTGTTGTTTGCATGCCTTATTCTTATGCTTTGAAGCTGTATACGGTTTGAAATTAATATAGCCAAATCAGAGTTGGTTCTTGTGTGTAATGTCCATAATGTTGATGGGTTAGCCAGTATTCTAGCTTGTGGGGTCTTCTTTACCTTTGAAGTATCTTGGCCTTCCTTTGAGAGCTTCTTTTAAGGCCAACTCGATATGGGATGGTGTTATTGAGAAGATTGAGTATTATCTCGTTCGGTGGAAAGGGATGTACTTGTCTAAGGGTGAAAGGATTACTTTAATCAAAAGTACCCTGTCCAATTTGCCATCATAGTTTATGTCTCTCTTTCCCCTTCTTGCCAGTGTTGCCAATCACATAGAAAAGCTACAACAAGATTCTTATGGGGGACTAGATTAGGAGTTCAAATTTCACCTAGTTAGGTGGTCCAAGGTTTGTTCTCCAATTTTCGTGGGAAGGTTGAGCGTCCAAAGCTTGCTTTTGTTCAACCGTACTTTTATAGAGGAGTCGCTTTGGCGCTTTGTGCATGAGAGAGTCCTTATGGAGAATCATAGTGCATGGTAGTTCGTGGGGGGTGGTGTTCTAATGAGGTTCATGGGTTGTATGGGTGGGGTTACGGAAAAAAAAAATCCGGTGGGCTGGAGAGAGAGTTTTCTGGTCATACCAAGTTTGAGGTGGGTGATGGTTCTAGCATGATGACTTGTGGTGTAGGAATTAGGCACTTAAGGAATCTTTTCTGGGTTTGTATAGTATTGCCCACACAAAAGATGCTTCAGTAGCATATTGCTTTGAGTTATCTAGAGACAAATTACGTGGGTTCCTTTCAAGAGAGAGATGTTCACTGTAAGATCTTTTTATCACGTCCTTGTACCTCATGAGAGCGCCTATTTTTCTTGGAAGAGTATTTGGTGGCATAAGGTTGCTTTGAGAGTGGCGCTTTTTGCTTGGACAGCCGCCCTAGGGAAAATCCTCATTTTGGAGATCCTAAGGAAATTAAGTGTCATTGTGGTTGATTGGTATTGTATGTGCAAAAAAAGTGGGTAGACTGTGGATAATTTTCTTTTCCATTGCGAGACTGCAAGTGCTTTGCTATCTTCAGTTTTGGGTTAGCTTGGGTTATGCTTAGAAGAGTTGTTTGACATTTTTGCTTGTTGGAGAGGGCTAGGAGGTAGTCCTCAGTGTGTAGCTATGTGGAAGTTGGTTCTGGCCTGCCTTTTGTTGTATCTTTGGAGGAAAATAAATTATAGATGTTTTGAAGATCAGGAGTGGACAGTTGCAGATTTAAAGTCTTCTTCAAAACTCTTTACCTTTGGACAGCTGCGTTAGATTTTTATATGCCTAGTTTTCATGATTTTCTTAACTTGCTATCTTTCTAGTTAGGTGTTTTTCTTGTTTACTCCTTGTATATTTGGGTTGCGCTTTATGCGCTTTTAATGATAATTCGTTCACTTATAAAAAAAGAGAGGCAGCTACCAGTGTTTGATAAGGCTTTCTTAGATGGATTCAGAGGTTTGCTTGGCAGTTATAATGTTTGGTTAGGCTTTTCTAGGTAAGTGGTTTTGGGCATTTGCTTTGGTAAGGATCTCTTTTTGTAGAACGGTAGTGGCTGTGAGGTTTGTTGTTGGCAAGGACGGGGGTCAGTTTGTGTAGAAGAGTGTGATTATGTGGGATCTTTGCTGGAGATATCTTTTTTATTTTCTGGGATGGTAGAGGGGTTCACTTCAAGGCTTTTGGCAGGATGTTCAATTGGGGGTAGGAGCATTTGCAAGGTGCCTTTAGAGATTTGATTGCTATCGTAGAGAACAGGATGCCACTGTCAAGTTCTATCGGTTGGTATGAAGTGGTTCTCCATTGATGCCCCAAGTTCCTAAATGCAGTTCATGGGTTTCCCTTCTGATCTTTTAGAAAAGTCGAATTTTGGAGGGTTAGGTGAACTCTATAGGACGGTGTCATTTTAGGGTAAGAAATTTGTTATGAAATCCTACAAAAGGGTTTACATCTTCGTGTTCACGGCATCTATTATCTTCCAAAATGAGAGAGAATGATTTTCTTCTCTCTCAATAAAGACTTTGGAAATTGGTTGTCCATTTCTGAATAATAAATTATTTATATGGAAGGATTTGAAAGGCACTATGGCAGTAAGATTTCCAAGGTTTAGCCAAGGCTTAGCTTAGGAATCCACTACTCATTATATTTGGTTTGGTATTGCTACTGCAACATGACTTAGAAAGTCATGACGATTTAAGTGAGGAACGTCTTTATCAAAATATTTTTGCTTCTAATTTCGGGTAATGCATAGATCGCATCCCAGCATATTTATGTCTTTATTCTTTAGGTAATACATCCTGCTGCTATCCCAGCATCGTATAGTTGTTGCCACCGTATATCATATATATACAACATTGAGCATAAGGAGTTTTGGACTTAAATAAGAGTGTTTTCAACTTGGATATTCTTGTGTGTGTGTATGTGTCTGTGTTCATTGAATTCTTTTCAACTTGGAATCTGCTTTGTATGCCATATTCTTGTCGAAGCCCATGCAGTAGTTTTTTTTTTAAAGAACTTTTTTAACTAATTATTGAAAATTTCATTTCTTTTTCTCCATCCTTTCACAGCCAGACCAGGATTCGAGAAGCCTGAAAGTTGCAGTTCATCAACAAAGTCGTGCTTGGAACCCATTCCGACCACTGAGAATGGCTTACTTCCGCCAGGTTTTGTTTTGGAAGATCCAGATTCTCACTTTATATACGTGTGTAGAAAGATGGATGAGACAGAGTTGAGTAATATGCCCACCTACCCCTTCACAAATGATGTTTGATAATTCATACCTTAGAGCGAAGCGCCGATAAGGTAATTTGTGTGCTTGTCTCTGAGCTTTGACATGCATCACAGCCATTTACATGATTATTGTCGCCAACTGCACAACTTCGAATTGCTTGTAAAAGATACAAGATCCCCCTTTTTTGTTTTTCAAAGGAACTTGAAATTGTAGGCTAGCTTGAGGCATGGGGAATAAAAATGAATCGAAAAAATGAAACCCATTGGAGAAACCCTAGTGAGAGATCAGCATCACTTTCTTGTCCTTTTACTGTACTTTTTTCTAGACACGAAGCTTGTTTTCTAGTATTCTTTCTGTACATTGGTTTCTTTCGTGTTTTTGTGACAGAAATTACTTGGTGTTGTTCAAGTTGTCATGCAATATCTGGTAAATCTAGCAGAACTTAAAGTGGGTAAATGTTTAGTTTCAACCTGAATTAGAACAAAAATGAAGGGTAATAGACCCGGACATCCTAGTGGTCAAAGGGTGGGCTTGGGATGAGCCGTAGACTCGGATGGACATTTTGGGTTCGATTCCGCACTAGGAGTTCCATTCGGTTTTGACGGGTGGAATCATGTATCAGGGGTCTACTCCCTGAGGGTGGGTCCGAAGGGCCCTGCCTTTGTAAGGTTTCACGTCCTAAAAAAATAAAATTGAGCGTTTTCTCTTGTTTATTAGAAATAAAAGCTGACAAGGCGGAAGTTATTAACCCAAAATGGCTCATCTGTTGTTGTGGCTTGGCTTCTTGTAGGTTGTATCCTGTATGCCTTGATGACTTCTACCAAAAGAAAAAATGTCATTTTCATTTATCTCAAACGGAAGAAAGTCATGTAGAATGTTATCTCAAAAGGACAATTTTTCCTTCAAATTGGGCTTCCTTCAATATAGGTTGAAGGAAATTCTTCCAACTCGGTCTATTAAACTTTTAGTGTTTAGAGCTTGTAATTTTTACATGCATTTTAAAAATGGTTGTAAGAATCACTGTTTTAAGGACACAAATATCAATTTAATAACTTAGGTTGAGGGATTTTTTATAATTCAGTTTCGAAGAAAACTTTTGTTTGTGAATCTCATGTGTCACCCTGTCGTTTAGGTAAAAGACTCATAATTTTGCTCAAGTGATGTATAAAAGAAGTTATAGAAGATCTATTTCAACATTTTCATGAAAAAGAGAGTATAATTAAATTCGAACCGTCAAAAAAATTGTAAGAGATCATTTATAGGTTTTTTTTAAGCACCTTTGCCAAATCCAAAAGCATCAAATAAAAGCTAGGGCACTTTATTCATAACTATGAGTTGGTAATCATATAACCCTTTTTAGTGATTTACAAAGACAAGAAACGCAAATTTCTTCCCAAATGGTTACAACTCACTCTTTGGCTTGGAAGAACATATGGACCAATGTTTCCTTAAAGCAAGCCTTGACATTGTTGTGAGGCACAGTTTTGGGGTAGCAGGAGCTGTCCTTAGTGTTCTAATGGTCATATTATTTCGGCTGTTACAAGTAGACTTCCTCCTCTGGATGCCAATGCTGGAGAAGCACATGTTTCTCTTTTAGTAGTAAAATATACAGTTTCTTCATTCTTTAAGGGGACAATCTCACCATCTCTCTAGCCATCAACAAAGCTAGACTTCTTTCTGATCGGACGTTTGCTCCTATCACAGAAGACATCCATTAGCAGCTCCACCTTCTCCAGAGATGGACTGCCTCAAAAGTTTTTTAGAATGCTAATCACTGAACACATCAGGTTGCAAAGTGAACTGATTCTAATGGTTTATTTTTTTTAAGAAAAAACATTCTCAGTTCCTCTCCTTATCTTAGATCGGAATCAACAATAGAAAAGATCCATTTGTAATCCCCCATTTCCTTTATTGCTTAGGAAAAAACAAGAAAAGAGACAAGAAAGGCAAGTCAGTGTACTCTATACTAAAGATTAAAAAGATTATCTTACATGCTTATATAATTTCTCCTGCTTTTCACAAACATCTTTTAAGCTTGTTGATGATCTAGGCACCGTGACCATTACAGAAAAGTAAAATATACCCAGCTACTAACAACGTGTAATGAATGTTCTCACGTGTTCTTAAAGTATGTAATTTTCACATACAGAGACAGCCGAAAGGGAGGCTAGAGAAAGCTATAGCCCCCTCCAACCCCCTCCACAAAAATACAACTAATAATAATAATAATAATAAATTAAATCTTTAAATTTGTTAACTTCATGCGACCTAAGGACATGTTTTTGGTTTTTATGGTTTGAACTTTGATGTTTGGAAATATACCTTGAACAGAGGAGACTTTGCATTAATGCAGCCTTTCTTAATTAATTTGCTAAAAAGTCCCCATTTTTCAATCCCAAGCTTACATGTTATTTCCTTTCTCGGTTGCAAAAAAGTTCTTTGCTCGGTTGAAAGTTAATTTAATATTCGAACTATATTAATATAATTGGGATAGTCTTGCACTTTCCTTTACGCTATTGAATTCAAATGGGGTGAAACGAGAGCAATTTATTGTATGTGCAATGAACAGTTCATATGAGAAAGGGCATTCGAGTTTCATTCTGTTTAAACAGAAGCTCGAACACCTGTTCGGACTGTCAGAACACCTGTCCGAACACTTGTCTGAACAAAGTGAAGTTTGAATGCTTTCACGTGATTACACCGTATCATGATTTTTGGACTATCAAACTTTAAACCATAAAACAAGGCCACCTAATTTATCATTGTGTCGGTGTAAGTTATAAAATACGGCAAAGTTACATGTTGCTCTTATTCAATTAGGCATAGTAAGGCTAGTTGTGATCTACATAGCAATGTGAGCCTAGGAAATGTCAATTCACACACAGTTATCATGTGATTCAGAATGAATTTGATAAATCCAGCAAAAACCCATTATAGATAGTCATTTAGGCACTGAAGTGGGGAAATTTAATAGTTAATAAATCTCCTTTGGATAAGCTTTCAAAAAGTAACATGTGTGATTTGTCTTCAAAAAGTGTTTTCTGACTTAGAAAAATAGTTTTTCTTATTTTCCGTTGAAAACTTTTTTTTTTTTTTTTGAAAAACTGAAAATGCCTTTGGATGTTTTGATGAAAAACTATTTTAGGAAAAATTGTCCCACAAATTTTTATTCAAAAAAAAAATAAAAAAAAACACATAACCCCTTCAAACTATCTTTATTGTCAATGTCCTTCCAAATTACCAATTGTGTCAATCTTCACACCTAAAACTACAAAAAAATGTCAATGTTTCCCTAATGACAAAAATACCCTTCATAAAATAATTAAAATTAAAAAAAAAATTATTAAAAAAATCTAAAATAACAAAAAGTTATACAAAAAAAAAGGGATTATCTTTTTTTCTTCATTTGTTTTTTTTTATTTATTTTTATAATTTTCAGTTACTTTTTCGTTAATTTTTTTTAAAAAAAATTCGTTCTTTTAATTTTTAGTTTTTTTAAAAAAAAAAATTTATAAGGACATTTTTGTCTTACTGAAAAAAATTAGGGTCATTTTTGTCTTTTTGTTGATCTTGGGAGGGACATTGACATGTTTTGATAGTTTGAAGGGAGGCATTGACATAATTAATAATTTGAGAGGGGCATTGACAATTGAGTGGTAGTTTAAGAGGAGTATATGTACTTTTTTTCACTAAAAAAAAAAAACTGTCTAAAAATTATTTAGGAGGTTGGACTACCTTTGTCAAACTTAAGGGTGGTCGGCCACTCTTTGATATATTTTTTATGGTTAAAAATATTTTCATGAAAGACACTTTCAAACGATTTTGTTTATTTACCCATTGAAAATTACTTTTAAAAAGCGTTGCCAAACGGAGGAGAATCCACTTCCTTAGGGAAAACGGAAACAAAGGTCAACACGGGCTTGAGTGAGTCCAAGGTGGTTCCTCAAAAGGAAGAACAAAAGGTCCATAGATAGAAGGAAAGGAAATTATCTTACCAACAAAGAAATCCCAAAATAGTAGTCTAGTAGTAGGAATTACTAAGAAAAAAGCATGGTCTTTAAAACCTAGAAGGCTAGAAAGTCCGGAGAATAAAAAAAGTAAAAGGATTAAAGATTTAGTGGTCCAATCAAGAGATTGAGTGAAATTGAATTGGAATGTCATTAATATTTAAGACAATTATTTAAGAAGTAAAAATTAATTATCATTTATAAAGTAAAATGACGATACTTGATGATGCAGTTGATCGCATGGTCTTGACTAGGTGTAACGCCGAATTACAACGTTAAGTGTGACGTTGCATTACAACTTAGTAGTAAGTTATGTTTGTGATATGACAATGCGTTGAATTTCACACTCACTAATAGTTATGATGAAATCAATGGTAGTCATTCTCTTTGTCACACTTTTACCATCGTTTAAGTAGCGACCGTGTTAGCATGCTCGCTTTTGTGGGTTGGCCTGTAGCTTGGGCTTTATCATATTGGCCCAAATCATGTGTCCCCAAGTTTGCATTCTCAACCTAGTTTGGCCGAGTAAATATCCGGTATATCAATACTAATATTAGGAGATTTTTGGGTTAGGTGGATGGAGCATTATTAGATTGATCACAAAAATTTGAGCTCAACTTATATAGCATATTCCAATTAATATTTGTATAAACTTGTTTTTAAAAAAAAGTAATGCTACATACCACACAAATATCTCATAAAATATGATATGGTAATGTTTAGTATATATATATTAAACAATAGTTTATCTAAGTATTACTTGACCTTGCCCCATCAACTTTATAGGATATTTGTAAGATGCTTAGGTGGTATATATTATCATTACTTTTTATAAAGAAAAAAAAAACCAATTAATTATGGATTATGATCCTCTCAAATTATCTGCCTGAATTTGAAAGAATTTGGACTGGTAATTGTGAAATACCACTTATAAGACCAACTAACCAAATAAAAATTAGGTTGTCCAACTACATATCCGGTTAGGTGAGTTCTATCCTATAAATGGTCTTTTATAATCACCTGTCAAAATTTTCTCAAATTCAGACAGATAATTTGAGAGGATCATAATCCCTAATTAATTGGTTTTTTTTTTTTTTTTTTTCTTCTTTATAAAAAGTAATGATAATATATACCACTTCCTTAGGGAAAACGGAAACAAAGGTCAACACGGGCTTGAATGAGTCCAAGGTGGTTCCTCAAAAGAAGAACAAAAGGTCCATAGATAGAAGGAAAGGAAATTATCTTACCAACAAAGAAATCCCAAAATAGTAGTCTAGTAGTAGGAATTACTAAGAAAAAAAGCATGGTCTTTAAAACCTAGAAGGCTAGAAAGTCCGGAGAATTAAAAAGGTAAAAAGATTAAAGATTTAGTGGTCCAATCAAGAGATTGAGTGAAATTGAATTGGAATGTCATTAATATTTAAGACAATTATTTAAGAAGTAAAAATTAATTATCATTTATAAAGTAAAATGACGATACTTGATGATGCAGTTGATCGCATGGTCTTGACTAGGTGTAACGCCGAATTACGACGTTAAGTGTGACGTTGCATTACGACTTAGTAGTAAGTTATGTTTGTGATATGACAATGCGTTGAATTTCACACTCACTAATAGTTATGATGAAATCAATGGTAGTCATTCTCTTTGTCACACTTTTACCATCGTTTAAGTAGCGACCGTGTTAGCATGCTCACTTTTGTGGGTTGGCCTGTAGCTTGGGCTTTATCATATTGGCCCAAATCATGTGTCCCCAAGTTTGCATTCTCAACCTAGGTTGGCCGAGTAAATATCCGGTATATCAATACTAATATTAGGAGATTTTTGGGTTAGGTGGATGGAGCATTATTAGATTGATCACAAAAATTTGAGCTCAACTTATAGCATATTCCAATTAATATTTTTGTAAACTTGTTTTTAAAAAAGAGTAATGCTACATACCACACAAATATCTCATAAAATATGATATGATAATGTTTAGTATATATATATATATATACACATTAAACAATAGTTTATCTAAGAATTACTTGACCTTGCCCCATCAACTTTATAGGATATTTGTAAGATGCTTAGGTGGTATATATTATCATTACTTTTTATAAAGAAGAAAAAAAAAATCAATTAATTAGGGATTATGATCCTCTCAAATTATCTGCCTGAATTTGAGAGAATTTGGACTAGTAACTGTGAAAGACCACTTATAAGACTCACTGACCAAATAAAAATTAGGTTGTCCAACTACATATCCGGTTAGGTGAGTCATATCCTATAAATGATCTTTCATAATTACCTGTCAAAATTCTCTCAAATTCGGGTTCCTTATACATTGAATAGAGGTTGGTAGAGCAATAAATGAATGCTAAAAGTAGTATAGCACTGAAGGGAATTTATATGCACACAAAAGAGGTTATCCAAGAATAATGCTCTTGAGAAAATACAAATTGGCCATTACAACTAGCCATCTAAATAAAGTAAATATGGCCACCCGACTGTAAAATTATGCCAGAGCTCAACCTAATCTGGCGAAAATCATTAAAACCCAAATAAAACACCAAAAGAGTCATTACTTCTTTCCATCCTAAATGGGACAGTTCTACTTCAATAAAGGTTTATGCACAATTTTCTTCTAAATCTACACTTTGTATTGAGCAATTTCTTTCGACCCGATTTATTAAATTTACACATATTTTTAAAGCGTGTGATTCTCATATATAATTTTTAATAAGAATGCACCTGAGAATGTTCATAATATGTTAATCCTATCCAAAATGCTTGAAAATCAGTGTTTTTAAATCACGCGCTCTAAAGATATACGCTAATTTAATAAACAGTTTGAAAGAATTACCTTCTGCAATACTATCTGCATAAATCTGCATAAATTTACAGCTAGTAACTTTTTCTTCTCTAATTTTGGTGGAGTGATGCTATATGTAGCCAAAACCCTAGATATGGAAAAACAAATCTGAAAGCCAAATGCCACTGGCCTCTAAATTTGGCAGTGACTTTACCAAATGTAGCAAAAATAGGGAAGAAAAAATAGAAATACCAATAAATGAGGCAAATAGAGAACCAAAAGTTCAAACCAGAGTGGGCCCCAAAGACCACCATTACACCAAAACACTCTAAAAGTGGCAAGGGAACCAAGGACTCCTCCTAAAACAGCAAAGTGCACAGAAAACCCACTACCCAAGTCTCTAAATTTGGCAGGGGATTTGCTATATGTGGAAGCAGTAATAAACTACCATAAATGTATCAAATAAAAAAAAAAATTGAAAAAAAAAAAAAAAAAAAAAATTTGAAAACAAAAAAGAAATAGTGGGACCCAAAGAGATATTGTATTCCATAAAAAACAAATAAAGTATTGAGTGGGGCCCAAAAGAGACCCAATGACACCAGAAGACTGCTCCAAATGTGGCAAACAGAGTCATGCAATACACTCTAAATAGAATACAGAGCCATGCAAGGTTGCCGTTTCCAGGCTCTCGCCATTTGGGATAAAAACGCTCTCTTTCTCTCTCTTTATTTCTCTTTCTTTCGCTCACGCCTCTCTATCTTCTCCTCCCTCTAAATTTGGCAACCCTCTCCACCTTTCCCAAGTTTAGCAGGGAACCCAAAAAGCCAAAGGAAGCTCCTTTTTCAGAGAAATAAGCAGAGATTCTATAATTGATAGAAATTAGTTTGGGTTCTCTGGGTTTGTAGAGGTTTTGATCAATTGGGTTTGTGGGGTTTGAAGCTCTGAGAAATGGGTCGAGGGAAGATTGAGATAAAGAGAATCGAGAATGCCAATAGCAGGCAAGTCACATTCTCAAAGAGACGTGCTGGCCTGCTCAAGAAGGCTCAGGAGCTCGCTATTCTCTGTGATGCTGAGGTTGCCGTTATTATCTTCTCCAATACTGGCAAGCTCTTTGAGTTTTCCAGTTCTGGGTAAGTATCGGATTTTGTTCTTAATATTTCTGATCTACTTAAAAAAATTTCTTTTTAGATGTTTGCATGTGTTTTTTTCTTTCTTGTTATGTTTGTTTGTATGTGCTCTGTTTTTTTGAAGATTTTTTATGTTTGGATTGGTGTATTCAGTTTGATTCTTTTTGTATTTCTTTTTTCCTAAATTTTGAACAAAAATTTTGATATCTTAAATGGTCTTCAAGGTCACGTTTTTATGAGCTTTAATATAATAATATAGGTTTCATGAATATGTCCCCCCACACTGTTGCATTTTTGTTTTCTAATTTTTTATTTGGTCTTTCAGTAGATTTTGCTGAAGTTTATTAGACTTATGTAGAAATTTTGAATTTTGCACTTGCTTGCATGTGTTTGTTTATTATATCTGCTGTCTCTGTTCTTATGGTGTTTGAAGTGATCTATATCTCACCACCCCTCCCCCCCCCCCCCCCCCCCCCCCCCCCCACCCTTAATGTCCAGTCAGATTCTAGTGAACTCTACTTGACTTGTGAAGGGAATGTTTTATCTATTTTTTATAATCTTTTTTATTTTTTTGGGGGGTTAGTTATATTTCGATTTACTTGTAGGTATTTGTAGTTATATTTGTTGATCTGTACCTTTCTTATTCTATTGTTGTGAAAACCAAATATTGGAATTTTATTTTTGGGATATTCTGACTGCTTTTTATCGATGTCGAGATATCGAATTGTTCTATTACTGATCTCAAAAAAAAAAAGAAAAAAGAAATTAAATAAATAAAGGGGAGTTGGAATTTTGGACTATTCTGCTTTTCAAATAATGCTAAGTTTTATCTCTCAAGAAATTTTTTGGAATTTACTAGAAAATAAGTTGTTGTTTGGATATTATTTTTCAGAAATGTCAGTTGCTTGAATTGTTCTTCTCTACCCGACTTTAAGGAATGCAGATATACTTGCGTGCCTCCATGTGTAATGTTATTTATTGATTAAGGCACAAACATTCAAGTTGAAATAGGCTTGTTCCAACATGCTCAACAGAGATATTGAGTTGTAATCAGAAGTCCAGAACTGGACTCTTACCGTCCTCTGCTCCTTTTCCTCCTCATTGCCTACTTAACTTATCCACTTTGTAGAAACTCTACATTCAGTTTAAACCATGCCTCTTTATTTGCTGTGTTCCCCATATTTGATTTGACATGGATTTTTACCATAATTTATTTGATATGCCTTTTTCCCTATAAGAGATTCTACTTGGCTTGATGTGGGGTGGTTGTGCCTCTAAGCCTCTCAAATAGTTGGATGTTGGCCAGTAGTAGATGTTGAAAGCTTCAGATGAGCTTTTCTCTTGCTAGTAGCAGGAAACAGTGCCATATAGTTTGCTATGAAATGGCCTGAGAGCCCTGACTAAGTACCAGAAACTAGCCTGTGCAAGAGACTAGATGACTTAAATACTAAATAGGTGCAGCTCATTACGAATTATGCTATGATCCGCATTGACTTATTGACCTTGCAGAGGCAAGCATCCAATCTGTATTTGACAGTGCTTGCTGCATATGGTTGCTTTAGGCCTGCAGTCTAGTATTCCAGTTTCAAGCTTCCTGCCAATCAATTGCCTACAGAAGGCCTAATGGGCCTCCTTCATAAGTTGTTGACCCGCCTTTCCCATTATTTAAGATCCCTCCTTCTGTATGCCCTTTTCCTTCCTTACAAGTTGCAGTAGTCCCTCTTAAGAGAGAGAGAGAGAGAGAGAGAGAGAGAGAGAGAGAGAGCAAACCTGTCTATTCTTTGGAAGAAATTAAAGTTGCCTTGTGGTCGCCCTCGGAGGGGAGAGAGGGAAAACGCTGAATAAGAATGCAAAAGATTTAGAGATCCTAGTGTTAGTTAACAATGAAGTTGTTGATGACAGAGTATCGAAGAACTTTACATTAATGAGGAAGTGCTAAAATCATTGGTATGAGAAATTTAGGAAGGTTTGAGTAAATATTGATATGGATTTAAAGAAAGCATTTTAGCCATTTTTCTTTGCCATGATGACTATGTACATTACACGAATGAATTAGGCACATGGAGTAGGAAGAAGAGATGCCTTGTTTCTTATAATATAGTCTAATTATTAGTTATGTTCATTTACTCTTATTTTTTGCAGTATGAAGGGAACACTTTCAAGATACAACAAGTGTCTAGAGTCTCCTGAGGCTGCTATAGTAGAATACAGGGCAGAGGTACTCCGTCGTACGTATTTAGAGTTTTGACATCTGTTTTTTTTCTTGTGGAATTTAATTGTAGATGGACAAGTTTGTTAATTTGTTGTCTTTTAGCTCTTGTCTTGATAACCTTCCCCATGTTAGTGAGGCTCTTGTTTACTATAGACTTCAACAAAGAGAATAAAATTTAAAACATCTATTTCATTGGTCCAAATCATTTCCTTTCCTGAGAAACTCTAAAAGTGTGCTTTTGACAAAAACAAGTAGATATATTAAGTGGAAAAAAGTGTTATCATATATAGGTATGTCACATTCTAGGGGATATCTTGTGTTTGATAGCTAGGTATGTCTTCTTTTATTGAATGTATACTAATTTGTTTATTAAGCACGGATGAAAGGTAAAGTGTGTTCATGTAAAATCTAAATTTTAATTTTCAGTTTCTTGTAAATTTTTTCCAATTCTTGCACCCAATAAAAGGATTTCAAAACTAATTATCATTAAAAAGAGGGAAAATATCATATGCATTTAACTCAATATTCTTATCAACACTTCAAACTAAAAGAAAAGGACATGGCTTAGATCTTTCATTTTCAGCTTCATTCTTCTTCTCTGTCTAGTCTTTTTTTCCAGTCCCATGCTTCATGGGTGATGATGATGATGGCGATGGCGATGGTGATGGTGATGGCCATGGTGGTAGTAATAAACCAATTTATTTATGGGATTATGCATGTTCTCTCTTTTATTCTTTCAATTAAACTCTATTATATTCATGATTGAAGAGGAAATGAGAGTGGTTTGTTTCCAAATCATAATCCATATGATCACTATAACTCAGATGGAAGGATCCTAAGCTGATGGACGAGCCATTTGAAGACTGTTTCATGGCATTACATATTTGCTTTCAGTTTTGTTGGACAACAATAGTGACAAGAAACTTCTTGAGAATCCTGGCTGGAGCTTCTACTCAAGCAAGCTAGTTTAGTTGACAATATAATATAGTGCGATAATTCACTATATTCTGAAGTGACATTTATTTCTAACAATGTACTAAAATTTTAAGCTAGATAATAGTTACATATCTACTTATTGAAAAAGTGAGCTGCTGAAAAGATTTTATGCTCTTTACATTGAACCCACACATGGTTATGTCTTCGTATAGGGTCCCTGGATATCTGCTTTTGATATTTATCAGTTTAATTGTACTTTTATCTGGTTTATATATATATGAAAATATCCATTTCGTGTACCCTTTTGTCCACTCTCTTGGATAAATATCCTCTGAAGTCATGTGTGGATTGATGCATTGGACTATACTTTTCTCTTCAGAAGCAAGATTCAAAGGAGTTGGATTTCCTAAAAGATGAAATTGCAAAGCTACAGAGGAAACAGTTGTATGTAATCAGTAATCTTTAAATTATTTGGGCTTCTAATTATTTAGATTTCTTGAATAATGAAAGTCCTATTGTGTATGATTTTTTTGTTATTTTGATTATGTAGACGGCTGATGGGTAAGGACCTGACTGGCTTGTGCTTAAAAGAATTGCAGCACCTTGAACAGCAGTTAAGCGAAGGGTTATTGTCTGTGAAGGAGAGAAAGGTTCTGTGAATTTATATTTGTCTTTGGTTTTTTCTCAAAGATTTTATTTTCTTAATTTTTCCCAAATCTCGGATTCTGTGGTTGTAACTAATATTAAATTATTTGAGGTGTAAGGCCTTTAATATTTTTCTTTCATTTCAGGAGCAATTACTGATGGAGCAGCTGGAGGAATCAAGAATGCAGGTATATTGGAGCCCTTACACAAATTGCAAGTCTTCATTTGATCTGAAAGCCATACTCTTTAGCGGCTGAGAAACAACCATTTATGCTTATTCTCAAGTAACAATTTTTTGTGAAATAAAAGAAACAACCATACCTTTGTTGAACAGCAGACTTGAGCCTGTTCTAGATTCTGCTAGCATATGAGAGGAGAGGTGTCATATTAGGTGTAAAATCGTTTCCAGAAAGTATTTTCTACGTTTTCAGGTGTTTGGGGCAGCTGAAAATTAAGTCAAACCAAAAACATTTTCGGTTGGCCACGGAAAATAAGCTAAATGGAGCATAAAATGGTCTTCGCTTTTCATTTTCGTAAACCATTTTCCGCCCCCTTCTCCCTTGCCGCGCATCTCTAATTCTCGCACGATCTCTCCCTCACCGTACAAATATACACCTGCTCTCTCTCTCTCTCTCTCTCAAGTTCGGACGATGATGTGCTAGGTCTAGGACTCTCGGTGGATGGTCTTGGAATCGTCGAAATGGTTGGTAATGGCGAGGCAGTAGCTGGCGGAGTAGTCCCATTTGGATGGCGATGTGCCGTGAGGGTCCATGATTTGGAGGTAGACGGAGATGTAGTTGGGCAGCGGCTACGATTGGCCTTTGGGGTACACGAGGAGGCGGCAATCGTAGCCACCTACCTCAAAGCACTTGCTTCAGAAAGCCGTAGCCTTGACTTTCTAAAAATTATGGACCATCCACTTGCACGCGAAGGAGAACTAGCTGCGCCGCTCCACTGTCACGATCTCTTGGGCCCCGCCCCAGCCCCACCTCTGGGTCCCCCACCGCCGCCACTATCGATACCAACGAAGCCTTGTCCAATGATGGTGAGGCGGACGGCTGCGATTTGTCGGATGGGATGGGTGCAGCCTTAGGTGAAGTCTGATTCATGTCAACTTTGTGTGGTTTTCTGATCTCTCTCTACGAATTAGTTTTGGCCAGACAAGCCAGTTGATAATTTGATTGTTTCTCATTTTGTATTTGAGCTTGTTGGCCAAATTACTTATTTCTTCGGCCTCTGCTGACAAATCAAGTTGTTGCCTACCAAGTGTTTGAGGAAATGCTTATTTCCTCCAAACATTTTCCAGACTCATTTTCAGGCATGCTAGCAAACAGCAAAACAATAGCTCATTTTCTTTGAAAATGTTTTTGGCTTAGAAAATATTTTACGATGAAAAAAAATGGTGCAAAAAAAAAGAGTAATAATAATAATAATAATAATAAAATAATCTTTTATTTCTGCTCATGAAGAAAAGAAATCTAGAGCTCTTTTTTGAATGATTACTTTGTTCAATTCTGTTTTCAGGAGCAACGTGCTATGCTGGAGAATGAAACTTTGCGCAGACAGGCAATACAATATTCTTGTTGATGCACATCTGAGTTTCTGATTTTAACTTGTCTTTCAGCGATTATTTTTGTCTGCTATGTATTGTAGGTTGAGGAGCTTCGAGGTTTTTTTCCACCAGCTGACCACCCAGTCCCATCTTATCGCGAATATTACCCTGTAGAAAGGAAGAATAATACCCTTGCCAATCATAGTGTTGCAAGTCCTGATGTGCCAAGCAATTATCAAATTGCGAAAGAGGATTCAGACACTATCTTGCAGTTGGGGTACTGGTCTTTTTTTACTTTAAACTTAACCCTTCGGCCTTAACTAAATTGCAATATGCTGCTGCCTCTCTAGACCTCTAGACTAATGCATGTACGTTGTTTAAGAGTCCATCCAGATAATGATTTTGGAATGGTGTTATCTAATTTTGGTTATTGGAACTACTTACCCGGCGTAATAATCAAGTTTAAGTTCCACACCTCCAGTTGCATTTCCTCACGTATAAAACTTGAATATTGACATAGATGGATCTTGGAAATCATACAATGATATGATGATTCCATACAGTGTCTTGGTTGGCATATTTTGTTAGCTTTGTTTCCTATCATCCTTAAATTCATAAAGCCTTATTTGGCTACATAATTCCTTTTTGCCAGGCCAGCCCCTATCTAGTTCTATCTTAAATGTAATACCACTGGGAAAGGAACGTGCTAGCTTAAGATCACAGAATAGGCTGTTTGCAAAGGATTGGTTAATGGTTTTTCCCTTGTTGTCTACCTAATGCAACCTCCTTCCCTCCTAGGCCTGCAATTATGTATTCATGTAAAAGGTAGGGTTCTAAGTATGACATGGAAGAAGAAGGGAAAAAAAACAAGGAAGAAGGAAGGCAAGGGATTAGATGATATTTACATTCATTTCTCATATTATTTTCCTGATCAGTCCTTTTCTCATTTTTGGTCGACTTATGCTAGGATATTCTTGGAAGACATGATTTGAAATGTGTTTCTTCTATTAAATTCTCATTATGCAACTTCTGCTATACTTCAAAGTCTCACATTTACTCTTCATGCTACCAGGTTGCCAATTGATGTTTATCGCAAGACAAAGAAACCTGAGAGAGAAACCCTTTCCAATGATTCAGGGAGTCAAATGGGCCTCTTCTGATCTCTTTATTCCTGGCCATCTTCTTTTGCTTGCATTAGAAATGACAGCACTGAAATGAACTTGATACAGTTGAGTCTAGTTTAGTTGTGGATGCCTCATTTAAGCAATATAAAAGAAAAAAAGAATGGTAGGATCCTTAGGTGACCCAAAGTCATCAAAGTGGATATATAGATTTTCCTTTTAGGAGGTTTGGGTAATGGAGATGCAAAAAGTATAGTTAGTTTTACCCGCATTTGAAGCAATGGAGATACACATTATAGTAGTAGCTTTCTATTTTTAGTGTACCTTAGAAGGGGTTTGTAGTCTTGTATTTTCTGTTGCAAATTTATCTACTCTCTTCTGGTCAATATTCTGTCTCCATTTCCTCCCATGTGCACTTGGAAGCTAGGGTTGAATGATTGCTTTAGATTCCAACTTTTTTTTCTTTTTCTTTTCTTTTTTTTTTTCCCTTCATTTCCAACAATTTTTATTTTTCTTTATAAACCAATGTTGTGCCATAGTTCTTAGGAGTTAAAAGTCTAATTTCATGAAGTTCCAAAATGTTTTTCCTCTGTTCCAAAGACATATTAACATCCCAAGTAAGATGCATGAAGTATAACAAAATCCATTTTTTCTGCTTAAAGAAAGTATAACAGTAGGTGATCTATGTTGATCAATTTCCATTGTGATAATTCCTTTTATCTTATGGTAACTTGTTCGTTTATTTTGGTAGATACAAAGCGTTTGTTCAAAATACAAATCATGACTATATACATAGTTTCAATGAGAATTACAGAATTCACAAACAAACAAACAAACTCTATACAAAGAAAATAATACATATGTTGCCCGCACGGGTCAGGTTGACCCGTTTGGTTAATCAATACACAATTCTTACGGGCGGAGTCATGTATCTGGTATTTACCCGACAGGGATGGATAACAAATTGATCCTGCCTTGAAGGGGTTCCACAACAAAAAAAAAAAAGAAAAAGAAAAAAGAAAACAAATAAAAAGAAAAGAATACATATGTTGCTATTCCTTTGGGTGTCGAAGGCAATCAACCAATTTATTTCTGGCAGCCAAAACCTCAGAGAAGAGATGATCAACCTCATCCTTCAAACCGTCCACTAGTTTCTCATAGACCTCCAATTTTCCTTCCATTTCTTTGGCTGCTTCGCTGTATTTCCCGCTGACTAAGGCAGCAACTAAGCAAGAAACTGCATCATTCAGCTCTTTTACCTCCTTTAGAACACTTCCTTTCTCCATAACAATCTCACGTATACTGGAATCCAATTCAACAAAAGAAGAATTTTCCAGCCCACCAACCCATTTTCTCATCTCCAAATATGGTTTACCATCACTGCATAAACAAGACAACACAATCCCACATACCCAGAATCCGATACTCCTCATGACTGTTAAAGCTTCACGCATAACCCCTTCCTCGTCAGAGCAAATCCTTTCTGTAGCTTCTTCAGTACCTTCCCTTAAATCCTTGCTGACACTTCTTGGCTCCACTGCTTTCAGACGCTCTATTGCTGAAGAAGGGGAATCCTCCACAAGGCTCAAAGCATGAGCCAGAGAGAGCCTGGCTTGTCCGTGGTATGCAAGAGAGGAGCTAATAGAGTTGAAAAGCTCCAGCAAAATCAAGCTGTAGTTTAGATATTCTTCCACAGAAGCAACTTCCCATTTACTAATGGGGTAGTCTATATCCACAACCAGCTTTGCAAAAGCTCTGTTGATGACCGGAATGAGGCCGAAACACTGTCGAACCCATGTCAGGGACAGTAATTCTGATCCGGGTTTCGAATTCAACCGCAACCGATTTAAGCAGCAGGAGACATCGGATTGGAAGGCCTGCAGAGAAGCCGACAAGGCTTTGGATTGGCGGGGGTCGGCGGCGTGGTGGTGGTGATGATTCTCCAGCTTGGAGTAGAGCTTGCTAATTCTTTCTAACAAGAGAACCATTGACAGACAAGAGTGCTGCAGAAATTATCGTTGAAAGTTTGGTTTGTGGGCAGCTTTGTTGAACGGTAGTTTTATATAGAAGTTCGGCTTTGTAAGCCTGTATTGCTTTCACGTAACGCACAGCAGTAAAGACTGGCAAAACCAGTTGCTTGTTTGACACACTGTAGCCCTTTGAAAATTCAAAATCTGTGGACATTGGTGGCTGGTCAAACGTGCTTATCAACTCGGCCACTTGGGCCGTGTTGGCTGAATTGAATTGACAAAGGAAGGATCCATAGCATATTCGGGGTGGCAATTCATATCAAATATGCGAGTTGTGTCAAAAATTAACCGCCGTTACAGTATGCTTTTGGATAATGCTTCATAAAAGGTGCTTTTGCGTAACTTTGGCCCAAGAGCAGTGAACAGCGTGTTACTGAATGCTGCAGCTTGCCATTTGCTTTAGACAAAACACAAGTTTCTGGTAGACTACAACCCACAGATTTGGTCAATGGCCTGCATCATTATAAAGGATTTTTAAGGTCTAGGATGTGTGCTCTAAAATAATCACTAAGTTACTCGATTTGGGTTTGGTCCAGTTTCAATTGAAAATGGATTCGACGGGATTAGGACATGTGTCTCAATTCCATCGAACCCAATTCTAGTTGAAGGCTGGACCCAAGCCGAACCCACTATTACCATGACATTTATTTAATTATTATCAATTCATATATCAATTGGTAAATTCTTTTAAAGAAATGTTATTTAGCATTCTCCTAGCATTTTGAGCCAAGTTGACATGCTCCATCCACCCTTAATTAAAATAAATAAATAAAAAAGAAAGAAGAAGATATCAATAGTGGACGGAGCATGCCAACTCAACTGAGAATGTTTAAAAAATGATGAAAGAAAATTAAGTAGCATTTCTCATTACTTTATAATCACGATATAACTATATCTCAAATTTGAATATTTAAGAACAATACCTATAAGCTAGGTAAAATAACTTGTTAGATAAGATATACTATTGACTAAAGCCATATATATATATATATATATATATATATATATATATATATATATATATATATATATATATATGTATATGAATGTTTTAAGGACAATACCTCTAGAGCTAGGTACAATAACTTGTTAGATAAGATATACTTTTGTCTAAACCCATATATATATATATATATATATATATATATATGAATGTTTTAAGGTCACTATCTCTAAAGCTAGGTACAAAAACTTGTTAGTTAAGATATGTTTTTGACCAAAACAGCAATTAGTTTCAACCTTGACATTGATAATGGAATTGCAGTAGTATATATATATATATATGAATTAATTTTTCCTATAAATATACACTTTAAATAGAAACCAAATTCTAGTCCAACTGTCCAAGTCAATTTTCAATATAATTCTTTTAATTACTATGGGAGACAGTTTTTTTTTTTCTTTTATATATATATATATCAAAATATATGGCTGTTTAAAAGACCTGACCGAAAGATTTTTCTTTTCTCAATTCAATTTGGAAGAAAATTTTATCTAACAATGATTATGATCAAATTGGACACGTAATTAACAGCAAGTACATCAAGGGTTTGGAGCCTGTGAGGGACCGTGTTCTCCAAGGAACACCCGGTTGCAACTTGTTGATGGCTACATTGATGGCCTTGTGCTGGCCCACGCCATTATCAAACTTTTTGGTCCTTCCAATGCCTGTTTTTCTGCATAGTTGCGTGTGTTTGGTCTAATAGGAATAATAATAATAATAATAATAAATAATCACATCATTAGTCCATGTAGTATGTCATAATTATTTTTCACTTCTTATAGTTTAAAAAGTTCATGGGAGGAGTTCTTGGGGTAAGCAATAATTACAAATCGATCCCTAGCGTCAAAAAGTTCGTAAAAATTTTTGACAGGTTCTGTTAAATGTCACGTTAGCATTTTAAAAAAATAAGTATATTTATTTATTTTTTAATAATTTTTTTATTAAGATTGATATGTGTCGCATTTTTATTGGTCTGAAGTGGTGCTAACGTGGCATTTAACAGAATCTGTCAAAAATTTTAACAAAATTTGACGCCAGGGATCGATTTGTAATTATTGCTTACCCCAAGGACCTCCCATGAACTTTTTAAACTATAGAAAGTGAAAAATAATTATGGCATATCACAGAGACCAATGGTGCAATTATCCATAATAATAATAAAGAATACAATAGAAAATTAAAATTAAAAAAAAAAAAAAAAAAAAAAAATTTGCTTGTGTTTGGGCACCGTCGTTTACAAATTTGGATATTGTTAAAGAGAAATGATTCCTACACTCATTTCTCACAACAGCCCCACAACAAGCTGACGTGGCTGGTAATATTTTATTATATTTTTACAAAAAGAAAACAAAACAAAACAAAAAAAATAATAAAATATTACCCGCCACGTCAGCTTGTTTTGGTAGTGTTGTGAGAAATGAGTGTACGGATCATTTCTCATTGTTAAATCAATTTTTGATAGATGACCACTTTGGGCCGGTATCTCCCATTTTCAATTGCTTCAAAGGCTTATATTAACATATGAGAAACACATAATTTTTTAATATAATTATGAATAAAAGTTTGTGTTTTTGGTGAACCAAATTAGCTTGACAAAGGGGCAAGGGCGGTCCTACATGGAGGCTAGGGGGGGCCCTGGCCCCCCAAGTCCCAAAATTTTCCCCTAAAAAATTTTTTTTTTCCAAAAAAAAAAAAAAAAAAATTTAAAATTTTACCCCTTAATTTTTTAATTTTTTTAATTTTGCCCCTTTTATTTTTTTTTCTTTTCAATTTGGCCCCTCCATTTTTAAAAGCCTAGGTCCGCCACTGCAAAGGGGTGAAAGAAATAGCATACTTTTGACAGTTTCTTTTTTCCTATTTTTTTATTTAATTAGGGGGAAAGGGGAAAAAAATAAATTTGTATAGGATTAATCAATTAATTGACAACAAAACCACAGTGTTTGAGCCACGTTTAAATTGACTTTTCTGTCAACCTATTTGTAGAAGTTTTTCTCTTTCCATATTTGAAAGTGCAAGCACAAACGTGATTGGAATTGGCAGTAATTTGTTTAATTAATTTCAGTTTGTTTATTTGATTCCCTAATGAGGGAGGGTTCCAATGAAACCTGCCTGTCTGGACAACTTGAGGCCTATTCAAATAGGTAAACCCTATTGGAATTGCCTCTTAATTGGCTACCTAAATTAGCTACAATTCGAGCAGTCAATTGTAAAGAATTTCAATCCAACACACGTATGTGTTTGTGTGTTTGCTGCCTTTTTTTTTATAATTATAAATAAATAAATTGCCTGTGTTTGGGTATTGTTAAATCAATTTTTGATGGATGACCACTTTGGGCCGGTATCTCCCATTTTCAATTGCTTCAAAGGCTTATATTAACATATGAGAAACACGTAATTTTTTAATATAATTATGAATAAAAGTTTGTGCTTTTGGTGAACCAAATTAGCTTGACAAAGGGTTGAAAGAAATAGCATACTTTTGACAGTTTCTTTTTTCCTACTTTTTTATTTAATTAGGAGGAAAGGGAGAAAAAAAAGAACTTTGAATAGAATTAATCAATTAGTTGACAATAAAACCGCAGTATTGGAGCCACGTTTAAATTGACTTTTTTGTCAACCTATTTATAGATGTTATTCTCTTTCCATATTTGAAAGCGTAAGCACAAACAGGATTAGAATGGGCAGCAATTTGTTTAATGAATTGCAATTTGTTTGTTTGATCCCCTAACGAGGGAGGGTTCCAATAGAATCTACCTGTCGAGACAACTTGAGGCCTATTTAGATAGGCAGACCCCATTAGAATTGCCTCTTAATTGGCTACCTAAATTAGCTACAATTCGAGTTGTCAATTGTAAGGAATTCCAATCCAACACGCGCCTGTGTTTATGTGTCTGCTGTCTAAAAAAACAAACAAACAAATTCTTGGATTGCGTTTAGTATGGCTTCCTTCAAAGGTTCTTAGAGTTTAAAATAAGGAGGCACAAAACGACGTGTCGATTTGGATTTGGATCGGCTACAATGAACTGCCCGTATTGCATGTAATACGAGCATCTTTTTCCACCCAATCCCAATCTTCTATTTGCAACCATAAGTCATGCATTGACTGCTATTGCAAACTAAATAATATTAGAACACTGTAATTAGATGGGCCGGGCTAAAAATTGCTTATCATAATCTAATTGGACAGAATGACCCAATGTTGATTAAGCTTCTTGGACCCTCATAGAAATGGGCTTGCAAAGGTCTTATATACTATACTTCTTAATACCTTGTCCTAGTAATTGGGTATAGGCTTGAATCCAGTCCCTGGACAACCCATTCCCACCCCAATCATTTCTAACTTCTCTTCAACTCGAACTCTCGAAGGATCCTTTGCACCAATCTTCATAGATAATTAGATATCCACTTGCAACTCCATAGGTTTACAAGAAATATGATATATTGTCATTTTAAGAGACAATTTTTTATCACCTTTATTCACATTGCAATTTTTACTTTCTTTTTCTATTCTTTTTTTCTTATTATTTTGTTTTTAGTAAAAAAAAAAAAAAAAAACCTTAAAGCTAGCTAGGAGATCACCTTATCACATTGGTAAGGTGGTTAAGAGTTGTGTCTTGAGGTGGCAAAAGATCATATATCGGTTTACAACAAGAAAGACCTTCCCTAGTATTAACTTTAGAGCACATCTTATTAAAGGGGTCGCTTTCAACCGAATTCTTTAAAGTATTCTCATAACTTGTCTTTTTATGTCTTTGATTAGAATCAACTATGGAAAATCCATATGTTTACAACAAGAAAGACCTTCCCTTGTTAACTTTAGAGTACATTAGCTTATTAAATGGGTCGTTTTCAACCTTGTTTTTTAAAAGTATTCTCATGTCTTGTATTTTTATTTCTTTGGTTAGGATCAACTATGGAAAAGACCTACCTTTGCAACTCCTTTTTCCACTTTACCTCTAGGCCCCTCTAACCACTAAGTTATTTGTAATGTCCTTCTAAATTTTTAATTTGTTCAATGCCCTTCTTAATTTACTATTGGGATTACAATGTCCTCACTTTTGCACAAAATGTAACAAAAATACCTCTTATAATTTTATTTTTTTTATTTTTTTTTTAAAAAAAGACAAAGAAATCAGTTTTTTTTTTTTTTTTTTTTTTTTTTTTAATCAGGGGTATTTTTGTATACCCTTGAACACTTGCATTCAATTATCCATAACTACCAATATAATACATAAGAGAAATGATATATACTGCATCCTTATCATATTGGGTTGATGTGCCTAACAACCATTGTTAAAAAAATAAAAATAAAACAAATAAAAAATAAAAAATCCAATGGCTGATTGGCAATACCGGCCGCCACATTAGCCTAATGTGATGGACAAAAATTTTCTACAAACCGACTTGTAAGAAATTTCATACCATCCATATATAAGATTGACATATATTCTTTGACATGTAAGAAGCACATGTTTCTCTTATATGTGAGTTGTATAAAATTTTCTACAAACCGGTTTGTACGAAATTTCTGCCCCAATGCGATGGGGGTAGGATGATGGTGTAATATTTTATCCTACAATTGTTAATCGGGAGCCCGGACTACGATGTTAATATTATATGATAATTTCAGAATAAAAATATAATCTCTGACGTTACTCTCCTTGTAGTTCTTCCTTTGTCTCACCCTCATTTTCTCCATTCTCCTTTTTGTTCCTTAATTTATTCAAGCCCATCCCGCATAAATCAAACACCAAAACAACTCAAATTTGGCCTGGCGTCTTCGAGTCTTCCAGATTCTGTTAAAACAAAGTCACAAACCATCCCCTCATGCATCATGCATCATGCATCATGCATGCCCCCACATCTCAATCATTTGCATCAAAGTCCAAAAATCAAAGTCAAAACTCTCTCATTTCTCTGTTTTCGTACTTTGTAACTATGGTTGTAATTAAGCCGAATATTAAATATTCAAATTCTGTTCATTTTAAGTTTATTTGAAATATAAGTCAAGCTTGAACTTATCATCGAGTTATATAATTTGTTCAAACTTGACTCATTTATTTTTCAAATGAATTCGAGCTGATCAGATAACTTACTCATTTCTTATATAAAGTAAATATTATAATTGTTTTTTTTGTAAATCCATACTAATTAATTATTGTTAAAGATTTATCATTTGAGTTAATTAAACAAATTAACTTGAATCTTAAATAATTCAATCTAGAGTTTATATGTATGTTTTATATAAATTCATTACGCACACATACACATATTCATACATACACACACAACTATTATACACAAGCACACATATATTTATATCAAGATTCAAAATAATAATAATTCAAGCTATATCTATTATATTAGGAAGAGATCGAGTTCATTTACTTAAGATGTTCTAATTACAAAATTAAAATAATACTACAAAATAATAATAATAATAATAATAATATACGAGTTTATAAGAGGTTAGTTATACGATTATAGCCCATTTAATAATCGAGCCTAATTTTATATTCACGATTAACTAATTTATTAAACAAACGAATTCAAGTCGAGTTTATACGAACCGATTGTCGAACGGACTTGTTCACTGATATTCTTTAGAAAGTTTTGGAGCAAAAATTTGAAGTCATCTCAAATTAATTTTGTCATGATATTCAAATGATGCCCATGCTGCTTTTATATATCTTATTCAGCGATTCTAAAAAGCATTTTCATCAGACGGCGAAGAAAACGGGTTACCCAATCTGGAGCATTTTCGGATCTCGGGTTACCTAATTTGATAACTAACTGGCGGGCCCAATTCAAGTTTCAACTCTCAACCCTCCTTCTTCTCCGGCTCGTAGGGAGGCTTCTGAGTTGCAGGGCTCCTTAGCTGACATTTGCCAGCCTATCTCTGACCGGATTGGGTTGACAGTTAATGTTGCCTTGAGAAACGGCGACGCTGGCCGGTCTTCGTTACCCATCTTCCTCGGAAGGCAAATGAAGAAGCACACAGCTGGCTTCCTCATTCGGCGGCGGTTTTATCTATTATTGATTCCACCCCTCTTAACTATTCTTCCCTCTAACCTATTTATTATCATAATTTGATCAGCAACAAAATTATATATTCACTTTGAATCTTGACATGCTATTAATACGATGCACTTTATCGTCCAGCTGTATCTAACAGTATATATGGTGTCATGTCATTTAAAAATACCTGTATCCGTTGTCGACCCTCAACTCTCGAGCTTTAATCGTAAAAAGACATTTTCTTTTGTGAGATTGTGGACTAGACAATTGCACTCTGAATCTTTACATGCCTATTAATACAATGCACATTATTGTTCAGGTTCGATTTTGCTAGCTGGATCTAACCGTATTTATGATGTCATGTCATTTAAAAATATCTGTAATTGTCGTTGACCCTTAACCCTCGGGCTTTGATCGGAAAAAGAAATTTTCTTACGTGCGATTGTGGACTAAACAATTGCAGTGGAAATAGGGTTTCCCTATATATTATTAGTATAATTTGATTAGCAAAAAATTTATCTTTGGTTTGAATTTTAACGTGCGTGTGTGGCTACTATGAATCTGATGCATTTTATCGTCCATGGTAAATTTTATTGTATCTAACGATATACATAGTGTAATATTATTTAAAAATCTTAAATATCGTAGCAATATGTATACCCGCCATCACAATGAAACACTTTTTCATGCCCATACCATGATACAAGCCTCACGTATAATTTATCTTACATTGAAAACCAACTTGCAAATAAAGGATGCTCATTACTTAAATGAATAATGATAAAAATCATTCCGAGGTACATCGGAATGATGTCTAGCGTTTCTCGTGTTTAAACATTTATACACATAGTTAAGATTGTACTTAAAACATGTGAGCGGGAACACTCACGATAGTAACATATATCAATGATTTGATATATCTTCTGGATTCTGTTATAAAAAATCAGAGAAAAATTCAAATAGAATATCTGTAAAACGAAACAATCCAAAGTAATAGGTACCCACTAGTCTTATTCTAATCCAAGATTCCCAACTGTTTTCCTTAAGAAAAGGGCCTCAGAAAATTGCATGCCCTCACATCTCAATCATTGCATCACAGTCCGCAATAATTCACAGTAGTACTGATCGATCAAAACTCTCCCATTTCTCTGTTTTGGTCCACCATTTCCTAAAAGGATAACGAGAACCTAATTGCATGTTTTGTTGGCCTTATCTTTTAGAGGTTTATTTCATGGTGGAAGTGAGGTGTGTTGAAAGTACAAGTATTTTCGACCATGAACCCAATATAAGATAACACCAATGAGAAAATTGATATAATATAAATTAAATGATTAAATTCATCTATTTTTATTAAGCTTAATCTTTTAAAATAAGTGGTGGTTTATCATGGTATCAAAATAAAGATTTTGAATTCGAACCAAGTCTATGTTGTTCACCTTTCGTTTTAATTAATTTTTCACGTGTTGGGAGTTTGAACGTTCACACATGAGAGGAGAGTGTTAGAATATTAATTAAATGATTAAATTTATCCAAAAATCAACTGTTGAGGTGGTTTGGCCTTAGAAGCCTAGATTCATTACTCAGAAATGTGCTTAGGACCACATCTTTATTGTATTGACTTGATATGAATATTATATTATATATTGTGTTGTGTTTAATTATAAGACAATCTAATTAATAAGGAAAACCTAGATTTATTCTTTTAATAGTTTGCCTCTCATGCATTAATTATTGCATAACAATGAACAGAAAAAGCCACCAAGCCGAACAAAGGGGCCGTCTGGAAGTCTCTTATACAGACTGATCATCAATTAACCAGCTGTGCTTGATGTTAATTTGCAGTACAATTTAGTAAACAAATTCATTATTTTAAAAATATTGCAGTAACAGACGACAATCATCAAACAAAAAAAAGGACAATAAATTAATCCCACCATTTCAACCTGCATGCAGGCTTTCAAAATATTGAATATTATATATAATTAGCTTGGCATAAAAACAAGAAAGAAAATTATCATATTGCATTGTCTTATTGCTCACCAAATGGCCAATAAAAAAAAAAATTAGGTAAAACAAAAAAAATGGGATAACTTCACAAAAGAGTATCGAACTATCGGTCATTTTGAAAAAAGGGTACTAAACTTCTAAATGTCTCAAACTAGGGTATCCAAGTTTCCAAACGTCTCAATAAATGGTAATTCGTTAGGATTTTCTGTTAAATTCTATCAAAATTTACAAAATATCCCTCCATTTTTTTTTAGAAAAAAAAAAAAAAATGCTAAGATTTAAGTGTTGGTTAGAATTTAACGAAATTTACAAAAATACCCATGCCAACCTAAATCTTTGAAAAAATTTATAAATTTTTTTAAAAAAATAAACACATGGGTATTTAGAGAATTTTGGCAAGATTACCCTTTATTAAGACGTTTGAAAACTTGGATATCCTAGTTTGAGGCGTTTGAAAGTTCAATACTCTTTTTTCAAAACGGCTGATACTTCAATACCCTTTTGTGAAGTTATCAAATTTTTTTTTATAAAGTAAAAAATAAAAATTAATTAGCATATTGGTTCCTATCAACAAATTTTTTTTAACCCTTGGAGTTTTTGGCTCCGTCTCTACACCGAAGACTCATAGTTTTATCCTCCTTATTTATCATAATAATAATAATAATAATAATAATAATAATAATAATAATAATAATAGAATATAATTCCAATTTCTACGGTATTATATCAACAAAATCCCGATTTTACGGGCAGCCCTTGACCCAAGAGAAAGGTGCCGGCCGGCGAGGTAGGAATCCTAACGTTGCATGTGTTATTAAATGAAACAAGCTAGCACTTCCTTAACACCACTTACATGGCAGAACATGATTGGTGGCAACTGGCAAAGGTACAAACTTTTGACTACCAATTTGTTCCATGCCATTAATAGTTATCAGTTTAAAAAAAGCAAATTAAATTCTAACCCCTCACGGTTGTGGAAAGACTTATTTATTGTTAAAATATACAAAAAAAAATATATTATATTTTTATTATATTTTATATTTGGTTGATATTGAAATATTTTTTATTTACGGATGAAAAATTGGAATTGTAATGATTACTATACTTCTATTTACTTGTGTTCTTCTCTCTGCTTGCTTTTCTGTGGGGCTAGGAGGTTTTTTCCATTCTTATTCCTTATTACTAGGCTTGTATTTACTTGTATTCTTCTCTCTCTGCTTACTTTTCGGATATTCAATATTTCATTATAATTAACCGTAAATAGAGAATATTTAAATATCAACTAAATATAGAATATATGAAAAATATATTCTAACATATATATTTATATATATACCGTTAAAACACTTTTTTCTACTATATATACAAACAATAATCTAGCTTGGATCTCAACCCATTGCCTTTCTCCTCCTTTCTCTTTAGCTTCCTCTCTTTCTGTAGAGAGAAAGGAGACAAAGCACAATGGAAAGTAAGCCTTTTTGTTGGGTTCTTTTAGCCTTTTTCATTCTCTCATGCTTTGCGGCTCAAACTCATGGGAGAATGAAAGAGCAAGGCTTACACCATCTCTACAAGTCCATTTTAAAGCCAGATTTTGGTCTCAACACAGGCCTTTTCCAAGCACCTGACCTTGTCATTGATCAAACCAATGTTCTTCCTCAGCAGGGCTTGAAAGAGAGAGATTGGATTAAGGCATGGCCGGGACAACCCCCCGTGAAATTCTCTCAATACGGTGGTTATGTCACCGTGAATAAAGCCGCCGGTCGCGCGCTCTATTACTACCTTGCCGAAGCTGATCAGCAGTATAAGGATACATTGCCTCTTCTTCTTTGGCTGAATGGAGGTATACATATATAATACAATCTACAATATCATGTCACTTTGCTCAAATAAAACACTTGTAATTTGTTTTGTTTTTTTGTTTATGTTGGGTTTTTTTTGGAGGGGGTTCCCTTTTTAAAGGGAGACAAAGAAAGATATTTGGGATGAAAAAAAAAAAAAAAACCAAAAAAATCACAGAACTTAGAACCTGGCCTAGAACTCTTGATATGTTCACCGTTGATGTAGAAATCTTACCTACTTTCTCTCTCTCTCTAGAAGTGACACCACACCTTTGCATGTTCCTCATTCCAAGTTTTCTCTCCTTAATTTCCTTGGAGTAAACTCAATAAGAACAATATTTAGCCACAGATTAAAATGATTTTTAAAAAAAAAAACCATAGTACAATATTGTTCACTTTTTTAACTATCCTCGAAACTGGTCAGAGAAAATTCTGACGACCTAGGCATTTGTTTTAAAAATGTACGTGAAAATCGACAAATATAACAAACTGAATGAGATAAATTCGGAGGAAACTCACATATATAGGAGTATTATAATTATTCCCTTATCTATTTTTACTCTAATATATATTTTGATTATAAAATAGGTAGAAATAACTTGTGTCATATTATTAATGTTTTAAAGAAATTAATTTTAACCCTCTGCATGGGGTGGTGGCCTGCGGCCGCTTTTGTGGGAGTGTGTGAGGATCTATGGAGGATTTCTCGGCGTGCATGGGAATTCTCGCTTGCTTGTTATGACAATCATGCAATTTAAAATTAGAAAATATTACAAAATATATATATATATATATATATATATATATATATATATATATATATATTTATGTTAGATTTTTTTAAATAATTTATCATTTTTTTCCCTGGCATTGTCAACGTTAACATGCATTTAGACTTATATGGTGACCTCTTTTGTTAAAAATATGTAGATTTCATATCTAATAAATCTATACAATGGAATGAAGCTGATATATATAAGAAATACAATAATAAAGAAATCAGAAAATTAATACAAAAGATTTCAAAATATATTATAAACTTTTTCTAAACTATTGTTAGTTGTTATAAGTGCAACCTCTAACTAATATTAATACTACTAGCTACTACTACTAAACTTGTCGTTGGAACAAATTTTGACACGTGTGAATATATAATTGGAGCTAAAAGTTATACGTAAGCATTTAATATCTTTTAGCATCATTCAATCATATGTTGACACGTGTAAAAAAATTGTAAAAAAAAAATTATAAAACAATTGACTCTTTAGCATTTGTTTAATAATTTATTACCTTCTTGTATTTTTAATAATATGTGTTATAATTTGATGATTAACCTTGCTTAATTATTGTCTATACAGGCCCAGGTTGTTCATCTCTTGCATATGGAGCAATGCAAGAGCTGGGTCCATTTCGCGTGCATAGCGATGGCAAAACACTTTTTAGAAACAAATTTGCTTGGAATTATGGTAAATTTATTTAATGGCATTTGCTGTATTATTTTTTAGAAACTTTACTTAACCCCTTGAACTTCTATTATATTTGAAATTATTCCCCTAAACTTAAAAAACTCTCAATTTAGTGTATTCATTCTTTCTTTCTTTCTTTTTTCTTTTTTCTTTCTTTTTTTTTCTTTAATTTCACTAATCTGTTAGAATTTTCCGTTAAATCATTAGGGAGTCGTGTCAAAATTCTTAAAAATATCACTATTTTTTTTAGGAAAAAAAAAATTAAGGATTGAACCATTGGTAAGGATTTAATGGAATTTGCAAAAATACTTACACCTAAATCTTTAAAGAAAAAAAAAATGGTAGTTGTTGGTCAGAATTTGCAAAAATACTCACGCCTAAATCTTTGAAAGAAAATGGTATTTTGAAAATTTCAACAAGATTTAACTGAAAAATCTTAACGGATGGAGAAAATTGAAAACAAATTGAAATATGGATACATTAAAGTGAGAGTTTTTAAAGTTTATGAGTGTAACTATAAAAGCATCAACAATTCAGGTAAGTTAAATAAAATTTTCCCTATTATTTTTTCTGAAAAATGTGGAGAGTTTACATTTTCTTTTCTTCTTTAGTTTCAATTCTAATTTTTATTTTGGAATTTTCTCTTCAGCTGCTAATGTTCTATTCCTTGAGTCACCTGCTGGGGTAGGATATTCTTACTCCAATACGACATCGGATTATAGTAAAATGGGAGATAGAATCACTGCAGCAGATAATTATTTGTTTTTGGTGAATTGGCTTGAGAGATTTCCTGAGTACAAGAACCGCCCTTTTTATATTTCTGGAGAAAGTTATGCCGGGCATTATGTTCCTCAACTTGCACACACCATTCTTCATCACAACAAAAAGGCTAATAGGACCATTATCAACCTCAAGGGAATCATTGTAAGTCTCTTAAGTCTCTCTCTCTCCACATAGGCCAATAATGGGAAAGTTCAAATTCTCTAGCAAATAATTAGAAATTATAACTTGAAAGTGGTTACCTTAACTTTTCAACACGAAGAAATCATGGAAATTAATTAACTTGGAAGTTAGTTATATTACTCATTGTTGCTTCCCTTTTCCTTCTTTTTCTATTAAATTTTCATATTAATAAAATTTGTAATTTTTTTTATCAATATAAACTTTTAAGATAATGATGTGGGTAGAACTACGATTGTTCTGACAGCGCATAAATTAAGAATTAAAGATTGAAAAAAGAATTTAGGAAGAGAGAAAATAACAAATAATCCACAAAAAAATAACTCTGAAAGATTTAAATTTAATTAATACTTTAAAACTTGATCCCAAAATAATACAGACATGTCTTTATATAGACAAAGTTTGAGTATTTTCTAAGCAGAATATTTGGAGAAAAAGAAAGAAATAAAAATACAAAACATAACTGTACATGCATCAGATAACCGGTAATTTAACGTTAACAAAGAAAATTATATGAACCTTACACTTGGTCCGACCCCATAGAAGTGGACCTAAACCCATGACAATATTAGGCATACTGAACCAACCATTTTTTGCCTTTAGGTAATAGCGTAGTGGTGAATTTGTAACAATCTAAGAAAAATGCTAGTTACATTTAAATTATAACTCTAAAATGATAAGTCAAGTTGTTTCTTAAATTTATAATCCACCAATTCCATGTGGGAAATTTATTTTCTAAATGTACGACTAACTTTATAAGGCGACACAAACTCTCCCACTAAAATTTCTAACATACTCGTCAAGGTACATGCAATGTCTCAACACTACATAGCGTTACTAGGTTACTCGAATACTTTTTATAATTTAAGAAAAATGTTAGTAACATTTGTACTACAATCCTAAAAAAACTAATCAAATTTTATATATATAATTTTATTTTTTGAATCTGAAATTAACTTAAGTGTCACATCATTACTTTGGCGTCATGATGTCTGAAATGCTATTGATTTGATGGGAAAACTACATTTTCACATGCTAAAACAAGATGAACAATGGGCAGTCAACTCAAAAAGTTCTTTCTTCTTGTAATTAGTGCAAAAATTGGGCTTCTGCTGGTCCACTGACCACTTCCTGTGGTGCAAAATCGTTGATAGTTTGTGAAGTTTCTTTTGTTTTATTCCTTCTAGTTTGCCATCATTTTGTTTCAGCCGTCATTATTTGGCATCAGAAATATATGAACAAATTTGGCTAAGCTCTGGTCCATCTGGGTCACATTCAGCCCATCACCCATTTCCTGTGCTACATTTATTGTAGTATGTCATGATTATATGTGGTCAAATTGTTGATAGTGGACAATGATTCCGAGGGGTGGAGTAATTTTATTGTATATATTTTTAGCAATTTAAATAGTACATATGACGGCCTTTAAAAATTTATTTGTCTAAATAAATGTCGTATAGCACGTCTACTTATTTATTTATTTTTACAAATGCTAATTTAAAAGCTAATGCGTGTAATATGTTGCAGATTGGAAATGCAGTAATCAATGATGAAACTGATGAACGAGGAATGTATGATTACTTTGCAACACATGCACTCGTTCCAGATAGAGTTGTGTCTCAAATACAAAAATACTGCAATTTCTCACCTAAAGCTGTTAATCAGTCAAGTGAGTGCACTGCAGCCATTAATGTAGTCGACCCGAATATTGCCGACATTGATATCTACAACATCTATGCTCCCATCTGTCTTTCTACCAATCTCACAGTCCCGCCCAAAAAAGCTTCTGTAAGTAACAATTTTTCTCTTTTAATTAACAAGTATTAAAGGTTTAAGAGAGACCTTAAGTGTGTGTATATATATATATATAAGAGGTCTACAAAATTAATAAAATTTTGACTAGGAAAACAAAAGAAAAAAAAAAAGTGATAAAGGTTTATTAAACTGAAGTAATAAACTTACCTTATTTAAATCATTAAATAAAGTTGGATTAATTATTTTTTGTTGTGCAGGTACTAAATTTTGATCCGTGCACCGATTATTATGTGTATGCTTATCTGAATCGACCTGATGTTCAAGTAGCCATTCATGCCAATGTAACTAAACTTACACATGACTGGGAGCCATGCAGTGATATCCTTAGTAACTGGCTAGATAGCCCTTCAACCATCATTCCCCTTCTCCAGGAGTTCATGTCCAATGGTCTCAGAGTTTGGGTTTTTAGGTAAATAAAACTTCATTAATTGTCATTATCATTTATATTTTCTAATTGTTGTTGTCGTCGTCATTATTGTTCATCGGTTTGTGGGTGCGTAATTGAGTAATGCTATTTAGTAGACTCTTATACGACTGAAATAATGTATTGGATGAAATGCAGTGGCGACACTGATGGAAGGGTTCCTGTTACTTCAACAAAGTACTCCATAGACAAATTGAAGCTTCCTGTGAAGACTAATTGGCATCCTTGGTACCTCAAGGGAGAGGTATAAATTAATTACTTCTCTTCTGTCTATTTATTTTCTTAGAAAAGTGGTGTATTAATTAATTTCTTGAATGATATTGGGCTTGTGTCACAGGTTGGTGGGTACACAGAAGTGTACAAGGGAGACCTAACATTCGCGACAGTGAGAGACGCAGGGCATCAAGTGCCAAGCTTCCAGCCTGCCAGAGCACTTTCTTTGATCAAGCACTTCCTTGATGGCACACCTCTTCCAAACACTAAAAGATCCTGACTGATTTCATTCCATCTTAGGCTTCCTTGTCTTTTCCCTGCTAATTTTATTGTACATTTGCTTGGTTTCATCTAGCTACCATGATTTATAAATTAAAGAAAGCAGCAAGTTGTTACTTAATAAGAGAAAAACCCAAATTTGCTTCTTCTTCTTCTTCTTCCTTTTTTCTTTTTTTCTTTTTTTTTGTTCTTTTCTTTTTCCTGTTAGAAAAAGTATATATCCTCGATCTCCTATAATTACCAAACAATTCGTAAGGTTTCTCAAACTTTTAATTTTTGCAATATCTTCCGTAAACAAAGCCTCCTCCGCCAAAGCCTCACTACAAAAATCTGCTTCATTAGTATCAAACTTTTTAGCAATGACCTCAAAGTGGATGCTAATAATACCTTATTAGCGGCGACATTGAAAGGTCGCTGCTAATAATCGATTGTTGTTGCCGATAATATACAAAAGCATTAATATTAGTGTCAACTTTTTGGTCAACGCTCATACGTCGCCACGAAAAACTTGGCGTGATTTTTTTCCAATGCATGGGTTGTTGTGGAAAGATATTAGCGGCGACAACTAGATACTACCAAAAAAAACCAAATTCTGGACGGTTTTAAACCGTCCAGTATGTAAAGTCGCTAAATGAATTTCTGGACGGTTTGGGCAAAATCGTCCGGAATTCCAGACGGTTTGGTCCAAACCATCCATAAACAGTTATGGACGGTTTTACCCAAAACCGTCCAGACTTAATTTTTTTTTTTTTTCCTTTTGTCTCGATATATTTCTTATATGTCCAAAAATGTCTAAATATCGTCCAAAATGTCTAAATATGTCCAGAGTTTTTATCGTTTCCGACATTATTGCCTTTTTTTTTTCCATCGCCGGCGATGCTCTGTTTCTGGCCCTCGCCGGAAACCTTTTTTTTTTTTTTTTTTTTTTTTCTCCCTCGCCGAAAGCTTCTTCAAGGGCCGGCGAAATCTTCCCCTTCCTCCCCCAATAAAATCTAACCCAAAAAATCCAACCCAACATTAAAATCCGGCCAACACAGTTCCAAGAGAGTTCAAAAGGGGAGAAAAAGTGGAAGATCGAACCCCATCTTCCAAAAATCGGGCCTGGAGCGGATCGGAGTTCAAAGCCTTGATCTCCATCACCACGATGTCAAAACCAGCCCCTCAGCGAGACCTCGACGCCTAGATCTCCGTCACCGGCAACTGAGTCCTGCGGCGGTGGGGTGAGTCGTCGTCGTCTTCTAGAAAAAAAAAAAACACAAACAACAAAAGAAGAAAGATTAGTAAGATAGCGAGACAGAGAGGGACGAGAGAAATTTGGGGATTGGGCCGGAGGAAGAAGAAGAACGAGAGAGAGAGAAACAGATCGATGGCTGGTTTTACGAATACAGTGTGCATGAATTGAAGGTTTTAAAAACTGGTTTTAAGAGATCGATGTATCTAATACAGGTGTGCGTGAAGGTTTTAATCGGACGGTTGTGATTTTGGTTGAGAAAGAAATCGGAGGGATACTGTGAAATAAAGGGGAATCACGCGGATTGATGGGAAAAAATTTTCCAGACAGTTTGGTAAAAAACGTCCATAAAATTTTAGACGGTTTTAACTAAATCGTCTGGAAATATTATTTACAGACGGTTTAGAAAAAAACCGTCTGGAAATGAAAAATTTTAGACGGTTTATTTAAAACCGTCTGAAATTTTATGGACGGTTTTATAAAACTGTCCATAATAATTTTTTTACAGACGGTTTTAAAAAACCCGTCTGCAAATTTTGTTTTCTAGACGGTTTTAGAAACCGTGTAGAAAAAAACCGTCCATAAATGCTTTTTTTTTTTTTTTTTTTTTTTTTTGTAGTAGAAGGCATTGCTAATAGTTGATTATTAGCAACCACTTTTGACGGTTTCCACTAATAACTTGGAGGAAATTTTTTTTAAAGGGGTGGGCTATTGTTGAAAGATATTAGCCACGACGAAGTTACACTTTAATAAAATTATTAATAATAAAGATATTATCCTATTAGAATTATATTAGCATATAAAAAGCATATTTGCCTATTAAACCTATAGAACTTTTTTTTTATATATTATTAGTGAATTTTCTATTCTTATTTAATATATGTACACCATTTTCTAATATATATTAATTATTTTCTTCATGATCGATCCTGCTGCATTGGATTCTAGACTTGGTCAAATGTATTATTAACACAACACAATGATCTAATTAATGTATCACATTTTTAGTACATTAGTCTAATCGATCTGATAGAATTCGATTGATAGACACAGTAAAGGTTCGATCGAACATTCAATCGATCGTAGTGTACTAGTCCTACCAATCATGATAGGATTGATCAAATATCTGATCAATCCTTATGCACTAGTCCAATCGATCATAACTTTATGGATTTTGTATTATCTTTATGCATTAGTCTGATCAATTATGATAAGAACATTCGATTGATCATTTTGCATTTATTTCGATTAATCATCACTCTATGGATTTTTTTTTTTTATTATCCTTGTACATTATAATGGTTAATCATAATACAAACTTCCGATCGATCATTGTGCATTAGTTGATCAAATGTGATAAGACCATCCGAACGATCCTTGTGCATAAGACTGATCATTATGCATTATCGATCCTAGTGCATTAGTTCGATTGATTGTGATATGATCGTAGGATTGATTGTGGTAGGATTGTTGGTTTGATCGAACATCCGATCGATCATAGTGCATTAATTTGATTGATTGTGATAGGATCGTAGGATCGATTGAACAACCAATAAACCATCCAATCGAACAAACGATTGATCGTCTGATCAAACAACCGATTGATTGACCATTATGCAATAGTCCAATCGATCATAACTCTGTGGATTTTTGTATTACCCATGTGCATTAGTCAGATTAATCATGATAAGAACATCTGATCGATCCTTGTGCATTAGTTTGATCGATCGTGATAAGATTATCCAATTGTGCCATAGTAGAATAGGACTGTAAAGAGAGTGTCAATCCTCAGGGATTGAGTTGGTTTTGTTATCAAATATTAACAAAATTTACTCTAACTTAACTCATCAGAAAAATGATTAGTTGTTTTTGTTTTTAAACTAAATGCCAACACACAAATTGAAATGCAAATAAATGAGAGTAGATGATAGAGAATTGATTTCACCACTAACCTTGTAACAATATATATTGTATTTAATAAGGAAAATTCATTCTATTCATAATATGACTTGTGTGTGTTTGTCAAGCACCCAAAAATGTTATTAATAAAATACCATCATCGGTTGGCCTATCAAACTCTCTTAATTGCATATCAAAGAAACCATTGTATAACCATCATTCTCATAATCACAGAAAATAACACTTGATGAATGTGTTCAATCAAAATAAAAAGTTTTTTAAGACAAGATAAATATTTCATCAAAATTGAAATTAAACATTAAAACCAATTACAATAATTGCAATGATCTAGGTTATACAACCATCATGCATATGCAGAAAACAATGCGATCAAGTGTCTTTACGCTCAAGCCCTTAATTTTTGCACTCGAGTGCACCATGTTGACTAGTTAGATTCCTGAACTCGATATTCTGGATGTGCACACGAGTGTCGTTGTGCTCAAGCCATTCTGTTGTGCGCTCGAGCGCTTCTAACTTGTCTAAAACTTCCCGTTTTGATGAAAGGCGAAGCGGGAAATGGTGTTTTAGTGAAAATTTCGAACAAAAAAAAAAGGGGGGGGGGGGGTCTAAAAATACACTGTTTTGCCCCCCTCTCAACCCCCAAATTTTTTTCTTACCCCTGGTAAAACTCCTATAAATATTCTATTTGTCCACCCTCAACAACTCATCAAGGGGCATTCACATTACCGGCAAAGCTTTTCCAGTCTTTCAGAGCTTTAGGTTACTCACTATTTCAAACTTTCAGTTCTTCACGGTTCAGTCTTTCAGAGATGTATAAATTAGGTAATGGAAAATGTTAGATCTATAACACCAACACAACTGCACAACAACCCCTTACATGAGGGTGGTCCTTACACACTGGGGCCCACCTTCATGTGAGGGGTTGTTGTGCACTTGTTGTGATAGTGTAGTGTAGGAATCAAATCCCTTAGGTAATTAGAATCACAAAGAAGGAAGACAATACAAATGATGTGTTCCAAGTGTAGTACATGACAAAACGCACCGTTTAAATAATAAAGCTTGAGTTACGTTGTGTTGACCAAAATATTGATTTGCGTGAGACTATGAGTTGTGTGAGGAGATTTGCGAATTCCGATATATTGATTAAAGCATATTTTTTAAACAATGCGTTTAGTAATATTCAGAATAATTCTCAAATACACTTTGAAACAAGTTTATTAGTTTAACAATATACGGTATATTAGTATATACCAGTCCGGGCAGTGCTTGATTTTGTAAATTTATTATTAAATAATAAAAATGTATATGTAAAATTGTACCTTTAGATTGCTCATTCAAATTAATTGTTCACGCACTACAAAAAAAAAAAAAAAAACACTACATTTAATGTCGTCTTAGGCTATATGAACGGTACCAAATACTTGGTGTCGTTTAATTAATGCCGCTTCTCAAACGGCATTAATGTAGTGGTCTCAAATTAATTTCCTGTTGCTTAGGACACAAACAACATTAATTTATGTCGTTTAAGGAGAAGCAGCATAATTACATTTAATGCCGCTTACTGTTCAAACGGAATAAAATTTATGCTGTTTTTACAATAAGCGGCATCAAAATTAATGACATTTTAAACAATAATTTAATGTCATTTTTTAACTGTAAGCGGCATTAAATTTTATGATGTAAAAGTTTATGAATATGTATAGTTTTTGTTACATATTTCAATTGCATGAAATATATAATTGTAGTTAGCTGAAATTATAGAGAATAACAATAATTTTATTGAGGTCCAGTCAAATTCTAAATGAGCTTATGTTGAGGCAGATGTAGTAAATTGGTCCATATATAAATCCTTGTTTAAGAAAAAAAAAAATTGATTATTGTTCTAACGTTGGGCGTGAAAAAATAAATTATAAATTAGATTTTTATATTTTATACAATAATTCAATTTTGTTAAAGTGTTTATTTATTTCAACTTTTTACTTGTATTTTTAATTTTTTTAATTAATTTTTTTTCAACACTATTTTTATATTTTGCCTCTGTTGAACCAAAATTCAGGCTCCGCAACTAATCATAAATAGTTGGAAAGTTCCTAGATTTATTTCTATATCGAGATCTTTCCTTCACATTATATTTGTATGTTTATGATAGGAACCGTGTCCATAGGAATAGGAAGCCTAACCCACGTTACTTGGATTAAGCTTCCACGTGGATAACAATAATACCTGAGAAGATGATCCTTATCACTTCTCAAGTTAGGTAGCTAGTTGGCTATATTTATGTTTATCATTCTGCTATATTTATCACTCTGCTACTTTATCATTCTGTTTCCTTATTATGAGGTAAGTTATGTTATCATTCTGCTTTAAGGTTGTTTGGTAGATTGAGAAGTCTATGAGAGTTAGAGTTCACAGCCGATGGGTTGTGAGTAATTCTAATAGTATATTAACTGTCCATAAAAATATGAGGTAACTTTTAAAATCATCATTTGATCAATCGCCTATTCAATGGTGATTTTAAAAGCCACCTCATTTTTTTATGGACAATTAATGTACTTATAGAATTACTCTTCATGTCCATTAGGAGTAATCTATTAGGAGTTATCAATTCCGTTGTCATTTTTCATTCTATTTCATTCACAACCCATCTATCGATCTAGTTGATCCTTATCAGTTTGCGTGACTAATCAACAACCGGAAGCTAAGTTAATTGATTTGTCGGCTGAAAACTTGCAAATCCGGTTGGGGAAAAAAATAAAATAGAATATATAAAAAGAAAAACATCACCGTCTTTAACTACATGCAATTTTTCCACACTATGTATAGGACATAAATTTCTTACAAACCGGTTTATAGGAAATTTCATACAACCCACATATAAGATTGACATGTGTCTTTTGGCATGTGAGAAACTCATGTTGTTTTAATAGAATTTACTTCTCACATGCTTTTTTAATAGCATTAATAAAAAAACATGTGCTTCTAACATGTTTAAATGACACATGTCACTCTTATATTTAGGTTGTATAAAATTTCCTACAAACTGCCAGTTTGTAAAAAATTTATGTCCCAATATATATTAGTTTTCTTACGTTCAACTCACGCCAAGATCAAATATTGCAGAATGTTCAACATTTTTTGGTTTTTTTTTTTTTTTTTTTTTTAATAATTTAGTTTTAGAAAAAAAAAAAAAAAATATATGTCGGTGTTGTTTAATAATTTTGATTCAATTCCAATTGAGGCATATATTTTGTCACCAAACTAAAGAATATGAATAACTATTCCGTTACACTCTTTTATTCTTAGTAATAAGTGTTCCTTTTTGTAATCGAGAAACTCTTACAAGATGGTAAACACTTCCGATTAGAAAGGAAATAATCGAAAATAAGATATTATTTTATTCGCGCCTAATATTGGTTGATACCCTAAGCCTCGTTACCCTCAGAACTAATTAAGTAATTACTTAATTAATTAACATATAATTTATAAATTGGATCTCAATTCTCAACCTGCCCATCACCTTTTCTCTTTGTTTCTTTTCCTTTCTCTTCTCCGACTCTCCTTTGATCGGAGAAAGGAGACACAAAGCACGTACCATGGAAAGCAATAAGCCTTTTTGTTGTTGGGTTCTTTTGGCCTTTCTCATTCTTTCATGCTTTGTGGCTCAAACTCATGGGTCGATGATGAGAGAACAACGTCTTCTACATCCCAACAAGTTCATGTTGAAGCCATATTTTGGTGTAGACGACACAAGTCTTTTCGAGGTAATTGACGTCGTCGATGAGACCAATATTAATGTTCTTATTCCTCAGGAGAGCTCCAAGGAGAAAGATAGGATTGAGAGACTGCCCGGACAACCTCCGGTGAATTTCTCTCAATATGGTGGTTATGTCACCGTGAATAAATCAGCCGGTCGTGCGCTTTATTATTACTTTGTCGAAGCTCATGAGCATTCCAAGGATACAATGCCTCTTCTCCTTTGGCTCAATGGAGGTATTCATACTTTATTTAAACTCGGTCTCTAATCATCATGTACGTCCAAGTAAAATAGCTATAATAATAATTAAAAAAAAACTCATATATATATATATATATATATATATATATATATATATATTTGTTTGTTTGAAAAGTGTGGTGTGACATAAACATGAAAATTGTTTTTATGTTTTTTTGGAATATTTGAAAGAAATTAATTCCGGCAACTATGTCTACAAAATTATCATGTGTTTTAACATCTTAGAAATGCATAGTTTTTAATATCATGTGAGAAGTCTCCAACTGCTTCTTGTGTTTGGGCAATCTTGCAATTTAAAATTAGAAAATATTTATTAAAAAGGAATTGATGTTACATTTAATTAAATTATTTAGCCTTTTTTGTTCTAGCATTAATTGTCAACGTACGTTAACATGCAATTAGAATTAATATGGTGACCTCTTTTGTTTTAAATATATATAGATTTTTTTTTCTTAACAAATTTATTTATAGTGTAATGAGGTTGGGAATACAAAATATTACATAATTATGTCAAACTATACAGAGAAATAAATCAATATCTAATAGATCACTAATACAGTACTATATTAATTAATGACAAATGGTTTCAAAGCAGATTATGGTATAATTAAGCTAATAAGGTAATTAATTAGTATTCAAAAAATTATAGAAACTTTTACATTTTAAACTAATAATTATACTAATATTAATAATACTACTACTACTACAAAAATTGTCATTGAGGGTAATAATTTATTACCTTCTTGTATTTTTAACATAAATTAAAGTCACTCGAGCACCATTAATTAAATTCAAAACAGACATCTAAATTTACCGACACAAAACTATTATATTGGACAACATATAATAACAAAAAATTGATCATCTATAGCAAGTTTCACCTATATAATTATCCTATGTTCTAATTTGATGATTAAACTTAATTGCTTATTGTCTGTACAGGCCCAACTTGTTCATCTCTTGGTTACGGAGCAATGCAAGAACTTGGACCATTTCGCGTGCACAGTGATGGCAAAACACTTTTCACAAACAAATTTTCTTGGAATTCTGGTAAATTTATCTAATGCCTTTTTTTTTTTTATGAAAAATAAATTTTGTTTAGTTTTTGGGTTAACAATATATACCGCTCTAACTACCATCATTTTTGCAACGTTCCTCAATAGCCAACACAACCCAAAATGACAAAAATACCCCTCTCTCTCTCTCTCTCTCTCTCTCTCTTCTAAAGATATTTTTATCATTTTGGATTGTGGAAAGGTGACATTAATTGCAACATCAATAATAGATCGGAAGGGACATTGCAAAAATTGAAATATTTGAGGATATTGCAAAAAAAAAAAGAAAAAAAAAAGGTAGTTAGAGGGGGGTAAATGTAATTTTTTATTTTTTTTAATGACGTAAACTCCTTTAAGACAGGGCCACTTGGTGTCCTAATTTTTCGTTTTAAAATTTTCTCTTCAGCTGCGAACGTTTTATTCCTTGAGTCACCTGCTGGGGTGGGATATTCATACTCCAATACAACATCGGATTACAGTAAAATGGGGGATAGAATAACTGCAACAGATAATTATGTTTTTTTGGTGAATTGGCTTGAGAGATATCCTGAGTACAAAAACCGAGCTTTTTATATTTCTGGAGAAAGCTATGCCGGGCATTATGTTCCTCAGCTTGCACAAATCATTCTCCACAATAACAAAAAGGCTGGCAAGACCATTATCAACCTCAAAGGGATCATTGTATGTCTCTCTCTTTTTATAAAATCATATATTAAAAGGTAGTAACTTTTTATTATTATTATTATTATTGTATTGTGTTTATAATTATATTGATTTACGATCGATTGTGTATGTAGATTGGAAATGCAGTAACGAATTATGAAACTGATGAACAAGGCATGTACGATTACCTTGCGACCCACGCTGTCGTTTCAGACAGAGTTGTGTCTCAAATACAAAAATACTGTGATTTCTCACCTGCCGCCAATATGTCCGATGAGTGCAGTGTAGCCATTGGTGCAGCTGACGGCTTTATTATCGACATTGATCTCTATAACATCTATGCTCCCTTGTGCTCTTCTCCCAACATCACATTCCGGCCCAAGAAAGCTTCTGTAAGTGCCCCCCTTTTTTTTTGAGTAAAAAAAAAAAAGTGTTTTTTTTTTTTTTTTTTTTTTTTTTTTTTTTTTTTTTTAAATGTATGATCCATTTGGCCTCATAGTTTCAAAAAGTTTTGTTAAAAAATATCTATTTGAAAAACACAATTAAGTATTTGGTAAAATTACAGTTTTATCTTTAAAATTGTAGTTTAACATTTAAAATATAGTGTTTTTTAAAAAAGCACTCTATTACTTACGATTTGAAAGCACACTTTTTTTTTTCTTTTTTTTTCTTTTTTTTACATTTTTAAACCATAATTTTTAAAAAACACACTCTCAAACGATATACTTTTTGCGATTTGGTTTAAAATCACACTTTTTATAGGGGAAACTTCACTTAATCCTTAAACTTCTATCAATTTAACTATCTCCCTTCGGTGTTCAAAAACTTTCAATTTAGTCTATCAAACTTTAAAAAATTTATAATCTCACTCATCCTTTTAGGGTTTGGAACTAAATCGGACGGTCAAATGGTACAATGTCATTATACCCTTGTAAACTTTATAGAATTACAAAAATACCAAACCATTCTTTTTTTTTTAAAAAAAAAAAATCGAATATTCTATTAATTTTCACGTCCTATGTTAGAATCTAATAGAGAGCTAAGATTCAAAAAATTAAAAGTTAGATACACTAAATTTAGAATTTTTGAACTTTAGAGAGATTACAAAAGTAATGGAAATTTATGAGATTTAAGTAAAGTTTCCTCAAAATTATAAAAGGACAAGATTTGGGCTCATAATTTTCTTTCAATAGGGCAATGTAATGCACTAGTTATGAAAAACAGGATGTCTCCTTTTTTTTTTTTTTTTTTCTTTTTTTTCTTTTTTTGTAAAATGAAGTAAATTTACCTCATTTATATCACTAAGTGACATATATGCTCTTGAAAAATAAAAATTATATTATTATTATTATTATTTATTTTTTTTTTTGTGGTGCAGATATTTAAATTTGATCCATGTAGCGACAATTATGTGTATGCTTATATGAATCGGCCTGATGTTCAAGAGGCCCTTCATGCCAATGTAACTAAACTTACACACGATTGGCAAGCATGCAGTAATGTCATAACCAGATGGTTAGACCGCCCACCAACCATCATTCCCCTTCTGCGGGAGTTTATGGCCAATGCACTTCGAGTTTGGATTTTTAGGTAAACAAAACATCCTTGCCATTGTTATTCACATCACCATATATAACCCCTCTCTCTCTCTCTCTCTCTCTCTCTCTCTATATATATATATATATATACACACACGTATGGAAAAACTTCACTTAACAAACACCAAAGAGGTTGGCTTAGTTGGTGGTCTCAGGCTCGAAACTCACTAAGTGCAAACTATCTCTTGGGGCTAGCATCCTGGCAAAGAGACTCAAACCCTCAATGCTTAGAGGGTGCAATGGGTCTCGGATTTACTTGACATGGGTGAGTACACAAAGTGGTTACCTTGGAGGGGTTCCGGTCATTTAAAAAACTTACTTGACTCTCTTGAATTTTCATTATTTTTGCAATTACTCCCCTCAAAGTTCAAAACTCTTAATCTAATGTATCGAACTTTAAAAAAATTTCAATCTGATCAAGATGTTGAAATTCCTAAAATATTCTTATTTTAAAAGAAAAATATTTGTAATTTATGGGTAATTTTGTAATTTTCTAAAGTTTATAGGGATATATAAGTCATTTTATCCTTTGAACGTCTAATTTAACTCCAAACCTTAATGGGAGGCTTATGATTGCAAAAAAATTAAAAGTTTAATATATTAATTGAGAGTTTTTAAACTTTAAGAGCGTAATTACAAAAATAATATATATATATATATATATATATATACACACATTGCAATTGTTGTTATTGTTGTCAATTGTGAGTTATTGTTCATCTGCTTGATAGTACAACTGTCCCAAAATATGATATATAATATTACTCATTAATTTAATGATTAAATCTACTATTTTTCTGTTAGCTTAAGACTTTTTTTATATAAATTGGGATTTAATAATACCATTGTACCATCATATATATATATATATCATATTATGCAAATATGAAATTTTCTATTGGATGAAATGCAGTGGCGACGTTGATGGAGCGGTTCCTGTTACTTCAACAAAGTACTCTATAAACTCAATGAATCTTACTGTAAAGACTGCTTGGCATCCTTGGTTCCTCAATAAAGAGGTAGTAATTTCTCTTTTTCTCTGTTTCTTTTTATCTTAGTTGTTGAGATCTGGTGTACTTAACTGTATTTTCTCATAATTTTCTTATCTTACAAACCAAAGTCTAGTTCATAGAAATAAACAAGAAAAAACTTCACTTATTTTTTTATTTTTTATTTTGTTGGTCTCTTTTCCAATCATTTTTTAAACTTTAAAAATTTTCAGTGTCAGGTATTCAAGTTTAAAATATTTGCAATGTTATCCCTACCATTATAGTTTGTGGTTAAATCAGACAGTAAAATGGTGAAATATCCCTTATAACATTGTTAAATTTTAAAATTACAAAATTTTTCCCTATTTAAATGATTAAAAATATTTTCTTTGAGAAAAATACACATACCCTTCAAACTACCACTATATGGTCAATGTCCTTCTTAAATTATCAATTGTGTCAATGTCTCTCATAAACAATAAAAAAATGTCAATGTGCCCCCAATAACAAAAATACCCTTCACAATTTTTTTTTAAATAAAATCTTAAAATTATATATATATATATATATATATATAAACAAGCTACCCCTTGGTTTTTAAAATTTTTCTTTTTTATTTTTTTCAAATTTATAATGATATTTTTGCCTTATTTGAAAATTTTTAATGATACCTTCTCTCTCTCTCTCTCTCTCTCTTTGCTGGCCTTAGGGGACATTGACCTTTTTTTAGTAGTTTATTAATGATATTGACACAATTGGTAGTTTAGGAAGGACATTAACAATGAAGTGGTAATTTGAAAAAATGACAAGGCTGGATGTAGTTTCTAGGCCATGGGTCAGTGATGGAGCATATCAAATTTATTTTTTTAAGAAAAAAATATGAGTATTTTCACGTTATCTATTATGATTTAACCAAAAAAAAAAAAATCCTAACATATGGATGACATTGCAAACTTTTTAAACTTGAATAGCCAGCATTAAAAGTTTTTAAATTTTGAAGTAATAATTACAAAAACGATGAAAATTAATCTCTTGTATTTCTTCAATATTGCTCGTGTTACAGGTTGGTGGGTACATAGAATTGTATGAGGGAGACTTAACATTGGTGACAGTGAGAGACGCAGGGCACCAAGTGCCGAGCTATCAGCCCGCCAGAGCACTTTCTTTGATCAAGCATTTCCTCGATGGCACACCTCTCCCTGGCAGTAAAAGAATTTGATTGAGCTTAGGCTTTTTGAGTGCCAAATTATTTTTCATTTGTTTGGTTTCAACTATCATGATTTATAAAGAAAGTAGCAAGTTGCTATTTTAGAGCAAAACTTAAATGGCTTCTTTTTTTCTTTTTCTTTTTTTCCCACTTTTTTAATAGGACAGAGATTTCTTACTTGGACAGAGTTTTCTTTCAAAATGGGTCGAAGGAAGTTTCTTCAACCCAGTTTATAAAACGACATATATTGATTTATGGTTATAACATGTGTTTCTCACATGTCTTTTTAATACATTTTTTTTTCCAAATTTGTCATTGCAATTAAAAAAAGATCGTACTTCTCACATATATGTGATAACTTTGCTTAAATATTGAAAAATCTATTTTAACCATGAAAACATGACTATGTTGCTTTATTAAACGATCAAGTCCATATAGTGTTAAATCTTTTCATATCAATGAAATCACATGCCAAGTAATTTCATAAAAACATGTATAATACTCAAATTTTTGTGATACAAAAAATGCTAGAGTTTCTTCTAGTATTCTTCTGGTGTCTATTTGGAAAGACATAAATGTTATAAAAAAAATTACATCTATGTCTTTCTAGATAGCATGGATGCAATTTTTTAATTTTTTTTAATTAGATTTATGTCATTCTAGATGGACATCAACCAAACACAAGAAGAAGGTCTAGCATTCCTCTTGTGATATATGCATCATCCTCCAAGGTTTTGTTTTTTGTTTTTTGTTTTTTGTCAATCTATATGACCATATGTTTTTCTTTTGTAGCCAAAAGCATTTGTAAATAAACCTACCTTGTTTTAATAAAAACTTGTAAAGTTGTTTGGCAGTCAAAATGCATTATTTCATAAGATAGTGGTTTTATAACTTGGATTTCATTTGGATTTAAATTTACAATATGTGTTTTTGTATACATTATTTTAAGAACTACAAAGTAGTCCAACTAATGATGGGTTTCACGGAATGATTTATGATTTTATACATAAATTCAAACGATGTGAAAAATGTTTTTGAAATGAGTCATGAGCATAGATTTTGGGTTAAGTCATCAAATTTTATTGCAAAAAATTCGGATGTTAAGAAGTTTTTTTTTTTTTTTTTATTGTTAAAGCAATTTTAAATAATAGCATTTTCGGTAATGATACCAAGTGCTTTCTTACAAGGTGCAAAAAAAAAAAAAGCATTGAGCCAACTTGGAGAGTTTTCCATCCGTAACATATTCGAATCAGAATCCTCTCAAGAGAAATGATTTCTACATTCATTTCTCACAACAACCCCACAATAAGCTGACGTGACTGGTAATATTTTATTTTATTTTTTTGTTTTGTTTTGTTTTCTTTTTGTAAAAAAATAATAAAATATTACCAACCACATCAGTTTGTTGTGGAGCTGTTGTGAGAAATGAGTGTAGGGATCATTTCTCTCCTCTCAAATTATCTATCCGAATTAGAGAGAATTCAAGCAAGTAATTGTGAGAGACCATTTATAAGACCCACCTAACCAGATAAATGGTTAGACAGTTCAATTTTTATTTGGTCAGGTAAATCTCATAAATAGTATCTTACAATCACCCGTTCGAATTCTTTCAAATTCGAGCAGATAACTTAAGAGAATCTTAATCGGGATTTAAGTTGGTTTGCCTTTTTTTTCAATTTGTTTTTGGTTTTCCAAAATTAAAATAAAATAAAAATAAAAAATTCAGCAAAACTAACGGACGTTAGCGGTTTATAAACCTTAGATCTTTTTAAATAGAATCCTAACCGTTAACCGGCTCCTCTCCATCCGATTCCCACAAAGATACTCCTGGCCGATGCAGGGACAAGCGCATCTCTTTTTCTACGCAATACCGGGGAATTGGGTAAGGGGAGAAGTATTGCTCCCGAGTTATCGGTTCCGAGCAGGGCTCGCGTGTCACCAGCGGAGAGCTGGCAGGAAGCGAAAAGAGAACGATGGGTCGCACTCCCGCTGGTGACAGGCGGCAGAGCCAGAAGAGGAAATCAGAAGGTGTGGGGACAACCACCACAATCCAGTCCCTCGACCAGGACATCCTCTGCATGATCTTCGCGCTCCTCGACTTCTTCGACCTCGTTCGTTGCTCCGCCGTTTGCAAATTCTGGTACTTTTCAAGCTTTGTTTCTTTTGAGCATTATTGAGAAGATCGATAATTTTTAATATCTTTCGAGGTTTGTCAAGAAAAAAATTGATTTTTCTTTTTTGTTTGTTTTCTATTTCCTTTTAGTATTAGCTAGAAAATTCTTAGGGGTTTTCAATAACCCACGTATATACTCTACCATATGGTCCATATTGTTAAGTGGAACATGGGTTGACTCGGGTTAGTCTTGAAGTTTAATATGGTCTTCTAGGATTCGTTCTCAATGATTTTTTTTGAGAGAATTGATGTTAATTCCCATAATGACTAGATTCTATTAACTGTTGTGTTAGTGTTGCTGCAAATTTTTTTTTTACAAACTGATGTTACGGTCTAATTGGTGAAATGATTAAGAAAAAAACCAGATTTGTCAAATTAATTAATAGTGGATGATTATTCAACCAAAACACTTTTAATTATTTCACCAATTATGGACGGCCACATCAGTTTGTATTAAAATTGTAGTATCCCAAGCATTTTCCATAACAGTTAGAATAATGCTTGAGGTACTATACTTATGTGGTAAGCTGATGTGGCTATATATGTTCGTGCCAAGTGAATGTGGTTGACCCACCAGTTCATAGAGGGCGCTATCGTGTGATACGCGTCGCATCATAATTTAGCTGTTTAGGTGTTTCTCTTGTATACTTTCAATGTATTTAGGTGCGCCCTTTGTGGTGCCAATGAACATGTGGCACCCATCAGTTTATGTACTGCATGTCAATTTGTGACAAAATTGTAGCAAAATCTTTAATACCTATAGCAATTTCCATTTGAATTACAGTTACAGAGGTGGAATGTAGCCTGGGTGCATAATGATTCTAATAACTTTAGGGAAGAAAAGTTGAAAAAATTTCGTCTATGAATTGTTTGTAATAACTTCCATCCCATTTTTACATGTCTAGTGACCCAAAGAAAAAAGTCTTTTATGCATCTAACTAAATTACTTGACTGATGCCTTTTGTGAAGGAACACAATTGTCAGTAAATCTAAATTACTGCAAGTATTCTACTCCAAGCAGCAGAGGGATTCTATGAATTTTTTGAATAATTCTACATGCTCAGAGAGATCATTGAAGAGATATTTAGAGGAGCAGGCCATGGAGCATAACAGATTGTGCTTACAAGAAGGTCAAATTGATATTAATCAATGGAAGGGTCATTCAGTTGGGTGAGTCATTAATCCTCTTCTTCCTGTTCAGTCCCTTGTTTACTAGTGATTTTGTGTGAGTGCTTTAGGCATGATGACTTGTACAGTTGTTTTATAGTATTTCCTGGAGAGTAAAAATTCGTGTTTGGATTCCACTTCTGGTTCTTGTAGTATTTATATATGATACAGCTGCAAAATATAAATTCTAATATCCCATCCAAAGCACTAAATTTTGGAGCTAGCGGAATTCCCTTTGAGATGGAGAGTAAAACCATTCAAACCATACGGTTTTCAACTAAGTGAGTTATTCAGACACCTTAATCAATGTGAAGATCAAAATAACATTGACTGTATGTGATACCTCAGGAAGTCCGTCCCACATTAGGTGGGTAGATTATGAAGGTCTTGTATGGGTATTGAGTTCTACCTTTGTTCCTTACTAGATGATAATAGACTCTATAAGCGATTTTAAGGAGCTTTAATTGTAACTTTGATTAATTTTTTTGAGGTAATAGCGCAAATGTGATTAGCACTTCCCTAAGTCGTGACAAATGGTATATGAGTCAACATAGTAACACCATGTGATGGTACGGCAGTACAATTTGACGTGAGCCTTGATGAGGAAGTCAGGAATTTGATTGGGAAGATTGTGATACTCCAGAAAGTTAGTCCTACATTAGGTGAGTTAATTGTAAGGGTGTTGCATGGATGTTAAGTCCCAGAAGTGATTTCAGGAAGCTCTAATTGTAGCTCTACTAGTCTCTTTGAAGTGATATTGCAAATGTGATTAGCACTTTCCTAGGTCATGATATCGTAGATTATGAGTAATTGAAAGTCAACATAGATTAAATGAAGTTAAAACTATATAATAAATGGAATGTCTAAAGAAGATACTTGGCTTTGTAGTAACTTGTGTGGATTGATTCATAGAGATAATCTAAGAATAATAGGCTGTTTGATAGTAGCTTTCAACAAGATCGTTTGATAACATATAAAATCTGAAAGTAGACTGTGCTCAGCTGCTGGGGATTATAAGTTTTTTGCTTAAGGGTTCACCCATCCCATATGCAAATGTTGCATTGCTACCAGCACTACAATGACTATTACCAAATTCACACCTTCATTGTCACCACTCTTGGCATCATAACCATCACCACCACTACCACTAGCTTCCAGGCACTAGCACCACCTCCTTCCACAACCATGATCAATGCCTTGCCACGTCCACCTCTGCCACTTAGTGCAGGTTCTTTGTATGTTTTATAAGCAGAGACAATTTTCCTAAAAGGATGAGGGTGTGCCATTCTTTTCCACTTAAAGGACAGTTGGGTTGATGCTTTTGCAGGGTATCCGTATTGTTGTGAAAACATGAACTTTATCCACTCTAATAGATTTTGTTCTGGGAAAAAAGTAAAATCTCCATCAAAATGTAAAAAGGTTGGTATATTACAGGATGTCATTTCATGCTTGTTGTTCGATGGTGTAACCGTACATTGTAATTACAGTAATCATAGACGTTACCACAGATTTCTGAAGCCCAAAATTTTATTCAAAATAAAAAATTGTGTTTGTATTGTATGTTATGTGTTTATGTGTGTGTGAGCTGGCAAATCCTGTGTGAATGTTATTTTTCGAACCTTGGCTTCTGTTAGGGTCAATCAGTGCCGAATGAAGATGGGCTTGGTTCTTACTGGTGTTGGTGATAAGGTATAGTTCCCCCACTCTAAATACTATACCGTCCATAAAGATTGTCACAATTACAAGTCAACTTTTATGTTTCTCGAGTAGATTTTACCTGAACAGCTATTGGGCAGGCTTTCTTAGTTTTGCCAGCAATGTAGTGTGAACAAATTCTGGGAAGGAAACAGATAGGATCTGTTACTATTATTTGATAGAGGATTATCTGCCGGTCTGTTCGACTTATTCTGATGAATTTATGTGGTAACATCAAATGGTTAGCATTGACATCTATACCTGAATGGTCTGTTGAAAGAAGATTCCCTTTTGTAATATTCAAACAATGACTGATGACATGTTGACTTTACCGCCATGTAGTTGTTCACCACTTTACTGTTTGAATTAAACTGTTTTGAGGTTTTTTTATGGTAGATTATTATGCTTTATCTTCTTCTTAGGTTGCAATCTGAATTTGTCACTGTTCTGATAAACGATTTTTGAGTTTGTTGCCACACTTAAAATCTATTGTATGCTATTGTCCATTATGTTATGGAATTATCCAATAGGTGTTTTCTAAAGTTAAGAGATTTGTTATTGGATTTTGGATACTTGGGAGAATTATCAGATTTGTTCTAACAGCAGGTATTTAAGAGATATTGATTTCTGTTGTGGATATGCTTTTTTGTTGAATAATTTATTCTACTTGGCCAGTGACTTTGGTGCAGGGTTCAGGTTAACATAAATCCCCAAGGGGACTCATTTCTCTTTCCCCTCATCCTTATAAAGCCTTCAAACTAAATTATATCACTTTGAGAAGGCTGAATTTGGTCTTTGTTTCATGACTGAACCTTTTCTGCCGACTTTCCATTATTTCCCCTGCTTGGTAGTTTATTACATAAAATTTTAGAACTTACTTGAATTTCATTATTTTTTTGGTAATTCATTGCTCCCGAATTCTACTAACTAATTGCTCATGAATGATGCTAGATAATGCGTCTCTGGTCGTTAGAAAGCTACAAATGTGTGGAAGAACATTCTGTTCCGGACATGATCCCAGTAGTGGACTTTGATTTTGATGAGAGCAAGGTAACATGAAAAAATCAATATGCTGTTAGTCTGTGTCTGTGTATCTGAGACTTGACTAGAATGCTTCCATACTCCAAGAAAATAATTGGAGGTTTAATGTTGATGCATAATTAATTTAGCATCTACTGCCAAGTATCAATTTGAACTCATTGATGTTTTCTATATTAGTGCTTCTTTTTAAAGGACCATTAAGGTGTCATGAATGCACCTTCATTCAAAAGATTCATATATATTTGCAAGGGGATTTTTTAGGAGTAATTTCTTGAAGTAGCATTTAAAGGTTCTCTCCAGCATTTTACTGGAAGTTTACTTAGCAGGGATCAAGTTCACATTCTTTTTCCTTTTCTGCTTCCATTAAATTCAGCTTTATGATTAGTGATATGCCAATAGTATTTTGATATTTCATCTTTGGTCTCTGTTGCTAATAAATATTTTAAAGGATTAATTTGTTTTGTTTTATTGAAAGGTTGTGTATGGATTGTTTTAGTAATCTCTACATGTTAGCTAATTTCTGAATTTCTTAGTCTATCATTAATCTTTTCAGATTGTTGGTTTGGTTGGTACCCGTATATGCATATGGAGGCGGAATGGGCAAAGAAGTATATTTCCTTCAAGTGAAGGCACCTTTGTAAAGGGTTTATGCATGCGGTATGTGAAATGTTCTTGTCATCTTAATTGTAAAATGGCTGGAAGTATTACTATGCAGTTAGTGTCTTATGTGCTTGGTATGAACATTTACACTAGCAGAGGAATGTTATGACTGAATGAATCAGAGATTCGATTTCCATGCCATTCGCAAGTTCAAGATATTTTACAGAACCTAGCATATGTAATTTATTTCACCATACAGTGATGTCCCCCCTGAATACCTACTTCCTGGCTTGTGCCAAAAGGGGCTCTTGGAAATCCTACTTGAATGGATTATTGATGTAATATCTTATAAGTTTACAAACCTTTGATTCCAGGGCGCCATAAATCCTTTGAAGTCAAGTCTTACTATAAGGTTTTATCTAGTCTTGTACAGTCTTTGTTTCCGTAGAAAAGTATTTGGAAAGTTAAGTCTCCCTGAGAGTGGTTTTCTTTGTGTGAACAGCGACATTAGGAAAAATACTAACTTTGGACAATCTTCATAAGAGGAACATTATTGTGATGGAGTGGTGTTATATGTGTAAGGCTTCTGGAGAGTCCATTGATTATTTGTTCATGCATTGTATGGTTGCTACAGAATTGTGGAGTATGATCTTGCAGCTGTTTGGTGTGGTGTGGGTAATGCCGCGATCGGTGAAAGATATGTTGGGGAGTTGGAGGGGGCAAAAGGGCAACCAGACGGTGATATCGATTTGGCGTATGGCTCCTTTGTGTGTGATGTGGTGTGTTTGGAGGGAATGAAATGGACATTGTTTTGAAGACTGTGAGACTAGTTTGATTAACTTGAAAAAATTAGTGATACAAACTTTGTTTTTGTGGAGAGTGAGACTACAGTCTATGCTTGAGTGTTCTTATTCTGATTTTCTAGATAAGTGCTCTCTTTTCTTTTTAAATTAGGGGTTTCATATATACTTCTTGTGTACCATGGGTTGCGCCCCTCTGGGCTTTTTGAAATATACTTATTAAAAAAAAAAGTTTACAAACCTTACTGCTAGGATTGCTTTCAGACTGCAATCCTTGCAAGATTATGTTGTTTGCTGGAGTTATTCCAAAATTCTGAATGAGGAAAATATAATTGGTATGAGTAGTTTTTGGCAAAATTCATTTTTGTCCTTTAAATCTTGTAAAGGAATGGATAACAATGTGCTAATCATACGCATTGGTTCTTAATTACGATTCCCTATTTGTGAGAGCAAGATTGTTGACCGTACAAAGTAGTTCTCGTATGTCATGTTAAAATATATTATCTTGTCACTCTATCTGCATCATTTTGTCTTCTCAATTTCTACTTGTTAAGTGCTTCTTTAGATAGTGGTATGGATACATATTTAGTCCACCATCTTTAAAACTAGTTTGTAGTTGAGTAAGTGAGACTAATATAATTAGTGATTTCATCGTTATAAAAATTGCTAGTGGAAGTGACATTTTGCCATAGGAAGTGAACATTGAATATATCTTTAGGTAAAAATACACGTGAAGTTGGTTAGAACCAAGCTTAATATTTAACAAGAGCTTAATATTAATATTTAATATTTAATATTTAACTGTACAGATAAATTTCCCCTTCAGCACTTAACAAGAGCTCTAGCTTTAGCTATCCCACTTGCTAGTGAATAATTAAAGCCAAATGTATGGTGACAACTCATATTAAGTCAAACTGTTCTCTGACTTAATGTTAGGATGTTATTTATTAGGCATTAAACAGTCAAATTAGAATGTTATATTTATTTGGAGACTTTGCTTTGTTATGTGCAAAAATAAACTGTTTCCTTCTCTGCTTGCAGCTACTACGATCCAGAGGCAGTGGTTGGATGCGAGGATGGGACAGCTCGTGTATTTGACATGTACAGTAAGAAGTGTTCTCGGATAATTAGGTACGAATATGTTTCTCTTTCATTTTTCAGAGAAACAACCAAATGTTAATAGTTAAGTCTAGAATATTATTGATTAAACATGATAATCTGGGCTTGAAGTTTGGTTAGCTTTGTAGTTGAATAACTTGAATCCATAAATATTATTCATAAATTTGATTCAAAGTTTTGTCATGCACGTCATTGTGAATGGCTGCTTTGATACATGAATCTCCTGCTAAGCCAAATTGGCACGCTACTTATCTGTTCTGCCATCTTTGGTGACTAAAATAGTCTTTTGCCTGTGTTTTAGTTTGCTACTACATACCCAAGTTGATCCCCAAATGAATGCCTTTCTCTTTCTATACGCGTGTGCTTCTTTTTTTTCTTTTTTATTGGTTTGTTTGCTTTTTCTTTTTCTTTTTCTTTTTTTTGTGGGGGGGGGGGGGGGGGGGTGTTCGCTGGCCTACCCCTCCCCAGTAGATGGGGTTCTGGCTGTTATACAATTGGGGTGAGTTTGGTATCTTGACCCTCACCCCACTTAAGGGATTGAGACAAGGATTTCAGTTATTCTACCCCACCCCAATTATGGTATATGTATACAAACAATTTTTGCAAGGCATATTTAGTGGAGGCTCTTGAGAAAATAAATTTGACCCAAATAATAGTTCTCAGCCTTTGAAGAGGGATTGCATAACAATATATAACTCCTTAGGAATGGGTTGCAAAATAAATTTGACCCAAATAATAGTTTTCAGCCTTTTTTTATGAAGTCAAATCATCACCTCTTTAACTAGAAAAAATAGAACTTTTTTCTTTCTTTCTTTTTACTATTGTTGTTGAGATAAAAACCCAAGCCACATACTACGCATAGGGTCAAAGATAGTAATGGGTTGACTTAAGCCTATCTTCATGCAATGACTGCAAAATGACGACCCAACCTTGCGGTCTTGATTTGGAAGCTGGGGTTAAGGGTGGGATTTTTGTGATCATATGTCGTTTTAATGCATTGCTGCGAATGACCCAAGTAATGGATCTTCCCAGAAGTCACTAATGCTAATTTTCCTGGCTTCCTTAATTTTATTGAATTTTTCTTATAACCACTAGTGCCAAAATTTCCACGATCATGATCTTTATTTGCACAAACTGCACATAAAAGGGCATGATCTGAATTTGTGCTTCATGCAAACTTGAATTAAGTAAACGTGTTAAAACACCATCAAAAACCGCAAGCTGTCTTATTATAAGAATTTTTTTTGATAGGTAAAATAAGAGTAATTGTTTTACACAGGTCCTGACATTACTAAATTATGCATTTGTATATTACTCAGTGGTTTATGGACTGTCATATGGGATTATTTTGAACTTCTCGTTGTAGGATGCATGCTGGGCCAGTAAAATGCCTGAGCATGAGTGATGATCAGTTGATACTTAGTGGTTCCACTCTTGGGAGCATCACAGTCTCAGGAATTTTATCTGATCAGCGGGTAGCAACACTAAGATCAACAGACTCAACAGGTTGTATTGTATTTCTCCTCTGTCAGAATTTATTTATTGGCCATGCTTATATTTTGTTTAGTATTCTTTTGAATTTGCTCATTTACATTGATGTAAATGACTCTCACTCAACTATAGGCCAATGATTTACTTTCTTTTTTGTTTTTAGACATAAGTATGATACCACAGAATGGCACTCATAGTTTGGCATTTTAGAAATTTGGATACCATGTGTCCTTTTGTTTAATCCTCATGTCTAGTCCAAGTCTTCCATCATATCTTTGTTTGAGTTTGTCAGACACCTTAAAATGTTCTTGAATATTGAGACCTGTCCTTACTACTTTTTACCTTGAACGTTTTTCCCTCTATATGATTTTTTAGTAGGAATTGCATCATACAGAGTCATATATATGTATGTATATACAAGTTTGTATAAACTTAATATGTTTGTATACAAGGTTCAGATTAAACCCAATTACCTTTAGACACCTAGGAATTGCATCTAGGATTGTATCCCTCTGCGCTTTGATTGAATACACTTTACTTATCAAAAACATTTAGGCATGGGCTACACGCCCTATGCTATTTGTATTATGTTTCTCATAAGTGGGTGGGTATATTCTTAATTTTCCTGTAAACAAAAAAGAGTACTTAACTTTCCAACTTCCCCCTTCAGGCATAAGGAGTTTGTGTCACCACGCTAGCTCGCATCTAGTGTTTGCTGGATCAACGGCTGGATATACATCTTGTTGGGACCTTAGGTATGCAAATATTAGCTTCAAATACTATTTTATGAATTCAACTGCCAGAGCTAATTCTTTTGCTTGATAGCATTTTCCCCTTAAATTTGGCTGAAGTGTCATACCTTTCAGGACAATGAGATCTGTATGGGAGACACGTGTGAGTCCCAATGTTGTATATTCTTTACAACACCTGCGAAATGACGCATCAACTTTAGTCGTTGGCGGAATCGATGGTGTGCTGCGCATTTTAGATCAAAATACAGGTAAAGTTCTTTCAAGCTGCGTTGTGGGAGGTAACATGCTATCAAGCTCCCAGAACACAAATGGAGGCCCTGAAGGAAGAAAAGGAAGAAGGGTTTCAGAAGATATCCGCATTGACACCATTCCTAGAACTGCTCGACCTCCCATCACATGCTTGGCTGTTGGGATGAAGAAGGTTGTCACCACACATAATAGTAGGTACATCAGATTGTGGAAATTCAATAACTGAAAGACCAGTACTACTGGTTTTAGACAAATGCTTTATTGTATTCTTCCATTCTTTTCCTATCCTCCCATTTTAAAAATCTACAATTGGATTTGTAATTGGATCTGTAGGACCCACACGCAGGTCCTATGTTAGCCCTACAGATTCAATGGATGATTTTTAAAATGCGAGGATGAGAGAACAACCTAAGTGCATTAAATGGCAGGTCTCCTGCTTTTATCCTCAGCTTATGATCCTAAATGTACCTTCTTTTTTTTTTTTCTTTTAAATTATTTCAAAGCCTTAATTATTCCTTTCTGACTTATAATGTTGCATTTTGTCATAATCTACCGTATTTCCATGTATATGTTATGCTCTTCACTAAAATGAGTAGGAAATATCCATACTCATACAAGCATCAACCCAATACCCGGCATCCAAAGTTTAGGGATACCGGATACCTAAGAGGAGAGTGCCAACAAGGTTGGATTCCGATAACAGAAATGTTACACAATCTTACTTTCACATTACCAAGTGCACATTCTCTTAAACAATTTTTAATTGCACGCCAAAGAGAGTACACTTTGTTATTAAATGACCTAGTATTGCCTCAACACTACACACATGGCAGAACATGATTGGCTACCAAAGTAGGAGCTGTTCACTCCCAATTTGTTCAATACCATTAATTAATAGTTATCATATAACAAAAACGGAACAATCCTAATTCTTCACGTTGTTCGTTTGTTTTTTTTTTTTTTTTTTTTTGAAGGAAAGTTCAACTTTCATAAAGCATTCAACAACATGAACAAATCACCATCAACTGGTGTACACAGAACAACACCATTAAGGTGTATATCCAACACTGAGCCAAGCTCAAATCAATCCAACAACAAACAAGAAAACCACCGCAAACGAAGTTACAACTAGAAGAAGACCGCCGCCCAGAAGACACCCCACCAAACATCAACTGCCAAAAGTCACCAAATGCCACCGACCCACGGTAAAAGGAACGGAGCGTAGCTCTCATGCGCGACTTAGAATGACAATAAAACTTGGCACGTGAGAGCTACGCGCCGAACACTAACCATCTTTCCGGTTGTAAAAAAACAGCAGCAAGACCATAAGACCTCAGCGACTGAAGCTGAGGGGCGCATGTCGATCAGAAGACAGTAGAGTAATATAGATCTGGCCTCGCGACATGCTTAAAACGTTGAAGAACGGCCAACGCTGCCACCGACGGCACTAGTAGAGCACCACTCCTCCTTCAGCAGCTCCATAGGTGTTTTCCTGTCATAAACAACGAAAAACAAATAAAAACAAAACCTTCAAAATTCAAAAGGACAAGAAGGAGCGCTACCACCACCGAATCTAAACCGGGGGGACAAAACCACCACTCAACCCTAACGGTTGGGGGACTTCTAGCCTACACTGGAGAACCAGGGAGGAAACAAAACCTCTTAGCCCAACAAGACTAAGAGGAAGAAAACAACAACCGGGAGGGAGGCATGAAGCCTCCCCCCGACGAAAAAGACTAACGATGAAAGAGACTTTTCTTAGAGAGAGAAGCTCTGTTTTTTTAGAGAAAAGTTGAAGTTGAATATTAAGCGAATTTGTTCGTTTGTTATTCTTTGTGCTTGACCTTGAGGATATTGAAGATAATGAAAAAAAAAAGAAAAAAAGAAAATGAACTTTATTAAGTCGAGACTAATTCGATATATTTCATAATTGTCAATAAGCAAAAATAACTAAAACAAAGCTCTTTGAGCATTCACATCCAATTTGGTAAATGTTTTTTTTAAAAAAAAAAATAAAAAAAATAAAAAAATTAATTATTTTTATTTTAACTATTCACCCTCAATATCCCATTTCAATATCCCATTTACATGAGAAACTTTTTCTTTTATTTAAATATTTCAAAAATAAAGTTGTGAGAAGCCTTTTTCTTAATAATTACTTTGAGTTTAAAAAGTTAATGTAATTTTTTCTAGGCTGATTTTTTTTTTTCATTTTTTATCTCACATCATTTTTTATTTATTTATTATTATTCAAATAAAAAAAACCCTCAACAAAACAATTTTTTTTTTTTTCATTAAAAAAAAAAAAAAAATCAATCACGCCGACGAGCTTTTCTTCAAGGGCAGGGTGTTGCCCTTCAAGGACAATTACAACAACCAAATGCAGAGGACCATGCACCACTCTCAGTGACGAACTTCTTGTTGATGACGACGAAGAACGCGTTTCGCTGAGGCCGTCCAAGGGACCGACACGGTGGAAGGGCCTTCTGGGTCTGAAGAAAATCCACATTGGGTCCAAGAAAGCTGACAAGGGCGAATCCTCTGTTGATAGTAAAAGGTCTGATTTCGTTCGTGAGGAGGCCCATGTTAGCAAAGACATCGCCGGTGAGAGAAATGACACTTCAATTATTTTGCTTTTTATTCTTTCATTTTTACTGTTTTATATTATTTATTTTTGGGTTTGTCTCATTTCGTGTCCGGTTTGGCTGTTTGGTGTACAAAAATGTTTGCAGTTGTACATCTGTCTCATGTTTTTTTTTTTTTTTTTATCAATTTTATTAGTAATTTTCCCCTTGTTCAATGGTGTTGTGTTCGGAATTTTCCCCTTGTTCAATGGTGTTGTGTTCGGAACAGGATCAGCCACAAAGAAATATTGCTAGAAATTCCTTGAGCAGAGCAGAGGAAAGCAGGAGTTGGGAAAACAATGTCATCAATCTCTCTACCTCTAGACATGCTGGAGGAAATACTCTCGAGGTTGCCACCAAAATCGCTGCTCCGATTCAGGTGTGTCTCGAAGACCTGGCTTGCTCTGATCGGAAACCATGATTCCAAACTCCTCAAGGACTCTATTCTCACCACCCGAAACCCCACTCATCCTCTTCCTCGCATCCTCGTCAAAGCCGCAGACAAATCGAACGCCGAAAAGATTGTGTTCTATTCCCTCTCTTACGACACCCTCGACTGTGTGTCTCACATCCAGATGATTCTCCCTCCAGTACCCTATAATTTCATAAAACCAAAGCGTTACCTCGAGCTTGTCGCTTCCTCTAATGGGCTACTATGCCTTTACGATTTCCAAATCAATGTCGTCTGTCTCTGGAACCCCACCACATCATATGTAGGATTCAAGGTTATCCCGCTCATGGATCGCCACTGTCTTGGGTTCGGCTTCGACCCCAATTCCGGCGACTTCAAGGTGGTTAATTGTCGTTACGTTAAGAACGAATCTGGCATGAAAGCGCTGATAGCGGAAGTCTACAGTATGAGCCGTGGTTCTTGGATAGTATCAAATTCTATTAATGCTATGTAACCATTCACAAAATTAGATAGAAAAATGACGGAAAATCGAGAAAAAATTAAAAAATTAATGTTGAAAATAAAAAATGAGTGACTATTTTTAAATCGCGATCGGACTCAATAATTTATTATATATTTACACTTTTAAAAGTGAATTTTAAAGGCGAAAAAAAAAAAAGGCGTAGAAGGAAAGAAAGAGGTCGGCCCAATATCAGTCGTATATACCCAAAATTCTAATCCTGAAGCCCACTAGGCTCCCTTCTTGAACCACTCGTTCCTCTTCTTCACCCACAAAATCCCCAAATCAACAAGCACACACAAACCCTAACACCTTAACCCTCAAAAATCCTCCAAAAACCCATCAAATTAGCCAAAACCAAGACCGACCCAGAAATGGTGTGCATACGCAAGGCCACCATAGATGACCTTTTGGCCATGCAGACCTGCAATCTCTTCTGCCTGCCAGAGAACTACCAGATGAAGTACTACCTCTACCACATCCTCTCATGGCCTCAGCTGCTCTACGTGGCTGAGGACTACAATGGCCGGATCGTCGGATACGTTTTGGCCAAGATGGAGGAAGAGAGCAACGAGTGTCACGGCCACATCACGTCCTTGGCTGTGCTGAGGACGCACCGAAAGCTCGGCTTGGCCACGAAGCTCATGAGCGCTGCGCAGAACGCGATGGAGCAGGTGTTTGGGGCGGAGTATGTGTCGCTGCACGTGAGGAAAAGCAATAGGGCGGCGTTTAATCTGTACACGGAGACTTTGGGGTACAAGATTCATGATGTGGAGGCGAAGTACTATGCGGATGGGGAGGATGCGTATGATATGAGGAAGCAGTTGAAGGGGAAGCATGGACATGGACATGGTCACGGTCATCATGAGCATGGGCATGCGCATGGTCATGGTCACGGTCACGGTCATGGACATGGACATGGACATGGGCATCATCATGAGCACGGTGGTGGGTGTTGTTCTGGGGGGGAGGGGAAGGTTATTGGGAAGAAAGAGGCGAAGGCTATGTGATGGTGGTGAGACAGAAAGGTAAAGGTAAAGCTTTTTGATGAATTCGGGATTTGTGGAAGTTGGTGTTATTGGGTTTTTCTTCTTCTATCTTTTTGTTTTCTGGGTTTTGAGGAATAATGGACGATATGACTAAATTTACTATGATGGCATGGATGTGTAATGCTATGTGCACTCTATTGTGTAGGTTGTACTGGTTTCTATTGCCAAGTTACATCGTTTTAGAATTTTTGGTATTTCTACTTGAAATCTATTGTACCCGAGAGGGTTATGGTGGTAGAGAGAGTTAAAGCTTTCTGATAATTAGTCATTTGACGTTGGATGGTTGTGTCTTATTATCTAGAATCACGGTTGTGCATTGCTGAGAGTTGCATTTATTTCAATTTGAATCTCTTCTGGTTGGTACATCGAGGATTTTTGCATCAAATTCTTGGATTTTTGGAGTAGAAAATTGTATTATGGTGCTCCCAAAGCACAATCTTTGGGGATTTTACCATGTGAAACGTTTGAAAATTTTCTGGTTTGTTAGAGAGACATGTCTTGTAATTGGAGGAATCTTGAGAACAGAACTTGATTCTGAAACAGCCTGGGTTGTTGATCTGCTGTTTTCCTTGCTTTTCTGGGATGCTTTGTTAGGAGTTTTTGTATGATATCATGGAAGTTATATGAGTATGGTCCTCGTTGCCTACAAAAATTAAACTGAAGAAAGAAGCAACCAAAAGGTTGTGGGTTTATTTGTGATTTTTTGTTGAAAATGGTTTCCTTGTTTTTTCCTTCTGGATCATGAATGAATACAAACTTGTACCAGAATTAAAGCAAAGTGGTGATCAAGCTAAATTTGGTTTGAATTAATGAAATTACAGTTTAACTAGTTTATTTTTATATTGGTAGGTTACTCGTGCACCAGAAGCGTCTTAAACCCATGATCTCACACTCCACCCAACTCTTAGGAGAGGAAAAAATGCTGAATTTTTTGATGCGGAAGTTTCAGCAAGTTATATGTTTGTGGGCTAGTATAGTTGGTATGCTCTACTCGTCTCTGTTGGTTACCAATTACCATGCACTTAATAATGCTGTGGTCTTGAGAGATTCATATGTACTTATGTAGTGCTTGGAAGAGCATGTTAATGAAAACTCCAGTCTGTTTGATGATGTCGTCCAATATATGTCTGATTGTTGAACCAAGTAGTGAGTTAAAATTAAAGATAATGATAATTGTGAGGAACAAAACTTGGTGTGGAAGGTTCAAGAAACCTGGGAAGAGAGCTTTGAATCAAAGTGTTGCTAACTTGCTGTAGCATGATATAGTAGAGCTTTAAAATTCTGTCTGATAATCATTGAAATATAGGATATTTTTGGAGGATGATGACAGTGGGTGTTGATCAGGAAGTTTCCTGTAATGGTGTATCATGAAGGTGTCTTTTATAGGGGTTTATAGGGTTTTTGTAAAAGCTTAATGGTATGGATGTTACTTGGAATAGGATTGGTCGTTCTAGTAAAGATTACCAGAACAGGAATTGTTTTTGCCACTTACCCATTACCCGACACAGTGGATAATTTTGTCATTTTTTTTTCTTCTTATCCTTATTTTAATTTAAAGTGTTCTTAATTTTGTCAATCTTTTGATCTTTTTTCAGTTGTCTTGTATATATGTGTACCTCTACTTTTCTGTCAGCAAACATGAGGTGCAAAGATGGATAGCTTTGTAGGTGCATCCATGGGCATGTCAAATGTGTGCAGTTTTCAAAATGTATATAATGTTCCTTGTTGATGTCGTTCTTAGTTCCTACTTATTTAAGTTTTGTTGTAACACCCTTGTCCCATGGGAAAATGAGGAGTAGTCCACATAGAGTGTGTAGTTTATAAGAGATGCTTATACGTGCTAAGTCTCACATTGCCTAATTAATAGGTGCAACTGGGCTTTATAAAGAATATAGAAAAATTTCAAATTGACTAGTCTTTTTGTAGTGAAAGCTCAGATCTTCATCATAATTTAGGATGTGTTAGTTAACGTGTTTTGCGGGTATTTTATTTTTTATTTGAAAACGTGTTTGTTAATATTTTTATTTAAAAAGTAGAGAATAAAAGACAGAAAAAGAGTACTTCGACAAATGAAGCCGTAGATCGTCCATTATCAATGAGATTAACAATATGCAACCATTTTTAATGGTCTCTTTTTCTTTGTATGTCTCTAGATAAGCTATTATGAGCAATTTTTATGTCTTAAATGCATTCTCAACAAGGTTATGGATTGTAGGATTGTATCCAAACCACGCTTTATTGGAATCAACATTGAGTAGTAACTACTTAGTACTTACAATACCAATATCTCATAAATATTTTATTATGCCGACATAGCAAGGTGTAGTAGCCCTTAAATATGCCCTTGTTAAAAAAATATTTAATGGTTACTAAACTGTGACACGTCAACATAGTACACTTCCCATGAGACGTGGGAGGTGTTTTGTGTCAAGTACAAGCTAGAGCTTGGAAGTAGGGGTATACAGGCGGGCGGTTACTAATCGCATAATTTCCTACGGCGAGACGATTAGCAGTTTTAAGAATAGATGAAGGCGGTTAATAACAACTAACTGCATACCCTTACATATATTATATATATATATATAAAATAATAAAAATAATACTATACAAAAAAACATCGTTTTGGTGCGTTAGATATATGAGTTTTTATTTTGACTTTAATGAAATTGATCTTTATTCATAAAATAATAATTATAATATTGAGTTTTGTTACATTTTGAAACCTTCTAATTATTTAAAAAATACTCAAAATCATCTAAAATAGGCCACAAGAAGAGGCTCAATGAAAGTTCAAAACACTAAAATAGGTCCAAAAAGCTCATTTATAAAAAACGGTTATATGATACATTGGTGTACAAGCGGTTATAACCGGTGGTTATTGGCTAAAACCGCTAACCGCCTAGCGGTTATTTTTATTTTACCAACCGCAACCGCTAACCGCCTAGGCGGAGGCGGTTATTTTTATAACCGCCGGTTAGCGGTTATAACCGGCGGTTTGAAACCGCTTTTGAATTCCGGTTTTGGGCCGGGTTTAGACCGGTTTTGAGCCGGATTAAAATCAGTTTTGAGCTATTTTTACACCAGTTTTGGGCCATTTTTTGTATAGATTTTAATTTTTTTCAAGAAAAAAATTTAATACTTTTTGGGCCTTTTGTCCTTTGTTACAAAATTAACAAATCTAAATACAAAAATACAAATCCAAAACACAAACATAACCAAATTCAAATCTAATTTTTCAAATCCAAATAACCAAATTCAAAACCAAAAAATTACTATCAAAACATTACAATCAAATTAATCAATAACCCTTTGATTTGATACTAACATTCTTCTAGATATTAGATCAAGTCCAAGGATGCTTCGTTCCATGATTGAGCGTCATCTATAAAAGAAGAAGCTTTAGTTAATTGAAAAGTAACTAAGTAAGTTCAGTTTGGAGAAAATTCCATAAAAATGAAAGTATCAGTATGCTAGATGTGGATCTGCTCCACCTTAAGCAGCCCATGTTTCTATTACCACACATCAGAATAGAAATGGGTTGCACTGAGGCCGAAGAGATATATGAGAAAACAAAACTTCTTAAATAGATGGGTGTAACGAAGATCAACAGAAGCAACAAAATCAAGCTTGATAGCGCTGAATATTTTAAATTTTGCAAGATCTACTATAACATGAGGATCAAATCTGAAGAGAAAAAATTGCCAATCAACCAAGGAAAAGGAAACTAAGATTCCCAGCTTCTCAATTTAACTTTGGAGAGAATAAATAACAAATCAAACAAGTAAGGACTAAGTGAATTCTGTATATGTGCCTTCATAACATAAGAAATCTGAAACTTAATACAAACAGAGAAATATAGATAGAAAACGCTTCAGATCTTACAGATCTGATCATCCAAGCAAAGAGATTCACTAGCATTTAATTACTGTACAAGTAGAGCATACAAATACAGAATACAATAACCTCTAATATATCTATATACAGTTTTTTTTTTATCATTAAATTAAATCTACGAATATATTCACTACAAAAGGAAAAAGGAGTATCTACCAAAACTGAGAGAAAAACAGATCTGAAGAGAAAATATTGGCAATCCACAAATATGCACCAAAAAAAAAAAAAAAAGGAATAAAGCATAACAAACAAAAGCGAAGAATCAAGCTTGCTCTTCAAATAAATAATTAAGAAATCACTCAGGAAAAAAAAAAAAAAAAAAAAAAAAAAAAAAAAAAAAAAAAAAAAAAAACGAGAGAAGTCCAATTTATGCATATCCACAAACTGACCTCTAAAAGCACCCATCACATCTTTACCCAATCGAAAATCAAACTATCAAAGCATCCAATCAAAACACAACTGATTCCATGCATTTCAAACAACCACAAATCATATACACGAACCGGTGGAGAAACTTACAGTGTAGTGGCGGCGGAGACGAGATGGGCAGAGAGGAGACGAGACGAGATGGGCAAAGACGAGAGGGCGTCGGTGACAAAAATGAAATGGGAATTGGGAAACCTAAACCTAAAAGATTTGAGATGGTTTATATATATTATCAAAACGGCGTCGTTTTGGGCATTCAGCAATGCCCAAAACGACGCCCCTCTAGGCTCTCAAGTCAGTTTTTTTTTTTTTTTTATATTTTTTTTTTTATTTTTAATATATATATATATATATATATATATAAGAGGTTAGTGGTTATTTATAACCGCTTTTAAAAGCGGTTAGCGGTTATAACCGCTCCGTTTGAACACCCCTATACAATTATGAGTTTCAATCACCTCTAGTCGGCAATTATTTTAAAATGGATAACCACCTAAGGTAGAGCGGTTGCAGTTATAAAAAATTGATAACCGCTTAAGGTGGCTACAGTTAGCAGTTAAAGACAATAACTGCTAACCACAACCACTTGTATACCCTTACTTAAATGTTTGGTTTGTCCTATAGGTAGAATAAGATTTGCACCACTGTACATGGTGCAAGCTAAGTCATCTGGATAGAGAGAAGTGGAGTATTTTGTTACTTGTTTAGCAACCTTGCTTCGGATGGAGTACTGTGAAAAAATGATTTGATTATAAGAGTGCATTGGCCTTATGATTTCATAGGCCAAATGCGCGTTTTTAAATAAGATGGCAAAAAGTGTCATTTAAGACTGTATTTAAAAAGGATAATTGTAGATATGAAAAAATTCACATTTTCATGCAACATTCAATGCCAATGATGTGCATTTTTTAAAATATATAATTTTAAATAATGAACTGTAATTTTATCAAATATCTAATTATATTTTTGAAATATTTAAACAACTTTTTTTTTTTTTTACACCGCTAAACCAAACTAATACTACTCATTCTCTTTTGTTCTTTAGCTTTTCTCTTGACGTGTAAAGAAATTGCAATTAAACGTTTCTTTTTTGAGTTGGCTACTTTCTGCCTCTTGGAAAGTACAAGCATTTGAGAGTTTTATTGTGAAATAATGAAAACCTAGTGTCACTAATTTTCAAAATTATTGGGCCAATCTTTGATATGTTTGAGTGTGGTGGTTGAAGAAATTGGATAGCATTAACTCATCTCATGTGAGAGTTTGTCCAAACTTATCTGTTTGGGTTGTTCGAATAACACTTGTTCACTTTATTCAAACTGTCCAAACATCTAATTTAACTTTTTTGGGTTATACTAACACTGGCATGAGCTGCTGGGACTAAGGTAGGCTCTCACTGTCCTAATGAGCTCATATTTCCAAAATTTTACCTCAAGTTCATGTGTTCTCATTGAATTTTTCAAGTGGCATTGATTTCATATGGGATTTCTGGAATCAATTAGAAAAGCAGAGAAAACTCTTAAAGAAGTCTTATTAATTGAATTGAATGTTTGGTTCAAGTAGAATGGCAGATTCTACCCTAATGGGTAGCTAGACGACTTCAAACCCCATTTGTTAGAATAGTTGTTTTTTTTTTTTTTTTTATAATTTTTTTTATAAGTATTTGTTAGAATAGTTGACCATATATCAAAGCGAAGATTTAATACAAGAACTTGCTGGAACGGGCCGACGAGGTATAGATAGATATGAATCATACAATGTCAGTGGAGCTTAAGAAATAATCTTAAAAAAATAAAAGATAGCGTGTAAGAGAAGGAGATGAAAGTCTCCTCTTTATTTAGCGTCCGCTGTTTTTTATAATTAGTTTATCATAACCACCCGGCATGTGGCATGCCCTTATTAGGATCCTGGTTGACTTCCACCAAATAATGCATAACAAATAACATCAGGATAATTACTTTTGCATTAATTGCATCCTTCCAACCTATCTACATCTGAATGGGCCATTGTAGTTTCTTATTATTTGAGTTTCTTATTATTTTATTTTATTTTGAGTTTGTTAATCCTACCATTTTGCAGGCAGAGTACATTTAGACAAAATCGTAAAAAGTATATCGTTTAAGAGTATGTTTGAAAACGTTTTAAAAATAAAAAACAAAAATCACTTTTTAAAAAAATTGTAAGTAAAGGGTGCATTTTAATAAACATGTGTAAGACTAACTGCGATTTTACTAAACGTAAACTGTATTTTTTTTTTTAAATAACGTATTTATTTCATACGAAACGTTTTCAACGGCTAAATTAAATAATTAAAACATATGATACACGTCCTATCCATCTCACCATGTTGACACATAAATCATTCAATATACAGAAAGTGTGTTATTATTTTAGGTAGGAATTTACTTGCTCTTAAAGTTTCCCTGTCTGCTGTTTGGTCTACTCCTTATTTGCATAGTTATGGTAGGGTTGGCAGGCAGGAAGTTATGGAGATACAGAAATTATATGAACCACTTGCCACGTGGTGATAGAAGTGAAGAAAGTCTTTTGTTTCTTAAATGTTGCTTGGAATAAAGAATAATTTGAAAGTATAATGCCCAAGTTGATGGCTGTCATATTTCAAACATGAGTCCCTCTTGACGTTTGTTTAAAGGTTTAAACAACTTGAAAATTTGCTAAAGTCCATTCACGTGGTTTGACTGCACTCAAAGTCCGGTTTGGGAGTGATCAAACTACCCCATTTTTTTATAGGGGTTGATAATTCACCCTAGAAGCTAATTTTAAGGGTGGTCACACTAGCTACTATCCTATCACCCTTAAGGGTGGTTTGATTGCCTCTTTCTCTGGTTTTACGGGTAGTTAAACAACTCTTATTTCCTTAAGGATGGTTCGACCGCCCATAGCGATCGGTTTTGGAGGTGGCCGACCACCTCGTAATTTAAGGGTGGTTCAGCCGCCCTCAACAGCTATTATAAGGGTGGATGACCACATCCAAGACCACCCCATAACCTAGAAGTGGTGGAATCGGTCCTAATTGGTTGGTTTTGGGGGTGACCGAACCAGACCACCTCTAAACCAACAAAAAAAAAATTCCCCTTTTTGTTTTTATTTTTGTAATTTTTTATTTGATGATAAATTTATAATTTCATAAAGAATTTATGGAAGAAAAAGATAGCCGAAAATTGTACGAATGGATCATTTTATAGACATAAATTAGCTATAAATCAGTCTAATAAAGTGATGCGTGTCCATTAGTATGTGAGAAGCACATAATTTTTTTATAGCATTTGCTTTTCATATGTTTTTTTAATAGCATTAATAAGAAATCATCGTTTTGTTACAAAGGCATACCACAAAGATTTATATGTTCATCTTGAAACCACATGGATTTATATTATTACTAGGTTAAACTCCAAAGACAAATTTAACAATTTTTCCTGAAGTCTTTATGCCAATGAAAAGTGATTTTCTTGGTAGGATTCTAGCAAAAATAGACATATTAAGAATGGTTTATACATACCAAAAAAGAAAATTCCAGCTTGTGCATTGCTAATGAAGATTATAATTAACCTTATCAATTAAGTTAAGTATGCCACACTTGAAAATGATTAGTGAAAAGAAATGGCTTTTAGATGTGTTATGGATAAAGTAATTGAGAAAAGATTAGATTGTACCCTACAAGCAAAAGATCTACCAACAAAGAGAGCCTCAGATTGTGTTTTTAAAGGGAAACTTCATTGCATCTATGGATATAATTAATTATATAATATATTTAAATCACTTTTTAAGCATGTTTTTCACCTAAAGTGCAACACTATATATAAATCTCATAAAGTGGTGTTACTATTTAATCAAAGGGTCTTTTTGAGCTCCTTTTCAGAAGTCCTAAAGCAAAAGAGGGCAATTAGGAAAGAGTCTTATGAATCATATACCTTTGACTTGATTGACAAGCACTAAGGGTGCGTTTGGGTATTGAATTTTGAGAATTAGAATTGAATTCTAATTCTATTTACAAATATCGAGGTAAGAAATTGTGTTTGGGTGTTGAATTTTGAGATTGAAAAATATTATATTTTAATGGTAAGAAATGATTGATAGTTTAAAAAGTTGTGTATAATAATTGGTATTTTAAAAAGTTGTGTGAAATAATAATTTAAATAATAATAATTTATTATATATTGATTATTTAATTAAAAATAAATAAATAATTTTTTTAAAAAAAAATAATTGAAATCAAAATTAAAAATTTAAAAAAAAAAAAAAAAAAGAACCAAGGGTGGCTGCCGGTTGGCAGCCACCCCTTTGGGGGTGTCCGCGCGCCACCCCCAGAGGAGGTTGGGGGTGGCCGCACGGCCACCCCCAGTGGTCGGGGGAGGCCGCGCGGCCACCCCCAAGGGTCGGGGGTGGCCGTGCGGCCACCCCCAGTACTCGGGGGAGGCCGCGCGGCCTCCCCCAAGCGTCCCTTGGGGGTGGCCGCGCGGCCACCCCCAGTACTCAAGGGAGGCCGCGCGGCCTTCCCCAAGGGTCGGGGGTGGCCGCGCGGCCACCCCCAGTACTCGGGGGAGGCCGCGCGGCCTCCCACAAGGGTCAGGGGTGGCCGCGCGGCCACCCCCAGTACTCGGGGGAGGCCGCGCGGCCTCCCCCAAGGGGGTGGCTGCCAGCCGGCAGCCACCCCTCTATCTTTTTTTTTTTTTAATTTCTTTTTTTTTTTAATTTAAATTATTAATATTAATTTCTTTTATTTTATATTGATTTAAATTATTAATATTAATATTTTGTTAGTCAACTTTTTCTGCGCTGGGTCCCACCAGGAATCTCAAAATTCGGGTCAAAATCCGGGTTTTTGGGCGGGTGGGTGGGTTTTAGAAAAAAACCTGGATTGAATAATTATTGTATTCTGTTCCCAAACAGTTAAAAGCTTTTTTGTTCCTTACAATATGCAATTTATATGCATAGGAAAAAAAATGGGAAACTTTCATACGAAGAAATGTGTAATATTATTATAATTATTAGGTGAGATTAAGATATATAAGTGATTTTATGAAGTTTTAATTGTAACTTAAGTAATTTTTTTGAAATAATAGCAAAAATATAATTAATGTTTTTTTTGAGTCGTTTCAAAAAATGAACTCAATAGCAAAATCCCTTAATGTTTTGGGTGTTAACCCCCTAAGCAAAACCTTTGTGCTCTCGCACCCTAAACTCCAAAATAACACAACAAATTTATAATCCAAATCTAAAATCAAGTTACAATTTGGTATTAACACCATCTAATGAAACATATTGACCATTGATAGAACACCAAATAAGTTAAAAGACTCATGAATCTTAATTAAAAACGAATAAAACAAATAACACAATTTACTTTATTTAATTTTCTATATATATATTTTTTTTTTTTATGAATAATGGTATTCACTAAACTGCTATTATATGCTATACGACTGCCATACAATTTGATCACGTTACAGAAAAAAATTAATCAATAAATCAATACTTATAAAAGAAAAAAAGAATATCAATGGCTAATTTTCATTATTGCATTATCTCAATAATATATCATTCGTATAATAATTTGCTAAATAATATTATTCTTTTATTGTTTGTAACGTTACACCTTCATGAATGATCACCATCACTATCCCCATCACCATCTTCCCATATTACAAAACCATTAAAGTGAAAACTCTCTTGTCTTGTTATATGAAATATCAAATTACCAATGCAGGAGAAAAATATTCTTCGAGTTGGAAGTCAAGGATGCAAGAAAAATAAAAAAAAATAACATGATTGGATAGACTGAAAGAGACGGGACTGTTATGAATTTAATAATTTGATTAATATTTAAATATGCAATTTTTATAGTCAGATAATGATTTAAAAAAAAAAGAAAAAAGAAAAAAAAAAGAGTAATTAGATTCTCAAAAAACCAAAAAAAAAAAAAAAAAAAAAAAAAGGGACTTAATTCGTTAAGGGCACTTTAAGAAAAACCAGAAGGTGCTGATTAATTCTTTGATAAAGTCATCTAGTAAATAAAAATTAAAAGCTCAAGTTTACAATAAACTCATTCATAAAAATAAAAAAATAAAAACTAGGCTTCCATATAAACCTAGAATCTATTGTCGCCTTCATGACGTTGATAAATTGAGAACTAGGATAAAAATAAAAAATAAAGAAAAAACAAAAATAAAAGTAGGCACCCAATTTAGTCCATTCTAGACTTTGAGACCTAATATCCATCAAGTAATTTCTGAACCCCACAACCAAACAAAATTAGGATGATAGATCCCCCTATAATTAGATTGTTCGAATTGCGTGCAAGTCAATCGAGACCGCAAAGCCCATTGCCACGGGTAGGCCAACGTGTGGGACCCACTTATTTGGGCCAAGGAGGCCACGCTGTCTCCTTTGTAGGTTATACATCCAATTGTAAGAGATCCTGATCCCAATTGAATAATTATTTATTTATTTGTAGCAAACCTATATTTAAAACCCGGATAAAGATTTATGCACAACTCATAAGATCGTTACAAGATCAGATGAAGTTTAACGAATAAATAAATGGATGATGGGTTTTACTAGGAAAGATAAAAGAGTAATAAAATAATGATGGGACTATTTTGCATTGGAATATCCAAAAAGTATATGCATATACAAAGACATGACCAAAAGGCACTTTGTTTTGTAGCCTGCCTGTTCATTGGAATCTCAGGTGGGCTCTCCACTTTCCTTCCAATACCAAAACATCCAATAATGGTTGAACTTTCGCATTCAAATCATTGTCATGGCCACCACCACCTCAACCATTGTGTATCATTTAGCTTGAGTTCAGTTGGGTTGGTTTCAAGTCTCAACCCCAGTTGAGGGTAATCAAAGTATGGTACATCTTGATAGCATGACCAAAATGATGCCCACATAATTTGCATACCTTAAGCTGAGCCCGGGCTACGTTGTTGCTGCAAACTGGCGGGGGACTCGGGGTGTAGGCACAACCACATCGCGGCCGGACTTAAACATGTTGAGACGATCTTTTATCAAATTATCGAACAGCCTGTTCTCGGGATTCTCCGCGTAGCAAACGTAATAACAACTCACACAGGCGTACGGTACTGCCATGGCAATCCTGGTCTGGTACATCATTAACAATAATTGATTAGGTTAAGCTAATAACAATTAAATAATGACCAAGTTGGTCACATGATTTGAATGTACAGAGAACGAATCAAATAAAGTATGATTGGTCAATGAAGGCTACCTACCATGAGGTATCCAATGAAGAAAGCAAGGAGAGAAATGGTGGCTGTGAAACTTTGGTGCACTCTGGCTGTCCAAGCAGCCACAACTATGACACAGATAGAGCCGCTACAGACTCCCGTCAGGAAGCAAATTGAGCTGGTTATGTCAGAGTCAACAATAGGTTCCATTTCTTGCCTCTCAAAGAGCTCCCAAGTGTCTTGTGAGGCCTTCACGAAACCTTTTCCATATGATGATATCTGTAGATATGGTTGAAAAGATAGGTAAATAACATCTCTCAGACCTAAACAATAGACCAAAAAATGCAGTTTGTGAATGTTAAATTACCACTTATTTCAAAAGCTTAAGCTGATAGGAAATGGTAAATTTAATCATTTAATTTTTTTTCAGACGGACTGCATTGACGATAATGATTCAGCATTTGTAAAACAACCACAATAAAATATTGTGAGTTGAAAACGATGACTTGCAAAGACAAAAGCATATCATTGTTCTTCTAGAATTAATCCAGGAGGAGTAAAAAACTTGAGAACCATTCAACACTACGCAATCTTGAGAATGACCCATGAGATATTATTTCCTAACTAAATCAACACAGACTATTCTGATAAAAGGAAAGTTCAACTCAAAATGAAATTCTCAAGCTTTTTGTTAGAATAAGGAACCATCAAATACCTCTAAATCAGTGATCAATTAGAGAAACTACTTTTAATTGCGATGCGTAATTATAATTATTATTTTTCCTTCAAGTAGAGCTTTTTTCTTTTACTGGTGAACTATCTACCACAAATTAAAAGTAGTCTTTGATTCATTTTTCCTCTACTTATACTACATAAAGGGCACTAAAGTGAAGAAAATTCACAAGCACAATGATTTTCAGTAACAATACCTGCACAAAGGCCCAGCCATTTCCATATCTGAAGATGGACTCCATGACTCTGAGACAGCAATGTGCACAAGAAAACATGAACTCATCTTCTCCCTCGAGCAAATTTAAACCCCGAGCAACAATTCTCAGGGCCTCAATTGATGGCACAAAGACGGAGCCTAGACAAGCACTTCCAAGATTCCGAGTCAAGGCTCTTTGGAAGCAGTACTGAGTATTACATTGCATTCCCCTGAGATAATACAGAGCAATGACCCTACTTACAGTTAAATTAGCAATGTTTCTCATTACTTCAGCAGTCCAAGCCAAGCTCAAAACCAATGCAATTAAGATCAATGGGGGAAAGTAAAAATTCAAGGCTCCAACCACAGCTAAAATCCACAGGGACATCCACAAGAATCCAACCCCAAGCATCCAATAAATAGGTTGATTCAAATCAGGGAACTTTGAAACGGGTTCAAGCGACTTCATCAAGACCTTACAGCAAAACCCGATTCGCCGTGTGACCCAACAAGCGTATAATCCAATGCCTATTGCGAAGGCAATAAAACAGACTCCGACACCATCGGTGGGAGGCTTTTGGAAGCAAATAAGGAGAATTCCGGCAGATAGCGTCATGAGAAAAGAGCTCCATAGTATAAAATGAATCATGATTGTTGGCCATTCCCTGAGAGCCTTTTGCCATGTAAATGCAAGAGTAATGCTTAAAAGAGATGCAGCTTCAACTTGCGGCAGATAATGCGTTAAAACATTTTTCTCTTTTCTTTGGACAGATGTTGATGCTCCTCCAATCAACCCTTGAATTCCCTTGAATATAAGAAAACAAACTAGCGCAACAGCCACAACCGTGTGCAGAAGGAACACAACCATAGATATTCTATTGGTGTATGCTCTTGAATTCAGTGTCGTCAGCGACGACTGCTTTGCAAAGAGAAAGAGAAACCCAGAAAATCTCAAATAATTAACTTGAAAAATTATCAGAAATTTAACGTACATATTCTTTAGTTATACATACTTAAGAGAGACAGCCAAAAAGATTCAAAATTTTAATTTGTGTCTTATGAAACTGACTTCTGATTTCACCCATCAAAAATAAAATAGTAATTCTGAGATAATTGACTAGAAAAAACGTTCAAAATTCTGACTTTTTGCAGTCTATGAAACAAAAATTACAAATTTCAGATACAGCTATGGCTTGAAAAATACAAACGAAAAATTTAGAACAAAATCGTGCGTCTTTTAGGAGCACGCTGGCAAATTTCACACATGAAACTTGAAAAGGCATCAGATTCAAAATATTTTTGTGCAAATTTATGATAACTTACTTGTGGGGTTGGTGTTTGTGTTGGTGTAGAGCGAGGCTGAGCACGATGAACAGGAGCAGGATGAGCAGGATGAGCAGGATGAGCAGGCTGAGAAGGACGAGCAGGACGAGCAGGACGAACAGGCTGAGGAGGAGAGGGAGTTCCAACTCTAGTGGCACTGTTAATGACAAGCCTCAAAGGGTTTGAGGGATTCAGCCTCTGCATCCTTGAAACATGAAAATCTCCATGGCCATCGCTCCCAATCACCTGCTCTTGAAAACCCACCTCACCTTTCTCCACATCCTTCGCTTCCTCCTCTTCTTTCTTCTCATTCTCAACTCTCTCTTCACCCCCATCACTCTCTTTCTCCTCCGCCTAACACCACCGCCACACACCAACATTTCAAACTCTTCGCAAATACAAACAACACCCACAAAAAAAAAAAAAAAAAAAAAAAAGAGAGAGAGAGAAGAAAAAGAAAAGTAAAAGAAACTGATGTATGTATCTTACAGGCTCTGTAGCACCCATCAATGGCGGCTGCGGCTGAGGTGGTGGTGTCTGAAACGTTATGTTCTGTGGACCGTGGTGGATGCTGTTGCTGTTTTTCCTCCTTGTTCAGAGATAATCTTTCCTATTTGATATGCTGTTTTTTTAACTCAACTTTCACACCTTACCTCAGAGTATCAGAACACGTGTGACGCCATTGATGGATGAAACACAAACGTGCCAGAAACTACAGCAAGTTTCCCACACGCACCAATTGGAGGGGGTCATTGAATAAATGTATGTATAGTATTTATCCGATATGGGACTGAGCACGTGAAAACTTTATGTAAATTATAGTATTATACTGGCCCACTGTATATTTCGTTTCAGGTGCGTGGTATGGTCAGAATTGGACGGCCGAGATTCTAGATGATGACTATGATGGCTGGTGTTTCAAACTAGATTTAACTCCACCTTGACCGTTACGTGGATGTTACATGATAATTAATAAGTTGATTAACTTCCAACTTAATTATTATTATCTCTTAAGCTCGCCGTTTTTTAATCTTATTTTAGTTCAATCTCTTCATAAAATTTTCAACGTAATCCATGCTAATTAGTTTGTGCATAATTGTTTTTGCTAGACTAACCGTTTCTACTTACCAAAATGAAAGCATTTTTGTGTCGCCTTTGCCTTCGATTGTTGTCGTCGATATTAGTGTTTAAGAAATACTATACACAATATTTTTATTTTATTTTTATCTCAGTATACTGATGTGACATAATGTAATAACTCTTTAATCCGTCCTTATTAAGAAATAAAAAATTTCAATAACTGTTATACTCAGTGGCGGACCTACATAGGAGCAGTGGGACCTGACCCCCCCCCAGGCCCAAAATTTTCCTTCCCCAAAAAAAATATATATCCGTAATAATAATAATTTTATTATTATTATTATTTCAATTTGGCTCCCCCAAGGCTGGGTTCGCCACTGATTATACTCTGTCACGACAAGCTCAGTAGCATAGTGAGATAAAAATAAAATACAAGTATGGTGTATAGCATTACTTCTAGTGTTATTCACCCCTTAGAATGTATTTTTTTCTTTTCTTTTCTTTTTGTTTAGTGTTGGACTATTTGCTAAAAATAAAAGTTGAAAGTATTTGGTTTTATGACCTAATTGATCATTTCTATTTCACTTGAAAATGGAAAGTAACCATTTTATAGTTTAAGTTTTGTTTTATTTTATCTGAAAGTGTCATTTAAATAATATGTCAATATATATACCATTAAAATTTGTAAAATCTAATCTACTTGAGTAAAGAATCTTTTGAATTGAAGTGTGTGTTGAAAAAGTTAATAATATATATTACTTCTTAAATAACTAAAATAAATAGCATTTGGAGATGCTCTTGGTAGTACTGAAGGACGTTGTGAGGCCAATGTCATTTATATCCATTCATTGCTTCAATTGGGTGACTCGGGAACAGAAGTAACCTTGGAAACAAAACTCCAAAGCCTCTTTAATTAAATGGTTCACAAATAGCTAATAGTGGTAGGTTACCTTTTAAATTACTGGTTTACATGTTATGAGTTCATTGGGGGAAGATTATCGGCTCTGGTAAAGGATATTCCCGGTAACTTTTCATTTGTCGAGCGTTAGGTGACATTTAATGTTAATTGCCCTTGTGATGGAGGAGAAGGGTGCTCTCTCACACCTTCTCCGCCGTGAGTTACCTAAAAAATCTACCGACACGACATATGGTTTGTTTCCTTTTTAGGTAAAAGGAAAAATTGGCTACTACCTGATCTATTAAAATCTTCGTGCAGATGTCGAAATAAGGTTGAATTTTAAGTGTATTGTAACCATTTATGTAACTCATTTTTAGTTTATTTAGATTTTTTATTATTATTTATTTAGTGCAATCTTACTTATAAAAGATAGAAAAGGAGAAACAAATGAAAATGACTTCTGATTCTAAAATTTGATTATATTTTTGATACCTCAATCATGGAATTTTATTCTATATAAACATGTTCTATATATATATATATATATATATATATATATATATATATATATATATATATATATATATATATATATATATATATATATATTGATTGAGTAAAGTTACTTAGCTGGCTTCCTAAAAACTATATTTAGAATACATTCTTATTGTTTTCTTGGGTATAGAATAATACAAATACTAGAAACCATTAGAATCTTGGCCAAAGAAAAAATTGAATAAAGTAGACGATTGTGGGCTTTGTTTGGCAAACCCCACTCATCTTCTTTAAAAAAAGTCTATATTTGATTAGCGAGATTTTGACTTTAATCCTCAAGTTTTCAATTTAAACAATTAAGTTCTTAAGCGTTCCTCTGGTTTTAAATAGTTTATTTTGTCAACCTACTGTATAATTAATTAACAGTATGTCACATCAATTAATTTCACGTACTTCTCACTTAAAACATTATGTGCTAATTTTATGTGTCACATGGCACAGTTACTTTAAATTATAAATATACTCTAAATAAAAATTCATTTTTTTTTAAAAGAAAAAAAAAATGAGGTGATTGACCACCCTTGGGTTATGATCTTTTTTAATTTAAAATAATTGTATCACATAGCGTATACATCTGACATATAACATATCAAACTAGAAGAGAGGGATATTCAGAACTTGATTTTTTTTATTTTTTTATTTTTTTGGGAAAATGAAGGGGCATTGAAATTTTTTTCCGATTACTTCTTATTTTGAAAAACTCGCCAGAGAACTAGAGAAGACGCTCCCCACTGGGCAGTTCTCTTAACGGCGTCAAACAACTATAGGTTTAATTTTCTTCTGAGTTTAAAACGTTACCGGTTGAGTTAATAAAATTTTAATACAATTATAGTCCTTCATCAAATTACAGCCCTTGTGTTGTACTCAAATTAGAGTAATCTAACATTAATTGATTAGCCTAATATAACACGGCGTTAATTAATTAATATGTGGGTTGCGAGGAAAATCTACATAAAAATTAGAGAAAAACTTAAAAAAAAAAATTAAATTAAATTAAATTAAATTGCATAATAAAGACTGAAATTGACTTAGAATGTTGGTCCCCTCTAGGAAGGTCCCAAACATGGAAACAGCTTGGGAATTAGAGGTTTACTTATGGGCATTAAATTTGGTCATGTGCTACTGTTACAGTCCTCGTGTGGCGTGAGAAGAGGGTGACAACAGATGGGTGGGCCTCAACCGTCAGATAGGATGACTCGGATCCACCTCATCTTGTCTGACGTACCTGTCCGTTTATCATTTCTCTTTATCGTATTCGGCAAAAGGTTATGAAGAGGACATCCTCACGGTCGGACGCGTGGGCTATCCCTCTGCGCCCTTCATTTCAAATCTTCCTTTCACTACCAAGTTTAAGAAAGCCTAATTTTCATCTCTCACAACTATCTCGTATCTCATAATTTTGTGTCAATTCCAACCTATCTTTAATTTATTTTTTATTTTTTCAAATAAAAATTGATTTAGGATAGGTCAGAATGCCAAATCAACATTTCAAATAGTTGTAAAATAGAAATATAATTTTGAGATAATTTTGATGTTTTGTAAGTTTTTTATTTTTATTATAATTGGGAGATTCAAACTGATACTTCCTCTTCGTGAGATGTAGTCCTCAACTGATTGAGATCATAACGCTCATCTTATAGTTATAAATATAGCAGTGCTCAAATTTATTTAAAACAAGCTTAGTTCAACGCCAATTAAAGAAATAATCGATGAAGATGAGGCGCGGATTATGGTGACATGTGGGTGAGTCAAAGTCCACCGAAAGAGAAAATAAATGTGTAATGCTAAAGGTACATCTTTTATTAAGAGATAGATATTAAGATGATGTAGAACTTATTCATTAGTACTCGTAACATTTATTTTTATTAATTGTTTTGATTATATCCAATGAATAAACTCCACATCATCTTAGAGTGCATTTGAGATTGCGATCTCGTAAACAAAAAATACAATTTTAAACCAAATCGCAAAAAATGAACCGTTTGAAAATTGAGTTTTTAAAAAATTGCTATTTGAAAATACAAAAAACTGCTTTTTCAAATCGTAGGTAAGATGATTTTTTTTAAAAACACAAAATTTTAAAAGCTAATTTACAATTTTAAAGGCTAAACTACGATTTTACTAAACGTTTAATTGTCTTTTTAAAAATCACATTTTCAAATCACACATTTTTAAATCGCTATTTTTGAAATCACAAACCCAAACAAACCCTTCGTATACATCCCTTAGTAAAAAATTTAATACCTCTATCATTACTCAAAATAAATTGATGAGAGAAGACGCCAAGACGGTGTCTGGATGTGAACAAGAAAGTACTTCGGTACTTCCCACTTTTTCCTTTTCATCAAACAATGGGAGGTTTGAGGTTTCAATTGGCAAGTCCATTGTGCATTAGCTAATGGTCATTATAGCAGAAAATGCACTCAGATTTCACAATCCGAGCATGTAAACTGCTTAGATTTCATTTCCTTAACGATTTCAATCACAAGATATCGATCAATCTCAAAAACTGCAAGACCTCTGCATTTCTAACAAATTCAGTCCACGAAGCTAAACAAGCTAAAAATATTATATCACCAAGGCATTCCTCTTATGATACAAGCAACATGAACAGCGGAATGAAAAATGATATTGCAACATGAGGGCTGATTAACATCACCTTTCAAGACAATCTATCACTCTTTTTTTTTTTTTTTTGATAAGTAAGACAATCTATCATTTTTTTTTTTTTTTGTTAAGTAAGACAATCTATCACTCTTTACATCCATAATCTACTATTTCTTCTCACCAGCAGTCGACTCTGGCGATGGCTTGACAATACTTAGTTGGCCACCTTCCTTGTTAGCAGCAGTGGCTGCTTTCACCTCATTGCAGTGATTAATGAACTTGCTAAGCTCCTGGTTCAATCAAATCAAAAAGGAAACCTTCATCACCGATTTAAGTAAATAAATTCTTAGGTATTTATGAAAAATAAACAGAAAAAAAACATATTCTGAAGGCTCCATTGCTGAAGACACAACTTCGGCGTTCAAAAGTGCAGTTTATGCAATGACATGAAGGGCAGCAAAACCCATGTTCAGAGAATTTAACAAAAAAGAGTAATGTTATGAAAATGAAATTCTATGCGGATCAGATATTAATATTAGAATATACAATATGGTAGGATATTTTCCTTGTGTTAGAATATATGTTATGATTTGATACTTACCTTATAGGATAATTACTTTTTAGAGGATTGATTGTAATTGATGGTAATCAAATCAAATTTGATTACCATATTTATTTTTATTTTCACCTCTATGGTTGTAATATTTTCTATTAAGCATGATGAAATAATGAGAATGTATGCAGAAAATTAATTTCAAACCTTGTGTTTGAAAATGTTTAGATTCTTTTTAATGAATCTAAAGGGTCTAGGTTCCCTCAAAACCTAACAAATTATCTCGTTATGTGTTTGTGAAATCATTCACATAACAATCTTGTGGTGCACCTAAAACCCAAACACGGCATTGAATGAATTTTAGATTATTACCGACGGTGACTTGTCCTAATTGACCAATTATATAAAGGAATTGAATAAGAAGACGTTAAACTGAATAAGTTGTCTGAATACCCATTTGTCATATTAAGTAGATGGAATCACCAACATGGTGATGATCATTATGAATCAATAAACACAATTCAAATGGCTGATGCCGCTAAGTTTTCTCAAAGATAAAAACAACAGGGTACTTGAGTACTTGATACCCAAAAGACTAGCAGCATTAGAAGAATGACAAGACAGGCACGGCATGATTACTGTTCCAACCACTTGCCTAGAAATAAAAGTTAAACAAGCTAAGAAGTGCAAAAAGACAAACAGAGGTAAAATCAACTACGAATTCAATCTACTCCAAGCTCCACAAAACAGAGAGCTTCTGCATACCAATAAAGAATATCCTTGTTTTTTTTTTGTTCTTTTCTTTTCTTTTTTAATATAAGCTTCCCCTCAAATCCCCTAAAAGTTGAAGAATACACCCTTGTACCATGCTTGCAGAAATAAACAAGAGAAACAATGCATCTCCATCACATCTTATACCCAAGAAGAATATCTTTATCTCCATCACAAGCCATTAGGAATCTGCCAACAGCAAAAGGACCACTTTCAGCCCACAACCCAGACCATCCTAGATTACCTCACAAAAACTACCCATTAACACCACTGTCTTCAGGACCTAAAGATAAAGAGAAAATTGGCATTCCTTTCAAATCCTGCCTCAAAATACAACTCTGCCATTACTACCACGAGATGTTAACTATTTGCATTTCAGACCTTCACTAAAATGATGAAAACGAAACAATACCACTCCAGGATCCTCATCACTGTTGAAAAAAGAAAAACACCAAACATAATCCACTCATTAAACAGCCTCCTAACTTGCCTAACAGCTTCTAATGGAAGCAAAATTCAAAAAACCTAACACCAAGTCAAGACTATAACATTCACGGCTCAGAATAATACCTCAAGAAACTTATATAGTCTATTCCTTTAAGTGAAGAAAATTGAAAACTTCCTCGTACTTTATTCATAACATTCATCTCAAGAGCTTTTTTTTTTTTTTTTTTTGATAAGTCATCTTAAGATAAACTTTTCCCATTAGTACTTTCACGTCACAGAACCCATTAACCTATACCACAACATACCTAAAGTAACACGGAAAAGCAAAGAAAACAAAAAATTAAGGTAAGGGGAAAATTATGGGAATGTGAGACCGAAATGGGACATACCCGATCAGCATCCATCTCCTTGGTCATTTTTGACGGCTTCACATTTCTCTTCCCTGCCAAAACCCAAAAAAAAAAAAAAAAAAAAAAAAAAAAAAACGGCAATTACAAGAATTTTCAAGTGACAAACACACACACATACACACGCAGAGAGAGATGGGTACCTTTGCGGGTTTGAGGGAGTTTGCCATGGCGGTTTGGCGGGATTGATTTCTTCTTCTGTTGGCCTTTGAATAGCTTTGCTTTCTGCGTCATCTCTCTCTCTCTCTCTCTCTCCTGATTCTGTGTTGTGGGTTTTTGCTAGGGTTAGGGTTTATTTCGATGCAGGGAATGGGCCCGAATTCGGCCCATTATAAAGAAAATGGACTGAGGTCAAGGTTTTTTCTAGACCCAGACCATGAATTGGCCCCAACGCTCTTGAAAGACCAAACTTGCCTTTGTTGGTCCCACTCGTTTGTTTCTAAGCTTTGGGCTTCATTTGGTTCTTAATTTTTGATAATAATAATTAGAAAAATAAATAATTATTATCAAAAATTAAGAAGTGTGGAATAGAATAGTTATTTCTTAATTGGTAACAAAAGATAATCAGAATAGAATCAAAATTATTAAAAAAAAATCCCACATGACATTTTTTTTTTCTTTAAGAAAAAAGTATTTAATTATTGCGGGTGGCCAACCACCCCCAAATTCATCAAGGGTGATGCATGCCCTAATTGGCCTAACCATCCAACGGGCCTGACCTCGACCAAAAATATAAGGAGCATATCCACTTACTAATCCCAGGGAACATCTTACACTAATTATTTGAAATAAAAAAAATAAAATAAAATAAAAAAATTTGCAATTATATGTTTATAATGCATGCATGCAAAAGATAGAAAAGAAACTGGAATGAAAGTCAATTTGGAACAACAAGATTGTTAAATTAACACTTATTCCAAAAGTTTTAAACTTATAAAAAATTATTAATTTAATTAATATTCTAACACTCTTCCTCGAGCGTGTATGTAGAGAAGAGTGTTCGAGTGATTGGCTGACATCTTGTGGTTTTTGCTTCCTCTAATAAATTTACACCAGTCTATCTGATTGGAATGGCTCTAATTAGCAATCATATCTTCTGTTGTAAGGCTCTTCAGATAAACGAACTCTTTTTGTTTCCTCTACCTTGAGCGCATTGATATTTATAGCTGTGATTCGCTGAAGCACTTTGCAGTAGGCCAGCTACCCCCACAACTCTAAAGCGGCTAGAGATATGGTATTGTGAGAATATGCTGCTTTTGCTTGACGAGCATGATACCAACAGTTGCAGTCGCAACACATATCTTCTTAAGTACTTGAGCATTATGGGTTGTCCATCCCTTAAATCCTTAACATCAAGCGGAGAATTACCTGCAACACTTACATCCCTCAGCATTAGAGATTGTGGAGAGCGAAGAGCTTCCATCACAACTCTTCTCTTGAATGCATTGAGATATCTACTTGTAGAAACCTTAAATCCTTGCCTATGGGCATACACGCCCTCAACCATTTAAATCTTTTTTATGTCTGCGAATGTCCAAGTCTTGTTTACTTCCCGGACAGAGGGTTGCTCCCTGGTAACCTCAGAAAGCTGTGGATTTCTGATTGTGAGAAAATGCAGACCCTTCCCAACTACATACACAACATCACCTCTCTTCAAGAATTGCAGATTTGGAAATGTCCAGGCATTGTATCCTTTCCGGAAGAAGGCTTTCCCTCCAACCTAACATCACTTGAAATCTGGGATTGCAACATCACTGAGGCCTTGCTTGAGTGGGGTTTACACAAGCTTACCTCTCTCAAAGAACTTGAAATAATGGTGGATGTCCGCATCGGGTGTCCTTTCCAGAGATGATGTTGCCTGCCTCTCTAACCAACCTCACCATCAGAAACTTTCCAAATTTGAAATACCTGTCTTCCAAAGGCTTTCATTTCCTAACCTCTCTTGAAACACTGAGTATCAATGACTCTGAAAATCTCACCTTCTTTCTTGAGGATGGCTTTCCTCCCTCACTCCAAGAGCTTTATATTAAAAAGTGTCCTATGCTGAAAGAACTCTTCCAGAAAGATCATGGATGAGAGTGGTTCAAGATAGCACACATCCCTTTGGTTGAGATTGATGACAGGTTCATCTATGACCCAAACGAGGAGAATCAGTGAAAGGCTCCCCTTCTCCCATTTTATCCTAGTTTTACTTAAATGAAAGAGAAGTTTCAAGAAATATATCCAAAGGTCAAATTATTTCCCCCTCAGTTCTTTTGCTTTAGTCTCTTCTTCAATTTCCATCATGGGAAACTCGGGGCTTCCTCCTGGAAGTGGCAAAACTGCATCCCAAGAAGAGGTTCCTCTCTAAAGCAAGTAATTAGAGGTTCTATTATTTTTTTCACATTTTTTGAAATGTTAGTAAACTGATATGTGTATTTGATTTTGTATTCTTTGTGTCTTGATACTCTCAAGAAATTAACTGAACAAGCAGCAATCATGTTTTTCAGGAGGCCTCTGGACTATTAGCAGGAGCAGGATAATCAGGCCCACCAGGAACATGCTTGATTAGTAATCCTCATCCTACATAAATTTTGCTTTTAATCTCTAGAAGTTAAATGAATGATATGTAACTGAATTTTGATCCTTTGATAATGTTGGCATCTGCACAGTGATCTTAAGCCATCTTATGGACAGTTTATGATGGCTATCATATTCAATAAGTTGATTGATAATATTTATTTTGCTATATCTAATTTTTTCTTTCTTTTTTTGGCAGTTTATAATGGCTATCATCAAACAATTTTGCAGTATTTTTTTTATTTTTTATTTTTTATTTTTAAAACAAAGAAGAACAACTTCATTGCTAACTGCTCAAAAAAATACAAATCATAATCCCAATAACAGGGATCTAGGGATGAAACTCTTTCTCCCTAAGAATCAAACTGGAAATACAATCTGGGACTACTTCCATCCAACAGAAATTTAACTTACGCACTATTGCGGTCTTTGCCAACACATGAGCAACTTCATTTAACTCTCTCGGAGCATGAACAAAGGAAACAAACCGCAAGCTTTTTGATTCCAATATAACACTTTTCGTGAACTGACCAGCCTTGGAAAAATAAGGAGGAGGGGAGTTGATATCAAAAATTACCTGAGAAGCATCCCTTTCAAAAACAACCTCCAAGAAGCCAAAACTCTTGCTAAACAAGACTGCATATAAGGCTGCTAAGGATTCTGCAGTTCTAGGATCAGTATCCAAAAGAAACGAGTAACATTGAGCACCCATAAACTCCCCTCTACTATCCCTTGCAACAATTCCCACCCCAATACATTTTTCCTTGGGATTAATAGAAGCATCCCAGTTCACTTTAATTTTACCATGTGGAGGGGGCTTCCAAGAAGAGAACCTGGAAGGAGAGCCAACTTCTGGACAAAATAAAGGGCTTCCATCAGAATGCATGCTGGACTTGAAATCTTCTAAAGAGGAGAGAGCTTCTTCCCATATCTTCTTAGGAGGTTGAAAAAACCCTTCAAAAATCCAAGAGTTTCTACGGAGCCAAACTTTTCTAGCTACAACTGTCAAAAGCTCCACTTTTTCACAGTTGAATCTTTGGAGGCTATATTCCAGAAGATGAACAAAACTTGTCAAGTTGGAGCTACATTTATGGAAACATGAAAGGTTATCACCCCAAACATCTTGGGAAGCCGGACAAGACCACAAAGCATGCAAAAGAGTTTCTTCTTCCCTTCCACAGCAGGGACATGAGGGCTCTTGCACCACTTTTCGTCTAAAAAGGTTTGCTTTTGTGGGCAATAAGTTGTGACAGGCTCTCCAAGTGAAGAGTTTCACCTTATTTGGAATTCTCAAGCCCCAGATAGCCTTCCACACTTCTGGCTCCTTAGAAACAACTGAACATTGGCCCCTTGCTTTTTCCTTGAACTCTTTTCCCATATGGTAAGCACTCTTTCCCCATATGGTAAGCACTCTTTACTGAAAAGATCCCAGAAAAAGTACCCAGCCAAATCATTCGATCTTGAGGGAAAAAAGGACTCAGCGGGATATTCAAAATAACCTTTGCCTCCTCATCTACAAAGTTCTCAAAAACAGCATTAGCATTCTTAATTGTGAAGACTGTGCCTAGAGTGGTGATTACTTTTTTCAACTTTGCTGATTATTGATAAAACTGCACCAAAATGAAAGATATATTTATGCATGTATATAGCATTGTCATGGTTTCTGTTAAGATATTGGAGATGGCTTGTTAAGAAAGAACTCTGTAATCATGAAGTGGGCAGTCTGTTTTCTAAATACTTAGAGGTGTGCAACTTTATTTTGCGATATTGGTTGCCAATTTTGCTTATTTTATTTTTATTTTTTTCATTATCTTCCTTTTTGTATTGGTTCCTCAGCCAAAAAAGGATGCATTTATGTACAAAAGAATACTTTATATTTTCCTGGTGAATTGGGATTGGTGATTTGTTCTTTGTGTGTGATTTTGCAGTGTTTCTCTGCATAAATGTACAACATAACTATGTAAAAAGGCTTACCCTTCTTAACACCAAGGAAAAATTTGCCCCCAACTTTTTGAATAATCATGTTTAAATTAAAAGAAGTACTGCTTGTTTGATTGCAGATACTATTTAAATTACTGTCCTTTTATTTTGGGTGCAAGCAGGACAAGGAGGCCTACATTGGGATAAGATCAATTAAAACCAAAGCATGGATGGATGTTACTCTCCAAACATACTGTGAGGTGAACCAATTATAATTTCCTTGCAATTGAAAATTTAAATTGACAAAGATGTTACCATACAATGCTTCCAATTCACCACAGCAAACATTACATTGCAATCTTCGAACACCACCAATCTAACAAATAATATTAAACCTTCAATCTGCGTAGTTCATACAATGCCACTCTATATACAATGTGGCATCTACTTGTTACTAGTTGAATTTTTCTGCAGTTGTCCCCTAGTGACTGACATTCAGGAATACAAGCAAATTCTAGCTGCCTATAACATTAACTAAGACAATTTACAGCCAGAATTTTGCCACAGAATATACAATTTACACCCAAATTGATCTGCCATCGTCCTCTGCGATTCCACAAGAAAGATACCCATTCAAATATAAAATTTACTTATAACAATGATGCAACTGAGTTTTTGCACTAGTCCCGAATCTTTTGGATTCCAGTCCAGCGTGCGTAATCCACCCACCTGTTTACAGAAGATATACAGACAATGAGAAGCATAAAGAGGAAGTACAATAACCTAAAAGAATGTCATCCTAGGAGAGATCAAATCTTACATCAATGACCCCAAGAATGTGTTGCCAGTTCGAACAACAAAGCAAATAGCACCCAGTATAATCTTGTGCTGGTGCAGCAAGGGTTCCAGGATTCGTTGTTCAATTACACCGGCGAGTACTTGGTACCTGTTGAACAAAGAAAGCATATAATTTGTCCTCCAAACTAGCTGTACACTGAGATGATGATCAAGTTGAAAGTTCTCAATTTGATGGGTTTTTTTAAATGACAGTTAATCCATAATATTAGATTTGTGATCCTTGGCATAGGATTTCAAATACAGATGAAAATGGCAAATTCCTAGAAGCTGAGGTTAATTATAGATGCCTATTTGTATTAGAGTATTAAACCACATACCTTAGGTTGCTAGAAACTGCCATATAGACACCATATGCAACACTGGTTGATAATATAGGCACATCCTCTGCTTCACCGGCAAACGATTTATCAAGAGCTTTTCGTGCATTAATCAATGCATTTGTTATACCCGTACCAACCTGAAAATGCTTCTATCAGTCATATGACACCAAATAGATAGTGATATCATAGTCACATACCAAAATATCGGACAAGTGGAACTTAGATATCCATTGCTTCGCCAGCAAATGATTTATCAACAGCATTTTATGCATTAAAACAATCTCTAGAAGTCCTTAATCGCTGATCCAATCTCTTGATTAAGAAAACACCTCATAGAATAGATGATTCTCTTATGCATTTTTCTCGTATAATATATTTGTTTGATAACTACACTTCTACTTGTCAACTGCCATCAAATTCAAAACCTATAAAACAATAAATAAAATATGAGATAGCCCTGGTGCACCATGTTTCCAGTTTTCAAACCAGAAATTTGGTGCATCTAATTGTGAATAAGTATGGGAACATACTCCAAAAATAAGTTTTCCACAAAGAATACCTGAAAAATAGAAAGAGTTTTAACAGAATAAATAAAATATGCTCAGAGAGAGCACCAATTATAGCATTTCTCTCATTCATTATGCATGTGGATTGTAGATGGAACCAAATCCCCTATTGATGGACAATATTGGAACAGAATTCTAGGAGGATAAGAAGAGTCAGAAGACTACACAAAAGTCATAAGAGTTAGAGTAATAATGAGGAGTTACGTGAGATATAAATCACTTGAAGTAGAAGAGTTTATAATGTGTAGTGGAGAATTGCTAAGGTGTAGAGTCTTAATAAGTGTACTTGTAACGTGTAAGAACTGATGAGTTGCATGTGATTCATTTTAAATAGAAGACAAATTCTCCCATTGACTTAAGGGAGTTAAGCATAACAATCTTTTACGTTCTTAGAGACAATAGAGCACAAAAAAGTCTCACAGTCAAATTCAAAAGATAATACACCTAAAACTTAAAGAAAACTACATATGGGGCATTTCAAAACATGTAAGTTAATTTTTCACTAACCAGAGATGCGCCAGTCCCAACTGCAAATAGTTTGGCTCCATTACGCTGCATAAGAGATTGATATATGCCATCTGAATTTCTGATTTATGTAAAGTAAAGCTATAAAAAATAAAAAATAAAAATCATGCTATACATACCACTATTGCACCTATTCTCTGTAAAAATGAATAAGATGTTCCTGCCAAAGCCACCTGCGGACAGGATATCAAAAGCAAATAATTGACTATTAGGTTCATGTGATGTTACAGTTGAGTGTCAAAACAAAAACCTGAAACACCCAACAAATAAGTGAATACTTATACAAAGAATAACCTGAAATGCATTATCAGGGCAGCCATAGAAAAACTTAGCAACAGATCCGGCACTGACTGCAAGAGGTGGACGGAGAGAAACGGTAGGAGCAGGAAGCCAGACGAGCATAAAATCTGCTATAATGGCCATCACCTAAGACAACAAGTAAATCAGAAAGATACCAAATCTATTGATTGCTGAAATGAAATAATAAGAAACCAAGCAATATCAAGTTAAGAACAAAAAAGAGTGAAGAATATAACCAGAAACTTTGCAATCCTGCAACATCCTGGGAGGAATGACTAAATACATATGTAGCATGTGAGAACCATTTTTTTTTCCTTTTATTTATTTATTGGGTTAAGGGTAGCATGGGAAAAAATTAAATTGGACAAGAACAAATTAGATCCCATATTCTAACTCAACTAAATTCAACAAAGCCTTTACTGTCAAAGCCCCTGAAATCTGCTAGGGTAATAAAATTATCAATTTTTCTGCTATCTACCTAAGAGCCTGAAGGAAATCACATACAACATAAGAGAAACAGATTCTTGTGGGATTAACAAAATATTCAGGTAATCAACAAGAACGTACCACATCAGCAAAGACAAAATCCAGTTCCTTGGTGAACTTTTCTCTACGCCGCTCCAACTCTGCTGCAGTCTGAAAAGTAAATAAATGTTGTAGTATTCCATGTCCATAGAAGTATATATTGTCTGAACATTTTTGTTAGCACTAGACCTTTTCCTACAATTTTCATACAAACGGGTGTGGCTGTTCAAAGAGCAATGCTGCTACATCTACAACTATTTTACAACTTGTTGACACGTGTTAGCATGTGATTAGAGTCACGTTAACTACTAAAAAAACTTTAAAACACCCTTCAATCACGTGATAACACGTATTAATAAGTTGTAAAATAGTTATAAGTATAGCATTTTTCTACGTGAAATAATTAAGAGTTGTAAAATAGTTGAAAGTCTAATATTTTTTTTTAAAAAAAGTTAACTCTCTAATGTCAAAAAGTTGTAGATATAATGTACATTTTTTTCATCCAAACATATTATATCACTACCTCGAGACTCCACGTGTCTGTTAAAGTATTAATTAAATTATTAAATTTACTATTTCCTATTAATTTAACTTTTTAAGATAAGTATGATTTAACCATGTCTCCCGCACCGTGAAGCAGAAACCAAAGAATGGTAAGAGTGTGAAGCATAAACCAGACCTTGGTGAAGATCCCAACGCCACACTCTATGCCAACCTTGGTCAAGAACAGATCATCGGCTAGCAACCGCTCCTTGAACCCTCCAAACTGAAGCAACCACCGGAAGACCGCCGACTTCTCCAGCTCAAAGTACCTCTTCACAATCGACCCCGGCACTCTTCCGGCCTGTATGGCAGCTGCCAAGTCCTTGTCCACGCTCTCCACCGACCTCCCCGCCTCTCCCAACGCCATCACCGCCTCTCTTCTGTTCTTGTCACGGTCTTCCGACTCATCACCACCACCACCGCCACCACCATCTCCTCCTCCTCCTCCTCCTCCACCTCCTCTGCCTCCTCCGCTTCCGTTTCCGGTGGAGTAGATGACGGTCGGCTTGGGATAGTTAGTAGTGCAGGTAAGAGAGGGGGAGAACGAGTTGAAAGTGGCGGCGGTTGTGAAGCGGCGGGTGATGATGTTGAAGGTTTGGGGTGAGGCGTGGTTGTGGTTGCGGTGGGTCAGTGAGGGAAGAGAGAAGCTGGAGAAGGTGATTGCCATTGGAGAAGGAGGAGATCGAGACTGATCACTTGGGAGGCTCGTGGGGAGTATGGTTTCGGTTTTGTTTGGTGGTGGAGAAAGTAGATATGGCGCGCGTCTGGTGAGTGATGACTACCAAAGACTCACCGTCAACACCCATATACGTGTAACGTGGCCTTACCTTATGTAATCTTTCTTTTTTTATTTTTTTATTTTTTATTTTTTATTTTTTATTTTTTATTTTACCTTATGTAATCTTATTCAATCTAATGTACTTTCCAAAAGACAATATTTTCCTCTCAATTTGAAGCCTTTTTAAACAAAATTTGCTTAAAGTATATAACTTGAGAATGTATTTTTTTTTTAAATAACAGTTTGAAAGCACGAAAAAATCTACGTTTTGAAATCGTAAATTTTAACTTATTTTAAATATCAAACTGTAATTTTATCAAAACACTTTTAAAAATAATAATTTTAAATTGCACGTTTTGAAACAACAAAACCAAACGAGCTCTTAGAATTGGTTTAGCCTCGCAATCTCTTATGCTAAATGCATGTTTTAAACCAAAATTGTAAAAGTTGTCATGTTTAAGAGTTTGTTGAAAAGGTAAAAATATTCATATTTTCGCGCGGAAGATATAGACTACAATTCTAAATACCGAAATACGTTTTTGAACGCTCTTTTATAAATTTTGGTCCGTTTGGGTGTTGAATCCGAATATTATTCGAATTCACTATGCAAATTACGAAGTTTGACTTTGTGAGATAAAATTTAAAATTTTTTAAAAAAGTTGAATAAAATATAATTTATTTTTGAAAAAAAGTAGAATATTATTGGAAACAAACACCTTAATGTTTTCAAATCGCAAAACTGCTAAAGCAAATGAATACTTTATACTAGGTAGACATTCATACAAATTATTAGTCTCACACAACTCCAATGGGAGTGGTATTTTTGGTAGGAGATTATTTTTCAACCTTGTTGGAACTGAAATCCCACTATTTTTTATCTTCTGAATACATACAAATCTCTGAATGCAACAAGTGTCTTTATAGAAGCCAGAAAAATTGGCACAAAATTAAGGACCATTTATCTTAGTCAAGCCATCCGCTGCAAGACAAGGCATGGGTCCATTCCCAGCTGAAGAAGTTTGCCTTTTTGTTTGGAGTACTCGGCTCAGTAAATTGAAGAAAAATTTGGTGAGTTGTTATAGCGTTTCTGTTAACTCACTAAATGTTAAAAAATAAAAAAATAAAAAAAATTTAGTCTCTAACATTCTTTTTTAATCAATAAATAAAGAATTAAAAAAAATATTTAAAAAGTAATAGTAAAATTTGACCGTTAAAATAGAAAGCGAAGTGTAGTTGCTTTAGAAAAGTGGCTTGTTAAAAATTAAATTAATTTTTTTTTTTCTCTTTTTGATAAAATGGAAGTAAAATTTGCCGAGTCAAAGAAAAACAAGAAAAAGGAAAGAGCTTTGAGAGGGAGAGAGCTTGGCCGCTTGGGATGGTTTTGGATCCGATAATGATTTTCACTACCACTTCAAAGAGTATGCACTCGAAAATAAATATTTGAAAGTGCATGTAACATTTCTCAACTTAATATAACAAACATTTTACTTAATTAAGAATATAATATGAAATACAAAATACTTTTTTTTTTCTTTATATGAATAAATTATTATTTTTGAATTATTGGGAAACACTTAATCCATTAAATTGTCACCGCTTTTGCAATTACCCCTTTAAACTTAAAAAACTATTAGTTTGGTATATCCCTCTTTCTTATATATATATAATTTTACCCATCCGTTATGATATTTCTTTAAATCCTGTCAAATTTCCAAAAATTTCCCTGTTTATTTATGTGTGTGTGTGTAAATTTTCAAAGATTCATGTGTTGATATTTTTGTAAATTCTGTTGAATCCGAAGCAACGTATAAATCCTTACAATTTTTTTTTCCTAAAAAAAAAATAAGGGATACTTTGAAATTTTGACACATTTCCAATAGGATTTAACAGAAAATTCCATATGGATGAAATTGAAAATAAAAATAAAAATTGAAAGATGAATACACAAAATTGATAGTTTTTTAAGTTTACGAAAATAATTACAAATGTGCATAATGAAAATTCATGAGGATTAAGTGAAATTTTCCCCGTATATCCCATCTACCATCTACAAATTTTACATGTTTGAGCAAAGAGTTAAATTATTTTACTTTACAAACTCTATTGTAACATTTATTCTAACAATTTAAAATTTGATCGACCATAATTTTAAAATACATGTATATATAAGTTACATTTTTATATTTTATAAATAATTATAATGTTATATGAATATTCGTGAAATTTATCAATCTTGGTGGAACTTGTGTTATATTTTTTAATTTAACTTTTTTCTTGTTCTTTTATTTTTGTTTTGGAAAAAAAGAAGTATCAACAAACAACTTAAAAAATAAAACATTTTTTTTTAATCATTTTCAGTTTAGTAATTTTATCCAAATCATTTTATTTTATTTTATTTTCCCAATTTTCTATAGTACACTGAAATAATGGTACACAATACAAAAAAGACAACACACAAGCAACGCCTCTTATCATCTCCATTTTATATGTATGGATGGATAACAAAAGCTTCTTTCCACTTCCATAACGATTAACGCGCACACAGAGACAGAGCTCAACCATGGCGACATGTACCACACACTCATCCCTGATGCTAACGTACGCCGCCTCATCAGTACACCCCCAAGAAATCACCCCCTCCCTCATCTCCTTCAAGCCCAAACCACTATCTACCACTTTTTCTCTGTACCCTCTGGTCTTGAATCACAGAGAGAGAAGGCTAAGCAAGTGGGTCAATGTAAATTTTCAGAGGGAAGCCAAGCATGGTGCTTCCCACCATACCCATGTTGTTGTTTCTGCTTTGGCTGCTGAGGCAGAGGTGGCTGACGCTGTGGAAGAGAAGGAAGAAGTGGAAGGGGTTGCTGGGCCTGGGACTGGGACTGGGACAGTGACTGTGCCAAAGCCAAAGAAAGGGAAGGCTGCGTTGCCTTTGAAGAGAGATAGAGTATGTGAGAAGAAAGTTGTGAGCTTTTGGTGATTGTGTCTTTGGTTTTGTGATTTTTTTTTAAAAAAAAATTTTGGGTTTATTGAGTTTTTGATTGTTGGGTTTTGCTTAGTTTAGGTTTTTATTACTGGTCTGGGATTTCAATTTCAGAAATTGTTGCCAATTTTTACAGACAGAGTAGGCCTAATGTTTTCTCGTCTGTCCTTTGGTTTTTACGAGAAAGAGTGCGTCTAATGATTTTCTTGTTGTTGCTATTCTCTCTGTTCTTCTTGTTACCATTACATGAACTCTGTGTTAATTAAGAGACTTGATTGATGGGTTTTGCTGGATTATCATTTCAGAATTTTAGTCTAAGAAATACCATCTGTTGCTTCTGAAGAGAGGCAGTCTATTGTTGGTTACCATTTCTTTTGTTGGCTGCTTTGGTTTCTAAAGTTTTGAATGGATTGAGTGATTAGGGTGTATTTGAATGCCCTGTGAAAAATTGATATGGCCATCTTAGTTTGCATATCGTTGTTATAGAATTAATCACTTTAAATTTAGGTAATTTAGAAAATGGAAGCCATCGGTAACTGAAATTTTACGAAATTTTGTGATTGTAGCATTTCATGAAGTTGTGTTTACTTTCAGTTGTGTTAGCAGTTTCAGTTTTCTTTAATCGCTTAATTCTTTGATGATGGAATTGTACTATTAAATACTATGTGAATGAAGCTGTTCGATTTTCCTAAACTAAAACTTGTTTTGTCAATAATGTCAGACGAGGTCTAAGAGATTCTTGGAAATTCAAAAGTTGAGGGAAAACAAAAAAGAATATGACCTAAACACTGCAATATCTTTGGTAAAGCAAATGGCTAGTACAAAGTTCGTGGAAACGGTTGAAGGGCACTTCCGCCTAAACATTGATCCAAAATACAATGACCAACAGCTGAGGGCAACCGTGAGTTTTCTGGTCTTCATTTGATTATGGGAAAGTATAGTACTGTTCACGTTAACTGCTTGACACTGATATATATCCATGTCATGTTTTATGGCTCTTTATTTTTCTCCTTACTTTCTTCTTTCCAAATATTGTATTAGGTAAGTCTGCCCAAGGGAACTGGACAGACTGTTAGAGTCGCTGTTCTTACTCAAGGTAATTACTTTGATTCTTTATACCCATTTCTTTTACAATTGATCATATCTAATTTAGTACAATGTCTTTTTGATCACTAAGATACCAAATTTTCTTGTTAAAGGAGCATGTGCAAAAGGAAATGAATCAATTTGGCACCACGTGTACATCATGTGTACTAGGGTTGCGCCCCTCTGCGCTTATCAACAAAATGAGTTATTTATCAAAAAATATTTGGCACCACTTACATAAACTTAGGGTGTATTTGTGTTGCTAACTATTTAAGAGCGTATGTAAAATATAAGAGTATTACCATGCAAAAGATTCTGCGTTAGTGGCTGTAAATAGATGGGTTATGTCGTACTTGAGATTGTGATTTCCCTTTTCTATGGTGTAATTGACCCGACAACATCTACAGCCCTGGAGCAGGGAAAAATCCCCACTGAAATGGTGTTTCAAATTCTCATTATGCATCTACCCTTGTCTTGGAAGGGCTAGATTACTGCTTGCTTTACTGAAGTTCTTATATACTTCTTGTGTAATTGGGATCTGCCCTTGTGTTTTTTAATGAATTTTCGATTACTTCTAAAAAAAAATATGGGTTACTTTTGCAGCATGTTTTCCTCTCTAGTGGTTATCTATATAAACACCGAACACTGACTTAGGCCCCATTTGAAATTCACTTTCCCCTCCTCTTCCCTTATTTTCACTTCTCCCAAAAAACATCAACTTCAAAACATTCTTATTTTTTTTTTTCACTTTTAATATCACATCAACACTTTTTTATTACTTTTTAAATAAAAAACTCCCTACAATACAATTTTATTTTATTTTTTTTCACTTTTCCATATAAATTATTTCAACTTTATATCACATCAATCCTATTTTCCAATCATTCAAAAAAAAATTCCGAAGAGGAGGGGAGGGGTGAGGGATTTTCAAACGGGGCCTTATTCTGAACCTCCGAAAAGGGTTTTTTTTTTTTTTAACATTTCCTGGTTTGTTAAAAATGCAGATGTGAAGTGTGAGATTGTTAGTCTTTCGACAACTTTCTAAAACGTTGGTCCATTTGTAACTTATCGTGTGCCTCTCAAATTTTGACGTCATGGATCTCCTTTTATTAGGTGTTGTCAGCTGTTTTTCCTAAGTATAAACTAACTGAGTTTCTTCTTTCTATTAAAAGGCTTTCTGCTATACATCTTTATTGCTTTAAGTCTGTGTAGTATATTGAGAGAGTTTTTTTTTTTTTTTTTGATAAGTAATATATTGAAATTAATTCCTTATAGGACTTTTTCCCTTGTAATAAACTGATGATACTTTAGATTTGTGCCAGTTCTCCTTTCAGCATGTACATGAAAATTATAATTGTTGTTGTTATCATTTCCTTTCTGTTACCTGGGCTCTTTTTAAGGTCAGCTTAACATCTACAGGTGAGAGGTTCGATGAAGCAAAAAATGCAGGAGCTGATTTGGTTGGTGGAGAGGACTTGATAGAACAAATAAAAGGAGGATTTATGGAATTTGACAAATTAATTGCTTCACCGGATATGATGCCTAAGGTGTAGCTCTGAATATCTTGTTCTAGTCATTTATATTAACTGTCATTATGCATTTGAAATATCCAGAGGAAAAACAGATATGTTAACCATTTTCATGTTCAAAGTGCTTTGGAAAGTTTCTGCTTAGAAAATAAAATGGTTAAGAATTATGTCCATTTCATTTAAATGAAAATCAGTAAATAGCCTGGTAATAATATTGCTTCTAAGTGTTGATGGGGGACGGTGGGATGTCCGTCATGATCCTTTTGATACTTGATAGCAGTACATAATAGTTTGCTTTTCTCTAGTTTTTCTGAATTTTTGAACTGTTTGTTCTTCTTTTTCCTTATGATAAGTCCATAGGGAGATCTCTTGTATACTTTTTGTGTACTAGGGTTGAGCTCTGCACTTGACTAATGAGATTAAATTACTTATAAAAAAAAATGTTATCCATGGTGAGGATTTTCTTTCCCTAGGCGCAACTGACCAAGCAAAGAACGCCGCTCTCAAGGGGACCTTATTCCTTCGGATACACTTCCAAAGGAAAGGAGTACCATCATGGGGGACAAGGACTTTATAGAATGATCTAACGTCGAACAACTCTCTCTTAGAAGGGACCCAACAAAAGCTTATCTTCACCTCCTCGGCCCGCTCTAGAGGAATTCAACAAATTGAAGAACGAAGCAAATACTTCCACCTCCCAATCATGAACGGCTTTGATAAAGCTTACGTTTCACTGATGGGAGCTAGTAGAAACTTCCAAATGATTCGCCAGAGGCATATTTTATGCAAGCTATACTATACTATACAAAACTGGAAAAGCTTCCTTGAGGGCCTGATTTTCCCACCATTTGTTATTCCAAAATTTAATCTTAGAGTCATCTCCCACCTCAAATTTGGTATGATTAGCAAACCCCCGGCCCCTCTTGTCATCGCAATTAATTAGAAGAATACAAAGAAAGATAATGCTAGACATTCCCCAGCGGAAAACAAAACTGCCTACCTTCTGTTTTTCTTTTTCTTTATTTCAGTCAACTAGTTCTTGTTGTGGGTCAAGTTGCTTGGTCATACGGAGTCATAAAGGTGATCATTCCACTTGCACAAGCTGCTCTGGTCTAAATTCAGAAAAAAAAGTTTCACTAAGCCAAATATGAGTAATTCTGAATGATGATTGTATCTGATTTTGTATGTGAACATGTTGTTCGGTGTAATGTATATATGCGCTTGATTTGGCCTTATTCTAGCTAGAGAACATAATTGTCCCGCGGATTTTACTTACATGGATTTGCTTATTGTATCAGGTTGCAAGCCTAGGAAAGATTCTGGGACCCCGAGGGCTGATGCCAAATCCAAAAGCCGGTACTGTCACACCCAATATACCTCAGGTACATCTCTCTCTCTCTCTCATCGTTCTTTCGGAGAATTACAAGCAGAATCCTCGTTTGGTTGCAATTCCCAAGAGTGTGCTTCCAAGTTTAGTAATTTCCACTAACTGCATCATTTTATGGCCTATTTATTGGTTATACATGAGTAGGCAACATTGTCCTTACCTTCTAGTGACTTTACATGGCCAGCCATGATGGTTGAAAGTTGAAACTTTAATTAGGTGGGCTTCCATGATCCGTAGACTGATTTTTTTTGTTTTGTTTTCTATTTTTTAGTTTAAAGAAATCACTTTGATTGTGCTTAATAAGCATAATTAGGAATTAGGAACCAAATCCATTCTCGTTTTCCTAAAGAGAAAATGACTAGGTGACTAGGTGGGTTGTTTATGAATGATTGATTTGGCTTAATGGCTTGAGGCATCCATTGATCTCTGTGTTGAATGTTGTTGGTGATTATGGCAATATTGTTAGTTATGGATGTAACTAATGGATAAGGCATGGCTGGATTGTGAAGGTGGATTTGAGGCTGATGATCAAGGATTTGAACGAAGGCCATGGTTGATTGGTGGAATTTCCAAGGTTAAAGAAAAGGCTAATATTCTCTGTTTTTGTTTCTGAACTTAAATGGGAAACAGTTCCGCTTTATAATCTACATGGTTCCCCAACTATGTGAGAATATTGTCCTTATATTTGAGAAGTTTACATCTGTCATAAACTGGGCTGACTTTTTGGAATGACCAAACTTGCAACCAACTCAGGTAGAAGAAGTAGAAAACTTAGATGAGGTATCCAAATGTAATTTTCTCATTTCTTTTTGCATTGGCAGTCGACCTCATTCTTGATTCTGAACCTTCACCTGGTGTTCAGAAACTCTCTTTTTAGATTTTTCCTCATTCATGATAAATACATGCATACAGGTACAAGTCTCTGACAAAGTGAGAATAATGGAACGGAAAGGAAATTAAAATCATCTGAGATTTGCAAGCAATTATGGATTGTGTGTGTGAATGGCCTGATAAGAACATTGTAATGATGACAAAAGGGAGGGAAATTGGGGGAGAAACAACCAAGTTGGTTAACATCTTTGAAGTTACCAAGACCATTTTTGCTAGTGAATAAAGCAGCATTGCAAATGACATGGGTTTTTGGTTAGCTAGCAGCTATAGATTTAACTAAATGAAGCAAGTTCATTCTATTATGTGTTTCAGGCTATAGCAGAATTCAAGCAGGGGAAAGTTGAATACAGAGCGGATAAAACTGGGATTGTTCACTTGCCTTTTGGAAAAGCTGACTTTCCTGAAGAAGACCTTCTTGTTAACTTGCTCGCTGCAGTAGTACGTTCTTCCCCATCTTCCCTGAACTTCACTGGTATCTGAAAGGCATTTACTCATCATACAAATCTTTCTAATTATTTTTGCCTTTCATCTGACAGAAATCTGTAGAAGCCAACAAGCCAACGGGTGCAAAAGGTGTTTACTGGAAAAGCGCACACATTTGCTCATCAATGGGGCCTTCTATTCGGTTGAATATAAGGGAGACACTCGATTACAAGCCTCCGTCGAAGGTTTGAAGAACACCATACTTTGTAAATGTTGTCTTTAGTTTGTTTAATCAGCCAGCCCCTTGGGTGCCTCTGTGAGATATTGCCAATTTAGTAAAGATGGTAGGAGAGTCACTAATATGAAGATAGGAAGACTGATGGTTGTCTGGGTCAGAGCTGTCACAAAAATATGCAAACTCCATCGTCTTCTACACTGACCTGAAAAGCCCTTGTATTATTATTCTGATCAATATTATCAATTTTACTGCCTTTTTCTTTTTTTTTTTTGGATTTGCAATCAGGAATTTTGGGTGTGTAAAACATCTATGAAAATTGGTTTTCTTGCTTAATGCCATTTCATAGATTAAGAACTTGAACCCATCCTAAAGAAAATGCTACGGGGAGGAAGAAATCAGTATCAATTGTTAGGAAAAACTACTATTACCCCTTCGAGCTACACCCTATTTGTAATCAATCTCCCTTTTAACTATTTAACACTTTTAGTCTGCCCATCTGGTAGCATTTTTTGTTATTTATTTATTTTTCTAATTGAGTAGGTAGAAAGGGCTACATGGGTGGATGTTTTCCGCTCTTGATCCGGATGGAAGAGAGAACGGGAGAATCTTTAAGAATGCTTTCAAATAAAAACTTTCTTTAAAAAAATTGCTTTCTAAAGTTTGACAGTGATTGCAAATGGAGTGTAAGCTTGAGAAAGATAAATATAATTTTTCCTAATTATTATTAAGAAAAAAAATTACTCTATTTCAACAAGTTCAGAGATGCAAATTAAATCGATGGTCTAAAAGAGAGGTTTAAGCATATAAGACTGAGTCATGAAATATCAACACCAATAGACACAAGAGAGTGGGCTAGTGTTCATCAAACAATTATTATTAATAGGGAAATGTTATATATACTTAAACTTTTACACAGAGAGTCTTACTAAGATGATGTGGAGTTTATTCATTGGTATTCATAACATTTATTTTTATTAATTGTTTTGATTATCTCCAATGAATAAGTTCTATATCAGTTAGTAAGACTCCATTTGTAAAAGTTTAAGTGCATGTTGCATTTTTCTTATTAATATGACCAAAAAGAAAGTTACGAGGTGGAATTTTAGCAAATAAGCGGCCAACAAAGTGCACCAAACTTCAAATAAGTGTCTCCAAGAAGTAGTTCAATCCGCTGGAAGCCACGCCTCATGAAGCAGAGGTCTCTAGTTCGAATCCCCTCTCCCCTTTTTGTGTGGACATGTCAAAAAAAAAAGCTCCAAATAAGTCATACACCAGCAATAAAAACCATAATGCCAATTACAAGCTATTTATAACCATTAGCCAACTTGGTCCCTAATTTATCTTGGATTCTAATTAAGGAATAAAGTTTTTTTTTTTTTTCAAACTGGGTTGGAGAAAATTCCTCCAATTCAATCTAATAAATTGATATATGCCCTTAAAGCACGTAAAATGCATGAGAATCATGTGTTTTAAAGACAAATGTCAGTTTAATAAACTATTTAAAAGAATTTACTTCAATCCAATTTAAAAAAAATAAAATAAAAAATTCCGTCCCTAATTAAGGCTAGGCCAAAAATAAAATAGTCCATGCCTCAATTACAAAACACAAAATCCCCCAAATACAAAGCCATAAATCTCGCCATTCAAGATTTCATTATATTGCTAAGACAACTTCAATAACTAAAGGTCAACCTACTAAAAATTGCAACTGAAAATTCCCTAATAAAGCTTCTTCCTCTTCCTCAATGCTTGCTTTTACTAACAATTGTCATAGAAAATTATTTGAAAGTTCATAATTAGTAAAATAATTAAGTGTATGATTGACAAGTCGGCCACTAATTAATTAGATTGACAAGCTAAATTTTATTTATTTATTTTCAAGTGGATAACCACCTTGCCACATAGACAAGGTAGTGAAAAGTAGTATCTTTGGGTGATAGAAGAATCATTACTCAAGTTGTAATACCTCTAGCAGCACTCTATATACCACACGCAATAATTATGACATTAGATAGGGGATTCTCTTTACAAAGGGAAAAGGAATTCAAGTATACATGGAGAAACAATATATCAGAATCTATTTGTACAAAACCATCTGAAACGGGGGACAAAACACGGCTCACTTCAGATGGACTGCCTTAGCTGCCCTACGGCGGGACAAGTCTTTTAAACAAAAATTGAACTTGAGATTGAGAATGGTCTTTCAGCATCGACTTTCTCCTACTAAACCTGTGACAGTTGCCCAGCAATCTCCACTGCTCCACACTGAATTAACAGACAACAAAACCTTGCCAGTAACTGACCTGTTAGTACAGTAAATAGATAGAGATTAATCTGGAAGTTACCGTTATCGTTACCTTTTGAGGGCTGCTCAATCCAAGGGCGCCCATTCATTATATTCAGAACGCTACATGCCTCACTGTACTCCAAATCGGGTAGTAACTTTGGTGTAAGTAAGAAACACCTGCATTTCGATGGAAACCAATACTTAAGCCACCTCTACATTTTGGAAAGAGAGTTTTTTTTGTTTGTTTTTTTTTATGACATGACACCAAGGTAGGGCCTTTCGGACCCACCCATGGTAGTAAACTATGGATACACGACTCCACCTGTCAGTACTGTGTATCAGGTAATCTAGAAAAACTGCAAGTGCGGAATCAAACCCAAGATGTTCGAGTCTATGGTCCTGCCCTTTGACCACTAGGGTACTCAGGGAAAGGGTTTCGTTGAAGTGGAACAATGTGCTACTTTCAGATTCCCTGAAAGCCACAAAGATAGTTGTCGACTTAGCTGTTAATAAGGTTTCAATTGCAGAGCCTCTAGCGTAAAAGGTTGTTGAGCCTCCAGTGAAGAAGGGCATTCTCAAGAAGGGGTTTCTCAACCCTCGCCCGGATATTCCAGCTACTCCCACTTCGCCTCGGAAGGTCTTCGATGGAGGGATAGTCGGGCCTTCCTCCCCTCCTAGAGGTTGCTCCATTTCTTCACCCGTCGAGGGTAATGGATTCTCCCAATCTTGGAATTGGCCGATCGGTTTTGATCATAACGGGGAGATTGTGGTTTGGGAGGAGGACGTTGATCTTTGGGATGTTTTGCCTTTGGATTGGGCGTCAGAGGGTGCTTTTGAGGAGGAGGCGTTGGCAATTGGAGATACCATAGAAGAAGAATTTCAGCGTGACAAGATGATATCGAGCCAAAAGTCCAAAGGCAAGAGGGAGCTTCTGAATCTGCATAGCTCTATCAACTATGGCGACGCTAAACCTTCCGCTAGGCGCAAGAAAGGAAAGGAAATGACCTTATGTTGTAGAGTTGTATGCTTGGGTTGGTTTGTGAGTCGTTCCTCGGACTTTTGGTTTTTGCTTGGGATCTTTTGAGGGTGGTTGTTCGTGGGTTTTTCCCTCTGTATTTTGGGTTTGGGGTTTTGGGGGTTTTTTCATGTTTTTTGGGTGGGGGCTTCTTCTGTAGTTTGGGTTTTATGGGGGTTTCGTCTGGATTTTGGGTTTTATGGGGGCTTTGGGTGTTGTGAGTGCATAAGTCCTTGTAAGTTTTCTTTTGTGGACTAGCTGGGTTGTTCCTATGTATACTTCTTGTGTACTTAGGAGCGCTTTCTGCTTTTTTTAATAAAGTTTTTCTTACTTATAAAAAAAAAACAATGGGCCCGACTCCATTCTATAGCATATATTCGGATGCTGGTACCAATTGGAGACTGCATGTGGTACATAACTGGACCCATTGGCCGAAAACTTGACATAAAGAACATTAATATCGCCTAGGCTGTTACATGCTTCTCTTCAACAAAAGTATTTCAATACTACTACTAGCACCACCAAACATCTAAACCAAATTCTTTAATCATTTGTAGTTACACTATAATAAAAGCCACTAATATAACCCCGGTTTCAAATTGGATTGTCTTTGAACTTGATAAGTCAGACACGCAACAGAAGTCCACAAACTTGCCAAACTAAATGAAGACAGAAATTATCACGTTAAATTAGAGTTCTTACTGAGGTGTGTTTGGTTGGCTGGCAGCTCTCACTAATTGCTGGAACATCTTTCTTTCATTTATAGGGTCCATCCCTGAGGAATATTCGGAGCCCATAATTATTTCTTACAAGCTGTATTAATCTAACAAGAAGTTGGAAAACACTTCATATGGTAACTAACCTTGATTTATCTCATCAACCACCCTAAATGGGCAGTCTGTAAGATCTTGAAGAGAAACAAGATAAAGAATGGTTGAAACCGAGCGCTCATAGATAATGAAAATTTCAGGAAATCATAAGATAGAACTGTCATACTTTTTGATAAGTAAGATAGAACTGTCATACTAGCCACCAAGAACACAGATTTAATAAAATGTGATACCCCTCCAGATTGATGGTGGGCACTGAGAACTTGAAGCTGTCCTGCTTGCCTGAAGAAGTTATAAATGGGAAAAAAGAAGATCGACATATTCATTAAAATATTTAAATCTATATCACAATGGACTATAAAATTACATACCAAATATGGCCTCATAATTTCCAAGAAGCAAATAAACAAGCACGAGGTATGAGATTACATCAAATTTCAAAAGAATGGGTGTACCATTAACCAAGTGCAATATACTTATTTATGGTATTATATATCTTTAATAAAATGGCAAAAATCTCTATCATATAGCCTTAAAAGAAATGGCAAAATGTCACGCAACATAAATAAACAGATGATATGATTGATGGACTTACAAAGCGCCCTAAACTTAGTTGTGTGCATGTTAAACTGAAGCATTACTTTCAAAGTACATATTGGTCATTTACGCCATTCAATTACATGAGATGTCAAAAGTAGCTCTACCCTTACAAGTGCATTAGAGAGTCTTTTGGAGAAGAGAAGAGGCTCCAAAAATCATCAGATTTGATCTCATGAAAATTAGCACTTCTTTCCCATCAAAAGCGCCCCTATTTTGATCCTACCAGACCACTTCAAGGATAATGGCATGGCTTTCCAAGTCAATCACATATTTCTCCAAGCAAAAAGATGATAAAGCACTCTAACTCCCCCGCTGAAAAACTATGCTGAAAGGTTATCAATGGATTCCCTAGCTCCCTGGCACATTTAGCAGCCATTGAAATGAATTTACCTCTCCATCAGCTTACAACAATAAGGATGAGTTGGAACATAGCCATTTATTCAAAGGTTAATGGGTGGTGCGGTTATGAAGTCATATCTGTCTTAATTTCTTTTCTCCAAAAAAAAAAAAAAAAGGAAGAAAAAGAAGCCAACTTCATGAGTGCACAAGAACCTTGCAGGGAACTTCATAGTTTCCCTCCCATGCTAAGCTTATAGCAGAACTCCACTTCGAAGTTCTTACATCTAGTGTCACAGCTAAATAGCGTCCTACTCCACCTCTCCAACTCCCTCTTTTTGAATTTGCAAACCTTAGACAAATTAACACCCCCCCCCCCCCCCCCCCCCCCCCCCCCCACCCCACCCCCCCCTTTCGCAGCCCAAGCAATTCACTCTAACCTCCTTGTCTTCTGTGATGTTGCATCTTTATCAAGGAACACCTCAGAGGTGCCTGCCACACCAAACATTCTGCCAAATAGAACTCTTTTTCATTACCAAGTAACAGAATTATAGGGTCAAGCAAAACTATCACTCAACCTTACACCTTGCCCTGAACTTACCACATGCAAACTGTCAACTAAATTAATGCACCAACAACCTCTTTAAGTTCATACTTCACACGCACTAGCCATCTCCATAATGACCCTCCTGATGTGGCCTGATTAAACAGTCACTGCCTTACTTCCTAACCAACATTTCACACAGATGAGCAAACCTTATTCCAATCAACTAGGTTACATTTAATTAACAAAAATTTAAAAAAAAAAAAAAAAAAAAAAAACTAGGTCACATTTGAACTCCTTGCTTGGCCCTCCCCAGAAAGTACCTCCAAAGGTGATCCATTATCTCCTTCGCTAGTTGTCATCATTATAGAGGCTCTAAGTAAGCTATCTGCTACTGTAGATGGGGGATTTCTCTCAGGATTTTCTATGGGGTCAAGATACTATGCTGTGATCCATATTTCCCATCTTCAATCTACGGATGATGCCTTACTTTTTTGTGAGGCAAACCCAGAACATCTACGCTTTCTGTGTGCCTTATTCTTATGCTTTACAGCTGTCACCAATCTGAAAATTAGTCTCACCAAGTCATAATTGGCTCATGTGGGTAATGTTAAAAATGTTGATGGCCTGGCCAATTTTGGGATGCACGATGTCTTTTTTGTCTATGAGATATCTTGATCTTATTTTGAGAGCTCCTTTTAAGGCCAGGGCTATTTAGGATTGTGTTATTGAAAAGATTGAGCACCGTTTAGCCAGGTAGAAGAGGATGTACTTGTTTTGTTTAAGGGTGGAAAGATTACATAAATAAAGAGCACATTGTCCAATTTGCCCACGTATTTCTCGTCTCTTTTCCATATTCATGTTGGTGTTGCCGATTGCATAGAGAAGCTTCAATGGGATTTTTTATAAGGTGGGATGGATGATGAGTTCAAATTTTTACCTGGTAAGCTGGTTTAAGGTTTGCTCTCTAATCAATGAGAGGGAGTGTTAGGGGTCCGTAACTTGAGAGTATTTTTAATCGTGCTCTTTTGGAAAAGTGACGTTGGTGCTATATGCATAAGAGAGAGGTCTTGTGGAGAGTTGTAGTGGATGCTAAATATGGCAGCTTTCAGATTAAGACACAGAGATGAAAACAAACACCGTTGGGTTCCCTCCAAGAGGGGAAAGTTTGACATTAGATCGTTTTATAATGTCCTTGTACCTCATGATAACACTCTCTTAACGTGGAAGAATATTTGGCAGAATAAGATCCCCTTGAAAGTGTCCTTTTTTGCTTGGACAGCCACCCTAGGGAAGACCCTCACCATCGATAACCTTAGGAAATAGCATATTATTGTGGTTGATTGGTATTATACATGTAAAAGGAGTGAGGAGTCTGTGGACCATCTCCTTCTCTATTGTGAAATCGCTAGTACCTTGTCATGCTATTTTCAGCCGTGTTGGGTTAAGCTTAGGTCATGCCTATGAGAGTAGTTGACATTTTTGCATGCCGGAGAGGGTAGGGAGGCCATCCTCAGAGCGCACCTATGTGGAAGATCGTGTCATCCTGCCTTTTGTGGTGTATTTGAAGGAAAGAAATGATAGACGTTTTGAAGACAGTGAGAGAACGGTAGCAGAACTTAAGTTTTTCTTTTTCAAAACTCTTTATCATTGGACAGTTGCTCTAGATTTAATTTGCTTAGCTTTTGTTCTCTCTTTCTAAGTGTTTCTCCTTAATCCTCCTTGTGTACTTGAGTTGCGTAGCTTGGAAACCACCAGCAGAATTTAGATTAGCTCGACTAGAACAACGCTCACCTGAGAAACCACAATCTACCTATGGAAGAGAGGACGAGCTCTTGATTAATTTAAATGAGCCGAGCTTGGACATGCACTACTCGCCCGAACTCGACTCGCTTACAACCCTTGATACAACAAACTTTGCCATTGTGCGTCCCTTTGTAAGTGTATCCAAACAAAAACAAGGAAAATGCACAAAAGATCCATGAACAGATAAAGAGTTTATGGTAATTCTTCTTCACTGTGTGGACATTGATTTCCCCAATCTCCACTTCTGACTTCAGTTGCTCAGCCTGTGTCTCAATTAATGCCTTGAGCTGCCCAACCTCTTTCTCCATTTCAGCTTTAACCTTCCCAACTTCATCTTCAACCATGGTTTCACAGCGCTTTGCTTCTGCCACCAAAAATTCCGTGCATTAGCCACAACTTTCTTGCCACCCTCATACCATGTTGACACAGACTAGGATTAAGCCATTCAAAGAACACACAATCACAGTTAATCTGTAAAACCAATAACAAAGATTAATCACCATAACCCGTAACCTAGTTATGTGATAAAAATTCATACAAGTGATAACTTGTAATGGTTTTGTTTTATGTTCATGATATGGCTTTGTTGTAAAGATGAAGAACATAAAAATAGTTTTTGTGGGTGTGGGAATATTCTTCTTAGCTGCCTTTGAGAATATCATAAGGTTTCAGATTTTCATTGTCCAATGTTAAATTACACTTGCCCAGCATAGCTAATTGCATTATTTTAAGTGTGTTTGTGGAGATGATCACTTCTTTGGAGTGACAGTGTAGATTATGAATTTATTTAGTTATCTTTTTTTTTTTCTTTTCTATTTATATAAACATATGGTGATTGAGTTCTACTTTGATAGTTTTCTCATGCTTGTTTTGACTATCATTCTTTAAGAATTTGCTTTAGTTAATTAATTAATTTGGTAGATGGGGTATTGCAAACATTTTAAGAAGCAGCTGAATAATAAGATTAGCAGAACAATATTGTCTAAACAAGCGTGTGTTTTTTTCAAGGGCAAAACGGTAATTTAACAAGCTAAAATAAGGGTATAAACAAGACGTTATTACTGAGCAGGTCGCGTGACATGCACGAGTTGCAAATTTCGTCTGGTTTGACGGATAAGGCAGACATAATGGCGACATTGAAAATTTTGGAAACTTTGTGAGGGCACATTGAAAATTTTTAAACTTTACTAGCCAAATTGAAAATGAGTGACAACTTTGGGGTGGTGAATTGTATTTAACCCTAAATATTTTCAATAGTTAGCAACTAAAAATTCATTAAAAAGTTAAAAGAGTAAGATAATTCTTCAGACATACCAGCTGCACAGCTGCCTGAGTTTTAGCAGTCAGAGCCTGTGATGCAATGTCTTTATCCTTTTCCCTCCTGAAAGCCCCAACGAGGGCAACTTCATAATCTTCTTTCTGAGAATAGAATATAACTAGTTCCTAATCAACAATTATACATTAAAGGATTTCTCAAGCTTAAGAAAGAACAGTGCATACCTGAGACATCCTTTTACTAGAGGTAAGTGTACTAGATGATATATGTAATCCTTCCCACTTAAAGGATCCTGGAGATCCAGGAAAGCTTGCCAGCAAAGTATCATTCTCCTGATTTTCAGCTCCACTTACTAACCCTTGTAGGCGAGATACTTCTTTCTGAAAATATACAAATGATACACATAAGAATGATTACAAATCACCAGAAAATCTATAAGATATAAATCTAGTTAGTCTTATGAATCGCTCATCTAGCAACACTGAACAAGAAAACAATATCTAATAAGATGAATATCAATTAGTGTTATGAGCAGTGAAAAGGAGTGAGTTTTATTACTTGTTCTAGACATGCAAATGATATTATTTCCAAAAAAAAAAAAGGGAACCTATTTTATGAAGTTGCCAACTAGCCTACTAGTATAGTCTCTATGGGGTCTTGAGGTAGTGAGAGGGCAACCCCGCTATAGAGGTGATTGCTACTTTTCAACTAACCCAAAGATAATCTATATATTTGCCAGCAAAAAACAGTCAAGAAAAGAAACACATTGAAAGCAGAGTAAATAAACAGGGGTAACAGCCTTAAGGAGTTCAACACCAACAATTTATAAATACAAAATAAAACATTTAGTAGAAACCAACCACCCCCCCCCCCCCCCCCCCCCCCCCCCCGCCCTAACGCCCAAAACAAACAAATTACTAAACAGTAATTGCAATAGTCAAAATTTACTCTTTTACATGGCGTCCTACTTTCTGTACAAGGCATTAATAACCGGTTTAGTTCATAAAATTTGACAGACAGATCTCTAAGCAAAAAGATTTATACATGTGATGTACGTAACAGAAACAATTGGAAGTTTAGCACCTTAAAATAAAGGAGAACAAAAGACTCTGCAATTAAACACAGTACCTTGAGTTGCTGAATTTGCATCCGCATGGCAATGACATCTCCAGATATCCTCATTGACAATTGCCTGAAGAAATATAACAGAATGTTTTTAATAAGCAAATAACTGATGAGACGTAAAAGCATATGCCTTCGCAAAATTAGATAAGCTTCCACAAGGAGAGTGTTCAAATGTTAGAACCAGCACAACTATAGTTTCACAACTTAAGTCAATTCAGTGTTTCCCATGATCTTAATAGACAAAATGGACAGAAAAATAAAAAGTATATAAGAGGCACTAGCACATGAGTTCCAGCATCTTCTACTGGAAGAATAACAACAGCATATATACCAAGAAAAAAAAAATTGTAGCAAGAAAAGTCACATACATTGTTCGTAATAAATTTTGCACGTTGTGCAAACTTCAATGTGCTTAGTGTCTCCAATGAACAGCTGGAAAGGACCCCAAAAAATGTCATAATATAAACAAGGTTAACAAAATAATTCAGGCTGATTAAAATATAGAGAACAAGAAATAAATGCAATTGAAAGAACTATTGGTTCAGGTAAGACAACAGTCCTTCGAAAAAAATTGGAAAATAGAGAATGAAACATTAAGGGAAAAATATATATTAGCCCCCCAAACTACCACCCTTTCTCCGGATGGCCTCCCAAACTACCAATGCTTAGATTCTGGCCCCCCAAACTACCACTTTCTGATTTTTTGGCCTCATACGTCCATTTATGCCGTTAATTTTAAACAGAATTCCGAAAATACCCCTCCTACACTTTGAAATTCTCACGGTTAAGGGATTGGTATTTTCGGGTTTTTGGCCAATTTCTGTTAGAATTTTTTTTTTTGATAAGTAAAATTTTTTTTAACGGTATAAATAGACGGATAGGGCCAAAAAATCAGAAAGTGGTAGTTTGGGGGGTCAGAGTGCAAGTATTGGTAGTTCGGGGTGCCATCCAGAGAAAGGGTGGTAGTTTAGGGGGCTAATATATATTTTTCCCAAACATTAAACTTAGGAGATAAATTTTGAACTAAAAAACATGGTCAATCCAAGAGCATAACATACTCTATATAGATAGTAAAGCTAGAATATAAAAGGCAGAACTTAGAGAGAGATTCACTGACCAACTAGAAGGAGTAATATTTGCAAATATAGTTGTTTTTGAATTTCCTCCTAGAGAATCCTGAAAAGAAGAGAACAAAAAATTGATTAGACAATTAAATCATTGCCAGTAAGTCTTTGGATTATAAAAGGAATTCAGATTAAGTTATTATTTTCTCATATAAAGCATAACTATATTCTGGCAGCTACTTTACTATAATTTGATGCCAAAACTTCCAACAATCTGGACAACTATATTTTGGGTGTTGTGGGTGCTGCATGCAGGTTTTAGGGTTGGTCCTTATGGGTTTGTTTGGGTTTTTCTTTTTATGGGTTAGCTTTGGCTGTTCCAGTGTATACTTTCGGTGTACTTAGGGGCGCCTTACGCTTATATATAAAGTTTTCTTACTTATCAAAAAAAAAACTCTCTTGGCAAGACTGAAACAACTTCACTAAAAGAGAAAGGAAAAAGAATAAGGTGGTTCAACTTAAAAATAAGCCCACATTGCCCAAAAGCAAGAACTAACTTCATACTTACGCTTTCTGAAGGACGCAATAGTTACTCCAGAAACTATAATAGCATCCCTAAAATATATATATATATATATATATATATATTTTTGATAAGTAAAATTTATAGAAAAGGCGCAAAGGGGCGCAACCCAAAGTACACAGGAATTATGTGGAAGTCCACAGATAACTTACAAGCGTCGGGTTCTACTAAGGCAGAAGGTCCAAGATGGGTCGACAACGGAGTTGGTAGAGGGAAAGATAGAACAAAGGCAGATATCACCGATGAGATCGCTGGAGGAAAGTTTCGATCCCGTTCATCCCGGTTCCGGGGTTGGTGCTTCTAAAATGCACCTACTTCCCAATTGGCCGCTCAACACCTAGTACTTATGCCTGAGGAACATGAAAAATTTCTGGCAACTATATATATATATATATATATATATGAATCCTTTGGCTTTGTATTGCTTAAAACCAGCTCTTAGAAACTCTCAACTGGTATTAATCCAATACATGAGTTTTTCAAATATAAATTTAATGCAACAGATAATTATCTCATATTCAAATAGATTGATTTGCTGCCCACTTGGAGAGGTGTGCTTAGTATATAGCATCTAAAAAGGATCACCACCTACCTGAAGCAAAAATGTTAGCTTAGAATCCCGGAAAGGAACATGGAGCGACTTCCCATTGAACATATTCACTAGGTTCATGATCACAAGTTTGTACATATTAAAACCAACTTCATAAACAAATTGTAACATAACACTGCTAGATACAATATCAATAAAAAAAGAAGAATAAAAATAAAAATGGCTGAAAAAATCTATTAACCAATCACAACTATAGATGAAAGTGGCAACAACACACCCCAATGCTGAAAGAGATTTGTTGATATTAGTAGCTTCCTTGAGACGTTCACCCTCAGCACCAGAACTCTTCTGCTTGTGAGAGAAACATATTATTATATGAGATATTCTTCTTTGCATCAATTTACCTTTCAGATCCAACTAAATCAACAAGATTAAGCCGAGCCAATCGATGATGAGTTACACCTTGAGATTCCCACTGATAATAAACAACAAACTCTCAAACCAAGATAACATTTCAAAAACAAATGATGAAGTAAACAAGAAAATAAAGGAAAAAATTATTTACATTTACTCACCTTACTTTCAATTATGCAAGTAAATACACTATGGGAACGACTACTAGCACGAGTCATATTAGTAGTAGCTACCTTTATTCTTGCTGCCCCTGGAAATATAAGAGAAAAGGGGAAAACTACAAACAAACAAAAAAAACCCCCAAATTACCAGTCGTTTTTAAAGTAGCCCCCTGTACTACCAACCCTCGCAATATGACCCCCCAAACTATCAAAGAATGCCAAAAAGACCCATTTTGTCGAAATATTCATATAATACCCTTGTCATGTGTCATATTTTCAATTAAAAAATAATAAAAATTAAAACAATTTAAAAATCAAAGAAAAATTTAAAATATTAAAAAATAATAATATTTTAAATTTTTCTTTGATTTTTAAATTGTTTTAATTTTTAATTGAAAATATGACACGTGGCAAGGGTATTATAGGAATATTTCAACAAAATGGGTCTTTTTGGCACACTTTGGTAGTTTGGAGGGTCATAGTGTGAGGGTTGGTAGTTTAGGGGAACTACTTTAAAAACAGCTGGTAGTTTGTGGGACTTTTTTGTAGTTTTCCCCTTTTTCTCTTATATTTCCAGAGGGCAACAAACAAAAAGGTAGCTAATACTAAAATGAATCTTGCTAGCAGTCGTTCCCATAGTGTATTCACTTGCATAATTGAAAGTAAGGTGAGTAAATGTAAATAATTTTTTCCTTCATTTTCTTGTTTACTTCATCATCTGTTTTCCAAATGTTATCTTGGTTTGAGAGTTCATTGTTTATTATCAGTGGGAATCCCAAGGTGCAACTCATCATCAATTTGCTCGGCTTAATCTTGTTGATTTAGCTGGATCCGAAAGGTAAATTGATGCAAAGAAGAATTTCTCATATCATAAGAGGAGTTAAAACAATGTCTTGGTGTTGTTGGGTCTTGTTACTTTTTTTTTTTCTAAAAAAAAAATATGGTAATCAAAACGAGAATTTTGTAACCTTAAATAATTAAAGGGATAGTTCATTGGAGACTATAGGACAATCATAACCAAAAATCATAACTAAACATCTGTCACCAAGATCACTTAGAAGAAGAAAGAAAGAAAAAATGGTACATGGAAACTGATGGGTTTAGAAGGGGATAGATAACCGGTTCCGAAATGGTACATGGAATTTGGTACACTGTCATATCTGCCAGAGGTAGAAAAACTTCTCAACCAGTCCAAAAAAATCCTGCAATATACATTTCTAAATATCAGCAAAATAAGGAACAATTTGAACAAAGATCAGCCAGAGAGATATATGTTGTATTTTATGTTGTATAGACTGCCAATTTGGACAACTATATCCGCACCTTCTACAGCAGTAACTCAAATGCAAATAACTGCATTTAGAAACACACTAGTTTTGATGGGCTTTGTTTTTTATATATGTAGTGAACAATGTTAAAATCTTGACCAAGATTATAAACAATGTTTTGCAGGAGAAAAACTGGAGCTCACGAAGATTATAAACAAGCCCAGAGTCGAAACACAAAACCAAAGAATCATCAACTGAGTTGTCACTCTTATCAAACGATTTCCTTCATAATGGGATGCAGACAATGCCATCCAATTTTGTTTATAAAAAATTGGGTAGGAAAAAGTTTGTAGAGTTGAAATGATGTAATATATCTAAATACAGATCAAGTAACATAGATTCAAACAAGTTAGATCACATGAAAAATCAACATCAGCAAAGAAGAGGAGAGGGATTAACAGGAACAAAGGCTTTGCTGTGGAACTTTGGTAAGATTCAAACATTTCTGAAGGACTCATCTTTGATCAATCATTTTCTCCTTCCTTCCCGTTTATGTACAGAATTAATTTTTTATAACAAGTTTATAAGTAAAAGATTATCCAAAAGGACAATTGAACCTTGACCAAGCTTGAATCAAAGCAGTTGTCTTGGATCAAAGCAATCCAACTTCTGCTGGAGAAATTTCAACGCTGACCCAGATGAGGATTCCCCAATTATAAAACTGGTTGTCATAGCAATCTGATCAGAAATATCCAGTCTGAACTAGAAGGTAATCAATCTTTTCAATCATATGAAATTCTGAAATGGTTTAAAATTTTTACCCAAGAAATAAAACCAATTTGTCCTTACAATCGCCGTGCTATTAATTTATGACTCATCTCCAAGACGAGTAAAACTTGAGAAACAGAAATTCGTGCTAGAGCACAGATGATCTTATCAACTTCTGGAGTCATTCAAACAACACCTGATTCCCTTACACCCAATTCCCTTGAGAAACAGAAATTCGTGCTAGAAACATTATATTTACGAGTGATACTCAGCGTGTCCCGTGCACCCAATTCCCTCTACTCTTTTCATGGAAATAACACCCACTTGTGATCAAATTGGTGTAAAAAGAGAGACCCATTTGAGACACACCAAATAACACATAGTGCAAAAATAATCAAATAGTCCAAGGAAAACAAAAAGATTAAACAGATTCACACGCTCTCTCGAATACCCACCAAAGAAAATCCCCCAAAACAGCCAAAAACATGAAACACTCCCACCAAAAACCAAAACAAAACAAAACCCAGAAAGCCATACAACACAGAGACGCAAACCGAGTAGAGAGCAGAGCAAGAACGAGCATAGGCAGCATGATTCAAAGCACCAATATTATAAAAGCAGATTATGTAGATCACGAAATGAAGATGGAAAAGACAAACGAAAGTACCTTGTTGTGGGTGATTTGAGCTGAGAGAGAGATCTGTCGGCTCCGTCCCAGGGCACTGACGATGCAGTAATGGTGGACGAGTGGTATGCAGTGGCGGAGGTGGAGGTGAAGATGGGGTAGTATGCTAGTATGAGTGAGCTCCTCCCTATTTTGGAGAATGACTGGTTTCCAAAACAAGCAAAACCGGTTGTCACTGTAGCATTGCGTTTGGCTAGCTGTTTTGAAACACAGAAGACAGAAGGGATGAAAACAAAAACAGCTAAAACACGAAATCAAAGAACAACTTCAACCTGTTTTCGAAAATAGATTTCATGTTTTTATGTACAGTGATCAAAACACACGGAGAAAACAAGTGAAATCGATTTCTTTTTAAGTGCACAGTACTCCTAAAATGCATCAGGTTGGACGTTCGACTCCTCAGAACGAATGTGAGGTGCCTTTCTTCTTCCTCAACATTCAGGGAGTGTTTGGGGGGAAAAGAGAGAAATGGAGGATTTGTGTGGGATTTTAAATTGGGGTTTCGGGAATCTGCGCCGGGGGAGAAAAGAAGGTGGCGAAGTGATCCGACGGTGGAGAGTGGTTGAGATTAACGGTCGAGATGGCTTGGAGTTGAAAGTTGGTGGACATGTCCCGTGTGTTCTGAGCTGAATTCTGAGAAGCACGCGTGCTCTTTCCGTGAGAAGCGCCCCGTTTCGAGTGAGTTCAGCAACTTTATTTATTTCTTTTTTCATTTTTCTTTCTTTTTTTTCTTTAAATAATTCTGTTCTTTTGAATCCATTTCGTACCGATTTACGTGACATATTTTAAGTAATTTTGTATAATAATTATTTAAAAAAATAGATTCTATAGTTTTATTAAATATTTATCCAACAATACTGACGTGACACTCCTTACTAAACATTTGATTAATTCTTGTTAAAAAATAAAATTCAATGGTCAATTAGGAGTGTCATGCCAATATTGTTTGATAGAATTATATTATCTACCACTTCTCTTTAAAAAAAAACATTTAAAACATATCACGTCAACCGATGTAAAATGGATGTAAATAATAGTTTTACTCTTTTTCTTTGGTACTATATTAATAATATTATTATTCACACCCGTTTATTAAACTCATTATACACATTTAACATAGCCATTTAAAAGATGTTAGAGATTTTAAAGTAGTTATAACCGATTCGTTTGTACACCCCTACCGGTTGTCTTATATTTTTCTTTTGCTCATATGTTTGACATCCCGTGCCGTTGTTGTTTGGGCAATTTTGATGTGACCTGAATTTTTATTCCTTTTTTTTTTAATTTTTTATTTGACGGTATTTTGGGATGTTTACTAATACATTGGTTTGGCCTAACACATTTATGGCTATTTTCGATGCCTTTGATGTATGATTTTTTTTTGGGAATTTAGTTGTTTTGATTAATTTGGTTAAAATATGTGGTTGGTTATTGCTGGACACATTTTAAAGTATGTATACTTTGTTTTGACTAAGCTTTGTAGTGAGTTCAAAATTGTGATTATGTGTTTCAAAGAAAAAACCTTGTGTTCAACTGACACCGAAATTTTGAGAACAAAATTTTTTTAAGGAGTGAAAAGATGCAAGCTCCCCTTAAGACTTGGCATATGTTTTTTATAAAATATGCGCGCATACATATATATATATATATATATATATATAGATTTGATTCCTACACTACACCATCACAACAAGTGCACAACAACCCCTCACATGAGGGTAGGCCCCAGTGGGTTATTGTGTTGGTGTTGTAAATCTAACATTTTACATATATATATATATATATATATATATATATATATATATATATATATATATATATACACACACGTAAAACCACATGCACGCATACAAAACCAATAGGCTAATATTGTCAATTTTATAAAAACACCCAAAGAAGTCTTAATGAGTTAAGAACATCCAAATTAAAATAGAGAAAATTTAGGTTTTTCAAAACACTTGAATTTCAAAATTTACAAATATCATCCGAACAATCCATGGATTGTCCCAACGGTGTCACATCAAATGTTCGAATGATGCTGTAAAGTAGATAATGAAGTTTTCGGAAAGTTGTCATAACGGTTTGGACAATTGGTCCGAACAATCAAAATGTGCATGGGGTAATAATACGTACAAAACTTATAAATACAACTTGGAAAAAACAAGAGAGAACTTGTATAAAACCCTAAGGAACCCTAATCTAACCCTAATCATAATGTGCATGGGGTAATAATGCTGGACTGCGGCATTTTTGTGTTGTTTATTTAACGTTTTTTATCCTCCAATATCTCCGCTTCTTCATCTTATGTTTTCCTCATTAAATACATTCATTTTATAATTTCATTAAATTACATAAAATAACGATTACAAATATCAAAATCACCTCCTGGATTGGGGTCCTGCTTCTTTCTGCTTGCTTAATTTACGCCATTTTTTTATTAATACAATAATTTCTTCGTGAATCTTTTATATGGGATTACAAATCTCAAATGATCAAATTTTATGTTTGAAAAAAGGAGATACTCGGATCGATCGTGACATAGCAGGCTTTAACTATTTCACTTATACTGTCATAGGTACATCTTCATTAAGGAAATATACCACTCGTAATAATCATGACATTGAATAGGGGATTCTCTTTACAAAGGAAAAAAGGAATTCAAGTAGACATGGATAAACAATATATCAGAATCTATTTGTACAAAACCATCTGAAACGGGGGTCAAAACACGGCTTACTTCAGACGGACTACCTTAGCTGCCCTACGGGGAAACAAAACACGGCTCACTTCAGATGGACTACCTTAGCTGCCCTACGGCGGGACAAGTCTTTGTAAACAAATATTGAACTTGAGATTGAGATTGGTCTTTCACTCTTTCAGCATCGACTTTCTCCTACTAAACCTGTGACAGTTGCCCAGCAATCTCCACTGCTCCACACTGAATTAACAGAAAACAAAACCTTGCCAGTAAGTGACCTTTTAGTACAATAAATAGATAGAGATTGATCTGGTAGTTACCGTTACCGTTACCTTTTGAGGGCTGCTCAATCCAAGGCCCATTCATTATATTCAGAACGCTACATGCCTCACTGTACTCCAAATCGGGTAGTAACTTTGGTGTAAGTAAGAAACACCTGCATTTCGATGGAAACCAAAACTTAAGCCACCTCTACATTTTAGAAAGAGGCTTTTTTTTTTTTTTTTTTACATAACACCAAGGCAGGGCCTTTCGGACCCACCAATGGGAGTAAACTATTGACTCCACCCGTCAGTACTATGTATCAGGTAATCTAGAAAAACTGCCAAGTACGGATTCAAACCCAAGATGTTCGAGTCTCTGGGCCTGCCCTTTGACCACTAGGCTGCACTGTGATGGGTTGGAAAGAGAGTTTATAAGAAGCATAAATTGTTTTCTCATTAACTTCAAGAAATGAAACAGTAATTTTGTAACAAAAGTATCCTTTTTATAAGGTACTCAATCTTATAATCTGTTTGAAAAAAATTGCGATTTCACCCAAATTCTAGCGTAATTGTTTCCTTTTCAAGCCAAAACAATGGGCCCGACTCCATTCTATAGCATATATTCGGATGCCGGCACCAATTGGAGACTCCATTTGGGACATAACTGGACCCATTGGCCGAAAAACTTGACATAAAGAACATTAATATTGCCTAGGCCGATATATGCTTCTCTTCAACAAAAGTATTTCAATAGTACTACTAGCACCACCAAACATCTAAACCAAATTCTTTAATCATTTGTAGTCACACTATAATAAAAGCCTCTAATATAACCCCGGTTTCAACTTGGATTGTCTTTGAACTTGATAAGTCAGACACGCAACAGAAGTCCACAAACTTGCCAAACTAAATGAAGATAGAAATTATCACGGTAAATTAGAGTTCTTACTGAGGTGTGTTTGGTTGGCTGGCAGCTCTCACTAATTGCTGGAACATCTTTCTTTCATTTATAGGGTCCATCCCTGAGGAATATTCGGAACCCATAAGTATTTCTTACAAGCTGTATTAATCTAACAAGAAGTTGGAAAACACTTCATATGGTAACTAACCTTGATTTATCTCATCAACCACCCTAAATGGGCAGTCTGTAAGATCTTGAAGAGAAACAAGATAAAGAATGGTTGAAACCGAGCGCTCCTAGATAATGAAAATTTCAGGAAACCGTAAGATAGAACTGTCATACTAGCCACCAAGAACACAGATTTAAAAAAATGAGATACCCCTCCAGATTGATGGTGGGCGCTGAGAACTTGAAGCTGTCCTGCTTGCCTGAAGAAGTTATAAATGGGAAAAAAGAAGATCGACATATTCATTAAAATATTTAAATCTATATCACAATGGACTATAAAATTACATACCAAATATGGCCTCATAATTTCCAAGAAGTAAATAAACAAGCAAGAGGCATGAGATTACATCAAATTTCAAAAGAATGGGTTAACCATTAACCAAGTGCAATATACTTATTTACGGTATTATATATCTTTAATAAAATGGCAAAAATCTCTATCATATAGCCTTTAAAGAAATGGCAAAATGTCATGCAACATAAATAAACAGATGATATGATTGGTGGACTTACAAAGCGCCCTAAACTTAGTTGTGTGCATGTTAAACTGAAGCATAACATTCAAAGTACATATTGGTCATTTACGCCGGTCAATTACATGAGATGTCAAAAGTAGCTCTACCCTTCCAAGTGCAATGGAGAGTCTTTGGAGAAGAGAAGAGGCTCCTAAAATCATCAGATTTGAATCATTTGATCTCTTGAAAATTAGCACTTCTTTCCCATCAAAAGCGCCCCTATTTTGATCCTACCAGACCACTTCAAGGATAATGGCATGGTTTTCCAAGTCAATCACATATTTCTCCAAGCAAAAAGATGATAAAGCACCCTAACTCCCCTGCTGACAAACTATGCAGAAAGGTTATCAATGGATTCCCTAGCTCCCTGGCACATTTAGCAGCCATTGAAATGAATATACCTCTCCATCAGCTTACAACAATAAGGATGAGTTGGAACATCGCCATTTATTCAAAGGTTAGTGGGTGGTGCTCTTCTGAAGTCATGTCTGTCTTAATTTCTTTTCTTCAACAAAAAAAAGGGGGGAAGAAGAAGCCAACTTCATGGGTGCACAAGAACCTTGCAGGGAACTTCATAGTTTCGCTCCCATGCTAAGCTTATAGAAGAACTCCACTTCGAAGTTCTTACTTCTAGTGTCACAGCTAAATAGTGTCCTACTCCACCTCTCCAACTCCCTCTCTTTGAAAATGCAAACTTGAGACAAATTAACCCCCCCCCCCCCCCCCCCTCTTCTTTTTTCTGAGGAATACGAGAAAATGAAGCAGCCAAAGCAATTCACTCCAAACTCCTCGTCTTCTGTGATGTTGCATCTTTATCAAGGAACACCTCAGAGGCGCCTCCCACACCAAACATTCTGCCAAATAGAACTCTTCTTCATTACCAAGTAACAGAATTATAGGGTCTAGCAAAACTATCACTCAACCTTACACCTTGCCCTGAACTTACCAAATGCAAACTGCCACCTAAATTAATGCACCAACAACCTCTTTAAGTTCATACTTCACACGCACTAGCCATCTCCATAATGACCCTCCTGATGTGGCCTGATTAAACAGTCACTGTCTTACTTCCTAACCAACATTTCACACAGATGAGCAAACCTTATTCTAATCAACTAGGTTACATTTGAACCCCTTGCTTGGCCCTCCCCAGAAAGTACCTCCGAAGGTGATCCATTATCTCCTTTGCTATTTGTCATTGTTATAGAGGCTCTAAGTAAAAGCTATCCACAACTGTAGATGGGGGCTTTCTCTCAGGCTTTTCTATGGGGACAAGAAACTATGATGTGATTCATATTTCCCATCTTCTATCTACGGATGATGCCTTACTTTTTTGTGAGGCAAACCCAGAACATCTACACTTTCTGTGTACCTTATTCTTATGCTTTGCAGCTGTCTCCAATCTGAAAATTAATCTCACCATGTCAAAATTGGTTCATGTGGGTAATGTTAACAATGTTGATTGCCTGGCCAATATTCTGGGATGCACGATGTCTTCTTTGTCCATGAAGTATCTTGATCTTATTTTGAGAGCTCCTTTTAAGGCCAGGGCTATTTGGGATTGTGTTATTGAAAAGGCTGAGCATCGTTTAGACGAGTAGAAGAGGATGTACTAGTTTTGTTTAAGGGTGGAAACATTACCTAAAGAGCACATTGTCCAATTTGCCCACGTATTTCTTGTCTCTTTTGCCGATCGCATAAAGAAGCTTCAACAGGATTTCTTATAGGGTGGGATGGATGATGAGTTCAAATTTTACCTGGTAAGCTGGTCCAAGGTTTGCTCTTTGATTTGTGCGAGGGAGTATTAGGAGTCCGTAACTTGAGTATTTTTAATCATGCTCTTTTGGGGAAGTGACGTTGGTGCTATGTGCATGAGAGAGAGGTCTTGTGAAGAGTTGTAGTGGATGCTAAATATGGCAGCTTTCAGATTAAGAAACGAAGATGAAGACAAGCGCCGTTGGGTTCCCTCCAAGACGGGAAAGTTTGACATTAGATCATTCTATAATGTCCTTGTACCTCATGATAACACTTTCTTACCGTGGAAGAGTACTTGGCAAAATAAGGTCCCCTTGAAAGTGTCGTTTTTTGCTTGGACAGCCACCTTAAGGGAAGACCCTCACCATCGATAACCTTAGGAAATAGCATATTATTGTGGTTGACTGGTGTTATACATGTAAGAGGAGTGAGGAGTTTGTGGATCATCTCCTTCTCTATTGTGAAATCACCAGTGCCTTGTCATGCTATTTTGAGCCGTGTTGGGTTAAGCTTAGGTCATGCCTAAGAGAGTAGCAGACATTTTTGCATGCTGGAGAGGGTAGGGAGGCCATCCTTAGAGCACACTTGTGTGGAAGATGGTGTCATCCAACCTTTTGTGGTGTATTTGGAGGAAAGAAATGATAGATGTTGTGAAGACATTGAGAGAACGGTGGGGGAACTTAAGCCTTTCTTTTTCAAAACTCTTTATCATTGGACAGCTGCTCTAGATTTAATTTGCTTAGCTTTTATTATTTTCTTGACTTGTTCTCTCTTTCTAACTAAGTGTTTCTCCCGTATTCTCCTTATGTACTTGAGTTGCGTCTTTGCTCTTTTAATAATATTTCGTTTACTTACAAAAAAAAATTCAGTTCCCCTTGTTCAGAAGGCAGGTTTCTCTTTAAATTGAAGTTTACCAATAACACCCAAATTAAACAGCCAAAAAATCACCCATTCAAACAATTAAAAGCCTAGTATCCATAGGAAAACATAGAATAGATTCAAAGCTGCAATTACCTGAACTTGACTTTTATAAGAATTCCAAATTGATCGAAGTCCTTGTCATGCTCATCTGAGAAGAAGAAACATCATGAACAAAAAAAAAAATGTGAGAAAGACTTCTCATAAAAGTAAATTCTCTTTGAGCACCTGCAACCACATACCCAATGAAACTTCTCCTGCAACAGCCATCTCTTGGAAGTTACGACTGAAAGTCTCATTTATCTGAGCAACAAGCTTTCTCAATGTTGGAAGCCAATTTTCCTGTGCAATTCAAAATTAGCACGTTTCTTAAGAGAACATAGACTACATCAGCATACATATCAATATCAAAACAACTACACTGACGGGCTGAGCAAATCCATGAAATACATGGAGGAACTAACAAGAGAAAATAAAAAAGCTTAAAAAGCTACAAGATAATATTAATATGATATGATAGACATCAATTCATCATTCAATGTAACTTTTGATTGGGCTGGAGGGGATCACTATTACCCTGATTTTGGGAACATGTTAGTCTCTTCCCATTCAAAAATTTTGGCCATTCATGAGATTCGTGGCCATAATGAAGACAATATCATGAGCATATGACCATATTAAACAACTTAAAGGAAATCAAACACCTGGACAATTTTTTACCCAAAAAATACGCTTGGACCAGTTTACATTTTGATTGGAACCAATTTAAGGTTTGATTGAAACAAAAAGCTACTCAACCTGACATTCTAGATCACATTTTCTTTTTAAAGCTGTCTGGACAATCTGACCAAACTGCCAAATATTTAGGCAGCCAAATGCAATGATGAATAACATTAACATTTGGAAAGAAGCACACGAAAACGAACTTACTCTTCAGTAGAGCAAAAGAAGTAAATAAAGAAGAAAATTGTGTAAAAAAAGTTGTATGCACCTTTGTGGGCCATTTTTCATCCACTTAAATCAAAGATAAAATTACTGGAACCAAAGGAATTTTTTCTAAAATATATGCTCTCTAAGGATTTTTTTTATTCAAAAAATACGGATAACTAATGGAAAAGAAAGAGACAATTTAGGCATGAGGGAATGTAGAATCATATCCTAATAAGAGGGCAGATAATCTAGATAACACTCAATTGATTACTGTTACATAGCAATTCAAGATGAATTAAAGGAAATAGTTTTAAAAGGAGGAACAAAAGAAGAAGAGATCCATTTTTACGGTATGAGAATCAATGGTGCTTTCTGAGTTGGAAAGAGTAAAGAGAACAGGAAATAGGGGGTGAGCTTTGCAATAGGTAGAGTTTTCTTTGAGCAACATGAGACAACCCATGCATATTGCCTTCCAAGGCCTCACATGCTCAAACTCGGCCTTTTAGCTTCAGTATTGAATTATGAGAAGCATATATTGTATTGCCTTTTTCATTTACGTCAACTTCAATCACAAGATGATGGCAGGCAACTAAACTTCACTCACCTTCAGGTTATCAACTTCAGCTAAACATCTTCTCAGTTCCTCGTTATCTGCTGCAAGTTTCGTTGCAAGAGCTTCTATCTGTCATGTGATTGCAATTAGGTTAAAACATCAAAGAAACATCTAGTACAAAAGATACAAAAGATGGGAGAAGACTACCTGACGCTTACGGTGTTCATATTCTTCCAAAATATTGTTGTTTAGAAAAAGAATAGAATTGGCTTGAGAAACATTATCTTGAATAGCAGCCTCCAATTCCTCAATGGTAGTAGGCATCTACATTTGAACCTGAAGGACATTAGAATATTCTTTGCTAAAAGTGAATCTAATCACATGAAACCAAAACTGTCATGTTAGATTTCTTGACTAAATACTAATATTGGTAGTGTGAGACAAACAAATTATCTTAATCAAATTTCTAATACTTACTCTATAAATGTTTCATGGCAAACAGTAAATTATTGAGGTGAAGATATTCCAAACAAGAGACGAAAATGAAATAATTGTACCAGCTTGTACTTGTAAGAGTCCTAAATAGATAACCACAGTTGCCTATAAAATTAATGTCAAAATCGATGAAATTTATATGAGATCCAAAATGATTCCTCACTACTTTGGAGCATCCACGAAATCTTGCCAGGATAATCTTGAAACTTTACAGGTTTGATGCCACTAAAAATCTACTGCAGTAAGAATCTTAAATGAGAAAATTTGGTTTATGCCACAAAACCTTGTCCATAAGCATGAAATATTAATCTAGTGACCTTGATATTGCCATTGCATTAGACATATCTGAAAATGAATTTTTCCTTGTTTCAACTTTAAGCCATAATACAAACCTCAAGAAATTCCTTTTCAAGTTCTGGGGTGATCATAGCAATTGATTCTGCATGCCTCTTGGCAACTGACAGCTGCTGCCTACGATCATCCACTTCCTTCTTACCTTAACAGGAAGCAAAATGGTAAATGGTCAATTCCACATAAAAAATATTTCACATAATTTAAAGCATGGCCTGTATCTCCGAACATACATCTCCCTATTCTTTGAGGACAACATAAAATGCGGGAATCCTTATAGGGAGGACATCTTGGCCAAGATATTGTGTCTCTCAACCATTTTCTTATCATCTCGCTAGCTATTGCTGAGATGCTAAATGATAGAGCTCACCAATACCTCACTAAGACATCAAATTTTCCATCTTTCAGAAGAACAAAAAAAACCTTGATAACCTCATTAATGGTATTTAATTGTAATATGTTAGTTTCCTCACATGGCTTATTGTTAGAATCAAACAAAAATAAGGATTCCAATAAAAGGAAATCGGGTTCAAGATAACACACTTATTCTTTTAATTCGAATCCCTTTTATTGAACTATGTTATTTTGCTCTCATGGTTTATTGTTAGAGTTTACAAATAAAAGGTTCAAGATAAAGATTTCTAGAATTAAAGCAATGCAGCTTCAGTAAAACAGCAAGACGCATCTAGAGTCATTCCTGTAAAGCGAGTGTTACAAAAAAGAACATCCATCATAAAGTAATAGTGTGACTAGTAAAAAGAATGGAATAGTACTTCTAAGCAGTATGCTACTAGTAGTATACCTTAAAAAAAAGGTCTCTTAAGACAACCATAAGCATAAACACAATCCATTATATAAATACCTTAGCAACTAAGAACATAATTACATGGGTGGTGTAACTAAGAACATAATTACATGGGCCTCATCCCTCTCTGATCCTAACTTCTAAGCCATCAGCCAAGGGAACCTCAAATAATGCCAAGCTTCTTATACGAACTTACCTGATACTAAGAAGCCCCTTGAAACAATTTGACCTTTAATTACCTCTAAGATTGGCCTGATCTCGCAAACAGGATTATATACACCCAAGATAAATGCGTTTCCCCTAACATCTTTAATACACATTATATATAAAAACTCTCCCACAACATTTTAGGTTCCTTGTGCCTATGTACCTTGTGTCACTTCAACGACTCACTAGCTCCAGTGACAAATCTTCACAAAGATTTCCAAACTGGAATCATGCAAGAAACCTCTAACCAAATTATTTAACATATTGAAGATGGAAGCAACTATGATGTGGTGATATCCTTCTAGCACTCGTCAAATCATAATATTGACCTTGAATCTAAATAACTAATATATAACTTTCTTGAAAGGAGAATAAGTTCCCAACAAAAAAGGTCTAAGAAGCATGATTAAATTGGGGACCTGAGTATTCCTCACTGTGATGTCATATGCTCACTGTGTTTATGTAAGCAACAAGGCCAATTTAACATTTGACTTTTTAAGCAAAACAAAATGGCAAATAAAAACCATAATTTTGATTCAACCAAAATTTTGAGCGTAAGTCCATGAACAGATTAAAAATATTTTCGACAAATTTCTGGAGAAAGAAAAGGTCAAAATTATATTTAAATAACTACTTACAATATTCATAGTTTAGTGATGCTTGCATAGCAAACTTTTCATGCTGCTTGAGACTGACTTCCAGATCTCTAATCTGAAAATTTGTAAAACCAATAAGATCAAGAACGTTGATCAGATACTAAGGATATACATTCTTCAGTCAGGCATGCCATATTATTTCAACAAGAACAGAAAAGATATACATATGACAAACAGACAGATCCAATGGAGAAATTCATTTAAGTTGAAAGAAAACTTCACTAAAACACTGAGAGGATGCTATGTGAATTGATCACAAAACATCGGAAGTTTTGAGCCGTTTACATCTAGAAATATCTCCAAAAACCAATCCATTGCAATCTTTTTTTCCAAATAATAACATTGGTATGTCGACTTCATAAAGTATAACATAAAGCTAAATTTATGCACTTTTTTTATGCAAGTAAATTTATGCACATTTATGCACCACAAAATAGCATACAAGATAATTAAAAGATTAAAACATAGCTAAAAAGTTCCTTCCCCACCACAAGGGAAAAAGACCTGGTAAGTCTAACATCCAATAGATTAACTCTGAATTGAATAATTAACATGCACTATACCTGCTATAATAAAGATAGTCTGCACTTTTGGAATTTTGACAACGTTTTCATTGTAATTTAAAATTTAAAGCAATTTTTTTTTTTTGATAAGTAAAATTTAAAGCAAATTTTAAATCAACATGTATGCTATATCACAGACCATCGACAATGTATTTGGCTTTTACCAGAAAAATCAGGTATTCAACTGTTTCTAACATATTTCAAAATCATTTAACATTTCAATGTAAATCATTCAGCACTACATGTACTACAAACTAAAGCACATAATGGACAAATACATGCATTTCCTACAGATGAATTTGTTGGTAAAAAAATAGTTCATTATCACCATTATCGATATCTCTATATATAAGTTCTACGGGTATTATAGTCAGTGTATGCATTAGTTTAAACAAACTTTTATTAGCATCCTCTGCAGCCACTATTCTTCACTGGCACACAGACAGATCCGCACCAACAAAAACTATAGGTCTATTGACATGTTCAAGCCCTAGTTTCGCGCTCAATCATGCCACCTCTGGCTTCTCAAGAACAATGTATTTTCTAACATTGCCAATTCAGTTGTTACAGGAATAAGACGGGGGGGGGGGGGGGGGGAGAGAGAGAGACAAATTTAATCAATAGAATCTGGGAATCAATAAATGGATTTTAATAATGCTTGTACAGCATCCCAGATCAGCTTGACAATTAATCCCTGAAAATACCTTTGCATCAAATTCAATGGATGCCATATGTGTTTCTGCAAACCTCTGTTTGTAAGAAACAGCCTCAACGAGTAGGTTCTGTCAAAAATAATTATGGTTAGAAGAATGAAGCAACTGATTTATTCAACACATATACCTCTATGCTAGAGAATAGTTTATTGTGTAATTCTGACATAAATCTACAGACAAAGTAATTGCACAACATAATAACGAAAAAGGAGCACAAAACCAGAACCTGAAAGCAACTTCACCTTAAGTTCAATTGCACAATGGAACCGCTGAATGTTACATTTTGCAGCTTGATCAATAAGCTTTGCCATAACAGTATCCAGGTCATCCCCCTTCTCTAAAGATTCTAATTTTCTTCTCCTCTGAACTAAGATCACCAGAGTATATTCATTTTTTAAAATAATGCAAAGAATGGATGCAACAGTTTTCTAAATAGCAACTTCTATGCTTACTGATAAGGTTTTCCAATTCACGCCGTTTTCTCTTCTCATGCTGTGATATCTTGATAATCTCCTCCTACAAAATATTTTTTTTGATAAGTAAAATGAATGAAAAAGAAATCTCCACCTACAAAATATATATCATGAATGCAGTACAAATGCAAATTTGCATGTCAGATCAACTCCCAACAAGTTACTTTTCAAAGTTAAATGTAGTAACAAAAATACGATCAAACTCAAAGAAGAGAAGTCAGGTATCAGTTAACACATAGGAAAACTTGTGTATGTTTTTTAGCATACCCGCTGTTTGTGAAGTTTAGCTGCTTCCTCCTCTAAGTATCTTAGCTCAGTCTGAAGTGATTTAAGACTTTCCTCAAAAGAAGTAATAGACTCTTCCAGCTCCTTTTTCCTGGACCGCATCCCTTCAATTTCCCCCGCATCCAAACCTGAAAAGCAGAAAATAAGAATTGGCAGCTTACACAATCATTAAGGTCTTAGATCATATGCTGATTAAGACAAAAGGTTTATAGAAACATACTACACAAAAGAAGACTTGAGCGATGCACTGGTTCTACACTGGCTGAAAAATGATCACCATATCTAGATTTAGACCACCGATAGTGATTTTCCGGAGTCCAACAATCTAAAATACCCAACTTTTGAAGATTATCAGCCTTTTGATCAGTTTCCTTGGACCCTATGTACTGAGTCAAGAACATGTAAGTTAGGAACAGAGATAAGCTTCATATGACAGATATAATCAGAAACCACATTTCCTAACTTCCCAACATCGTGAGGCTCGGCCCCACGGACCGCTCACATACTCAAATCAATCACAAAAAATAATAATAATAAAAAGCTTAGGAAGCATACTGAATGATCCAAACCAAATTGGCCAGTCAAAACGTCCTTTACAGCATTAGGAGCATCAAAAACTTGGTCAATCCGGGAATAGAGGCCAAGTGAATGCATCTGCTTGATATAAAAAAATGACAATAAGATTCTCAAGACTGTTCAAATGTGGTACATAGCTGAAGCTCCAACCCCACATACCTCCTCAGAAAGTTGAAAGGGCAATGTAGCACGGCCTTCATTCCCCATATAATTTAAGACTGGAACATCAAATGACCTTAGATTTTTTACCAAAAAGTCCCGATCACCAGGATCCTGAGTTATGAAAGACTGAAAATCAAGCAAAAATGAAATAAGAAACAAGGGTGATTAGAAGTTTACTGAAAAAAAGAACTTTCCCCGCCGCCCCAATAAAAACTTACATTCATATAAAATGATGGGGTTTTTTTCTTTTCTCAATACGCAATATAGCATTTTACTGAAAGAAAATTATATAGTAAAAGATAAGGAGAAATTACACTTAATCCTCCCAAGCTAACATAGGTGCACAACTTTTCGTCCATTTTAACGCCAAATCTAATGGAAGGTGCAAATTGCAACGAACTGGTAGTTTGAAGGGGCTAAGAATTACAATATTAATTGGGAAGTGTCTTTCAATTTTGGGGAGTCAAGTACAATTTCTGATTAACGCCAACCCATAAAAGTATGAGAAAACAGGTAGAAACAATGCAGCATCAACAAAAATTGAATAACAATAAGATCTAGCTCAATTTTCACACCTTGATTGCCTAATTAGCAGGGAGTTATTTATATAGCAACTTTTTTTTTAATAAGTAAACGAAATTTCATTTAAAAGCCTAAAAGGCGCAACCTAAGTATACAAGGGAAACACCTAGCTAGGAGAAGAAAAAGAGGCAAAGAAATCGTGAAAGCTAAGCCCATTAAGATCTAAAGCAGTTGTCTAGTGGAAAAGAAAGAAAGAAAAAAAAAAAAAAAAAAATTAGTTCCACCACCGTCTTCTAGTGGTCCTCAAAACTTCTATCATTTCTTTCCCTTCAAATACACCACAAAAGGCATGATAGGACCATCTCCGACAGTGCTGCATTTTGATAACTGCCGCACACACTCTCCAACAGGCAAAAAGGTCTACTGCACTTATAGGCATAACCCAAACTAACCCGATCCCTAAAAAAATTTTGTTTTGTGCAGTTAAGGTCTCAATCTCTAACAATATGGAAAAGTCTTTAAGTTTTGGCTACAGCGTGCATACATCCAAAATCCCTATAGAAAGAGTTAAGTACTTGGGATGCACGGGGGAATTTGTGATCTCTTGGTATGAGAGATTGCCATGATGTCCTTAATTAAGTATATATGTCACTAAATGAGAGAAACTGATTCATAAATGTTCTATAGTCCATATGCCCGAGACAAATTAACATTTTCCTGCAATTCCTTGTTTATTAGTCCCTCATTCCGATGCCTTATTGTGATTTATCCAAATTTATGGGACCCTTTTCAAATCATTAACCTAACAAATTCCTTCCAATACCCTTGTCCCAGTGTAGCTTTTTGGAGTAACTAATATCTATAAGTAATAAAACCAACAAGTAATCCAGGAACCTGGCATAATCCTCATCCAAGGCTGGGCAAATGCTGAACTCAAATGAGAAAAAATAGGAGTCGAGAACCTTATTTTTCTGTTTAATACAGATTAAGACAAAATTCTAAATAAAGTGATAACTGGTGAGAATACCTTCCAGATGTAATATGGGACATGACCTTCTAAATAGTCTGCATGAACCCGATCCGAGACATTAACCTGAACAGAAAAATATGAAAATGCAAGTGGAAAGGAAAATTTTATTCATAAACACAACAATCTGAACTTTAGAATATGTACCTCAACCAAAACAGGACCATACACCTCCTTATTGAACTCTTCGCGATGTTCTTGCAACCAGTGATAAGCCTCAAATATCTTCTCAGCTCCAGATTTTCTTAATGCCTGTAGGCATTTGTTATGTGTATTTTCCATATCCCTCAGCCTGCAAAAAAAAAATATCATTAAAAAGCCAGAGTAGGGGAAAAAGGCATATAGAAAACATTTTACTCTCAGTCAAATTTTACCTGTCTATGCAGTTCCTGAGGCTCAATTTTTTTTGAGCTAAAAGTTTTTCCTTCTCTGACTTTTGATATCTCTTCTGGTTAGCAGAAACTTCTAGCTCCAGAATGCGAGCACTTAAATTTTCCTTGAAAATTAATTCAGTAATTAGAGTAGAGGCAGCATCCAAGTCAAAAAGACCAGCAACCAAATAGTAATTAATGATTTTCATAAAAGTGATCAGGTCAAGTTGTCCTCCATAGAGAACACACGACTTCCAACCGAATGTTGTTTTACAATTTGTACTTATAATTCTATCAAATAGTAACTGATGATTATTAGTCATATAAAAAATTTACATTATTTACGTGCAAACCAACACCACAAAACTTAGTAGATTTTACTTGCACCAATAAGATATATGAAAAGCAGATAAGAGAAATCATAACCTCTTCAAAATAGATAAGGTTAAAATTCAGTTTCATACATTTGAAGTGGTAATAATTATAAGGGGAAACTTCACTTAACCTCCCTGACTTCCATCTTTTGCAATCTCCCCCTCAAAGTTCAAAAACTCTCAATTTAGTGTATCGAACTCTCAATTTTTTGCAATCTCACCCCTCCCATTAGGGTTTGGGGTTAAATCAGATGATTAAAGAGTAAAATAACCCTTATACCCCTGTAAACTTTATAAAATTACCCTTAAATTACAATATTTTTTTAAATGAGGGTATTTTGGGAATTTACCACCCCCTCCGTTAGGATTTAACGGAAAATCCTAACAAAGAGGTGAGATTGCAAATTTTTTAAAGTTCGGTACACTAAATTGAGAGTTCTTGAACTTTGAGGAGAAGATTGTAAAAGTGATGGAATTTCAGAGGGGTCAAGTGAAGTTTAACCTAATTATAAAGTTTCTTGTCACTATAGGCAAGAACAAAATTACCAACTGAACTTGCATCATAGCCCACACTGCCAGAAGAAATCGTTGGTTGAAGCTAGAAAGAGTAACTTACAAGCTCATCTTTTGGAGGTTCATAAAGTGGCAGATTTTCAAAATCCAGTTCAGCAGCAGCAAGATCCTCTTTAGCTTTTAAGATTCTTTGTTGACGAGATTCTTCTTGCCTCCTGAGGTCTTCCATTTCATTGTATTTTCCTCGTGCTTGCACCCCCTATGAATAATAATATTGAAGCAAATAGAATATACTCAACTGTATAACAAAATATTAGAGAAACTGAAAAATATAAGAGAGAGAAAAGCAAAAAATAGCAATATCCAAGTACCAAATGGCTTTCACTCGCCACAAGTTCTATTCGTTTTTTCGAATTTTCATTTATGAGACTGGTAACTTTTTTACATTTAGTATCCAATGCTGCTTTCTCCTGCTTTTGTTTCCTGCAAATAATTGATTGATTATGAGTACACCCAACACCTTAGAAGAAGAACAAGGACATATTGCAACAGTAATTGGTCTCAATCTACATAACACAGAATCCTCCATGAGTAAATGTCTCTGTCACAAAGCTAAGATATCTAATCAACACTTAACGAACTTCAGATGCAAAGTAACCATCACAGACATTTGACATGCAACTACCTCTGAATGTCTTTTTTTTTTTTTTTTTATAAGAAATTGAAATTTCATTAAAAAGCGCAAAAGGCCCAACCCAGGTACACAAGAAGTCTACAATAGAAACACCTAGCTATAAGAAGAAAAAGAGGCAAGAAAATCATGAAAGCTAAGCCCATTAAGATCTAAAGCAGTTGCCCAGTGGAAAAGAGTTCTGAAAAAGAAAAAATTTAGTTCCATATATGGTCAGCATGTCAATGACCACATATGATAAAACATGTCATTAGCATATATGACACAGTCGATAGTTTACTAAAATAGAAGATAATTGCATATACAGTAAGAATTGCACATTGGGTAAAACCAAATCATCATACTCAATTGGTTCTCTAAGGTCATTTAAAGTTTTTGCAGCTTCATCCAACTTCTTCTTGGCATCTTTTTCCTGCTCCTTAGCCTCCATATATTCAGCCTTCTTCATGTCATACTTCAGCCAGGGTAATTTCTTTTTCATGGACTCTACCTGTAAATGACAGAAAAAAAAAAAGGTTTTAATAAGTAACTGATAATTACCATTAAAAGCGTAAAGGCGCCCCTAAGTACACAGAAAGTATACAAGATGATGCACCTAGCTAGAAAGAGCAAAAATGACAAGGAAATCACTATAACTAAATTGAAAAAAAAAAAAAAAAAAAAAAAAAAAAAAGGCATTTGAAATGCTATCAAGCATAAAAATATTGATTAGCAAAACCTAGAAAAACAAACCTTCGCTAGAAAGTCTTCTCTTTGACGGACACGCTCAACATCTTTTTCTAATTCAGCATTAAGCGCCTTCCATTGATTCAAAGTTTCTCCATTCCTCTCAACTGACTAAATCAGGGAAAATTCTTATTAATAGCCATAGTTGTTATAGATATAACAATAACCACAATAATCATAACTGCACAGTTTTAATAATTTCAAATCATAAACACTATATCCATGAAGAAGGTGAATCTTTAGAAACTCACTAGCTCAATATTCTTCAGTTCACGGCTTTTTTCAACAAGGGCACGATGTTGGATTGGAAGTTGAGGATCAACAGCCTTTTCAGTCTCTTCTAGAAGTTGCACGGGAGTTAATCTGGCAAACTCACAGACCCTGTCTTGTGGTAAAAACTACAACCCAAAACCCGACCCCCACCCCCCAAGGGGAAGAAAAAAAACAAGAAATTTAGAAATAGAACCCGATGTAAACCCATAATCAGCTACACAAATAGCAAAACTGTAATATCATGAATATCAATTACCATCCATGCGATACGTAAAGGAGGTGGGATGGGGGAGTTACAGAAAAAGAAGAGAGAAGAACCAATGGATGAAAAATTAAAAAAAGTTACACAACAGAGAGTAGATACAAATCAAAGGGATGCAAAATAAAGTTAGAGGTATTAGGGAATTGACAATCTTACCATGTCCTATTAATTATGCTTCTTGTGAAGTATTTGGAGGGGGAGAAATGCTAGGACTTTGAAGGAGTTGAGTCTTACTGCTTAAACTAAAATCATCATGTCTGAGATCAGTTTTTGATTGGATGAGAGCAATAGGGGATTTTGCTTCTTCCACCGTTTGGAGTTTTTAGATCTTTGTAAATTTAAATCTTTGGTTTTTCTTTATTTTTGCATCTCTCTTGTATACTTCCCATGTGCTTGGCTACACCCTTATGTTTTTTTCAATAGAATGTTATCAAAAAACTAGAGACATGATTAAGGATGTGTCTATTAATATATATATATAAGCAACAAAGCCTAATAAAAGAAGGGGGCTATATACCCTGCAAAATAAGTCTTCAAATATCCTGAAATGCACACATTTAGATTGTCCATTACGCAGGTCTCATGTGTGGCCCAAGTAAGGCCCACATGTCCAGATGATCCAAATCCAAGAAGCATGTTTAATACATCACAAGGGAAATGGTCTGAAGAAAATATAACCTTTAACAATTGGAACTCCCCATTACATCATCAAGGTAAAAAATAAGGAATGATAGCAATCGAAAAGTTTACTCTCTCAGTTGGCCATACATCTTACTGAAAAGGAGATTCTTAAATGGAAGTTGAGATAGGAATTTGGGAGAAAAAAACACTAAGAGATATATATATATATATACACATAAAATATCACAATTTATAGTTTATCTCTTTTAGAAGGTTACACAGTTATACTCCCGTGCCGCAAAAGAGACAGCACCTGCCAGATGAGATGAAGGAACCTCAGCAGGATCGCAAATTGAAGCACAGAAAAATACTAGCATATCACAAGGGCCATTATGGTACTTGATGCCAACTAACTGGTACTTGAGATTAAGGGCAGTGGATATTGTATTAGATAGATATTTCTGAAGTGTTCCAAACCAAATGCAGACAGACAGACATGCACACGTGCTTTCAGCCAATGAGCTCAGTTTCAATAACAAACCCATTCTTCCATGATAAGGAATGGAACATAAATATAAAATATATATATATATATATATATATATATATATATAATGCATGTAAAAGGAAGCAAAGTTGCATCTATTCAATAACATTTCACAGTTGATGCATCAAATATCCTAATCTAGGTCTTCAAATTTACTCACTTGAGTCAAATTGTTGACTTGGATGTTGAACCTTTGAATGATTTCAGCTACATCTTTTTTAGGGACCACTTTTCCTGAAACCAACAAATGAAGGATAAGAAATCGCTAGCTAGAGTAAATGTTTTCTGTTTTCCTGTTTATTTAGCAGGAGCAGTGCTGTGCAAGGCTATTTAAAACAGAGATCTTAAGCACTTCTTATTCTTTTTGCTTATGCTATGAATGGTAGGATTAGATTAGGTTAATTGCTAATGTTGGTTATTAGTAAGTTTTATAAGGTTTTGTTTCATTATATATAGAAAATCATGAAAGCATTGCAATAGACCCTTGACTTTAATTATTAAAAAAATTTCCCTTTGGTTTATAGTTCGTTCGAGAACTTTTTGCTTGATTTAGCACCCAAAGCAAGGTTTTCCCATCCTCTCTATCTAATAAAGGCTTCAAAGGAAGATGCATATCATCATTATGAACAGATGTTGCTTGTGCAAGAGAAATAGGGAATTAGTAGACCACCTTCTTCTTCACTATGATGTGACTTCCGCTCTGTGAAATACCTTTTTTACTTGTTTTGGTATGTCTTGGGTTATGTCTAAAAGAGTTATCGACTTGTTTGTCTGTTGGTGGCAGTCTGGAAGGCCGAGGAGTGCAGCAATTTGGAAGATGGTGCCAATCTGCATTATTTTGTGTGTATGGAAGAAAATAAGTCTTAGATGTTTCGAGAATTTGGAGAGTTCCAAGGAGAATATTTTAGCTTCGTTTTTTCATTCTCTGTATCTTTGGACGGTGACTTTTTTGTCCTCACTGTCGATTAGTATTGCCGATTTCCTTATCCATTTTTCTATTCCTAGTTAAGTATTTCCATTTGTATACTTCCGGTGTACTTAGGGGCACCTTACACTTTCAATTAGACTAAATTTACTTATAAAAAAAATAAAAAATAAAAAAAAGTATGCTTTCACATTACTAGATAACCCTCATGATATCACAATATATATCCACACAATAACACAAGATGCAAACTTAAACACACACATTCACACCAGGACGTGTGGATGTCATTTAGGAAAAACAAGTTTCTATTAATTTTTCAATTCAAATAAATTTATAGAATTACAGCAAACTATTGAAATTGATAGAGGAAAAACAGACATTACATATATAAAGGAACTGAAATTTAAAAATTGCTTGACAAACCAGCCACCAGAAGCTAATTTGGACTGAGGTTCAACTAGTAATTCAGAAGTTCCTTCTTCATGCAACATTAGGTAAAATTATGGATAAATTAAGGTCCTGGTAACATAAAACCAACATGGTTCCTTGTGTTGCAGCTCGGCCTGGTAGCCCATGCCCAAATTTTGGCCTTGAACCGAAATTTTTTTACCCTATGTGCTGGCCCAGCCCAACCCAACCCACAGGCACTCGTAGTTGCAGCTAGAAACCACCTTGGTTCACATGTTAAGATCATCACAATTGTTTTCTCTATTCTCTCCCATCTAAGTTAATCTCAACCAAGAAAATGTTAGATTAGTGGTCAAAATACAGAAAATTTCAGTGAAATGAGAGACTCGTGTCAAGTATTAAATATCTTACCGTTGAATAACCACTCAGACTTGTTATGCGTATCAATTTTACGCATAATGGTAATCTGCTCTTCTTTGGCGTCCCCTCTTAGGGAAATTTTAATATAACCAGATTCCTCTCCACGCTTCACATATGCTCCAACACTTGTAGCCCTCCCAAGCAGCTGCGCAGAATAAACTTCCAATCATTACAAAAAGTGCCAGCAGTGTAATCAAAAAATTGTGCCAGCCTTTAACTAACCTGAGGCTCACCACCTAGACCAAGTGCAATGGCACATACGAGAGAGCTCTTCCCAGATCCATTTGGTCCAATTACAAGGTTCAGACGTGACCCCGGTTTGCATTTCAGGTGATTAAAGGTCATGAAATTGTGGAGCTCGATCTCAATTATATTTCCACGCATGTAATCATCTTCCCCTCTGAAAGAACAAGTTGGAAAGCATTAATTTTCCATTGCTAAAAAGAATGAATTGTAGGATATAAAATCTTAAATCCCAACATACATTATTTGAATCTTAACACGGGTTCCCAGTTCATTTCAGCTGAATAGTTTTATTAATCTCGGCAGACGGTACTCTTTTGTTTGTTTCTGCAGGTCCCGTACAATGAAAAGTCTAGTACTTGAAAATATAAATATCTTTACTCCTACATTTTTTTAAGAGTAAAACCAAGCGTAAGTGGAGAAAGAAGCTTCCTTGATTTTCAAGAAAAAAAAGGGGAGTGAAACCAGAAATTTGACACATAAAGACTAAATGAGAAAAGCGCGACTTTTCTTGCTTGCTGAGGAACTTAAACCAGGAAAAAGAACTGAAACAGGCTTTCTCTCGCAAAATCGCAGAAAACAAAAGCCCTTGAACTTACATTTCCAATTTCACCGATTCCCATTTCTTTTCGCATTTCCCCTAAATTTTATCGGTAACCAAACAGAGCTTTCCGCAATAAACCAGCCCAAAAAAAAAAAAAACACGAATGCGATACAGTCAATGTCACCGTGTCCCAGTACAGAACATCAAAAACACCATACAGAAATGATTTCACGAAGTACCTAAGAAATTAAGCAAATTTATTTGTACGTGGTCGAGTAGGGGAAGTGTACGGACCTGGTGATCTTGGGGCGCTTAGCTCGAGGCTCAGCCATTGAGGAAGATTGTCCGTGTCCAGTGGCGCCTGTGAATTGGGGGATTGGATTAGTGTCTCTGTGAACCCCTATGTGCTATGATCTGGGACATGGGAGCGAGAGTTAGGGTTTCAGAGAGTAGAGAGAGACAGAGACAGAGAGAACCTAGAACCGATAATTGGCGCCAAACAATTTTATTATGGAGCAATTTATTGAAGAAAAAAAAAATGTATTTGGATTGAACTGAACTAGAGAGTATGGAAAAAAAAAAAAAAAAAAAAAAAAAAAAAAAGGGTATAATTGTCTAATAAAATGTGAAAAGAACAATTATATCTTTATTTTTTCAAAAATTGAACACCCTCCCGTTTAATTAAATTGGATAGCAAAAAATATATAACTTGGTTTGTTTTAACTAATTGGTTTGCTCTTTTCCTCTTGATTCTACTCTCCATCTTTTTTTCTCTTGTTCGATAGCTCGTGTGGTTTGGCGCCAATCTTTTTGGCCTTTGAATAGTCTTGCTTTGCTTGTTTATAATATGACAGATTAGCTTCTCATTATCTTGAACCCAACTACAATTGGTATTCCCCAAACAGCAACTCATATGTTTCAAATTTTTGCTGCGGTAGCTTGTGATCAACTCTGATTTTCTAGGAACAAGGCTCGTCATGATAAAATTATTCCAAATGCTATTACAATCTCAGCTACTATTAATAGGCTTGTCTTGGAGCATCACTCTGCATGGTCTTCGTCTATGATTCGCTCACCTGTGATTTGGCAGAAACCTTGCCCTCCTTTCTACAAGGTGAACTACGATACAGCTATAAGACCTACTTTTTTTGCCCAAGCTGCTGTTATCAGAAGCTTATCTGGATCAGTCATCGATTGCAGCTCTATTATTAGCCCCCCTGTGCTCTGCTCTTTATGGAGAGGCACGTGCGGCTCTTTTGGCTACTCAATTAGCCACTTCTCTGAATATTACTTCATTTATTTTGGAAGGAGACTCTCTAACTGTTTCCAGGGCACTTCAGAATCCTACTATTACCCAAGATTGACGCATTACTTTTATGATCTCCCACATCCGATCTATTATCCCATCTTCTACTAGCTGGTCAGCTAGTCACATCAACCGAAGTGCAAATTTCTGTACTCATTATGTGGCATCTTGGGCCGTAACCAGACTTCATTCTGGCTGCATTCCCATCTCTTCCCCTCTTGTTGTTGGGCCTTTTCCTCCCTGTTTTGGAAATGCTTATCTTTCTTCTTTTTTAATTAGGAAAAGTACACATAACCCCCTCAAATTACCACATTATTGTCAATATACCCCACAAACTACCAATTGTGTCAATGTCCCCCCTTAAACTACCAAAAAATGTCAATGTCCCCCTAATGACAAAAATGCCCTTCATAAAATTATTAAAATAAAATAAAAACTAAAAAAAATTATTAAAAAAGTATAAAATAACAAAAATTTATTCCAAAAAAATAATAAAAAATTAAAACTGTTTTTTATTTTATTTTATTTTTAAAAAATAATTTTCAGTTTTTTTTCATTTGTTTTATTTTTAAAAAAATAAAAAAATAAATTTCAGTTATTTTTTATTTTTTCTTAAAAAAATTGTTCTTTTTTTAATTATTATTTTTTTCGTTTTTTATTTAATTTTTTTTAAATTTTTTTTTTTTTATTATTTTTTTTAGTGTTAGTTTTAATTTTTTGAATTTATGAGGACATTTTTGTCTTATTCAAAAAAAATTAGGGCAATTTTTGTCTTTTTGTTAGTCTTAAGAGAGACATTGACATTTTTTGGTAGTTTATGAGGGATATTGACACAATTGGTAATTTATAGGGTACATTGACAATTGAGTGGTAGTTTGAGGGGGTTATGTATACTTTTCCCTTTTTAATTCCTTAAGTCTGTTTAGTTTCCTTATTTCGTACTTATAAAAAAAAAAAAAAATTGATGGAGTCCTTAAATTGTCAAATGTCCGTGACTCCATCTCCACATATACAAAATGTATAAAAAATATACACAACAAATAAACAATTTGGTCATCAATATATTTATGTTTTTAAATCGCCATAAATTTAATTATGAGAAAAATATAAAAAAACCTCCTTTAACTAATAGTCAATTTTAAAATATTTTTTTAAATTTGTAAGTACACTAATATAAGCTATCAAATTATCAAAATATGTCAAAAATGTTACCTTGACTAGCATGAGGGAGGATAGAATGCTTTTTTTTTTTAAGAGAAGAGAATTTGTTTTTTTTTTTTTTTATTTTATTAATAAAATTATAGATAGTTGAGCTACAGTTGCTGAATACAGTAGCTGCTCAGCCCACTCTCAGCCATTTTGGCTAGCATGGGATCAATTTGATGAGCCGGATTGCTTTAAATAAGAGTATCTCTAGAAAGCTTTTTAAATTTTTTTAAAAAATCAGCTAAATAGTTTATTTTTGTTATTTTAACTATCACTTTTAACACATTTTTCAAACATTTTTGTATTTCAACTAAACATTAATTTTTTATTAGTTTTAAGCAATCATTCATAACAAATAATGAGAGAGGAAAAGTGAAATAAGAGATAAATGATAAAATATTTAATGGCTCGAAAAATTTGTGAGCTAAATTTGGAATGAAATTTTGCCAAGAGCCAAAATAGATAAATTAGAGAAAGCTTGTTGAAGTTGACCTTTTTGAATTTTTCATCGAAATTTGGTAAAATTTTTTGAAATGAAGAGCTCACTAAAGATGCTCTAAAGTAAGGTTTCCTTGTACCAAGCTTCTATGATAATGGCTAAGCCAATAAAATATGAAAATGATTTATAATAGTTAAATTTAACTATTATGAGTCATTTTTTGTTTTCAGCAAAATAGATTTTTTCCGTCTAGTATTACAGAGAGTTTTTTATTATTTTCTCTCTCCCTTTCCTTTTTCTATAATATAAAACAAATAATAATTAAAATAAAAAATTATACTTTTCTTTAATAGTACTTTAGCTATTATTGCTTTAGATCTTTTAAAAACATAAGATCTACTAAGATCACATCATTTGCTAAAGAAAGAGGCCTTATTAGGAAAAAAATGGATAAATGTCAACCACACATGCAGAGAAGAGCCCCAACACCCTTTATCTTCTCTGCTGCAAAATCGAAACAGACAAGGAATTTGTCCCACGTGTCAGAACAGAAATATCTACCATTGTTCCAACCTCAAGCTTCCATCCCTTCACTCACTCTTTCTCACTCACTACACTCTTTATGGCCATCACCAGCATATGCTCATCCCCAACTCACTCCTCCCCAACTCTCCCAACCATTTCAGCGCTCAAAACCCACCACCCTCTCCAACTCCACGTACCAGTTTCCTCTTCCTCCACCAAGTTTGGCTCAAATTTAGTCTCCAACGATGCATTAGTTATTGCTGCGGCGGCCCAGGCGGTGGCGCTTGCCCGTGCCGCCTCTCAGGCTGCCAGAGACGCTGTGTTGGCTGCAGCCGAGTCTGGTGAGGTTTGGAGTGGCAGAGAGAGTGATAATGGGTTGGTGAAGGGAGTGAGGAGGAGGAGAAGGAGAAAATGGTTGGAGGAAAAAAATGGTGTAAGTTCGAGAAGTTCAAGTGGGTCAGTGAAGTCCAGGAAATTGAGCCCAAGAGAGGAGGCAGAGCTTTGTTTGTGCCTCAAGGTATGTTAGTCTACTTGTAAAAGTTCTACAGTGGCTGCTATTTAGTTTAAGTATTATTGAAGTGATGTATAGTTTTTGAAATCTCCTATGTGTTGTGGGGCTTGAATTCCAGATTTTGCTGACCTCCCTTTATGTAGTTTGTTTACAAGCAAAGTTTTTTCTCTAAGTAGTTCTCCTGAATCTCAAGAACTTTTTAACTCCATTTGTCTTACTAGCATATTGCACTGGTTAACTGTTTGTGAATGCCTCATCTGAATTTCCCAATTAGTTAGTTAGAAGAATTTGCAAATAAAAGTATTATAATACATTAAACCACAATTTATCCTAAAAGCCTAAGCTTATAGAAAGAGACGAATTTAATCATTTAATTTATATTCTATTAGAATATAAATTAAATGATTAGATCCATCATTTTTTACTAGTTTAAGCATTTGGTTAAGCATTTGGATAAGTGATGATGAGCAAAGGTCTTCGTGATTAGATGATTAAATTCATCATTTTTTATTAGCTTAAGTTTTTGTGATGCTGAAATTTTTCCAATAGTAATTGTTAATTGCTCATTAAAGCGTTTGCAATTTGATAGGAGGGAGCAAGACTAGAGGCAGCAAGAATAAGAATCACCGAAGCTCAAGGCCGCGAGCCATCCTCCAAACAACTGGCCGAAGCCATAGGGATGAAAAGGGGTGTAGATAAGATGTTGTGTGATGGAAGAGAGTCAAGAGAAAGGATTGCTCGGAGCTACCGGAGACTGGTTGTCTCCATTGCCAAAGGTTATCAAGGCAAAGGATTAAGCTTCCAAGACCTCATTCAGGTTGCTATACATTTTACTCTCAAACATTGCTTCCTATAGTGTGCTGATGAATGATATTTTTTGTTTGAGCAGGAAGGGAGCATTGGCCTTCTTAGAGGGGCGGAGAAATTTGAGCCAGAAAGAGGGCATAAACTGTCAACATATGTTTACTGGTGGATTAAGCAAGCTATTATTAGAGCCGTGGCGAATGAATCTAGAATAGTGAGATTACCGGTAAAACACCGCATAAATTAACAGTTTCTTTAATCATTGCTACTTTCTAGTTAAGCCTGCTGCCTGCATAACTGCTGAGCATTCCCTTCTGTTGGAGATGACTTAATCATATAAGATTTCTTTGAGTATTTTTAGTTCCTGCATGAGGGATTTTATGCTCTGGAAGAGTCTCTATGATTGTCGGTTAAATAGGAGTACATAGTCATGTAAAAAAGAAAAGAAAGGTCTGGCTGAGAGAAGTTGTGGCATATAAATGCAATAATTCATACTTGACCAGAAATAAACCAGGTTTTGTATGGCCTAACGTATATATGCTGTTGTTCTGAATCTTCATAGTATGTCTCCATGTCGGCCAGCTAAAGTATTAATATTTCAAGACATTTCTTTGCATGTTTTTATAAATGCCTGATGAACTGAGTTAGTTCCTTCTTTCTGATGTTTCCCTTGTATTGTTTCATTCTTTTTTCTTTAACGGTGATGCTACAAACACTAACACAATGTTCCTACTGAACCCAACCCGATTTATTGTATCGGCCCAGGAAAAGCGCTTAGAGTGATATTGCAAATGTGGCTAGCGCTTTTTTTAGGTCGTTACATTTATTCTTTTTCTGTTCTTTCTTTTTGTGGTTATTGTAAATTGTATTTTGCTAGAGTTATCCTATCAGATGTGATGCCATATTCATGACTAAAACTGATGTTCAGATTGAGATTCTATACTGATAGATTATCTTAAAGTTTGTCAAAATTAAGAATGAAGGATAATTTTCAGTTCAAAATAGTGATTTCCTTCCCCTTACATATTTGGTGAACTGGTAACTAGTGAATGTATGGTTAGCTTGTTATGTGTAGGGACACATATGCAGGATGGTGGCAAGAATTGCAGAAGCTAGAAACCTCTTGAGTAAAACATTAGGGCGGCTTCCTACGGATAATGAAATTGCTGAAGTTCTCAGTGTGCATATTTCGACTGTGAGGCTTGTTTCCGAGAGGAGCAGACCCCCAATTTCATTGAATCAAGCAGTAACCGATCGAGGTCGCATGACTCTCCAGGTTCTTGTCTTGAACTCTATTTTGAACTTTAACAAATGATGAACTTCTCCTTTTATCAAAAAGGAAGCTTCTTTGTCATGTTTCTTTCTGCTTGTTATTCATGTGTCTTTTGGCTCGCAAGCTATTGGCGGCTCAAACAATTAGAGATCATGTATTCATGATGAAAGTCAAGCCATGCCTTTTCATGTTAGTGAAGGTTATGTGTTCCTACATTTCCTATTTTTGATAATTCTCAAGTGTTCTTGGGTCTCACATTTGAAATTTGTTTTCAAAGAAAGGATTGAAATTTAACCGCCTCCATAAAAGTTCCAGACTCTTTGTTTCTCTCATCTGGTTTGCCAGATCTCAGTCCTTGTGGATTAAAGGTATCATTAGGGTCTAGTCATGCATTAGCCTTTCCTTTGTTATCATGTTGCCTCAGAACATAAACTTAGTTTAAAATATGAATCAGTTATGACATATGCGTTATTGACTGTGGGCCCGTTTAGATTTGTGGTTTCAAAATGTACGATTTAAAAAATAAACGTGCTATTTGAACTTTAAAATCTCAGTTTGATCTTTAAAGTCTTGCGTTTTTTAGAACTTACTCCCTTACCAGCAATTTGAAAACGTTTTCAAAATGCTATTTATTAAAAACACACTCCCAAACGAAACACTTTCCGTGATTTTGTTTACAAACACATTTTTAGGGTGCAATGTGTTTGTAAACAAAATCACATACTCAAACAAACTCTAATTCTAATACGAGTTCACAATCTGTTGCAGGAGATCATTGCAGGATCAGATGAAACAATGCCAGAAACAATGGTGAAGAAACAAGTAATGAAGCAAGAGGTGGAGAAACTTCTCAAGACACTTAATAAACGAGAAGAACATATATTGAGATTACGCTTTGGACTCAATGGAGAGCCACCTCGGTCGTGTGAGGAGATAGGAATGCTGTTAAACCTTTCAAGGGAGAGGATTCGACAGATCAATCGCAGTGCACTATCAAAGTTACAACAGACAAATATTTTAGACAATCTAGAATTATATATGTATAGATGTTCTTGAATTGATTGACAGACTTAGGAGATAGGAAAACAAAAGAATATGACAACTAAGAACTGTAAATTTTACTGCATCAAATTTTTTTTAAGTTGTCATAAACCAAGAAATGTGAATTTTCATGTTCATGTGTGGCCAATGATTTGGTTATTTCCATTAGAGATGAAGTGATTGAGACATGTCTTGTGCTAAGTATGAAATGAATGTATGTACTTTCTCTCTCCATGGTGTGTTGAGTCTTTTTGGGTGTTGAAATTTGTAAGAAAATATAAAATATAAGAAAATAGCGAAAGCAATAATAATTTTGAAATGGTTAAGCCTTAAGAGTCATCAGCCGAGCCGAAGGTATGACTGTAACACAATAAATACTTAAGTTTTATAGTTATTTATATTCAAGAGAATGAATTCCAACCAGGCGTTTGTAGTCCAACGGTTAGGATAATTGCCTTCCAAGCAATAGACCCGGGTTCGACTCCCGGCAGACGCACTTCAAATGTTTTGTGTATTTTTTTTTTCTCCTCTTCAAATTTTCTTTGTATTTCAAGTAACAAAGTATTTGTAACCAGAAATTTCCATAGCTTGATTTTTTTGTGGCTTGGGAAACCGTAAAAGAAAAGAAATTGGTCACGTTCACGATGAAGTGCATTAGCAATCTCTATACAATGTCTGAGAAAGATGTATTGAGCAAAATTTTATTTCAATTACTGTTTCAAAGTGTCATGTGAATTGTAACATGACAGTTGACATTTTAGTGGCTGATGTGAAAAATGTTACATGAACTGTTACGTCAACTTGTAAATGTGGTAAATGTCGTGTGAACTACCACATGAATTTGTGAAATATGGTAAGTGTCATGAAGCTCACCCATATTGTAGTGGCTATTGTGATAAATATCACATTAACTTCTACGTCCCTTTATAAGGGACTTACCGTAAAAGCCATAATACCATACCAACACTATGACCAATTAATCAATTCACATACCATAATTCACAAGATGGCAGCTATTAACAGAATCATTCACAATGTGATTCGACCTCCAAGTGCTATATAAAACCCAATGGAGTCAAACAACTGTTGCAAGAATCTCAAGCATGCCCTGCAAAGTTATTTATAGTTATCGTAAAGATTTTCCAAACACTGCACAAGAGATCCTTTTGAACATATACATTCACATCAATGTGAAAACCAATATTACACAATTTGCTATAATACATCTGACATCTCGAATCTGATTTGTGGAGATTATGAAGGATGTACAAAGAGGCAGATGATAAGAAGATGCATACAGAATAACTCAGTAGATCCACACCAGTGGAAATTTTTACACGATTTGCTATAATACATCTGACATCTCTAATCTGATTTGTGCAGATTATGAAGGATGTACAAAGAGGCAGATGATAAGAAGATACATACAGAATAACTCAGTAGATCCACACCAGTGGAAATTTTTACCATCTTGCTTCTCTCAAACATCTTAACTAAAAGAATCATGACGATAACATGTCCCACTTTTGTCTTTAATTCGTCAAGTGAGCTAATTTTCATCCATTGAGGCCTCTCCTACAAATCAATAAGAATCATTTGATTATCTTGGTGAACTCAAATAAGAAAAAGAGAAGAAGTATAGAAATGGGAGGAGAATGGGCTTATCAGCAAGTCAGCAACTTGTGCTGATTTAGGGGGAACAGCAGATAAAAGCATGCAAGTAAATGAACACAAGTTATGCATTCCGCTGTAAATGCTGGGGGAAGTGATTAAGTTAACAGAATTAAGTCTATTGTCCTCCATGGTTTCTAATAATAATGTGTTGTCCATTACTCCATTTGGTGTGCCTCAAGTGACGAGACACAACACACTTGAGTCTCTGCAGATTTGATATAAGGAAATCAATTGGAAGGAGAGAGCACTTTTCATCACATGGTTACCATTCTTATTCAGTCTAATATTCCCATGTTAGGCTAACTTAATCGAAAAAAGCATACAGCCGAAGGAGTGAAGCACTGGTGCTAGAATAGGTCAATAAACAAGAGAATGGGCTATAATGATCCTGGCTGGCAAGAGAATTGCAAAGAGAGCAGTTTTGTTCAACAGGAAATAAGATCACCTTGAGAGCAAACATTCCGAACAAAGAAGATCCCTTGAGGGCACGATCAACACTGGAAGGCACATCAGGGGGCACATTACTGATAAACAATCCATATAAGCCCATACCGAATATTAACATGACAGTCCCAGCAAGATAAACATCTGCATCAGACAGATTTTCTCAGATCATTTCATCATCAACAGAAAGGCTTCAATTTTAGGAAAAGAAGAATAAGCATTTGTGTGCAAAAGGTGAAGTGGGTGGAAAAGGGTTTTTCCATAAGAAGAAAGAACATAATTTTCCAACTTTAGAAGCCATGAAAGTTCATTTGTATGTGAAACTGTGAGTACTTGCATGTTGGCAATGATGTTGCAACATGCTCCTTTAAGGGGGAAAATACTGAATAACTCGAGAGTATACTTCTAACAATATGAAGGAAAACTTCTGCTGAAGATAATTCCTGAAATCTAACCAATAGCTTCAACTAGTCGCAGAACCATCTGTCCCGTGTGAATCCCTTTGACACAGCTTGACCAGTAAATTTTATATGCCTCTCCAATATAAACACATCCCTACAAAGATCCCAAGTAAATTGGTAGTAAGATATATAAACAAACAATACATAATTAAGTTTATGTAAAATGTTATGATGTAATAGTGCCCTATCATGTGAGGAACAAGGTGTTTTCTGAACATTCCTTATCACCATACATCCTGAGGACCTGAGACAAGAAAGATCTTAATCGAAAAATCAATAGAAAATACTAGATCTTGTTCACCAACATGCCTTATGCACTTTAGGTTGAACACCACCTCATTAGTTCTCGCTAAGAGTTCTTGGCAAGCTATAAAGAACGAATCCAGACAAGTTCAGTGGTATAAACTGGATTAAAGAAAATTCAATCCCGAGACAGAACATTCTACGAGTTGCTTTAAGGGACAACTTAAAAACTCAAGACCTGTGGATAGGCATTGGCATTCTAAGTTCAGTACATCATGTGGTGGCAGCACGAGAATACCCAGCAATTGCATTCAGTATTTCAGTATTCCACTCAGGTTTTGGGATCTAGTTTGGAAAAGTGTGGCAAAAGAAAAAACTATTGGCGGTTGCATTAGGAAATTTATTCTGCTGCTACTTTTTATCATGTTTGGCTAGAAAGGAACCACATGGTGTTTAGTAAGATTTTTGCTGCCAGGAAAAAAAATAATGAGGAAAATAATTGAGCTCTCATTTGCGATTCACTAGGATATTGAGGTGAAAGACAATCCTAATTACAAGGATTTTTTATAGACAAAAAAAAATGCAGACCCAGATTTTAAAGAAAGAAAAGAAACTCTATGGCTGGTGCTCCCCCCCAGGGTATTTGAGTCCTTAAATACAGCTGAGGTCCTTGATAAATAAAAGAGGAGGGAGGAGGGTTTAGTGGAGGTTTAAGAAGGCAATAAGGCAAAATCTGATGTGTGCCTTTGCTGCTGCCACTGGTTTTGATCATGAGATTGAAATGAGAAAAGAGGAAATGCTCATGGCTAATGGGCAGAGTGGGGAATTACTCATATGTTCCGATTATTGTTCTGTGAGTCATATACATTAGGAAAATCAATAGTTGATTATTGTCCTGCTGGCTTGTTAGAGGACATAAGTTATGCCAGTGTGTTTGGTCCTCAAGAACTTCCAAGTGAGGCTATGAGGTTTCCTTTAAAGAGATATACATTATACAGGGTGTAGAATCTATAGGAAAATTTCCAATTAAATTTGATTCATTGACAATAATAAAAATGAAAAACATCTAAACCTCTACCACCACCATCCTCGTTGTCATCGCCAAAATCATATAACATAAACTCAACAGCATATATAATTACACAAAAAGCTGATAAGACATAAATATTATAATCAGATAAGATATAATGCTTGTCTCTTAATAATTTGGAAGAAGTAAGGAATAAGAGGAATTACATTGAGAAAGCACAATAGAGAACCAGCCAACGAGCCTCCAACAGCCAGAAGTGCCAAGAAGCGGAAGTCAAAAATTGCCTGCTCAATGATGGACAAGCAAGAAATGCTTTACAACGTAGAATATACAAAACACATCTGAACAGACATAGAAGATAAACACAACTGATTTTACGTGGAAGCTGTCAAGCAAGGAGAGGGTCTAAACTACTGCACCGACTTGATATTCTTACACAAATCCATCTATACTTGTTTTCTTTTCACGAATGTTGTTGTTAATTAGGTAGTTTTGCATGCTGCGCTATGAATTCCCAAAGCATGGTTCAGTGCCCATCCCCAGGCTTTCCCAATACTCTGGCTTCTTTTCAGACAATAAAACTACGTTCTTTAAACTATTTATCAGCAGCAATCTTTCAAACAACTAAGCTCCAAACCCAACTTCATAAACATTTCTTTCCGACACAATTGATGCAAATTAGTCACTTCCAATCATCTACAATTAGCTTTCTATAACTTATACTGGGTTTACCGTTTACGGCTTTTAACTCTCAGATTGGGAGCTAGACAGTTTTTTTTTTTTTTTTTTTTCTCTTTTCTTTCTTTTGTTTATCATCCAAATTCCCTCAAACTCACCAAAATTATTTGTACCACTCATTGAAAATATTATCCTAATCATCAAAGTACCAAGAATTGACCAGCTTTTCTTGATTCGATTCTCTAAAAGATTTACTATTTGGCCAAAAGTTAACATGTACTTCCTTTTCGAGTTCAACTTCAATTAAATTTCAACTCAAATGAAAACAAAAAAGAAAGGAAAGCAAGCAAGTACAGTGAGTCTACTTACCCTCTCAATAGACGACTCGGTGGATCGAAAGAACCGGGCCAATGGATGGCCGTTCGAGTTCGCGAAAGCGTAGTTGAGGCCCGAGTCGGGCGCTCTAGAGGGCTCAGCCACAAAGGAGTTTGATGAAGAAGTAGTAGTGGATGGAATTTTGGTGTCGGTTGGTGATGCTGGGAGTGGTGGTCTTGACTCGTGGGACGATGGTGAGGAGGAGCTCAAAGCAGCACACGGACACGAAAAGCTCAGCCGATCATATAACGGGCGGCGGTGAATCGGGGCGGAGATGGTGAGTGGTGTGGTGGAGATGGAAGTGAAGAGAGCCATTGTAGAGCAGTGACAGAGAGAGCGAGAGAGAGAGACGGGTGGTTGGGACTTGCGAGACTATGCAAGTTTTACTTTACCGCCGGATGGCGGGTAATTTGGAAGGGGGGTTCATAAACGCGGGGGCACGGCGCGTGGGAGATTTGGATGAATAATACAAAGGGAGAGGGAGGGACAATGGGATCACCACACATTGGGAGCACGTTTTTCTGCTGACTTTTTGGGCGGAGGATATTTAGAAGAGTCGCATCAGGAAAACATAAGCTGCGCATCTTTCTATAATGGCATGATTACTCACTGCAGTCTGCACGTCAAAAATTTCTAGAAATCGTCTGAAGGAAGATATTTTGAACCTAGAAGATGAACTGAATTGTTTTTTTATTTTATTTCTAAGTAAAGGCCAATTCTTTTCTCACATTATACACATCAAGAAACAGAGCAGAAAAAAAAAAAGAGACTTGAACAACCCAAATTTGTTTTTTTTTTCTCACAATTTCCCAGCAACCAAGCAGAGAACAATCGTTACCTTTAACTAGAAGAGTCAAGACTGAAAGAAAACCCCAATTCCCTCTCTCTTCACACATTCCCCAGCAGGCAAACAGAGGAGAATATTCGGTGATCACCCAGATAATGAAAACAACCCAAATCCCCAAAAACCCAAAATTTGTTTCTTTCCATTTCTTTATCTTTTCTCACAAACCCAGCAACCAAACAGCTAAAATCCTATAACGGCCAGGAAGAAGAAGGGAAATTTACCGGCATTGCCACAGCCGACCATGAGGACGTGGAGCAGCGTAGCGCTGGTACCCTGGTACCGTAATTGTACGTGTTGCAGGCACTTGCAGCTAGACGCGTCCCTGTACATAGTTGTTTCTTTTGCTTTGGCTTTGGAAAGCTAAAAGCTGCGGGTTTTGGTGTCGATCTCTCTACTGCGCGCGCTGTTGGTTCGGCTTGTGCTGCTTGGGAATGGAACAACGGATGGAACAGGGGCCCATGCAGGGGGTGTTGAAGCTTGGTAGACGTGAAAAATGGTGATTAATCTAAAGATATATAATTGCATGTCTCGATCTCATTACTTGTTTGGGTTCCAAACACTTATTAAAAAGCAGCAGCCACCGCTACAATGACACATACCCTCACCAGTAAACAACAATTTCATGCAGCAGGCAGAAGCTAATAAACCTCGTCACAAGGCAAAACATAGATGTCTCATGTGCATCCTCACACGTACAAACATCCATACATGCAGTCTTCCCAGCCACCACGTGTCCTCTCTGCCTCTCCTTGTCACCATTACTAGGGTTTCAAACAAACAAAGCAGACTCTCTTCATTTCAAAAGAAAAGAATAGTACTACTGAGAATATTGCAACAAATAATGGAAAAGAAAGATGAGGCTAACGGAGTAGTACCAGTGAGAAGCAATGAGAAAATTAGCAGAGAGAAAGAAGAAGGAAAAGGGAAGGAGGAGAACCACCACCCACTTCCTCTAATGGCCTTAAATCACGTATCAAGACTTTGCAGAAACGTGAAAGAGTCCATAGATTTCTACACCAAAGTTCTGGGGTTTGTTTTGATGGAGCGGCCACAAGCTTTTGACTTTGATGGTGCGTGGCTGTTCAACTATGGAGTCGGGATTCACTTGCTGCAGTCCAAGGATGATCAGGATAGGCGATCTGAGACTGATCATCACTTGGATCCCATGGACAACCATATCTCATTTCAGGTTTAAATTTTCAGTAGTACTTAATTCCCTTTAGCTTCTCTTTCGATCGAACTTTACCATTTTATTTTTGTTTCGAACTAATTAATTAACTTGTGTTAATTAGCTCTAGAAAATTCATTATCTCCCTAATAAGAGGGATAACAATATTCATCAAGTCAATTAAATATTGTAGAGACATGCTATCTCACTAATAAGAGGGATAACAATATTCATCAAGTCAATTAAATATTGTAGAGACATGCTATCTCACTAATAAGAGGGATAACAATATTCATTATTTTCAAGAATAGAATGTTTAAAGTTGAAAAATGGATTTTATTTAAAAATGTCTTTAATATTTTATTCTCTTATTTAATACTATCAATTTTGAAGAATGAATGCTATAACATCTTCTGGTGCACATCTAGAATGACATGTTTTAATTATATTTATGTCATTTTAGATGGCATAGATGCAATTTTTTAATCAAAAAAATTACATCTATACAATTCCAGATGTACATCAGGAGAACACTAGGAAATACTCTAGCATTCATCTTTTTTAAGACCTATTTCAAAAATAGAATGTTGGAGAATTAAATGATATTAATGTCTTTTTAATTACTTATTACTATAATTATGGCCTTAATTAAAGAATGTTAACTATAGGGGTAAGCCTTCAAATATTTTTTTGGGTTTTTCTTCTTTAGAGTTATTTACTTAGAAATTGACAGTTTATTCTTTGAGTAATGTTTATTACACAATTCTAACAATTTTTATTTTTTTATTTTTAAGATCAACAGTTAAATATTTAAGGTCCACATGTAGGAAAACAAATCCAATAGTTGATCATAAACAAAAATAATTAAAATTGTGCAAAAGTTATCCAATAAACATTACTCTTATTCTTTAATGTGCATATACAAAAGGTTCAATATTGACATTAATTGTTCTCATTCCTCATTATACTCTTTTTTCATTGGAGATTATATCTTTTTTTTTTTGTTGTTATAATTAATTAGTCTAGTACTAGTCTATACCCTTATTTCCATTTTTGTTAATTATTTCTATATATATTGTTTTGGTGACGAATCATATATGCATGCATGCATGATATATAGTGTGAAAACATGGAGGAAATGGAGGAAAAACTGAAGGTGGTAAACATAAAATACATGAAGAGGGCAGTACTGGAGGATGAAGAAAATGGGACGAGGATTGACCAACTCTTCTTCAACGACCCAGATGGGTTCATGATCGAGATTTGTAATTGTGAAAATCTCAAGCTCGTTCCGGCGGCTGCTTCTCTCGGCAAAATAAAGCTTCCTTTTGATACACACAATCCGCCTCTACAAATTTTGGAAAATGGGGATCGATCGATCGATGAACCAAATTAATTCTCTTTGAAGGTGGCTTAGGCTTAAAATATAATATTAATTTCCTTTCTTCTTAGGTAATTAATCCTCTTTAAAGGTGCATGGCTTGAAATTGGTGTCTCAAATATATATATATATGCATGTTCCGATTGACAATGTTTGTCAAATTGTTGTAGTGACTATGAGCAATGTACCCTTTTCAAATTGTGTTCCGTTCTTATTTTTATTTGGGCTAATAATTTCAATTTTGATTGAGATGGCTGGCCTGATGGATTATGATTGTCTCAATTTCAAGTAAGATATGGATCAAAATTAAATTTACAGATATATTGCCCTACGTATAAAGAATATGTTATAACTTATTTTTAAAGGATAATTGCACAATTGATTCTTGTGGTTGGCATAAATTACAAATTATTCTTTATAATACCAACATTAATTCAGAGAGTTTATGTGGTTGACTTAATTTATAAATAGATTTCTAGAGTCAAATACCGTTAAATTTTTTATAGATTATGTTAAACGCTAAGTAAGCGTCGTGCTAGCCAGTAAGATGGTGATACGTGTCCATCTTAATAAAAAATATAAATAAATAAATAAAACTTAGTTTTTGAAAAAACAATTAATTAATTTTTTTTTTTTTTTTAAAAAAAGAAAAGCAAAGGGGTGGCTGCCAACCAGCAGCCAACCCTAGCCAATGGGGGTGGCTGCGCACCACTCCATAAGTATTGTGGCCAACGGGCCACCCCCAGTGGTCGGGGGTGGCATGCAGCCACCCCACTGGCTGGGGATGGCCAGGCCACCCATTTCCTCTTTTTTTTTTTCTTTTTTTTTTTAAATAAGTTTTTTTTTTGTTTATTTTTAATATATATATATATATAGATTGACATATGTCGTTATCTTATTGGAGTTAACGCGACACTTGCATGGCGTTTAACGGAATTTGTAAAAAATTTAAATGGAATTTCACTTAAATGATCGATTTATAAATTAAGTCAACTATATGGATCTCTGAATTCATGTTGATATCACAATGAGTGATTTGTAATTTATGCCAACCACAAAGACAAATAGTATAATTATCCATATTTTTAAATAAAGCGGCACGTTATATCCTATGGTGTCATATGCAACAAACCAAGATCATTCTCAACGATTTTCAAATAAAAAGGATCTTATTCTACCAAGGGTACGTAGCCTTAACTTGATGTTACTCCTTGATCTTACTTTTATTATTAATATTTGATGGGCATGATTCTAGCAAGCAAGTATTGTGAATTTTTGATTGAAATTAAAACAAAAAAGGAAACTGTTGTATCAAACACATTAATTTTAATTAAGAACAACAATTAAATGAGTTGATTTAATGCAATTTATAAAAAAATTCATTTATGAATTATTTTTTGACAAAAAAAAAATCATCGAAAATATCATTTGAGTTAATTATATATCTATTCAACGCATTTTTTTTTTGTTAATTACACAATTGATTCATGTAGTATGCCATAATTATTTTTTACTCCCTATGGTTTAAAAAGTTCATAAGAAGTTCTTATGGTATACAATAATTACAAATTGATCCCTGACGTCAAATTCTGTTAAATTTTTTAACAGATTCCGTCAAATGCCACGTCAGCAACACGTGTCCATCTTAATAAATAAATAAAAATTTATTAAAAAATAAATAAAAATACTTATTATTTTTTTTTTAAAAAAATCAAATTCAAATTCAAAAAACATAAAGAAAAAAGAAAAAAGGGTGCAAGGGGGTGGCCCAGCCACCCCCAGTGGTCGCCGGGGGTGGCGCGCGGCCACCCCATTGCCCCATTTTTTCTTTTTGTTCTTTTTTTTTTTTGTTTTTTTTTTAAAAAAGTAAGTATATTTATTTATTTTTTAACAAATTTATATTATTTTATTAAGATGGACACGTCAGCGCCACGTGTCACCAATAAGATGGCGACACGTGGCATTTGACGGAATCTGTTAAAAATTTTAACAGAATTTGACGCCAGTGATCGATTTGTAATCATTGCATACCACAATTACTTCCCATGCACTTTTTAAACCATAGGGAGTGAAAAATAATTATGGTATACCACAAGGACCAACGGTGCAATTATTGATTTTTTTTTATGTATATAAAATAGAATAAAAATAGTTTTAATTTTTTTTATTATTGAGAACAATCTTCAAGGAGAATCCGAAATGTGTATAAAATATCTTAAAAAATGTGAATATATATTGTTATGATCCGACGAATCTCAGGACACCCTAAAAGAATAAAATCTTTAAATGGAAAAAGATAAACTCTGAATTGTTTTATTACAAGGATTTTAAGAACAAACCAAACCATCATGACACATGTCACGCTCTGATTAGTTTCTCTGACGATTGGTTCACAAGGATCTCCTTCCAGAGCCACGCTCCTCTACAATCTCCTTCCCTACATCCCCTACACTCCCGCTTCTTTCACTCGTCTCAAACAACCAAATTTACCCCTCAATTCTACCCCGTTTGACCTTTTAGTCTGTTGGAGTTCTTAAAATCTAATCATCATTTAAATCAAAATTTGTCATCTTAAATTTTATTAACTAGTAAAGAATTCCTAATTTATTTTTTAAAATTATTTATCTCATTAAAAAACTAGTATGCTCTAAATGTTTAGAGTAATAAAAAATACAATCACAAAAATTACCCAGCTCAAATGATGTTGGTTTGTTGAGTTCTTAAAATTTAATTATTATTTTGAATTAAATAATTAAATGTTGTCATCCTGAAATTTATTAATTATTAAAGCATTCCTTAATATGTTTTTTAAATTTATTTATCTCATTATAAATGAGTACTTCCTAAATATTTAGAGTAATATTGGTAATAAAATTATTAAGCTCCACATTTTGTTAATTCAATATATTCATCAACTTCACATTTTTTTTAATTTAATATTATCAATATGAGATGCAATTAATTAAAAAAAGTAAACATCACTTAAAAGTTAAAACTAATAAACTATGAGCAAATAAATCTTAGGGTTAAATACCCTGTTTGGTACTTGAGTTTTAGGCTTTTTTAAATTTAGTACTTGAATTTTCATTTGTTTCATAGGTGGTACTTGAGTTAGGGGTAAAAACCCGTTTGGTACATCTGTTATATTTTCCGTCCAAATATTAATGGCCTGTTAAGTGTCAACCGCGTGACACTATATGAAAAAAAAAAATTTAAAAATAATAAATTTTTGTTATAAAAAAAATTGAAAAAAATAAAGAAAGAAGAGGGGTGGCTTAGCCGGTATGGGGTGGCTGAACCACGCGTGTGGTGGAAAGACTTCTTGAAGTGAACAGATCTAAGTTTGAAAAATTCAACATCCAAAAACTTTAATAGATCTCGGATCCGGGTTAGGAGTGCCTTGTAGAGTCTGAAAATTAGAGCTACTGTGGAAGGAGGAGGCCAAAAAGGTGTTGAACAGGATAGTCGCCCGAAGGCGATGGACATATATCTACTTTTTCATGTCACTCCATTAAAGAACAGGACAAAAAAAAAAAAACTACATTCTCCTATAAGGTACGACAAATGCCCTAAAGAGAAAACATCCTACCAATTGCTAATGCAAATACCCGAAAACACCGTGGGAGAAGGGGAGCATTGTGCTTCCCTTCCCCTCAAAAGTGAAACTCAAACTCCTTCGCTCTAGAGAGAAAAAACGGTTACTAATCATTGAGTTGACGGGGCTTCCACAATAAATATAATTATTGTGCTTAAATTTTTATTTTAATAAAATTTGCACCCGATTCTACTTGGAAAAACTATATCATGGAATATCCTATAAAATTTGAGTGTGAATAATGCAATTAAGAATTTTATTTAAAATATTTACAAAACTACCACAAAATTACCTAAAATCCAAATGAATGCACACGGAGAGCATGGGAAGCGTGTGCACCACCACATACGAGAACAATTAACCCGCAAACACGCTGTCAAAAACCCTTAACGCTAAAATTAAACATACGCTTACACTATAGAAAAGCACAAAAAAAAAAAAAAACAACCAAAAATAGAGAAAGTAGAGCGAGAGAGAAAGCGAGTGTCTCACTCTCTCGTACAAAAAATACACAAACGCACACACTAATCTCCCTCAGATCAGATCGCGAAAGACCGAAGCTCCAAACCCTAACTACGTAATTCTGGCTCGAATTTGCAGTTTCCTTCAGATCCACTCTCTGTGTTGATACAAATCATATATATATATAGAGATATAAATACGCGTATTTGGATTTGGATTTGAGGGTACGGGCAAATGGCGTGTATAAAGGGGGTAAGTAGATCGGCGTCCGTGGCGCTTGCGCCGGATGCGCCGTACGTGGCGGCGGGGACGATGGCGGGGGCGGTGGATCTGTCTTTCAGCTCGTCAGCGAGCCTCGAGATCTTCAAGCTCGATTTCCAGTCCGAAGATCGGGAATTGCCGCTCGCTGGCGAGGCACCGAGCTCCGAGCGCTTCAACCGCCTTTCATGGGGGAGGGCCGCGGGAGGATCCGCCTCCGAGCAGTTCTCGCTCGGCCTCGTCGCCGGAGGACTTGTTGACGGGACCATCGATATCTGGAACCCCCTCGCTCTGATCCGGTAATTGGTTTGGTACTCTTTGATTTGATTTGGCGGAAGTTTGAATTGAATTGAATTGGGTTGGGGGAGTTTGTGTTTGAAAGTGAAGTAGAGATTTGTGATTTGCATGCATTGTTTCAGTGAAATTTGTAATTGATTGCACACAGTCAATTGATAGAGGATTTATTATTGAATTGAATTGAATTTGCGGTGGAAATTTGATTTGACTTTAATTGGTTGGGGGGATTTCGGTTTTGAGTGAATCGGGACGTGTTTCCTGGACTTTCTTATTATTTTAAAATTGAAACAGAAAATTTTCATTTGCAGGCATTCTTTGGTTTTGTTCTCTGAGTAGTTGATATTATTCGTTTGTTGTTGTCTTATTTTGCACTTTTTTCTTTCTTAGGGGCTTTTGTTATGTATCTGCTAATCTATATGATATATTGTGTGAATAAACTATAACAAAATTATGCTGTTTTGGATAGTTTTTGGCTTCTTTCTATTCATGACTTCCTTATTTTGGTTATTACCCTTTCTTTTTTTCAGTCCCGAAGCAAATGAAAACGCTCTTGTTAGCCATCTCTCAAGGCATAGAGGGCCGGTAAGTTTCCCACTTCTCCATTATGTTAGCCATCTCTTTGTTGACGTTCTTTCATCACTCGGACAGTTTTGATGATTGCAAGTCATGCTTTGTTAAACGTCTTTTAAATTTCAGGTTCGTGGTCTTGAATTTAATGCCATTGCACCAAACCTGCTTGGATCTGGGGCTGATGATGGTGAAATTTGCATATGGGACATGGCAAATCCTGCTGAACCTTCTCATTTTCCACCCCTCAGGGTAGGTATCGTTACTTGTCACTCGAATATCTGAAGCCTTATCCTTCCCCAATAGATGCTTTAATTTCATTACGAAATGCTTTGTGGCGAGCATGCACATGATTTTATATGCTACAAGGGGTGGAGCTAGGTCTTTTTTTTTGGGGGGGAGGGGGGGGGGGGGGGGGGCATGGCACCCCCAGGAATAATATAGCTCGGCTCCTATTTTGCTATACTCAGAAATTCATTACCATGATGTAACTTTTTAACATCATTATTCCTTATAATAGCATATCTTTCATTTTGTCATTTGCTTTTGGACCCTTGAATTATATAAGTGGTTGTATTTTGAGGACTGAGAGGACTTTGGAGGAGATTAAGTCTTTGTTTTTCAACACATTGTATATTTGGTCAGCTGCTTTTGTTTTTCCTTTGGCGATTAGTTACTAGTTAGGTAGCTTCTCTTGTATACTTCCTATATACCTGGGGGCACTTTATGTTTTTAATGATATTTTAATTACTTGTAAAAAAAAAAAGGTGGTCGTGAAATTTTTAGGGTGAGAATAAGCGGATCGCTGGATTTCATTAAAAAGAAATCTTCTAGGAGCCAAAATTTATCAACCGACAAATACGATATTTATAGTGCTTTGTGAATTACGCACTTGTTCTTGCGCTTGGTAAGTGAAGGTATACACGATTGGAGAGGCTATATTGTGTTACATACTGACCTGGGGACACACCTCTCAAGATGATTTTTTTAATGCTTGCAGTATTTGTTTTTCTTGATAACTAATTAATTGTGTCAATTTAAATATTTCTTGTTCTTGATCTTCTTGTGTACGTGGGGGCACTTTATGTTTTTAATGATACCTCGATTAATTATCAATTTTTTTTTGAGTTGTTTTAATTCACAAAGACTAGGGAGAATGTTGCTCTTTGTTTAAGCTGGAACATTGCTCTTTCTGTTCTGGTTTAAATTTGCTTGTTGTTTGGTTGTTTTGGTGGTTGTGAGCTCTGTTTTGCTATGTTTTGTGTTCTCTGGTTTTGGTTGGACAACCTTTGCTTGTAACGTGATGGTTTGTTAGTAATAATATCATTCACTTATTCATCAATTTTTTTTTTTTTTGAGTTGTTTAACAACTGCAATATTTCTGTTACTAATTAGATTTTTGTATTTTCCTAAGTTAGTAGATTTTGCTCGACTGCTTGTACTTTACCATCAACCATTAATCACCACTGGAATCACTGCTGCCATTTTTTTTTTTTTTTTTTTGTTTTAAATTTTTAATGTGCTTTATCTTGAAAGATTGTGTATATTATCTCTGTCAAATGGCAGCATAACTAATAGTTAACATAAAACATTACAGGGCATGAGAAAATTTACTGCAAGTAGAAATTAATAAAGAACTGGAAAAGTAGCTTCTTATTTGATTGAGTATGCATTCAAAAGAAATGAGCATAAAGGAAGTGCTAAATTTTCCAAGACATAGAGCTTGTTTGGGATTGTGTTGCGAAATAGAGCTTTTGTCTATAGAAAAAGTTTTTTAGAAAAAAGCCTCATTTTTACTTATAAAAAAAAGAAGAAGAAAAAAGCCTCATTTTTAAGCTTCCTCCAAAACGTAGTTGTAGGCCCTTTTTTAAGTCAAAGAAGTGCCTTTTAAGTTTTTTATCAAACAGACCAATTTTTGCTTCACACAACTTTTTAAGTACTAAAAGCACTTTTTAAACTACTTAATGCAATTGCAAGCAGGCTCTGAAGAAGCATTTAATGATTTTAATAAGATGAACATGTATTTTTTTGTTCTGACATCTAAATAAAGCAGTTAGCTGTGATAAAGTCTTTGTTGTGGTGTCTATGGTCGGAGCAGAATATACCTAGCTTTGACGATTGTGAGAATGGTTTGCTCAATTTAAAGAAGTTGGTGCTACAAACCTTGTTGGAGAGTGGCATGAAATTTTTTTTGTTTGTTTCTACTTTTTTTGAATTTTTGGATTTCTGTTCTTTCTCTATGGATTATGGGTTCTCCTGTATGCATCCTGTCAATTAAGTTGGTTTTGGGTGGGGGGGGGGGGGGTAGGTATGATTTATTTATTTGTTAATTTTATTTTATAAGTATTCAAAATATCATTAAAAAGTGAAAAGCACTATCCAGGTACACATGAAGTATACAAGAGAAACACCGCACTAGAAGGATAAAAAAGGACAAGAAAATTATGAAAACTAAGCACATTAGGAAAGACAAACACAGCTGTCCAAAGATAGAGAGTATTGAAGAACAAAGACTTAAATGTGTATGGAAATACGGGCACTTGCATAGGGTGGGGTTGCGGCATTGTGAATAAAGTTAATCTTGGGGAGCTTGGGTACAAAAATTGGAAGGGTTACTTTACCCTAAATATATTTATAAGTACAGGGACTTGCTTAGCCCTGGTTATCTATTTTGGGACCATGCTCTGGACATATTTGGGTGATGAAAAACTCAAATTCAACCCAACTATCCTCCTCTCTCTCTCCTTGTCTCTTTTCTCCTGCATATTATATTTTAGCCATACAGTTATATATTTTCCTGGACATGTAATCATTTTGTGAGTTCTTTATGCAGGGTAGCGGTTCTGCTTCTCAGGGAGAAATTTCGTTCTTATCTTGGAATAGCAAGGTTCAACATATATTGGCGTCTACGTCATACAATGGGACAACTGGTGAGGAAGGAAAATAGAGTTTTTACATCATTTACTTTCTATTTACTTTTGTCTGTAATGTATTCTATATGTATATTTTTTTCCAGTGGTTTGGGACCTAAAGAAGCAAAAACCAGTAATTAGGTAAACCTTTTGATATTAATGCGAAGTCTTTTGGTGGTTTTGCGTTTTAATGTTTTTCTTGTGCTGCAGCCTGATATGATTTCCTTGTATTTTATTTTTAAATACCTCACTTGGCCTCTGTCAACTTACAGCTTTTCAGATTCAGTTAGAAGGCGGTGCTCTGTTTTGCAGTGGAATCCTGATGTTGCAACTCAGCTTGTGGTTGCGTCGGACGAAGATAGTTCACCTTCTGTGAGGGTATTGACTATGCGACTGATGTTGCTTCACTAGGGGTTAAAATGTGTCTGAGGTTATGTTATTAGAAAATGAAAATTTTCTGTTCATTAATTTATAGTGATGTTTATGCAAGCAGTTATGGGATATGCGGAATACAATGTCACCAGTTAGGGAGTTCACTGGGCATACTAAAGGTAATCATGCTTGTTAACATGGTATACCATTTTGAATGCGTCAGTCTTACCAGTTTCCTTTTAGATTAGTGCAGTTTTGGGCTGCCATTAGTCACGCAGGACTTGTCAAAATGGTATTGTCTAAAATAATCCAATTTGATTAGACCCCTATTTACAGAAGTTGCTCGATGAGGTGTATCAGTTGTTGGTTAATATTGTTGTCATAGGAACTATTTGCTTTTTATTTATTTGGAGTTGTTGGGAATTATTTTACCTTTCCTTTTAGGCATGTTTTGTAGTAGATCATTGATATATACATAGATGACTTTCTATTATATTAATCATTTGTCAAGTCTCCTGTTGGATGCCATATCTTCCATATCCATATCGTGCATGTTAAAATTTATGTCAATCTGTTGTCATTTACTGACAAATTCAAAATTATTGGCTTAGTTAATTCTTAAAATATAAAAAGACCATAACTCTGAACAATTTTTAGATGAGGTGGTTCTTATTCCTCGATTATCGTGATACTTAGCAAGTGTGAGAGGTCATATTTCTAACCATGGATTTGGTGGTATTGATATTTTGAGAATTTATTAAGTGGTGTAACATTTGAAAGAGTTATTTAAGCGGTGTAATATCGTGAAAAGAATTACTTTAGGTGAACTTAAACCGAAGTGTGATCCTTATGATTAGTGTAATTTGATAATTATGATTACACACTAATTCAGCTTTAAATGACACCCAAGATTTAATAATGTTCAAAGTTTAAATCTTTATGTTACTTGATTATTTATGTAATGGATACCATATTACTAGATTGTAGAGGCTTTTATTTTGTTTTGTAACTCCTTATGTGTGTAAAGATTTGTACTCTTATATGATTTTCTGGTTGCCACTGAGTGGAACATTAGATTTACTTTTAATGCTGTAATAGTTGTTCTAGTTTCCTATCATAATCTCTTTAGTTTTGTTGTGCTTGCTGTTCATTTTTTTTGCATCTTTTTGCCTGCATGTATTACACCAGGTGTAATTGCGATGGCGTGGTGTCCCATTGACAGTTCCTATTTGATTACTTGTGCCAAAGATAGTCGAACCATTTGCTGGGACACTGTTTCTGGAGAGGTATGAACTTACTGTACCTCTGCAAATTTTTTTTAATGAACTTTTTCCTTTTATGACTTTTCTGCTGGGTTATGGTTTAAGTGTAGAATACTTGGTGCTATGTTGATGCTTCTTTGTTTTGATTTTGACTTAGATTGTCTGTGAATTGCCTGCTGGCAACAACTGGAATTTTGATGTACACTGGTATCCGAAGATACCTGGGGTCATATCAGCATCTTCATTTGATGGAAAAGTTGGCTTTTATAACATTGAGGTATCTACCTATTTTATTTTCATGGTTGTGCAGGCTGTTTTGCTTTATTTGAGCGTCATAACAAGTAATGGTAAATTGGCAACAATTGAGTGGAGAAAGTGATGAATATTTTTTTTTTATCCATGTTATATGCCATATTTATCTGTGAAATGAATGCTAAATTAGATGAATGGGACAAAAGGGACGCTATTTGGATGAGTAGAGCAACACAGGGAGTACAAATTTTGTGGTATATTGGGATTCTAAAGATTGATAGTGACAAAATGAGCCAGAATAGAATGAGAAATGACTGCAGTGGTATGAATGTGGAGGTGGTGCTAAATGAGTTAAGATCAAGGGAATTTGTATAAGCTGCTTTGGGCATGTGGAACAAAGTTTCTTTGAAAACCTGATCTTGGCATTATGAGAAGATGACAAAAAATGGTTCTGTGCTTATATCTTTTTTATTTCCATGCATGTTCTCATTTTGGTTTTCCTACCCTGGTACAACTGGTTGACATATTTGCGAAATGGTCTAGCTTGGAATTTTCTTTTGTTTCCATCTTTTATAATGTATTTTACGTATTCTGTTACAGGGTTGCAGTCGCTACAGTGTTGGAGAGAATGAGTTTGGTTCAGGTATTCTATTTCTTATTTATTTGGTGTCGTGAATTATATCATCAAATTGTCTGCAGTGGTTGATAAGTGTACTGTTATCTATATATTACATGCACTAACTGTCTTGGTCCTGTCAGCTTGTTTCTTAAAAAATGTGGAGGACAAGAAGTGGAATTTTTCCTTATATATGTTAGATAAGTTTATGAAATAAGTCAGATCAGAGGATGTGGATTTTGTCTTTGATTTTTATTTTTGTCTTGAACTCAATTATTGATTGCTTCTCATAATGGTTGGTTTAAGTTGACAAGAAAAGAATATGACATATTTGGGATCCTGAAGCCATTTTTGGTGTATTTTGAAGGATATAGATAAAGTAGTTTTATACACAGACATACAGTAAGAAACATCTAAAAGGAGTTGGTTGTATGGAGCACTGGATAATGGAGGCTGAAATGGTCTATTCTATTTCCTATTGTGAATGGTTTATGTTGGTAAAGGTTGAAGGCAATGGAGTCTTAATATTTTAGGACATAGAGGTTAGTTTTGATTTGCAGGTTAGTCCATTGGATATGATAGACATGAATGGCTTGACATGGATAACAAAGGATTGAAGTACTAATATTTGTTGGGGGTGTGGCTGTGTTTGTTTTTTTTCCTTTGATGAGTAACCAAATTTCATTAAAAGCAAAGGAGCGCAACCTAATTACACTAGAAGAGAGACACCTATCAAGAAAAAGTTAAAAGATAAAAAAATTCATGAACACTAGAAATATGAAGACAACTATAGGCAGTCATCCAGTGGTAAAGGGTTTTGAAAAAAAAGGCCTTTTTTAGGGTTCTTTTTATTTTCAAGCATTGCGTTGTCTTGTATACTGCCGGTGTACTAAGGGGCGCCTGACGCTTTTAATAAAGTCAGTTTATTACTTATCAAAAAAAAATAATCTTTAAAATTTTGATCATTGCGTTTCTCCAAATACACTATATTAAGAAAGATGTAATCATCTTCCACCCTACCTAACTATGATGTCTACTGAATTTCCCTCTCCAACAAACCAAGAGACCGAAAATAGAGTTCCATAAGGCACTAGTTGTCTTGCAATGAAGAAATGGATGATCAACAGCTTTCCTGCTCTTTTTACACATTCCACACCAGTCTACCACTATGATATACAACTTCCTTAAATTGTCCATAGTTAGAATCTCCTCTAAAGTGGCCGTCCTAGCAAAGAAATCCACATTCATCAGAGTTTTATTCCGCCAAGTACTTTTCCTATCATGAGGAAGTAAGGCATTACAGAATGATATGACTTCAAACATCCCTATCTTGGAAGGGGCCCAATAAAGCTTGTATTGACCACCCCGTCTTAGTTTGATGCAATACAAAAGGTTGAAGAACAAAATAAAGAAATCCACCTCCCGGTCATGCATTGTTCTGATAAAATTAATGTTCCATTGAAGAGTCATTAGAAAACTTTAAATGGTTTGCCACAGAAGCATCCTTAAAGTGAATAATGCTAAATGACTCTAAAAAAGCTACCTTTAGATTCTGATCTACATACCACCCATCATGTCAAAATCTTATCCAGACTTATGGCACGTTTGGGTATTTGATTTTTTGAAATCTAGTGCGCGAATTCCGAGGCAAATAAAGTTGAAAAATATGTTTGGATAGTCTGACTTTCTAAGATAAATTAGAAAAAGTTTGGATAAAATCTGATTTGTTTTTGAAAAACCCAAACACTGTTGCAAATAGAATTCAAATTCTATTTGCATCCAAACATGCCATTAAATGGCACACTCTTAGGCTCCATAAGATTGGGGTGGTTGATTGTGCTATGTGGTTTAAGTCCCATGGAGAGAGCTATTTACCAATCCAAAAAATCTTTTTTTTTTTTTTTTTGATAAGAAAAATATCAAAAAAATCTTGAACTTGCATTGTTGGAATGCTCTGAGCTAACAGACACTTACACAAGGATACTTGTTGTCTTTATTTTGTTTCAAGAGTTCCTTGGAAGAACATTTCTTCAGTTCAATCTAATATGTTTATTTTATGTGAATTTTTAAATTTTTTAACAACTTCGTATTTTAGTTTTAATTTTCTGCTTTTATTTTTGTTTTGCCTAGCGGTTTGTGGAATCAAGTTTTGAATTTCATTGGGTAATTGCAACAAAAGTATTATGAGTTAATGAGTAGTGAGTTTGTATAGGGAAGAAAAGAAATTATACCTCCGAAAAAGTAATTTAGAATTGACATATGCAAACAAACACTTATACCGCCAGTAACCCCCCTCCCCTCAAACCCGAAATAAAAGCCCTTTGTTATTTTTCAGTAACTTATTTCTATTGCCTGTGAAATTCAGTATCCTAGTAGCTTTTTTTAAAAAAAAATTATTTTTGATTTTATATCCATCTCTTCTATGCAGCTCCTCTGAGGGCTCCAAAATGGTATAAACGTCCTGTTGGGGCGTCTTTTGGCTTTGGTGGCAAGCTAATGTGTTTTCGCCCTAGGCCCTCTGCTGCAGGTGTCCCAGCTGGTGGTTCGGAGGTATCTTTATCGGTCAGTCTCTTTGTTCTTTTAAGATGGTTTTGTTTGTTCATTTTTCCCTCCTTGTCCAGGTTTATGCGCATAACTTAGTTACTGAAGACAGTTTGTTTAGTCGATCATCTGAATTTGAAGCTGCGATACAAAATGGGGAAAGGTCTTTGTTGAGGGTACTTTGTGATAAAAAATCACAAGAGTCTGAGTATGTTTTCTTTGCTGGCCATTATTTTCATCAATTTTGTTCTTCTGCCATATGAAATTGCGCAATCACCTCTGCATCTCTTGATTCCTTTTGACTTCTTTTAACAGATCTGAGGATGACTCTGAAACATGGAGCTTCTTGAAGGTTATGTTTGAGGATGATGGGACAGCAAGGACAAAGCTGCTTGCCCACCTAGGTTTCAGTATACCTACGAAAGAAAAAGATATTGTTGAAGATACTCTTTCTCAGGAAGTAAATGCACTTGGGCTTGAGGATACTGTAGCTGAGACAGTTGGATATGGGGGTGATAAAGAAGCCACCATTTTCCCTACAGATAATGGGGAAGATTTCTTTAACAATCTTCCCAGCCCCAAGGCTGATACACCTTTGTCAACCTCTCATGATAAGTTTGCTATTGGGGATGCTGTGCATGGTTCAGAACCATTGCAGCAAGAACCGGATGAAATTGACCAGAGTGCTGACCCAGCATTTGATGATGGTGTCCAACATGCTTTAATTGTTGGAGATTACAAGGGGGCAGTTGCACAGTGCATATCTGCGAATAAAGTGGCCGATGCTTTAGTTATTGCTCACGTTGGTGGTGCATCCTTGTGGGAGAGCACACGTGATCAATACTTTAGGATGAGCCGTTCACCTTACCTCAAGGTAGTTCAAATATTCTTCTTGAAGAGCTTCAACTTGAACTTTAATGAACATATGAATCCATGTAAACAGATCAGAGATAAATATGCTATTCTATCTTTTGAATTTATTCTTTCTAATGTGTTGTGAAGGGCTCTCTTATAACATTGGTTGTTTTCATTGTCAGGTTGTTTCTGCTATGGTGAACAATGATCTCTTGAGCATTGTAAATACCAGACCCCTGAAATCCTGGAAAGAAACACTTGCTCTTCTCTGTAGTGTAAGTTTTATAACTCCTGATGAAAAAAGTGTTGTTTTTGTGATATTACTAGGTAGTTTACAATTTACATTGGAGTTGTTATGTGCATTTGATAGTATAAATATCCCTGCATGAACGACCTCACTACCCTGTGGCTGTATTTAGTTGCAAGAATTGCTGGTGTATTTCTTTCAGCATCTTTTGACTAAATTATCCTTAAATTTCGGATGATATTATTATGAGAAACCAACAGTCATGATTGTGAAACCATGAAATAATGAGTTCTGGTTCTAGATTTATTGTGGATGATATAACCTTTTGACCTGATACTGGCTTCTGTGCCATGGCCCAAAAGTCAGACAAGCCAAACTTAACGCATTTGTTTCTTTACTCTGGAATGATGACTGACACTAGTAGTTATTATATGAAACAGTTTCATGTGGAGCTAATATTTATTGATCGTGAAGTTGTTGCAACTGCTACGGTTGATTTATGATTTTTTTTAATTATCTTCAATGTACAGTTTGCACAGAGAGAGGAATGGACCACACTATGTGACATACTTGCTGCTAAACTCATGGCTGCGGGTAACACTTTGGCTGCTACTCTTTGTTATATCTGTGCTGGAAATATTGATAAAACTGTGGAAATTTGGTCAAGGAGTCTTCAAACTGAGCATGATGGGAAATCCTATGTTGATCTTCTTCAGGTTAATTTTGTACTTTGAGAGGTGTATTTAGAAATGTAAAGTCTGGCCAGCTTATGCTTTTTTCAATTATTTTATTAGGATTTGATGGAAAAGACTATTGTGCTTGCCTTGGCAACTGGGCAAAAACGATTCAGTGCATCTTTGTGTAAGCTTGTTGAGAAATATGCTGAAATTTTAGCAAGTCAAGGGCTTTTAACAGCAGCATTGGAGTACCTTAAACTTTTGGGTTCTGATGATTTGTCACCTGAACTTGTGATCTTAAGGGATCATATTGCATTCTCTGCAGAACCTGGTATGTGCTTTTGGTAATATCTTTGATGTACTATTGGATGCCTGGTGATTGCTGGATGAATTCTTTGTTGTTTCATTTCAGTTATATATATGGCATGTGTTATTTTTCATTTTAATTTGTTAAGCACACTCCTATTCTTTGTCTTGTTTTACTGATGTTCCACGTGAAGTTATAGGTATACATTTGGAGTTTTTCAATATAACCATAACCGCCTCTAGTCGAATTAATTAACAAGGTAGAATCAAATGGTATTTGTACCTGAGTTCGGTTGTATCTTGCGAGGGTATTTGTCATTTCCATCTTCTTCTGTTGAATCAATATTTCATGATATGTTTTAAAGCGAACCTAGGATTTTGATTTCTTCTCAAGATTACTTAACATGGGTTTATCCTTGAGTTTTAAATTGCATTCTACTTATTGTGTGCTTGAAATATTCTTTTAAGTAATTTGACTGTAGGTGGCAGTACTGTCATTGGTGCGTGACAGTGAAACATAATGCTCAGTGTGTCTTTTCTTTTTTCTTTCGTTTTTACTTATCAAATGACTGCCCAGCATAGTGTAAGTTGCCCCCTTTCTCTTTATGTAAACAGCTCTAATGTCAATGATCAACTTGGGCTCCTTAGGTGATTTAGTTTCTGCTCATATAAGACTGTTTTAAGCCGTTTGGGGCTCTTATTTTGTATTGCTGTCTGCAATCAGCATGTGTAATGATATCTGGAAATCAGTAGAATGTCATTGTATTGATATTGACATGGGAGCAAACGTCATCTAAGAGATCTGATGTGGTTCATTTATTAAACTAGGAAATCTGATTCGCTTGATAATTAGAACAATTCATTTTCCATTAAATCTTTCAAGGATGTATAATTTTTCTAGTTATTTTAATAATAACATAGATTCAGATGGTAAGCTTCTCTTGATTATGCTATTTTTGTGATGGTCTTTTTCTCTGTTTGCTTTAATATTTGTTTCAGTTGATGAATTTGTTTTATGCTTGTTTCAGAGAAAGAAGCTAGCGCAATGGCTTTTGATAACTCTCAAACACAAACTGGAGCAGTATATGGTGTTGATCAATCCAATTTTGGCTTGGTTGATGCCTCTCAACCATATTATCAGGTGTTTTATTTGTGCATCTCTTTTTCTATGTGATATAGTGGTTTCAGCTGCTGTTTAATTGCTGACTTTGTTGCATTACTCTCAAGGTATTCTTATCATCTTATGTGTGGTTTTTCATATGATGTTTGCGGCTCAGGAAACAGCACCATCACATATGCAGCCAAGTGTTCCTAGCAGTCCATATGGTGGAAATTATCAATATCCATCTAGTTCTTATGCCGGAGCACATGGTGCCCCGGCCCCGTATCAGGCACCAAATATATTCCTTCCATCCCAGGCACCTATTCAGGTATTTTGTTTTATAGGGTTCATCCAGTACTATTTTTTTGTTTTTTTGGTGTTTGATATATAGATTTTCTTAGTAACTCTATAGCCCTGCTAGAATTTGTTTATTTTGTACTGTATTTATCCACTGCCTGAGTTTTACATGAATCAATTATTTTCACACCCTTATAGCTAGAAGTAGTTTACTTATAAATCTTCTGAATCAAACTTGACTTCTCTATCATCTGTGTATTATAATCTGTAAAGCTTTGTTTGTCATTTAAGAAATTTTCTGGCATTTGACATGTTAATGCTGTTGGGTCATTAAACTCTAACCATACTTTGGCATAGATTTTCTTTGTAAGATTTTGCATATCATTGACTATAAATAATACTGTTATATATGAGTCTTGTAATTTTTTCCTCTCTACTAGGCGAATTTTCCCGCACCTCCCGTCACCGCTCAACCCATTGCAAGGTCCTTTATTCCTGCAACTCCTCCTGCACTGAAAAATGCAGTGCAATATCAGCAGCCAACATTGGGCTCTCAGTTGTATCCTGTATGTAGATTTGCTTTTGATCTCTCTCTCTCTCTCTCTCTCTCTCTCTACACACGCACACACACATGTTTGCATGATATATATGGGTAGTTTGATTTCAAACCTATATTATAAACAACTTGTGATCTGAAAAATTCCTTGCATGTATTTCAGGGAACCACTAACCCTACATATCAACCTATGCCAACTGGGACTGGTTCAGCTGTCCCTCTTACATCACAACCAGGCTCAGTTCCTGGTCATACAATGCCACAGGTTGTAGCTCCCACCCCACCCCAAAAGGGATTTATGGCAGTTAATTCAGGGGTTCAAAGACCTGGGACGGGTCCAATGCAACCGCCAAGTCCTACGCAGGCAGCATCAGCACAACCCGCTGTCTCACCTGCAGCTCCACCACCTACAGTACAGACAGTTGATACTTCAAATGTACCAGGTAAATTCTTAGACACGCACATATATCTAGATTTATATATTTATGTATTTATATTTATTTCTAATAAGGGTTCTCAAGATCTAACGTCCCTAGGCTTTCAATGATTCCATTGATTCTTTGAATCTCAATTTAAGGTTTACTTTGACATTTCTTACTCAAATCTTATCTAATGAAAATATAAAAGAATAGCTGTGGCTGCAATGAAGTCATTATACACTGTATCAAGGAGATTCTGGTGACATTAGATGTCAGCAATTGGAAGTCTGAGGTAAAGAATGGTTTGGTAGGGCTGGCGATCTTCTGTCCATCACAAAGTTTGGTTTTGCAAATTTTTCTTGTCCACGATGTTCATTCTCTGTTTATGAATCCAGACAATGTGGCGAATAATACATGTTATTAGTTTTGTTATATCAAGCCAAAAGGAAAAAAGTAATAAAAAAATAAATGGAAGTTCGACAAGCATCTTGCATGTTGTTTTGAAGTGTTTTCATGCCTCCTGACATTCGTTTGGTATATCTTTGTTTTCTGGCTTCATTTAACATGCTGGTGTTAGTTTCAGATTGGGTTTTTACCCTTATGTGCTATTATGATTCAATTTGGTGTTTGTTTTTGCTTAATTTTCCCAGTCCATCAAAAACCTGTCATCGCAACATTGACAAGGCTTTTCAATGAGACGGCAGAAGCGCTGGGAGGTTTACGTGCAAATCCAGCTAAAAAGCGTGAAATAGAAGACAATTCTAGGAAGTTAGGTGCCTTGTTTGCAAAACTCAATAGTGGGGACATATCAAAGAATGCTGCCGAAAAGCTTGTTCAGCTCTGCCAGGCTTTGGACAATGGTGATTTCAGTACTGCCCTTCAAATCCAGGTATGGTTCTTGAAAATTCAAAGACTTGATTTAGGTTGCAAAACTCGTGATCGTAAGTTCTATTGTTTTTTCTTTCGTTCTGCGTGGTTCAGGTACTACTTACCACTAGTGAATGGGATGAGTGCAACTTCTGGCTAGCTACACTAAAGCGAATGATCAAGACAAGGCAGAATGTGAGATTGAGCTAAAGAAGGTGAAACTACCTTGGCCAGTGATCTATCCTTTCTTCAATGTACACAAGAATGGCTTCTTTGGGTGATATTTTTGGAAGCATTTAGTGGAGTTACTTCTCAGGACATTGACGGACTTTTGCTGATTAGTGGAGTTTTTTTTTTTTTTTTTTTTTTTTTGAGTTTTAATTTTATAGATATTTTACCTTTCCTTTTTGCCTGTTCAAAGTTTTCTAGTGAGCTGCTTAAAAGTTCTCTGTTGCCCAGGGTCATTTTTTTCTTTTTGGCAATTGATCTGTACGTACAACCCTTGTGATTTTATCATTAATATGAATGCAAAAATTTGAATAATATAACAAAGATTCATTGAGATTTTTAATTTCATTGTTACTCTTTGCACTTTCATGGTATGTGTTTTTGATAGGTAGCATTCGCCCTTATGGGTTGAACCTAAAATCTCTTTCAGATCACTTTGACTACAATCTTTGTATTCGAATTTATTTTGAATCAAATAATTAAATGATCGAGGTTCAAATTTTGAGATTTTGCTACTTTAATACTGGAGAGATCTGTTAAAATGAGAACTAAGGTGGTGGTTATTATATTCATTGGAAAAGTGCGAAATTAGTCTTTGTGGTTGCATTGATATATTTGATGAAAAATAAAAAATAAAAAAATTGGAACATGGGGTGGTCGAACCACCCCTTTCGAGCATACCTGGGCCATATACCCATCCCCCTCTTCCCTTTTCTTTCCTTTTTTTTTATTTTTTTATTTTTTTATTTTTTTTTATTTTTTATTTTTAAAAAAAATTTAGAAAAAGGGTGGCTGAAACCAGTCTTAAAAATTCTCGAACTGAATCACACCTATGGCCATTTGGAGTGGCTAAATTGAGGGGGCGTTCAAACCACTCTCGATGGCTATGTGAGTGGTTTGATCACTCTAAGATATGCTCGGAGGGGAACTACTCATTTTTCTAGTTTTTTAATTTTTATATATTTATAAACTTTTTTATAATATAATTGGTACTGATGTGACATTGAACAGTTTACGTCCAAAAATTAAACGGAAGTTGGGTGCAATGACATATTTGTTGTTTTTGCATACTACAAGAAGCTCCGAAAAACACTTTTATACTACAGGAGCTTATGGTAAATCGGCATAACCGTAAAAACTAATTTTACATTTTCATCTATATTCATTAGATGACCAAAACTCTTCAGGAGATTGTATAAATGAATGCTTAACCTACGCATTAGTTTTAACAAGTCAACATTGAGTTTTACAACACAATGCACCTCCTTTTTTTTGTCAAACTTTTTTAATGCGAATAATTTCAAAGGTTTGCACCCCGGGCAGAGGTATTTGCTTTCAAAAATTTCATGCAAAAAGAGGAGGTGCATTGTGATCATCTCCCAATTATCTCCTTGGGGAGCTAGTTTTTTCTTTTCCTAATTTTTACTAGGGAGCATTGTGATCATCTCCCAATCATGTTCTCCTTGGGGTGGTAGTTTTTTTATTTTCTCAATTTTTACTCCCCAGTAAGCTGCTTCAATCGGTATCTCAAAGCGTTTGTGCTGATTATTCCTTCCCTTTCTTTTCTCTTTGATTCCTTGGTTTCAACCACAAGAAGAGACTAAACAAAGCTTAGAGTCCCAGGAATCATATTGTAAAGCATGAAGATGCCTTATCACTAGCTAGGTTTGGAGCATTGCATATGACGTTATAAATTATAATAGTTTGTCTTTTTATTTCCATCTCTACTCTACGAGGTTGTTTCCTGCATGATCTATATAACCCACTTCTTTGGCGTGAAAGCAAAATATAGCTCTTTGGAATCACCTTCCTTCATTTCCTTCTGATTTATTCCTTCGCAAACAAGAAAACATGGCTATGGCCTTGGTGGGAGGAGCATTTCTCTCTGCCTTTCTTCAAGTGTCATTTGATAGACTCGCATCTAGGAGGGTCGCCGACTTTCTTCGGGGACAGGACCTCGCCGGTGAGCACTCAATGAAGCTGAAGAGAGCATTGCTGTCTGTGGATCATGTGCTCACAGACGCGGAGGAAAAGCAATTTACAGATGCAGCTGTAAGAGGCTGGCTTCATGAGCTGAAAGATGCTGTCTATGATGTGGACGACCTCTTGGATGAGATTGATACTAAATCTAAGGTAAAAAGCTCCATCGCTGATCGTTTTTCCAATAATATAAAACAACAGATAATACTTGCAGTAGAAATACTAGACTCTTTTGCACAAAGAGCGAATCCTATGGGTCTAAGAGGAGATGTTGGAGAGAATCCATTTAAAGGGATATTGCCTAGGGCTTCTTTGGTTGAAGATCAATCTCTTATTTCCGGTAGGCATGATGATAAGGAAGCCATAATTAACTTGTTGCTCTCAGGTGATCATGCAAATGGAAATGAGATAGATGTGCTTGCCAATATTGTTGCCATAGTCGTCACTGGAGGAATTGGCAAGACCTTCTTTGCTCAGCAATTATACAATGACAACATGGTGAAGGAGCATTTTAACCTTCAAGCATGGGTTTGTCTTTCAGAAGAATTGGATTCGTTCAAGTTAACAAAAACAATTGTTGAGGCAATAACCTCATCAATTTGTGATGCTGAGGATATAAATCTTCAAATTACACTAAAAAAGAAGTTGGTGGGTAGGAAATTTCTACTTGTTTTAGATGATGTTTGCAATAAGAATTATGCTGGTTGGGAGGTCTTAGGCAATTCCTTTAAAGTCGGGGCACCAGGAAGTAGGATAATTGTAATAACACGAGATGATGATGTTGCATCAGCTATGCGTCCTAGTACAACTCGTCATCTGAAGAAGATACCAGTAGAAGATGGATGGCCATTGTTTGTAAGCCATGCATTCTATGGTGGTAACTCTAATGCACATCCACAGCTAGAGGAATTAGGTAGACAAATTGTGGAAAAGCTAGAGGACTTAGGTAGACAAATTGTGGAAAAGTGTGATGGCAATCCTTTGGCAATCAAGGTAATTGGGGCTCTCTTAAGGTCTAGATTGGACGTTGATGAGTGGAAGGAAGTATTGGAGAGTGAATTATGAAATTCGTCAATTGGCGAGACAACGATTCCTCCTGCTCTAAGATTAAGCTACAAATATCTCCCCATAGATCTAAAGCGATGCTTTGCTTATTGTTCAGTTTTTCCAAAAAATTACGCTTTCGAAAAAGATCAAGTGATCTTATTATGGATGGCAGAAGGTTTCTTGCCACCATCTAGAATTAAAACAATGGAAGAAGTTGGTGAGGATTATTTCCTTTCTCTTGTTTCAAGATCATTATTCCAACAAACAGGTGGTGATAATTCACGTTTTGTAATGCATGATCTTGTCAATGATTTGGCAAAATTTGTATCAGGGCAGTTTAGCTTCAGGCTAGAGGTTGACCATTCTCACGAAAGTGTCAACAAAACTCGTCATTTGTCGTATTTCCGAACAGAATTTGAAACCATCAAGATGTTTGAGGCTCTATCTGAGGTTAAGAAGTTGCGTACTTTCCTGCCATTAGAACTGTTATTGGGGCACCAGTACTTAACCAAAAAAGTACCACATGATTTATTGGCAATGTACAGATGTTTACGGGTGCTCTCTTTATCTCACTATGACAATGTTACTGAGTTGCCTGAATCAATTGGAGAAATTAAACCTCTACGATATTTAGACATTTCTTTTACAGCAGTTAAAAGATTGCCTGATTCCATATGTATGTTATGCAATTTGCAAACACTGAAACTATTAGGTTGTAAAGATCTTGTTGTATTGCCAAGAGATATGAACAAACTCATAAACTTGCGACATCTTGATATTGCTGGAACTGGCATAAAGGAGATGCCTATGCAACTTGGTAGACTAATTTTTTTGCAGGCGTTGAATAAATTTGTCATCAGCAAAGAGAATCCATCTTGCATCGGGGAATTGGGAAAACTCAAAAATCTTCGAGGAAAGCTTTCTATTTTGGAGCTCCAAAATATTGTACTTCCTAAGGATGCTTTGGATGCAGGCTTGAATAAAAAGTACATTGAGGAGTTGGAGTTAGAATGGAATGCTTTAGATGCTAATATTTCAGAAAATCAAGAAACCATACTTGACAGTCTTCAGCCCCATACAAACTTGAAAAGTCTCACCATTAACTGCTACAATGGTAAAAGTTTTCCAAACTGGGTAGGGCATCCCTCGTTCTCTAAAATAGCATCTCTTCATCTAAAAAATTGTAGACATTGCTGCAGTATGCCACCGCTTGGGCAACTTCCCTCTCTGCAAGATCTCTCTGTTGTTGGGTTCGATGGAGTTGTTACAGTGGGTGCTGAGATTTATGGCAATGGTTCTTCTTCAATGAAACCATTTAAAGCCTTGAAAGTTCTGAGGTTCGAGCACATGTTGAACTGGGAGGAATGGGTTTCTTATGTTTCTGAAAATGAAGGTGGAGCTTTTCCTCATCTTCAAGAACTTTATATTAAAAATTGCCCCAAGTTAACAGGAGGGTTGCCCATCAATCTTCCTTCTTTGGCCAAACTTGTGATCTATAGATGTCCTCAGCTGGTAGCTTCACTCCCAAGTACTCCTGCTATATGTGAAATGAAGCTGACACATTGTAATGAGGCCCTGTTAAAGGAATTGCCAACTGGAATGGAGAAGCTCAAACTTGCAGAATTCGATGCACTAGAGTCCCTACCCTCTACATTAAAAAGGCTTGCCATTAAAAACTGTAGGGAACTCCCAATACACCTGGGGGACATTTCATCCCTTGAAATGTTGTGGTTGGAAAATTGTGGTGGTTCTCTCAAGTCCTTTCCATTAGACTTATTCCAAAACCTTTATGAGATCAGAATAGTCGGGTGTAGCAATCTAGAATCTCTTACAACAGAACAACCTCAACATCATTTAGTGGCCTTGAAGATAATTATCCAAAATTGCTCAAAGTTCGAATCTTTTCCAGAAGAGGGACTGCATGCCCCCAACCTTACATCGTTTTCAGTCCTAAACTGTGGGAAACTATATTCACTGCCTAAGAAAAGGAGCCAACTTTCATCTCTTAAGACTTTGAATATAGAAAATTGTCCAGAAATTGAGTCGTTTCACCAAGGGGGCTTGCCTTCCAATCTCAATGAAATTTGCATCGAAGGTTGTGACAAACTCATTGCCAGTCGGATGGAATGGGATTTGCAAAACCTCTCCTATCTTGATTATTTGTTTGTCGGTAGCAAATCTGAAGATGTAGAGTCCTTTCCAGAAGAAGGGTTGCTGCCCAACAGTTTGGCCCGTCTTTGCATCTCTGATTTTCCAAAGTTGGAATCTTTGGGCAAGGGGCTTCAACACCTCACTTCTCTTGAAAAACTGTGCATCTACCGCTGCCTGAATCTCAAGTACATGCCAGAAGAGAAGCTGCTTGCCTCCCTTTCACTTCTACAGATTGAAGGATGTCCCTTGTTGAAGAAACAATGGAAAACGAAAAAAGGAAAAGAATGGTGCAAGATTGCTCACGTCCCCAGCAAATGGATTGATGATGAATTTGATTTGAATGAGTAAAAGTCTCAATTTATCAGCTTTTACGATCAGGTATTTTTCTGACACATGCAAAAAGCACTTGTTATTTTTCTGTAGTTGATTGATTCTGTTGCCTGTGAAATTCAATATTCTAGTAACTATTTTTATAACTATCTCTTCTATGCAGCTAGTCTGATATCTCCGAGATGGTATAAAGGTTCTGTTGAGACATCTTTTGGCTTTGGATGCAAGCTTGTGTAGCTTCACCTTAGGCCTCTGCTGTAGGTGTTCCAGAGGTACCTTTATTGGTCACTGACTTCATTTGTGCTCTTATGATCAATGTGTTTGTTCATTTCCCCCCCTTTGTCCAGCTTTTTGTGCACAACTAACTTCCTGAAGACAGTTTGGTCAGTCAGTCATCTAAATATGAAGCTGCAATAACAATAATAAAAAAGAAAAGAAAAGGTAAAGGTGTTCATTGAGGGTGTTATGTGATACAAAATCGTTAAGCCTGAGTATTTTACCTTTTTTTTTTCGGCCTCAATATTTGCTTCCGTTTGTTGCAGAGAAAGAAGCAAGGCTATGGCTTTTGAAAATTCTCAGACACACGGTGGAGCAGTATATGGTGCTGATCAATCCAATTTTGGTTTGGTTGATGCCTCTCAATCATATTATCAGAATATCAGGTTCTTTATTTGTCCTTCTCTTTTCTATATAATATAGTGGTTTCAGCTGCTGTTTAATTGCCAACTTTGGTGCGCCACTCTGATGGATTCTATTGGGGTGCAACAATGTTGCTCTGCTGACGTGGATGGCTCTTAAAACATGTCTTGCAGAGTGCGATTTTGAATGTCATAAAAGGCTTTGACTTCTTTCACTGAACATCAATTGGTTTTCAGATAAGATGGTCAAATGCCCGATCCAACAGATTCCTACTTATGTGTTCTTCCAAATGATGTTTACTGTTTAGAAACAGCGCCACCACATTTGCAGCCAACTGTTCCTAGCGCTCTGCCTAGTGAAAGTTATCAACATTCTTCTAATTCTCCTAATGGAGGCAAATATGATGCTCCAGCACCCAATATATTCCTTCAGTCCCAGACACCTTCCCAGGTACTTCGTTTTATAGGGTTCATCTAGTACTTGTAATTTTATTTGGTGTTTTGTATATAGACTTTCCTAGTAACTATAGACCTGCGAAAATATGTATTTGTTTTGTACTGTATCTATCTGCTGCCCATGCTGTTATATGAAATAATTGTACTAACACCCTCAAAGCTAGAAGCAGTTCACTTATAACTCTTCTGAATCAAACTTGATTTCTCTGTCATCTGTGTATTAAATCTGTAAGGTTGGTCTAGCCTATCATTTGAGAGATTTCTGGCATTCAATATTTTAATTTGATACTGTTTGGTTTTCACCCTGTGTTATTATTATTCACTTTGCTGTCTAATGTTGTGCTTGTTTGTGCTTAGTTTCCCCCAGTTCATCAAAAACTTGTCATCAGAGCATTGACAAGACAATGAGGCATCAGAAGCACTTGGTAGTTCACATAAAATTTGGCTAAGAAGCATGAAATAGAAGACAATTCTTTGGAATTAGGTGCCTCGTTTGCGAAACTTAACCTGGGGCCATATAAAAAAATGCCTGCTGATAAGCTTGTTCAGCTTTACCAACTTTGGACAATGGCATTTTCAGTACGTACTGCTCTTTAAATCCAGGTGCAGTTCTTCACAATTCATAAACTTGATTTAGGTTGCAAAACTCAAGCTAGTAAGTTTCAGTTGTTTTCTCTTGTTTTTGTCTAGTTCAGGTACTACTTATGACAAGTAAGTGGGATAAGTACAAGTTCTGGCTAGTTACAGTAAAGCAAATGATCAAGAGACAAGACAGAATGTGAGATTAAATTAAAGAACACAGCGATTTTTTTTACTATATGATTCCCATAATGGAAACTACATGGTGTCATATTCTGAGTGAGGAAGTAACACTGATTTCTAGAACAAAGTCCTCATGGCGGAGTCTAAGCGAACGGAGCGGAGCCCATGAGGCCTACTGCAGCTTAATTTAAATTTGTTATGCTGGGATTGAATAATAGGTTGGGGGTGCGGGGGGATGAAGTACCCTTGGTATATGTAGGAAAATGACTTGTATTTTGCAAGTCTTATAGCCTTTTATTATTGTTATCAATTTCTCACTTCTTTTGTCTCACATGCAGCTTTCTTCATGAGGAAGGATTTTGCTTCCTCAATTGTGAAGAACTTTGGCCGAGTAGCATTAATTTATGAGAGGGAAGCAGCTTTCTTCAAGAAGAAGGATTTTGACATTGCTTCATGAAGCAATGTGAGAAAAGTGAGAGAGAGTAGAAAGGCAGCAGCAGCTCGCGTTAAGGGAAAAATATGTGAGAGACAGCAGCAGCCCTTGTGTGAGAAACGCTGCAGCGTTTGTTAGAGGAAAAAATAAGAGTGCAACAAGCTTTAAGAGAATTTAGAGAATATTTCTCTTTTGTATTTAATTCTCTTTTGTGTGTTTGTGAGCTTGGGTGTATTGGGGCTTTTAGGTTTGAGTGGTTTTATTTGTACTACTCTTTGTACTCTCTCCTTTTGATAGTGAATTTCTCGTGGATCGTTTCCGCTAGTGGATGTAGGCTTGTTAAGCCGAACCACTTAAATCTTGGTGTCTCATGAGATTGTGTTGTTATGTTCTATTCTATAATTTTTTGCTTCTTTGGTGATCCCTAAAATTAGGGATCAATGCAGCAGATTACGGTTTAAACTGTGGGCGGTATATATAAGTTGTAACCCTGTTCTTGGGACATAGTGAAAAATTAGTTGCTTTTGTGGACGTAAGCACATTGCCGAACCACGTAAATTCTCCTTGTATTATTTTCTCTCCCTTCTCTCTTTACTATTCACTAAATCTCATTGTGTCGACAATCCCAAACAAGAACTTCTTACATGAGTGGTCGTCTTTTGGAGCAATGATGTTCCCTTCAATGTACACATGAATGGCTTCTCTAAATTGCAACTGCAGGAATTCGGTTCTGCATAATAGCTTCACTGGCTTTCAATTAATGCTATTTTTGGAAGCTGTTAGTGGGATACTTCTCATGGCATTAATGGAATGTTGTTGATTGTATTTTTTTTTTTTATTCAACACTTTATGGTATTGAGAACCAGTGTCTTATTTTTTTTGTCTGCTACAAGCCTACAAGCTGTTTTCTGTCATCATGTTTCTTAATTTTGGCCATGAAGTTTAACCACCCTAATGACTTTATTATTAGTATTAATGCTATAATTTGAATTAATATAATATGATTTGTTGAGATCAGTTCTTTCATAGTTACTGTGGATCATCAAGTAAAGCCTCTCTTGCCCCCCTCTTCTTTTTGGCTCTTTTAAGGTGAGGTATTTGAAAGGCATTGAACCATTACATATACCTAGAAGCATCCTCTAAATTCATATTTATTACATCCTTTTGATTCATGGAAAATCATAAATAATGAGCTTAGCTACTATTTTTACATGATAAGGGTTGTCTAATTGATCTCACCTTCTAGGTGAATTTCTAGATAGCTAAACTAGTAGTACTTGATTTTGCTGGAGGAGCCTTAAAAGGAGAACCAATTAACCAAAAAGAGTTGGTGACATAATATAACAAGCACTTGGGGGAATGAGTGCTTTTGACACTTTTCACTGTGTTGCAAAACCTATTCATTTCACTTCTACATGGTGATGCCCCTTTCCCTGAAAAAAGTGGCATTTCTCACTATTATTTGGACCCGAAAAAGGGGAAAAAAAGAATAATTGATGGGCCCAGGTCAAGTATCAAAATCCTTTTTTTTTGCTTCCTAAAATGTTCTTAGATCAAGCCTTACGAGTTACTATACCCGACACCTTAAGCCTTACAGCGGTAACCGACCACTTCCTAAGGCTTTTGGGAGTTTTCAGACCACTCCCTAAGCCTTTTTGGAGATGAACCTGCTTCTCAAGACTTAAAAGGGTGGCCAAACCACCTCTAAGACTTTTCCGTAGTGGTCGCCACTATTTGTATAATTGGCCTAAGAGTCAAAATCATAGCCGTTTATTTTAAATGAATAACCATTATTTTAATAATTATATGCTCCTGCAATTTCTTAAGGGAATCTTGATCTATAACGGTAACCAGTAAAGGTTGATTGACAAGTTTCTAAGTAATGGTCTTCAAGTCAAATATCCATATATATATATATATATATAATTTGTATAGAAATAAGTTTTTCTTTATTATAAAGGCATGAAGTTTCGAGAATTTCCAATGGAGAGGTTGGAAAATTTGGGAGCTGTAAAGTCTTGACATGTGTGAGGGGATATTGGTCTTCCCACCTGCTAACAGCTAGAAGCATCTCTTCTAGGTTTTTTTTGACTTTGAAGCAATCTTTGGGCCACCGAATGAATTCCAATTTGTCTATTCTAATTGTTTTGGCGTTTGAGAGACTCAAAATCACTGGAGACTTTTTTATTTTTTATGATTATTCTTTGATATTGACTTGTGAGTGGTGACTATATACTAAAACATGGATTAGGGCCTTCAAAATGTATGGAAAAATAAATTAATTTCAATGTAGAAACTAAAAGGCATGTTTATTTATCACTTGAGAATCCCAAGAGAGTTCCCATTTCAAAATTGTGGATTGGTGTAAAGAGGGTAATTGTGATTGAAAAACTACATGGAACAATATTATATATCTTCACAGGTTCTTATCTGTTGCCCTAAACATCCAATCTTGAAGAATGTTTGTTTGCTGAGAAATGGAGAGGTCAGAAGACTTAGAAAAATTAAATAAAAATGGAGGTCATAAGACTTCAAAAAATTTGAAGGATTTGTTAGTTAATGCGTTTTGGAGGGCCTTTTTTTTGTTTTTTATTTTAAAAATAATGTGACATAAAAGTAAAATCTAATTTTGTATTTTGATGAGTGATTTGTGTTTTAGATTGTTTGTCAATGTTTTTTGTTGAGAACGTAAAACAAAAATAAAACAAAACAAACAAAGACGGTCTTCAATTTTACATTATTTAATTAAATGCACACAAACACTATCAAATTTACTTCCATGTGTATTTGGGTTGCTCCCATTTGCGCTTCTATAAGATTGAATTACTTATTAGGAAAAAAAATAAGAAGTAAAATAATCAAATTCACTTTGGTTAAAATGGGACCAATGTGGTGGGGAGGGGGATTCCATAACCAATGACTAAAAACATACAATAAAAGAAAAAGATGAAGGGGTAACAAATAGAAACCAACATTAAATCGGTTTGTAGGGGTGACAAGGAATTTGATCTGTATAAGATGATGGTTCTATAAAGAAATGATGAAACACCAATCTCTCAGCAATGATCTCAGTTAGGTGTTCATGTTAAACAAAGATTAATGGTGGTGCCACCTCAACTACTTAATCACCAAAACCTAATATGACATTATTAACATAGATTGCAAAACCAGTTTATATACTCTTAACACACTCTTTTCCTGTTACGGGACACGTGTTCTAATCCCAACGATTTTAATTCCAACCGGAACCGAATCCAAGCCAGATCCTAATATTCACGATTAAAGGGGCACACATAGACATGAAAGAGATCTCATTATTCCAAGCTTATTATCAATATGTGGAGTTCTAATTGGAAAATTGAAAATCAATGATCACATCACAATTTGTGTAATTGCAAATTTTTATAATTAAATTTAGTTTGAGAGTGCAATGGTTTTGCCAACAAAGCACACCAATTAGAAAATTCGGAGCTTTAAGCATCCAATGAGGATCCTTTCAAATAAGGTGAACTCTTTTGGTCAAACAATGGTTACCAACCTCACTATTGACTTTTCATGATGCCATATGGTTGCATATCAGGGTTTCCCCGGTTCACTTGATCTTCTAATGGATTTTGACTCGGCCATTAAAATGAAAATAATAATTATTAAAGTTTTACTTGTCCCAAAAATTTAATAAGTGAGGCTCAATACGTGAAATATTTTTAGGTGAATAACAAAAAACAAAGTTCGAACTTAAAACCTTTACTCTGATACCACGTTAAACATTAATCCCAAAAGCTTAAGCGTATTAAAAATGGTTGATTTAGTCATTTACTAAATTTTATAAGCATCTGATTCGATGTTCTCCATAAGAAAACAATAGTTCTAAGGTGCTAACATATATTTGAGGAACAAATTCATGTTCTGGTAGGATAGAAGGACAATGCTGGAGAGTAAAAGGAAAATGACAACTCCACCACACTGGTTTATTACAGGAGTATGTGTATGGATGGCATGTAGGAAACTTTCATTTTACATGAAAATGATATTTGGTCTCAACTTGTTGCTCTGGCTCCAAGTCTATACCCCATATCTTACAAGAACTTGAAATCTTGTGGGAGAATCAAAACTTCACTTTGCTTCAAATTTACATGTTAAACAAACAGAAGCCTACATGGAAGTAAGCATAAATCTTTGGATAGGTTTTCCTAGCAAATAAAGGTCTTCATTTCTGATCAAATCCAAATTGGTGCAATAGGTGAATAGTGTGAATGATTTACAGCTATATCAACAAGAAGGAATGTCTAGACTGACCATAAAATGGCACTGACTCTACATGGTCATTAGAGATCAATTATAGTATATTGCTCTTAATCTTCTTCTGGTTATCTATTGTATATTTATCATTTGAGCAGATTGATAAAAATCACCTTCAAAACTTTCTGAAGATCACACCATGGCCAACACAATTTTCTTTCAGGCTTGGACTCCAACATCATACTCTCTGTTGTTTGCATTAACTGTGTCAAGCCTCAGGTCTATATAAGCATTTATGTCTATGCTAGAACCGTGACAACTTATTTGGAAGTATAAGAGTTGCCATTGTTTTTTCTCGTCAATAATCAGTAAGTCTAAAAAGTTACAGAATATCTGCAGGTTCTAGAGTTTGGAACAAAGTAAAAGATTATCCGCTAAAATTCAGAGATCTTTTGACACAGAAAATGTCAACAACATTCATTTTATTCAACATTTTTGTTTACATCAAAAGAAGGATAAAATGAAACAAAAATGAAAAAAGAATCAGATTACAGCATATTTTCAGTGCAAAAATCTGATTACCACCCAAAAGATGGATTCTGACATGTATTCAGCAGCATTTGTTTTTCATACATCAACTTTTCTAAACAAAGGGCTAACAACCTGTAAGGGGGACATCAGCAATGTACCCTTTATCCACAAATGTGAAAATTGCAACACATCAAAATTTGAATGAACATGGAATTTAATTTTACAAAATCAACAAACAATGAGCCACCGAAAAATCTACATCAATGAAATTTGCAAACCAGGAAAAGCCTTACAAGACTGTGCTTCCCTCCACTACTGAATCACTCCAATTGAATTTTCGGAAATCAATTAGATATATTCTCCACTGCCTGAGAACTAAAGTTCGAATGAGAAACCACATCTTCTCTCGAAAATATTTCTGAAATTTGCCCAGCTGATTGATTTCGCCTCCAATGGAAACCATTGTCATCATAACCACGAGTCTGTGATTGATTTCTCCCTCTGTGGAAATATCTCCCACTGCCAAATTTAGAACTCCGATTCGCTGATTTAGAACCAGGCTCAACCCCATCAACCTCCTCATCATTGCCAGCCATAAGCTCCATCAAGTTGCTCTTGAAACCCAAGTCCGAGTACACTCTCCGTGATATCCTCATTGACAGCCTACCAAATTTCTCATCCATTGCATCTAAATCCCCTCCTTCCACACCCTCCACTCTCGAATTATTCACATTTCTCAATCCCACTGGACCTCCAACAGTCTCTACCATCATACACGGATTGTTAAAACCATTCCATGAATGAAGCGGAACCAATTTACTCAACCCACTAAGCCACTCGACAACCTCCTTCATCGCCGGCCTCCTCTCCCTACAAGACCTCACACACTTGGAGGCAATCACTGCCAATTGCTTCCACACAACCAAATCCTTGGGAGGCGCAATCCTTGGATCATAAACAGCAGCAAGCTTCCCTTTCTTTATAAGTGGAATCGCCCAATCCACTATCGAAGGCGGCGAATGCCCGATATCAATAGCCTTCCTCCCACTAATAATCTCAAACAACAAAATCCCAAAACTAAACACATCAGTCTTTGTGCTCAAGTTATCTGGGGTCACATAGCAAGGGTCTAAATATCCCATAGTCCCAGCAGGAGGTGTTGACCTCAGCCTATAATCATCAACATGGCACCTAAGTGCTAACCCAAAATCACCCAACCGGGCATTATAGTTTCTATCTATTAGCACATTAGCAGACTTTATATCCCTATGAATTACAGGTGGGCTTGATGAATGCAAAGTGTCAATGGCTTTTGCAGTCTGCAAAGCCAATCGAATTCTTCGACCCCAATTGGGCGGTCGAGTAGTGGAGTGAAGAATGTCATACAAAGTACCATTGCTCATGAACTCAACCACCAAAAGCCTATTATCAGAATCATTGGTAAAACCCACTAAATTTACCAGTCTTGGGCTCTGGATTTTGGACAGGATTTCGATCTCATTATCGACCTCGCTGGTTAAGACATCGGCTTTGACCGAGGGAGCTCGAGACGGCTTCTTGACGGCAACGTGGCGCCCATGGAGGATGGCCTTGTAGACGTAGCCATGGCTGCCTTTGCCCAAGAGCTTTTGGTCCGAGAAGTTGTTGGTGGCGGCCTCAAGGTCACTGTAGTGGAAATGCTGGATCTTGATGGGTTTTTTGTGTTGTGGGTTGTGCTTGGATTTGGGATTTGATGATGGGGTTTGCGAGTTGGAGATGGAAATGGCCGACTCAGCTTTGCAAGAGAGGTATCCCATCAAAAAATCTCCTATTTTTTTTCTTTTCTCGACTCTTTTGGTTTGTTTGGGACTTAGAGGTGGTGATATTGGATAAGATATATATATGAATTAACCATTTTTTTTTTGGTTCTTCAGTAACTCTTTTGGAGGCGGTGGTGGAGGTGATGATGTTGAATAAGATATATTCTAACACATGAGGAAAAGGGAAGAAGGAAGAGGTTTTTGGGTTCTGCAGATCATGTCGTTGGGATTAGGGAAATGGACAACTGTTTATGCGTTTTTCTCTGGATTCGATTGAGAGAGAGAGATGAGTGGCGGATTGTAAGGGTTAATGGCTTGGGAGCCCACAGACAGGAATCCCAATGGTGAAGCAATCAATCTCTGTAAATAGACTTACCTATATAGAATGTGCTATGAATTTATGGATGTTTATAATGGATATGTGAGAGAGGAGAATATACTGATAAACTCTACCACAGGTCAACTTTTTACTGCCATATTATTAAAGTTGAATAATATTATTGTATTATTCAAACCGTGACCTTAATATTATGAAATAATTATAAGATTAGAATATAATTTTCATATTAGTCTTTTTTAAAAAAAAAAATTAAATTGAAGAATTCTTCAATTTAATCTATTAAATTGATATTTATTCAAAAATACACGTGACATGTATTCTGTATAAATGTGACATGTAGTTTGAATAAATATCAATTTTATAGGCTGGATTAAAAAAAAAATCATCCTAACTAAGAAGATAATTTTTATTTTTATTTTTTTTATTTTTTTTGCAAAAAGAGAGATGCGGCATGGGAAGCGTGGATAAAAGAAAAGAAGAACGGGTGTCTTCAATTCTACTAATAAGCAACTAAATTACCTAAAAGGAAACTATTTCAAAATCTAAAATTTTTAAAGGCAATAAAACTAAAATAGAAAATTTAAATAAACGGTTAAAACCCTAATCTAAAATAGAAAATTAATAAAATTGATTTTGTTTGCGTCAACTAAATATGGTTGACAATCAAACGGCATTGTTCCAATATTATTTTTGACATTTTTCTTTTTTTTTGATTTAATCAAAAATATGGATAAATGCCATCCTACATCGTAAAGGTATATTAAGATATCATTTTTTTTTTTTCGTTGTAATTGAGAAACTAGGATTAGAATTCTTTAGATTTTTTAAGATAATTCTTAATAGATTTCGATCTAAGATAAAAAGTCATAAAAGTATTAATTATTATTTTAATTAAATTGAGGTGGTAAAATTTAAATTAATTTAACATATTTTAATTTTCAGTTCAGTTTATTAAATTGTTATTTATTTTTAAAGCATGTAATTCTTACATATATTTTAAAAAAATATATGCAAATATCACCTACTCTATTAATTTTATTAAAAGTGGGACGTAAAAATTAAATAATCTAAAATGCATATTAATTTAATTGATGGAATTAGAAGAAATTGAAAAGAAAACTTGGTCCTTCAATTCGTAAGACATGCATCATGCACGCATACGAAGGCTTACGTGCATTATTATATCGTCTGCAACGCCAGCTGCTGATCTTAGTGAATCACAAAGTCAAATCTTTTGGAGGTATAAATGTTATTTATTGTTGGAAATCATTTTTCTTTTAATTATAAAATTATAAGATGAACAACAATCAAGCTAGACAGCTAGTTATGAAGGTTGACGTTTTCTATTTGTCTCATTTTAATAAATCAAATGAGCAGAAAATCGATTAGAAATGGATGACTCAGGAATTAAATTTAACCAAACTTTTCAAACTGAAAAATCAATTGGTCGGACACTGTATTTCAGGCCAACGAAACTTGCAACGGAGAGGAAAACAAGCTTATATGACTTTGTCGGGTGTGTCGGTGAGAAACACTTTTATGCTTAAATCAGTATTATTTAATAAAAAAGAAAAGGAAACTTAGAGGGTGTTTGAGAAAGAATGATGTGTACACTATGAATGAACCCTCTCCCTTCCTTTTGCGTAGTGTTTCATGTGCGATGGTTGTTTGGGAGGAGGAGGGGTCCAAGAATAACCAATTTGATTTTCTGGATTCTATTCCGGCCATTAGGCATTTGCTCTCTCATGCTATGAAAATATCGCGACGTTAAGGTATGCATGGCAATTGGGGGGTACACTTGGCCTAGTAATTACCTTATGCAGATGTATTATCGGGACTGGTACGCCCGTTGTCTAAGACCTGATTGAGCCTGATTTGTTTGTAATATTGCTTGTGAAATGGATCTTATTAGGTCTACCTCACACCTAAGCCATTACCTAAATTAAAATATTATTCTTGGATACACCTTATACATTATGCAAATGGTAGTTTGGATTAAAAATTGAACTCGGTGAAATTTTCAATATACTTTATAAAACCTATAAAGGGATGTCTTTATCTTTGATCTTACATCTCTTATTATTATTATTATTTTTTTTCCTCTAGAATGTAGAGTACATAAATGACAATCATCATTTATGCCACCTGCATGATCTGAAAACATTATTTTTAAACCAAAACAATAGTTTTTTTTTTTTTTTCTTCTAGAAAAAGGAGACATTTATATTATATTAGAATTGAGTGAATCAATGTGATGAAGACTTTCAATTTGTGCTATCTTTTACAAAAGCCAAAAGGAAAAGCTCAAATGTTACACGACCCAAGACAAATAGTTGGTTTTGTTACTTTAAAATTCCAATAACGAATCCTCTATTTATTATTATTATTTATTTATTTATTTTTGTTTTGTTTTGGTAAGACAAAATTTCACTAATGCAAAAATATTAATTACAAAGAGAAGGGGTGGGAGTCCCAACATTACTTTAGGGTGAAAATTAGATTTTACAGCTTCTACCAGTATACATAGTGCCATGTCATTTAAAAATTTTAAATGACGTTGCAACATACACAACATATACGCTACGAAATTGCTATAAAATTTAATTTGGATAATGTAATGGTTCACCTTCAATTGAAATGAAAGACGATTGCGTTTGAAATCAATTTATATTGCCCCGAAATAATTAATACGGTGCCAAAAAAATTATAACATAAATTGAAAATACGTCAAAAAATTGATTCGGTCCAATATTTTCTTTTGATCTAACCACAAAAAGAGAGTCGTTAAAAATGACGGTTTTTGAAAAAGTTTATAAGTGAGCCTTTTTGGGTCACCCTCAAAAAGCACCAAGAGTATAGACCAAAACAGTTAATAATTAATGAATACTCTCTACTTGCGTGTACCTTTGCCAACAACATGGTCACTATCATATTACCATACGTCTACCAATTGGCCACACACCAACCAAATTGGGCTAAATGTGCCTTTCTACTGGGCACCACACCATCACTGAAACATGCATCTTAACTTCCACACTGATTTAGCCATAAAAACAGTCAATGAAGGAATTTACAATCAATTTTGTGCTTTTCTCTGCAGCATTAGTGACATATCTTGTGGGAATTAGCCAGAGTAACCTTTATAAGATAGATTGAGATGAATCATAGTTTTCTGGGTATTTTTAACACTGTCTCAAAAAATAGTGATTTTTAACAATTTTGCTGTCCGAGTAAAATGGCAGATAACAAATTACTGAAAACCCGAATCGGTCTGGTAGAGGCCTGTGTATTTTTTTTAAAATTGATTAGCATTTTGTTTCTTGGTTGGTCTGTGTTCTCTGGGAGGTGGACTTCTGTTCCAATATCTACCCCCTTTTGTTTGATTAGTCATCAAGGAAAGGCATCTTGCTTTTGCTCCACATATTTTCGTTTCTTTTATGGTTGTCTGCATGTTAGCTTATACCTTCTTTTGTCATTTTCTCTCCAAATCTGACCAATTTTTGATTCGTGGGCTTTTGAAGAAAATTTGAATTATGTTTCACTCTTGTTAAAATTGGAAAACAAGTCAGATTTACAACTTTCTTTAATGGTCAACCAAACCAATATAAATTTCATTGATTTTTTTTTTTTTTTTTTTTTTGAGTTTTGGGTTTGGTTTGGGGGAGGCCTTCATGCCTTCATCTGGCTTATGGCCAATGTAACAAAGCAAGACATATTACCCAATAGCTCATGGGCCTGGAGGAATACACAAGTTGCCAAATCATTTTCAGCCACATTTTCTTCCAATTCTATCACCATTTATTTTGGAATCGTGTGTTTGGTTTAGTTGTTTCAAAAAGTAATCATATTCATCGCTTTTCATTCCCAAAGCCAAGGTGTCGTGATCATCTCAAATAAAAAATTAATTTCTATGCACTAAATTCTATGAGGGGCCACACCACGTAAGCTTTAAAGGAATTGGATAATAATGAATAACATTATTCGATTTCAAAACATGTTATTTAAAAAAAAAAAAATGATAGAAATTATTCACTTGCCCGGTTGCCCCTCTCCTGTACATATCCGTAACCTGGGTGGACAAATTTAATAGTGAATTTGCAAAAGTGAGTAGATTGATAAGGGAATGATGTGTAACCGCTCTCTTGAAAAAATATCGATTTTAAAATGCAAAAATGAAAGTGTAATTCTTAAAAATATAGTTAAGCATTTAGTAAAATTACAATTCAAACATTTAAAATCACATTTTAACTTTTAAAAGAGTATATCCTTTAATACGCTCTAACTTGCTTGCATTTTGAAAACATGATTTTATTTTTAACTTAAACAGATTGTTATTTTTTTCAACCGTACTTTCAAACAAGAAACTTTCTACCATTTTATTTAAAAGCTCACTTTTAGCTTGAAAAATTGGAAGGACAAACCAAACCAAGTCTAAATCTACCAGAAGATATGTTTTTACTTTTTAGTCTTAAACAGGGGTTGCTTGCTCACACTACTTTCAATGAGGAATCCTCCTAGCATATCTTTTTATGATCGCCCTTGTCTTCAGGAATTGTGATGAAGTTTCATATTTAAGGGTATGTTTAGGTAATACAATTTTTTTTTTTTGAAATAAATGTTTGAGTTATTTTGTTAAATTTGAATTCTACTCAAGTTTTCTATAAATTTTTTCAATTTTGTCTTTAGTTTCTTAAACCATCTAAACATATTTTCAAAAAATAATTTTTTTTTGGGTATTCACAATTTTGAATATAGTAAAAAATGATAGAGTATAAAACAAAAAATTGAACACCCAAACGTGCCCTCAAATGCACATATTTCATGCGTTCATCACGTGAAGCACGTTGATACAAATTTTTTAGTTTTTTAAATAATTTTTCATGTGTTCATCACACTAATCATCATCTTCTTCTTCTTCTTCTTCTTCTTCTTCTTCTTCTTCTTTTTTTTTTGAACCAAGTAGATGTGCCTTCATTGATAATAAAAATGATCCCAAAATTGGAATCTAGGGATACAAACAATCCCTATTTAGAGCATATACAAGAAATTCTGGAAGATCTTCTAGCCACGCCATGTCTAAAAATTTGGCCGAAGCCTCTTTTGCTAAAACATGCGCTACATTATTAGAATTCCTCCCTACATGAGTTACCTTAACAAACCTTAGACCTTTAAGCTCTAAAAGAATGTCATCCACAAACAAATCGGCAACCGATAAATCTGTCTTCTTAGCATTAACATCATTGACCACTTGTTTGGCATCCCCTTCTAGAATTACTTCAAAAAAACCAGCTTCTTTACAAAACAACACCGCTGCAAGGGTAGCCATAGTTTCAGCTAGTTTCGGAGAGCCTACAACCTTTTTGGTGATTGCCCTTGCACCCAAAAAACTTTCACTATGATCTCGGGCCACAATCCCAATACCAACAAGTCTATCTTTCATATTCAATGAAGCATCCCAGTTAACTTTTATGATACCATTCGGAGGTGGTTTCCAATCGGTTAAAACAACATGAGGCTCTGAAACTTCTCGAAAATGTCCCCCATGTTCCTCTTGAAGGTGTACACTACAATAATCACTATAAGCTTCAGATGCTTCCTTATAAACAACTTGCAGATGGGTAAAGAGATTTTCAAAAATAAAATATTTATTTATTCGCAGCCAAATACGTCTTGCAATAGTGGCCAATAACCCCACATCCTCCTTAGAAAACCTGTCCATACAAAATGCCATAAATTGCAAGAAATTGTCCCCCATAAAAGAAGATTTTTGAAACAGAATAGAACCTCCTCCCCAAACATCTTGGGCTGCCGGACAGTTCCAAATAGCATGTAAAGTAGTTTCTACCTCTCTTCTACAGAAAGGACAAATGTTATCTTCCACAATTTTTCTCAAAGCTAGATTGCACCTGGTAGGGAGTAAATTATTACAAGCACTCCAAAAAAATATCTTGACTGGATTTTGCACCGGTAGGCTCCAGATACTTCTTGATATCTACGTTATGTCATACTTTGAAAATTCCATTTTTGTTGTAAAGTTGCACCTTCATTCTCACGTGATATATATACATATAAAAGAAGAACTTCACTTACAAATGTCAAGGGGTTTTGCATTCGTAGTTTCGAATTATTAAAATTCTTAATTTTAAAATTTGTAATGCCGATATTTCAACCTGACAAATTTTGATAATTCGAGAACGCAATTGTAAAACCATTGACATTTCGCCAGTAAACGAAGTTCTTCTTAAAAAAAAACAAAAAAAATATTAATTTGCATTCTCCCAATCTAATCAGCTGAGTTGATCCTACAGCAAAAAGAAAAAACGCGTTTTGAAAGGTCAACGTCGATCTTTCTGTACACCACATTTCTCTATCATTAAAGATATCCTCCTTCCTGTTGACTGTCGTCTTCTTCATCACTGTACATGGCAGTTTTCTTGTGTAACTTTTGAACATGGATCTCACAATCAGATCTTAGCCTCCAACCTTGCAAAAAGATCAAGAACATTAAGCAAGCACAAAGAAAGCTTTGAAACGTTAAAGATGGAGGGGGAGATAGTCAGCTTAATAAAGGTATGGCTCCCAGTCTTTGTATGTCTCTCTTATTGCTATGCAATCAGTAAGATAGTCTCCAGAGGTCTTACAAGACTCCTTTGTGTACTCCCAGTCGTCTTCATTTTCCTCTTCCTCCCTCTCAATTTAAATTCCGTTCATCTTCGAGGCACTACTGCATTTTTCATTGCTTGGCTCGGCAATTTCAAGCTCTTACTTTTTGCTTTTGGTAAAGGCCCTTTGTGTTCTGACTCTTCAATCTCTCTCAGACGCTTTGTGGCCGTTGCTTGCACTCCCATCAAGATCTCGACCCGTTTGGAGGAGACGCTTTGTGCCGTGTCTCGAAAACCTATTCAGGACGAGGCCCCGTATGGACAAAACAAAGAAAACCCACTAGAGAAACCAAATAGTTTCCACCGATCTCCACCAATATCACATCTAAATGGGAAAAACAAAGAAAACCCTGCTCCCAAAAAGTCTAAGGAACGTCAATTATTATTCCCTCTAAAGCACGCAGTAATTGGTGTCCTTCTGGCAATTTTGATACGTGTCTATGACTATAGTGAGGATATCCACCCAAAGATTATATTGCTTCTATATTGCTTTCACATATACTTTCTTCTTGAAATCATTCTAGCAATGGTGGCAACCCTGGCTCGAGCCCTGCTAGGAGTGGAGCTAGAGCCGCAGTTCAATGAGCCATACCTCACCACCTCGCTCCAAGACTTCTGGGGCAGGAGGTGGAACCTCATGGTCACCAGCATCCTACGCCCCACAGTATACAATCCCACCCGCCACGCCGCGACACGCTTCATCGGCCGCAAGTGGGCGTCAATTGCCGCCATCCTCGCCACCTTCGTGGTGTCGGGGTTCATGCATGAGCTCATGTTCTACTACTTGGGGTGCATGAAGCCCACTTGGGAGGTCACATGGTTCTTCCTCCTCCAAGGTTTGTGTTTGGCCGGCGAGATTGTGTTGAAGAAGGCGGTTTTCGCAGCTGGCAGGTGGCGGTTGCCGCGGCTGATCTCGGGGCCCTTGACCCTTGGATTCGTGATGGTCACCTGCTTTTGGCTGTTCTTTCCCCAGTTCCTCCGGTGTAAGGTTGATGAGAGGGCGTTTGAGGAGTATGCTGCTCTAGGCAAGTTTGTGAAGAATGTGACTCGTACATTAACATATCAATTCTCTACATTTTTTGGGATAATTGCTCTATGATGACCAATGTTAAGGCACTATCATGTTAATTATCTGTTATTGCCGCAATCACTCTCTCAAAGAGATTTACAAAAACTCCTTTTCAACTTAAGCATCAAATGTATCATCGCCGTCCCTAACAAGTCTTTGATCTTACTCTCCATCACTTTCGCAGATATTCATGGCCTGGGATTAACCATGCGATAATTGCACCATCAAATTATATTACTCCAATCGAGATGTGAGGAGCTAGCACAATAGGCAATTAAAAAGTAATAGTAAATGAATTATTACAAATAATAATAATAAAAATGTTACAAAAGGAGAGAAATTTCTTTAACCATCATCTAACCTAGGAGTTAGTCAAAATCAAGTACCTAGATTGGTCCGTTGTATTAAGAAAGTTTCTAGCAAGTAAATCTTTATATTTGTGGCATCTCACACAAAATATTGTCAAAAACAAGCACCAAGATTTGTTTGTTCTATTTAGTTAGCGTTCACCCAAGGACCCAAATCGACATTAATTTAATGTTTAAATTGGTAGCAATCAGTCTTTATAGGGCTTATATACCCGAGTAGATGGGTGGATAACCCAATATTTGCTTGGATAGGTGAGCCACATATTAACTATTTTATATTAGATATTCAGATTGGTAACATTGCAATTGAGCAAATTGAATATTTTCTTTTAGGTTCTTATTTTATTTTGTGGTATAGTTTAGTCCCCTTATGAATAGTGCATGCGTGCAAGTCCTATTATATATATATATATATATATATATATATATATATATATATATATATATATATATATATATATATATATATATATATGCTATCAAATCACGCCTATAGATACATATATTGTTAATATCACACCTAATTATCAAATTAACCCATTTTAATATAAAATAAATTAAGGAGTCATATTCAAGAGTCGTGCAAATTAAAACCATTTGTTTATTAAAAAACACTTGGGGCTTCGTATCTTTTCTTAAACATTTTAGAATGACTTTATGGCTCGGCCTCTTTTTACAAATGAGAAATGATGTACAATTCTTAACTGTAATGGTTTTACCGGATAAAGGCACTTCGAGAGGCTAAAACTCTCCAAGAAACGATTATCTTCAATATCTAGTTCTTCTTGCCTTCATTCTCTACCCGTTGGGTTCTTATAACAAAATGTTGCCAGCTAATCTTCTACAGTCTTTTGCCACCTCATTACTTATTTATTAGTCTTTTGCCACCTCATTACTTATTTATTCTTATCTACTTTCTACTTCACTCTTTATCTTACTTACAATAAGCCCAATACCTTAATAAAATTATAAGGTAAAAACTTCAGTCAAACTAACTTATTTACAAACAAAAGCCTATTAGATAAAACTTAAAAGGCCCACTAACCTAATTAACCCATTAAAGGCCCACTATATTATATTCCTTACATTGACATAATTTTTGTCTAATTTTGCGTGATAATTTTTTTTTTCTTCTTTCCAAAAACAATGAAACCATTGTGGGGGAAAACGTTAGGTCATTTTCTTGAAAAAAAAAAAAACTGCCACATAGACAAAGTTGAACAAAAATTGTGTCATTAGTTGTTCAACAATAATAATTTCTCTTCTACAAATATTCTTTCTCGTGTCTATGTTTGCGTATATGCTTACAATATTTTGCTATTGAATCCCTATTCCTTTTTTTTCCTTTTTCTTTTTCTAATTAAATCCCTACTTATATATATAAACTATTAAACAGAATTATTTCCCACACATCACGTTGAACTGAAAAGGCTTATATTTTATTGGCAGCATGGCAGAAATGCATGAAAAAAGCACCTTTAACTTCCATGGAATAGGCATATGAAATTGGAACTTTCTAATGATAATAAACATTATGAGCCACATCCAGTAATTTTCTTTTTACTTTAACACGTTATTGAAATTGCTAAGCCACAAAGTTTTCTTTTAAATTAGATTAAAGAAATTCCTTCAAAAGAACTTTTACTAATCTACTTTGAATGAAAGCTCTGCTTTTCTAAATCGAATCAAGTCCAGCCCATGTAAATAGAGATAACCAAACAAATAAAAGCTCACTGATGTGTTAATATAACTAAATGAGTAATGTTAGAAATTATATTTTTATTTTGTAATTATCTTACAATATTAACTTGTCAATCTCAACAAACTTTTACATCAATCATTATTAATAAAAAAAGGTCAAAATTATTGTAAAAGCCACTCCATGATGTCCTCTACCACCTTCGATGTTGAAGCCTGCAATGTGGCATAAGCATCATTTATTTTTTGGACGGAAAGCCAATGAAATGCTCGATCTAAAAATTTTCTAATAAATTGGTTAATAAAATTAGAAAGGAAGACATTGAATTCAACTGGTACGAAAACATAAAAATTATGTAAAATTTCCACTTTTTACAGGTAGATGGACTCCAATTAATAATTATCCCACCCTAGCTACCAAAAATAGCCCTTATTTCTTTTATTTTTTCTCCTAAGTAGGGTGGGATTAATTAATTGGAGTCCATCTACCAGCACAAAAAAGAAGAAAAAAAAAAAGAAAAAAAAGGAAGAAAAAAAGTAAAATTAAATTTGAACTGATAAAAAATTATGAAAAATTTATTGTAATTTATTTTTACAGCACTTGAGCTAAATCTTAAATTTTTACTCTTGCTTCCTTTACAAAAGACTCATCAGATTTCACTTTTTCTCTTGCATTTGTAGAGTAGCATTTAACGCGCTCAACCAAATTCCACCAAAACACAGTAATTAAGCCCAACAACCAAACAAAATCTTTGGACTTGCACCATACCACCATCGATCTGCATTATATAAACAGCAAGACCTCTTAGACTCAGTACGTCAGTGACTAAAACCTTAAAACTAGGAATATATTCTTCATTATTGTCTTCATGGCTGGCTCTGTTGTCCTCAAGCTGACTTGCTTGGTGCTGGCGTGCATGGCGGCAAGCGCACCCATGGCCACCAAAGCAGATATTGCATGCAACAAGGTGCTGAGTGACCTGATCCCATGTGTTTCTTATGTAGTCAGTGGTGGGTCTGTGCCGGCCGCTTGCTGCAGCGGGATCAAGTCCCTCAAAGATGTGACTAAGACCACGGCGGACCGCCAGAGCGTTTGTAAGTGTGTGAAGCAAGCTATTAGCGGGATTCCGTACACTGATTATAATATTGGTCTAGCAGCTGGACTTCCTAACAAGTGCGGGGTTAACCTCCCTTTCAAGATCAACCCCTCTGCAGATTGCAACAAGTATGACTGGCTTTCTCTCTCTCTAGCAGCGTTTTCTTATGCATGACGATTATCATACGACAACTGTACTAAATCTTATATTTTATGGGAGGAATATGCCAGCCATATCTACACTTTTACACATGGATTACTTATGTGTTGACGTGGTAGTGCGACATGGCATGGCCATGTCAGCCTCTTAAAAAAGTTTATTGACGTGGCAATGTGCCGTGCCGCTACCATGTCAGCTCAAAAAAGTTGGCCAGCTTCTCCCATGGGTGGCTGACCGCTCCATTGAGAGTGGTAGGCTACCCCAACCGGACCTATAAGGGTGGTCGTGACCACTCCCAATGTCTGATTTAGTGGTCATGACCACCAGATTTCTTTAATATGGTGGTATTATGAATACAAAATTTGACATTCCCGATCCATCAAATATGGTGGTATTGTGACCACCAAATCTAGGAGTCCCGATCCATCCATCCCGAGTGCTGATTGGGGGTAGAGCCACCTGGGAGGGTGTGTGCACATTTTTTTTTTACTATTTATGGCTAGCGTTAGTGTTTACGAAATATTTATAACTCTTTTTCTGTTTTCTTTTGCTTGGAACGTACCTTGTTTGCAGCATACAGTGAGGTTGATGGAGCAGTGGTTTTCACTTTTCATCTACAAGATGTAGTAGCGTCGTGAGAATAAATGGGTGCTTTTGTCCTCATCCTGCTCCTCTTAATTATAGCTTCGTCTTAATTTGTAGTCTTCTAGTTGTAAATCATCCACTTGATCTTGTTTTTAGTTCTATCTACTTTGCCTACAGAGGAGATCAATTTAGTGGATGTATATCTCAATCGTCACTAAAGAATCACATTTGCTACTTTATCCTTACTAATTGCATTTTAATTAATTCTCTTAAAAATCACACTTTAATTTTAGTGGTGAACTTTTAAATGAAGCCCAACATTCAATTAATCAATGCATTAAATTCTAATGAAGCCAATTCACGCTATCTTTATGTGTGATGAATTGAATTGATGATCAAAAGCATTCAATGCAATAAATTCTAATGAATCCAATTCAATCGACAACGCAATTTGGAAGCCAACGCGAAGAAAATGTGTTTGGCGCGGCCTTGTGAAAAATAGTATTAAAAAAATTATAACATTCATTTTTTTGACTCTTTGAATTTATAGTTACTAATTAATGTACTGACAAATGTTAAACTCAACATTTGATAAAGAGTTGTTAAATGATAGTTTTTGTGAATATTGTTAAAAATTTAGAGAAAAACTAAACATAAACGGCTCGTTGTGAGTGCTCTAATGCTATTATCATAAAAGCATGCATGCAGCCTAAGCTTGTTTTTGAACCGATAATCCAACCCTTGATCCTTTCAGCCAACAACCAATCCAATGGATCTTTTGATATGTGAGGCATTTCTTATTGGGGAAAACAATAGGAGGACCAACTGGAATTTTATTGAACATTAATGGAACACAAACTAAAATGGCTTAATATCTAGGACTAATATGGTAATACTATTAAGTTTGTGACACTAAGGAGATAAACTTGACCTGAAAATAAACTATTTAAAAAAAAAAAAAAAACTTTAGAAGAACTTGATTAATGTGGACATTTCACGATCTAAAAAAATTTGGGATCATAGTAGAATATGTGGTAAACACAAATATTTGGGCAGTCAAAGAGAGGGTAACTGCAAGATTCACCTGTTCCGGACAGCTCAAAATGCGGAAGCCACATGTTGGGGCAGGTGGGCTGCGCCGCGCAGTCTCTTTCTCTTAGGCTTTCTGAATTTTTGAGAAATTCGGACAACCTAATTTTAGGGGATTATGATCTCTCATTGTGATGACTAAATTTGATTGTTTTATTAAAATGGAACAGAGGCTACATCAAACTACAATGTCAGGAAGGAAATTTGTAGTAACTGTAGCACCAACTCAATTGGTTTATAGAATCTCAATCAAAAAGCATTTTACAGTCGATTTCTAACTCATGGGAAGATCTCATGTATGCATTATATAGAACAAATAATCCTAGTACGTAACTATATTCAAAAGTAACCTGATAATCTATAGAGAAAAATGAGACAAAATTGACAAAATGAGATCTAAAAGTAACAGCCAAAAATATTAATCTTCATGATCTCAACTTAATAAAGGTTTGAAATCGGCTAATTGCAGTTGAATCCACTTATTACCATTTCCTTAGTTCCCAAGGAAAATGTAATGCTGTTTTTTTTTTTAGTGAGGGGTGGGGGTAGAGAGCACATTTCAATTGGCACTTTGTCATTGGATGTTGATCTCGCAATATCTCATAGTGAAAATGTTAAATCATACTTGCAGCTTAAACCTTGCATCTAATGTTGGACTAAAGTGAATCAAATAAGATACAGTCAATATGACGTACCCATTAAAACATGCCATGCCAAGGGATATTGCTAAATTAGTTGGAGACCATGCCTCATAAAGGGGAAGCCTCATAAAATGGAAGTTACTAGTTCAAATCTCTTATTCCTCCTCTTCTTAGGGCACAAAAACTTAATTATTAATTTTTTATTATTATTATAAAAAAAAAAAAAGAAAAAAAAAAAGTGTCAAGCAGAAATCTGAGGTGCACAGAAGTCCATAAAATTATTCAGGTTACACATACAAGTTTAAAGTTAATGTGAGGTACACATAACAGATAACCATTAAACATTGTGTTGTTTCTGCATACAAAAGTTATTTTTTCCTTCATTCTCATTATGTATAAAGGAATTGGTACATTTCAATGGTCCTCATTTAAACATGGCCATTTCTCTGTTTTGATACCAATGACATCAAATAAATATACAATAATTTTGGGCTACTGACTGTCATTCATATGTCCAAGTATGCCTTTTCCAATGTATACAACATATTTAATTAGCTCAAATTATCTAAATTTATAAATTAATAAGAATGGCATTTACTGATCAGTAAGGGTTCAATGGCCAGTCAATTTCTAGGTGGCAGCAACCAAACAAACCTTTAACTCTCTTTAGTGCTGCTTCCCTATGTTGCAATAACAGAAGTGAGGTCTCATCTAAATGCTTTGGCACGTCTTCATTTTCTCTTTTTCGGGGCGATTTTCTTGAAAAACTTTTCCATTTTGATTCAAACTTACAAGCTACAAATACAATTAAAAAAATAATAATCAATCTCAACAACCTCCAACCAATATGTATTATCGATAAATTTTTTTTAGCAAAATCTCAAGTAGAAACATGATAAGATAGCAAAAGTACAAAAGTTTATTCACAGGCTCTTATAGACAAATATGATACTTCCAATCGTTTACCAGCAGGGAATATATGTTAACGTACAATAGTAACACACAAAGAGGATCATATTTAAACAACACTCAAGTATGAGTACATGAAGATAATTAGAAAATAGAAAATCAAAGATATCCTACTAACTAAATGACGATATTCAACCAATATGAAATTCATAAAGGGCCTCAAATGTTATTTTGTGTAGCAAATGTTATGGAAACAATGTTGTCCGACAAATAAGAGCGGATTAATTTTAGGTAGAAGTGCAAAATTAGTCCATGGTTGCACCAATTTCAATTAGCTCCATAGGATTTAAAAAGCGACTTAAAACTCCTTGTGCTAAGCAAAAATAACAAATCACTCCCTACCTTAAACCAAGAACCTCACTCTTCTCAAAATCTCTTTGCAACCAACAACCCTCATCATCTCCGATTGATGTAAAAGCGAGACCATCCAAGTTTGGCCTCCAACTGAATTGTTCTAAATAAAGCTGATTGTAAAATTGGACAATATGCTCCCTTATTTCTGTAAAATCTGAGGACAATGATCCATTAACAACTAAAGAATCCACGGTATTGTTTCTTCTATTGGAATTTGCCACAAGATGGAAAATTTTAGTGTTCTTATCTCCCTCTCTCAACCACAAAGCCCTTAACTTTTTCCTCCAACATATTTCCTTTGAGCAGAATAAACCTCTAAATCCCTAGAATTTTTTTCTCCACATTTTAGCATCAAATAAGGGTCTTCCTCTGCAATAATATTAAGGTCACGGATTCCAACCAAAAGATCCTTTTTTTTGCTTTCCAATGTTACCAAAAACCTCTTCATTCCATTTTTTCAGATCCATTTTCATGGCTCCCAACATGAACACCAGAATAAAACTAGGGTAACCCTGAAAATTGTATGACATCCACCCCTTTTTCACATGTTCCACAAATCCCTCTGACTTCAACCAAATGTTCTCAAACTTAAAATATCATCTACTCCTAACTGCAACGCCACAATCAAGCACCACAAGGAGGCGGTCCAAAAAGATTCTAGGAATCTCCTCCAAGTAACATTAGGAAACTAAGCTTCTCAACTAGGCAGTAGGAGAAACCTATCAATTATGGACTAAGACGGCAAATCTCAATTATTGGACCATGTGAAATTCTCACCAACAAGAGGGATATCCACTAGACCCTAATAAAAAATGAATTCAGAAAAATCCAGCATAGCTAGGGACTATTGATTGTCGCCTAATCTCTTAACACGGATATCAGGTAACATTAAAATCACCACCAATACACCATGGCATCTCCCACCAACTAATTAGTTCAACCAATTCATCCCATAGCTGTTTCCTATCATTATCATCATTTGGACCATAAACACCAACAAAAACCCACTTAAAATTATCACCGACACTTCAAAAAAAAAGGCAACTGTATTGGTCCCCACAAACTTCTCAATCTTTTCCACCACCCTCCTATCCCACAATAACAAAATCCCTCTGAAAGCCCCTATCGATCCCAAATAACACCGGTTCACATGATGATATCCCCATAAACTAGCACCACAACCCTAGAGACCTTTAATCCTCAACCTTTTATCCCTATATCTATCATCTTTTTCACAATCCAGAAAAGAATCTTAGGCTTCATAAATAACAAATATTACTCCTCTGCTCCCCCTTAACCTCTACTAGAGTGACCTCCCTTCAAATCATAGTTAATGGAACAGGCCAATCTCTTTAATTCATGGTTTCCTCTGTTTAGGAACTAAGCTTGAAGAACAACCTGAATCATTCGGTTTTGACTAGCTTCAATGGTAATAAATAGGGCCAACATCTTATCCTCAAACCCCTCACATGACACCTAATCTGAAGACATCAATTCCGGCAACCCATATTCTTTAATTACAGCAAGGGGATGGACCATCAAAGGCTCACTTTCCTTCAAATCCTCTACAGAATAAGGCACCACTTCCATATCAGATGACAAAAAAAATTGAGCTATCGATAGAAGCAGGGTATTTTGAGCTATCGATAGAACCACTTCCATATCAGAATAAGGCTCATTGTCACATGTCCGATGTGAGAACAGGCGTGAGAGAGAACTAAGATATTGTCCCCCAAAAACATTGAATGTTTTGCGACATTCTTGTCAAATTCTATAACTATGAGACAGCATAAGCTCGCAGGATGTTAGCTACTTGGTGTCTGCAAAGTAAGAAAAGATAAGTCTTTAAATCTCACAGATTAGAAAAATACCTTCACTTTGGTCCTTAAAACCTCGGATAATACATGCACATACCCATGGCCTTCCTGCACGAGAGGCTTTTGCACCACCTTTAAGTTCACCATTATGTTGTTTCAGACTACACAGAAAGTTCCACTTTGTTAAAGTGAATATTAATGGGACTTGTCCAATTATGAAGAATACCAGTTCTTTCTACTGTGGGAACGGAAACAGAACCCAACAGGGAAGCATAAAAACAGTGAGATAAGCCTTAGATAATACTTTTGGGTAGAACATCTCAAACAATATTAACACTTTCAAAGTAGAAATAAGAAATAAAAGAAAATATATATAGAGAGACAAAATTCCAGCTTAGGAAGCAGCATTTTTTTTTTTTTAATCCAAACTCAGATTTGACTATTTCTTAGGCCTAATCAACATGCTAACACAAAATATAAATTACTTCAGGTTTTTGAACTATTGAGGATCAATTACAGATAGCATTAATTAGATGGCATATGTATGCACCGTGTCTAATGAGTGAAGTAAATATTAGCTTAGACATAGGCTCTTAATCAAATTACAAAGCTTGAAAAAATATGCAAACTCTTCGAACCAATTACATACAAAAAAGAAAAAAAAAAATCAAACCATTTGTGCAATAAACTAAACCAAATTAAGATTGACCCAGATGACAATTTTCAACAAATTTATCAAATATCCCTTCACAAAGAACAAATCGTGCCAAAAACATATCAAACGTACCGACGAGGGAAATCGGTGGTGACCCCAACGTAGGTTTTGATGGGGACATTAGTGGAGAGAATGAGGTACACGCACCATGATCTGGGGCTCAATTTAGGTAGTGAAATTCTTGGTTTCGGCGGTGATGATGATGCCTTTTTTGGGGTGGGGTTTGGACTTTTAAGAGATGGGAATGTCCTGGACAGCGGCCTCGCCATCTTGGGTACACTGTTTTATTTTTGTAAAGTCCGTACATTATTTAAATCTTCCCTTCTAGTAGTTAAAGTTTGGTTTGTATTTTTCAATTTCAATCGATTCTAGTGGAGTATAAAAACTTCTGTAGATCAAAAAGGTAAGATGTGAGCTGAATTAGCCCGAGGCAACATTATCAATATACGCTGTCCTCGGTTTGTTTTGACGTAAAATATATTTTAAAAAATATTTTTGACATTTTTTAATATTTTGTAGGGACAAAAATAATAGTTAACGACGATTATTTTTCAGTTTAACCGTAAAAATCTCTTTAATTTTGAAAAACGATTTACGATTAAAACCGTAAATCATTTTCTGGATTTAAAGCTCTTATTCTTGTACGCGCGTTTGTGAGAATCCGCCATCGCCAGACATTGGAGTTTGTTGGTAACCTGACTCTACCATAGAAAATTTTCGAATTTTAGTATCTGATTGTCGGAATCTAGTCAGTGCCAGAATTTGATCGGCCGGAATCCGGCAACGTCACCAGATTTCGGCAAACTAGATTCCGGTTGCATTGTCCGGATTCCAGATAGTTTGGTCAGAATCTGGAAATTTCTGACGGATTTCAGCTGTATTGGTCAGAATCCGACGTCAGCAACCGGACGTTGCTCGATTTCGACAGCGGTTGCCGAATTCCGTTTTACACCATTTTTTATTTTACGAGTTAAACGTCAAAAAATATTTTCAGAAAAATTATTTTTTCTGAAATATATTTTCGTTAAAAATATTTTACGACGAAAAACATTTTACATTGAAACAAATGAAGCATTAAAAATGGTTTACGAAACTAAAAAATGAAACCATTTTTTGAAACTAAAAAACCTAATCAAAAATATTTTTCAGTTTAATTACTTTTATCGCACCAAACATCAAAAAAAAAATTTTTGCATCCAAACAAACAAAACCCAAGTAATGTTCTGTATAGTAGTCAAGGGTTGGATTTTGTTTCACATTATTTATTGAATTGGTCAGATAAGACATGTTCATACTTCATAAGGCAATCGAACTTGTTCACTTTGATTACTGTACAATTTGTATTAGTCCATGTTACAACTGTAGATTGATTGCATGATTAATTTTGTTTAACCATCTAAATTAAGGACAGCATTTTTCAAACCAATTAAGCTTTCATAGTTGCATGTAGATAAAATTGGATGCAAGAACTCTTTGAGATGTAACATAAAAACATCCCTTCGATGAGTTTGGATTTTTATTCTGTTGAATGTCATCATGTATCGTTTGAATTCATTATATTTGTACAAAAACACTGCATGAAAGATCGAGGAGAAGAGTGGTTCAAGGTAGTCCACATCTCTTGCGTTAAGATTGATAGAATGTTCATTTATCACTCATAAAAGGGAGGATATTTAATAAGTGAGGCTCAATATCTGAAATATTTAATTAAAATGAAAAGTAAATAATGGAGTTAAATTTAAACTCAAAACCTTTGCTATGATACTAAGTTGAATCACCAATTTTTCTAAAAGCTTAAGATGATATAAAGAGATAAATTTAATCATTTAATCCATACTTCAACAATTACCTCATCACTTCTTATAACATTCATTATCATCAATTTCCCATAGAATTTTCTCACCAAATTTACAAATTCAAAGAAATGTCAATGGGGCTTCTCTCGTAAACAAAATGGTCCATCGTTTTCTTTGCCTCCTACTAATGCCAATATATATTTGTAGGTTATCCTTGTCTACAAGGAAATTGAAATTTAATTAGTTCTTTTGTTTCCTTTTTCTGTTTTGCCGCCTCTGACTTTGGAACTTATACCTAGTAGGGTTGAGTAATTCTAGAAGTTTCTCATGTGTTACTCTTGTGTCTCTCCAAAAATGAGATGATTTTTAAAATTACAATTTAATCAAAATTTAATAGTAATCAATCACAAGTCCAATGGTGATTTTAAAAGTCACCTTATTTTTTTAGGGATACAAGAGGAACTTCTAACATTACCTGTAACCTTTAAGATTGAACGGTCTTAGATTTAACTACATAAGCCTTTTTTCAAAAAAAATAAAAGAAAAAAGAAAAGCAAAAATTTCTAAAGGGTTCCCTGCCAAAAGTGGTCAGTCACCCCCTTAGGAGTGGCTAGGGGAGTATATGTGGATATCAGTACGGTTATTTGCGATATCTGCACCCACATCTGCACGGTTATTACGTTTGTTAAGTGCGGTTATTATCTGTTATCCGTAAATAGGTAATGAGCCTATTTTAAATGGTTTTAAAAATAATTTTGACCATTTTTTAGTCTTTTGGACTTGTTTTGAAAATATAACACAACACCAAAAATAAGTAGAGCCGAGAAAAAAAGAGGATGATGGATACAACCAAAAAATTGTTATGGTTGGTACAATTTCCGTTTTGGTGACGTGCTAACTTTTGATTCGCTTCCTTTGAGATCTGCAAAATAATAAAGGCTTGTTGGGTGTGCCAACAAAGTCTCACTCCGATGCCTAAGTTAGTAATATACAATTTTAAAGAGTATTGAGAGTACGTAATATCAGAGAATTTGTAGTCCTTTGATATATGGGGTAGCAGTCTATTTATAAGCATATAGATATGGTTGGAGTGTTCTTAGGATCCCAAATCTTTCGAGATCCACGATATCTTCAGGGAGAGAGTGTTGATCTTTCGGGATCCATGATTTCCTCAGGGAGAGAGTGCTCTGTGTATCCTGGGTCTTCCGGAATCCATGATTTTCTCAGGATGATTAAGTATACTGGATTTTTCTGACGGAGTTATCAATCAAACTATGAATCTCGCTTAAATATCGGGAGAAAGATTCCAGCATGCTCTGTCCATATCACCTAATTTTAGTCCCGAGAAATCCATTCACTAGACCAACTGGATATGGGAATTCCGCACGTTCTTTTCATATTCCCCAAGCACAGAACTTTTCGAGCCGGAATATTTTCCCGATTCTGGTAACCGAAAATGTTTATAAGTTTCTGTAATAAATATTCGAGACCCTGATGACCGACCAAGCCTCCTCGAGTTGGTTGAGATGATTGGGCCCAAACTTCGGTCATATATATATATATATATCATTCCATGATTTCAATAAAACTACTCTTTGTTTCCATCACTAGCGGAACAATTCAAAGTGTTGAGATCATTTTGTTTGCAACTACACTTTGCAGTAGGTTCGGTAATTCTGTTTTACTGCTATTGTCTCAAGAGCATTCCTCTCTACTGGTGTGTTTGGTTCGAATATTTTGATGTATTCGAATCGGGTTTTTATTCAAAAACCCGACACCCGCATCATGTTGAATAAAACCCGAATGCTTTATTGAAATCGGTTTGTATTTCGAGGTATGAGATATCAGAAGCGTGAATATTTTGGTGTGAAAGCATTTATTGCTACAATCCAATCCAGCTGCATTTGTTTAATGTTGTGGGACCCGCGTCTTCAGACTCATAATACAGGAGACAATTGGGTGTATTTCACTTTAACATTCAGCATTAATGTGAGCTTGTAAGGACCATTGACTAAAACATGAAGTCACTATATTAAATCTTGTCCGTCAGATTTTTTGTACGTATCCGAGTGCAGCCAACTACTCCCACATTGTAACGTAATTCGACCTTGTTTCTGTTTTTTTTGTTTAAACAAAATATCAAGCTTTTGTCTTGTTAGGAGATCTGCTCATACGCAGTCAGACGGAGTCAGTTCATTGGAATTCGGCTGGGTGTAAAACGTTTACACTGTTTTCCAGAATTTATGTGATAACAGCCGTTAGATTATAAGACCAGTAGAGTTCCTATTATTTTGACCTTCCATTCAGTTCTATAAGGTGCGAGTGACCACACCCAATAACTGCCCGTTATGAGAGGCGTGTCTTTGCCTTTTTATCTAACCGATGCACCATAATGGGGGCAGCTGGGGTTTATTTTCGAATAATGCATTTGCTTAGATGGTTTTAATTAATATCAACCGTTAATTATCACACGATGAAAGGGTCTTCCCATCCAACGGTTAAAAAAAGGACAACAACAATTTTAAGACCGATTCTATCATAAACTGCTTGCACCGGATTATATGACATGTACCTTGCATTGTCAACGCGTGTCTCTCAATATTATCTGTAATTTTTTTATCTTCAATTTCTGTTCAACGGCCATATGTGTTCCCCAAAACCTCACCTTTCTCTCATTTTCTCTCATTTTCTTCCTCTGCCGAGCAAGAAACCCGTGAGACCATCGTGTTACTATTGCCTGAAAAGAAGCGTGTCAGGGAGCTTTTCAGGCTTCCATCACCTCCTTCTGCCCGTTGTAGCAATATTCGCTGGCATTTGTATAGATTGGGGTCTTTCACCCATCAGAGAGGTAGGTGATTTTTGTGTTATTTGCTTTAAATCTATTTATTAGACTTGAACCTAAAATTTTTGGGCTTTGTGTTGTGAGTGTTGGCCTCGCACAGTGGACAGAAACTGGCTATAAGTTCGTGCATTGGAAGGTAGAACCTCAATGTCTTCAGAGAAGCCTTCTTCTTCGGATGAGTATTCTTCCTCAACAGCTTCCAACACCCAACGATACTCAGCTCCTCCAGTGAAGACAGTCCACGTGGTCGGTCCAAGAACACGGTCTTGGAGGGTTAGTTTCAATTTCATACTTTGTTGTTGTTGATTATTGTTTCATTTTTTATATGTAATTTGCACAAGAACTTTGTATTTCATGGACTGTTAAAGAGATTTATTATGATTTTATTATTTTTTGTATATTCTGTTGTTATTGTTACAATGTTGTTCCCATTTGTTGGTTTGGATTTTTTAGATCATTTATACAAGTCGAGTTCCTGCATAATTTGGTAGATCTGTGTTTTTTTGGTTTTTTTCTTTTACGTAAAATTATTTTTTCCAATAATGGTCTGGCATTAAAACTGATCTATTATTTTTGTAATGGACATCCTATTTTTTAGCCAAAAAATATCTCATACCAGTAGTATTCCAGCTTGATTTTTTGTTCACCAAATCATTTCCGTTGAGGTGATTTTTGCTTAAGTGTGTACAGTCACATCCTCCGCGTCTGTTTACATAATAATTGTCAAACTGTTTTTTTTTTTTTTTTTTCGATCCTTCACGTCATAATGTTGACTAGTTTTTTTGAATGAATTTTTTTAAACAAAGTTGCATGTTTTTTTGTTAGGACTTACGGCCAAAGGGGTAAACTGTCCCCTTTTTTATTTTTTAACTTAAAACACACCCGTGCAATGCACACAGTATGGTAAATATTGCCCATGTTTTAAAAAAGTAAAAGAAAAATTTATTAAAACAATATGATAATAGGAGTGAAGAATAGACCCATTACTCATATTATAATAAAATGAAAGAAACAAAATAATGTTCTTAAAAAATCATTTAAATTGGCCAAAAAAAATCATAAATTATCCTCTTAGCTCATAGAAGAGTCCAAGCTCCTGTCATGCACCAGTGGCCTACCATGATAAGCTTTTTTCTTAATATCCAATACTGTTTTTCGGCTTTATCATAGCCTTCATTGCATCACATGTCATAAATAGAAGATCCACCGTTCGAGACAGTGCGGTATTAGGTACAGCCCCTATTAATACAATCACACATAGACATATATGATAGGAAAATGTTAAATTTACAACACCAACACAACAACCACACAACAACCCCTTACATGAGGGTGGACCCCACACACTGGGGCCCACCCTCATGTGAGGGGTTGTTGTGTGGTTGTTGTGATGGTGTTGTGTATGAATCAAATCCCTATATGATATGGGATTTGATTCTTGTACAACACCAATACAACAACTGTACAACAACTCTTTATATGAGGGTGGACCCTAGTATGTGGGACCCACCCTCCTGTGAGAGATTATTGTACAGTTGTTGTATTGGTGTTGTAAATCTAACATTTTCCATATGATATAACCTTTTGTTCCACTTTTCATCACCTGGTCCCGTCCTCTCATCAACGGTCAAAGATCTATGTACACATAAAAAAAACACACCCGTACAATGCACACAGTAATTTTACAGTGAAAATTCGGACCACAAGAGACGGTACATACTACATTATTATTAAATCAAATTTAATAATAATTCATTACATTATCAAAACAATAATAATCGATTATAAATTTAATAATAATTTCGAAAATCCCCACAAATATAAAAATAGAAGTGCGTGGAATATTTCTGAAAATACAAATAACATTTTATCTCGCCAATTAAAGATCGTAACTGATACCATAACATTTTATAAAATGGCTGATATGACAAATAGAGACAAATAACATTTTATATTATCTTCTTTTTATTAGGTATTCCTTGATCTTATTTTTAATTTTTTAGTGAACTTCATCTTAGATATGAAATTATTGATATATATAGCAAATAAGAAGGCCAATATAGCATAATATATAATTTTTAGACATAAAATTGCGTGTTACCTTTGTGTTGGACGTAGGGTTTTAAGACTGAATTATTTCAAAATTGCTATCTATTTTTTTTTTCTTTATTTCTGATATTGTCTTATATATTTCATTTTATTATAAAACTCTACAATGTTATATATTTTTTCTTTGTTGGCAATACACACAAAAAATAGGAAAAAGAAAAGTTCAAAAACGTAATTATATGCACAATAATACATAACCACAAATTAACCAAAACACTATCAAAATCAAATTTCTAAACAAGACTCATATTTGTAACATAAATTTTATAACAAAATTTATATTTGAGACTCTGTTAACTTTATAACAAAATTGGCACAAATTAAAAAAAAAAAAAAAAAAAAAAAAAAAAAAAAAAAAAACTAACCACGAACTAATCAAAACATTATATGAGAAGCATTTTTATGTAAGAGACACTCATATTTTTAAAATATATATAATTTAAAAATATTGTTTTTGAAACACTCGTAATTTTGAAACAAAACTGGCACAAATTGTTTCAACTAACCACAAACTAATCAATCAAAACATTACTAAAAAATGTTTTATTTTTTTATAACTTTGTGGTAGATTTAACATGCTCATAGCACAAATTGAATGTTATCTTAAATTCATGCTACATTTTGTACAGTCATATTCGACGAGAAGCAAGAAACAGTGTTTTCTTCCCGCGTTAAAACCATCTCATATTCGAAAGGTATACCTCACAACCTGTTTCTTAATGTATGCTGTACAAATAATGCATGTTTATAACTTTTTTACTATAGGCATATATTGGAATCTTAGACTGTAATTAATTTAATTTTAAATTAGGCTACATTACAAATTACTTTCTACTTCCACTGTTTAAGTGTAATCCTACAATCGAATTTTGTTAAAATATTTGACTAGCAGTCCTAATAAACCAAAAAATGCACAAGTGCAAAATGTAATAAGGAAAATTACAATGTAGCCTCCCAAACTTTAGAATTTCTAATTAGTGACACCTAAACTAAAAAGTACACTAATCCCCCTCAAATTTCAATTCTATAGTCAATGTCCCTCGTAAATACCAATTGTGTCTATAAAAAAAATATATTTTCATACAATGCATCGCTGTCATTAGAGGGGATATGGAGAATGAGATGGTAGTGTGAGGGGCTATGTACAAATATGTCAACTTCATGTGCTTTTGGTTGGGTATTTTTCCTTACGTCATAACTATAGCAAATTAATGGCCCTACTTTTTCCACTCCATACTAGAGAAAACAAGGTGCCATGCCAAAAGGAAAGGGAATTGAGTGGACTCATGAGGAAGCTGACATGTTGCTCGAACTTCTTCTAGAATGTGTGCATAACGGTACCATGTCAGAGGGGCCGTGACCAAAAATACATGGGTGGATCTGACCGTTAAAATGAATGCGAGGGCCACTAGGGTTTTTACTCCTAGCCAGCTATCCACGAAGTACAACAAGTTTCGTAAAGACCACACAGACTTCTCAGGCCTGTTAAATCATGAAACTGGTTTCGGCTGGGACCCTATATTAAACACCGTCAGTGGGACCCCGACGCAGTGGGAGCATGCCAAGATGGTATGCTCTATCCCAAATGACCTCGGTTTGATCAATCTTTTTATAGAAATCATGGAAAACATCTAAATGTAAACTGAGTGCCTTTTTCGGGTTTTCGTAGGTCGATGATAGAATCACACGCTTCAAGTCAAAGGGGTGCCGTAACTATGAGCAACTGGGGATCCTTTTCGATCGGTCAACTGCAACGGGCATTCTCCGCCGATCCTCCGCACATTCCCCGCCTAACGCCGAGGAGGAAGAACATCTCATGCACCGTATGCAGACGGAGGGTATGCACGTGCATAATGGTGGGGCTGGTCATACGGGTCGAGCAAAAGGTTATCTGTCACAGACATTTGTTGACCTCGACAGTCCTCATGATGATGAGGCCAGTGGACCTTCATCTGGTCGAGGTAGGCGCAGGGGGAAAGAGCCGATGGTGGAGGATACACCATCTGACCTAGCGCGGGATATTGGACTGGGTGTCAATATGGGATCTACACAAAAAGGATCCTCGGGCAAAAAAGGATCCAAGCAAACGAAAAGCCAAGTGGTGGCTTCGAAGAAAGCTTTGTACGACGAGTTAAGGGAGATGGCGAAGGCAAGGAAAGACATCTTGCTTCGGCGGAGTAAGTCGGATATGAGTTCCACACAACAGCACAGCACTGCCAGATCCGCACTCCCGATGGATCGGGCTCTCGACTTCCTAGACGAGTTGCAGCATGAGGTCAGTGACGAAGTGTACGTAGCTGCAACAGTTGCTCTGATGGATGAACAACTTCAAGCCGCGTGGATCCGCATGACAAGAGCACGTAGATTGATCTGGCTAAAAAAGCAGAAGCCCCTTAATGACTGACAGGCAGGATAAGATTGCAAATAGCTACTTGTATTTGTACTTAACTTTGAGGGTA